>NC_133387.1:68347435-69604518 GCF_047511655.1 Castor canadensis | reverse complement strand
TCTAATGCCTGTTCAGCTTACTGTTGATTAGCACACTATCTCTCCCTGTTTATGTCTTTGAAACTTTTTTTTGTTGTTTCTTTTGTTTTTTTCTACTTGTTTCTTTATTTGTTTTTCCCTTTTTCTTTAACTTCTTTGCTTTCCATCTCCTCTCACCCTTCCATTCTAAATATCACCATTGTTATTATTACAAGCTAGAAAATACTTAATTGCACACAGTACAGGGACAATAACAACACCATGGGCAATGATGGGAAGACAGAAAAAACAGAACAGATCCCAAATCAATGACCTAATGATACATCTCAAACTCCTAGAAAAACAAGAACAAGCAAATCCCAAAACAAGTAGAAGGAGAGAAATAATAAAAATAAGAGCCAAACTCAATGAAATAGAAACCAAAAAAAAAAAAAAACCATACAAAAAATTAATGAAACAAAAAGTTGGTTCTTTGAAAAAATAAACAAGATCGACAGACCCCTGGCAAATCTGACTAAAATGAGGAAAGAAAAAACCCAAATTAGTAGAATCAGGAATAAAAAGGGAAGATAACAACAAACACCATGGAAGTCCAGGAAATCATCAGAGACTACTTTGAGAAACTATATTCAAATAAATTCAAAAATCTTAAAGAAATGGACAGATTTCTAGATACCTATGATCCTCCAAAACATAACCAAGAGGAAATTAATCACCTGAATAGACCTATAACACAAAATGAAATTGAAGCAGCAATCAAGAGTCTCCGCAAAAAGAAAAGTCCAGGACCTGATGGATTCTCTGCTGAATTCTATCAGACCTTTAAAGAAGAACTGATACCAACCCTCCTTAAACTGTTCCATGAAATAGAAAGGGAAGGAAAACTGCCAAACACATTTTATGAAGCCAGTATTACACTTATCCCAAAACCAGGCAAAGGAGAACTATAGGCCAATCTCCTTAATGAACATTGATGCAAAAACCCTCAATAAAATAATGGCAAACCGAATTCAACAACACATCAAAAAGATCATTCACCATGACCAAGTAGACTTCATCCCAGGGATGCAGGGGTGGTTCAACTTATGAAAATCAAAAACATAATAAACCACATTAACAGAAGCAAAGACAAAGACCACTTGATCATCTCAATAGATGCAGAAAAAGCCTTTGATAAGATCCAACACCACTTCATGATAAAAGCTCTAAGAAAACTAGGAATAGAAGGAAAGTACCTTAACATTATAAAGCTATATATGACAAACCTACAGCCAGCATTGTACTTAATGGAGAAAAACTGAAACCATTCCCTCTAAAATCAGGAACCAGACAAGGATGCCCACTATCTCCACTCCTATTCAACATAGTATTGGAATTCCTAGCCAGAGCAATTAGGCAAGAAGAAGGAATAAAAGGAATACAAATAGGTAAAGAAACTGTCAAAATATCCCTATTTGCAGATGACATGATCCTATACCTTAAAGACCCAAAACACTACTCAAAAGCTCCTAGACACCATCAATAGCTATAGCAAGGTAGCAGGATATAAAATCAACATACAAAAATCACTAGTATTTCTATACACTTATAATGAACAAACTGAGAAAGAATGTATGAAAACAATTCCATTTACAATAGCCTCAAAAAAAAAATCAAATACCTAGGTGTAAACCTAACAAAGGATGTGAAAGACCTCTACAAGGAAAACTATAAGCTTCTGAAGAAAGAGATTGAAGAAGACTGGAGAAAGTGGAGAGATCACCCATGCTCATGGATTGGTAGAATCAACATAGTAAAAACATCTATACTCCCAAAAGTAATCTACATGTTTAATGCAATTCCCATCAAAATTCCAATGACATTCATTAAAGAGATTGAAAAATCTACTATTAAATTTATATGGAAACCACAAGAGGCCATGAATACCCAAGGTTATACTCAGTCAAAAGAACAATGCAATAATAATAAAAACAGCATGGTACTGGCACAAAAACAGACATGAAGACCAGTGAAACAGAATGGAGGACCCAGATATGAAGCCACACAACTACAACCAACTTGTCTTTGACGAAGGTGCTAAAAATATACGATGGAGAAAAGACAGCGTCTTCAACAAAAACTGCTGGGAAAACTGGTTAGCAGTCTGCAAAAAAATGAAACTAGATCCATGTATATCACCCTATACCAATATTAACTCATAATGGATCAAGGCTTTTAATATCAGACCCCAAACTCTAAAGTTGATATGGGAAAGAGTAGGAAATATTCAGGAATTAGTAGGTATAGGTAAGAACTTTCTCCATGGAACCCCAGCAGCACAGCAAATAAGAGATACCATAGATAAATGGGACCTCATAAAACTAAAAAGCTTCTGCTCATCAAAAGAAATGGTCTCTAAACTGAAGAGAACACCCACAGAGTGGGAGAAAATATTTGCCAACTATACATCAGACAAAGGACTGATAACCAGAATATACAGGGAACTTAAAAAACTAAATTCTCCCAAAACTAATGAACCAATAAAAAAATGGGCAAGTGAACTAAACAGAACTTTCTCAAAAGAAGAAATTCAAATGGCCAAAAAAACACATGAAAAAATGCTTACCATCTCTAGCAATAAAGGAAATGCAAATTAAAACCACGCTAAGATTCCACCTCACCCCTGTTAGAATAGCCAGCATCAGCAACACCACCAACAACAGGTGTTGGCGAGGATGCGGGGAAAAAGGAACCCTCTTACACTGTTGGTGGGAATGTAGACTAGTACAACCACTCTGGAAAAAAATTTGGAGGCTACTTAAAAAGCTGGACATCGATCTACCATTTGATCCAGCAATACCACTCTTGGGGATATACCCAAAAGACTGTTACTCCAGAGGCACCTGCACATCCATGTTTATTGTGGCACTATTCACAATAGCCAAGTTATGGAAACAGCCAAGATGTCCCAGCACTGATGAATGGATTAAGAAAATGTGGTATCTATACACAATGGAATTTTATGCAGCCATGAAGAAGAACGAAATGTTATCATTCGCTGGTAAATGGATGGAATTGGAGAACATCATTCTGAGTGAGGTTAGCCTGGCTCAAAAAACCAAAAATCGTATGTTCTCCCTCATATGTGGACGTTAGATCAAGGGCAAACACAACAAGGGGATTGGACTTTGATCACATGATAAAAGCAAGAATACACAGGGAGATATGACACCTAAAAAACTAGATAGTATTAGTGCCCTCAATGTGGAGAAACTAAAGCAGATACTTTAAAGCAACTGAGGCCAATAGGAGAAGGGGACCAGGAACTAGAGAAAAGGTGAGATCAAAAAGAATTAACCTAGAAGGTAACACACATGCACAGGAAATTAATGTAAGTCAACTCTCTGTATAGCTATCCTTATCTCAACTAGCAAAAACCCTTGTTCCTTCCTATTATTGCTTATACTATCTCTTCAACAAAATTAGAGATAAGGGCAAAATAGTTTCTGCTGGGTATCGAGGGGGTGGGGGGGAGATGGAGGGGGCAGGGTGGGTAAGGGAGAGGTTGGGGAAGGGGGGGAGAAATGACCCAAACATTGTATGCACATATGAATAAAAAAATAAAAATAAAAAGGAAGAAGTCCAAATGGCCAAAAAACACATGAAAAAATGCTCACCATCCCTGTCCATAAAGAAATGCAAGTCAAAACCATGCTAAGATTCCACCACACCCCTGTGAGAATAGCTAGCCTCAAGACCACCAACAACAAATGCTGACGAGGATGGAGGGGTGGCGAGAAGGAACCCTCGTATACTGCTGGTAGGAATGTAAGCTAGTACAACCACTCTGGAAAACAATATGGAGGCTTCTTAAAAAACTAAACATAGGGAAGGATTCCAAGATGGTGGCTAGAGGTAGGAAGCAGAAAGCAAGCCTCCTATAGTGAAATCTTGGAGAGACGCTGGAGACACACTTTGCAGGCATAATCACTGAGAAAAGGCATAACTTTGACCCTGCCACATCTCCAGCCGGTGCAGAGAATCTCCACTTCACGTTAAATGGAGAAACCAGGAGGGCCCCCGGGGCCTCCAGTGGCCGGCGCCCAGACGGTTTGGGAAGACGCGGACCAGGTGAGCTTCACAGTACCGCGGTACCCCCACAGACAAGCCTGGGCCAGAGCAGCATACCCCGCTGGACAGACTGACCTCCACCCGGGAAAAAACGAGAAACTGAGTAATAAGCAATAAGAACAGTTAAGACACGCTGGAAAGAGGGTGGGGCGCCCTGAGCGCTGAAGATTGGGGGAAGGGAATCCTTCCCGGGACTGTAAATAAACAAGCCAGGCGGGCCGGAGAGGCTCTGGCGTGAGCGGGGTGCGCACCCAGCAACCAGGAGTGGGGAAGCTTGTGAGAGGAGGGAAGACCCACTTCCCACGTGAACTGAAAATAAACATGGCGGCCGGCAGGAGCAGCAGCACCACCCAGTAAGCAGGAGCAGGAAAGCTGCTGAAAGTGGCAGTGGGAGGAAAACTTCAGAGGAGAGGGGGGAAGACCCACCTCCCACAAGAACTGTAGATAAACACGCAGACCTGACAACGCGGGGGCAGTGTCACCTTTCCCAGTGCTTGGAAAGGGGAAAGCCTGTAGCAGAGGCTCCCGCACAGGAGAACTCTGAGCAAACAAAGCCTGTGGGACCAGGTCAATGCTAGCTCACCCCAGAGATCTGCATAAATAACGCCGCCAGCTACAGGCTGAGAGCAGCAGGCAGGCAAGCCACAGTTGCAGATACCACTCTCAGAACTGCCTCCAGATGCTTTTTTTTCTTTTTCTCCCTACCTTTGATGAGAGAACAACCGAATTACACTTGCAAGCTGAAAAACTTACTGAAACTGTATTGCATTTGAACTGGGACACTTGGTGGGGCTTTGTGTGTGTGTGTGTGTGTGTGTGTGTGTGTGTGTGTGTGTGTGTGTGTGTGTGTGTAGTTTTGTTCTACTTTATGCATCCCCTTTGATGAGACAACTACAGAACAACATCTGAGGCACCAACTCCAGGACTGGAGATTGAGACAGACACCCAAATTATTAAGACTGAAACTGCATTGCATATAAACTTGGAAGTTTTTTGGTTTTTTTTTTTTTTAATTTTCTATTTTCCATTTTATTTTAATTTATTTTTATATATAGATATTACTTTCATTTACTTATTTTTTATTTTTTTTATCTTTGATTTTCAATCCTCTCTCTGTCACTCTAATGTCTGTTCAGCTTACTGTCGATTAGTACACTACCACTCCCTGTTTATACCTTTGAAACTCTCTTGTCTGATACCTTGTTCTGCTTTCTCCCTCTTGTCTGTAGATTTGTTTTCCCCTTTTCTTTAACTTCTTGCTTTCCATCTCAGCTCACCCTTCCATTCTAAATATTACCATTGTTATTATTACAAGCTAGAAAATACTTAATTGCACACAGTACAGGGACAGTAACAACACCAAGGACAATGACGGGAAGACAGAAAAAACAGGGAAACCAGTTTCCCCACAGCAAAAAATTAGTACAGGAACCAGAGGGGAATGAAGAGAACAGTAACTCAGATCCAGACTCCAACAAAATGAAGATAAACTATGCCAAAGGACCCAATGAAGCCCACAAGAATAATTTAAAAGAAGACATACTACAAGTACTCAATGGGAATTTTATAGAGATGATACTGGATAGGGTCAACCAAAATGTACAGGAGACACTCAAGAAATTCCAAGACAATAAAAATAGAGAATTTGAAAAAGCAAAAGAAGAAATAAAGGAAACCATAGAAGCACTGTATAAACACCAAAGTGAAAGTGAGAATACAATGAATAAATGGATAAATGAACTCAGGACAAAAATAGACAACATTAAAGAAGAAAAATGCCAGGATATGGAAAACCTCAGAAAAAAGAATGAAACAGAACTGCAAAACAAAACTGAAGGCCAATCCAGCAGAATAGAACAAACAGAAGACAGAATCTCAGAACTTGAAGATGAAATGGTAATTAAAGGAAAAACCGAAGAACTATTAATTAAACAACTCAAGACCTGTGAAAAGAAAATGCAAGAACTCACTGACTCCATCAAAAGACCAAACTTGAGAATCATGGGCATCGAAGAAGGAGAAGAGGTGCAAGCGAAGGGAATGCGTAATATATTCAACAAAATAATAACAGAAAATTTCCCAAATCTAGAGAAAGATATTCCCATACAGATGCAAGAGGCCTCCAGGACACCAAACAGACCAGATCAAAATAGAACTACTCCATGACATATCATCATTAAAACATCAAGTTCAGAAACTAAGGAAAGAATATTGAAGGCTGTAAGAGAGAAAAAACAAGTAACATACAAAGGTAAACCCATCAAAATCACAGCAGACTTCTCAACAGAAACATTAAAAGCAAGAAGAGCGTGGGGTGAGATCTTCCGGGCACTGAATGAAAATAACTTCAACCCCAGGATACTCTACCCAGCAAAGCTATCATTCAAAATAGATGGAGCAATAAAAGTCTTCCATGATAAGCAGAAACTAAAACAATATGTGACCACAAAGCCACCATTACAAAAGATTCTGCAAGGGATCCTGCACACAGAAAGTGACACCCAACTTAACCATGAAAAGGCAGGCAGCACCAAACCACAGGATAAGAAAAAGCAAGACAGTAGAGAGTAACCTCAACTTAGGTACACACAATCAAAACTTCAAACAACTAAGACAACTAAATGGCAGGAATCACCACATACCTATCAGTACTAACGCTTAATGTTAATGGACTTAATTCACCCATCAAAAGACACCGTTTGATGAAATGGATTAAAAAAGGAGATCCAACAATTTGTTACTTACAGGAGAGTCATCTCACTGACAGAAATAAGCATATGCTTAGGATGAAAGGCTGGAAGAAGATTTACCAAGCCAATGGCCCCCGAAAACAGGCAGGAGTAGCAATACTTATCTCTGACAAAGTAGACTTCAAACCTACATTGATCAAACGAGATAAAGAAGGACATTCCATACTAATAAAAGGGGAAATAGACCAAAAGGAAATAATAATCATCAATCTGTACACACACAATGTCAACGCACCCAATTTCATCAAACATACCCTGAAAGACCTAAAAGCATATATAAACGCCAACACAGTGGTTGTGGGGAGACTTTAACACCCCATTATCATCAATAGATAGGTCATCCAAACAAAAACTCAATAAAGAAATCCAAGATCTAAAATATGCAGTAGATCAAATGGACCTAGTAGATGTCTACAGAACATTTCATCCAACCTCTACACAATATACATTCTTCTCAGCAGCCCATGGAACCTTCTCCAAAATAGATCATATCCTAGGGCACAAAGCAAGCCTCAGCAAATATGAGAAAATAGAAATAATACAGTGCATACTATCTGACCACAATGCATTAAAAGTAGAACTCAACAACAAAAGCAAAAACAAAAACCATGGAAACAGCTGGAAACTAAATAACTCATTACTTAATGAAGAATGGATCATCGATGCAATAAAAGAGGAAATTAAAAAGTTCCTGGAAGTCAATGAAAATGAAAACACAACCTACCGGAACCTATGGGACACAGCTAAGGCAGTCTTGAGAGGAAAGTTTATAGCCATGAGTGCATATATTAAAAAGATTGAAAGATCCCAAATCAATGACCTAATGATACATCTCAAACTCCTAGAAAAACAAGAACAAGCAAATCCCAAAACAAATAGGAGAGAAATAATAAAAATAAGAGCTGAAATCAAAAAGGAGAACTATAGGCCAATCTCCTTAATGAACATTGATGCAAAAATCCTCAACAAAATAATGGCAAACTGAATTCAGCAACACATCAAAAAGATTATTCACCACGACCAAGTAAGCTTCATCCCAGGGATGCAGGGATGGTTCAACATACGAAAATCAATAAACGTAATAAACCACATTAACAGAAGCAAAGACAAAAACCACTTGATCATCTCAATATATTCAGAAAAAGCCTTTGATAAGATCCAACATCATTTCATGATAAAAGCTCTAAGAAAACTAGGAATAGAAGGAAAGTTCCTCAACATTATAAAAGCTATATATGACAAACCTACAGCCAGCATTATACTTAATGGAGAAAAACTGAAACCATTCCCTCTAAAATCAGGAACCAGACAAGGATGCCCACTATCTCCACTCCTATTCAACATAGTACTGGAATTCCTAGCCAGAGCAATTAGGCAAGAAGAAGGAATAAAAGGAATACAAATAGGTAAAGAAAATGTCAAAATATCCCTATTTGCAGACGACATGATCCTATACCTTAAAGACCCAAAAAACTCTACTCAGAAGCTTCTAGACATCATCAATAGCTATAGCAAGGTAGCAGGATATAAAATCAACATAGAAAAATCATTAGCATTTCTATACACTAACAATGAGCAAACGGAAAAAGAATGTATGAAAACAATTCCATTTACAATAGCCTCAAACAAAATCAAATACCTAGGTGTAAACCTAACAAAAGATGTGAAAGACCTCTACAAGGAAAACTATACACTTCTGAAGAAAGAGATTGAGGAAGACTATAGAAAGTGGAGAGATCTCCCATGCTCATGGATTGGTAGAATCAACATAGTAAAAATGTCTATACTCCCAAAAGTAATCTACATGTTTAATGCAATTCCCATCAAAATTCCAATGACATTCATCAAAGAGATTGAAAAATCTACTGTTAAATTTATATGGAAACACAAGAGGCCACGAATAGCCAAGGCAATACTCAGTCAAAAGAACAATGCAGGAGGTATCACAATACCTGACTTCAAACTATATTACAAAGCAATAACAATAAAAACAGCATGGTACTGGCACAAAAACAGACATGAAGACCAGTGGAACAGAATAGAGGATCCAGATATGAAACCACACAACTATGAGCAACTTATCTTTGACAAAGGAGCTAAAAATATACGATGGAGAAATAGTAGCCTCTTCAACAAAAACTGCTGGGAAAACTGGTTAGCAGTCTGCAAAAAACTGAAACTAGATCCATGTATATCACCCTATACCAAGATTAACTCAAAATGGATCAAGGATCTTAATATCAGACCCCAAACTCTTAAGTTGATACAAGAAAGAGTAGGAAATACTCTAGATTTAGTAGGTATAGGTAAGAACTTTCTCAATGAAACCCCAGCAGCACAGCAACTAAGAGATAGCATAGATAAATGGGACCTCATAAAACTAAAAAGCTTCTGTTCATCAAAAGAAATGGTCTCTAAACTGAAGAGAACACCCACAGAGTGGGAGAAAATATTTGCCAACTATACATCAGACAAAGGACTGATAACCAGAATATACAGGGAACTTAAAAAACTAAATTCTCCCAAAACTAATGAACCAATAAAGAAATAGGCACGTGAACTAAACAGAACTTTCTCAAAAGAAGAAATTCAAATGGCCAGAAAACACATGAAAAAATGCTCACCATCTCTAGCAATAAAGGAAATGCAAATTAAAACCACGCTAAGATTCCACCTCACCCCTGTTAGAATAGCCAGCATCAGCAACACCACCAACAACAGGTGTTGGCGAGGATGCGGGGAAAAAGGAACCCTCTTACACTGTTGGTGGGAATGTAGACTAGTACAACCACTCTGGAAAAAAATTTGGAGGCTACTTAAAAAGCTGGACATCGATCTACCATTTGATCCAGCAATACCACTCTTGGGGATATACCCAAAAGACTGTTACTCCAGAGGCACCTGCACATCCATGTTTATTGCGGCACTACTCACAATAGCCAAGTTATGGAAACAGCCAAGATGCCCCACCACTGACGAATGGATTAAGAAAATGTGGTATCTATACACAATGGAATTTTATGTAGCCATGAAGAAGAACGAAATGTTATCATTCGCTGGTAAATGGATGGAATTGGAGAACATCATTCTGAGTGAGGTTAGCCTGGCCCAAAAGACCAAAAATCGTATGTTCTCCCTCATATGTGGACATTAGATCAAGGGCAAACACAACAAGGGGATTGGACTATGAGCACATGATAAAAGCGAGAGCACACAAGGAAGGGGTGAGGATAGGTAAGACACCTAAAAAACTAGCTAGCATTTGTTGCCCTTAATGCAGAGAAACTAAAGCAGATATGTGAGTCAATGCCTCAACCAGCAAAAACCCTTGTTCCTTCCTATTATTGCTTATACTCTCTCTACAACAAAATTAGAAATAAGGGCAAAATAGTTTCTGCTGGGTATTGAGGGGGTAGGGGGGAGAGGGAGGGGGCGGAGTGGGTGGTAAGGGAGGGGGTGGGGGCAGGGGGGAGAAATGACCCAAGCCTTGTATGCACATATGAATAATAAAAGAAAAATGAAAAAAAAAAAAAAACTAAACATCGATCTGCCATATGATCCAGCAATCCCACTCCTGGGGATATACCTGAAGGAATGTGACTCAGGTTATCACAAAGGCAACTACACACCCTTGTTTATTGCAGCACTATTCACAATAGCCAAGCTGTGGAAACTGCAAAGATACCCCACTACCAATGAACGGATTAAGAAAATGTGTTATTTATTCAGCCACAAAGAAGAATGAAATTTTGTCATTTGCAAGTAAATGGATGGAACTGGAGAACATCATCTTAAGCGAAGTTAGCCAGGCTCAGAAGGCAAAAAATTGCATGTTCTTCCTCATGTGTGGATTATAGACCTAGAACAAATGCAGTAGTATTATTGGACAGGGGTCATAAATCAACTAGAGAACATGCACGGGAGGAACAGGGAAAGGGAAGGAAACCTAAAACTTGAATGTGGTTGATGTGCTCACTGTAGAGGAGTGAAGAGTTCTGGTAGAGATGAAACAATGTGGGTTGTAATTCAAAAGTGCATGGAAGCAACGCTAGGAATCTCTCTGTATAGCTACCTTTATCTCAAACTAGCATAAAGGCTATATCTTTCTTATTATCTCTTCAACAAAATCAAAGAACAAGAGGCAGAACAGTTTCTGCCTGGAAGCCGGGGTGGGGGAAAAGGTGGCCCAAACAATGTATACACATGTGAGTAAATGTGAAAAAGATTAAAAAAAAAAAAAGAAAGAAAAAATGCTAACAAGAAAATTAAAAAACAAAAAGGAGAGTAGCATTAGGTCTTATCTGAGACTGACTCCAGTGTCTCTCAAAGCAGAGTTCCAAAGATCCTTGTGTTTGAAGATGTGAGAAACTCACAACTTCATTTTCCCCCAGAGCTATCAGCCCCACTGTGAAATAGAGTATCTGTTTTACTGAGACATTATTACTTATTAATCTCACATAATTCATCCTGTAGTTAAGAAAGCATATGTCAATATCCATATCTCCAATAAATACAACCATTAGATTTGAAATAATCAGGGACACCTGAAAACCATAATCCATAACCCAGGAATTGATAGAGGGGAAGAACTTTCCAAGTAATGCCACATTACTTAAACCTGATAAAGTCCCCAAAGTTTATTGACCTCCTAATAGACATGCAATGAAAAGTGACATGACAGAAATTCTGTAAGTTGTTTCTATACTACTTCCTGCTGGGAAGCTTGACTCTTCATCTCCTGTCCTCAGTATTTTGCTTGTTCCTGATTCCTTTCTTCCCTGTAAGTGCTATTCCTAGCCTAAGGAGCTTCTTTTAATGGAAGCAATTGGTCTTCCATAACAATCTATCTATACCAGGAGTTCCTTGGAGCCAGCTACATACAAAGAAGGGCTTTGCATCTTAAACAGAAATAACATTGATGGGTGTGGGGTTGAGGACTTCTACAACCAGAAGTCACTATTGAAGATTCAGGGAAATCTTATAATAAATGGTCCTTTATAATAATATCTATCACAACATACTCTAAATTTATCAGACCACAATATTAAAATATTGTAGAAATGTCCACAGCATGTCAATTTGGAATATACTTTAGCAGTTACATTTCCAGATTGCTAACTGCCACCTGACTGAGAAATGGCTCACAACCTCCATCCTTGGAGTTGTGAGAATGAGATGGTTGGTGTACATGTGCCTGGCACTCTGCTTAATAAACAAAAGATGTTCCATGAGAACTGTATTAGATCACCCCAAACATGATCCTGAATCTATATGAGGAAACAAGACACTATAAAGGTTTATTTTGGTACATATCAGGAATACCCAAGGAAGAGAGGCCACAGGTAGCCATGTCCAACTGTGAATCAAGGCAGGGCAAGGGCTATGAATGGGGAAGTTGAGGAAGCAAAGAAAACCCCACCTTCCTCACCAGGGAGTTTGTGGTAGTACTAGTTCATCCTCTGTTTTCCCCGACCCGGCTCGCTTTCTGATTTGATCGTCTCTTATTTTTATGATCTACTCCAAAGGGCAAAAGCAAGCACACAGTAACAAAAGAAATACAGCACTGGAACATGGCGAGGAAGTGACAAAAATCAATAGACTCCATCTTACGCCACGTTACAATGTCCAGGTTGCACATGGCTTTAAAGCAAAGCAAAGTCTCCATCTAGTGGACAAGCAGAGGTGTCAGCACTACATTTGCAAATGTAAAACCCTCCTCCACCCTCCATATTAAATTTGGCACCTGTTCTAAAGCTATACGCCAACTAAATCATGCTTGACAATCGTATTTGTTTCTGGCTACCTAATTCATTCATTTAGTCCAGTAATAGATATTAACAACATTATATTCCCTACAGCAATGCAAACAATTACAGACATTTGTAATGTTCCAGCTTCTGCGGTGTCACACATGCTAATGCATCAGTGAAACTAAATGAAAAAACTCTGTCCCTCAGGCAGTCAGCTAAATAGAATAAGGATGATTTTATCTTCTCTCCTAGTAAGAGTGAAAAAATGAAGAATTTTACCATTTTGAAAAAACAATTTCACCCTGGGGCAATATATTTGTTACTCCATCTGATTAAAATGAATGCTATGTTAAGGCTTCAATTTAATCAATATATACCAAGTGATCTTTATAAGGAATAAGAGTTGCGCTGAAGACTGAAAAGTCACACTTTATGTTGTGGTGTATTATGGAAACACTGCAAAATCTGTGCAAGATGGTGCCTAACCACTGAGGCACAATCAACAAGAAAAACTCAGTATCAGGGTTTAGTGTGCAGCTTCCTGTAACTACTCAGGAAAAATGAAGACTGCCTGGTAACAATGTGACTAGGTGCCACTAATATGAGACATTTTTAGCCCAATTATCAGTAGGCTTCCATTTGAGATGAAATTGAATTTAATGTTTCTGCATTTTTATTATATGATAGAAACTAAACTGTTATAAATCAATTTCTAATTAAAAGCTCTGGGCATTTGATAGGTAAATGATAATTATTTTTAATAATGTGGGACTTGAGTTCAGTGGTAAAACAGAAGAAATTGTAGATCTGAGAATGGAACGAAAAGAAAGCTTTCAACAAATTCAACTAACAAGGTTGAGAGAGTAAGAAGTCTAGTTAGAACCTTACTGGAGGGTAGAATAATAATCCTTTGTGATGAATTGTGCCTTTAAGGTAGCAGGACAACAGGATGTCATCAGAAATGAAGATGGGAGGAGGAATGAGAAGGGTCTGGCAGAGCCCGTTCAGTGAGGTGAGGTGCTTCATAATCTGATGCTGCTCAATACAGATACAAGCTGAAAATGAGAACATAATGAAAATGAGAACATAAATGGTTAGTGAGAGTTATCAGCAAAAACACAGTAGTCTTTACTGCTGAAGAGGGTAATGTTAAAAGGGGAGACATACATGAACTTAGTAGACATCTACCAGGGAGGAAAGATACAGTGTCAAGTCTTGATATTGATCATTGATTCAAAAGAATAACTTCAAAAGATTACAAGTGAACAAAGTTCAAAATTGATATTATATAATTTTGATAAAGAAAATTAATGGGTATAAACTTTTCCATGATATTCTAGTGACTTTCCAAATCAAATTAATTCTAGGTTGGAGCTGAAGATGTAGTTCAGTGGTAAAGCACTTGCCTAGCATGTGTGAAGCCTGGATTAGATCCCTAGGACCAATGGATTGATGAGAGAGAGAGAGAGAGAGAGAGAGAGAGAGGAGAGAAAAAAAGAGAAGAGAGGAGACAGACAGAGAGAGAGAGAGAGAGAGAGAGAGAGAGGAGAGAGACAGAGAAAAGAAGGAGGAGGAGGAGGGAAGGAAGGAAGGGGAAAGAGGAATAGATAGATAGATAGATAGATAGATAGATAGATAGATAGATAGATAGATAGATAATGAATCTCCCCCTGCCTGCTGAAAGGATGGTCAATGTCAACAGTACTGGTGACATGCCATCCCTCTGGGAAATATACTAGAACTCTAGACTGACAGAGGAATAGAAGAAGGTAATAGGTCAGGCCTGCCATTTGCATCTTCTCAGTCCTGGTCCTTCCTGTCCTCTCTCCCGTCTTCTCTCCTTTCTTCCCCTCTCCTCACTTGCCTTTTCCCTTCCCCTTTTATCTCTTCTTTTCTATTCCTGATTATACTCATTCTCTTGGTGATCTCTTTTCATCTAACAGCTTTAATATCATCAATATGCCTGCCAATCCCAAACTTCTATCTTAAGTCAAGATTCATATATTAAAGACTCCAGATTCACGTATTCAACTGTCTAAAACACACTTTGGCTGGGCAGTGGCTCACACCTGTAATCCCAGCTACTTGAGAAACAGAGATCTGGACAATTGCAGTTCAAGACCAGCCAGAGAAAAAAGTTAATGAGACCCCATCTCAAAAAATAAGCTGAATGTGATGGCATGTATCTGTAATCCCAGCCACTCAGAAGGCATAGATAAGAGGATTACAGTCGGAAACTGGCTCCAGCAGGGATAAAGCAAGACTCTATCTAAAGAAAGTAAATAACCAAAAAGCAAAAAAGGGTTGGAAGTGTGGCTCAAAGTGTGGGGCCCTGAGTCCACAAACCAGTACTGCCAAATAAATAAATATTTGTACCCTAATTAATTATACCCTAATTCAACATATCTGATGGAAATCATTGATATTCCAACTTAAACCAGCTCTATCTCAGCTGATTGCAAACCTATTCTTCCAGTTGGTCAAGTTAAAACCTTGGAGTGATTCTGGTTATCTGTCATCCCCTTGCACTTGGATGCTACAGTCAATCCCACAAACTATATGAATTTTCTGTCCTTTGCTACATATATTCTATTATCAAGCCAGCAACTAAACTTATTCTTTTAAAAGGAAAATCACAGCTTTTTTTTCCCCCTGGAGGTATTAGAGCTTGAACTCAGGTTCTCACAACTTACTAGACAGGCACTCTACCACTTGAACCACTCCATTAGCCCTATTTTCTGTTGCGTAGTTTCAAATAGGGCCTCACAAACTATTTGCCCAGCTGGCTTCAAAACTTGATCCTCCTGATCTCTGTCTTCTGAGTAGCTAGGATTACAGGTGTGAGCCACTGGTGCCGGGCCGGAGCTTGATTTTTAGTTGGTTGGTTGTTTTCTCTGCCTACAGCCTTCCATTTGCTCCCTTCTCATTCACAGTAAAAGTTAATTTACAATGGTCCACAAAGTCCTGCACAGTCAGCACACCCTGTTCCTTTACCTGTTTTTTTGTTGTTGTTTTGTTTTTGTGTTTTTGTTTTTGTTGTGGTACTGGGGTTTGAACTCAGGGCCTCACACTTCTAGGCAGGTGCTCTACCACTCTTCACTCCACCAGCCCTTTTTTTGTGACAGATTTTTTTTGAGATGGGGTCTCAGTAACTATTTGCCCAAGTTTGGCATCAAACTGTGATCCTCCTGATCTCTGCCTCCTAAGAAGCTAGGCACCCAGCTTCCTTTACCATATCTTATCTTCTAATCTTCTAATCCTTCTCCACTGACTCACTCTGTTCCTGCCAAGCAGGGATCCTTACCCTTCAAGGTAAGCCTCCTCTTTACACCTTAGGGCCTTTGCACTTGCTGTTTCTTCTATTTGGACTGTTCTCTTATCACATGACCAATCTGGCTTTTGATATTCAGAATTTGTATGTCATTTTCCAAGTGGCATATAAAAATATAGGTTAATGAGCAGTCTGGGAATTTAAAAAAAAAAGAGGGTCTTTAGGCTCTTCACTAAGATGTACATGTGTGTGTGTGTATAAATAAATATAAATATGCATATTTTGGTGGGACTGGGGTTTGAACTCAAGGCTTTGTGCTTGTAAAGCAGGTGCTCTACCACTTGAGCCATACCTCCAGCCCATTTTTCTCTGGTTATTTTTTGGAGATGGGATTTGGCAAACTATTTGCCTGGTGCTAGCCTCCAATGACAATCCTCCTCTTCTCAGTCTCCCAAGTAGCTAGGATTACAAGCATGGGCCACTGGCACCCAGCAGGATGTACGTGTATTATATCTCTTAAACCACGAGTATTGTATCTTTATGACCAACATTCCCACTTTAATCTGGAGCTTCCTAATATTCATACGAAGAAAAGCAAAGTAGTAACTATAACATACTTTGCCTCTTCAAGGTCATGACATGCTCTTCCAATTGCTGTTGTAGTGAATTTCTCTATTGTTCATTGTAGCTCTGTGAAGGACATTAATGTAGCACTTGTTCATACAAGCTTTTCCTGTAAAGTTTAAGTTTGCCTTTCTACAAAAGTTTGTTCTTTAATTAGATATAAAGGTATAATTAGTCCACAGTTTCCAAACAGCATTACCCAAAATTATTCCTTTAGTTAATTGGTCGAAAGAGATGCTCCTTGAAAAGATAATTTCTTCATCATAGAATTCATAACTGACTCAAACTGTATCTACTTCTTGAAGATATCCAATGTAAATTAGTATATTAAAGACTCTGAGAAGTCTTCAAATAAGAAAACTCTTGAAAGCCCAGTCTACATAATCCTTATTTTTTTTATTGAATACAAACATAACACTTTGGAAAAGGTGAGTTTATAGCTATTCCTTTGCAAAAATGCACTATTTCATAATAAAATTGTTAGAAACTTTTATTTTAATGAAATTCCAATATCTAAGAAAATGAATGTGAGATATACTTTAGCATGTTCTATTTTCTTTACCTATTCCATTCTTATGTGAAAAACACAGCTCCCATTGAGGAAAGCCCATTTACTTTCACACAATTACTATAAGGTGAGCAATGCAACTTTAGAAATTGTCCATTTCCCAAAGAATTTCTTATGGTCTATGAAGTGTCTCCCTGAGGTAGATACTGCTAACATGTACCATTTTCCATGTATTATCTCACACCCTGTATGTATATTATACTAGATTATCTAGATTATACTTCTAGATCCCTTCTGTTATATGGCATTGTAAGACCACAGCTGGCCAGTGAGATGAAATATGTCACCCTGGGCCAAGGCATTTGACAATGTGAGACTCTTATCTTTTTTCAACTCAACCAAAGGAGGCTCACCTAGAGCTGGCAGAGTTATAACTGATATGTCAGCATGGATATCTCATCATTTGGAAGACAGTTGCCCTGGAAAGACACCTGGACCACTCTGTGTGAATAAGAAATAAACTTTTGTAGTGTTAAGTCTCTAAGTTCTTGGGGTTGTTATTGCAGCATTGACTAGCCTATGTTGACTACCGTGCTCTTCTGCCTACACACAGAAGGGAGCAGAAATGAATGTATCATAACCCTCCCTGAGAAGCAAAGAAAAATGTTTTTCTCCATGTCTTATATTTCAGATATATGTGGGCCTACATTACTAATCTATGTGTCAGGGAATACGAATCAGTCTTACCTAAGTGATGAGAATGAATACAAACAACCAAATAACATTTATTAGCAAACACTGTCCCTTCCATTGCTAATTATGAAATACAAACTATCAGAAAAATTCTGGAATTTCTAGGATAGCCATTTGGAAAATGCTAACATAAATTCATTTAAAATAAGAAAATGATGTAGCACTTTTAAATATTTACTTAAATATTAGTACATTCAAGTTGTAATTAAAAGTAAATTGTGAAATGTCAGCGGAAAAAATTTTAATGACTTTTTTCTAAAATACATAATGAGTTATATAAAACTTCTTCAAGTGTTTATTATTATGTGTAATTATATTTAAATATTAGGAAACTTAAGTTTAAAATTGAACAGTTTAAAGTATTTGCAATTCTGATTGAAATTGCTAACTTAGTAAGTAATAACTGCATGGTGCATTGTAACTCAAAAAGACTCCAGGGAGTGTATTCAAGTTTGATGTGTTTGATACATTGTAAGAACTTTTGTAAATGCCACAATGTACCCCCATCTAGCACAATAATAAAGAAAAAGATAGACTCTCTCATGAAGCCTACCCCCACCTCAGCAGCACAGGGAAACAGTGAAAACAAGAAGCTTGCAGACCAAAGCTAAGGGAAATAATTCAGGTGTAGATTTGACTACCTAAAAACCAGTAGTTTAAAATTCAAAACTAGTATTCAAATGAGTGAGATAAATTTAGGTTTGTTTGTGGTGAGGCAAAGTGGGGAGGGATGGATAGCAAAAGATTTGGTCAGATAAATGGGCCATGATAGCAACCAATTCCAGACAGGAAAAAAGAGACTTGACCTTTGTGAAAGAGATGCAGGACTCTAGTACAATGCATCATTTAGCAAACAATTTCCCTCTCAAAGTACCTACATGACTACTTTACCTATAACACACTCAAAGGTATTTTGATACATAGGTGTTAAATAGGTAGCAAGGGTCACTTACTACCTGAATTAATAGTAGGCTATCTAGGCATGCAATTCAATTTTATACTTCAGAAAATTCACAATTATTATACCATGTAACTTTGAGATCTGTCCAAAATAGTTTAGTCCTAACTGAAAACAAAGACTGAGTAATCATTCAGAGCACAAAAAGAGGAACCCAATGCTCTAAAAACATCCAAATAATCTAACGATAAAGAAGAAATCATGAAGAAAACAAATGTTCTAGACCAGTGAGGCCTTTTCTAAGTTTTAGTGTTCCACTGGTTGGAATATATACATCATTCCCCTCCATCCGCCTAACTCCTCTGTAATAGAACACCCTTTTTCCAGGAATCCACCCTTTTCTATTCTGGAGAATAGGCCTGATCCACCATGCTGAGTCTCTAAACCAATCACAGTAGTAGTCATTTTCTCCTCCCCTCATCAGTGATTGCACACTGACATGGAACAACAGGTAATATTCATAGCCAATAATATGGTAAGGAAAGTATTTTCAGGGCATCCTAGAATAGGTTTCATTGCTCATAATAGTCATTTTATTACCAGCCTAAGAATGAAACCAACACACATGAGAGGTCAGAGCCAAGAGAACTATAAAGAAGCAAAGTCAGATTCTGGCTTACTACTCCTGGAGCTATCTGATCTCTGAACTTTTTTTCCAGGCTGACCTTGATCTCACTCTGTAGCCCAGGCTGACCTACAACTCAAGATCCTCCTGCCTCAACCTTCTGAGTGCTTGGATAACAGGCACCATACCAAGCTTGCACTTCTTGTTAGAGAAGAAAATCGGCCTTTTATACTTTTCTGTTACCTTCAGCTGTAGGCATCCTAACTGACACACACTAGTTTTTTTTCTCCAAAAATACACTAGACAAAACACATTCCCAAACAAAACCCCAAATATTACAGACTGAGATAAAAAGCAAACTGTTGACCTACCCCACCCTCGAGGGCCACTTTTTTTTTTTTTTCATTTGCAGTACTGGGGTTTGAACTCAGGGCCTTGTGCTTATTAGGCAGACACTCTACCACTTGAACTATACCTCTAGCCCTCAGGCCCACTTTTTAGAGGTTATGTTACTAATTTCTATTGTCAGATCTTCTGGTGATTGTACTTAAAATTTATAATAATATGATTAAATCACTGGTCTTTGGTTTATAATTTTGGACTAGCATTAAAGATGATGGAATAATACCCTGAACTTCTCCTCCTCTTCTTCCCATTCCCAGTGGTTGGCACATTTTACATAATTATTTTATAAATATAATTAAATCTCTTCTGCTTGATTTCTAGATTGATAGGAAAACATTTATAATACGACTATGTAAACAACTTTGTTGTAAAGTGAGCAATTAGATCCATGAATTTAAAAAAATGTTCCAAGTATCAAATTCTAAAGTACAAGCTGATTGGGTGGCTCACACCTGTAATCCTAGATACTAGGGGAGCTAATTTCAGGAGTATGGAGGCTTAAAGCCAGGTTGAGAGACCCCATCTGAGAGACCCCATCTCCAAGATAAGCAGAGAAAAACAGAGTGGCAGAGTACCTACACTGCAAACATGAAGCCCTGGGTTCGAACCCCAGTTCCACCAAAAAAAAAAAAAATCCTAAAGTACAGACTGTTTTTTTTCTAGCTTACTTTATTCCTTCATGAAGGTATATACTCATCCCTTTTTGTGTCATTTCCTATGCTGCTACCTTTTCTTATAAATTATAATTTAGAGTAAAAACCAGGTTTGTTTGTTTTTTTTTATAAAAGGCATGTGGAGGTAATTTCTGAGTTCTTATGTTTTCAAAATGCCTTTTGTTTGGTCCTATCCTCTATTAATACTTTTTTTTTTTTTAGTTCTAAATTCAAAAGCATCTTCCCTTCAGGCCTTTGAAGTTGTTTGTTCAATTCAGTACCTGTTGTTACTTTTTCAGAGGTCTGATAAACTAGTTAAAACTCTGTAGGGAAACTTCTTTGGATCACATTTCTCCACCACATACTTCTTACTTTGCAACTCCCCTGCCACCCCCCACCAAAAAAAAAAAAAACCTCTATACATTGCTTTTATGGACTTGGTGTATTCTGTTCCTTTTCTCCCATTCTCACCCCCTCTTCTCCTGTTCTCATTCTCCCTCCCTTCACTCTTTTGTAATGACTTACTTTTTTATGTTGTTGAGGACTGAAGAGGAAATCCTTTACCTTCTCCCACAACAGGAGACCAGCTCACTGACATTTATCAGAAAGTGCTAAAAAAGTTTACATTAGGAGTAAGACCAGTATTTTTTGACTTACCAACATATGCAAGGTGAAAATTAAATAATTCAAGGAAGACTCTGATTATTACTTATTTTGTTTTGTTCTTTTTTTCAGCGCTAGTGTTCAAACCCAGGGTCTTGTGCATGTTGGGCACAAAGGAAATGCTCTACAACTAAGCTCCATCCTCAGCCCTTTTATATCAGTGTTTTGAACTATTTCCATTTACTCTATTATTTTGCAGACACAGCCAGAGGAGGATATTTCATGAAAACTGTGTGTGAGACTGTTTATGCTGTTCCTCACCTAATAGAAATACTTCAGTTCACTACTCAACTCAGAACCCGTTTGACACCACCAGCAGCTAAAACTAGCCCAATTATTAAAACTAACCATTGTAATGACTTACCTTGTCACAGTTTGATTCTTCTATCCTCAAATACTGACTTATTTTTAAAATACAATTCAGTAATAACAATGACTTTTTCTGGGAATAATAAAAGGAGTTTTTACCTAAATTATACTCTCATAATTTGCTCAATGATTGTCATTAAAGGTGTAAAATAGTCCAGAAGGATTTAAGCAGCTAGAGGAGTAATCAAAAGAAACCACAATCAGCTCTGATGAGATAATCTTTTTCAACTGTGGCTAATCCAGAGCTAATGGGAGCACAAGTACCAGCATGATACATGCTATCATCCTTGCTTTCATTATTATTTGGTATGTGTTCATGCACATGGTCCAATATTTATGATTTTTTTACTCAATTTTATTCAGGTTAGTACTTTCCAAACTTTTTCTGTGGCACACTTGGGCATGGTTAAGGAAATCTGGTAAAAATGGTTCCATGGACAGTGGGTATCTCTACCAGGGATTCACAGCATATTGAAAGCTCTGAGAAGCCCACTTAGTCCATTCAGACTGATACATCAAAATACCATAGAATGACATAAATTTTTCATAGTCTTCCTGGTAGTTAGGAAGTTGAAGAAGGCACAAGCAAATCTGCTGTCTGGTGGGGGCTCACTTCCTGGTTCAGTGTTTAACTGTCTTCTTGTGCTAGTCAGTTTTATGTCACAGTAGACAAATACCTGAGATAACTTTTTTTCTCAGTGGTACTTTCAATTGAACCCAGGGCCTCATGCTTGCTGGGAAAGTGCTCTACCACTTGAGCTATGCCCCGGAAATAACAAAAGAAAGGATTACTTTGGCTCATGGTTTCAGAGGCTTCAATCCATGGTCACTTGACCCCATAGTTTCGGGGCTTGGGTTGAGGCAGAATTTCATAGCAGAATGGGTATGGTAGAGCAGAGGTGCTCACCACATGGCAGTCAAGACAGAGAGATGAAGGGGCAGTGGTCAAGGTGTATTTTTCCAGAACATGCCCCAGTTAACCTACTTCTTCCAACTAGGCCCCACCTCCCAATAATGCCATGTTAGGAATGCATCAAGGGATTGGATCCATCAATGTATTAATGAGTCCACCAATTAATCCATTGATTAGCAGCCCTCAGGATCCAATTTCCTCTCAATACCAACAGCTGGGGACATGTGAGCCTTTTGGAGGGGAGGGACACTTCATATATAAACATTACTTGAACCTCACATGCCAGAATGGGCCAGTGGCCTCTTTTATAATCCCACTCATGAGGATTCTATTCCTATGACCTAATTACCTCCCAAAAGCCATACCTCCTAATACCATCACTTTGTAGGTAAGGATCTCAACATACAAATTGGGAGAAACATAAACATTCAGACCACAGTCCCCACCTATAAAGAACCAACATATTTAACAAGGCTTGACTATTAACATAGGTTTCACAAATTTGAACATGACTTTTTTCACACCATTCTTAACATCCTGTAGCATAGCATTCTGAAGAACAAGCTACTGCTACACAGGTAGAATCATAGCTAAAACTCTAATAAAATGTCCTTGTTAAAATGGCTTCATTATAAATGTTTTTTCAAATGATCCCATTTGGAGTATTTAATATTGCTGCCATGCTGTTTTAAACCTGTTCTAATCAGCTACAGCCCCATCCCTTGATAGAAATTGATCTTGTCAATTTTGACTTCTATATTGCTTCAAAAAAAAATGGTTCTCAGGTCATCATCTTACCAGATTAGCAGCATTTTACAAGGCTGATCACTCTCTGCTGCTTGATATACTCAGTTACTTAATCATGACTCACTGATTGCTTCTCAGATGCCTTTGCAGGATTCTTTATCTTTTCCTTTTTTTTAAGAGTACCTAAGGGTTCTGTTGTTTAATTGTTCCTTTTTATATCTTGGTGATTTTGTCAAGTCTCAAATTTTTAAATCATCTATACTTTGACAATTCCAAGATGGACATTTCTAGGTCAACTCTCCACCCATCTTCTTTTCATCTCAAATTCATTGTCTTAATTGAACTTTTGACTTTCCCTCTTCAATGTCTTCATGCAGCTTTCCAGACCATAAAGGCAACTCTTATCTTTACAGTTACAAAGAACAAAGCTTAGAATGACTCTTTTCTCTTATCCTTAATAAGAAAATCCTAGTGGCTCTTCCAATAGCTGTACTTACAGAGTACAATTGGAATCCAACCACTTTCCACTGTTTCCACTACCACTCTGGAGCAATGTGTGATCTTCAACAATCATGATAGTGAGATCCTTACACAATGTATAGGGTTAGGGCTGTGGTTCAAATGGTAGAGTGACTGTCTGGCAACACAAGCCCATGAGTTCAAACTCCAGGACCACCACCACCACCACACACACACACACACAGTTTAAAAGATAAAGTCATTTTCTCTACTCAAAACTCAACCATCACACCACATCCCACAGCCAAATCCTTCACAAAAGCTGACAGAATCCTACACAATGTATAGGGCCACCACTAGGCCCCTTTACTTTTATGAACTCATCTCCCAGCTACTCTCCTTGGCTCACTGACCTCCAGCTATACTGACTTTGCTGTTCTTACAATTTCTCACACACACTTCTACATTCCATACAAAAAAACTCCCTTCAAGTATTTGTGTAAATTCACCTTCTCAATGAGGCCTACACTGATCATCCTCCTGAAAATTACAATATATTCTCAACCTGCCTGCCATCCCAAATCCTTTTTCATTGTCTATCACTTTATATAGTTATTTACTTATTATGGTTTTTGTCCCCTGCTACAAGAATGTAAACACTCCCACTCTCTATACCACTTATGAATGCCAATAATTACAACTGCACTGCAAATTATCTAGGCAGGTCCTCCTTAGGGCAAGATCTGGAGAGAAGTTGGGGAGCAGACTGAATAACAAAGAAGAGTTGAATTTTGTAGGACAAAGTAGACCTACATGATAGAGAACATAGATACTGCACGTTCTGCTATCTCCCACTGACCTTGGTGTTGTTGATGTAACTCACATGAGGATTCATAGTGCCTCATCTGATACCATCATTACATGGAAGAAAACTCTGGAGTAAGATTAGATGAAGGCAAGAACCTATGCCTGATTTATTCAGTATTCTATCAAAAGTCTAATAATCCTGCCTTTTTAATTATCTTCTACCCCTGAATTATATCTCTCCCTTTCACAGTTGGTTGTTAGAGCTTTTCTCTGATTTTTGCTTTAAAAATCTGATACTCCTTGGATGAGTTTATCAAAGATGGCATAAAATTGTACAGATGCTGAGAAAAGCAGTTTCCTCAGAAGTTATTTGTCTGCATTAGATCTCCTGTGTGAACAGAAGTTATGGTTCTGGGTAAGTTATGAGGGCTTTTAGGGACCCACCAGTGAGGATATGGTTGGCACGCAGAAGCTGTTCTTCCCCATACATGCCAAACTAAAAAGGCTTTACTCTGGGAACAAAGTTGCCACTCTCAACTTCCCTACTCTGTTTTTCTATCACAACCCAATACCATCACTGGAGCTCCCCAGGGATAACCCCTTTCTTTCAAGAGTGAGTTACTCCCAGCCTGGTGCTGGTGGTTCATGCCTGTAATCCTACCTATTTGGGAGGCCAAGATCAGGATTTCAGTTCAAGGCCAGTCCAGGCAAATAATTCAAGAGACCCCCCCATTTCAAAAATAACAGAGCAAAAGGGACTGGAGGTGTGGCTCATGCGGTAGAGCACCTGCTTTGCAAGCACAAAGCCCTCAGAGTTCAAACCCCAGTCCCACCAAAACAGAGTGGCTCTTTTTCTGGCCTGAAGAAAGTACTTTTGTCAACCAATCGCCTGGGATAGGAAAGAGCAAGGGTTCCCAAAGCAGTTCTTAATAAATTAATGTGATTAAACTTTGGTCCATTCCTCTTCCATTCCCCAACTGAGCCTTAAAGCTTCCCCAGGACATTCTGAACATGGTTTTACTCTCAATCTCCTGCTTTATAACCTCCTGGAAAATCGCAATACTCCAAAGCCTAAACTTCTGGCTTTTGCTTTCCAGCACTGTTACACCTTTATTTATTCTGTCAATCCATTACGATCAAGAATGAAGAAAATAATTTCTGGCTATTTTCTCCTTATCATTTGGATGTAACAAAGTGTCAGCATTAATACAAAAAAATACAAAAATTTTAGAGACCTTCTCTATAGGAGGAAATGAGCATCTCCTCTTCCCCTAGTGCTTTTTTTTTTTTTTTCTTCCCCTAGGGTTTTCTTTTAGCTGCTCAACAAAACTGTTTCAAAAAAAATTTTTTTTAAATCTCAAGAATGTACTTTTTTTTTTTTGAGATAGCATATCAATATGTAGCCAGGCAGGCTGGAACTGGAGATCCTCTTGCTTCAGCCTCTAGAAAGCCTCTCTAGGATTATAGACATGCACCACCATGCCCAGATAGGAAACAGTTTCTTTAACATTTAAGAATGCAGAAATTCTTAATTGACACGGGTGATTTGAATTCACATAGAACTAATATCACATGCATACCACATACCTAAAGCATCTAATTCAAAACATATTCAGCACAGTTCAAGAAAAATGTGTGGTCATATTATTATTTTAGCCAGAAGGTGGGGGGGGGGGGAAGACTGTGATAGACTTCGTATGTGGAGATACAGTTTATGCTATTTTATTGGTTATTTCTTCAAACATAGCTTTCCCATTTTCTATCTTTGTACATTCAATCTGCACAAACTACAGCACACACCACTTCTCACCTTCAGTACTCTATTACAAGCCCATACCTTCACTTTAATGTTAAGAAAGATACTTAGGCAGCCTAAAGATAATATTAAAATTTCATTGTATCTTAAGCTTATATGACTCAATGTCCATTTATCCTTGAAAAAGTTGTCAAATAGCCAAAAGTTAAGTTTAAAAAAAAAAAAAGAGGATCAAAATAAGTATTCAGAAAGTTGTGGGGGCAGAAGACAATCAGGCCTTGGAGAAAAGCGGGACACATGCTAACAATATAAAAATAATACACCTTTAAAGTTAATTTTGATTTGAAAATGAGACATTTTTGCCTTGTGTTGCTTACTAGGCTACAAATGATCCTTGCCCCCAAATTCAAGATATGGCTATTTTCTAATTACTTATTTCCAGGAAATAAGGCATATTAATATAATAAATTCATTTTCTTAAAAGTTCTCAAAATAAGGGCTGTAGACATAGATAAGCAGTAGAATATCTGGCATGCATAAATCCCTGGGTTCAACCCTAAGCACTGCAAAAAGGGGGAAATTTCTCAAATTAATGGTGATTAACAATCACAACTTTATGCAAAGCCTGTTTTTCCTTAATCAAGCCTAAATAGGAAAGAACTAGTGGCAGAACACTTGCTCTAGGAAAGTACATACATCAAAGTTATAGTTAACAAAATCTTCATCTACCAGGTATGTGAGAGAAAGAGGGTAATAAGACAACAAAAGAAATTACCAAATGGCAATAAAACAAGGTCCTATAAGGGTTTTTCAGGCTAGACAAAATGACATCATGGGGAATATGGCCTATGATTAGCTTATGCTCCACTATTTATATATCTTACATGCCTCTAGAATTGCATAATAAACTTTAACAATAAAACGACAACACAGAACATCAAGTTGTAAATATTTATATTTGTATTTCTCTCACTCACACACAATGTTGTATGAGAAATTACTAGTTTTAATATGCATCCACAGGATTAATACTCATATGGAGTATAATGTGGAAAAGTGCAGAACTAAAGAAATAAGTCTATCTCAAAACAAAAGCACACATTTCTTAAGATTTAAAAATATTGCACATAATAAGGTTGTACAGAAATTACTGGCTGGTTTTACAAAAAGAATGAGGTATTAGTCAATCTCTAGATTAAGATAAGTGCAAAGAGGAAGAACTACATACATGTACACACACACATACAAATTCATATTAAGACTTAGAAGGTCAACAACTAATAAAGAAATATGAAACTGTATAAAGTAGCTAAGATTTCAACCCTACAAAATCATTAGTCAGAGACTAAACACGTAACAATCTCTTGGCAATACAAGTTTTCAACTTTTTTTCAGCTTAACTGATGGAGCAATATAATCATTTCTTTTACCTGAATTCTACTGTAGATAAGGCATGGCTCTGTGGTAAATACCAAACCATCCTTTTCTAAAGCTTTCAGTGGCAATTAACCAGCACACTGCTCTCCTTTGCTGAATGACTCTATTATATACAGTTTCATATACATTAAAAGCAACTGAAGCCACAGATGCTACAAAGCATGCAATTTTAAATTCGCAAAGGTTTCACTGCAAATAACACTCAAATTCACACAATTTATATCTACAACAATGTTTAAAGTTTCATCTTTAAATATGTATCAGGCAAATTCAATCTTTTTAAAATTTCTTTTTCTTGGTAATAAAACTGGCCACAAGAAGGGGCCTCAGGGCAGGTAAGGAAAAAAGACTAGATAGAATTATTCTTTTTTTAAAGAACCTTTCCTAATCAAGAAAATTAATAATTAGATTTGTGTCTACTAGCTGAATGTTGCTGAATTTGTCAAAAACAATTTAAATATTTGTAATAGCTGTATCAAATTGCTTAAAGTGAAATCATGCACGTGTCAAAATATTTCACAGAAAACTGTTTTGCATCAAAGATACTGAGGAAGAGTCAACTAGGTGGGTTTAATAAGAACAGAAAAAGAGCCAACTATTGCCCTGAACAGTCAGTGTATGTAGTCACCATATTTCCTCTTCTTTGAGTGACAGTTCTGCAGTGCTTGCTAGATCCATGAAATCTATTTTCAGTCTGTACTGTGTGTCTATTGGGGGTGTCAAAACCACTAAAAGAAAACATTTTCTCCATATCTTCAAACATGTCATCAAACAATCCACCTCCAAAAGAAAACTCCTGGAAATGATGCCTTTGTCTACTGGAACCATCCTGGCGTGTCTGGAAGTGATTTTCAAAATGCTTCTTTGAGCGAGTGTTTTGGTTTTGGCCAAAAAAACCAAAGTCTTTAAATAAGTCATCAAAATTGAAGTTAAATGATTGCTCAAAAGGACCTCCACTACCTCTTTGTCCTTTACCATTAGTAAAAGCACTGTGTCCAAGTGTATCATACTCTTTTCGCCTATTAGCATCTGAGAGTGTTTCATATGCTGAAAGAGATAAAAATATTTTAGTAACTAAAGGTAAAATATTCAAAATTACATATACACCCAAACCTCTTCAAATACATGATTTCAACTTTATTTTAAAGGATTTCCCATCACAACTCAAAGCAAAGCACTAGAAATATAATTAAGTTAAAATAAGTTATAAAAAACAAGGCAGGGACTTTGCCTTATTCACTGCTACTTTATCAGTAGTTAATACAATGGTATCACTAAACACCCAATAAGTATTTAGTAAATAAATGCTACCACTGTCACAATTAAGTGTATGGGCAACAATTACAATAATCTTCATATTATTTGTTAAAAAGCTATTACTTGCATTAAAGAATTAAGTGATTTTGATCACCAAACAATAGGAATTCAGATTTTTCACTTATTAGTTGAAGTAAGTATTTAGTTCCAACTCCCTACTCAGTTACCTCCACCTACCATTAAATACTGAATGTTCAAGAGGTACAGCTTGTTTGAGAAATAGTCTTAAGTCAAAATGTGTTTCAGACTTTTTCCTTTAAAGATAAATGTGATCTTGAAATGTAGATCAAATGAAAATTTTAAGTCTATTTTAATTTGTTTATACTAAATCTAAATAACTGGTAAAATATTGTGCTTCATAAGTTAGATGGAGTGCCTAAGAATCATTTTTACACAGAAACAAGTGACTTCATAAATAACAGAATGAAATAATACATTTTAAACATTTTTAGATGTGTATACCAATTAAATTATCTACAATTCATCTACTCATTCATTCAGCAACAAAAGTGTCTGTTGTGAGAAAAATCACAGAATTTCACTATATTTAAGTCCCACTCACCCTCCCATCTCCATAAAACCTTCAAAAACACACAGACTTCTTTCCTATCATTCTCACTACTAGTTAATACCCATGAGACCTCAGGAAGCGTCATTTACTTACCTTCTGCAATCTCTCTAAATTTTGCTTCAGCATCAGGGCTCTTATTTTTGTCAGGGTGGTACTTCATGGCCAATTTGTGAAAGGCCTTCTTGATTTGACGTTCTGATGCTGATTTTGGCACACCTAAGATATCATAGTAGCTTTTTGAGGCCAGAATTAATTCTGTTATCATTAAAATGCAGATGGCAAAGATGAAAACTGACTGGGGAGTAGCCATTTCAAATGTCCTAAAAAAAATAAAGATAAAATTTTATTCATGGAACTAATCTTAAAAGATGCTTTTCTTTTAAAAGAAATTCAAACCAGGATGCTGGGAAATTTGGGAAGAAAAGAGAAGCCCCAGGCTCCCAATACAGCACCTTGCAAGAAAAAAAAAAAAACATTCCTTTGGGATATGAGGTAAACTTAATGCAGTATCAAAAAGTTACATGTACAGTATCTTATACACATTCTATTTTATTGTAAGTATTTTTGATTCTCCATTTGCAGTCTGGCTTACTTACTGAAATGAAAATGCCTGAATCCATGTTTTCTTAGGAAGTGATTTCTACTGATTTAAACACCCTGCGATATTTATTTTGGTAATAACCTTTTTTCCCTGCGACAATGAAGACATTACTACCCCCTCAGAATATTAATTTTTTGAGTCAGGGTCTCCTTATGTAGCCTAGGCTGGCCTCAAACTCCCTGTCCCCCTCCTCAACTTCCTTAAAAGACTGAGATCCTTTAAAATATTTTTTAGATTTTCTACTTAAGAAAAAAAAAACTACACTTGCATATGATGAATCCTCAATAACATCTGGTAAAAATCACTTAATGAAAATTCTGTGTTTGGCAGACTATTAGTGGAAAGGCAAAGGCAAGAAAGATATTTCTTAACTTGGTTGAATTCTATTTGCCCTTTAAAAGGTTAACACAATTTGGGAATTATATAACCTGCATAACTGTAAGATTCTCAAATGCTAAAGAAAAGACTTATGGATAAATAAGTTCTGCTTAAAACTCACAATTAATAGAATTTAAGATTTCTACCAAGGCGGCCAGAAAAAAGTGAACTAATTTGGTAATTTGTACTTTAGAGAATTTAGATCCTTATTTCCAAAACTTCTCACTTCCAACATTTTTCTTACCTTGAAAGTACTAAAAAAAAAAAGTTTTAACTTAGAATTCTTAACTTATTGTCTTATGACTTGAGACTCATAACGAAGTAGTCCTGTCAGGAGTCCTTAATAACCTATGATGACATAGCGAGGCTGATGAAAAGGCACCAGGCTTGGTGGAAACTGTGCTGTCCTCTCCTGTGGCCTGTTCTGAGCCTAATTAGCAGGTGGATTACTTTTGCCACAGTTACTCAAGGTCACGAGCACAACCGCCTGTCAGAGGAGGACCAAGTACAACCTCCAGGTTTAAAGAACAAGCGGAGCGTGTCATGTTCACAACGCCACTTCCACGGGTTCACGCCGAACGTCTCATGTTTTCAGTGGCGAACTTTTCCATTAAACTGACCTCACGCAGCCGAGAGGGATGCCCCTCCCGCCCCCAGCGGCCCAGGCCTTCCTCCCGGGCGCCAGTGTCCGGCGAGGTGGACCGCCCAAGACTCACCCAAAGGCGCCAGGCTCGGCCCAGCCCGGCGCCCCAGGCCCAGCCCTGGGGGAAGCCGTCTGACCCCGAGAAAAGCAGCTGCATAGCCCAAAACACAAAATGCACTACTCGGCGCTCCGGACATATCCCCATATTCCTTTCGTCAAGAACACGCAGCCCGAAGTGCGGTCTTGACACCGAGGCCAAGTGCACCCAAGAAAGCGGGCCACGACTCCGGGGACACCGCAAAGCCCACTCCGCGCCACCCAGGCCTCGTTTCTCACACGCACCCTCCGGCGGCGGCGCCTCCTCCTCCACAGAGCAGAGGCTCGAGCGAGGCTGACAAATGGCTCCGTTCGATTTTTGGGGCCCGGCCCCTCACCCCAGCTTCCGCGGCCTCCTGGAGCCGGCGGGCGCCCCGCTGCCGCTGGCACACCGACCTCTCGCTCCAACAAGCTCTGCCCACACCTTGTCCCCGCTCAGCCCGCTCCCTACTGGCGGGTGTCCGCTGCTGCCGCCACCACCTCGGGAGAAGACCTACACGAAACGCTTACCCATTGGCTGCTGCCTCCCCACCTGACCCTGGCGCTCTACGCGCACGTGGAAAACTGTTGTTGCCTTTCGAGCTGTACGTCACTTCCTGCCCCACCCGCCGAAGGGCGGGACTGAAGCCTATGGAGGCGGAAGTGAGTCGACGGTTCCCCGGTCTTTGCGTTGGGCAGTGCCCGGCGCAGGCGCGGTAGCTCCGGGCTGTCTACATTTGCGGCCCCGCCTCAGCGAAGAGGGCAGGCCCGCGCCCCTAGCCGACCGGGGTCACCCGGGTCTTTACCTAAGTGATGCCCCGCTATTGCGCTGCGATTTGCTGTAAGAACCGCAGAGGACGAAACAATAAAGACCGGAAGCTGAGCTTTTACCCGTAAGTTGTCCCTCGGGCAGAAGCGTCAGCCCGGGCCTGGGTCGGCTACCTGTTCCCCGGGCGTGGTTGGTTGTCCTCGTGCAGGCCGAGGGCGTGAAGGCTTGCGTTGACTGCTTGAGTGCTCATGGACAGGGTGAAAACAGCGAAATGCTTGGTGGCTGTGGTTTTTTGAGCCTCACCCCATTTCGTTGAACGGCATTAGCTAGGATTTATGGCGCGTCGTACTGCCATGGTGCACTCAGTTTACTCACTTGTCTGGTGAGGTCGGTCGTACGGTACAGTTTAATTCCATTTTCTCCTGAGAAAATTGAGGCCAATGTAGATTAGCGATTTAGAACGTTTTGTGCCAGAGCTGGAATTATAGGCGTCCTGTTGGGACGTATATACAGAAAGCAGGTTGGGTACGTTTGTTCTGAACTGCTGAGGCCACGAAATATTTAGGCCACACTCTACGGTAACTGAGTTTTGTTCGGAAGATCAGGGAAGCGGTGTTGGGTAGAAGAACCCAGACTCAAGAGCCACACTCACTGCAGATCCTGATTCCATTGCTTTCTGAGTGACCCCTTGCGAATTACACACTCATTTGAAAAGTGGAGCTGTTAGAAGGACGTCACTAGGTACATGCTAACACATACAAAAAGCCTATGGAAACCAATTCACTTAAAACATTCCATTTTCTTTTTTTCCCTCGTATTTAAAAATAATTTATGAATGATGGAGGGAGTGAATTCAACTGTGATATATTGTAAGAACTTTTGTAAGTGTCACAGTGTACCCTCAGTACAACAATAACATAATAAAAAATAAAATAATGACTTACACTAGAGCTAGCCTGGTTGTCTTTACTTTCTTCAATTTTTCCACCTGTTATTTTATGAATCCCATTTTAGTTTAGTCGTGAAGTTGTCATTCGCTAATGGTTCAGTGTTTTCCATTATCTCAAGTAATGGGAAAAAAACCATGATAACCCCAAGGAATTCACTACGTGGCCATATTTTTCCAGGATTGTCTTCCTCGACTCCCTTCCACACAGTGCAGAATGATATTTTTGGGGAAAAAAATTCAATAAGTGGTCAGTTGAAAAACAAATACTAAAATATGAATGACTCTAGCTCTCAGAAGGTTTGTAGCAAAAAAAAAAAAAATTTCCTAGATTTATTTAGCCCTGGATTTGGGAGGCATAATCCCTGACTTAAAAATTTTTGTGGACCTCAAAGGCACTATTTTTAAGGAAAAAAAATAATGTCAACTGAACTATGAAGATTATTTTCCTCAAGATGTGAATTTAAAGTGAAAATTTTAAATATTTTTTTAAATTAAGTGTGTAATCCACAAAATAAGAATTAAATTACTTTTATTCCCCTAATAGTGCCAGACTTGAAGAATTGAATTTGCTCATAGCAAGCTATACTATAAATTTATATGAATTTTGTAATTCAGTAAAAGTATGCCAATAGTATTCAATATACATTGGGGGCTGGATGTGGCAGGATATGTCTGTAATCCCAGAGGCAGAGGCAGGAGGATGTGAGTTAAAAGGCCAGCCTTTAACAAAATTTATGCTTTAATAACTTAGGCATTTGGGAGATTTACATAGAACAGTGAAATAAAATTAATAGTCAAACTTATTTAGCCAATATAGAGATACTAAGTTGGGGGCACCACTCAGTGGTAGGGCTCATTCATAAGGTCCTGGATTTGATAAAGGGGGAGTGCATATTCACAAAGTGTATTTTTTAAATGATTTGATAATTTAGCATATAAATACAGTGGAAATAATTTGCAATTAGCATCCTATAGGAATTTGCAGGAAGCATTATTGAAAAAGGCATATTCTCCTTTTAGATGTACCAAAAGCTTGAACTTGTCCTTTTTGCTTTTAAGTGCCTTTTCTGATTATGTAGCATACTTAAGACCTGAGTGATTTGTATGTGCAAGGTTAAAATAATTTCAAGACATACATGAGTATTGTTTTCTGTGGTAAGAACTTCCAAAGGTTGATAGAATCTGATTTTTCCACATAAGAGTGTCAATGTTGAAAATTATTTCCTACAAAGTATAGACTTTTCCTGTAGGATCTTACAAACTTGCCAAAATTTAGGGAGGAAAGTATACCCCTTCCTACAAAGCATAAACTAAATGGTCAGGATGGAAGGGAATGTATAATAGCTTATTTTGTGTGAGAAACTCATAGTGTTACTTTAAAAAACAGGAAATTATTATATAGTATATGTCATGGATTGTATTTATGCTTCATTAGATGAAATATAAATCACTGTCAACTGTTGTTTAATATACTTTAACTCAAACCTATTTAATCCAGTAGGAAAATTTTTCTGCTGTTAGTCCAATTTTGCCTATAAAACAATATGTTAACAATATATGTTCACAATATCAAATTCAGATTATTGTCAGTACAGGAAAAAAATTATAGCAGTTTTTCCATACTCTGTCTTTTGTATTTGATTGGTTTCATATAAAATAAATGTCTGGCCTTTTTCTTTTTTTGTTTTTTGTTTTTGAGAGTCTTGCTGTGTAGCCCAGTATAGCCTTAAAGTCTCTATCCTCCTGCCTCAACCTACCTACCAAGATTATAGAGGTGAACCACCATGCCAGACTGAGCCTGACCTTGTTTTAAGATATCTACTTCTTTTCTTACATCAGAGTTCCTCTTTCAGAACTTAAATTTCCATTTTTTTTCTTTTTCTTTTTCTTTCTTTTTTTTTTTTTTTTTGTGAGAATGGAGTTTGAACTCAGGGCGTTGCACTGCTCACAAAGCAAGTACTTTACTACTTGAGCCACACCTCTAGCCCCAGAACTTAAATTTTAGAGTTCCTAAAACCTGGAAACAATAGACTAAACTACATACAGGTAGAATTAAAGCTGATGCTAGTAAAGAGAATGGAATATTAGTGGTTTTATTCAGCTAACCCATATGTTTAAATAACCTTCTCACTTTAAAGATATTAGCCAGATGTCTGTGGCTCATGCCTATAATCCTAGGTAATTGAGAGACTAAGATTGGAAGAAATTAAGGCTCTGGGCCAGCCACGGCAAATAGTTCATGAGACCCATCTCCAAAATAACCAGACCAAAATGGATTAGAATCATAGCTCAAAAGCTAAAGTACCTGCTTTGCAAGCTTGAAGCCCTGAGTTCAAACCCTAACCCCACCAAAAAAAAAAAATAATAATAATTAGTTTTAGCTGGGCATGGTTGCCCAGTTTGTAATCCCAGCACTCAAGAGGCAGGAAGATTAAGAATTTGAGACCAGAGCTGGCAGAGTGGCTCAAGTGGTAGAACACCTGCCTGGTAAGCATGAAGCCCTGAGTTCAAACCCTAGTACCATTAAAACAAACAAACAAACAAAAAAACACAAATTTAAGGCCAGCCTGGGCTATATGAGTGAGACCCTGTCTCAATAAAAAAGTATTAATGTAAATAAGAGCCTAAAGTTTATTAGCACTGCCTAATATTATAGACAACAAATAATTTGACTTGCAACATTAGTATGGAATATATTTGAATGGGAATTTATAATTTATACAATGCTCCTTCCTAATTTTAGGCAAAGTGCACAACAGAAGTGAAATATAGTACTGGAGGCATGGCTCACTTGGAAAGAGCCTGCCTAGCAAATTCAAATCCCTATACCACACACACACAGAAGAAGAAGAAGAAGAACTTAATCCATTGAAAATATGAATAGATTTTACCCTTTCTAGCAACATATATTTTACTTGAAGGAACTTTGAATTATGTTTTATAAGCTATTCTCAGGCAAAAGTTTTGCCTATATATCTTGTCTTAGTCCTTATGCTGCAGAGATAATATGGTATTACCTATCATGAAGATGCTCTTGCTTGGTAGGGATGCTTCTCTTGCTTTTGCAGCACTTAACAAATAAGATTACCTACATAAGTAGGCCAGGAACCTGCCAAAATTGCAAAAATACACAAAATTTTTCTTTTTCTTTTTTTGTGTGTGATTTCAGGTTTCCTCTACATGACAAAGAAAGACTTGAAAAGTGGCTAAAGAATATGAAACGAGATTCTTGGGTTCCCAGTAAATACCAGTTCCTGTGTAGTGACCATTTTACTCCTGACTCTCTTGACATCAGATGGGGTATCCGTTATTTAAAACAAACTGCAATTCCAACAATATTTTCTTTGCCTGAAGACTGTCAGGTATTGGAGTAGTGGGGGTGGGGTAATGCTAAGCCCCGGTGTCAGGTGATCAGGGAGGGAGGGAAAGAGTACTATAGAGAAAACAGATGCTTGGGGGAAAGAAATATTAATATGCACTTTTAGCAAAGTGTGATTTTTTTTAAATTGAACAGTTATCAAAACACAGTTTAAGAGAAGCAAAAAATAACGTGTACACATTATTAAAGTTATTAACATAAATTAATGAGTTAAGCTTTTCTTACTAGTCATTCAGATGACCTATAATGTTTCTGTCATATGTTGAAAGTGCTTGATGCTTTTTTAAAACACTTTAATCTGACTTCTAGGCCTTAAAAAAAAAAAACACTTTAAGATATTTTTAAGTTGTTATATACTTAGAACATTTTTCTAACTGAGTAAGTTTGCTTGGACACCATACTGCTCAAAGTTATAATTAGTCAGAACTAATAAGAGAAAAAGGCCACAAGTGTATCCTTTTTAGAATTTGAAAATATTATTTTCTAGGGAAAAGACCCTTCTAAAAAAAAATCCCAGAAGAAAAAAATGGGAGATGAGAAAGAAGTGTCCTTAAAAGCCATGTCTGAAGAATCATCTACGTCAGATGAAATAAAGAAAAATACAGTTAACATAGGTGTACTCCCTGAACACACAGAATTGCTTGATTCATCTGCCATGGTGAAGCCACCAAGTCCAAAAATAGAAAGCATAAAAAATAACATATTAACTCTTAATCTAGTTAAACAAGATACCGGAGAAACAGGTTCTAACTTGGAAACATCAGTTCACCAAGGTTTAGGTATAGGTGGTTTTCATACATCTTTTGAAAATCTAAATTCTACAACAATTACTTTGACAACTTCAAATTCAGAAAATATTCAGCAGTCTTTGGAAACCCAAGAAGTACTTGAAATAACTACCAGTCATCTTGCTAATCCAAACTTTACAAATAATTCCATTGAAATTAAGTCAACACAGGAAAATCCATTCTTATTCAGTACAGTCGAAGAGTTAAACACAAATAAAGAATCTGTTATTGCCATTTTTGTACCTACAGAAAATTCTAAACCTGCAATTAATTCTTTTATACCAACTCAAAAAGAAACCATGGAAATGGAAGACATAGACATTGAAGATTCCTTGTATGAGAATGTAGACCATGATGCAGAAGTTTTACAAACTGAGCATTCTTACTGCAGACAAGACATAAATAAGAAACGTCTTTGGCAAAAAGTCTCTAAGCTGCATTCAAAGATTACTCTTCTTGAGCTACAGGAGCAACAAACCCTAGGAAGGTTGAAGTCTTTGGAAGCTCTTATAAGCCAACTAAAGCAGGAAAACTGGCTAGCTGAAGAAAATGTCAAGATTATAGAAAATCATTTCACAACATATGAAGTCACTATGATATAGAGTAAAAAAAAGTTTTGAAGCTGTAATTTTTTATAAGCATTTTCTAGCTAAACCAAATTATATGTAAAGTGAACTTTTTCCTGTAAAGTTCTTATCCTAAGCTATGAAAGTGCTCTAATGTTATGAACTGCATCCCATTCTTATAATGCCATTGTAAGAGAAAATCTAGAAAGTGGGGCTAAAGAAACAGTTTTATTTCTTGATAATTTTCCAAATTACAGTTAAAATACAGTGAATAAATAATATTTAATCATAAAATGAGAGAGTAAGTTATAGTCAAAGCATCCCAAAATAGATTAGTCCTGGCTCTTCCAGATGATTTGAGCAAGCTGCTTACCAAGATTAAGCTTCAGAGGGCTTGGGATGTAACTCAGTGGTAGAGCCTTTGCCTAGCTTGCCTCAAGCCCTAGGTTCTATCCCCAGTACTGGGACAAATTTTCTATAAGATAGTATGTACTTAAAAAATAGTAGAATTGATATTAACTGTTGGATTATTCTCAATATTCTGTTTTGTTCAACTATTTGTGTATAGTTATGTATCTGTAATATAAAGGAAAATGTAATATAAAAAAATAATATACTTATGTACCTATAACTATTATAATTTTATTGCAGTTGAACTCAGCTCTTAGGAGAGGTGCTTTAAACTTGAAAGTATATATTTTAGTACTTTATACGTAGCTGAACATCATAGTACATAGTCAAGTAAGTTTCTTAACATCTTGTATTTATAGTTATATTTATAAACCAAGAACTTTAATGAGGTTAATTTTAAATATATACTAGTATATTTTAGAAATCATGATTTATATCTATTTCTTAATAGGTGTAGTTTTTAAAGTGTGTGCTTATCTCGTTTTTTAAATCCAAAATAATTGTGTAATACTTAATAACTGTTCCCTCTAGCATATATTTTAGTAAAATTTATAAGGAAGAAATTATAGGTAAGTGCTGATGACCTTGGGAAGAGAAAGTTCTCTTAGAAAGGAAAAGCAATGGTGATATAAATAAAAATACTGTTTATATTGATACTGAATGTAAGAAAAATAAACATAAAAGCAAGACATTGTAACAACAGAAATGTGAAAAATAAATAAGTTCCTTGAAAATTGGCAATTAATATAATGGAATGTTACTGCCTGTGGAACTAAGTTAGTTCCAATCAGCCTGATTCTTAGTTTTCTTATCTGTTAAATAAAAAATATGTTTATCTATCTTAATGGACAGGTTTGAGAATTCTGTAAGGTAATAAACATGTTTTGGGACCTGAAAAATAGGAGGTGCTCAATAAATATTAGTTGACTCTGAAGCATAGGTAATACACTAATTGTTTTGTAAATTCATGTTGATTTTGAAATGTTTCACTTAGTTTATTCAGAATAATAAAATTGACTGGTATTGTTTGACCATGTGTCCACTAATGATAAAAATACTAGAGGCATTTTTATCTCCTCATGGGTGGAGGAGAAAAAATGAAGTATTCCTATGTTGCATTTTTCTAATACTTAATTTAAAATAAGTAATGCAAATGAAAATAACTTTAATTAGCAGTGTACCTCATACTAATTTTCTATTTGTTCGTTGTTACAGATTCTTTAAAAATAATGTGTGTATTTAACTGTATTTCTTTGAACTTAATAAATTACCGTATAAGATATTTTCTTGGCTTGGCTATAATCAATTGAGGATGTTTTCAATCTAACCCAGTTAACCTCTAAATTGTATTTGCAAATTCTGGCCTGCTTTGTTTCTTATTTGAACTATTACAAGAGCCTCTTAGTTAATCTTGCTTATCATCCTGGATTCTGCTGTCAGCTTTTTTCTATAGTACCCATCTATCAGGTACTTTCTAGCTTAGAAATTTCAAATTTCAAATTACTCTCTAATACCTATAAAATAAAGCTACACTTATTACTGTTGTATTTGTGATCCTCTGTGATTCTGTCCATCCTCTGTTCTACCCACACTGGGTTTCTTAGCACTTCCCAAACCTCCAGACAGGTGATGTCTGTCCCTGTGTCTGCTTATTGTATTCCCTAAACTCAAATAGTCTGTCAAAATTATACTCAACTCTGATGGAATTTTATCCCTAATTTCCAGTCAGAATTGTTTCTTATAAGAGATTTGGGGCTTTGCTTTCGGGGGGATTTTGGTTGTTTTTGTTGTTGTTTTTGTGTTTTGTGACAAGAGTCTCACTGTGTAGCCCAGGGTGCCCATGAATTCAAGATCCTCCTGCCTCATCCTCCTAAGTGCTGGCATTACAGACATGTACCACCACACCCAGCTGGGGCTTGTTTTATAATTTTAACAGCATTTGTCTTATCTCTATATCATGATGATATCTATAGCTACCTCTTCCACTAGATTGTAAGCTTTTTGATAGGATTTTCCTGCATGTTCTTCTATAATGTGGCTTTATGAGCCCCTATCAAGATGTAGAGGTATTTCTACCTTCTTGAATCTCTGTGGATTCTGTGGCTTATTTAGCCAGTAGAATATACTATAAGTGATACTGGTGGTTCCAAACTTGAGCTTAATTGGTCTGACATCTTCCATGTCCTCTTTGGGACACATACTCTTAGAAGGCCAGATGCCATGTATGATTACCCCAGGGTTACGCTGGGAAAACCCACGTCACGTGGAGAGGCTGAAGAATGGGACATCAGATACCAGTGAAGAAACCACGTTGGAAACTGATCCTCAAGCACCAGCTGCTCCATTTGACACCAAATACAGCAGGGACAACCATCTAGCTGAGTGCTTCTCAAATTTCTTAATCACAACATTGTGAACAAATAAAATACTGTTTAAGCTGCTGATTTCAAGATGGATACCTAGGCAGCAGTAAACAAAACAACTCCCTTTCTGTATTTCCATTTGTGTTCTGATACTAGACAACATAGTCATTCTGTAAACCTTCAAAAACATTGTTCTTCCCTCTGTTGTTTTCACTTGCCTGAACTCCATTCCTGCTTGAACTCAAATACCTTTTTTTCCTTTTCCAGTATCAGAACAGCTAGCTGGAGTAAATCACATAAATGGGCAGCCTTGATTCTAAATTCATTAGTAGAAACCTCAAATGGGTCCAGCAGTATAAGTTCATCAGTCTCAAATTCTCCCTCACATCCCCCTTCCTCTCCAGCCCCTACCCTCTACTCATTCAAGCTGAGGATCTCCTCACATGCTTTATTGACAACATCAGAACAACCACAAATACCCCTGACTATGGGCTGAATGTAGCCTCCCAAAATTCCTGTTTCAAAGCCCTAATCTCCAGTATGATTATTGGAAGGTAAGGCCTTTAAGGAAGTAATTAAAGTTAAATAAGGTCGATTGGTGGGGCCCTGAAAACACATCCAGACAACTTGTTTTCTTGACCACATTTGGGCACACCAAGAAGGCAGCCATCTGTGAGCCAGGAATCGAGCCTTCATTAGAGCCTGATCTGGGTGGGGAGGGGAGAAGTGTCCCAAACAATATATGCACATATGAGTAAATGTAAAAACAAAAAAGAGCCTGATCTAGCTGGCTTACTCCTGCCTATAATCCTGGCTCCTTGGAAGGCTGAGATTGGGAGGATTGTGGTTCAAGGCCAGCCTGGGCAAAATGTTCAAGAGACTGCATCTCCAAAATAACCACAGCAAAATGGACTAGAGGTGTGGCTCAACCCGTAGTACCTGCTTTGCAAGTGCCTGCTTTCCAAGCACAAACCTCAGTCCCACCAAAAAAAGAACCTGGTCTTATGGGCACCCTGATCTTGAACTTCCAGCTTCCAGATTCATAAGAAAAAGTTGCTGTTGATTAAGCACTCAGTCTATGGTATTTGTTACGGCAATCCAAGCTAAGACACCTGTATGATCCAAAATAATAGCTAGTATACAGTAGTTAAAATAAGTAGATCTACATGTACCAACTTGAGTAAATCCCAAATAATGCTCAAGAAAATCTTCAATTATAAATGGTTTAATAACAATGTACTACTTAAAAATTTACAGTACAAGCCAGGCATCGGTGGCTCTCACCTTTAATCCTGGCTACTTGGGAGGCTGAGATTGGGAGGATCAAGAGGTACTGGGCCAGCCTGGACAATTAGTTTGAAAGACCCCATCTCCCAAATAACCAGAGCAAAATGGATTGGAGGTGTGGCTCAAGTGGTAAAGCTCCTGCTTTACAAGTATGAAGCCCTGAGTTCAAGCTTCAATCCCACAGAAAAAAATTAAAATACATGAAATAGTAATGTTGCATATGTTGCCATATGCATAATATATGCAATGTATGTTGCATGTATAGTTAAAAGCACACTGACTTCAAGATAATGATTACCTCTGGGGAAGCCAGGTTTATGGTGGAGAGACGTGATTCATGAAAAAGGAAAGTAAATGAATAAAAAATGTCTAAATGGATAGACACAAGAGGTGGAGATTGGGAGGACCAAGGTTCAAAGCCAACCGCAGGCAAAACATTCTCGAAACCCCAGTTCAACCAATAACTCTGCATAGTGGCACATGCCTGTTATCCCAGCTACCTGGGGAAACACAAATAGCAAGAAAGTCCAGGCCAACCCACACATAAAAGTAACCAAAGCAAAAAGGGCTGGGGACATTGCTCAAGTGGTAGAGCTCCTACCTAGCAAGTGAGGCCCTGAGTTCAAACCCCAGTACCACAAAAAAATTTTTTCTAATCATTTTTACATTTACTCACGTGTATACATTGTGACCACCTCACCCCCCTCCAAAGTGTTAATATCTATGTAGTAGGTCTACTTTTTTACTCTGTTTAAAATATTTCAGGGTTTAAAAACTTACATATTTCAGTTAAAATGACAAAAGAGTATGTTAACATTTTTATGAAATTAACTAAAGGTAATCTATACTTAGACTCTGTTCTAATGGTTTTATAATTTTTGTTCTCTGGTTCAAGACCACTTGCAAGAGAAGTAGGTAGATGGAGATTACATAGTGAAAGAGTTGATAGACGTCAGTGACCTTGCATGTGAAATTAGGCATTATAGACAGTATAATCCCAGCCACTACCACACTACACAATGATGTCCACAGGCTGATTTCAGGAATCAATTAATGTTAGCTTACATGGGAAAAGGTACTCTGTAAATGTAAATAAGGTTATCTTAAGATTGGAAAATTATCCTGAGCTCTCTGGGTAGACCCAGGCTAAACATTTGAGTCTTTTCCAGATAGAGTCAGAGAGATCAATATGACAACTCAGCCAACCTTGCTAGTTGTTCAGATGGAGGAAGAAGGCACAATTTAAGGAGCATGACAATATCTAAAACCTGGAAACAGCTCAGTTTATAGCCAGTGAGAAATGATGACCTCAGTCCTACAACCAAAAGGAACTGAATTCTGCCAAAAATACAAATAAGCAGAAAGTCTATTCCCCCACCCCAGCCTCTAGAACATATTCTACCAGCACCTTGATTTTAATTTGTGAAAACCATACATGACTTCTGAAGAAGTATAATAAATTTACATTTTAAGCCACTGAGTTTGTGGTAATTGTTAACAACAGCAATAGGAAAGTAATACAAGCACTTAATCTATTTGAGATTCAGCTTTCTTTTATTCTCCTCAAATTTTTCCCCACCCTACCTTAAAAGAGTGTACCCCATTTAATCCTGTTGCTTAATTCACTGAAGACAGCTTTCTTACTGAAATACAAATGATGCTTTATTTGCGGCTTTTAAGTATATAAGAGCATCATAAATGTGAAGATAATTTGTAAACTATAAAAAGGCTATAGAGTGTCAGCTATTAACATTGTTATTTTGATTTCTTTTTGAAATTATCTTAAAACTCAAAAATTGTATTTATATTCCTGCATTTATTCATTGAGGCCTAATGTATAGAGTACAAGATTCTGCCCTGATATCAGAATGAAAAAGAATGTAGTAGTTTCTTCAAAATTTTTCTCCTGTGGAAATACACAGCCATGATCCATTTAGAATTGGCTGGCAGAATTCTTGTCATCTGAGGTAAAATAAGCCATAGATTTACTCCTAAAACCTGAATTCTGAAATAAAAACATTTCCTAGGATATAGAGTCAGAAAGTTGGAAATTTGTGAAACTCTTAAAATTATAGTGAATATTCCTCAGACTCTGAATGGAAGGAAGTAGAATGAATAAGGTGCATAGAAGGATGAAAGGGAGGAAGACTGGATAAATGGAAGACGAGAATGGATGAATGAATGGTTAGGTAGATTAATGAATATTGGGAATTTACACTTTTTGTGTGTGTGTATGGTATTGGGGTTTGAACTCAGGGCCTACACCTTGAGCCACTCTACCAGCCCTTTTTTTTTTATTATTTCTTTCAAGATAGAGTCTCATGAACTATTTGCCCAGCTGGCTTCAAACCATGATCCTCCTGATCTCTGCCTCCTGAGTAGCTAGGATTACAGGCATGACCCACCAGCACCCAGCAGAATCTACACTCTTGACAATTGTATTTTCCTGAGAAGTAGCCAGGACTCAGGGCTATAAAGAAATCAGGTGAACAACAAGGGGATTGGACTATGAGCACATGATAAAAGCGAGAGCACACAAGGGAGGGGTGAGGATAGGTAAGACACCTAAAAAACTAGCTAGCATTTGTTGCCCTTAATGCAGAGAAACTAAAGCAGATACCTTAAAGCAACTGAGGCCAATAGGAAAAGGGGACCAGGAACTAGAGAAAAGGTTAGATCAAAAAGAATTAACCTAGAAGGTAACACCCATGCACAGGAAATCAATGTGAGTCAATGCCATGTATAGCTATCCTTATCTCAACCAGCAAAACCCCTTGTTCCTTCCTATTATTGCTTATACTCTCTCTACAACAAAATTAGAGATAAGGGCAAAATAGTTTCTGCTGGGTATTGAGGGGGGGGGAGCGGGAGGGGGTGGAGTGGGTGGTAAGGGAGGGGGTGGGGGCAGGGGGGAGAAATGAACCAAGCCTTGTATGCACATATGAATAATAAAAGAAAAAAAAATAAAAAAGAAATCAGGTGAAGATTCTTTAATTCTCTCAACATCTAGGAGAATAGGAAACTCTCCCTGCAGATTGATAGTCTGTGTTTCTCACCCTGAGCTCTATAAAGACATCTTCATTACTACAGGACCCTCGTCAATTTCAGAACCAAGTGTGTTTGGATATACCCATCATCAAATTCAGATTCTTGACAATAAAAAGATAACACTATGGAACATTCTCCCCTAGAGTGTGTTTCTGCCAGCAGATGATTCATTCTTACCACTGCATGGCAGATGCATAAGGCTTCAGTGACTAAATAAACTATTAAGTGCAGGAGATTTGAATTAACTCCTCTTTCTATTGCAAGGATCAGAAACTGTCCAGCTCAGGAAAGAGCAAAATGGAAAAACTCTTGTAACAAAAGTCTCCCAAGACTCCAAAGACAGGAGTTGCAGTGCAGCCGTTCTTCCTAATTATCACTGAATGCCATCTGAAAAAGAGGCTCCCTCATAGAAGCTGCCTTCTGAATGGTATCTGTTCCATTCTTTCTCTCCCAGCCTAATCTTAGGTGAATTTAAAAACAGAATTCCTGTGCTATGAACCTTTAACTTTGAGTCCTACTATTGATTAGTTCTGTCACTTAGTTTTCAACTCCAAATTCCCAAGAGAAGGATCTAGTTGATCCATGTTACATTTTTAAACTAGTGAGATTCCAGTTAACCTATGGATTGGCCTCCCATGGGGCAGATTTCATAGGCTGCAGTTGTTAAACTAGGCATGGTGGTGTTGTAGAAAACTTTATGGACAGTATGACTGACCAGCGAGAATTAGACTCAAACCCAGGTGTTTGGAGAAAAGGAAGGTTTATTACGCTAGCGGGCCAGCACCCATATATCTCCAAAATGGTGCAGGCCCTGAGCTCAGGCTGGTTGAGGTTTTTATACTGAGAAAATCAGCAGCAAGCAAGCAGGGAGTGCAGCAGCAGACTTGGCAGTTAGCTTTTCAAGGTTTCAATATATCATGTCAGCACAGCTGTGGACGAAGGCCATCCTCAGTTCCTAGCAAGATAGCTGGATGCAGGGGCCTCGGCTAAGAGGAAGGGCTTTACTCATCTTTGATCCTTTTCCCAGCTTTGATCTTTCTCCGGGTTTCCTTATCATTCCCTCCTCTTATCCATCATAATCCCTTATGACTGTTTCGGGGAAGTCATCTAGAGGCAATCTTTGGTACTGTCTCACTAACTAATTTAACAGGGTCCATCCAGTTGTGAATGAACCTGGCAAGGAGGTTTATCACACAAGGCCCTAGAAGCAGTAGTAAGAGTAACACAGTGAGTGGGCCTACCAGGGGGGCTTACCCATGGGGCCCAGCTTCTCCACCCTGCGCTCCAAAATGTTTCCTGGTTTTTTGCCTTAACTCTTGCTAGCAATTGGCGAGCATTTGCTTTCACTATCCCTGACTGGTTTGCATAGAAGCAAAATTCTTCCCCTAGAAATGCACAAATTCCCCCTTTTTCCACAATAATGAGGTCCAGGCCCCAGCGGTTTTGCAAGACTACAGCTGGTAGTGAGTCTAACTGATTTTGCAGGGTGACAATGCTCTGTTGTACTAATCCTAAATCCTCATGGATTTGTTTAGATAGCTGGCTATGCTGGACTTGTTGGAGACCAATGGAAGTAGCCCCTGTAGCTGTTGCTCCTGCCAGGGCAACTCCCAGAAGTACCGGAAGGAGGATGGGGTCTGACCATCAGTCTGCTGGTTTAGGTATTGAGCAACTTCAGTCCCAGGAAGTATGTCCAGGTCCGGGATTAGGAAAACTAACACACAATCTCCACCAGGATAACAAGTATGGATCCTGCCCTGGCAGGCACAGTAAGTTCCCTTGGGCGCCTTGGACCCTTTTATCACATTAATGCAGTTTTTCCCTTTGCCAAAGCATTTAGTTTCTCCAATTATTTGGACAGCCAGGCCTGTGAGGCAGGTATTGTCATGCTGGGTAGAGTTGTCTAGGCCCAGCTTATGTATTTCTGATATGTTAGCCAGGCCAACCCTGGCATATGACACTTGACTGGCCCTTAGGCAAATCCAACAGTCTCTACCTAGTTCAGGGTCTGCTTGCTGTATTAGTTGATGGCTGCTGTTTGCTAAGGCCATCATTTTGACGAGAGGGGTGTTAGGGTGTAATGGAGGCCAATTAGTCCCATCCAAAGAGGGAGGGAGGATCTGTCCCTGTACCCAGGGGTCTAGAGAGTTAGCTTTACTGAGTGACAGAGAGTGATTTGCTGTTTTAATCTCAAGTCTAAGCATCTTTAAGACCACTCAACTTTCCCAATCACGTTCAAGGAACCATCCTAGTCCAAAGACCCTAACTCCCCACTGTTGAGGTTCATGTGTTGTTAACTGGAAGAGGTCTCCTTTTCCCTCGCCTTCTTCCCTGGTTCACTCCTTTTTGTTGTAGTTGCTTGAGGATAGTCTCTGAATACTGACACCCTGGCCTTTGGTGGGGGTCCCCTCCCAAGCCCCCGAGGAGGCAAAATCAACACATGTCCATTATTGTAAAAAGGACCATGAGGGCCCCCCACAGTCATTCCAGGTCCATGGTATTCAGCCATACACATTGGATAAGCAATTTTTGAATTGGTCAGAACAGACCAGGGTGATGGGCCCTAAGCGAGCTATTGCTCTGACTTCTGAGTCTAAGCAGTACCTAAAGGAAACAACACAAGGACCTGACAAAGCACAAGTTATGTGGTTAATTAATATTATTCCCTCCTGTCCTTCCAAGAGTCTGACCTCCCATACTAGCTTATGGAAGATCCCAGTAGGGCCTGGAGGCCTCACTTATGAGTCAGTCATTATGATCACAGTTGTCATCAGGATCAGCAGATCTGTCTGACGCCTCATCAGGACTTCCTCTGGTCAAGGTCAGCTTCAATGGATGGTCCGAGTTGGCTCAAGAGCTCCACTCCTGGCCTGCATCCTCTGCTGGCTTGGGGTGTGTGTGATGTATCCACGGCTTTCGTCCTGCAACCTTAAGGACTGAAAGACTGGTTAGAATGACTTGGAAAGGCCCATCACATCGGGGGTCTCAACTCCCTGTAACTGGGGTTTTGACCCAAACCCAGTCTCCCAGGCTCCACAGGTATAACTGCTCTAGAGTCATGGAGGCTGGCTCTGGATGCCCTAGGTGTTGAGCAGTCTCCCTAAAGGTGTGTACTAAGTCTCTTAGGAACTTGTGGAGGCTGATCTGTCCATACTCTCGAAGGTCTCCAGCCTTCCCAGGTATTAGTGGTGGTGACCGTCCATATAGGACTTCAAAAGGGGAGAGTCTGCATTTTTTGGGCGGGCATCTGATCTTGAACAGGGCTGATGGCAATACATCTGGCCAGGGCAGCCCTGTTTCTTGACATTGTTTTGCCAAAGCTATTTTAATAGTTCTGTTCATCCTTTCTACTCAGCCTGATGATTGGGGATGATTCCAAGTATGTAAGTCTCAGGTCAGGCCAACTGCATGAGATATTCCTTTGATCACCAGACTGACAAGAGCAGGCCTATTGTCTGACTCGATGCTGCTAGGCACCCCGAACCTGGGAATGATTTCCTTGGCTAGTGCTCTTGATACCTCTGCAGGCTTCTCCATGCAGGTGGGGTATGCTCCCACCCAGCCTGTAAAAAAGCAGACCACCACCAGAAGGTACCAATAAGTTTTGCTTGGTTGGATCTCAGTAAAGTCCATTTCCAAGTGTTGGAATGGGTAGACTCCTTTTTTCTGGATGAGTAGCAGGGGCTTGGGCCCCTGTCCCAGGTTGTGTTGGGCACAGCACAGGCAAGCCTTGCTGGCCAAATGAGTTAGAGTTGCCGATTGGGGAATGACCAGATATTTTTTAACAGTCCTTGTAGGGAGGTTTTCCCTAAATGAGTGATGTCGTGTGCCAGCCTTACCAGGCCTGCGGCTGCCTTCTCTAGTATCAGGATCCTTCCTTCCAGGGTGATGAGCTGCCTTTTGAGTTTTCTTTAGCCCCTGTTTTATGGGCCTGTTCTCTTTGTTGTGGGCTGTACTCTGGCCGGTCCAGGAGGACAGGGAGTGCAAAGCATACTTTGCCTGAAGCAGCGTCTTTTCTTTGGACTTCTTTTAAGAGGGCTGCCTCCTTTGCTGCCCTGTCAGCTAGTCCATTTCCCTGGCTGATCTTGTCTGGTCGGTTGGTATGGGCCAGACAGTAGATGACTGCAGTGGCTCAGGGCTTCAAGACTGCCTCTAACAGTTGCAAGATTTGCTGGCTGTTTTTGATCTCTTTACCTCCAGATGTCAGTAGGCCTCTCTCTTTGTAAATGGCCCCATGGATATGTAAGGTGGCGAAGGCATAACGTGAGTCAGTGTAAATATTGGCTCTTCTCCCATCTGCTATGGTGAGGGCCTGAGTAAGGGTATATAATTTTGTCTATTGAGCTGACCAATGGTCTGGCAGTCATCCACATTCCACAACTTGTGTGACTGTGGTCACTGCATACCCAGTCCAGTATCCTTCTTGTAGGCTCTGGCTTCCATCAGTGAAGAGCTCCAGGTCAGCATTGGGAATAGCAGTGTCCACTGGTCAGGCCAAGAAGAGAAGACTTCATCTAAAACCTCTTCACAGGAGTGGAGGGGCTCCCCCCCACTTTCTGGTAAATATGTGGCCAGATTGAGAGTTCTCACTGCTTTGACTCTTATCCGGGGGTTTTCACCCAATAAAGCCTGATATCTGGCCACTCATTCCCCAGTCATCCATCGACTGGCAGTGCCTGTGAGGAGAGAAGTTACTTGGTGGGGAACCCAGAGCATGAGACCATGTATCCTGCCTCCTGTAAGGGTTGGAGTAACTCCTTTGTCCCAGTCTTGCATTCTAGAGTGGGAGCCACCAGGAGTATGTCATCTACATACTGGAGGATGGTGCAATCCTTTGGTCAGCAGCTTTCTAGGTCTCAAGCTAAGGCCTTCCCAAAGATAGTGGGGGAGTTTTTGAAACCCTGTGGGAGCCTAGTCCAGATCAATTGTCCTTTCAGAGTGAAAGGTCAGGGTCCTCCCACTCGAATGCAAATAGTGGCTGGCTGGCCACATGGATTTTTTTGTACTTAAAAAAGCATTTTCACTTTACAAATGACTTAAATGTAATTATGTTCATATTACACATGAAAGTATATGCTTTTTTTCTTTGAAAGATGATAAAATCTGATGTTTCTAAGTAGTCAATAAGCTAGACCATTTTTAATGGCAACCAAATACTATGTAAGTACCATGATCTGGGTAGACATGCTTTAAAAGTGCAAAAGTCAGCATTATATATACCACCAACCAAAATCTGTAAGAATAATTTCAAACCATGAGTAGCTATGTGTGTGTATTAGAGGTGAACTTTTATGGAATAAAAATGAAATGGAATTTGATTATATATCATATCTACAGTAGTCAGTAAAAAGCAGTTTATTCTTTTTTGATCTTTCTATTTCTCTTTCTCTTGGTAGAAAAGTAAAAGGAAATTGCTGAAAGGGAGGACATAAACCAGAAACAAACTAGTGGTCAAGCACAAGGAAGTTAGGTATTGAAATAAGTAAAAAAAGAATTGATTTCTGTGACTCACAAATGAAAAAGTGGCAGTACACATCATAGAAACATAAAAGACTAGCTAGTGAATGGATGGTTACACTTAAATGAGATATATTTAAACATCTAATGGAATAAGACATTGAAATTGCTCTCCAGAATAATTTCATTCCTCCCTGGATTCTACTAATAGAAAAAAAAATTGACATATTATACTGCTATCAATTTCTAGGATATTTTTGACAGCATTTCTATCAGATTTCTCAGTTTAACTTCTGTAATCTGTCAGCTATGTCAGGGCTCTCACTCTATTTTGATGTCTTTATCTTACCTAAGTCATTCTGGACAAAGCATATCTTGAAAAATCTTCTAATCAACAAAAACTTTCCATATTAAAAAAACCCTTCCCACCCTTTTGCATGCATGAATATCTAAGATTTTATTAAGAGTAAAGCATATAATTATGGACATTAAACCCAGATCACATGCTGTCTTAGTCTATTTGGGCTGCTATAACAAAATAGCTGAGCTTAAGTTATTTACAATGTATAAATTTATTTTCTCACAGTCCTAGAAGATGGAAAGTCCAAGCTCACAGTCCAGGCACCTGGCAAGAACTTCTTGCCACATCATCCCATGACACAAAGAGGGTGAGAAAGGGAAAAGAGAGCTGATTTCACCTTTTTACAGTGAATCCAATTGTTGCAGAAAGAATGTTGGACCAGTGAGAATAAGACTCAAACCCAGGTGGTTGGAGGAAAGGAAGATTTATTATGCTAGCAGGCCAGCACCCTGGATCTCTCTAAAAATGGCACTGGCCCTATGCTCATTACTGCAGGCTTTTTATGGCTCAGAACACAGAAGCAAGCAAGCGGGAAGAACAAAAGCAAATGTGGCAGTTAACCTCTCACTAGGAGGTTACAACATGTCATACTAGCACAAGGTTACAACTTATCACACTACCTCAAGGTTACAGCATACCAGACTACCACATCTGTGAAACCGGGGCCTGGCCAGGGGAGCAAGCTTGCCTTCAGATCTTTCCCCTGGGTTTCTTTATCACAATCTCCCAATAATAGTGTTAATCCATTAACTTAATCACCTTTCATTGGCCTACCTCCCAACACTATTTGCGATGTTTTGAATGTGTCCCCCAAAGTTCAGGTGTTGAAATGTAATCCCCAATGCAACAATGGTAAAAGGTGGTACCTTTAAGAGAGGTGATGGGATGATGCCATTATCAATAGCATGGATTAATTATCAGGGAAATGAGTCTCTGATAAAAAGATGAATTTGCCTCCTCCCCCAACTCTTCCTTGCACACACTTTCACTATATGGTGCTTCCCACAGATGAGGACACATCAAGAAAGCCCTCACCAGATGCAGTCCCTTGATCTTGGACTTCCTAAACTCCAGAACTATTATCCAAATAAGTTTTTATTGTTTGTAAATTACACAGTCTGTTAAATAACAATGTGTGGTAGTCTGTTACAGCAACACAAAATGAACTAACATGCCAGTGCACTGAAAAATTAAGTTTCCAGCACATGCTTTTGGGGAGACACATTTAAATAATAGCACATATCAATGTTGAAAAGGCTGCAGATTGGACTGGAGGATTGGCAGAGTAGCTCAGTGGTAGAGTACCTACCTAGCAAGCATAAGGCCCTGAATTCAAACTCCAGTACCCCTCCACCCCAAATAAAAAGATTGGACTGCAGGTTTGTGGCTGAAGTGGTAGAGTGCTTGCTTTGGAAGTGCAAAGCCCTGAGTTCAAACCCCAGTCCCACCCACCCCCCAAAAAAGGAGCAAATTGAAAAGCCTGCAGATTTCAAATTTCCTTTGTCACCTGTGAAGTTATATGGGATGAGGGATGAAAAAGAAGTATCACCAGAAGATGTTCTATTTCCAGAGCTAGAACCTCTGGCTCCGTCCTCTGCAGGGTTCTCTGCCACTTCTGGGACTAGCAGCTTACCTCGGTCAAGTTGCCCTTATGTCTGAGCACAGCACCCACTAGATTCTGTTCTTGACTGAGTTCTCAGAGACTGGGACCTGAGAATACAGTAATAGGTATAAGAATGTGTTTGATATAAACAAAAAGAAACTGAAATTCTTACACCAAGGCAATTCAATCACAGGAAGCAAGAAAAGGTTTAAGCTTTCAAATCCACAGAAGAAATGGACTTCCAAGGTGTAAAAATAAATGTTCCTTGGTGATTAGATTCCAAGATGGCGGCTAGAGAGAGGAAGCAGAAAGTGACCCTCCTATAGTAAAATCTTGGAGAGATGCTGGAGACACACTTTGCAGGCAAAATCACTGAGAAGAGGCAAAACTTTGACCCCTCCACACCTCCAGCCAGTGCAGAGAATCTCCACTTCACATTAAATGGAGAAACAAGGAGGGCCCCCGGGCCACCAGTCACCCATGCCTAGACGGCTTGGGAAGACGCGGACAAGGTGAACTTCGCGGTACCGCGGTACTCCTACAGACAACCCTTGGCCAGAGCAGCATAGCCTCCTGGACAGACTGACCTCCACCCAGGGAAAAAAAGAGAAACTGACTAATAAGCAATAAGAACAATAAAGACACGTGGGAAAGAGGGTGGGGCACACTGAGCACCGAAGATTGGGGGAAGGGAATCCTCCCCCGGTCTGTAAATAAACAAGCCGGGCAGGCCGGAGAGGCTCTGGCTGCAGCAGGGGCACATGCCCAGCAACCAGGAGCGGGAAAGCTTGAGAGAGTGGCGTAGGGAGGAAAACTCCTCAGGAGAGGAGGGAAGACCAACTTCTCATGTGAACTATAAACAAACATGGTGGCTGACAGGAGCAGCAGCACCACCCAGTAATCAGGAGCAGGAAAGCTTGTGAAAGTGGCGGTGGGAGGAAAACTCCACAGGAGAGGGGGGAAGACCCACCTCCCACATGAACTGTAAATAAACATGCAGGCCTGAGAACGCGGGTGCAGTGTCACCTTTCCCAGTGTGCTTGGAAAGGGGAAAGCTTGTAGCAGAGGCTCCCGCCTCCTAGGTACATACAATCAAACCTTCAAACAACTAAGACAACTAAACGACAGGAATGACCACATACCTATCAGTACTAACACTTAATGTTAATGGACTTAATTCACCCATCAAAAGGCACCACTTGACAAAATGGATTAAAAGGAAGATCCAACAATTCGTTGCTTACAAGAGACTCATATCACTGACAGAAATAAGCATAGGCTTAGGATGAAAGGCTGGAAGAAGATTTACCAAGCCAATGGCCCCCAAAAACAGGCAGAAGTAGCAATACTTATCTCTAACAAAGTAGATTTCAAACCTACATTGATCAAACGAGATAAAGAACATTCCATACTAATAAAAGGGGAAATAGACCAAAAGGAAATAATAATCATCAACCTGTATGCACCCAATGTCAACGCACCCAATTTCATCAAACATACCCTGAAAGACCTAAAAGCATATATTAACACCAACACAGTGGTTGTGGGAGACTTTAACACCCCATTATCATCAATAGATAGGTCATCCAAACAAAAAATCAATAAAGAAATCCTAGATCTAAAATATACAATAGATCACATGGACCTAGTTGATGTCTACAGAATATTTCATCCAACCTCTACACAATATACATTCTTCTCAGCAGCCCATGGAACCTTCTACAAAATAGATCATATCCTAGGGCACAAAGCAAGTCATAGCAAACATAAGAAAATAGAAATTCTACCATGCATACTATCTGATCACAATGCAGTAAAAGTAAAACTCAACAACAAAAGTAAAGACAAAAAACATGCAAACAGCTGGAAACTAAATAACTCATTACTTAATGAACAATGGATCACCGATGAAATAAAAGAGGAAATTAAAAAGTTCTGAAAATCAATGAAAATGAAAACACAACCTACCAGAACCTATGGGACACAGCTAAGACAGTCCTGAGAGGAAAGTTTATACCCATGAGTGCATATATTAAAAAGACTGAAAGATCCCAAATCAATGACCTAATGATACATCTCAAACTCCTAGAAAAACAAGAACAAGCAAATCCCAAAACAAATAGAAGGAGAGCAATAATAAAAATAAGAGCTGAAATCAACGAAATAGAAACCAAAAAAACCATACAAAGAATTAATGAAACAAAAAGTTGGTTCTTTGAAAAAATAAACAAGATCGATAGACCCCTGGCAAACCTGACTAAAATGAGGAAAGAAAAAACCCAAATTAGTAGAATCAGGAATAAAAAGGGGAGATAACAACAAACACCATGGAAGTCCAGGAAATCATCAGAGACTACTTCGAGAACCTATATTCAAATAAATTTGAAAATCTTAAAGAAATGGACAGATTTCTAGATACATATGATCATCCAAAACTGAACCAAGAGGAAATTAATCACCTGAATAGATCTATAGCACAAAATGAAATTGAAGCAGCAATCAAGAGTCTCCCCAAAAAGAAAAGTCCAGGACCTGATGGATTCTCTGCTGAATTCTATCAGACCTTTAAAGAAGAACGGATACCAACCTTCCTTAAACTGTTCCACAAAATAGAAAGGGAAGGAAAACTGCCTAACATATTTTAGGAAGCCAGTATTACACTTATCCCAAAACCAGGCAAAGACACCTCCATAAAGGAGAACTATAGGCCAATTTCCTTAATGGACATTGATGCAAAAATCCTCAATAAAATAATGTCAAACCGAATTCAACAACACATCAAAAAGATCATTCACCACGACCAAGTAGGCTTCATCCCAGGAATGCAGGGGTGGTTCAACATATGAAAATCAATAAACGTAATAAACCACATTAACAGAAGCAAAGAAAAAACCACTTGATCATCTCAACAGATGCAGAAAAAGCTTTTGATAAGATCCAGCACCATTTCATGATAAAAGCTCTAAGAAAACTAGGAATAGAAGGAAAGTACCTCAACATTATAAAAACTATATATGACAAACCTACAGCCAGCATTATACTTAATGGTGAGAAACTGAAACCATTCCCTCTAAAATCAGGAACCAGACAAGGATGCCCACTATCTCCACTCCTATTCAACATAGTACTGGAATTCCTAGCCAGAGCAATTAGGCAAGAAGAAGGAATAAAAGGAATACAAATAGGTAAAGAAACTGTCACAATATCCCTATTTGCAGATGACATGATCCTATACCTTAAAGACCCAAAAAACTCTACTCAGAAGCTTCTAGACACCATCAATAGCTATAGCAAGGTAGCAGGATATAAAATCAACATAGAAAAATCATTACCATTTCTATACACTAACAGTGAGCAAACTGAAAAAGAATGTATGAAAATAATCCCATTCACAATAGCCTCAAAAAAAACCCAAATACCTAGGTGTAAACCTAACAAAAGATGTGAATGACCTCTACAAGGAAAACTATAAACTTCTGAAGAAAGAGATTAAGGAAGACTATAGAAAGTGGAGAGATCGCCCATGCTCATGGATTGGTAGAATCAACATAGTAAAAATGTCTATACTCCCAAAAGTAATCTACATGTTTAATGCAATTCCCATCAAAATTCCAATGACATTCATTAAAGAGATTGAAAAATCTACTGTGAAATTTATATGGAAACACAAGAGGCCACGAATAGCCAAGGCAATACTCAGACAAAAGAACAATGCTGGAGGTATCACAATACCTGACTTCAAACTATATTACAAAGCAATAACAATAAAAACAGCATGGTACTGGCACAAAAACAGACATGAAGACCAGTGGAACAGAATAGAGGACCCAGATATGGAGCCAGACAACTATAACCACTTGTCTTTGACAAAGGAGCTAAAAATATACGATGGAGAAATAGCAACCTCTTCAACAAAAACTGCTGGGAAAACCAGTTAGCAGCCTGCAAAAAACTGAAACTAGATCCATGTATATCACCCTATACCAAGATTAACTCAAAATGGATCAAGGATCTTAATATCAGACCCCAAACTCTTAAGTTGATACAAGAAAGAGTAGGAAATACTCTAGATTTAGTAGGTATAGGTAAGAACTTTCTCAATGAAACCCCAGCAGCACAGCAACTAAGAGATAGCATAGATAAATGGGACCTCATAAAACTAAAAAGCTTCTGTTCATCAAAAGAAATGGTCTCTAAACTGAAGAGAACACCCACAGAGTGGGAGAAAATATTTGCCAACTATACATCAGACAAAGGACTGATAACCAGAATATACAGGGAACTTAAAAAACTAAATTCTCCCAAAACGAATGAACCAATAAAGAAATAGGCACATGAACTAAACAGAACTTTCTCAAAAGAAGAAATTCAAATGGCCAGAAAACACATGAAAAAATGCTCACCATCTCTAGCAATAAAGGAAATGCAAATTAAAACCACACTAAGATTCCACCTCACCCCTGTTAGAATAGCCATCATTAGCAACACCACCAACAACAGGTGTTGGCGAAGATGCGGAGAAAAAGGAACCCTCTTACACTGTTGGTGGGAATGTAAACTAGTACAACCACTCTGGAAAAAAATTTGGAGGCTACTTAAAAAGCTAAACATTGATGTACCATTTGATCCAGCAATAACCACTCTTGGGGATATACCCAAAAGACTGTGACACAGGTTACTCCCGAGGCACCTGCACACCAATGTTTATTGCAGCTCTATTCACAATAGACAAGTTATGGAAACAGCCAAGATGCCCCACCACTGATGAATGGGTTCAGAAAATGTGGTATCTATACCCAATGGAATTTTATGCAGCCACGAAGAAGATTGAAATGTTATCATTCACTGGTAAATGGATGGAATTGGAGAACATCATTCTGAGTGAGGTTAGCCTGGCCCAAATGACCAAAAACCATGTGTTCTCCCTCATATGTGGACATTAGATCAAGGGCAAACACAACAAGGGGACTGCACTTTGAGCACATGATAAAAGCGAGAGCACACAAGGGAGGGGTGAGGATAGGTAAGACACCTAAAAAATTAGCTAGCATTTGTTGCCCTTAACGCAGAGAAACTAAAGCAGTTACCTTAAAAGCAACTGAGGCCAATAGGAAAAGGGGACCAGGAACTAGAGAAAAGGTTAGATCAAAAAGAGTTAATCTAGAAGGTAACACACACGCACAGGAAATTAATGTGAGTCAACTCCCTGTATAGCTATCCTTATCTCAACCAGTAAAAGCCCTTGTCCCTTCCTATTATGGCTTATACTCTCTCTCCAACAAAATTAGAGATAAGGGCAAAATAGTTTCTGCTGGGTATTGAGGGGGTGGGGGGCAGAGGGAGGGGGCGGAGTGGGTGGTAAGGGAGGGGGTGGGGGCAGTGGGGAGAAATGACCCAAGCCTTGTATGCACATATGAATAATAAAAAAAAAAAGAACTTTATTATCCAGAACAAAGAAAAATGAATAAATAAATAAATAAATAAATGTTCCTTGGCAAAATTAAGCAAAACGCAACTGGGGGCCCTTGAATTTGGTTGTGCCTCCTAAAATTTCTTTAGCAGAATCAGAGACAGAAGACCAGCGACAGAGACATTAAAAACATCCAGATCTCATCCCAGAGCTCGCAAGGATGGCTTATACCTAGAATCCTAGCTACTCAGGAGGCAAAGATCAGGAGGATCATGGTTCAAAGCCAGCCCTGGGCAAATAGTTTATGAGGCCCTATCTTGAAAATACCCAGCAGAAAACAGGGCTGGTGGAGTGGCTCAAGTGTAGAGCACTTGCCTAGCAAGCATGAGGCCCTGTGTCCAAACTCCAGTTATCAAGAGATCTCATCAGAGTTTCTAATTCAGTAGTCCTAGGGAAAAACCTACCTACATCTTAGTGTCAAGTAATTATTTGTTGGCGGGGGTCGGGTCGGGGGGAAAGGTTACTGGGGTTTGAACTTAGGGTTTCACACTTGCTAGGCAGGCACTCTACCACTTAAGCCACTCCAACAGCCCAAATATCAGGTAATTCAAATGTGGAAGATTTTTGTACCGCTCTTTAAGAAAAAGAGGGTTAGAAAATGAGTGGTTTTCCAATCCCACCAAAAAAAAAAAAAAAAAAGAAAGAAAGAAAATTAGTGGCTCCCTCACTGGTAGGACTACCTCTTTTCTTTTTTATTACTTCTATATTTATAAGCCACTGCCATTGTTTTCATTCTTCAATTCTCCTGAAATACAGAAAGATATGTACAAAGTAGAACATAGTATTTTAAAAAGTATAAAAAGTTTATATAATTTGCAATTTGAGATGGCAAGTGGAGCATACATATCAACTTTGCTCCCACCCAATAACTCTACTAAACAACTGTAAAGAGACCTTATACTAGCTGGTCATGGTAGTATGTGCCTGTAATCCTAGCACTCAGGAGGTTGAGGCAGGAGGATCACAAGTTCCAGTTCAGCCTTATCTACATAGCAAGATCCTGTCTCAAAAAAAAAAAAAATCTGAAGGCATGGCTAAAGTTGTAGAATGCCTGCCTATCAAGCTCAAGGCCCAAGCTCAAACCCCAGTACAGAAAAAAAACAAAAAACCTTATACTGAATGGTGAGCTCCAATGCCCACTTCACCCACCTCATTCTCTATTCCATACTTAGTTCCCAAAACCCTTGCAACTAAGCTTATATACCCTTCAGGTATAAGACTAAAGAGTCTTCTCAGGAATTCAACAAGCTCAAGAGAAAAAAGAAATTCCCATTAGGAATTGGATCTGGGCCCAGTCACTCTGTAACAATGATTCTCAACCTTCACTGTACATTAAAATCACATGGAAATTTTTACATTTTTCTCATTGCCCGAGCTCTTCTCCCCAACAATCTGATTCAGTTGGTCTGCCATAAGGCCTTGACATAATATTTTTAAAGGTTTCCCATATGCTTTTAATGTACAGAAAAAGTTGAGAATCAGTGTTCTATAGTGAAACTTATAGACAAGATTTATCCATGAATACAGGCTTCTCAGTTTTTAAATGTTCTTCCAACTGACAATCAATGGATAATTGAGACAATTAATATTAAAGATATCTTGTCCGTTGTATTCTGCCAAAATGGAATATCAGAGACTGGGATATTTCTAAAGAACAGAAATGCATTTCTCACATTTTTGAGGCTGAGAATTACAAGATCAAGGCACCAACATCTGACGAGGGACTTTTTGTTGTGTCCTACCTCTCAGGCCCTTTTTCTCGTGGCATTATTCCATCCTGAGGGCAGAATCCTCCTGATGGAAACACCTCCCAAAATGCCATCTCTCAATGGTTTTGCGTAGTGGATAAAGTTACCAAAAAATGAATTTTGAGGAATGTGTTCATGCTATACCAATGGTGCAAATAAATAAATGGAAAATAGATACTTGGATGAAACAGATTGTGTAGGCAAAAGAGAATTTAGAGGAAAGACCTAAACAATACATAATGTTCTTACCAAGCAAACACTATATTGTATCCCTAAAAAGAAAAAACAGGATACCTTTTAGGGAAGAAATACAAAAACAAGTCTTAGTAATTTAAAATGACATTAAAATGACAGTAGAAAAAAAAACTAAAAAAGAAAAAAGACATTATCAATGAAAAGTCAACAGAGTTAGATTAAAATTAAAGGAATCTCCCAATAAATAAATCTATCAAAAATGGAAAATAAGAGACTCAAATGAGAAAAGTCCAGGGTTATAGGCTGAGCTAGGTCCCCTCCCAATCTTACAGTGAACCCCTAACTCTCAGTACATCAGAATGTAACTGTTTTTGGAGATAGACTCTTTTAAGAGGTGATTACATTTAAATGAGGTCATTTGGGTAGGCCTATGCAATCCCACTGTTTTGGACAGCACAGAGAAAAGACTGTGTGAGCCCACAGAAGACAGCCATTTGAAAGAAGAAGACCTCACGAGAAACCAAATCTCCAATACCTTGATCATGGACTTCTACCCTCTAGAACTGTAAGAAAATCTTATTGTTTAAGCCAACCAGTCTGCGGTATTTTGTTGCTACAAGCCTCCAAAACTAAAACAGCCATACATTGCTTAGTGAAGTACATTCTGAGGACTGCATCATTAGGCAATTTTGTCATCATTGAGTGTATCATAGAGTGTACTTACACACACCCAGATGGTATAGGTCAGTCTCTTGGTGTGGCCACTTGATGTTTAACGCATCTCAGGAGAAGTAGTGACTATAAATGGAAGAAGTATACTCTAAAAGCACAAATTAAAAGTACAGTATAATGGATATATAAACCAGAAATAGTTATTTATTATAATTATGAAGTACTGTGTATCATACATAATTGTATGTGCTACATTTTTATAGGACTGGCAATGCAGTTGGTTTGTTTACACCAATATCACCAAAAACATGTGAGCAATGCATTGTGCTGCAGTGTTTTGACAGCTGCATCACTTGGCAATAGGACTTTTTCAGATCTATTATAATTTTGTGGGACCACTGTAGTACATGCAGTCTGTCACTGACCAAAACATCATTATGCACTGCGTAACTGTATATCCAGGAGACTCAATATCCAAATAATAAGCATTTTTAGGGAGTTGGAACAGAAAAAAAATAGAGCAAAGGAAATAATAAATAATGCAAGAAAAGTTTCCAGATCTGGGGTATTGGGAGACTGAGGCAGGAAGATCACTTGAGCCCAGGAGTTCAAGGCCAGCCTGACCAACATAGTGAGATCCAGCTTAAAAAAAAAAAAAAAGGAGAATAACTTCAAACTTTTTTTTATGAAACTCAGAGCCTGGAGACTTCAAGCGTAATGGAAGCATGAAGACAAATAAATGATCTGAAAAGTCCTGAGGGGAAAAGATTTCCAAGGTAGAACTGTTTAGATTCAAGGTCTTTTTTTTTCATTTTTCTTTTATTATTCATATGTGCATACAAGGCTTGGTTCATTCCTCCCCACTGCCCCCACCCCCTCCCTTACGACCCACTCCGCCCCCTCCCTCTCCCCCCCTCAATACCCAGCAGAAACTATTTTGCCCTTATTTCTAATTTTGTTGTAGAGAGAGTATAAGCAATAATAGGAAGGAACAAGGGGTTTTGCTGGTTGAGATAAGGATAGCTATACAGGGCATTGACTCACATTGATTTCCTGTGCGTGGGTGTTACCTTCTAGGTTAATTCTTTTTGATCTAACGTTTTCTCTAGTACCTGTTCCCCTTTTCCTATTGGCCTCAGTTGCTTTAAGGTATCTGCTTTAGTTTCTCTGCATTAAGGGCAACAAATGCTAGCTAGTTTTTTAGGTGTCTTACCTATCCTCATCCCTCCCTTGTGTGCTCTCGCTTTTATCATGTGCTCATAGTCCAATCCCCTTGTTGTGTTTGCCCTTGATCTAATGTCCACATATGAGGGAGAACATACGATTTTTGGTTTTTTGAGCCAGGCTAACCTCACTCAGAATGATGTTCTCCAATTCCATCCATTTACCAGCGAATGATAACATTTCGTTCTTCTTCATGGCTGCATAAAATTCCATTGTGTATAGATACCACATTTTCTTAATCCATTCGTCAGTGGTGGGACATCTTGGCTGTTTCCATAACTTGGCTATTGTGAATAGTGCCGCAATAAACATGGATGTGCAGGTGCCTCTGGAGTAAGTCTTTTGGGTATATTCCCAAGAGTGGTATTGCTGGATCAAATGGTAGATCGATGTCCAGCTTTTTAAGTAGCCTCCAGATTTTTTTCCAGAGTGGTTGTACTAGTCTACATTCCCACCAACAGTGTAAGAGGGTTCCTTTTTCCCCTGCATCCTCGCCAACACCTGTTGTTGGTGGTGTTGCTGATGATGGCTATTCTAACAGGGGTGAGGTGGAATCTTAGCGTGGTTTTAATTTGCATTTCCTTTATTGCTAGAGATGGTGAGCATTTTTTCATGTGTTTTCTGGCCATTTGAATTTCTTCTTTTGAGAAAGTTCTGTTTAGTTCACTTGCCCATTTCTTTATTGGTTCATTAGTTTTCGGAGAATTTAGTTTTTTAAGTTCCCTGTATATTCTGGTTATCAGTCCTTTGTCTGATGTATAGTTGGCAAATATTTTCTCCCACCCTGTGGGTGTTCTCTTCAGTTTAGAGACCATTTCTTTTGATGAACAGAAGTTTTTTAGTTTTATGAGGTCCCATTTATCTATGCTATCTCTTAGTTGCTGTGCTGCTGGGGTTTCATTGAGAAAGTTCTTACCTATACCTACTAACTCCAGAGTATTTCCTACTCTTTCTTGTATCAACTTAAGAGTTTGGGGTCTGATATTAAGATCCTTGATCCATTTTGAGTTAATCTTGGTATAGGGCGATATACATGGATCTAGTTTCAGTTTTTTGCAGACTGCTAACCAGTTTTCCCAGCAGTTTTTGTTGAAGAGGCTGCTATTTCTCCATTGTATATTTTTAGCTCCTTTGTCAAAGATAAGTTGCTTATAGTTGTGTGGCTTCATATCTGGGTCCTCTATTCTGTTCCACTGGTCTTCATGTCTGTTTTTGTGCCAGTACCATGCTGTTTTTATTGTTATTGCTTTGTAATATAGTTTGAAGTCAGGTATTGTGATACCTCCTGCATTGTTCTTTTGACTGAGTATTGCCTTGGCTATTCGTGGCCTCTTGTGTTTCCATATAAATTTCACAGTAGATTTTTCAATCTCTTTAATGAATGTCATTGGAATTTTGATGGGAATTGCATTAAACATGTAGATTACTTTTGGGAGTATAGACATTTTTACTATGTTGATTCTACCAATCCATGAGCATGGGAGATCTCTTCACTTTCTATAGTCTTCCTCAATCTCTTTCTTCAGAAGTGTATAGTTTTCCTTGTAGAGGTCTTTCACATCTTTTGTTAGGTTTACACCTAGGTATTTGATTTTGTTTGAGGGTATTGTAAATGGAATTGTTTTCATATATTCTTTTTCAGTTTGTTCATTATTAGTGTATAGAAATGCTAATGATTTTTCTATGTTGATTTTATATCCTGCTACCTTGCTATAGCTATTGATGATGTCTAGAAGCTTCTGAGTAGAGTTTTTTGGGTCTTTAAGGTATAGGATCATGTCATCTGCAAATAGGGATATTGTGACAGTTTCTTTACCTATTTGTATTCCTTTTATTCCTTCTTCTTGCCTAATTGCTCTGGCTAGGAATTCCAGTACTATGTTGAATAGGAGTGGAGATAGTGGGCATCCTTGTCTGGTTCCTGATTTTAGAGGGAATGGTTTCAGTTTTTCTCCGTTAAGTATAATGCTGGCTGTAGGTTTGTCATATATAGCTTTTATAATGTTGAGGAACTTTCCTTATATTCCTAGTTTTCTTAGAGCTTTTATCATGAAATGATGTTGGATCTTATCAAAGGCTTTTTCTGCATCTATGGAGATGATCAAGTGGTTTTTGTCTTTGCTTCTGTTAATGTGGTTTATTACGTTTATTGATTTTCGTATTTTGAACCACCCCTGCATCCCTGGGATGAAGCCTACTTGGTCGTGGTGAATAATCTTTTTGATGTGTTGCTGAATTCGGTTTGCCATTATTTTATTGAGGATTTTTGCATCAATGTTCATTAAGGAGATTGGCCTATAGTTCTCCTTTATGGAGGTGTCTTTGCCTGGTTTTGGGATAAGTGTAATACTGGCTTCATAAAATGTGTTAGGCAGTTTTCCTTTCCTTTCTATTTCATGGAACAGTTTAAGGAAGGTTGGTATCAGTTCTTCTTTAAAGGTCTGATAGAATTCAGCAGAGAATCCATCAGGTCCTGGACTTTTCTTTTTGGGGAGACTCTTGATTGTTGCTTCAATTTCATTTTGTGTTATAGGTCTATTCAGGTGATTAATTTCCTCTTGGTTCAATTTTGGATGATCATATGTATCTGGAAATCTGTCCATTTCTTTAAGATTTTCAAATTTATTTGAATATAGGTTCTCAAAGTAGTCTCTGATGATTTCCTGGACTTCCATGGTGTTTGTTGTTATCTCCCCTTTTGCATTCCTAATTCTACTAATTTGGGTTTTTTCTTTCCTCATTTTAGTCAGGTTTGCCAGGGGTCTATCGATCTTGTTTATTTTTTCAAAGAACCAACTTTTTGTTTCATTAATTCTTTGTATGGTTTTTTTGGTTTCTATTTCGTTGATTTCAGCTCTTATTTTTATTATTTCTCTCCTTCTATTTGTTTTGGGATTTGCTTGTTCTTGTTTTTCTAGGAGTTTGAGATGTATCATTAGGTCATTGATTTGGGATCTTTCAGTCTTTTTAATATATGCACTCATGGCTATAAACTTTCCTCTCAGGACTGTCTTAGCTGTGTCCCATAGGTTCTGGTAGGTTGTGTTTTCATTTTCATTGATTTTCAGAACTTTTTAATTTCCTCTTTTATTGCATCGATGATCCACTCTACATTAAGTAATGAGTTATTTAGTTTCCAGCTGTTTGCATGTTTTTTGTCTTTACTTTTGTTGTTGAGTTCTACTTTTACTGCATTGTGGTCAGATAGTATGCACTGTATTATTTCTATTTTCTTATATTTGCTGAGGCTTGCTTTGTGCCCTAAGATATGATCTATTTTGGAGAAGGTTCCATGGGCTGCTGAGAAGAATGTATATTGTGTAGAGGTTGGATGAAATGTTCTGTAGACATCTACTATGTCCACTTGATCTATTGCATATTTTAGATCTTGGATTTCTTTATTGATTTTTTGTTTGGATGACCTATCTATTGATGATAATGGAGTGTTAAAGTCTCCCACAACTACTGTGTTGGCGTTTATACATGCTTTTAGGTCTTTCAGGGTATGTTTGATGAAATTGGGTGCGTTGACATTGGGTGCGTACAGATTGATGATTATTATTTCCTTTTGGTCTATTTCCCCTTTTATTAGTATGGAATGTCCTTCTTTGTCTCGTTTGATCAATGTAGGTTTGAAGTCTACTTTGTCAGAGATAAGAATTGCTACTCCTGCTTGTTTTCGGGGGCCACTGGCTTGGTAAATCTTCTTCCAGCCTTTCATCCTAAGCATATGCTTATTTCTGTCGGTGAGATGAGTCTCCTGTAAGCAACAAATTGTTGGATCTTCTTTTTTAATCCATTTCGTCAAACGGTGTCTTTTGATGGGTGAATTAAGTCCATTGACATTAAGCATTAGTACTGATAGGTATGTGGTGATTCCTGCCATTTAGTTGTCTTAGTTATTTGAAGGTTTGATTGTGTATACCTAACTTGATGTTACTCTCTACTGTCTTGCTTTTTCTTATCCTGTGGTTTGGTGCTGCCTGCCTTTTCATGGTTAAGTTGGGTGTCACTTTCTGTGTGCAGGATCCCTTGCAGAATCTTTTGTAATGGTGGCTTTGTGGTCACATATTGTTTTAGTTTCTGCTTATCATGGAAGACTTTTATTGCTCCATCTATTTTGAATGATAGCTTTGCTGGGTAGAGTATCCTGGGGTTGAAGTTATTTTCATTCAGTGCCCAGAAGATCTCACCCCACGCTCTTCTTGCTTTTAATGTTTCTGTTGAGAAGTCTGCTGTGATTTTGATGGGTTTACCTTTGTATGTTACTTGTTTTTTCTCTCTTGCAGCCTTCAATATTCTTTCCTTAGTTTCTGAACTTGTTGTTTTAATGATGATATGTCGTGGAGTAGTTCTATTTTGATCTGGTCTGTTTGGTGTCCTGGAGGCCTCTTGCATTTGTATGGGAATATCTTTCTCTAGATTTGGGAAATTTTCCGTTATTATTTTGTTGAATATATTACGCATTCCCTTCGCTTGCACCTCTTCTCCTTCTTCGATGCCCATGATTCTCAAGTTTGGTCTTTTGATGGAGTCAGTGAGTTCTTGCATTTTCTTTTCACAGGTCTTGAGTTGTTTAATTCATAGTTCTTCGGTTTTTCCTTTAATTACCATTTCATCTTCAAGTTCTGAGATTCTGTCTTCTGTTTGTTCTATTCTGCTGGATTGGCCTTCCATTTTGTTTTGCAGTTCTGTTTCGTTCTTTTTTCTGAGGTTTTCCATATCCTGGCAGTTTTCTTCTTTATTGGTGTCTATTTTTGTCCTGAGTTCATTTATCCATTTATTCATTGTGTTCTCTCTTTCACTTTGGTGTTTATACAGTGCTTCTATGGTTTCCTTTATTTCTTCTTTTGCTTTTTCAAATTCTCTATTTTTATTGTCTTGGAATTTCTTGAGTGTCTCCTGTACATTTTGGTTGACCCTATCCAGTATCATCTCTATAAAATTCTCATTGAGTACTTGTAGTATGTCTTCTTTTAAATTATTCTTGTGTGCTTCATTGGGTCCTTTGGCATAGTTTATCTTCATTTTGTTGGAGTCTGGATCTGAGTTTCTGTTCTCTTCATTCCCCTCTGGTTCCTGTACTAATTTTTTGCTGTGGGGAAACTGGTTTCCCTGTTTTTTCTGTCTTCCCATCATTGTCCTTGGTGTTGTTACTGTCCCTGTACTGTGTGTAATTAAGTATTTTCTAGCTTGTAATAATAACAATGGTAATATTTAGAATGGAAGGGTGAGCTGAGATGGAAAGCAAGAAGTTAAAGAAAAGGGGAAAACAAATCTACAGACAAGAGGGAGAAAGCAGAACAAGGTATCAGACAAGAGAGTTTCAAAGGTATAAACAGGGAGTGTTAGTGTACTAATCGACAGTAAGCTGAACAGACATTAGAGTGACAGAGAGAGGATTGAAAATCAAAGATAAAAATATAAAAAATAAGTAAATGAAAGTAATATCTATATATAAAAATGAATTAAAATGAAATGGAAAATAGAAAATCAAAAAAAAAAAAAACCCAAAAAACTTCCAAGTTTATATGCAATGCAGTTTCAGTCTTAATAATTTGGGTGTCTGTCTCAATCTCCAGTCCTGGAGTTGGTGCCTCAGATGTTGTTCTGTAGTTGTCTCATCAAAGGGGATGCATAAAGTAGAACAAAACTACACACTCATACACACACACATACACACACACACAAAAAAAGCCCCACCAAGTGTCCCAGTTCAAATGTAATACAGTTTCAGTTAGTTTTTCGGCTTGCAGGTGTAATTCGGTTGTTCTCTCATCAAAGGTAGGGAGAAAAAGAAAAAAAAGCGTCTGGAGACAGTTCTGAGAATGGTATCTCCAACTGTGGCTTGCCTGCCTGCTGTTCTCAGCCTGTAGCTGGCGGCGTTATTTATGCAGATCTCTGGGGTGAGCTAGCATTGACCTGGTCCCACAGGCTTTGTTTGCTCAGAGTTCTCCTGTGCGGGAGCCTCTGCTACAGGCTTTCCCCTTTCCAAGCACTGGGAAAGGTGACACTGCCCCACGTTGTCAGGCCTGAGTGTTTATTTACAGTTCATGTGGGAGGTGGGTCTTCCCCCCCTCTCCTCTGAAGTCTTCCTCCCACTGCCACTTTCAGCAGCTTTCCTGCTCCTGCTTACTGGGTGGTGCTGCTGCTCCTGCCGGCCGCCATGTTTGTTTACAGTTCACGTGGGAAGTGGGTCTTCCCTCCTCTCACAAGCTTCCCCGCTCCTGGTTGCTGGGTGTGCACCCCGCTCCCGCCAGAGGCTCTCCGGCCCGCCCGGCTTGTTTATTTACAGTCCCGGGAAGGATTCCCTTCCCCCAATCTTCAGCACTCAGGGCGCCCCACCCTCTTTCCAGCGTGTCTTAACTGTTCTTATTGCTTATTATTCAGTTTCTCTTTTTTTCCCGGGTGGAGGTCAGTCTGTCCAGGGGGCTATGCTGCTCTGGCCCAGGCTTGTCTGTGGGGCTACTGCGGTACCGCAAAGCTCACCTGGTCTGCGTCTTCCCACACCATATGGGCGCCAGCCACTGGAGGCCCCGGGGGCCCTCCTCTTTTCTCCGTTTAACATGAAGTGGAGATTCTCTGCACCGGCTGGAGATGTGGAGGGGTCAAAGTTATGCCTTTTCTTGGTGATTATGCCTGCAAAGTGTGTCTCCAGTGTCTCTCCAAGATTTCACTATAGGAGGGTCGCTTTCTGCTTCCTACCTCTAGCCGCCATCTTGGAATCTTTCAGATTCAAGGTCTTAAAAATTAGCTGGGCATGGTAGAAAACATCTCTAACCCCAGCTACACAAGAGGCAGAGATAGGAGGATCACAATCAAGGCCAGGCCAGGAAAATGACAGCAAGACTCTGTCTCAAAAACATGCTGAGGGTAGTGGCTCATGCTTACAATCCCAGCTACTTGGAAGGTAGAGGTAGGAGGATTAAGGTTCTAGGTCACCCCTGGGAACATAAAGACAAGACCCTATCTGAAAAAAGAAACTAAAATCAAATGATTGGAGGTGTGACTTAAGTGGTAGAGCACTTACCTCACAAGTATGAGGCCCTGAATCCAGCCCCTAGCAACTCAAAATCAACATCAAAAGTCTCCTCTGTACTCTTTCTAAGGAAGCTATTGTAAAAGTGTATTTATTATAGGAAAATAAGGCCACAAAAGAAAATCAAGAGAATTTTCTGGAATGATTTCCTGGGTTACAGTTTATCATCCAATTGATCTAAATATGGAAACAGGCAAAGGAAACATAAGACAAGAAGCAAAGGAATTCTAATTTGGCAATGAAGGAAGTCCTGGCACAATAGCTGAGCTCCAGGCCTGGAGTGCCTCCATCCAGCTCAAATGAAGGTGGAGCAGAATGCTCACAACAGAGCACTTCAGGAGGATGGGAATCAGCAGGATAACTAATATGCTGAACTCAGGGCCTACATCTTGAGCCACTCCACCAGCCCTTTTTTGTGATGAGTAGTTTTGAGACAGGGTCTCTCGAACTATTTACCCAGGCTGGGTTGGAACCGAGATCCTCCTAATCTCTGCCTCCTGAGTAGCTAGGATTACAGGCGTGAGCCACAATGCATGGAGTTTCTTAAAAGAAAACTCATATTCATAGGGTAGAATTTATGTGATATCATTGAATTAATAAGAACAGAAAAATTATGCAAAGAAAGCAGTTATTGACACAAAATGTGCAGGAAAGATCAAAACATCATATCTGAGTAGAAGATAGTTAAAATGTAAATACAATATGACCGCCCATAGAATTACTCATTTGGGGAAGGTAGAGGATGTGTGTGTGTGTGTGTGTGTGTGTGTGTGTGTGTGTGTGTGTGTGCACATGTTTGTGGTAGAGCCAGAGGAAAAGGCTGGGATAGCAAAGTCATTAAAGAGAGCAGAATCCTCATCCACTGTAGTGGGATGTCAAAAGATAGTGCCTAAATGCAAAATTTTACAAATGGCTAATTAAGCATGTTATTGTGTGATATATAGGTAAGACCCAAATAATCTGCATGCATCATTAGAAGGGTTTGGTTCTGGGGAGTAAGAAATGAAGGACTGTAATTTTTTCATAGCAAAGGATTAGAGTTCAGATCTGGAGTGTCCACCAAGTCTCAAGTGCTCAAGGTTTGTTTGTCAGTCTTTGACACTATTGGTAGGTAATGGAAACTTTAGGAGGGAAGGAAATTAGGTCATTGAGGGTATGCGCCTTCCCTGGGGCTGCCATTCTGTGAGCAGCTTTGCTGCATCCCAAGCTTCCCACCAAGATGCTCAGCCTCACCTTGGGCTCAAAGGAATGGGGCCAAGTGACCATGATCTGCAACCTCAGAAATCATTAGCCAAAACAAATCTTTCCTGCTTTTAAGTTGTTTAGCTCAGGTATTTTGTCATAGAAACACAAATCTGACTAACTCTGAGTACACCAACTTGTAAGTGCATGTGTATGAGCTATGGGCTCACTTTTTTATTCATTTGTGAAGATTCCTTGTTTTATTCATTTCTCAGGATTCCTTGTTTTGTCAAAAGAGCCTTCATTTCCCATTTAAAGTATCCTTGTTAGTCTATAGCTCCCTTTAGTTAATTCTATTATAGTTTCCTGTCACCCATTGTCATTACTCCTTCTTTACTTGATTCCATACCCCACAGTATAAGCTTTTTATGAGTGTTTTGGTTTTCTTTTTAGCTTCATTGCCTAGCACAATTCCTACCTCAAAGTCAGAGTTCCATGGATATCTGTAAAGTTAACAACAGTACCTCCTAAACCATATTTCAGAAACTCTTTTCCTGGGTCTGTAGCTCTACATTGATACAGTAAGCATATAAATTAACCAATTTGCAGCTTTGTGGGTGCATTTGTGCCCCATCATTCAGGCACACTGTTAAAATATTTACTTGAATATAATATAAATAATGCTACTGAAATTTTCCCTAGCATGTTACAACCAGTATCTAGTAAAAGTAAAGCAGCATTCCCTCCAGTCCAGAGTTTTGTAACTTGAGGTGTAGACCATAGGAATCCTCCAGGGAGAGGCAGCAGATTCCCCCAAATTTAATTCAAAATGTTGCATGCATAGCCATTTTTCTGGAAAGAATTCATAATTTTTATTAGATTTGGAAAGAGATAAGTGACCCCCCCAAATTTAAACACCACTGCTACATTTTATCTGTGACATTCTTTAGAGAAGCATAACAGTCCTTAAATATTTTATTCTGTAAAGTTCCAAAATATAGAAATGAGAGAGTTGCTATTCTAGATTTGAATACATGAATGCCATTTCAGCTATGTGATTTTATATAATCAGGAGTAGAACTAGGAATAAAAGGAAAATTGGTCCATATTCAATGCAAGCTGGATAAATTCTATACAGAATTATTCTTAATCTTAGACTAAAGCTATTTCACAATTTTCTGGGAAAAAAATTCTGACACTCAAATTAGTATATAAAATGTCAGAAAGCAAATTCAGGAATTTACTAAGTGTTCTTTTGGCTTACTGGAAAATAATAAGTTTAATTCTTGTTTCTTGGTGACTGATATTAATTCAAAATGAGAAACAACGAAACAGGCTCTCCAGAGAGAGCACCTGATCTGTAGTTTTCTTTGTATATGGTTCAGTTTTCCCATTAATAAAAATGTGTGGTGTTTAAGTATGCATAGTGGACTAGAATATCATAAATGTGAAATGAGATTTTATTGAGTTTTCAGTCTTGGATAGTCTGGATGAAAAATAAATTCACTGGCATGAACTAGATTATATCTGAATCGTGGATGGAAAAGAAGTCAGTTGATTCATTGGTGATATAGTATTAAAATATGAGCAGTCTTTGAGAGTGAGGAATAACAGGCTAAGGACACTGAGATTGTTCAAACAATCTTTTCTTCAGAAAGCTATTAAATTAAAAACATATTCTTTTGAATGTTAAATATGTAAATAGATGTTTGTTATGCCTTGCTGAAATTTGGAGTTTCAGAGGTTTGAAACACCCTTCAGCACATCAACTTTCAGTCTACCTGCCAGTTTACTTTCCCTAATTTGGGAAGTGATAAATTGCAAAGGACAGAGAGCTGGGGCTCAGAAGACCATGGAATCCAGCTGCTTTGGTAGTATAATCTAGTCTCCTTGGTGAGTGTGCTGAAGCATGGTACTGCATATCACAACAGAAAGGCATTTCTACAAAAGAGAACTGTAACCAGAACATTTTAATGAGATAGAAGACACCAACCATGTCAGCCCAAGTCACAAGGAGGTAAACTGCTCATTCCTTAGTAGCAGCAAAACGCTGAGGAAAAATACACTACTATTAAAAACAGAGAGCAGAGTGCTCTGGTTTTAAAAAAGAAAAAAGCAAAGCATAGGAGAAACTGCTTCCAAACTTAGAAAAAAATAGTCCCACATAGCTCTCTTATTTCCCCGCCCCCCACCTTTTTTGTTAATCTGAGGCAAAACTGAAACCATAACTTTGTGGGGTAGAAGGTTCCTACATATCACTGAAGAACCAGTTCCTACTCTTCCACTCCCTAACCAGTTGGTCATTCATGCCTCTGTCTTCACACTCTGTATTTATATAATTATTACTTAATCAGACTTTGTGATAATTGCCTCTTTGTCATTCTCCATGATTACATCACAAGTTCCCAAGAGGTAGAGAATTTGTTCATTTTTGGCACCTAACCAGGCCTCAATGATCTGTTTTTCCACAAATAAATGTGGTCATATTTCATTGATGAACAGTTGATGAAGTGAATGGCATTGTGCTTAGATCATTACTTTTAAATACTAAATTAACGTTCAATCTCCAAGTCTATTCCTAACATTGTACTAGCTCTTGCTCTTCTGTACAGGAAGTAGATAAGAGGCTATAGAAATTAGGATGTCAAAGAAGGTGAGAATTTTATTTTTTTTTTATTGTTTTGCAGTAGTGGGGGTTGAACCCAGGGTTTCATGCTTACTAGGCAGGCTCTTTGCCACTTGAGCCACTCTACCAGCCTTATTTTGTGTTGGGTATTTTTCAAGATAGTGTCTCTTGAATTATTTGTCACCAGTCCCCAGACCAAGACATCAAGATTTTTTGTTTGTTTGTTCTTTGGGGTTTTTGTTTGTTTTTTGCAGTACTGGGGTTTGAACTCAGGGCCTCACACTTGCTAGACAGGTGCTCTACCACTTGAGCCATTCTGCCAGTTTAACCTATTTTATGTCAATATCCTGCTCAAGAAGATTATTGGTAATTTGGACTTTAATAATCTAATTTTTCTTAAATAGTTGATAGATTTCACCTTGGCCTGGAGTTTTCCTTGTGGAGTTTTTTTTTTTTTTTTTTTTTAAAAACCTCATTTTTTAAATGGAAATAAAACTATTCAGATCTTTTTTGGTCTTTCATTATTTTTGATAAATTGTATTTTTAAAGAGCTTTTCATTTAAGTTGCCAAAATTCTTGTCTTACAGTTGTTCATAATATTCTTACATTTTCTTCTTGATGTCTATAAGATCTGTAATGATATCTGTTCTTCCTTTTATTTATGTTATTGATCATTCCTGAGTTAAGTACCATCTTAATTCCCTTTACATGTGGGAAAACAAAGTCCCAGTGGTGATTTATGTAATTTGCTGGTTCAAGATGTTAATATTTGCTGTGAGTTTCTCATGTGTATTGCACTCTCTTTTCTCATGTGTACCTAAAATATCCCACAAATGTTTATTTGATAGATGTTCAAAACTATCACTGGGATGAAAAATAGTACCAAGGAAAATCCAGGTCAGACAGGTCTTGGATACCCTTGGCTAGAAAAATTTACTATAGTAATATAAAATACTGGAAAATATTTCAGAACTTAGAGATAAAAAATTAAAGATCATAGCTGCTACAAAGGGCAATATTTTAAGGATAATTTTTCTTGTGAAAAGTAATCAGTAGATGATGAACACATTGACATTGGTTCCTACTTATCATGATTGTAGATGACCACCACCAATTTCTTCCCTTACTGGGCAAGCATGCCATACTCCATGAAGAGATAAAGGGCAGAACTTCCTCTTGAATCTGTACTGGACTTAGTGACTTGCTTGATGTCCTAGGACTTCCACAGCTGAGTCATAAAAAGCTTTGCAGTATCTGCCTGGGCCTCATAGAAAACTCATTGTTGGGGGAAGCAAGTTGTCATGTATAAAGTCAGATTACCCCAAGCTCACTGCACTCTAGAAGTCATGTTGATACTGAATTGTTGATTCTGAGTTCATGTCCTGGCATAGTCAATGATGAAGACCATGGACCAGGACTTAACAGTAAAGCAAGCACAAAGTTTATTGAAAGGATAGGAAAGTACCCTGACTGGTGAGACTTAGTGAAAGAGCTATGTCTAACAATGGCTGAAGTCTAGGAGATGATATAGGGCACTAACTGGCTTAAGTCCAACTATTTTACCTTGAAACTATATTTGTGATTGGTTGGTGCTGAGACAGCTTTTCACTGAACTCAGCCACCTACTTGTCCCTCATCAAACTTAGCATCCCAAGAAGGTCTGGTCAGCTCATTCTGGTCTTGGAGTCCACTACCCACATTGTGCAGTTGCATTCTGTTATTTTGGTGAGAGGCTTGTTATTTCTCTTAGAAACCTGTTGTCTCCCATGCCCTTTTATATGTCTGCTTCTAAAGTGCCTCTCTCATCCAAAATGGAGTCATTGTCCGCTTACAATGTGAAGGTGCTGTAATCAGTAGTGCTGAATGTGGCTTTCCTTTTTTTTTTTATTCATTTACTCATATGTGCATACATTGTTTGGGCCATTTCTCCCCACTGCCCTCCACCCCCTCACTCTCCCCCCATTCCTCACCCTCTCCCTCTCCCCTTACCTCCCCTCGCTTCCAGGCAGAAGAACCTGTTCTAAGAACCCTTATCTCTAATTTTGTTGAAGAGAAAGTATAAGCAATAATAAGAAAGACAAAGTGTTTTTGCTAGTTGAGATAAGGATAGCTATACAGAGAGATTCCTAGCATTGATTCCATGTACAAATGTGTTACATCCCAAGTTGATTCATCTCTAACTGACCATTTCACTAGGTCCTGATCCCCTTCTCATATTGACCTCTGTAGCTTTAAGGTTTCTATAGTAGTTCCTCTGCAGTGGGGACATCAAATACTATCAAGTTTTGGTTTTCTTACCTATTCCCATACCTCCCAAGTGTGCTCTCCCCTTATCATGTGACCCAAGTCCAACCACATTGCTGTATTTGCCCTAGATCTAAAGTCTACATATGAGAGAGAACATACAATTTTTGGTCTTCTGAGCCTGGCTAACCTCACTCAAATGAAGAAGATTTCATTCTTCTTCGTGGCTGAGTAAAATTCCATTGTGTATAAATACCACATTTTCTTAATCCATTTGTCAGTAGAAGGGCATCTTGGCTGTTTCCATAACTTGGCTATTGTGACTAGTGCTGCAATAAACATCGGTGTGCAGGTGCCTCTGCAGTAACCTGTGTCGCATTCCTTTGGGTGTATCCCCAGGAGTGGTATAGCTGGATCATATGGCAGATCTATGTTTAGATTTCTAAGAAGCCTCCAAATTTTTTTCCAGAGTGGTTACACTAGCTTGCATTTCCACCAGCAGTGTATGAGAGTTCCTTTGTCCCCACATCCTCTCCAACACCTGTTGTTAGTGGTGTTTTTGATGATGGCTATTCTAACAGGGGTGAGGTGGAATCTTAGTGTGGTTTTGATTTGCATTTCCTTTATTGCTAGAGGTAGTGAGCATTTTTTCATGTGTTTTGGCCATTTTAATTTCTTTTTTTGAGAAAGTTCTGTTTAGTTCAGTTGCCCATTTGTTTATTGGTTCATTAATTTTGGGAGAGTTTAGTTTTTTTGAGTTCCCTGTATAGTCTGGTTATCAGTCCTTTGACCGATGGATAGCTGGCAAATACTTTCTCCACTCTGTGGGTGCTCTCTTCAGTTTAGAGACCATTTCTTTTGTTGTGCAGAAGCTTTTTAGTTTTATGAAGTCCCATTTGTCCATACTTTCTCTTAGTTGCTGAGCTTCTGGGGTTCCATTGAGGAAGTCCTTGCTTATACCTATTACTTCCAGAGTGTTTCCTGCTCTTTCCTATACCAACTTCTGGTCTGATATTAAGGTCCTTGATCCATTTTGAGTTGATACCATACAGGGTGATAAACATGGATCTAGTTTCAGTTTTTTTGCAGACAGATAACCACTTTTGCCAACAACATTTGTTGAAGAGGCTGTCATTTCTCCATCTTATATTTTTAGCGCCTTTGTCAAAAATAAGGTGTGCAAAGTTGTGTGGATTCATATCCAGGTCCTCTATTCTGTTCCACTTGTCTTCATGTCTGTTTTTGTGCCAGTACCATGCTGTTTTTATTGCTATTGCTTTGTAATATAGTTTGAAGTCGGGTATTGTGATACCTCCAGCATTGCTCTTTTTGCTCAGTATTGCCTTGGCTATTGCAGTCTCTTGTGTTTCCAAATGAATTTTAGGGTAGATTTTTCAATCTCTGTGATGAATGTCATTGGGATTTTGAGTGAATTACATTAAACATGTAGATTGCTTTTGGTAGTGTAGCCATTTTTACTATGTTGATTCTACCAATCCATGAGCATGGGAGATCTCTCAACCTTCTGTAGTCTTCCTCAATCTCTTTCTTCAGAGGTTTATAGTTCTCCTTGTAGAGGTCATTCACATCCTTTGTTAAGTTTACTCCTAGGTATTTGATTTTTTTTTGAGGCTATTGTAAAAGGAATTGTTTCCATATAGTCTTTCTCAGTTTGTTCATTATTGGAGTATAGAAAAGCTAATGATTTTTGCGAGTTGATTTTGTATCCTGCCACCTTGCTGTAGCTGTTTATGGTGTCTAGGAGTTTTTGGGTAGAGTTTTTTGGGTCTTTAAGGTATAGGATCATATCGTCTACAAACAGGGATATTTTGGCAGTTTCTTTACCTATTTGTATTCCTTTTATTTCTTCTTCTTGCCTAATTGCTCTGGTGAGGAATTCCAGTACTGTGTTGAATAGGAGTGAGGATAGTGGGCACCCTTGTCTCATTTGGATTTTAGGAGAAATGGTTTCAGTTTTTCACCATTAAGTATGATGTTGGCTGTAGGTTTATCATATATAGCCTTTATAATGTTGAGATACATTCCTTCTATTCCTAGTTTTCTTAGAGCTTTTATCATGAAGTGGTATTGGATCTCATCAAAAGCTTTTTCTGCATCTATTGAGATGATCAAGTGTTTTTTGTCTTTGCTTCAATTAATGTGCTGTATTACATTTACAGATTTATGTATGTTGAACCACCCCTGCATCTCTGGGATGAAGCTGACTTGGTCATAGTGAATGATCTTTCCGATGTGTAGTTGGATTCAGTTTGCCATTATTTTATTGAGGATTTTTGCATCGATGTTCATTAAGGAGATTGGCCTGTAGTTCTTTTTAGAGGTGTCTTTGTCTGGTTTTGGGATGACTGTAATACTGGCTTCATAAAATGAATTATGCAGTGTTCCTTCCCTTTCTATTTCATGGAACAGTACAAGGAGGGTTGGTATTAGTTCTTCTTTAAAGGTATGATAGAATTCAGAAGAGAATCCATCAGGTCCTGGACTTTTCTTTTTTGGGAGACTCTTTGCTGCTTCAATTCATTTCATGTTATAGATCTATTCATGTGATTAATGTCCTCTTGGTTCAATTTTGGATGGTTATAAGTATCTAGGACTCTGTCCACTTTTTCAAGATTTTCAAATTTATTTGAATATAGGTTCTCAAAGTAGTTTCTGATGATCTCCTGGATGTCCGTGGTATTTGCTGTTATCTCCCCTTTTGCATTTCTGATTTTACTGAATTGAGGTTTTTCTCTCCTCATTTTAGTCAGGTTTGCTAGTGGTCTGTCAATCTGATTTATTTTTTCAAAGAACCAACTTTTTGTTCCATTGATTCTTTATATTTTGTTTGTTTGTTTGTTTCTATTTCATTGATTTCAGCTCGTATTTTACTATTTCTCTCCTTCTGCTTGTTTTGGGTTTGCTTGTTCTTGTTTATCTAGGAGTTTGATATGTAGCATTAGGTCATTGATTTGAGATCTTTCTGACTTTTTAATATATGCACTCATGGCTATAAACTTTCCTTTCAGGACTGCCTTTGCTGTGTCCCATAGGTTTTGGTAGGTCATGTTTTCATTTTCATTAACTTCCAGGAACCTTTTAATTTCCTCTTTTATTTCATTGATGACCCATTGATCATTGAGCAATGTGTTGTTCAGCTTCCATTTGCATGTTTTTTACTGTTGTTTTCATTGTTGAATTCTAGTTTTAATGCATTGTGATCACATAGAATGCATGGGATTATTTCTGTTTTCTTATATTTGCTGAGGCTTGCTTTGTGCCCTAAGATATGAACAACTTTGGAGAAGGTTCCATGGGCTACTGAGAAGAATGTATATTGTGCAGAAGTTGGATGAAGTATTCTGTAGACATCTTCAAGGTCCATTTGATCTATAGTGTGATTTAGATATAGGATTTCTTTATTGAGTTTTTATTTGGATGACCTATCTATTGGTGATGGGGGGGTATTAAAGTCTCCTACTATCACTGCATTGGAGTTTATATATGTTTTTAGGTCTTTCAGAGTATGTTTGATGAAATTAGGTGCATTGATGTTGGGTGCATATAGGTTGATAATTGTTATTTCCTTTTGGTGTATTTCCCCTTTTATTAGTATGGCATGTCCTTCTTTATCTCATGTGATCAATGTAGGTTTGAAGTCTACTTTCTCCAAGATATGTATTGCTACTCCTGCCTGTTTTGGGGGGCCATTGGCTTGGTAAATCTTCTAGCCTTTCACCCTAAGCCAGTGCTTGTTTCTGTCAATGAGATGGGTCTCTTGTAAACAACAGATTGTTGGATCTTCCTTTTAATCCAGTTTGTCAAACACTGTCTTTTGATGGAGGAATTAAGTACGTTAACATACAGTGTTGGTATTGATAGGTATGTGGAGATCCTTGTCATTTAGTTGTCTTTGTTGTTTCAGGGTTTGATTGTGTGCAACTGAATCAATGTTACTGTCTACTTTCTTGCCTTTTCTTCTCCCGTGGTTTGGTACTGACTGTCCTTTCATGTTTTTGTATGCTTTCATTTTCTGTGTGCAGGATTCTTTGAAGAATCTTTTGTAGTGCTGGCTTGGTGGTCATATATTGCTTTAGTTTCTGGTTATCATGGAAGACTTTTATTGCTCTATCTATTTTGAATGATAGTTTTACTGGGTAGAGTATCCTAGGATTGAAGTTATTTTCATTCAGTGCCCAGAAGACCTCACTCCATGCTCTTCTTGCTTTTAAGGTTTCCGTTGAGAAATCTGCTGTGATTATGATGGGTTTACCTTTGTATGTTATTTGTTTTTTCTCTCTTACAGCCTTCAATATTCTTTCTCGAGTCTCTGTACTTGTTGTTCTAATGATAATATGTCATGGGGTAGTTCTATTTTGATCAGGTCTGTGGTGTCCTGGATGCTTCCTGTACCTGAACGGGCATAATTTTCTCTAGATTTGGAAAATTTTCTTTTTCTTTTTTTTTCTATTATTCATATGTGCATACAATGTTTGGGTCATCTCTTCCCCCTTTCCCCCACCCCCTCCCTTTTACCTGCCCCATCACTATCAGGCTGAAACTATTTTGCCCTTTTATCAAGTTTTGTTGAAGAGAGAATATAAACAATAATAGGAAGGAACAAGGGTCTTTGCTGATTGAGATAAGAATAGCTATACAGGGAGTTGACTTGCATTGCTTTCCTGTGCATGTGTGTTACCTTCTAAATTAATTCTTCTCAAATGAACCTTTTCTCTAATTCCAGGTTCCCTTCTCCTATTGGCCTCTTTTGCTTTAAAGTATCTGTATTAGTTTCTCTGCATTGAGGGCAACAAATGCTATCTAGTTTTTTGGGTGTCTTACCTATCCTCATACCTTCCTTGTGTGTTCTCGCTTTATCATGTGATCAAAGTCCAATTCCCTTTTTGTGTTTGCCCTTGATCTAATGTCTGCATCTGAGGGAGAACATACAATTTTTGGTCTTTTGGGCCAGGCTAACCTCACTCAGAATTATATTCTCCAGTTCCATCCATTTACTTGGAAATGATAACATTTCATTCTTCTTCATGGATGCATAAAATTCCATTGTGCATAAATACCACATTTTCTTAATCCATTCGTCAGTAGTGGGGCATCTTGGCTATTTCCATAATTTGGCTATTGTGAATAGTGCTGCAATAAACATGGGTGTGCAAGTGCCTCAGGAGTAACCTGTGTCACATTCTTTTGGGTATATCCCCAAGAGTGGTGTTGCTGGATCATATGGTAGATCTATGTTTAGATTTTTAAGAAGCCTCCAAATTTTTTTTCAGAGTGGTTGTACTAGTTTGCATTCCCACCAGAAGTGTAAAAGGGTTGCTTTTTCCCTACATCCTTGCCAACACCTGTTGTTAGTGGTGTTGCTAATGATGGCTATTCTAACAAGGGTGAGGTGAAATCTTAGTGTGGTTTTAATTTGCATTTCCTTTATGGCTAGAAATGGTGAGCATTTTTTCATGTGTTTTTTGGCCATTTGAATTTCCTCTTTTGAGAAAGTTCTGTTTAGTTCAGTTTCCCATTTCACTATTAGTTCATTAATTTTGGGAGAATTTAGTTTTTTGAGTTCCCTATATATTCTGGTTATCAGTCCTTTGTCTGATGTGTAGCTAGCAAATATTTTCTCCCACTCTCTGGGTATTCTCTTCAGTTTGGAGACCATTTCTTTTGTTGTGCAGAAGCTTTTTAGTTTTATGAAGTCCCATTTATCTATGCTATCTCTTAGTTGCTGAGTTGCTTGCCTATACCTATTAATTCCAAGGTATTTCCTACTCCTTCCTGTACCAACTTTAGATTTTGGGGTCTGATATTAAGATCCTTCATCCATTTTGAGTTACTATTGGTATATGGTGATAAACATGGATCACATTTCAGTTTTTTGCAGGCTGCTAACTAGTTTTCCCAGCAGTTTTTGTTGAAGAGGCTGTCTTTTTCTCCATTGTATATTTTTAGCACCTTTGTCAAAGACAACTTGGTTATAGTTTCCTGGCTTCATATCCAGGTCCTCTATTCTGTTCCACTGGTCTTCATGTCTGTTTTTGAGTCAGTACCATGCTGTTTTTATTGCTATTGCTTTGTAATATAGTTTGAAGTCAAGTATTGTGATACCTCCAACATTGCTCTTTTTGTTGAGTAGTGCCTTGGCTATTTGTGGCCACTTGTGTTTCCATATAAACTTAATGGTAGATTTTTCAATCTCTTTGATGATTGTCATTGGGATTTTGATGAAAATTCCATTAAACATGTAGATTGGTTTTGGGAGTATAGACATTTTTATTATGTTGATTCTACCAATCCATGAGCATGGGAGACCTCTCCACTTTCTATAGTCTTCCACAATCTCTTTCTTCCGAAATTTATAGTTTTCCTTGTAGAGGTCATTCACAGCCTATGTTAAGTTTACTGCTAGGTATTTGATTTTTTTGAGGCTATTGTAAATGGTATTGTTTTCATATATTCTTTCTCAGTTTGTTCATGATTAGTGTATAGAAATGCTAATGATTTTTCTATGTTGTTTTTATTTATTTATTTTTATTATTTTATTATTCATATATGCATACAAGGCTTGGGTCATTTCACCCCCCTGCCCCCACCCCCTCCGTTACCACCCACTCTGCCCCCTCCCTCTTTCCCCCACCCCCTCAATACCCAGCAGAAACTATTTTGCCCTTATTTCTAATTTTGTTGTAGAGAGAGTATAAGCCATAATAGGAAAGAACAAGGGTTTTTGCTGGTTGAGATAAGGATAGCTATACAGGGCATTGACTCACATTGATTTCCTGTGCGTGTGTGTTACCTTCTAGGTTAATTCTTTTTGATCTCACCTTTTCTCTAGTTCCTGGTCCCCTTTTCCTATTGGCCTCAGTTGCTTTTAAGGTAACTGCTTTTGTTTCTCTGCGTTAAGGGCAACAAATGCTAGCTAATTTTTTAGGTGTCTTACCTATCCTCACCCCTCCCTTGTGTGCTCTCGCTTTTATCATGTGCTCAAAGTCCAATCCCCTTTTGTTTGCCCTTGATCTAATGTCCACATATGAGGGAGAACATATGATTTTTGGTCTTTTGGGCCAGGCTAACCTCACTCAGAATGATGTTCTCCAATTCCATCCATTTACCAGCGAATGATAACTTTCATTCTTCTTCATGACTGCATAAAATTCCATTGTGTATAGATACCACATTTTCTTAATCCATTCGTCAGTGGTGGGGCATCTTGGCTGTTTCCACAACTTGGCTATTGTGAATAGTGCCACAATAAACATAGGTGTGCAGGTGCCTCTGGAGTAACCTGTGTCACAGTCTTTTGGGTATATCCCCAAGAGTGGTATTGCTGGATCAAATGGTAGATCAATGTTTAGCTTTTTAAGTAGCATTCAATTTTTTTTCCAGAGTGGTTGTACTAGTTTACATACCCAAAAACAGAGTAAGAGGGTTCCTTTTTCCCCAAAATCTCGCCAACACCTGTTGTTGGTGGTGTTGCCAATGATGGCTATTCTAACAGGGGTGAGGTGGAATCTTAATGTGGTTTTAATTTGCATTTCCTTTATTGCTAGAGATGGTGAGCATTTTTTCATGTGTTTTTTGGCCATTTGAATTTCTTCTTTTGAGAAAGTTCTGTTTAGTTCAGTTTCCCATTTCACTATTAGTTCATTAATTTTGGGAGAATTTAGTTTTTTAAGTTCCCTATATATTCTGGTTATCAGTCCTTTGTCTGATGTGTAGCTGGTAAATATTTTCTCCCACCCTGTGGGTGTTCTCTTCAGTTTAGAGACCATTTCTTTTGATGAACAGAAGCTTTTTAGTTTTATGAGGTCCCATTTATCTATGCTATCTCTTAGTTGCTGTGCTGCTGGGGTTTTGTTAAGAAAGTTCTTACTTATACCTACTAACTCCAGAGTATTTCCTACTCTTTCCTGTATCAACTTTAGAGTTTGTGGTCTGATATTAAGATCCTTGATCCATTTTGAGTTAATCTTGGTATAGGGTGATATACATGGATCTAGTTTCAGTTTTTTGCAGGCTGCTAACTGGTTTTCCCAGCAGATTTTGTTGAAGAGGTTGCTATTTCTCCATCGTATATTTTTAGCTCCTTTGTCAAAGACAAGTGGTTATAGTTGTGTGTCTTCATATCTGGGTCCTCTATTCTGTTCCACTGGTCTTCATGTCTGTTTTTGTGCCAGTACCATGCTGTTTTATTGTTATTGCTTTGTAATATAGTTTGATGTCAGGTATTGTGATACCTCCAGCATTGTTCTTTTGACTGAGTATTGCTTTGGCTATTCATGGCCTCTTGTGTTTCCATATAAATTTCATGGTAGATTTTTCAATCTCTTTAATGAATATCATTGGAATTTTGATGGGAATTGCGTTAAACATGTAGATTACTTTGGGAGTATAAACATTTTTACTATGTTGATTCTACCAATCCATGAGCATGGGAGATCTCTCCACTTTCTATAGTCTTCCTCAATCTCTTTCTTCAGAAGTGTATAGTTTTCCTTGTAGAGGTTTTTCACATCCTATGTTAAGTTTACTGCTAGGTATTTGATTTTTTTGAGGTTATTGTAAATGGTATTGTTTTCATATATTCTTTCTTAGTTTGTTCATTATTAGTGTATAGAAATGCTAATGATTTTTCTATGTTGATTTTATATCCTGCTACCTTGCTATTGCTGTTGATGGTGTCTAGATTTTTTGAGTAGAGTTTTTTGGGTCTTTAAGGTATAGGATCATGTCATCTGCAAATGGGGATATTTTAAAAGTTTTTTTACCTTTTTGTATTCCTTTTATTCCTTCTTCTTGCCTAATTGCTCTGGCTAGGAATTCCAGTACTATGTTGAATAGGAGTGGAGATAGTGGGCATCCTTGTCTGGTTCCTGATTTTAGAGGGAATGGTTTCAGTTTCTCACCATTAAGTATAATGCATGCTGTAGGTTTGTCATATATAGGTTTTATAATGTTGAGGTACTTTCCTTCTATTCCTAGTTTTCTTAGAGCTTTTATCATGAAATGGTGTTGGATCTTATCAAAGGCTTTTTCTGCATCTACTGAGATGTTCAAATGGTTTTTGTCTTTGCTTCTGTTAAAGTGGTTTATTACGTTTATTGATTTTCGTATGTTGAACCACCCCTGCATTCCTGGGATGAAGCCTACTTGGCCGTGGTGAATAATCTTTTTGATGTGTTGTTAAATTCGATTTGATGTTATTTTATTGAGAATTTTTGCAGCGATGTTCATTCAGAAGGTTAGCCTATAGTTCTCCTTTATGGAGGTGTCTTTGCCTGGCTTTGGGATAAGTGTAATACTGGCTTCATAAGATGTGTTAGACAATTTTCCTTTCCTTTCTATTTCATGGAACAGTTTAAGGAGGGTTGGAATTAGTTCTTCTTTAAAGGTGTGATAGAATGCAGAAGAGAATTCATCAGGTCCTGGACTTTTCTTTTTTGGGAGACTCTTGATTGCTGCTTCAATTTCATTTTGTGCTATAGATCTATTCAGGTGATTAATGTCCTCTTGGTTCAGTTTTGGATGATGATAAATATCTAGAAATCTGCCCATTTCTTCAAGATTTTCTAATTTATTAGAATATAGGTTCTCTGATGATTTCCTGGACCTCCATGGTGTTTGTTGTTATCTCCCCTTTTACAGTCCTGATTTCACTGATTTGGGTTTTTTCTCTCCTCATTTTAGACAGGTTGGCCAGAGGTGTATAAATCTTGTTTATTTTTTCAAAGAACCAACTTTTTGTTTCATTAATTCTTTGTATGGTTTTTTTGGTTTCTATTTCGTTGATTTCAGCTCTTGTTTTTATTATTACTCTCCTTCTATTTGTTTTGGGATTTGCTTGTTCTTGTTTTTCTATGTGATGTATCATTAGGTCATTGATTTGGGATCTTTCAGTCTTTTTAATATATGCACTCATGGCTATAAACTTTCTTCTCAGGACTGCTTTTGCTGTGTCCCATAGGTTCCAGTAAGTTGTGTTTTCATTTTCATTGACTTCCAGGAACCTTTTATTTTCCTCTTTTATTTCATCAAGAAGCTATTGTTCATTAAGCAATGAGTTATTCAGTTTCCAGCTGTTTGCATGTTTTTTGTCTTCATTTTTGTGGATGAGTTCTAGTTTCATTGCATTGTGATCTGGTAGAATGCATGGTATAATTTCTATTTTCTTATATTTGCTGAGGCTTGCTTTGTGCCCTAGGATATGATCTATTTTGGAGAAGGTTCCATGAGCTGCTGTGAAGAATGTGTATTGTGTAGAAGTTGGATGAAATGTTCTGTAGACAACAACTAGGTCCATTTGATCTATGGTATGTTTTAGATCTTGGATTTCTTTATTGATTTATTGTTTGGATAACCTTTCTGTTGATGATAGTGGGGTGTTAAAGTCTCCCATGACCACCTGTTGGAGTTAATATATGCTTTTAGGTACTTCAGGATATGTTTGATGAAATTGGGTGCGTTGACATTGGGTACATATAGGTTGATAATTGTTATTTCCTTTTGGTCTATTTCCCCTTTTATTAGTATGGAATGTCCTTCTTTATCTCATTTGATCAATGTAGGTTCAAAGTCTACTTTGTCAGAGATAAGTATTGCTACTCCTGCCTGTTTTCAGGACCATTGGCTTGATAAATTTTCTTCTAGCCTTGCATCCTAAGCCTATGCTTATATCTAATGGTGAGATGGGTCTCTTGTAAGCAACAAATTGTTGGATCTTCCTTTTTAATCCAGTTTGTCAAATGGTGCCTTTTGATGGGAGAAATTAATTCTCTTAACATTGTGTTAGTATTGACAGGTATGTGGTGATTCCTGTCATATAGTTGTCTTAGTTGTTTGAGGGTTTGATTGTGTGTAGCTAAATCAATGTTAATCTTTTCTTTCTTGCTTTTTCTTTTCCTGTAGTTTGGTACTGCCTGCCCAATCATGGTTATGTTGGGTTTCATTTTCTGTGTACAGAATCCCTTGAAGAATCTTTTGTAGTGGTGGCTTTGTGGTCATATATTGTTTTAGTTTTTTCTTATCATGGAAGACTTTTATTGTTGCATCTATTTTGAATGATAGTTTTGCTGGGTAGAGTATCCTAGGGTTGAAGTTATTTTCATTCAGTGCCCAGAAGACCTCACCCCAAGCTCTTGTTGCTTTTAATGTTTCTGTTGAGAAGACTGATATGATTTTGATGGGTTTGCCTTTGTATGTTATTTGTTTTTTCTCTCTTACAGTCTTCAATATTCTTTCTTTAGTCTCTGTACTTGTTGTTTTAATGATAATATGTCATGGGGTAGTTCTATTTTGGTCAGGTCTGTTTGGAGTTCTGAAGGTTTCCTGTACCTGTGTGGACACAGTTTTCTCTAGATTTGGGAAATTTTCTGTAATTATTTTGTTGAATATGTTACACATTCCTTTTTCTTGCACCTCTTCTCCTTCTTTAATGCCCATGATTCTCAGGTTTGGCCTTTTGATTGTGTTAGTAAGTTCTTGCATTTTCTTTTCACAGGTCTTGAGTTGTTGAACTAATAGTTCTTTGATTTTTCCTTTAATTACCATTTCATCTTCAAGTTCTGAGATTCTGTCTTCTGCTTGTTCTAATCTTCTGGATTGGCTTTCCATTTTGTTTTGCATTTCTGTTTCATTCTTTTTTCTGAGGTTTTCCATATCCTGAACCTCATCCTGAGTTCATTTATCTCTTTATTTATAATGTTCTTTGTTTCACTTTGGTGTTTATACAGTGATTCTATGGTTTCTTTTATTTGTTCTTGTGCTTTCTCAAATTCTCTAATTTTGTTGTCTGGAATTTCTTGAGTGTCTCCTGTACATTTTGGTTGACCATATCCAGTATCATCTCTATAAAATTCTCATTGATTACTTGCAGGATTTCTTCTTTCAGACTGTTCTTTTGGGCTTCATTGGGTTCTTTGGCATAGTTTATCTTCGTTTTGTTGGAGTCTGGACCTGAGTATCTGATTTCTTCATTTCCCTCTAGTTCCTGTACTAATTTATTATTGGGGGGGAAATTATTTCCTTCTTTTTTCAGTCTTCCCATCATTGCCCTTGCTATTGTTACTGTTCCTATACTGTGTGTAATTCAGTATTGTCTAGCTTGTAATAACAATGGTGATATCTAAAATGGAAAGGTGAGAGGAGAGGGAAAGCAAAGAAGGTAAAGAAAAAGGGAAAAACAAAACAAAACAAACAAAAAACCCCAACCTAACAAACAAACAATAAACAGAGCCAAAGCAATAAACAGGGAGAGATAGTGTACTAATCAACAGTAAGCTAAACAGGCATTAGAAAGACAGAGAGAGGATAATGAAAATAATTTTAAAAAATAATAAATCAATAAATAAAAATAAAAAAGACAAAAACCCACAAGTTCAAATGCAATAAAGTTTCAGTCTTAATAAGTTTGGTGTTAGTCCTTCAGTCTCCAATCCTGAACACTTCTCAGTGTTGTGAACTAGTTCTGTCATTTTCTCATCAAAGGGGAAAAAAGCAAACAAACAAAAAAAATCCCAAGTTCAAATGCAATACAGTTTCAATTAGTCCTTCAGCATCCAGTGTTGTTGTCTCATCAAAGAAGAAAAAAAAGGGGGGGGAGGGGAGTCTGGAGACAGCTTTGTGAATGTCTATCTGAGGCTGTAGCTCACCTGCCTCCTACTATCAGCCATCTGCTGCTGCAGGCTTTTTTATTTAGCGTTCTCCTGGATGCATGTCCCTTTTGTTTTCTCCAGTATACAGCCCTACTCACCTTTTGCAATTGTAGACTTTTTTGCGTGAGGAGTGGCCCTTTCCCCTTCTCTGGTGGTGCTTTCCACATGACAGCTGTAGTTACAAGCATTTCCCTCTCCAAGCACACTGGGGGAGGTGGTGCCACTCTTGCATCCTCCCGCCCACTTGTTTATTTACAGTTTGCCTGATGGATTGCCCCTCCCCCATTCTCCAGGGCTTGGGGTGCCCCACCCTCTTTGCTATGTGTCTTTTGTTTTTTAAGCTCCTTATTTATTATTCAGTTTTTTTCTCTCTTTTCTTTTTCCCTGGGTGGGGGTCAGTCTGTCCAGGGTGCTATGCTGATCTAGCCCAGGGTTGTCTGTGGGAGTACCACATGCCGCTTAGCTCACTTGGGAGCTGGCATCTGGTGGTGCAGGAGCCCTCCTGGTTTCTGTTTAACGTGGAGTGGGGATGTTATGTGTGGGCTGGTGGTGTGGAGGAGTCAGAGTTTTGCCTCTTCTTGGTGGTTTTTCCTGCAAGGTGTATCTACAGTGTCTCTCCAAGATTTTGCTTTAGGAAGCATGCTTTCTGCTTCCTCCCTCTAGTTGCCATCTTGGAATCTCTTCAGGAAATTTTCTATTATTGTTTTGTTGAATATGTTATGAATTCCTTTTGCTTGTACCTCTTCTTCTTCTTCAATACCCATGATTCTCATGTTTGGTCTTTTTATAGAGTTGGTGAGTTCTTGCATATTCCTTTCACAGGTTTTGAGTTGTTTGAGTAATAGTTCTTCATTTATTCCTTTAATTTCCATTTCATCTTCAAGTTCTGGGATTCTGTCTTCTGCTTGTTCTTGTCTGCTGGAGTGGCCCTCCTTTTTGTTTTGCATTTCTGTTTCTTTTTTTTTTTTTTTTTTTGAGGCTTTCCATATCATGGCTCACTTCCTCTTTAATATTGTCAATTTTCATCTTTAATTCATTTATCTATTTATGGTGTTCTCTGTTTCACGTTGGTAGTCATTTAGGGCTCCTATGAGTTCACTTATTTGTTTTTGTGTCTTCTCATATTCTTTATTTTTATTGTCTTGGAATTTCTTGACTGCCTCCTGTACATTTTGGTTGATCTTGTCTAGTAACATCTCCATGAAATTCTCAGTGATTTCTTCTTTCAGAGTGTTCTAGTGGGCTTCGTTGGGTTCCTTGGGATAGTCTAGCTTTGTTTTGTTGGGTTCTGGAACTGGGTATCTGTTTTCTTCATTTCCCTCTGCATCCTGTACTAATTTATTTTGGGGGGGAGAATGGTTTCCATCCCTTTTTTGTCTTCCCATCATTCCACTTGGTGCTGTTCCTATCCCTGTTCTGAGTGTAATTTAGTATTAGCTAACTTTCAGTAGTAAAACCAATGAAACCAAGAAAGAAAGAGAAAAAAGAAAAAATAATAATAAAAAACAAATATAGAACCAAAGAAATCAACAGAGAGAGATGGTGGACTAACCAACAGTGAGCAAGACAGGCACTTAGAGAGAAAGAGAAAAAAGAAAAAAAAATAGAGAACCAAAGAAATCAACATGGAGAGATGGTGGACTAACAAACAGTAAACAAGATAAACACTTAGAGAGAAAGAAAAAAAATTCCAGGTTTAGGAACGATGGAATTTCAGTCTTAGTACTTCTGGTGTTACTCCTTCAGCATCCAGTCCTGGTGTTGGTATTTAAGCAGTAGCTCTGTTGTAGTCTCACCAGGTGGTTGGGTCAGGAGAAGAGTTTTGTGAACTGCTGTCAGCACTATTTCAGGCAGTGGCTCATCTGCCGCCTACTGTCAGCTGGCTACTTTTGCAGGCTTTGTTTACTGAAACTTCACATGGAGAGCTGCCCCCTCCCCCCTTCTCTGGTAGAGAGGCTTGCCAGCCATCTACTTTTGCAGGCTTTGCATGGAGTTCAGCTCCTTGCCACTCCCCTCCTTCTCCCGTGCACTCAAGGCACCCTGCCCTCTTTGCTGGGTGTCCTTTTCAGCTCCTTGTTTATTATTCAGGGTTTTTTTTGTGGGGCATGGGTCAGTCTGTCCAGGGGACTCTGCTGGTTTATCCCAGGGGTGGCTGTGGGAATACTGTGTGCTGCTTATTTGCTCACCTGTTGGTCTGTGTCTCCCAAGCAGGTTTGGAGTTGGCATCTAGTGGCATGGGAGCCCTTCTGGTTTCTCAGTGTAACATGGCATGGAGAAGCTTTGTACAGGCTGGAGGTTCAGGGTGTTGGAATTTTACTTATTCTTGGTGGTTTTTTCCTGCCAAGTGTGGCTCCAGTGTCTCAGCAAGATTTTTTATGTACAGAGCTCATGTTGTCTGCTTCCTCCCTCTAGTTGCCAACTTGGATCCTCCTGCCTGAATGTGGCTTTCTAATCCATTCCTGCCAAAGTACCAGGAATGTGGGCAAAACCATCTTCTATACTCCTGATCAGCCATCTGCCAGCTGAATGGCACCAAGAGACTTTAGTTGATCCTGTATGGAACAGAAGAAGCAAACCATGCCTAAACCAATGAAATCATTAAACACACTTCTTTTTTTTCTAAACCACTGTTTTCGCATTGTTAAGCAGAAAAAGAAAGCCAGAACAATGATAATTATAAATGGAAGCAAAAATCCCTATACTCTGGTTTGAGAAAGATATGTTGGATATTCTCAAATATCTGCCCAAATTGGCCATGTACTTATAATACATATCCTAAGCAATTTCATTATTCACCTGCACAGTACTAGGGAAGGAATACAATTTATAAAAACTAAAGGTGTTCCAGCCAAGAGTTATTTCAATTAAGGACAATTGCTTATTTCCTAATTGATCTTCATCTAATTCAGAATTTTTAAGGTGCTATGATAAAAGGACTAATGTAACTCAAGACATGAGCTGTGAGGTTTGGGCTGTAGATATATGGAATGGCTCAGATTTCAGAAGGCTTTGCAACATATTTATGTGATGAAATGAACATGCAATAGGGGATTCACTTCTTGAGAGAATTCTATCTTTCTGAATGTTAAAAGGTTTTATAGAGGGGGTACATGAAGCCCCATGCAACTTAAATGTTATAGCTCTGCAGTACTTTAGCCAAAAGAATCATAAGCGATATAGCAAAGGTGAGCATATAAATAAAAATACCAAATTTAATCAAATCTCTAGTGTTTTCTAAATAACATCCTGGTTCATAAATTACTTTTGGTAAAAGCCTAATAATTTTGTGTAGTGAGAACTTACTTGGTAATTGTATGGTAAGTAGTTGAATATGTATATTGTGAGTTTTTAATCTTTTTAATGCAAAACAATTGTATGTAAACAGAAACTATAGTCAATATCTAAAGTCATTTCTTCATTTCCTGCTCAGGTTGGGAAGTTGATTTTTGATTCTGTCTTCCACCTTCCCTATTCTTGGCCAAGAATAAAAGTCTCCTTTGGCCAGGTGCCCATGGCTCATGCCTGTAATCCTAGCTCCTCAGGAGGCAGAGATCAGGAGGATTGTGGTTTGAAGCCAATCTAGGGGAAATAGTTTCTGAGACCTCTACCTCAAAAAAAATCCATCATAAAAAAGGACTGGCAGGTGGCTCAAGTGTAGAGTGCCTGCCTAGCACATGTGAGACCCTGAGTTTACACCCTAGTACCAAGAATTCTCCTTTTCTAATCAATAGGTTATCAGTCATTATTGATTCCACAATTTAGAGGGGTGGGGGAAGAAATACCCAGTTAATGTTAAGAAAAAATTTGTGACACTTAAATTTAAGATATTTTAAGCTGGCACCAGTGACTCATCCTGTAATCCTAGATAGAAAAAACATATTTTTGTGGGATATATAAATCTTAAATTTCCTTTTTTTAAAATATGGAACACCTCACAAACTTGTGTACCATCCTTGCACAGGGGCCATGCTAATCTTCTCTGTATCATTCCAATTTTAGTATATGTGCTGCCAAAGCGAGCACCTCATCTTTATTTTTTTATTGGACCTAAAGTAAAGCCAAAAGATTTTGGTAGAGGTAAAAAAAATCTATAAATATAATGTCCCATAGACTGTACAATCATACCTATATAATGTTCCTAGTCTTTTATTTGGAGGAGTAGTTTTTAAATATTTTAAAACTTTATTTATGTATTTATTTATTTTTTGGTGGGACTGGAGTTTGAACTCAGGGCTTCATGAGGTGCTCTACTGCTTGAGCCAGACCTCCGGTTCTATTTATTTATTTATTTTGGGCAGTACTGGAGTTGAACTCAGGGTCTTGCATTTGCTAGTTAAGGTTTTACCACTTGATCTATGCTGCCAGACCTTGAAATAGTTTTCTTATTTTTTATTATTACTATGTTTTTGATAGTACTAGGGTTTGAACTCAGAACTTTACACTTGCTGGGCAAGGTCCCTATTCCTCCTGTATGTATCCTCCCCTTAGCGTGTGACCCATAATAAGCAATAAGACAGGCATAGCATTTTTGCTAGTTGAGATAAGGATAGCTATACAGAGAGATTCCTAGCATTGCTCCCGTGCACATGTGTATTACAATCCGAATTGATTCATCTCTACCAGACCTCTTCACTACTTCCTAGTCCCCTTCCCATATTGACCTCTGTCATTTTAAGGTTACTATATTAGCTCCTCTACAGTGGGTACATCAAACACTTTCAAGTTTTGGGTTTCCTACCTTTCCCTATTCCTCCAGTATGTGTTCTCCCCTTAGTGTGTGACCCATGTCCAATAATATTACTGCATTTGTTTTAGATCTAAAGTCTGTATATGAGGGAGAACATATGATTTTTTGCTTTCTGATGCTGGCTAACTTAGCTTAAGATGATGTTCTCCAGTTCCATCCATTTACTTGCAAATGATAAGATTTCATTCTTCTTCATGGCTGAGTGAAATTCTATTGTGTATAAATACCACATTTTCTTAATCCATTCATCAGTAGTGGGACATCTTGGCTGTTGCCATAAGTTGGCTATTGTGAATAGCACTGCAATAATAAATACTTTTAAATATTTATTTATAGATTATGTAAAATACATCTTTTTCAACCTTAAAAATTTTTGAAGTTAGAACACATTTGAAAGAATATTTTTCAAGGAGGTTGTAGTAAAGTTAGAATTACTTCTGCAATGTCAAAGAAGAGGCAGAAGGTAACACCAATGGGTCTACATGGTTTCCTTTGGGTAGTTAATGTTATGGAACATTAATTGGTGTTTGGAACATTAATTGGTGTTATGGAGCATGATTGAGGTAACAAGCTTTTCCTTTTTCCCTACCTCACCATAGGGATATTTTCTAATTCACTTGATTTATTGTGAATAAGTGGTTGGCATACTAGCTAGCAAAACACTTCCCTTCCCCATGCTGCTAAATTCCTGACATTGTAACATGTTTGGCTCAAAAAAGGAAAGCTTTCCCATTTGGGCATCCTTGGTAAGATGCTCTCCTGATGGACATATTGTGATTCACTTGAATTGTTTCACAGTCCATTCTTTTGGAGATTTATAAGGTGCATCATGGTTTCTGAACATTTCAACTGCCTGTGGGCTTGTGTGGCCAACTCTGAAGTCCATGACTCATGAACTTAAGACATTAGCTAATTTTCCTAGAAAGAGCTAGTTTCAAATTCCTTTTAGACAGGACTGACTTTTCCTCTTCTCAATGTGTTCAAGGTGTGATATTTTTATTTAATCTGAAGTCACTTCTGACTTCTTCAGGGTCTCATTCTTCTCCAATAAGTAACTGTCTTCACTTCTGACTTCTTCAGGGTCTCATTCTTCTCCAATAAGTAACTGCCTTCCAGTCTCCTTTCTGAGAAGTCAACATGGACCCCACTATGGTACTTTCTCCTATGACAGCACATAAGTAACATCTATAACTTGAGCAGTCAAAATGGAATTTCTTTTGCCTGAATAATATTACTGTAAATAATTATCAAAGCTTTCTCTCATTTTCATGCTTTTGTCGATCATTCTTTTTTTTTTTTTTTTTTTGGTGGTACTGGAGTTTGAACTCAGGGCCTCATGCTTGCTAGGCAGGTGCTCTATTGCTTGAGCCACTCTACCAGCCTCTTTTCTTGTTCTTATACTAACTGTCTTTCCTCACCTATTTTACATCTATGTTCTATGGCTTGCCAGTAGCTTCTGTCCTTAATTAGGGTGAGCATATAAAATATAAGATACCTGGTTAAAATTGAGTTTCAGATAAACAACAGATAAGTTTTTAGAATAAATATGTCCCATGCTGTATTTGTATTGCTGAAGTTGGCAGCCCTATTCCTAACCTCCTTTTGGAATTAATCACTGTCTACTTGGAATTCTCACAGCACTTTTTTGGCTCTTTTCTTATATGAATATTTCAGTCTTCATTTTATAGTAAATACAGAGAATGAGCAGGGCACTGGTGGCTCACACCTATAATCCTAGCTACTCAGAAGGTACCCAACACAGACAAAAAAGAGGGCTAGTAGAGTGGCTCAAGTGGTAGAGTGCTTGAGTAGCAAGCTTAAGTCCCTGAGTTCAAACCCTAGTACTGACAAAAGAAAAAAAAAAAGAGAGACAGAGACAGAGAATGTCTCTTCTATAGAAGAGGCTACAGATCCTTTCAAGACAAGGGACTATACCTAGCTTAATGCTTTGCATACAGCTAGTACTCCTAAATGCTATTTCTTCTGAATTTAACTTAGCATCCTCCTAGCTTTTTGCCTCATACAATATCTCAGGAAATCCTTTAAACTTTTTTTTCTAACACCCCTATTAATTTGGTATTGATATGCCAGCAATAATAACCAAATTTATTGAAAATATGCCCTGGGTGCAAACCACTAAATTGTACAGGCACATCTCATTTTATTATACTTCTGCCTTCTTATTCCCTGAGACACACAACTGAAATTAGACCAGTTAATAACCTGACAGTGGCCTCTAAGTGATCAAATAACAGGAAGAGTCTCTCACTTTACACAAAAAAACTAGAAATGATTCAGCTTGGTGAGGAAGGCATGCAAAAGCTGAGACAGGTTGAAATCTAAGCCTCTTGTGTCAAATAGCCAAATTGGCAAAACTTGAAGGGAATTACAAGTGCTAATCCACTGAACACAGAAATAATGAGAAAATGAAACAGCCATATTGCTGATATGGAGAGTTCTAGTGGTTTGGATGAAAGCTCAACTCAGCCACAGTATTTCCTTACCCAAAATGTAATCCAGAGCAGGGTCCTAACTCTTCAATTCTGTGTGGGTTGAGGGAGATGAGGAAGTTGCATCAGAAAAGTCAGAAATTAACAGAGGTTGACTCATGAGGCTTAGGAGTCCATGTTGAAGAAGGAAGTGCTGATATAGAATCTGCCTCGAGATACCCAGCAGCTGTAGTAGATGACTAATGAAGGTTGCTACACTTAACTACAGACTTTCAATTGGAAAAATACAGATTGGAAAAAGATATTACCTAGGACTTTCATTGCTAAAGGGAATTCAAGAATAGGATTGGCCCAGTGCTGGTAGCTCATGCCTATCATCCTAGCTACTTAGTAGGCTAAGATTGGGAGGATAGCGGTCCAGACCAGCTCAGACAAATAGTTCACAGAGACCCCATCTGCAAAATAATCAAAGTGAGGCAGGCTAGAGTTAGGGAAAGTTCAGACTCATAGAAAATATATGACTTAATATTGCATTTTAGATTGACATGTTCTGGGACATGTCAAGGGACAGCCCATGCCCCTCCCACTCATTGACTATTGGATGGTAATCATCTGGTTCCCCCTGCCCATAGGTTAGGTAAATTTTAAAAGTACCTGGAGAAGAGATGTATACTCTCTCTGCCTCCAGGTTCCCCCTGGGGCCCCACCATGCTCCCTTGAATTTTCATATCTTATTATACACGAAATACATTTTGCACTTGGGAGGCTAAGGCAGGAGCATAGCAAGCTCAAAGCCAGCCTATCCTGGTCTACATACTGAGATTCTATATCAAAAAAAGAAAAAGAAAAAGAAACAAAGAGGAAGGAAGGAAGGAAGGAAAGATGGGTTGGTAGAATGGCTCAAGTGGTAAAGGGCCTAACATGTGTGAGGCCCTGAGTTCGAGCCCCAGTACTCTCCTCTCCCTAAAAAAAGAAAAATAAGAAATAATTTTGATCAAGCAGGGTGGTACACACCTTTAATTCCAGTACTAAGAAGCAGAAGCAGGAGGATCTCAAATTTCAGGCCAGCTTAGGCTACATAGCAAGTTCAAGGCCAGCCTAGCTGCATAGTTTGGTTCTCAAAGAACCAAGGGATGTGAATGTAGTTGAGTGATGGAGCACTTGCCTGGCATATGATAGGCTTATGACAATCTTCAGCCCTGCACAAACAGAGAAAGAAATGCATTTTGAAAGGAGTAACTGCCGTGGCTACTGATTTATTAGTGGACTTGGACAAAGTGCATTGAAAGGAGCCACCATTATAGATGCCACTAAGAACATTTTTGAGCTGGGCACTGGTGGCTTACGCCTGTAATCTTAGCTACTCAGGAGGCAGAGATCAGGAGGATTATGGTTTGAAGCCAACCTGGGCAAATAGTTTGAGACACCATATCTTGAAAAAACCCATCACAAAAAAAAGGGCTGGTGAAGTAGCTCAAGCGGTAAGAGTGCCTCCTTAGTAAACATGAAGCCTGAGCTCAAACCCCAGGATTGCACCTACTTCAAAAAGAAGATTTTGGGGGGAAGGGGCATAGTAGCACACGTCTATAATCCCGGCTACTTGGGAGGCCGATGTATGAGAATCAAGGTCCAACACCAGTCACAGCATAAGTAGAAGACCCTATGTGAAAAATAAACTATAGCAAAAAGGGTGAAGGCATACCTCAAGCTGTAGAGCATCTGCCTAGCATGCATGAAGCCTTGAATTCAAACCCCAGTAGAGGCATGGCTCAAGTGGTAGAGTGCAGAGCCCTGAATTTAAACCACAGTACCACCAAATTAAATAAACAAATAAGTAAAAGGTCAGAATATCAATATTGACAGGAATTTAGAAGAAATTAATTCCAATGTTGATGGATGACTTCAAAGGACTCAGGGCTTCAGTGGGGGAGGAACTGCAGACCTGGTGGAAATAGCAAGAAAATGAAAATTAGAAAAGGATCCTGAAGATGTGACTGAATTGCTACAACCTCATATTAAAACTGATGGATGAGGTGTTGCTTGGTTTTATTTTGGGGAGGGGCAGTTCTGAAGTTTAAACTCAGGGCCTCATGCTTGCTAAGCAGACATTCTTATTGCTTGAGTCATTCTGTCAGCTTTTTGTGATTTTTTTTAAAGTTTTTTTTTTTTTTTAAGATAGGGTCTCACAAACTATTTGCCTTTCTCTGACTTCAAACCATGATCTTCCTGATCTCTCCCTCCTGAGTATCTAGGATTACAGGCATGAGCTCCCTGTAGATGAAGAAAAACAGTGTTTTCTTGAAATGGAATCTACCCTTGGTAAGGATGCTGTGAACATTGCTAGAACAATGAAGGATTTAGAACAGTACATATTCCTTTAGTTGATAAAGGAGTAGCAAGGTTTGAGAGGACTGATGCCAACTTTTCTGTGAGTAAAATGTTCTCAAACAGCATGCATACTACAGAGAAATCTTTCACGAAAGAGAGTCAATTGGCCAGATGCCTGTAATCCTAGCTACTCAGGAGGCAGAGATCAGGAGAACTGCAGTTCAAAGACACCCTGAGCAAATAGTGCTACAAGACCCCTTCACAAAAATAGGGCTGGTGGAGTGGCTCAAGATGAAGGCCCTGAGTTCAGGCACCAGTACTGCAAAAGAGAGAGAGAGAGAGTCAACTGATGTGGCAAAGTTTATCATCTTAATTTAGGAAATCACTGCAGTCATCTCCACCCTCAGCAACCACCGCCCAGGTCAGGCAGCAACATCAAGGCAGATCTTCAACCAACAAAAAGAAGGCTGCAGGCTCAGGTGTCCATTAGCATTCTTCTGCAATGTGGTATTTTGTAATTAAGGTATATATGTTTAAAAAACATAACACTAAAAATAAAACAAAAAAGAATTTAAAAAATAATGCTATTGCACACCTATTAGACTTCAGTCTACAGTAAAATAACTTTTATATGCACTGGGAAACCAAACATTTTGTATAACTTGCTTTATTGTGACAACTTGCTTTTTCAGTGATCTGGAAACAAACCTGCACTATATCCAAGATGTTCCTGTACATTTTATGAGGGCTATACCTACATCTGTTTGGACTGATGTTTATTTGAAGACTACCACAATGATCAGGTCATTAAATGTATACAATATTTTCAATAAATACTAGGCGTTTACATGTGTTATTTCACGTAAGCTACCACAAAAACTTATAAAACTTTTTGGGCTGAGAAAAGTAAGACTCAGTTTACAAGTCTTATTGTCACTTTTTGGAATAAAAAAACAAAAACTCTTGTTCCTATGGCTCTCAAGACCACACTTTAATGACTTTATAGCACATTATGAGCAAGAATTGCTGCCTTGCAAAAAGACATTCTTTCTCAAACTGGATCCAAGCATCCTTGAAAAGGTCCTTGTAAACAGGGTATTTTTCAACTGTCGGAAATAAGACTCATAAGTTGGGTCATTTTCTTAAGTAAGTGGTGAAGCTGGCCCTGGAATCTAAGACTGCCTGACTTGAAAGCACATGCTCTTCACAGATCCTGCACTTCCCGGGCCTGACAAATCTTTGCGCTTTCAAAACTATCAAAGGCATTAAAAGGAAAGGGCTACATGCTTTATTGCAGCCAGCCGCACTTTCAGCCAGTGCTCATCTGCTTACTGCATTGCCCAGCCCATTTGTTTTTCTGCCCAGCACTCCACTTCTTTTGGGAAAAACTTTTCTCCCAAGACAAATTTTGTGGTTCTGTGGGAGCTACTGTTCCACTCCCTGCAGTTCTGGGGCCCTTCAGAATGTTGGGCAAGAGCTTTACCACTGAGATACATCCCCAGCAACTGTTTTCTTAAAAGACTCCACATACTAGGGCACTCTTAGGGACATGAAGTAGCCTGATCATGTTGCCCAATTACAGAATGTCATTTCCTGGCCATAGATCATGATGTCTTTAAATGAATTGACTTTCTGAGGACTGGTGAGAAAAGGGGATTTGCAAAAGTTAACATATACATAATATTATAACCAACAAAAGTGAGGCTAGGACTCCAACCCTGTCTTAATTCTGACATTAAGCAGTATAAATATTGATAGTTATAAGTAATTGGCAATAAATTTGAATATTGGGGTCATTTTTAGACTTTTCCCCTTTGGATTTTTAATGAATAAGTAAGTCAAGGAATAGTCTACAAAAGTACTAGCTAGCTAAAAGTAAGATGTAATCCAGATACAAAAGCATGTTAAAGAAAATACAAATATATGTCATTTAAGATTTAAATTTTGTTTTGTTGTTGGCTGGGTGCTAGTGACTTATACATGTAATGCTGTGAACATGGGAGGCTGAGATCAAGAGGGTCTTGGTTCAAGGCCAGTCTAGGCAAATAGTTCCTGAGATCACGTCTTCAAAATAACCACAGCAAAATGGACTGTGCAAATATAGATAGGCAAATTCTTTAAGATAACTTTTTTTTGAAGGGTTGGGGAGTACTGGGATTTTGAACTCAGGGCTTCACACTTGCATAGCAGGTGCTCTATCATTTGAGCTACACCTCCAGTCCATTTTACTTTGGTTATTTTGGAGATGGGGGGGGGTGGGGGGGGTGGGGGGTGTTGAGAACTATTTACCCAGGCTGGCTTTGAACTATGATTCACCTGACTTCAGCTTCCTGAGAAGCTAGAATTACAGGCGTGAGTCACCAGCCATCAGCTTCTTTGAGTTAATTTTTGAAGTGGAGAAAGGATGATTTTATTACGAGATTAAATTAAAAACATCATAAAATAACAATGTGCTCATAATCTCCTTCAAATTTGCCCTCTTATGGTACCAAAAGGAATCTACTTAAAAGTGAAATTTTATCATATTACTCTTTTGCCTTAAAATCTGACAGTGAAGCCAGGCATGGTGGTATACACCTGAATTCCAAGCTACTAGTGAGACAGAAGGATCATGAGTTTGAGGCCAGCCTGGGCAAAGTTAGTGAGACCCAGATGTTAGTGAGACCCTGTCTCAAACAAAAGGGCTAGGGACGTAGCTCAAGTAGAGCACTTGCCTATCATGAGTAGTCCCTGAGTCCAACCCTCAACACCTCAAAAACCAGACAAACAATAAAACCCCCAAAATAGATAGCAACTCAGATCATCTTAAAGATCAAGCCAAAGTTCAGCTCCGGCTCTCACCACACATATATTTCTAGTACCAGCAACAGAAATGGAGCAGTTCCTTTCCTGCATAGTGGTGAGTACTCATGATGCCTTTGCTCATGATGCCCCTCTTCTCTGCAAATCTCTCACCTTGTTCTCCTCACCTTTTACTGCTTCCACTATTGCCATCTGCCTTACTAGTAACATTGTCATCCTTTTAATACCTGGTTTACAAGTCCTCTTCCCAATAAACCTTTCCTTACACCACAGGCTGGAGTAGGCTATAGTTGCTTTGAGTTCCTACGACACCTAGTGCATATTTCCAGGAGTACTCCTTCTGCATTGGTAATGTAGTTACCTAAGCCTGTCCATGAAGGCTTTTCAATTCCTTACCTCCAGGCATATAGAAAGCTCTCAATAAAGTTTGAATCAATGATTCTAATTCATTCAATATGCATTCACCAAATATTTACTGAGTGCCTACTAAATGCAGGCCATGATGCTAAGAATCAAAACAGATTAAAATCTTGGCCTTCATGTCTCCAAACTATATAAAGCTAATTATGTTAACTTTTATTGCTCTTGAAAGAAAATACTACACATTTACTACCTTCAAACAAGTCAAATTTATTATGTCACAGTCCTATAGATCAGAAGTCCAGTAGAATCAGCTGCCTCTTCTGGTATAGGTCTCACAAGGATGAAATCAAGGTGTCAGCTGACCTGGGTTTTGTGTGTGTGTATGTGAGACTGGGGTTTGAACTCATGACTTCACACTTGCAAAGCAGCTGCTCTATTGCTTGAGACACATCTCCAGTCCATTTTGCTTTGGTTATTTTTGGAGATGGGGGTCACACAAACTATTTGCCTAGACTGTTCTCAAAATTCTTTCCTACAGATCTCAGCTTCCCAAGTAGCTAGGATTATAGGAGTGAGTCACCAGTGCTGGCTGGTCTGGGGTTGAATCTGGTGGCTCTGGGGAAAAAATGTGCTTCCAAGGTTACTAGGTTGATGGTAGAATTCAGTCCCTAGGGGTTGGGGAGATGGATTAAATGGTAGAACTTCTGCCTAGTGAGCAGGAGGTCCTGAGATCAATCCTCAACACTACCAAAAGAATTCAGTTCCTGGGACTTGTAGGGCTCCTTTCCTTGTTGGCTGTCGGCCAGGAGTGTTCCTCGATCCTGAAAGTCACTTGCTTACATTCCTTGTCACATTGCCCATTGTTCCCCTCCTTCCATCTTTTTTTTGTTTTTTTCAGTTCTGGGGTTTGAACTCAGGCCTTCACCTTAAGCCACCCTACCACCCCTTTTTTGTGATGGGTTTTTTCGAGATAGGGTCTCAAGCACTATTTGCCCAGGCTGGCTTCAAACTGTGATCCTCCTGATCTCTGCCTCCTGAGTAGCTGGGATTACAGACGTGAGCCACCAGTGCCAGCCTCTCCTTCCATCTTGAATCTCTTTTACATCCCTTCTGCCAATCTCTGCTTTTAACAGCTTGTGGGATTAGACCGGGCCCACAGGGACAATCCAGGATATGCCCTTTCTTAAAATCTGCATCCTCAATTACATCAGCAAAGTTCCTTTTACCATGTAACATAATACATTCACAGGCTGCAAGGATTGAGTATAGACTTGTTAATGTTGCTCATGGTTTGAGACAGGCTGCCCTTGAACTCACTACATGCCCAGGTGGCCTAGAGTTTGCTAGTCTCCTGCCTTAGCCTTTCATATGCTGGGATTATAGGTGTGGCCACTATGCCTGGCTGGGCATGTACATTTTTTAGGGGACCATTTTCCTGCCTACACTGTAATTATTCTAGAATTATTTTTTGGCATATCCCTCACTTAGGTTATTTGTGAAAATGGCTTACAAAAATATGACTAATTTATTTTAGTGACACCATTAAGTTTTGTTTGAACGATGAAAAGACTAGTTCTTTGAGGAAATTGTTATGAACCAGATTTTTTTGGTTTTTTGGAACCACCAGTGTTTGAACTCAGGGCTTCATGCTTGCTAGACAGGTGCTCTTACCACTTGAGCCACTCCACCAGCCCTATGAAACAGATCTTAATAGTTCATAAGAGAGGGATATAGATGAGGAAAAGATATAAAATAGATTAAAAAATCAGTAAACCTCATAAATGGAATGAGCATAGCAAATAAATGATACAGCAGCAATGTGGATGTCTTTTTACCTAGCTGCAGAAGAATATAGGGTTAAATGATTAGTGTATTTATCATTATTCTCAGTATGGATGGTATCCTAAATGCATTGGTCTGCTACTAATACACAAGACAATCTCCTATTTTGCACACTACTGAATTTATTTAGTTGAAACTGTTTCCATTCAAATCTTGCTCAATGTCAAAAGAATCATAAGAGGATTTTATTTTTCATTGTTAACTTACCAAGCTAATAGTCTGAATAAAATTAAAATTCAATTCAGTGATACTGTTGTTGTCATAGTGTAGTCTATGATCGGAAGACTTTCAGATTCTTTGTGTCTCAAGGGGAAGACTCCATAGCGGGACACGTAGGTGTAAATGGAGTTTATTAAAAAGTTAGAGAAGGGAAATACAAAAGGGAGCATGGTGGGGCCCAGGTGGAATCTGGAAGCAGAGAGTGTGCTTTCTTCTCCAAGTGCTTTTAAAACTTATGCTGACCTATGGGAAGGGAGGAACCTCAACAAACAATGAGTGGAGAGGGGCATGGGCAACCCCCCTTCCAGGTAACAGCGGTCTGAGCCATCCCTGGTTAATCTGAGATGTAATATTTTTCTGTGACTCCCAAACTTTCCTTAATTTTATCCTGCCTCAATACAGAATTTTAGACAGTCTACTATTTCTTAGGTGTAATGCTAGATCCAGAAGACAAACTATATTTATCTTATACTCCTTCACTATATGAAAGTTGCCAGCATATAAATTACAATACTGTACAGCAAGGGCAATAGAATAAAGCACAGGTTGAAGAAATGATTTATCTATGGAGTACTAAAGTGAGATTTTCCTGACTGAAGGACACATCTTTAGAAGGATGAGCGAGGAAGGGAAGCTGAGGAATCCAAATGGGTTCAGAGTGTTTGTGGAAGGAGAGGTATAGCTGGAGGGTAAAGAGTAAGGGGCAAGTGGTAGAAAGCAAAGGCTGGAAGGCAAAAGGGACAGAGACTTTCATGCCCACTCTATTTATTTTAAATTAAACACAGGATCAGACTTGTGGTTTTGAAATAGTACTTTGGCTGCATAAGAGACTGGCTGGGTTAGAAACTGATTACAGACTGTAGAACCAGTTTTGGTGAACTTGGTGAGCAAGAATGAAGGTCTAAACTACATCTGAGGAAGTGAAAATGTAGAGCTGAGAGAAGATGCAGCAGTGAGGTTCTGCAGTGAGATTTATCAGCTGCATGACTGATTAAAGGTATGGCAGTGGGCAAGGCAGGGAAAGGAAGGGCACAGAAGAAGAAATTGAGAATTACTTGGAAATTTCTGACATGTAAGGAAAATCTGGATATTTGATATGACTGAATTAAGGAATGAAGGAAAACATGAAAGAGGCTATGTGACAAATTCTCTGGACCAAACTTTAGTTAGATTCCTCTGACCCTTTTTCTCAAATAGGAGTTATCCTTGAGCCCTACCTTACACCAACCTAAACCCAGTTTTATCAAGAACCTTCTAGGTCAGTTTAGAAAGAATCCTCCACCCTTGGTAACTGGTAACTCTTGCCTGTCTTCAACAAAAATCTTGATAAGTCTGTTTAGCAAGAATGTCACCTTGATGTCACCTCTTAGTAATTTTCTGCCCACTGACATCTCCCTTTGCTCAACTGGTTTTAAATCCCAGATATCTTTGTTGTATTTGAACTTGAGCTGATCTCAAACTTGAGCTAACCTCTTCTTGTCTTGACAGCTTTTGCAATAGTCATGGTCTTTCTTGACATTTTAAGAAGTGTCAGAATAATATTTTAACAAGAAAAAAAAAAGTTAAAGTTACTGTCACAGTCCTCCAGTTTTTCCATTTTGTTTTTCGGTACTGGGAATTGAGCTCAGGACTTTGCACATGCTAGGCAAGTGCTCAACCATAGAGCTACATCCCCAGCCTCCCCCCCCCCCCCCCCCCGCATCCCCTCCTTACCTATCCCACCCTGGTACTGGGTTTTGAACTCAAGGCTGAACACTTGCTAAGCAGGAGCTCTATCACCTGAGCCACACCACCAGTTGTGGTGTACATCTTTTAACTATTGTGTAGCTAAATAACACGTTTAGTTTATACACTATGGAGATTTACCAGGCATTATGATGTACACAACCAATCACTTGTGTCCCAAGAGCTTAGCAAGCTTTTTTTTTTTTTTTTAACATAGAGCCTCGCTATGTAGCCCAGGATGGCCTCAAACTCATGGTCCTCTTGCCTCAGCTTCCCTAATGGTGAGGAATCAAAAAAAAAAAAAATCAGCAAAACAGTAAGTTTGTCCTCCCATATAATTCCCTTTAGAAAGGACCTTACAACCCTCTAGTGGGGGCTACAGCATTGACACTCATTAGATGAACCTTGAAGATCAAATCTAAGTCTTGGTAACTAGCTAACCCTAGCCTTGCAGTGAACTGTAGCTTGCCTACCTGATAAGCATAAAAAGTCAGAATTCGAGGAAAACAGTGTTAGCCGTGGGATAACTGGTGGGCCAGTACATGCTAACTTCATCGATATACGCGGATGCACTCTCGAGACATTGAGACAGGGTGGCTATGCCTAGGGACAGAAACAGAGGAGGCGTCACCACAAACAGTGACAACAGCCGGGCCCTTCCAACCCTCCCGACCCCCGCCTCCGGAGGCTGATAACGCAGCACGCAGCAGGGACAGGGCCTTCAGGGACGTGAAGGTAGTGGCTTATGTCTGCTGAAAGGGGATGGCAACTCGCAAACAAGTAGGCAGGGGCTTTTTTCTGAGGTCCGGTACACCGGACAAAACAAACCACCTGCCCCGAGGACCCTAAGATCTCAAAAGCACTCCAATTCCTTCTCCAAGCCGCGCCTCGCCGGGCGCGCGCACGCACGCACGCTGCCGCGGGCTCCTCCTGCCGCGGCCAAGCCCTATTGCGCATGCTTAGGCGGGGACCGGGCGGCAATGGACAGCGAGGCGGCGGCCCGAGGGCGGCGGAGGAATCGCTCCTCGGAAGGCGGGTGGGCTCGGCAGCCGCGCGTCACTTCCGCTGGCGGGGCGGAGCGGAGCTCTGGCGACTGTGTCTGTTTGTGTCTGGGGTCAGCTGTTGCAGGCAGGCCGCTCAGCTGATGTCAACGTCAATGCCTGCTAAGGGCGAGTCGCTGCCGCGGCCGAAGTGATAGCGGCCTGCATCCGGGTAAGTGACCGCGAGGGCACAGGGGCGGGACAACAGGCAGGCTGGTCGCTCCGGACGCTTGTCGGCCCCCGGGTCTTGCTCCGGCTGCGGGGAGGTCCCTGCCGCAGGTCCTGGGCTGGCGGGTGCGCAGCGCCGCCGGCCTCCTCCGCCCCAGCCGCGCGGGTGTTTTGGTTCCCGGGGTCCCGCTCTGGTCCCCCGCTCTTGTCCCACCCACACCCCTCTCCACGACTCGCAGCCCAGGGTCTCCGAGTGTCTGTCTCTCTCCGGATTGGAGTGTTCACCAGCAGTTCACTGGTGACCAACAACGTTTTCCCTATTTGGTATTGTTCTGACTTGTGCATCTCGTGCTTCCATTGCTTGACAATTTTATTTATCGGAGATTTGTTTTCCGCCCCACCCACATCTGATCCTGTCCCGGGTTCCGGTGTGCGCTTGTGAAAAGGTGAGCCGTGTGAATCAGTGTCGCAGCGCGTCACTGCAGGGACACAGAGCGCGTCTCTCTGGGTGGTGTTCTATGACTGTGCTGGGAGGAACCTGGCTTCCACTCCTGAAACCTAGATGATGTGACATCCTACATCCTTATGTTACTATCATATAGTACTTCTAAAAGTGTTGTTTCTATTTGCAGGACCACTTGTGTTCTGGATCTGGAGTCCTAATTGTCGACACTTCAAATATGACACAAGTAGGTTCCAGGGTATCAAGAAAATGCCACTAAAACAATGAACTGAGAGTTTATGCTTCCTACGTGGCGGTTGTGTATCAAGTTCCTTGTCGCGACTGTGAAATTGCTTATGCAAATTAGCTGTGCTTTCTATACAACATGTTATTTCATACTTTTATTCAGACATGTTATTGTTGATCTTGCCTATTTCTACATCAGGATCAAAGTTAAAATCTTGTGAACAATGTAGTTTTCAAGAGATGTTGGATGAAAGAATCGTGGGTTTCACTAATTTGTATTCACTTGTTTCACTTGCAAAGATGATACAAGGTATAAGAACAGCTTGTACTGTGAGTTGTTTTTTAACCCTAGCTATGACCGGGATAGTGTGGAAGAGTGCATATTGCTTCACTTGTGGAACGCACATTTCTGAAGAGGTCAGAGTTAGATCTCTGGACTCTAGACACCTTCCTGTCATTTCTCTGTTCTAATCCTTCCCTCTCCCATCTCCTGTATTTTATTCTGCTTACTATTTTTTTTTTTTTTTTGGTGGGTGTGGGGACGGTGCTGGGAACCAAATGCAGGGTCAAGCACTTGCTAAGCAAGTGCTTTTCCACTGACTAAACCCCCAAACCCTTATCCAAAACTTGCTTCTTGCTCCTAAATTTTTAGGGTATCTTTTCTGCTTTGCTTCCTTGTTTCCATAGAGTTCTTTTTTTACTTTTCTAACTCTGAGTGGCACTCAAGGGTCTACATTTGGGCTGGCCTGGAACCTCCATTCTTCTGATCTCAACTTCCCAAGTAGCTAGGATTACAGGCTTGAGCCACTGGCACCAGGCTGAACCAGAGTTTTAACAGTTGAAACCCAAGGAATATTAATAGGCCTGTGAATAGCCTGAAATGTCTCAGAGAATATACCATCTATTTGAAATCAAGCATGAAAAAGAGCTTTTGTCGACTTCTTGGATGCCCCCAATGCTATCAGCTGTCCTTTGGTATATCCATCCATGTTTATGGTTTCTGCTGGCATTGTGCTGATTGTGCCACACATAAATCTAAAGTCTGTGTACATTTCAATTTCAATGCTCCAGTGTTACTTCATCCTGTAAATCCAAAGAAAACCCAGGTGATTGTATCATTTTGGAAAGGAGCAATGCAAAATTGTAATCATAGTCTAGGTTTACATTGCTGTCTTCTGCCTTAATCTTGGACCCAGCTCAGTGATTTTCCCCCGTCCTTACAGCCACCTTACCCTTGCTGTTTCTGAATGTAAAAAGCTTGTTTCTGTTTCTGAAGAGTTGCTTGCTTTTTTCTTCTGCCTAGAATGTTTTTTCCCAGATTTTCTTAATTGCTTCCTCACTTCATTCAGATCTCCACTAAAATGCCAGCTTTTTTCTTCTAAAATAATTTTTTTTTTTTTTGGCATTGTGGGGTTTGCACTCAGTGCCTTGTGCTTGCTAGGCTAGCAGTCTACCACTTCAGCCACACCTTCAACCCTTTTTTGCTTGTTGTTATTTTTCAAATAGAGTTTTACACGTTTTCACCTGGCCTGGCACTGTTATCTATTATCCTCCTATAGTAGTTGGGGTCACAGGCCCATGCCAGCACACTGAGCTTGTCCACTCATTTAGGGTCTCCTTAACTTTTTGTCCAGGGTGGCGTCAAACTTGGGTCCTCCTGTCTGTGCCTCCCAAGGCACCTGACTATAAAGTAGCATTTTTTTTTTGTGGTACTGGGATTTGAATTCAGGGCCTCCTGGATCATTCCTTTTATTATTATGCAGTTTCCCTTTTATCTTTATGTAATGCTTTTCTCTTAAATTTGTCTTAGAAGGCTTTTTACTTAATATGTCATTATTCCCAAACCTTTATTACAACCCTTTGTCATTAGGTTATGGGTGTTTCTGAAAACTGGTATGTAACTAGAATATTCTTTTCTCAAAAAAATTTTTTTGTCAGTACTGGAGTCTGAACTCAGAGCCTCACACCTGCTAGCCAGGCTCTCTACCACTTGAACCACTCCACCAGCCCCCTTTTCTAAAATTTTGCTCTATTTACTCTAGTTTACCATTGTTTACTCTTAATCTTTTTTCATCTTTGTTTTTATTCCTTCTGTTACATCTTTGCACATTTAGACTTACTTAACTTTTTCTATTTCTAAATCTTGGTTGCGCACTTGCCTGCTTACTCTATTTGCTCATCCTCTGTCTAGGTGGTGTTCATTTTCTTGCCTGTTTTGTAATCTTTCTAAGTTAGTCTTCAATGGTAGTTGTTTGGTGTGGGAGTCCTGTTGCCTTGGGTTTTTGGAAGTGACCTTACTAGGTGATTTCAGTTGACCCTGCTCTGACCAGTTTTCATTTGCATAGAATCTCAGCACCCTTGGGGTAGTAAGACTGCAGATGCAGGCCTTTGGTTCAACCTGTAGATTTCCATTAATTGGTTTTGAGCATGGATTTTTACACAAAATTACATTAACTATACTACCAAGTTGTTTCTGTGTGTTTGAGGCTGCAGTTTTTTATGTTAACTTGGCGTATTTACATTGACTGCAAGTCTCAAGAAGCTCAGAAGAGAGACCCAGGAAGGCAGACAGACTTGCCTGTCTCCCCTGTACAATTGAGTGTTTTAAAATAATATTTGCAGTACAGTATAGAAAGGATTTAGTTCAGCTGTCCTTTTCTGCATAATTATAATAAGTTCTTGGTTCTGTCAGTATCATTTTCTATCTCCCTCATAGAACCTCTAGCTTCTGCTGTACAACAGCACTACTCTGCTTTCTTACGTGCTTTTTTGTTTTCTTGTGTTTATTTTTTCCCATTATTTAGAATTCTATACTTCTCATCTTTTACACATGATTTCTCTTTTTTGGGGGGGGGTAGCACTGGGGTTTTGAACTCAGGGCCTCACACTTGCTAGGCAGGTGCTGTTACTGCTTAAGCCACTCCACCACCCCTTTTTTTATGATGTGTTTTTCTGAGATAGGGTCTCAGTAACTGTTTGCCCAGGGCTGGCTTCACACCTCCATCTTCCTGATTTCTGCCTCTTGAGTAGCTAGGATTATAGGTGTGAACCACCTGTGCCTAGTACACGATTTCTTTTTTTTTTTTATATATATATATATTTTTTCATTTTTCTTTTATTATTCATATGTGCATACAAGGCTTGGTTCATTTCTCCCCCCTGCCCCCACCCCCTCCCTTACCACCCACTCCGCCCCCTCCTCCCCCCACCCCCTCAATACCCAGCAGAAACTATTTTGCCCTTATTTCTAATTTTGTTGTAGAGAGAGTATAAGCACTAATAGGAAGGAACAAGGGTTTTTGCTGGTTGAGATAAGGATAGCTATACAGGGCATTGACTCACATTGATTTCCTGTGCGTGGGTGTTACCTTCTAGGTTAATTCTTTTTGATCTCACCTTTTCTCTAGTACCTGTTCCCCTTTTCCTATTGGCCTCAGTTGCTTTAAGGTATCTGCTTTAGTTTCTCTGCGTTAAGGGCAACAAATGCTAGCTAGTTTTTTAGGTGTCTTACCTATCCTCACCCCTCCCTTGTGTGCTCTCACTTTATCATGTGCTCATAGTCCAATCCCCTTGTTGTGTTTGCCCTTGATCTAATGTCCACATATGAGGGAGAACATATGATTTTTGGTCTTTTGGGCCAGGCTAACCTCACTCAGAATGATGTTCTCCAATTCCATCCATTTACCAGCAAATGATAACATTTCGTTCTTCTTCATGGCTGCATAAAATTCCATTGTGTATAGATACCACATTTTCTTAATCCATTCATCAGTGGTGGGGCATTTTGGCTGTTTCCATAACTTGGCTATTGTGAATAGTGCCGCAATAAACATGGATGTGCAGGTGCCTCTGGAGTAACAGTCTTTTGGGTATATCCCCAAGAGTGGTATTGCTGGATCAAATGGTAGATCGATGTCCAGCTTTTTAAGTAGCCTCCAAATTGGTTGTACTAGTCTACATTCCCACCAACAGTGTAAGAGGGTTCCTTTTTCCCCGCATCCTCGCCAACACCTGTTGTTGGTGGTGTTGCTAGGATTATAGGTGTGAACCACCTGCGCCTAGTACACAATTTCTTTTTAATTCACACAAATTTTAGCCTGTCTTCCTCCTGTCCCCTCCCATCCCCTCCCCCCACCTGTTTCTTCCTCCGGAGTGGCTAGTGTCTCAAGTGTGTGCCACCATGCTCAGGTTTGTTTTTTTTCCTTAGAGTTGGGTGGGGAGGGCAGTACTAGGGTTTGAACTCAGGGTTTCACACTTGCTAGGCAATCATTCTGTCTCTTGAGCCACCCTTCCAACTCTGATGGCCAGGTCTTCCCTTCCCTCTGATCCCTACACCTTCTATTAAAGTTCCTTAAATTTTTTTTTTAATTGGATTTGGGTTTGAATTCAGGGCTACCATAGCAGGCACTCTACCACTTGAGCCACACCTCCAGTCCATTTTACTGTGGTTATTTTAGAGATGGGATATCATGAATTGTTTGCCTAGGCTACCTTCAAAACCTTGATCCTCCCAATCTCAGCCTCCCAAGTAGCTAGGATTGCAGGTGTGAGCTACCAGGGCCTGGCTACTTTTTTTTGTGGCACTGGAATTTGTACTCAGGGCCTCACGCTTGCTAGACAGGTGCTCTATCACTTGAATCACTCTATCCCTGGTTTCTTTTTACATACAAAGTAATACCTACTCATTGTAAATATTTCAGACAATAGGAAAGTAAGACGTAAACTGTTCTTATTCTCTTTTGGTGCCACTATTCAGTTTACAAGTAGGTGTGCATCCACAGATTTTAACTGCATATACAGGCTTTCACTTTAGTTTTTTATTTTTGTATATTCATATGTGTGCAGCATATATTAGTACTGCAGATTGCTTTTGCTTTTCAAGACTTTAGGTTTTTAGAACAGTTTAGATTAACAGGAAAATTGAAAGGTCAGGACATGGCCCAAGTGCTAGAACACCTGCCTAACAACATAGGCCCTGTGTTCAAACTCTAGTACCAGGGAAAAAGAAAAAAACTTGAGGAAAGTACAGAGATTTCTCATATACTACCCCCCCCCCCCCGCAATATGTGTATACTCTACTGTATTATCAGCCTCTGACAGCGTGATACTCTTATTATGTTTGATGAGCCTACATTAGCATATAATCACCAAAGTCCATAGTTTATGTTTGGGTCCACACAAGGTGTATATTCTGTAGGTCTAAACAAATGGTAATGACATAGGACCGTCATTATAGTATACAGAGTATTTTCACTGCCCTAAAAATTTTCTGTGCTCTCCTTTTCATTCTTTAGCCCCACACAAACCCTGGCAACCACTAATCTCTTTACTTTCTCCATGGTTTTACCTTCTTTTTTTTAGAATGTTGTATATATATATGGAATCTTAATGCTATAGTCTGAATGTTTGTATCCTCAAAATTCATGTTGAAATCCTAATTCTCAAGGTGATGGTATTAGGAGGTAGGGCCTTTGGTAGATGATTAGGTCATGAATGGGATGATGGCCTTACAAAAGAGACCCTAGAGAGCTAGCTAGTCCCTGTTACTGTGTGAGGACATAGCTGGAAGGCACCACCTATGAACCAGAAATCAGTGCCTTATCGTACACTGAATCTTGGAGTTCTCAGTCTTTAGAACCATTAGAAATAAATTTCTGTTGTTTGCAAGATATCCAGTTTATGGCTTTATTGGGGGCAGAGAGGACTGGGGTTTGAATTCATTTGCGAAGCAGGTGCTCTATCACTTGAGCCAACCCTTCACTACATTTTGCTGTGGTGATTTTGGAGATGGGGGGTCTCACAAAGTACATTGACTGGCCAATTTATAGAATTTTTGTGTGTGTATGTGTGTGTGATACTGATGTTTGAATTCAGGGCCTCCTGCTTGCTAGGCAGATGCTCTACCACCTGAGCCACTCCAGCAACCCTGTTTTATTTGTGTTGGGTAGTTTTGAGATAGGGTCTCTGAACTTTGTGCCTGGGTGGCTTTGAACCCTGATCCTCCTGATCTCTGCTCCTGACTAGCTAGCATTACAGATGCAAGCCACTGGCACCCAGCAGTTTATGGCATTCTTATATAGTAGCCCAAATGGACTAAGACACACACAGTTTGTAGCCTTTTTCAGATTGGCTTCTTTTTCATAATAATATGAGCTTAAGGGTCATCCAGGTCTTGCCATGGACTGATTGCTTGTTTCTCTTTAGCATTGACTAATATTCCATTGTCTATGTGTTCCACTTGCACATATCACATACTAATGCAGAGTAGCCCTCCCCACCCCACTTTTCACAGGTTCAATTACTTACAGTCAACTGCAGTTAGAAAATATTACATAGAAAATTACAGAAACAATTTTTCTTTGGTGGGACTGGGGTTTGAGCTCTATTTCACACTTGCAAAGCAGATGCTCTTTTGCTTGAGACATATCTCCAGTACATTTTGCTCTGGTTATTTTTAGAGATAGGGTCTCACAACTTATTTGCCCAGGCTGTTCTCAAAACTCAGTCCTCCTATCTCAGCCTCCCAAGTAGCTAGGATTTCAGGGCTGAGGCACCAGAACCCAGCCCAGAAACAATTCTTTTTATACTACAATACATTGTTACAATTATTCTTCTTTGTTATTAGTTATTGGGTGTTTCTTTTTTTGGTGGTACTGGGGTTTGGCTTTTTTTGTTTGTTTGTTTGGTACTGGACTTTGAACTTGGCCTTATGCTTGCTGGGCAGGCACTCTTACCTCTTGAGCCACTCTGCCAGCATATATTATTATTTATTGTTAAATCTCTTATGGTGCCTAACTTATAAACTAAACTTTATCATAAGTATGTATGTATAGGGAAAAGTGTAATGTATATAGAGTGTGGTATTATCCATAAATTCAGGCATCTGAGAAGTGGGGATTGTTGATGTGTATCCCCCTGGGTAAGAGGGAACGACTGTGCCACAGTTTGTTGATTCATCTATGGGAGGGCATTTTGGTTGCTCCCAAGTTTCAGCAATTATGAATAATGTTGCTATAAACATCCATGTGTAGGTTTCTGTGTAGACAAGTCTTCAAACCTTTGGGTAAATACTATGGAGCACAATTACTAGATCATATGGGAAGAGTATATTTAGTTTTGTAAGAAACTGCCACACTTCTTTTCCAAAGTGGATATACCATTTTGCATTCTATCAGCAATGAAAGAGAGTTCCTGTTGCTCCATATCCTCCCCAGCTTTTGTTGTCAGTGTTCTGGATTCTGGCCATTCTAATAGATGTATAGTGGTAGCCTAGTGTTTTTATTTGCATTTACCTGATAATGTATAGTCTGGTGCATGGTTTTTTTTTTTTTTTTTTTTTTTGACAACACTGGGGTTTGAACTCACAGCCTCATGCTTGTCGCTTGTTAGACAGGTGCTCTATCACTCAAGCCACTCCACCAATCTGCTTTGGTTATTTTTGAGATAGCATCTTGCGCTTTTGCTTGGGTTGGCCTAGGCCATGATCATCTTACACTTCTTGTGTACCTGAGATGACAGGTGTGTACTACTACACTCAGCTTTTTGCTGAGATGGCCTCAAACCACAATCCTCCTGATTTCCCCCTCTCAAGTAGCTGGGATTCTAGCAGTGTGCCACTGTGCCTGCCTGTATACCTTCTTTGATGAAGTATCTGTTAAGGTCTTGGGTCCAGTTTTTAATCAGATGGTTTTTTGCTTTGAGTTTTAATGGTGCTTTTGCAGATTTCAAATGACTGTATTTTATAGACATGTCTCTTGCAAATATTTTCTCTCTACTTGGGCTTGTGTTCTCTTTCTCTTGACATTGTCTTTCAAAGAGCAGAAGATGGTCCTGCCTTTGGTGTTGTATCTAAAAAGTCACTGTCATTCCTGAGATCACCTAGTACTTCTCCTATGTTTTGTTCTAGGAATTTTGTTTAGGTTTGGTTTTAGGACACAGTAGCCCACACTGGTGTTGAAATTACAGTCCTCCTACCTCAGTCTCCTGAGTACTAAAATTATAGCTAGCATATTCTAGGAGTTTTATAGATTTTTGTTTTATATTTAGACCTTTGGTCCGTTTTGAGTTAATTTTTGTGAAGGGTGTGAATTCTGCCTAGGTTGTTTGTTGGGACCTGTTAGTGTTCAGTTTTCAACACAATTTGTAGACGAGACCATTCTGTTGCCTTTGAGTTCTCTGTCAAGCATCAGTTAACTACCTTTAATTGAGCCTATTTCTGGGCTGCTTGTTCTGTTCCATTCATCTGTTGGCTTATTCTCTCAGCAGTAGCTCACTGTCTTTATAGTAAATCTTGAAGAAGTCAGGTAATGTCATCCTACAGCTTTGTTCTTTAATACCGTATTGACTATTCTTGGTCTTCTACCTCTCTGTATAAACTTTAGGATTAGTTTTTGATACCTACAAAATGTGGAGATCTTGATTGAGATTATGTTGTATCTATATATCAAGTAGGAAGAACTGACATCTCAGCAGTATGTTCCCTGTGAACATGGAATCTTTCTCCATTTATTTAGTACTTTGATTTCTTTTATTAGCGTTTTGTATTTTTCTTTATAGAGATCTTGTATACATTTTGTTAGATTTATACCTAAGTATTTCAACAAGGAGGGGGTGGTGCTCATGTAAATTTTTTTTGTGGTACTAGGGTTTAAACTCAGTGCCTACACCTTGAGCCACTCCACCAGCCCTTTTTTTGTGATGGGGTTTTTGTGTTTTTTTGAGATTAGGGTCCCAAAAACTATTTGGGCTGGCTTCAAACTGCTATCCTCCTGATTTCTGCCCCCCTGAGTAACTAGGAGTATAGGTGTGAAGCATCGGCGCCCGGCTATTATTGTATTTTAATTTTGGTTTTTATTTGTTCATTCTTGGTTGACAAGAGCACTTTTGTATAGGCAATAATTGCATCTGCAACAAAACACAGTTTTTATTCCTTCCCACCCATATACCTTTTTATTTCCTTTTCTTCTTGTCTTACTGCACTAGCTAGGGCTTTTAGTACAAAGCTAAGAAGCAGTGGTGAGAGGGGCGTTTTGCTTTGTTCTTGATTTGAGGGAGAAACTTTCTAGTTCTTACCATTTCACGCATGATGTTAATTGTAGGTTTTTTGTAGAAAACTTTTTTTCACTGTACCAGGGTTTGAACTCAGAGTCTCATGGTTGCTAGGCAGATACACTACCACTTGAACCATTCCACCAGTGCTCAAATGCTTTTTCTGTATCTATCAGTATGATGATTGTTCTTCTTTTAGCTTACTGATGTGATAGATTCTATTAATTGATTTTTTAGGTGCTGAACCAGCCTTGCATACCTGTGGTTAATTCCACTTAGTCATAATGATTTGATTTGCTAATATTTTGTTCAGGAGTTTTTCTTCTATATTCATCTATATAGTTTTCTTTTCTTGTAATTTGGGTTGGGTTTTTTTTGGGTTTTTTTTTGGTGGGACTAAGGTTTGAACTCAGGGCTTTGCGCTACCTCTTGAGCCACACCTCCAGCTCAGATTTTCTATTTCTTCTTGTGGAAGTTTTGGCAGATTGTATCTTTGAAGAAATTGTTCCATTTCATCTAGGCTATCATTTTTGTAGGCCCTCTAGTTGCTATTAGTTGCATATGTGTAGATGTGACCAAAACACTTGACAGAAACAAGTTAAGGAAGGAAAGATTTATTTTGGCTTACGGTTTCAGAGGATTCTGTCCATGTCACTTGGCTCCATGTTTCTGGGCCTGTTGTACGCAGAACATCATGTTGGGGAGTTGTGGAGGAAGAAGCTGTTCACCTCATGGCAGACAGTAAGCAGAGAATTAGGAAGGGACTGGAGACCAACCTTCAAAGCTCCTCTGCCCCATAACCTACTTCCTTCAAGTATGCCCTGCGTCCTAAAGTTTCTAGAACCTGGGCTGTGTAGCTCAGTGGTAGAGCACATGACCTAACGTGCACATTAAATTAAGAAAGTCCCCTTACAGGGTGCCCTTTAGAATCCTCCTATGCTTGCGTTACTGCCTACTTGATTGATGTGATTGTATTTGGCAGCTTTCTCCAAGTGACTTTCACATCCACGACAACACATTGTGGGTAGGCATATGGAAGGTCATGCTAGTGAGCTTCCCATTCAACTCTGGGATGACCTTATCCACAGCCTTGGCAGTGCCAGTGGATGCAGGGATAGTGTTCTGGGAAGCCCCATAGCCATCATCTCACAGTAGTCATTCATGGTCTTAGTGGTGGTGGTGATGTCATGGACTATAATCGTGAGTCCCTCCACTATGCCAAAGTTGTCATGGATGACCTTGGCAGGGGCATTAAGCGGTTGGTGAAGGAGGCATTGCTGATGACCTTGAGGGAGTTGTACTTCTCATGGTGCACGCCCATCACAAATACTAGAACCCTCAGTTCAAACCCCAGTACCTCTAAAATAATAATAATAATAATAATAATTTGCTCATCTTTTCCTGGCTTGCTATTTGCCCTAGCTGTTCTCGCTGTCCTCAACCCTCCGTCCTTCCTGATCCCTGCCTCCTGAGTACCTAAGATAATAGGTGTGAGCCACTGGCGTCTGGCCTCAAACTATTTTTGTTGCATCTCTCAAACTTTGATAAGTTGTGATTTAATTTTAATTCAAAATCTCTTAGTTTCTCTGACCCTGTGTTATTTAGAAGTGTCTTGTATAACCACCACATATTCTTAGATTTTCCATTTACTTTTATGTTATTTCTAGTTTAATTCCATATGGTCTAAGAACACCTCTTGCATGATTTCTGTTCTTTTAAATTGGTTAAGTTGTGTCTTATGCCCAGAATGTGGTTCATTTTGGGATTGTGAACTTGATATGAATGTGTATTCTGTTTGATTTAGTGGTCTATAAATGTTAATTATATCCACTTGTTTGATGGTATTGTTAAATTGTCCTTACTGATTTTTTATGTTGCTTTCTTTTCTGTCTGAAGTTAGCTTGGCTAGTCTTGCTTTCTTTTGATTAGTGTTCGCATGACATGACATATTTTTGTCTACGCCCTTTTTTTAGGCAGAGGTAGGTATTGAGCCCAGGTCCTCAAAATTTCTAGACAAGTGCTCTACCAGTTGAGTGGTGCTCCCAGCCCTATCCATTTAGTTTTTTTTTTTTCTTTTGGTGGTACAGGGTTTGAATTCAGGACTTCACACTTACAAAGCAGGCATTCACTCCTCAGTCAGGAGGTGTGCTCAAGCCACATCTCCAGTCCATTTTTGCTCTGCTTATTTTGGAGATGGGGGTCTCATGAACTATTTGCCTGGGCTGGCCTCAAACCTCTATCCTCTCTACCTCAGCCTTTAAAGTGGCTAGAATTACAGGCATAAGACACCACTGCCTGGCTTCCATTTACATTTAATTTGTACCTATCTTTATATTTAAGGTGGATTTCTTTCCTCCCTCCCTCCCTCAGCTTTGCACTTGCCTAATGCTTGAACCACACCTTCAGACCATTTTGCTCTGGTTATTTTGGAGATGGGGTCGCTAGAACTATTTGTTCAGGCTGACCTCAAACTGTGATATGGTTGAGTTCTTATAAACAAATTAGTTGTTTTCTTTTTAAACTGATTGTGATAATTTCTGTCATTATTTTGTTTTATGATGGTACTGGGGGTGCAGCTCAGCTGGTGCTTGCTAGCAGGTGCTCTACCACTTGAGCCACACCCTATCTCTTTTTTGCTTTAGTAATCTTTGAGATAGGGTCTTGTGGTCTCAGGCATTGATCTTCCTACCTATTTCTTCTAGTGGCTGGGATTATAGATATGCACCACCACTCCAGCTTTTTTTTTTCCTGTATTGGGGATTGAATTTAGAGCCACATGCTTGCTGGGTAGGCACTCTACCACTTGACCCACTCCACCAGCCCCCACTCCAGGTTTTTGGTTAAGATGGGAGTCTTGTTGACTTTTTACCTAGGCTGGCTTTGAACAGCAATCTTCCCCATCTCTGCTTCCTGAGTAACTAAAATTACAGGCAGCTCATCTTTTTCTGGTTAATCTCTGTCTTTAATTGGTGTGTTTATGCTGTCATGTCCACAGTGATTTTTGAGACACATCTGTTCAGCTCATTTGCCTAATTTTGATTTGGTGTTAATTTTTTTTTTGGCCGTACCATGGTTTGAACTCATGGCCCGTTGCTTGCTAGGCAGGGCTCTACCCTCGAGCCATTCCACTAACCCTGTTTTGTGTTGGGTATTTTCGAGATAGGGTCTTGGAAACTATTTGCCTGGGGTGGCTTTGAGCCACTATCCTCCTGATCTCTGCCTCCTAAGTGCCTGGGATTACAGTTGTGAGCCACTAGCGCCCACCTATTTCTATGTGTTTGATTTGGAGGAGGGTATTGTAAATGGAAATGATTTCTTGATTTCTTTCTAAGAAAAGTCATTTTTAAATCTACAACTACTGATTTTTATATTGATTTTATATCATGCTACTTTGCTGGATTTGTCAGAACAAAGAGTCTTCTGGTGGAGTGGTTAGGGTCTTCTAAGTATGGGATCATACTATCCGCAAAGACTGTTATTTGGCTTCTTATTTTCCTATTTGTTTCCCTTTTCTTTCCTTCTCTTTCTGATTGTCTGGCTAAAATTTCAAGTACTATATGGAATAAGAGGGGTGAGAGTGGGTGCTCTTGTCTCATTTCTGATTTTAGAGGAAATGCTTTCACTTCCCAACTGCTGTTCAGTAGGATATTGACTATGGGTTTGTTATATTTAGGCTTTATCATATTGAGGTATGATTCTTCAAGACTTTTATATTGAAGGGATATGAAAGTTTGCCAGAAATTCTGTATTAAAGAATTTTAATGTATTCTCTGCATGTATTAAAATTATTATGTGATTTTAAAACCACCTTTATTCTAATTCTGTGCTATATTGCATTTATTCATTGGTATATATTGAATCATTCTTCACCTCCCTGGAATAAACTAGCTTGATCATTGTATATGATCACTGCATTGTTGAATGTGGTTTGCATGTATTTTATTGAGGGTTTTTACCTCTTTGTTCACCAAGGATATTGGTCTACATTTTTTTTGTTTTATCCTTTTCCTGTTTTGGTATCAGTAATTCTGGCTATATAGGATGAGTTTGGAAGCATTTCTTCCCTTTCTGTTTTATGGACTACTTGAGGAGCACTGGTATTAGTTCTTTAAAGGTCTGGTAGAATTCAGCAGTAAGTCTGTCTGGTCTTTTCTTTGTTGGAGACTTTTTATTACTTCTTCAGTATCATTGCTTGTTACCTGTTTAGGTTTTTTGTATCCTCTTGACTCAATTTTAGTAGGTCATATGTGTCTAGAAGTTTATCCATTTTCCAATTTATTGGAATATATTTAAAAATATTCCCCAATGATCCTCTGGATTTCAGTGTTTTCTGTTATAATGTTCTCTTTTTTGTCTCTAATTTTATTAATTTGGGTTTTCTCTCTCTTGATTAATTTGACCTTGGGTTGGTCTGTTTTGTTTATCTTTTCAAAGAACCAACTGTTTCATCCAGCTTTTGTATTGTTTTTTATTGTGAGATGCAGGTTTGAACTCAGAGCTTCATACTTGCAAATCAGGCACTCTACCTCTTGAGCCAATCCTCCAGTCCATTTTGCTATGATTATTTTGCAGATGGGGTCTGGAAAGCTATTTGCCGTGGCCAGCCTTGAACCTTGGTCCTCCTGATCTCAGTCTCCCAAGTAGGTAGATTACAGGCATGAGCTACTAGTGCCTGGCTTCTCTCTGATTTTTTAATGTAGGTACTCATAACTGTAAACATCCCACTTAAAACTGTCTTCACTCACTGTGTTTCACACATTGTGGTAAGTCGAGTTTTCATTTTCATTTGATTCTAAGAATTTTTAAATTTACCTCCTGATTTCCTCAATCACCCACTGATCATTCAAAAGTGTATTATTCATTCTCCAGGTGTTTGTATCTGTAGCTTCTCTTGTTATTGATTTCTAGTTTTATTCTATAATGATCTAATAAGATACAAGTTATTTCAGTTTTTTTTGTATTAAGACTTTCTTTATGACCTAAGATACCTTTTTTTTGGAGAAATTTCCATGAGTTGCTCTGAAGAATGTGCATTCCTCAGCTGTTAGATGGAATATTGTTTAAATGTCTTTTAAGACCATTTGATCTGTAGTACAGTTTAACGCTGAGGTTTCTTTGTTGATTTTTTTGTCTTGATAGTTAATGTATTAATGGGAGTGAGGCATTAAAGTCATCCACTCTTATTGGACCTGGACTTGTCTGTCCCTTATGTTCATTAGTGTTTGTCTTATGAAATTGGGTGACCAACATTTCATGCACATACATTTACATTCATTATAGCTTCTTGATAGATTGTTCTCTTTTTCTGTTTTTAATTGTCTTTTTCTTTTAGATTGTTCTCTTTATTAATATATACTGACTATTTTCTGTTCTGACTAATTTTGGCTTGAAGTCTGCTTTGTCAGATAATATAGTTACTCCTCCTTGCTTTCAGATTCAGTTTGCTTGGAATATCATTTTCTAGCCTTTCACTTTCAATCTTTGCCAGTGAGATGACTTTTTCTGCAGACAGCAAATAGTTGAGTCTCGTTTTTTAATCTGATCAGCTAGTCTGCATATTTTAATTGAATTAAAGACAATTTACCCCATGGGTATTATTGAAAGGTATATACCAATTTCTCCTCTTTTGTGTTTTTTGGTTGTTTTGTTTTGAATACTCTGTACTTTTCTTTCTTCCTTATTCATCTTAGAGACTGGTTTACTTGAGTTCATTTGTCTAATTCTTTACTAATTTAATTTGTTTGCTTGTTCTTTTAGTGAGAATTCCTCATTTTTTCCTCAGGTCACATAATTCCGTATATATTTTTCTTCCTCATCTATGTGTGGATTCCTTTTAGTATCTTTTACAATGCTGGTTTAGTGATCATGAATTGCTTTAGCTTATGCCTCTCTTGTTCAGTCTTTCTTTTTCCTTCTGTTTAAAGGATAACTTTGCTAGAGACATAGTAGTTTTTGTTAGCAGATGTTTTCTTTCAGGGCTCGAAATGCATCATTCCATGCTCTAGGCATCATTACATGCCTTTAGGATTTCTGCTGATAAGTCTGCTGTTATTCTGCTTGGTTTACCTTTATAAGTAACTTGTGCTTCTCTCTTGCAGCTTTCAGTGATCTTTTTTGTTCTGTACTCTTGTCATTTCCACTATATATCTTGTGGAGAGTTTCCTTCCAGGTCATGTCTCTTTTGAGTTCTAAATTCCTCCCATATGTCCATATCTTTCCTTAGATTTTGGGAATTTTTGCTGTTATTTCACTGGAGAGTTTTCTACACCTTTAGCAGCTCCTTGGTTTCTTAATCATATACTAGAGGTCTTGAATGTTATGGTCATAATTCCTTGTATTTTCTTTATTACTATCTGAATGTAATTGTTCATCAACCTTGTCTTCAATCCATGATGATCTTTGTTCTACCTGATCTAATCAGTTAGTGACCAGTCCATTGAATTTTTTGTTTGACTTATTGATCTTTTAATTCCTAAGATTTTTTTTCCAATTTTCCATCTCTGCTGAATTTCTCATCTGTATCCTATATTGTCTTTCTTACTTGTTTATTTGTATCCCCTTTGAAGTCACTGATCACTTTTTAAAATTTGACTTTTGAATTATTTGTGTTATATTTCATCCACATCAGTGTATTTCGATTCAGTTATTGAAGAGTTATAAACTGTTGGAGGAGTCATGTTGCCTTGCTTTTTCATATTTCTTGTGTTTATTTGTTGAGATTCACACAACCTGTAGGCTTTTGAGAGGGAATTCTATTTATGTGAGGGTGGTCTTACAGTACAGTCTTCCCTTCACGATGTGCCCTGAGATACCAGTCTGTTGTGTGGTGTTGAATTCACTTCTGAGTGGACTTTCTTGTGAAGTTTCCCTGCTTCTTCTATGGCTGTGATTAGTGGAATTTGATACAGCACTTCCTATGCCAAATCCTAAGTGATCTGCTTTTTCTAAGTGTTACAGGAGTGGGGTCCCTCTTCTGCTCATTTTGCCAGGTTGCTTAGACAAGCAAGTGGGGTTGAGACTGAACTGCTCCACACCTTTCTCTACTTTGTCTTTCTGATTCTCCAGGAGTTGAACAAAGGCTATTTTTTATTTTGCCATCTTAGCCTCCCCTCTTAGATCTCTTTTCTTTATAAAGTAGCCTACCTTGAATATTTTGCTACAATAACCCAAAACAGACCAATATGCTCTTGCATGTTTTCTGAGAAGTTGGATGTAATTCTTTGTTCTGCAGGTGATGTATTTTCATTTTTCTTTAGCTTCTTTCAGTATATTTTAGTTCCATTTGATTTCTGTAGCTTGAAAGTGATATGTCTAGGTGTTGGTTTGTGGGTTTTATTGTTTGTTTGGGATTTATGCTGGTTGGTACTTCTGAGCTTCCTGAATCTGTGGTTTGGGGTCTGACATTAATTTGGCAACATTTTCAGTCCATTTTGTTTCAAATATTTGTTCTGTGTCATTTTCTCTTCTCTTTCTTGTATTCATATTTCACTTTTATAGTTGTTCCACAGACCTTAATATTGTTATTTTTTTAGTTTTCCTTTTCTGTGCTTTTCAGTCTGGAGATTATATCCTCAAGCTCAGAGATTATTTCCTCTGCTATGCTCTGTCTATTCATAAGCCCTTCAAAAGCATTGTTCTTTCTGTTTACAGTGCTTTTGCTCTCTAACATATCTTTTTGTTTGTTTCTTAAAATTTCCATCCCAATGCTTACATAGCTCATCTGGTTTTGCATGCTATTAGACATTGTCTCTTCTGTCTCTTCAAATTTTCTACTTGCTATTAGGGTAGAGTGGTGATTTCCAAGCCTTTTATATGCTGATCCAGAAACCGTAGCTTGCCTTCTCTTTGCACTGTATATGAAGAATACATCAATATATAAAGACCATCTACATTTTTTAAAAAAGCTATATATTGTATGGTAACTCATTCCATTGTTCATATGTATCAATTTACTTAACTATCTCTTCCTGAAAGACATTTTAGAGTTGGTTTTCGTTGCTTTGTTAACTTATGCAATGTTGCAGGGAATATATAAATAATTCCTTTGTATTCTTATGCAAGCATTTCTGTAGGATAGGCTCTCAATAATGGAAATGCTGATCAAAAATAAATATTAAAAAAATTTGGATATCGTTTAAATTTTCATCAGATCCTGTCAAATAGCCCTCTGTGCCCATTTTCCTCATCTATTATCAGTAGAGCTTACTATCACTTATTTGCATTTTTCAAAAAAAATTTTTTTTCAGTACTGGGGCTTGAACTCAGGACCTTGCACATGCAAGGCAAGATTCTACCACTAAGCTACATCCCCAGTCCATATGTTTATCAATTGAATAGACAAAATACCTGTTTAATCAAATTTTTTTGGTGGGGAGTGGGACTGGGGTTTGAATTCAGGACTTTGCACTTGCAAAGCAGATGCTCTACAGCTTGAGCCACACCTCCAGTCCATTTTGCTCTGGTTGTTTTGGAAATGGAGTCTCACAAACTATTTGTTTGAGGCCCAAGTGAGCCTCGAACTGCCTTCCTCTTGATCTCATCCTCCCAAGTATCTAGGATTATAGGCGTGAGCCATCAGTGCTTGGTTAATCAGAATCTTTTGATGTGGTAAAGCATTTTTCATAATTTCACAGTTTATTTTTTCTAGACTGAATTGTTTTCCTTAGTATTCTATTTCTTTGTAGCCTTGGCATCTAGTACCATGTCTGGTGTAGATGAAATATTTTGTAAATGGCTTGTAGTGAAGTAACTAGCAAAGAATTTAACAATAATGAAGAAAAAACAATGTAATATCTAAGTTGCATATTAGGTTGTGTTAAAGAAAAGCCTATCTATTGGGAAACTCCCCAAAATTAGTTATTTTCCTAAACAAAAAGCTACTACCTAACTTCTCTCCTTATTGACTCTTGTACCATAAGGTGAGTTATTTTCTAGTAGCTTAAAAATGAAATCTGTATCAGCCATATTGAAAATACACTGTTCTGTGTTTTGAGACAGCTTTCTGAGTATAGTTCAAACTGTAAAATATTTTATATTATACTCAATTACTTTTTTATTTATTTATTTTTTTGGTGGTACTGGGGTTTAAATTCAGGTGCTCTATTGCTTGAGCCACTGTGCCAGCTCTCAATTTTGGTGTTAACTTGAATCTTAATTCTTATGTTTTCTTTCCCATTTCAGGTAAGACCATGAATTATGGCATTTCAGGAATGAAGTGAATGTCATAGAAACTAAATGATTTTTAAGTTATGTCTATTAATTTGACTTTAGATATATATATTTACCTCTTTAGTAGTGCAAGAAGTCTTTGTGGGAAGCAGAGAAGCAATCAGCTGCATTTAGTGTGCTCTCCTAAACATTACTGGAGGATAAGTCATATTGGTCTACAAAGAGGTTTTCATACAAGCAAAATAAGATGTAAATGGACAAAAAGTGAAGCAGATTCTTACAGTAACCACTGGTCCTCTCCAAGCAACCATGGTTTACATATTGGAGTTTTGAAACTTAGCACTTCTGCTCCCAAGGGACTTACAAAAGTGAGCATTCGTATGTCCCGAATTAAAAGTACTTTGAACTCTGTTTCAAAGGCTTTTTTTGGCTATCAAAATGAAATGATTTCACGTTTAAGTCAATTTAAGCCAAGTTCTCGAATATTAAGAAAAGTATCAGATAGTGGCTGGTTAAAACAGAAAAATGTTAAACATGCCATCAAATCTCTGAAAAACGGTGACCAATCAGAAGAGAAGAATCCTATGGAAGAAAAAATTGATGTTATAGATAAAGAAGATACAGGAAAACAAAGCCTTTTTCATTACACAAGTAGTATAACTACAAAATTTGGAGAGTCGTTCAACTTTTTATCAAATCATATTAATTCATATTTCAAACGTGAGGAAAAAATGTCTCAAGCAAAGGAAAATAAACATTTTCCAGACAAATCAGAACTTGGAGGTGAGAAGGCTGAAGAAGTGAAATCCAGTTCTGTACTCCCTGGCATCCTAACTGATCAGCCGGGCTCAGAATCTCCCATGCACACTGTGGACAAGCCTGCCAGTCCAAGTGGGATGCCTGAGGTTCTTCCAGTTTCCACTAAACAGAGCATTGCTAGCTTTCTTTCTCGTCCCACTGAAGGCGTACAGGCTTTAGTAGGTGGCTATATTGGTGGGCTTGTGCCCAAATTAAAGTACGATTCAAAGAGCCAGGCAGAGGAACAGGAGGAGCCTGCTAAACCTGAGCAGGCTATCAGCAGAGACAAAATTGCAGAGGAGAAAAAGCACTTATCTCTTCAGCGAGAAAAGGCAAGTTGTTATTCAGCATGGTTTTATATTGTATTTATTTTTGTCAAATTTATGTTTCTTTTCCTAAAGGTACCTAAGAAATGCTTAGCATTTGTTAGAGCAGTTTCATATTTTAATGGTATATATTTGACATGTCTTTGTAGATCATTGCCAGAGTAAGTATTGATAATAGAACACGGGCCTTAGTTCAGGCATTAAGAAGAACAACTGACCCAAAGCTCTGCATCACTAGGGTTGAAGAATTGACTTTTCATCTGCTGGAATTTCCTGAAGGAAAAGGAGTAGCTGTCAAGGTAATTTCTAATTTATCCATCTGGCTTTGTCTTGGAATTAAAATATTAGTAAACCGTTTTATTTTTTCCTTTTGGCTATACTGGGGTTTGAACTCAGGGCCTCACATCCGCTAGGCAGGCACTCTTTCACTTGAGTAACTCCACCAACTTACAAACCTTTTTAAATTGGAAAGGCAAGGCCTACTTTCCTTTTTAAATTTTGAAAATTTTTTTATTGTGTACATATATTCAGTAATTGTTCAATTTATTCTTCTTATATTATACTAATGAATTCCTTTTCTTCTGTGATGTAAAGTATGCTATTAATACTAATATTTGTACTTTGAGATTCAACATTTGTAAAATAGAAGGTATATTAGTTGAATTGTATACTGTCAAAATTGCCTAGCTTCCAGCTCTCAAGTTCTTATTATCATCATCATTATTATTATTATTTGGCAGCACTAGGGTTTGAACTCAGAGCCTCCTGCTTGCTAGACAGGTGCTGTACCACTTGAGCCACTCTGCCAGCCCAAGCCCCTGGAGGGCTTGCTTATTCCTCATCTATTGTAGCTTGTGGCAAACTTACATGGCTGAAGGGGCAAGGCAGCTGCCCCTTTCAGACTCTTTCACAGTGTCACTAATCCCTTTCACTAGGCAGAGGCTTCATGACTTAATATCTCCCAAAAGACCCTCCCCTTAATACTACGATGCTGGGCGTTAGGTTCCAGAATATGAATCTTAGGGGAACACATTCAGATCATAGCACGTGCTTTACAAAACCTTTTTAAAACATTTTATTCAAGTATAACATGTAAAGGAAGTTCTCAGAATGAACACATCCAAATAACCCGTGTCTAGATGAAAAAACAGAACATTACCACTGCCTTAGAAGTCTTTTGCATCCCCTTTCAGTCATGTTCTCACAAAAAGGTAATCATGGACTAGTTTTGCTACCTTGTATGATTGGCTTCTCTCATCTGGGATGTTGATAGGAATTGTTTATATTGTGATGGGTAGTTGTTAGTTATTTTCATTTGTTTTGTTTTTATTATGAGTTGCTTATTTCCATGTTTTTTGTGACTCATGTTTTTGTTTTGTTTTGTTTCTTGGAGACTCAGTCTAAGTAGTGCAGGCTGCCTTGGAACTTACTGTGTAGACCAGGCTTAAACTTGCAGTCTTCCTGCTTCAGTCTTCCAAGTGCTGGGATTGCAGGTGTGAAGCACCGCACTGGGCCATGCTCATTGCTTTTACACTTCATGATGTATCACAGTTTGTTCATTATATTGTTGATAGATTTCTGGGTAATTTTCTGTGTCAGTTTGTTATAACTAGTGCTACTGACTATTGAAAGTTTGAGGATTCTCTTATGTTTTGTGTGTGATACTAAATCTAAGTACCCTACAATACCAAGAAGAAACATGGTAAGGAATTGTATACTCAGATCAGTTATGAATGACAAAATAGTCTAAAGGAAGTAGTAACCCTTCCCCTCAATAATAAGCATCTAAAAACAATGAACTGAATAATTTGCTTAGGCCATTCAGCATGTATGCTCTGCTGGGAACTCTCCCAACTAAACTTTTTGCCCATTTTTCCAATGGGCCAACCAGCTTTTTAGTATTGATTTTTACAATTTCTTTTTTTGTTTTTGTTTGGTTGGGTAGAAACTGGGGTTTCTACCACTTGAACAAAGCCTCCAGCCCAATTTTTACAATTTCTTAATATGTTATAGCTATAAATCCCTGGGGTATGTGTGTGTGTGTGTGTTGCAGTGTTGCAAATATTTTCTTGTTTTAGGACATACCTTTTCACTCTTTCTGTTTTTTTTGTTTGTTTGTTTTTGATGAACAGATATATAGGACTGGGGTTTGAACTCAGGTCTTCATGCTTGCAAAGCAGGTGCCCTACAACTTGAACCACACTCCCTACCTGCTCTAGTTATTTTAGAGATGGGGATCTCATGAACTGTTTGCCAGCACTGACCTCAAACCTTAATCCTCTTGATCTCAGTTTCCTAGGTTGCTAGCATTACAGGCCTGCCCTACCAGCTAAAAGAGATATTCTTAATTTTAATTTAGTCCCATTTGGTAGGTAATTTTCTGTTTCTGTTTAAGAAAATTTTCCCTATCCTCTGGTCATAAAGGTATCTATTGTGTTTTCTCCTAAAATTTTGTTTTACCTTTCACACTTATATCACTATTAATCTAGAATCAAAGTAGAAATCCTGACTTAAAAAAATACACATATCCACTTGACCCAGCAACCATTATTGAAAGAACTTTTGTCATAAGTGAGGCAGTTATGTCCAGTCTGTGTCTAGACATGAAATTTTGTTCCATTGATATACTTACCTATTTTTGCTCCAATACTTCATTCCCTAAATTATTGTAGTTTTTCATAAACTTGACATCTCATAGTATAAATCCTCTTTGTTCTTCCTCTTAATATTACCTTGGCTGTTCTTAACATATTTCCATATGAATTTTAAAAGTAGCTACCAAAAAATAAAGGAGAAGAAAATTATCCTGGAATTGCATTGAATCTATGGGGCAATTGGGTTTTTACTAAATTTAGTCTTCTATGCCATGGATTTGGTATATTCTATTAATTTGGGCCATTTTTATTTTCTCTCAGTATTTAACAAAATTTCTGTGGAAAGCCAAGCATGGTTATTCATACTATAATCCCAGCTATTCAGGAGACAGAGGCAGGATGATCCCAAGCAAGGCCTTGTCTCAAAAATAAAATATAAAACAAAAGGCCTGGGGGCCTGACTCAAGTGGTAGATTGATTGCTTTCAGAAGTCCTGGGTTCAGTCCCCAGTTCCGCCATAAAAATTTAATGTGAATGTCTTGCACATTTTTCATTGGATTTACTGTTAATTTGTAAGTACACCATGTTTTGGATGGTAATTTTATTAATGTTATTTTCATTTTAACATCTTTTATTGGTAATTCTAATGTGAGGATCGCTTCTTAGTGTTGGATCATTTGGTACTGGGTTGCCATATGTTGTCATTTTTCTATATGCTGGACATTGGGAATAAAAAAATGCATAGGATCCTTTTTTTGTTGTTTTTTGTTTGTTTGTTTGTTTTTTCAGAGAATTGCTTTGCTCCTCTGCTTGCAGTACACTGATAACCTTCATTCAGTTAGGGCAGAGCTGGGTCAAGGTTGCGTTCCAGTTTGGGTAAAAAGTGTGGATTTCTGTTTTTAGGGTGTATTCCTGTAGGGTTTTGGGTTGAGAGCCTCATATGTCCACTACCACCATCCATTTGGGTCCTACAGTCTCAAAAACACAAATATTCTACTCTTGCTTTTCAGAGGTCTTCAGCTTAGCTTTTTAACCTTCCATACCTCCCAGTTTGAGAATTCAGCAAATGTTGAGGTAACACTAATATTGGGATCCACGCCCCTAGTCTTCAGTTTTGTCACTCCAAACTTCATGAGACTCTTGAATGCTCAGCTGATTTCTCTGTCCATTTGTGGCCCTCTGTCTATACCAAACCCAAGTTCTTGGCTTCTTCCCCACCTCAGCAAATGCCATAATGGGGGAAAAGCCACAGCTTATCCGCTCACTCCCCAGCACTTACCCCCACTCCGGGTTTTTAGCCTCTCTGGTCTTCACTGCTGCAGCAGCTCTCTGATACCTTTAAACAGATGGCACTGTTCTTGTGTATTTTAAGTTTTTCTAGTTGTTCTTGGCATGATCATCCATCTCTTTTTTTTTTCTTTTATTATTCATATGTGCATACAAGGCTTGGGTCATTTCTTCCCCCTGCCCCCACCGCCTCCCTTACCACCCACTCCACCCCCTCCCTCTCCCCCCTCACCCCCTCAATACCCAGCAGAAACTATTTTGCCCTTATTTCTAATTTTGTTGTAGAGAGAGTATAAGCAATAATAGGAAGGAACAAGGGTTTTTGCTGGTTGAGATAAGGATAGCTATACAGGGCATTGACTCACATTGATTTCCTGTGCGTGGGTGTTGACTTAACGCAGAGAAACTAAAGCAGATACCTTAAAAGCAACTGAGGCCAATAGGAAAAGGGGAACAGGAACTAGAGAAAAGGTTAGATCAAAAAGAACTAACCTAGATCGTCCATCTCTTAACAAAGTGTTCCATCCTAACTAGAAATGGAATCTTGCCTTTCATCCTCCTCCATTATTCAAGTCCTCTAGTGGTGTGTTAGAGCTCTACACTAGCCAGGCAAAAACAATATAAAAAAAGAAAATACAGCTAGTGCTGGTGGCTCACGTCTGTAATCCTAGCTACTCAGGAGGCAGAGATCTGGAGGATCGCAGTTCAAAACCAGCCCAGGCAAATAGTTTGGGAGACCCTATCTCAAAAAAACCCATCACAAAAAAAGGGCTAGTGAAGTGGCTCAAGGTGAAGGCCCTGAGTTCAAGCTCCAGCACCGCAAAAAAAGAGAATAAGTACTAGTATTTCAGACTTGATTGATCATAATAAAGAAACAAAGTGAGTGAAACATTGGAAAATTATTTGATTTACTGAGCATTACACAGTAGAAGTATAGCTGTCACTCAGCCATTGCCCTAAAGCTGGGGTATTGACCATATAAAATACTCCTGTGTTACAAAAGTTAGAAAATCTTTGGTAAGCTTGACATAGAAATCTAAGATTTAAGTTCTTGCCTACAATCAGCAGCATGAACTTACATGCTTAGAATCTTGCAGTCGTAGGCTTATTTAAACTAATTTTTTAAATTATTTTAACAGACATTGGGTACCTTAAACTTAGAGAAAAATGATATGACATAAAAGTAAAGGTACTTTAATATGTAAAATGTGATAGGGTCTGTTTTCTGAAAATAGGCTGTGGACCTGAGAATGCACAGTTGCAGAGGAGATTCGTGTTGTGAGAGCAAGCTCAGAAACATAGGCACTCTGTTTCTTTGGCATATTTTTTCATGATTTGGATGATGCACTCTACTTACGTATTACTTGTACTTCTCAGTAAGTGAGCACTTTAGGAAGGAAGTGCTTTCTGGAAGGACAGATGTTTCAGTAAAGAATGAAAGTTAGCAAATAAAATTAACTTGTACCTTTATACTGGAAAGAGAGAGAGCGACAGAGAGCCAGAGAGACAGATTGGGTTGTACTGGTCCCAAACACCTGGGTTCAAATGATCCTCCTACCTCAGCCTCTCGAGTAGTTGGGACCGGCACATACCACTGTACCCAGCTTAAATGAGTTAATTTCTACAGTCAGCTTATATCTTCTTCTTCAGTTTTATTTATTAGTTAACATTCGCTTATGTCCACTTAAGAGGTCTCCTTGTGTTCATGTGCAGTGCACACCAAGGTAGGTTTCTTTTTCTTCAATTTAATTTCCAGTGATTACTTGTGAAGAAGTTTCATCTCTCTCTCTCTCTCTCTCTCCCCCCCCCCTTCTCTCCATCCCTCCACTCCTCCCTCTCTTTTTGGAAAGGGGTTCAACTCAGGGCCTCACACTTGCTAGGTGGGCACTCTATCTCTTGAGTCACTCTGCCAGCCCATCGTCTTAACTTTTGATTTGTACAAGATATAGTGTAAAATTTATGTTGTCCTTTTATTGTTACAATTAATACTTTGTAAATTTACATTAACAAGTTATATTTTCTCTAATTGTTAAGCATTGCACATTCTTTGTAGTCTTTCTTTTTTTTGCAACAGTGGGGTTTGAACTCAGTCTTGCACCTACTAGGCAGGCATTTTTACTCACTCTTACTGCTTGAGCCACTCCACCAGCCCAACATTGCACATTTTAAAGAAAATATTTGGAGAGAGACTTTTTGTCCTCAATATTAGGACAAATTCATATGTATTTATTTACATTAATGTGTGAAAAAAGTCTGTTGAGCTGGAGGTGTGGCTGGAACAGTAGAATTCCTGCCTAGTAAACCCAAAGTAATCTCAGTACCACCCCCCAAAAAAACCCCTATTTTTTTTGATATTGCCAAGGAAGTAATGAACACTGACACTTTGATTTTATGTGATAGTCTGCTTGTGTTAGTTAAAAATAATACCCATTTTCATCTTTTTTTTTAAAGACAGGTTCTTGCTGTGTAGCCTAGGCTGACCTGGAATTTGTGATCCTCCTGCCTTAGCCTTCTGAGTGCTGGGATTACAGGTGTGCACCACTACATCCAGTTTACATTTTTCAGTCTTGATTTGACAAAAGTAGCAAAATATCTTTTCTCTCAATGTAGGAAAGAATTATTCCTTATTTATTACGACTGAGACAAGTTAAGGATGAAACTCTTCAGGCTTCAGTTAGAGAAATTTTGGCCTTAATTGGTTATGTGGATCCAGTGAAAGGGAGAGGAATCAGAATTCTTACAATTGATGGTGGAGGAACAAGGTAAGGCTAGAAAAATGACTTAAAATCTACCGATTCAATTCAGCTTTAGGGATTTTGAAGAAACTGATTTAACATGATTATATCATTATTAAATCAGTTTTAAAATAAAACATAAAATTGTTTTCTTTATTACATTATAAATCTAAGAGCTACTGTAAAAATATTTGAATCACTTTATTTTGATTTAATCTAATATTTATATTTTAGTTTGGTCTTCTCAGTAATTTAGAAGCTTCTCAACCATATTTTGTAACTTTTTTATGTGTTTATCTCACCCTTATGTTTATACTTATTAAAGTGATAGTTAGAAAAGAGTCTCTGTCAGTAACTTCCAGGCTCCATGTGTCTTCTTGCAGATACTACTTCTTGTGTGATAATAAATGCTTGCTTTGTTCAGAAAGAGATAATTTCACAATTAGTATTCATTCCTACTATTAGCAGTCCATTCAAATCAATTTTGTTATAATTTATCTGTTATATTATATCTGTTATATTTTCTGCCTTCTCATGAAAGTTTTGGCTTTTTTTTTTTTTTTGCAATACTGGAGTTTGAGCTCGGGGCCTACACCTTGAGCCACTCAACCAGCCTTTTTTTGTGATTTTTTTTTTTAAACACAGAGTCTCTCAAACTATTTGCCCAGGCTGGTTTCAAACCTTGATCCTCCTGAGCTCTGCCTCCTGAGTAGCTAGGATTACAGGAGTAAGCCACTGCTGCCTGGTTGGCTTTGTGTTTTAATCCTTTCCCCCAGAATATTCTAGCTTTGTTTCCAGTTCCCTGTGTCTTTACCATTACCTCTGATTAATTTTCATAATTAGCAAATAAGCTACAAAAAGCAATTTATGGAATTACTTTATTCAGTAACTTGAGTTGCTCTGAAATTTCCATTTTGTATTTTATCTTTTCTACAGGGGTGTGGTTGCTCTTCAGACACTGCGAAAATTAGTTGAACTTACTCAGAAACCTATTCATCAGCTCTTTGATTACATTTGTGGCGTAAGCACAGGTAACTATATTCCAGCAGCGCATTAAGAAAAAGAACATTAAACACTTATGTTTAAGGTGATGGTTACTTGCTGAAGTGATGGTTCTTAGTTTCATGTTTTGATAATGAGTAATATTTTGATTGGCTTAATGAATTTAAAAAATATTTATTGTGAATGTTACTATTCAGAAATAGCATTTAATATACTCTGATAATGTGTTTTCAATAAGCTACATGACACAAACAAAGTATTGATTGCTTTTCTGTAAGGAGAATGAAGAAGACAGATGAAGTGGAAGGCAGCCACTGTACTTTTGCTAACATGGATAAGACCACTTTTATGTGAGTGGTATCTCTCAATGAGGAAATTGTTTCCTACATCATTTTTATATGTTTATTTGAAGCCAGAATTTATTTTTAAGAACATCTATTTAAGTTTACAAATACCTTGAAATGGTTAAATAGAGCTAATTAACATGGATAGCCAGAATTTAAATCAATAAATGCGTGTTTTTAAAAAGCTACTTTAAGTATTTGTAATTTGTATACACATGAAATTGTAGTTCCATGTTTGTGTAGAAGAAATATGGCAATTTAGGATGATTGTTACTGTGCATTTTACTGTTTTGACCAAATAATTTCTCTTTGCATTAGTTTACTCTTCATAAATTTTATATCTACATCCTTTTCTCATTCTTTTGAGTTATAATAGTAGTTCTAAAGATTACTACACATAAAACCAAAGGTATCTCTACATTATTAGTATTGAGTATGACAAATATTTCCAAAGGTCATGTTAATTAATACTCATTTGCCAAAACTAAGTGATGAGAGCAGTTGCAGAGATGATTCAGAAACATAAAGAGTCCACTGGAGTAAAGAATCACTGGAACACTACTACCTCAGGATGTTAGCAAACTTGGAAAATATTGGGTTATAGGAAAATAACCAGATTTCTTTACAGAGGTCTTCTGAGCTCTCATAGTATGTTAAAAATGTACTATGACACTCAAAATAGGAAGATAATACTTATGTTCCAAGCTTATTTAACTCTGGAAACTTCTTAAATGTGTACTTAAAAACACTATGACTAGTGTTCTTTAGTATTTTCTTTGGAAATACTACCCTGACCATTTCTGTTAAATTTTGGAATGGTCCTAGCAATTCAAACATTTAAATGTTATCTTAGGGCTAACTTCTTGCTTTGGCTCCATTTTTGTTAGTTAAGGACTCAGTAAAGAACATCTCAAATCAACGATTCATTCATGAAGTAGAATATGTTTATGTAATGTGAGCATTTCTGAATTTAACATGTCCTTTCCAGTGTGTCTTCAAGCATATACTTACTGTAACTTGTAGTACACTGCTTTATTTTCTTTCCTTTCCCATTTTGTGTATATATCCTAAGTTTGTTTACATCAGTGATTTTATGAATCTTATAAATATATATTTAGTTTATGGCTAATGTCTTTACTAGTTTGGTAAAGTTAATTCTTTTGAAAAATATTTTCTCACCTTTATAGTAATTCTATTTAAAAATAATTGATTTTTAAAAATTTTTTGTTAATCAGATAATTTATGCAAATTAAAAATTTCTTTTATGTAATCATTAAAGCATAAGTTGGTATTTTGCTGAAAAAATACCAGTTATACCAAAATACATAAATATTTAGCATATATCATGATAAAAATTTCTTGGTTTTCTCTTTGTATTTTTTTGTCATCTTCAGTTAAGTGGTGGTGATAAGCAGATCTTTGCTCTCTCCCTATACCCCAATGCTTTCTCCTCCCTTTTCTCTTAGTGGAGGATTAGGCCAGTTAGATACACTAGGTGGCACTGTTGTACCAATTATAACTAAGAAGTGAAATAGCCATTTAAAGGACATGCTAAATACCTAATTTAGTTGCATTGGTTCTTGGACCAACCTAAAGAAGTAATTGCTTAATGAATGGGTGAGAGTTGTCTAAAGTAATTTATTAATGGTAGAAATCCCATGAAATCTTTTCTTATATATTATTGAATTTAGTGTAAAAAGGGCATATTTTATATTTTAAAAAATAATTATCATTATCATTATCAATCCTTCTGAGACCTGATAAAGCCCTTTATATGTGTTGTCATAGTACAAAGGACTTATGAATTTTAACTTTATTTTTCCCCATTTCACAGATAAAAAACTTGGGACTCTGACAAGTGCCACAGGTGACATAGTTAGAAAGTGTCAAAGCTAGAATTTAGGACAGGTAACTCAAGCTATCTCAGAATCATGAGTATAGTCATTGGTGCTGATAAAAACTGAGAATCCTTTCTTTCAGGTGCCATCCTAGCTTTCATGCTGGGATTGTTTCATATGCCATTGGATGAATGTGAGGAACTTTATAGAAAACTAGGATCAGATGTATTTTCACAAAATGTCATTGTTGGGACAGTCAAAATGAGTTGGAGTCATGCATTTTATGACAGTCAAATGTGGGAAAAGATTCTTAAGTAAGTTAGATTCTTTTTAAACTATTGTGATTATGTGTATGTTTTTGTATATTATAACAACACGGAAAACCCAAGGAATATTAAATATTAAATAATAATAAATATTAAGTTATCCTCAGATAACCTATTTGAGGATAACCACTATTACTGTTTTTATGACTCATATTCTTGGCTTCATGTGTGTGATATTTGCAGATAAAGTTATCATTGCCTTTTTAAAAAATATGAGACCATATTGTACATATTTTTGCATATTGTTTTTATTTGACATTTTGTAGCCTTTTCTCCAATCATTATTCAAAAACATCTAATAATTTTAAAATTTCTTTCTAATACTACATAGTCAAAAATGTAAGTGTAAAGCACAAACTTAAAATCACCTATAATCCATAGTTGAAAGCTATAGACCTTTTGTGATATATTTCCTTCTGTTCTGTTTTGTATACATTTTTATAAACATTATATATAGCTGAAATTGTAATGTAGTTGTAAAGTTGTAATCCTTCCTGTTTTTCCAACTTTATTAAAATCTGTTGACACATTTTAAAAGATTACATTTATTCTAAAGTGTGATGGTACTATATTAACTATTTCCAATTAGAATATTCATGGAGATTTATGATAATTTCTTACCTTTTTGTGATTATGACCACTGCTGTGGTAGGGAGCTTTAGATTTCTGCCCACATTTCAGAATATGTCAGTTAGGTCAACTTACAAGAAATGTGATTGGGCTAAATGTCAATGTCTGCTGGGCATCAGTGGCTCACACCTGTGATCCCAGCTACTTGAGGGGGCTGAGATTGGGAGGATAATGGTTTGAGGCCAGCCCAGGCAAATACTTCATGTAAGATCCCATCTCAAAATAGCCAGAACAAAATGGACTGGAGGTGTGGCTCAAGCCATAGAGCACCTGCTTTGTAAGTGTGAAGTCCTGAGTCCAAACTCCAGTTCTACCCCTCCCAAATGTGAATGTCTTTTTAAAATAATCACCATATGGAAATAGAGAATATATAAAGACAATGAAATAATGTAAAATATAATGATGAAACCCCTTTAAATTGTTTAAAAGGGAGGGAGATAAGAGTAATAGAGGGGGTGAATTTGCTCAAAGTGCATTATTTGCAAGTATGGAAATATCACAATGAAATTCCTTTGTACAATTGAAATAGAAGCTGGGCACTGTTGACTCATGCCTTAATATTCTAGCTAAGTGAGATCAGGATGATAACAGTTTGAGGCCAGTCTGGGCAAGTAGTTGTTGAGACCCTATTTCCAAAATAACCAGAGCAAAATGGACTGGAGGCATGGCTCAAGGGTAGAGCACCTGCTTTGCAAGTGCAAAACCCTGAGTTCTAAACAAAAGTCTTGAATGTGTGTATATACATGCGTACACATATATAGCTGAATTCTTCTAAACTGAATCTTAGCTTACTTACATCTACCACCTTCAATTAGTTCTTCTATTTTGTGAAATACTCATGAACACCAAATGATCTAGTGTTTAAAATGCATTAATTTGAGAGTTTTTGAAACTGGTATTTCAGTTTACATCACTTTGTAATGTACTCAGTGACTTACTGAATATGAACATATTTTATTTATTTGTTTTTGGTCAGACAGGGATTTAAACTCCGGGCTTTGCACTTGCAAAGCAGGTGCTCTGCCAGTTGAGCCACACCTTCAGTCCATTTTGCTCTCATTATTTTGGAGATGGGTTCTTGAGAACTATTTGTTAAGAATAAGATTAAAACAAAAAATAAATGTTTTTAATTTGGCTTATGAGTGGAAAAGCAGCACACTCCCAGTTTGGTTCTAATTTCATAGCTAGAGTTCTATGAAAAGATAAAGATCCTCAGAAGAATAAAATTTTATTGACCTTCATACAGAAGAAACATATGGATCAGATTGAGAAAGGCAAGAACCTTGTCCACTTTGGAAAGCCTTACAGTAGTAATGCTTGTCATATTATAAACCTGCATTCTTGAAAACAGGACTAGGGCATGGCTGGAGTGATACTGCACCTGCTTAGCAGCACCTCCAAATAAATGCTTGAAAAGATTAGGCAATTTATAACTTATATTTATGTGAAATTCACTAGTATTCTAGTTGAGAATGTGAATACTTATGGTTTGAAAATGTCACTGGAAAAATGGTTTTAGTCATGAGAAAAATTGGTAAAACCATAATCTTTATATTCAATATAGGGAAAAGTCATATTTTACTGTTTTTTATTAGCATATATTAAAGTACAAGGGATGTCATAATGTCATAGATGCATAGTGTATTTTGAAAAAACTTACCACCTTTATTATATTCGCTTAGTACCCCCATATATATATATATATATGTACATATACATATTCTGTATATGTATATTCTGATCCTCTTCACCCATCAGTACCTCTCCTTTCCTCTTCCCCTCTATTGACACCCCTCTCCCAGACTGTCCTCTTTTTACACTCAACCCCCCCCCCTTTTTTAAACCACACTGGAGTTTCAACTCAGGACCTTGCACTTGATAGGCAGGTGCTCTAGCACTTGAGCCACATCCCCAGCCCTCAAGTCCCCTTTTGGATGTGGTGGGGTACCAGGGCTTGAACTCAGGTCTTCATTCTTGTGAGGCAGGTGCATTACTGCTTGAGCACCAGCCCTTTTTCTTTTTTTTCTTTCTTTTATTTTATTGTTTTTACATTTATTTACATATATATACATTATTTGGGTCACCTTCCCTCTTGTGTCTTTGTGTCGTCTACTAACACCCCCCCACACACACACACTTCTGGGCAGAACCTGTTCCTCTGCCTTCTTGTTCTCCGATTTTGATGAAGGGAAAACATACGAGATAATAAGAAACACATAGTAATTTTGCTAATTTGAGATAAAGATAGCTTTACAGAGAGATTCCTAGCATTGCTTCCATGCACTTGTGTATTACAACCCACATTGATTCATCTTTACTAGACCTCTTCACTACTTCCTGGTCCCCTTCCCATAGTGGCCTCTGCCAGTTTAAGATTACGTTATTCACTCCTCTACAGTGAGCACATCAACCACATTCAAATTTTAGGTTTCCTTCCCTTTCGCTATTCCTCCTGTATGCATTCTCCCCTTAGTGTGTGACCCATGTCCAATAATATTACTGCATTCATTTTAGGTCTATAATCCACATACAAGGGAGAATATGCAATTTTGGGCCTGCTGAACCTGGCTAACTTTGTTTACAATGCTCTAGTTCCATCCATTTACTTGTGAATGATGAAATTTCATTCTTCTTTGTGGCTGAGTAAAATTCTATTGTGTATAAATACCACATGTCATAATCCATCAGTAGTGCCTTCAGTCCTTTTTCAATGTAATTTTTTTTTGGAAGTATCGCGATTTGAACTCAGGGCTTCACACTTGCTAAACAGGTGTTTTACTATTTGAGCTACTCTGCCATACTTTTTTTTGGTTTGGGTTTTTTTGAGATAGGGTCTTGGGAACTATTTGCCCAGGCTGGCTTTGAACCTCCATCCTCCTGATCTCTGCCTCCTGAGTAGCTAGGATTACAGGTGTGAGCCACCAGCACGTGGCTTCTATCTCAATATTATTATTAACATTATCATTTCAGGTCTATATTCCACATAGGAGTGAAAACGTGATATTTAGCTTTTTGAGCTTGGTTTATTTCATTTAAAATGATCTCCAGTTGGGAAATCTTTTTAAAGATATATTTTAGCTTTTGGGGGGTGTGATACCAGGTTTCTAACTATTTGGCTGTACCAGAGTTTGAGTTCTGGGCTTTGCGCTTGCTAGGTGGGCACTGTACTACTTCAGCCACACCTCCAGCCTGAAAAATAATTTTTTCCACACAGCTAGTAAGTGAAGAAAAATAGTTTTAGACCTAAGTATCTGCACTGAGATTAAATTTCCTTACAATGGAACTGTGAAGCAAATAATGTTCCCCAAGGACAGTTTGCCTTGTATTTCAGTAATTTAAGTGCCAACTCAAGATGACTTTCAAAGTAGTTTTCAAAGACGCTGACTCTGTATTACCTGCTAAAACAGGTGTAATGTCTAAATGTCCTGGCTTGGTTTTTATGTAACTCTAGTGCATGCATTTCTTCAGTCTTACCTCAACATGAATTCTTTATCCTGTCAGCAAGACCCTGAAAATGATAGATTTTTTTCTGCTTTTATGCATTGTCCCAGTATATAATCCAGCTTTTAGTATATTGCCTTACCATCTTTTGGTATCTTTCTCAAACTATACTTCCATCTATCTTTGTCAGATACTGTAGCCCGTATTGACTGATCCACCCCAGAATCATAGCTACCTACAGTTTGAATCAGAAACTGGTAAATAACTGCATATTGTGATGTGTCCTGTTTGTTAAGAGACAAAATCATTTTGGTATAATGTATTTCTTTTTGTTTAATAAGGGATAGAATGGGATCTACACTAATGATTGAGACAGCAAGAAATCCTAAGTGTCCTAAGGTAAGTTTAGAGTCTATTAAACAGAACATCTGGTTGGAACAAGGTCTGGTGAAAGCACTTATTCTGGAAAAAAATTTTCAGGAATTTCTTCTAATAATTTTTATTAATTCCTTATGTGTTGGAATAGTCATTGTATGAAGATACAGATTGTGATCATTAGATCTTTTCTGTATGTAGTAACAGTATAACAAAAGTTTAAAAACATGAAAGTCTGGGACTAAAAATAAGGATTAATTATTTTAACCAAATGTAGTGATTTAAGGAAAATTATGGCATTTCCTCTTCTATCTTTTTTAAGAGAAATTTTTGTACCACATAGAATCCCATTTCAAAAAGGTTATAATGTTACTTAGACATATCTCAGTGTCGTCCTCATTTATTGATTTGTTAGAAACCCGATAAGATATTGTTAAAGTTTTTTTTTTTTTGCAGATTGAGGTTTGAACTCAAGGCCTCACACTTGCTAGGCAGGCTGTCTACCACTTGAACAACTTCTTTATTTTTTTTAATAATATTTGTCTGATTAAGGAATGTAATCTATGTGTCCAGAAAAAGCTTGTATTTATTCTTGGATGACAAGCTGTTATGATGAAAAAATCAAACAAATACACCTCCCTTTGTTGCTCTTCAACTCTAACATTTTCATTCATTCTGAAAATATTAACTATGTGACCACTGTGCAGTACTGTGCTAGGCACTTTCCTATATTAGTGAACAGATGCAGACATGGAGTTTATAGCCCTATCTAGGAGCATAGCTATTAATGAAGTAGTCACATAGATGAGATAGTTTCTTGAAGTAAGTGCTGTGGAGCACACTAGCAGTTCTCTGCAGCATGAGTTTAAAGGACACATGGGAAGGCTACTCTGTGAGATCTCATTGTGAAGTCTGATGAGTAGGAGCAATCCTGGCAAAGGGACAAAGGGAATGGCCTGTGAAGGAGAAGTCATAGAGAATTTCAAGAGCATTCCAGGAACTCTCTCTGAAGACTGGTGCCCAAGCATCCAAGGTCACCATGTGGGATGAGGCTGGAATAGGCAGATCAGAGCACGGGTCCCATAGGCTGTGATAAAAAGATGACTTAATTCTTGGAGAGGGTCTTAGGATGCAGTTTATACCTTTTAGTTGTTTCCCTGTTTCTCCAGGGCTTTGTTTTTGTTTGCTTATTTGCTTCCAAATTGTGGCAGTTATCAGCTTTGATTAAAAGAACAGAAGTGAGTGTAGGAAAATTTAGCTACATCAAAAAGTACTTCTTGATGACAAATAGTAGCCACCCATACATTTTTAAATCCAGTTTTGTAACTGATATATATCCATTATAGAAATACTCTTTGGATTTAGTGTATGGCCAACTCTTATGCTTGGTGACCTAGAGACACAGATTACTTACAGGAATTTGGGATATTAGCTTTGTTTATTGAATAGCAAAGCAAACAGGTCCCTGGCAGGGATTGCTACAGGACACTGAAAACATTGGCTTTATCAGTACCATTTGTCTTACGTATCATCAATAAATATAGCCCATTTTACATAAATCCAACAGAGAGCTCCAAAACTTGAGACCTGGAATGATTGATGTTAATATTTTTAAATAAATAAACCAGCTACCTAGTTTTAATGACTATGATCTGAAAACCTTGAGAATTTGTGTATTGCCATTTTATGGCTTTACTAAAGCCATAATGCTTTCAGAGAATACAGAAATAAAGACTAATTTGAAAATGATGTTGTGAAAATGTTGTACTTCTTAATCTTTAGTTTTTATTAATTGTAACTACATACGGTTCTAGAAATGTGTGCCTCCTTGACTGTCTTTTTAAATAAAATCAGGTAGTCAAATAAATCTTGTATTGTTGTTCTCTTCTAATATATTTCTCAGAATTGTCTTAAGTCCTTGTATCTGTTGTCCCATAAAGAAATACTGATTTTAAAAGATCTAGTTCCCTTTGGTCAACATATTTGTTGATCTTGTTGGAGTTGTACTTTGTTCATTCATATGACTAAGTGGTATATAATTTTCACAGGTGCCAAATATTTCTGCTTATAGGAATATTGTTTACTTTCTAATTCACTAGGTAGCTGCTGTAAGCACTATAGTAAACAGAGGGATAACACCAAAAGCTTTTGTGTTCAGAAACTATGGTCATTTTCCTGGAATCAACTCTCATTACTTAGGAGGCTGCCAGTACAAAATGTGGCAGGCCATCCGAGCCTCATCTGCTGCTCCGGGCTATTTTGCAGAATATGCATTGGGAAATGATCTTCATCAAGTAAGTTGACTTATATGGCTGTCCTTTAAATTTTTTATGGAGTGAAATAATCAGCACTTACTAAATTTCATTCAATGTTACAAAGATCAAGGACACTTTTCAAATGTCAAATGATATGCAAGTCAATACATATTTTCCTTAAATTAATAAGCCTTTGGCATGGGAATTATAAATTAGGTAAGTTTTTATATAGTGTGATTCATAGCCAGTTATGATAATTTTGTTGATAAAAAGTGAGGCTGTGTAGTATGATAGCTTCATGAACATGATGAAAATAAGAATGGAGGGTGGAGGGGAGGCCCAAACAATGCATACACATGTGAGTAATGTAAAAATGATAAAATAAAGTAAATAAGAATGGAGTACATTCCCTGAAAGTGAACTGTGAAACAGCAGTCCCCTGTTTCACAGTTTTGGAGGGCACATTTTGAAGGATGAGATATAATAAAATAATAGCAAACGTGCATTATGATAGCCGTGTGCCAGATATTCATTGCTTCGCATGCTTTGTCTCACTTACTCATTGCTGCTTGTGAGAAATCTGTTTCCATTTTACAAGTAAGAAATTGGAGTCTTAGAAAGGTTAAGTAATTAGAGTTAAGTTATAGGATGCTATCTGTAATTATACTGTTCTAAATTTTATTCCTTTTCAGTGTATAGACTCATATACTTAATTTTTTTTCTCCGTCAAGTTTTTCCCACTTTTTATGGAGGTCTTGATTCATAACTTTACTAAACGATAAAAAACACAGTCTCAATAAAGCTTTTGAGCTGATGCTTCCAGAATATGTTTTTTGGATTTTTGTTTGTTTTTTGTGGGACTGGGGTTTGAACTCAGTGCTTCATGCTTGCAAAGCAAGCACTCTACTGCTTGAGCCACAACCTCTAGTCCATTTTGCTCTGGTTATTTTGGAGATGAGATCTCACAAACTATTTGCCTGGGCTGGCCTCAAACTGCAATCCTCCTGAAATCTCAGCCTCACAAGGAGCTAAGATTATATGATGTCCCACTTAACAATCCATCTCATTTGAAGGAGTCAGTAATCTTAACTTTTCCTCTCTAGTCACTAAAGTATGTCTGCACTCTTTGATATGTAGATCTGTTGAGAAAAAATCTAATATTATCAACAAGAATCTTCAGATGGCATTCAAAACTTATAAGTAAATCTATATAAACTGTATACCCCTTATATAAACTTGAAATTTTTCTAATGAATAATATTAATTTACATGTGTCAATGTTATAACAACTAAAACATTTTTATCAATTGTATTGCCTCCTATATTTTGATAGAATAGTTTAGACACATTCTAAAATGTTATGGTCAATTATTCCATGTTCTTTATCTTTCTAGAAGTAATGTCATAATCTTTGTAGTTAAAAGATTAAAATAGGATTCCTTTTGTCTTGGGAGTCATTTCAAACTATTTCTTGCTCTGTGAAATCAGTCATTGTTGAATTATGTAAAGCACTTTCCCTTCTTGCCTTTCTTTTTTTTTTTCCTTCCACCCCCTCAGGGCAGAAAGTGCTGGCTGTCATGTTCCTTTCTTATATTGATTTCTGAACATATTGGTCAAAATACAGCTTTTACTTTGATGTGTAGCTTTCTGTCCTGATCAACTGCTTCCCCATTCCTATTCTAGTCTTGTCCTGTCATAAATAACGAGACAGTGTATAATGGTTAAAGTTGTAAGTTACTACTTTCAGGAAAATAGTCATGCTACACACCTGCAGTCATGCCAAATACCAGTAGAAGTCTCAAACAATAAGTTGTTATATTTTGGGACTATGTTTCCATATTTCAAGGGAAGCAATCTCAGTTTTTCTTTATTTTTTTTAATATTTTGTCTTTGAGATGGAGTCTCCCTGTGATAAAGCCCAGGCTGGCCTCAAACTGATGATCTTAGTGTCTTAACCTTCTGAGTGTCATTTGCTCTTTATTTTTTATCACAGAGGAAGTAGTTCTAAAGTTTCATTCATTCTTGTTGAATTCATATGTATAGATATACATACATATATATAAAACTAAAGTAATTCAGGGGTTCTTTTACAGTTTCAGATAAGACTGGTGATATTTTTTTTCATTCTTGGCTGTTTTTATATTGATGACCATAATCTTTCAACTAATTTTGAGCAGCAGATTAAAATAACTTCTTACAAATTTTATGTAAAGCATGGAGCCATATGGAAAAAAGATATACTTTCATGTAAGTCAATGGCCTCCAGAAAGTTTGGCACATTTTAATAAGAATATTTAAATAGAATCTGAAGTCTAAGAACCTAGTTAAGTAAGTACTTTTCTTATTATATATTCTCTTCTAAGACCTGAGGCAGAAATGAGAAGAAATTTTTCTCCTCAAAAGACAATTGAAAAGATTGACAAGAATATTCCTAAATATGAGTGATCTTGATTGCTTAAGCAAAGAAAACAAAGGAAAGTTCCTAACTTTTTCTGTCCTTTAGGAGTTGCCAGGGTTAACACTAAAATCTTGTACTTACTACAGCCTTCTCACACTAAGCCTTTGTGTAATCATATTCAATTATTTCCAGTCTCATTTTAAAAATACCTTTTAACTGTCATATCTGACATCTTATTTTAAGTTACTTCATTTCCTTTTTGGGTCCTGCTATAGTATAAATTATAGGCTAATATTCTGTTTGAATGGTTATTGAAAGTAGGCTATAATTAAGTATAGATGCATGGGGAAATTTCATTGACCTTTGACTATAGAAAGACTTACAGTACTTACAAAGTATGTTGTGTACTCTAAGAAATGTAAAGTAGAAGTTTTTTGAGTGGCCTCTCGTTACTTCCCCCTTCCCAGGTGGCAGCATAATATTTATCATAGAGAAGTACTTTTTATACAAAATTATCCCATCTCTTATCTTTTTCCATCTCCATCTCTAAAATTAATTTGTTAATTTCCTTTGTTTGGTGAAAGAATTTGATTAATTGGTTTACAATGGGTTTTTTTTTTTTCTTTCTTTTTTTGGGAGGAGAGATGGTGCTGGGAATTGAACCTAAAACCTCATGCATGCTGAACACAACATCTACCACTGGGCTATATACCCACAGCTTCTTGCACTAAAGATTTTGATGACTGATTCTAATACTCTTATTTTTCTCAGGCTTTATTTACATTTTAGAAGGTTATATTCAGAACTTAGGATACATTAACTAAAACATTGATGAAACTCCATATAAATGTGGCAGGTAAAGAGTATTTTAGCAGACAGAGCCTGCCTTCCACCTGCCAAATTAAGCCTGTATCAGGTCAAAACTAATGGTTTTGTTTATAACGTGACAGAATCATATGGAGTGCTCACAAACTTTGGGGCACTGTGGTAATTGAGAAGAATATAAATATTTTTACTAATAGCTAGCATATTGTTTGTGCTTTTGGGGTTCTGCCCTCAAATAACTAAGATTTAAAGAACATAAACAATTAAAGAATGCGATAATAAGTTCACTAGTAAAAATATATACAGGGTTAAGAAGTAGGATGAATGTGTTTTACTCTATGAGGGTCATCTTTCAAAGAAGCTGCCATCTGAGTTAGTATTAAAAAGAACAAGTAGCTGATTAGAGATAGAAATGAGAAGGGAATAAGAAAAGATTACTTAGTGATTACTGAATTTGAATAATAAAAGTGTTCTAGAAATAGTACAAATGACATTTCCAAAACATTGTGAGTATAATACCACTGATTTATAACCTTAAAATAACCAATTTTATGTTACTTAATTTGCCATAATAAAAAATTTTAAGGAACTCAGAAAAACTGAGATGATTAAGAGGCATTGATATTTTCCATTAATTATTTTTGATAGGTACCCTGATTTATTATTTGAAATGATTAAATATACATTAAAAGCAAGAAAAAGTATCCATATACTTTAGGCTATTAAGAAAATATAAAGTGTACTGTAATTAAAACATAGTCCTAGTTTTTCTAAGAGATAAGTAACAAATTATTCAATAGTTATTTTTCTAGTCTATTTTAGTTCAGCACCTGGCATGTACCAAGTTCACAGTAAACAAATAGCTATAAATATGAATATTTGAGTGAATGGAAGAGCTGCAGGAAATACCATAGGCATAGCCTAATGACCTACCAATAGACGAGGTGTCTGACTAGAGTAAGAGGAACTTAAGGGAGGATTGTGCCTGCCACTGGACTGGAGTGAGTACCAAAAATCTTAACTGCTGTATGTTTTTGATAAAAAGTGGGTCAAGTTTAAGAAACAGAAATTTACTTTATGATCCTAAATGCCCAGTTGATTAGAAGTTACAGAGTCTATCAGTCATGGAATTTGAGATAGAAATAGTTTGATGAAAAAGAACTTTTTTCTGAATTAGAAATTAAATGTGTTATCTCTGTCCTGGGATGGGTATCATTCTATTATCCTATCAAGTTAAAGGAAAAACTTGAAAAAGTTAAAATTTGCACTTGAGTAAGCCTTTAGGAAGGAACTTTGTTATTACCTGCATTTAAAGAATCCAAGTTGATTTTTATAAAGTTAAATACCTAGCCAATTCACAGATTTATAATGATAGCTAAATTAAAAATAGTTTCTTTCAAGTTATGAATGGGTTAACTGTGGTATATCCAAATAATGGAATATTACAATAAAAAGGAATGAATCAGATATTTACAACGACATGGATGAATTTCTGAAGTATTTTAAGAGAAACTAGATCCTAAAGCGTACTACCGAATGATTCCATTTATTTTGATAAAGTCTCTTGTATGATCTTAGAGAATAAATGGATTAATAGAACTGAGATTCCAAGGTATTATAAATATGTTGAAATCACAGTGATAAGGATTGCTGTTGAAAGAAGTTATACGAACAAGATGCTGACTTCACCGTGGAGTGACTGGAGGTTAATATGTGACAATAATAATGAAAAGATGGCGGTATAGCTGAATGCAGAGCCTTTAAAAAGTTTTCCAAAGGGACTGGCACTAATGGTCTAGAAGAAACACGAATAAGGAAGACACCACCACCCACCCCCAACCCCAGTGCATATGAAGTAGGAGAAAATCAATACCTGGGAAGTGATATTAGGGAAAACCCACATTTCCAGCAAGTTAGGAAGAAAATTCTTTAAGCTAGGAATTTAATCACACAGTTTAAGTTGGGAGTTACAACTGGGGAACAATCCCACAGAAGAGTGGAAGGGTTTTAGGATGGAGTGTGGGGAATGCTGGGTGACTATCAGTGGCAGGGAAGCACAGAGACTTGAATGCTGCTTGAATGGGAATGAAGGCACAGCAGAGTGAGAATGACATGGACATTTGCCCCTTTATTGATTCTTTGAGGAAAATTGGTCTAGTGACCTGAAAAACTTGCCCCACCATGGCTACTTGGTGGTTAGTTCCAAGAGATGCAGGCTCAGTTCTCCTACTTCAAGTTCAGAGCACGCAAGTATAGCTCCCCTAAAATTGTACTCAGTACAAGCTTTTTGGCCTGCCACAGAGTAGATAGGTAGCCATTTACGTTTTTCATGAATGAACTGAAATAGTGTACTTGGTGTCAGAATACCTCCTTCTCACTTTTTTGTTTGTTTGTTTTGGTGTGATGGTGCAGGGAATCAACCCAGGGTCTCACACATGCTAGGGAAGCTCTTTACCACTGAGCTAATCCCTAGCCCTCCTTCTCACCTTCTTAACTTGCATTTTGATATGTTTAGTTTAGGGCTGTGCTCTTGGCTGCATATCCTCTGCCATTCTTCTTTGAGTTTAGGAGGGTAAGTGTTTACTTCACTAAAACTTACTCTGAAAATTCTGCCTGTTGAATCCATAACAAAGATAAGCATAATACCTAGGGTGTGCCACCCTTTCCTCTGTCTGCTCTTGACATAAATTGTTTTCTTGCTGTGCCCAGACAAGGGTCAGAGTCTCCTTAGGAATACCATTGTCAGTTAGGTGGCAAGCAAGGTGAATTTTTCTCCCCTTTGTCCCATAATTGGGCCATTCATAGACCAGTTTTCTGCAATTCAGGTTTTCCAGAGACTGTTACTAGTGGGGCACCTCTCAGCCGCAAAGAGACATTAATGAAAACATCCAAAGGCCTGAGATAGTAAAAGCTTATGAGTTAAGCATGCTCCTGTTGACAGGAGATGTCTTTTAAAAGGATACCTTTTTCTCATGAAAGTCATAGTATGGAAAAATGGGACACATTCTTTCAAAGAAATGTAGTGGAATGGTGGTGATCAGTAAGTTAGGTGAAATAGAAATTGGATTGGAAGTGACTACAAACAACCTACACTAAAATGGAGAAAAAAGTAAGCAATGAAAAGGTGTGACCACCTGCTTTCTGAGAATCCACAGGGCCCCTTTTTCCCTTGTAATCTCAAAAACATAAAGCTCTACATTGGTGATGAATTACACATGCCATAATAAAGGTTCATTAGCCTCACACCAGGTATTCCATTGCCTAAGGAGCCAGGTAAATCTCTGGGAAGTGTGGTTAGTATTTGGGAACATCTCTGTGAGCTTCCTCATAGTGTGATCTCATTGGTCTTGCCAGAGTATTATTTGAGACGCATGTGTCTGAGGAAGTTGCTTTAGAATGTTAAAAATGAAGTCAGCATTATCTGTGACTTGTAGAATAAGCACTACCACTCCGCTCTAAAGTGACTGAGCATAAATTCATGGAAAGATGAAGGTATTTCTCCTTTCTGGAGTTGTAGTAACAATAGTATACTTCATGAGTACAGCAAAATCTTGTATGTTTTTAATGGGGACTTTATAAACCAGAGAGCACTAATATAGACAGTAGCGGGGTGTGTAGATCCTATTCCATTAGGCAAGGATATGATAGGGGAATCAGTTACATTCCTTTATATAAGCAATGAGTAATTGAAAACCAATTTTTTAAGGGAAACATTCTTATTTATAACAGCTCCCAAAATTACTCTTCAACATACAGAATCTGTATGTTGAAAACAAAATGCAGATGAAAAAAATTACAGAAACTCAAATAAATGAAAAGTTATACAGAGATTGAAATCAACATAGTATAATATGTTAATTATCCCCAAAGTAGTTTGTAGTTATAATGTGATGCCTATTAAAACTCCAGTAGGATTTTTTTTGTTGTTGTTATATTAACCAGGTTTTAAATCTTATATGGAAAGGTAGAGGAATTAAAATAGCTGACAGTTCTGAAAAAAAGGGAGAACAAGGTTAGAGGAATTCTACCCAGTTTAAAAACTTACTATACAGGTATAGTAATCATGACTGTTGTATTTATACATCAGCAGACATACAGATAAATGGAACAGAATAGGGAGTGCAAAAATAGACCTACACATATAAACCATTTGTCCTTTAACAAAGTTGTGAATGCAGTTCAGCAGAGAAAGGATAGTTTTTTCAGCAATTTGTGTTGATATATTAGTGAAATCTCTGTCAGTCTCTGCCTCTGTGTCTCCCCTCCTTCTCACTGTCTCTTCCACATATATTCACACCTTACATGGAGATTATTCAAAGTGGATCACAGATCTAAAACACAAAACTTTTTAGAAGAAAATTTGAAAAAATTGTGACCTGGGGTCAAGTGAAGACTTCTTAAAGTTACACAGAAATCACAATCCATAAAAGAAAATTGACAAATTGAACTTCCTCAAAATTGAAAACTTTAAAAAAAATTAACTTTTGCTAGCCAGGTGCCAGTGGATTACACCTATAATCCTGGCTACTTGGGAGGCTGAGATTGGGAGGAATGTGGTTCAAGGCCAGCCTGGATAGGGAACTTGGGAGATCCTGCCTCAACCAATAGCTGGCTACTGTGGCACACAACTGTTGTTCCAAGCTATGCGGGAGGCTAAGATGGGAAAGATGGCAGTTCCAGGCCAGCCAGGGCAAAAAAGATGGCAAGACCCCATCTCAATAGAAATAAGAAGCTGGGTCTGGTGGTATATGCCTGTCATCCCAGCTAAGGCAGGAAGTGTAAAACTGAGGATCATGGCCTAGGCAAAAAGTGAGACCCTATCTCCAAAATAACCAGAGTGAAAAAGGACTGGAGCTATGGTTCAAACAGTACAGTACTTACCTAGTAAGCTCAAAGCCCTGAGTTCAAACCCCAGTACCCCCCCCCAAAAAAAAAGGTGCTCTACTATTTGAGCCATGCCTCTAGTCCTTTTGCTCTGGTTATTTTGGAGATAGAAGTCTCTTGAACTGTTTGTCTGGACTGGCTTCAAATCATGATCTTCCCAATTTCAGCCTACCAAATAGCTAAGATTACAGGTGTGAGCCACCAGTGCCTGGCTAGCAAAAAAACCTTTTTTGCTAAGAGACAAGCTATATACAGGAAGAAAATACAAATCATATATCCAACAAAAAACATTTATCTAGAATAATTATGGAAAATATATAGGAAAAGAGCCTAGGTAGTCACTTAAGCTATCATAAATAGATATATTTCCCTAGATTTTTAAATAAAATATATGTTAATAATGTAACATATTTTAATATAATTGAGGTGTGATTTCTTTCAGTGTTTCCTTGTAGCATTGTGCATTGAATTCAGGGCCTTGCACATGCTAGGCAAGCACTGTCTCACCAAGCTAGGTCCACAGTCTATTTTTATATAATTATGTTATGTGTTCTGTTATAGTGTGACCATAATTTTAAATTCTTTTATTTTGACAAGTATTTTACCTTTCCTTTTGAATTCTTAAAAATAATGTTGATTATTATAAATACTCAGAAATACAGTTTCATCTACTTTGTTTAGGTTATATCTCCATTGTGGATATGATACATTAAAATTATATTGTTAAAAATTCAGTTAAGTTAGAATTAATATGGTTATGCTTGACTTATAAGAAAAGTTTTAATTGCTTGGTAGACCATGGTTGTTTTCTGTTAGTAGTCTGATTAACCACTTTATTGATTACTACCACATACTAAACACGAAATAAAAATAATGCATCTTTAAAAATTAGTACAGGGCAGTACAGAAACTGGACCTGGTGGTGCATGCTTGCAATCCCAACACTCTGAGGAGGCTGAGGCAGGAGGATCATGGGTTGAAGGCCAGCCTGGGTACAGAGACACTGTCTCATAAAAAGTAGTTCAATTCATTTCAGTATTTTTGAGCAAAGTTTGCAAAGAAATCCAAAAAGTTGCTCAAAATAGGAAAGAAAAGCTTCATACAAAATTTCTTCATGAGGCTGATGGGTTTTCACATGACTTTCGTAGTTGTAGTATATAAAATAAATTCACCTTTTAAATAATTGTTGTTTGGCTTATTATATTGTTCAGTTTTCCCTCTGAGTAAATGTCAAACTTTTAAAATACAATCTTTTATATTCACAACATGTAATTTCATGTTTGAGTTCCTTTTTAACTTGTTTTTTGCAGGATGGAGGTTTGCTTCTGAATAACCCTTCAGCATTGGCAATGCATGAGTGTAAGTGTCTTTGGCCAGATGTCCCATTGGAGTGCATCGTGTCCCTGGGCACTGGACGTTATGAGAGTGATGTGAGAAACACAACAACATACACAAGCTTGAAAACCAAACTTTCTAATGTTATCAACAGTGCCACAGATACAGAAGGTTAGTCTGTTATTTTTCTACTGTAAAACACTGGAACTTACAACATTTAGGTTTTGGTAAAATATGCTGATATTAACTGCAAAAGAGTATGCTATGTCTGTATTGTGGGCTTAGAGTACATGTGGGAGTAAGAATTTTTTTCTTTCCTTGTTAAGTGATCCCAGATAGAGACTACTGTCCACCTAGGAGCTAGTACTACCTTTGCCTGGTTACTTGGATAAACATCTAAAGCAGGCATGGCACAGAAAGCTTGGATGGAGACTCTAGCTAGTTGAGAGAAGGAAAAGCAACAAAAAGAGCCAGATTGATTCCAATATACGCATAATAATAGAGAATTACAGTGGATCAGTACTAATGTGGAAGCAGACTGGAATTAGAATAAGTTTTTTCTTTTTCTATTTTTTTGGAGGATGGAGGTGTGGGGGGCAGTACTGGGTTTTGAACTCAGGGCCTCACACTTGCTAGGTAGTTGTTCTACCACTTGTGTCACGTCTTCAGTCCCCAGAATAAGCTCTTACTTCCACTCTTGCTGCCCCTATAGTATAGTCTACTTACAAAATCCAAAGTGAGCAATTTAAAATCTATTTAAAATATAATCACATCATTTTTCCCCTTGTCAAAACCCTCTAACTTCCTATCACACTTTGAGCAAAATCCAAGAGCCTCAACTTGCTGAAATTTACCAGATTCTGTAAGACCTAGCCTTTGAATGTCTCTTAATCCTCTCAAACTGTGTCTCTGCCCTAAAGTGTATGAGCAAGCCACTCTTTAATTCTTTCTGTTCAGGTACTTGCTAAGAACTCTCCTGCCTCAGGCCCTTTCCATCTGCTGTGCACTCGCTCTGTAAGGCTCTTTGCCCAGATACATGCTTGACCCTTACTTCTTTCAAATGTCACTTCCTCAGAGAGACCTTTTCTTGGCTGTTGTAAATAATGCTGTAATGAACATAGGAGTACAACTATCTCTTCCAGATTCTGATTTCATTTCCTACAGATACATACCTGGAGTAAGACTCCTGGACCATATGGTAGTTCTATTTTTAAGTTTTTGAGGATCCTTTATGTTGAGTTCTATAACGCCTATAACAGTGTACATTCCTACCAGTAGCGCACAGTAATTCTCCTTTTTTCCACATCTTACCAGCACTTACTGTATCTTGTCTTTTTAATAATAGCCAACCTAATGGATATGAGTTGGTTTCTCATTTTGTATTTCTCTGATTCGATAAGATACTCTTATTGTAAGCTATCTGCTTAGACACTCATAGTTTTAATCAACCAGTCTCAATACTTTTTTTTTTTTTTTTTTTGGTAGGGCTGAAGTTTGAATTCAGGAGGACTTCTCAGTGCCTGTGTTGCAAGTACTCTACCACTTGAACCACACCTCTAGGCAATTTTGCTCTGGTTATTTTGGAGATGGGGTCTCATGAACTCTTTGCCCAAGCTGGCCTCAAACCATGATCCTCCTGATCTCAACCTCCCACATAGCTAGGATTACGAGCATGAGCCACCAACACCTGGCCTAGTATCATAACACTTAAATCTATACCTCATGCAAAACTATGTCATGGGCTTTTTTGGAATTCTCAGAAAAAAAATGCTGCTAATGATACAAATATATAAATAGTTATTAAATAATGGTAATTTTGAAAAAGATGAAATAAAATGACATTGAAAGATGTAATTACTGATAATTATAATTTACATGTGAAAACAGCAATTTTATATGAACCAATCTAATATGTAATCAATTATAAATTAATGATAAAAATATAGCAGACTATGAGTTAAGAGAAATGAGAAAACTAAAACAGATTGGTGTCAACAACATATGCAAAATAAATTATGATTGATATGGGTCTTAAAGGATGAAGACTTCCACTTTTGACCATCATAAAATAGTAAGGGCCAGATATTTCTTCCTGCCTCTGGAAAGCCAGACAAAACAATGGTTTTCAGATATTAGATGATAGGTTACATAGAACAGGATCTCTGAGAGAAGGAAAATGAATGAGGTAATCACCGTGATTACCCAGCTTACCATCTGAAAGAGTTTCTTCATTATAGCACAGGAAGGGGAACCCAAAAAAGTGGGTCTCTTGGAGTTCAGGAAACAGAATTTGGAGTTTAGGGAGACAAAGGAAAATAGAATTTTCAGTAGAACACCGCATAGGAGGCAACTTCACAGGCAATCGATAGTGTTCCAGAGATGTGCAGCAGAGGCCCCTGGAGTCTTTGGCCAAGTACTGATCTGTGCACGCCTATAAGGAAACTACCAAAGGCAGAGTAAAGAGCCACCAAAAAAGATTACACTCAGTGATTCTTGGAGCTCACCTGGAAGCAGCATGGCTTAGGCTTCCATCAACCATATTAGAAAGACCTTGTTATATATGGGTATATGGTAGAGTCCTCGATAGTATTGCTTCAGTAGCAGCACCAAATACAATATCTGAAACAAAAATATACTTGTTATGATCAACAGCAGTTCTGTTTAAACACTTGCAGAAAATAGAAGAGGAAGAAGCACTCCACATCTAATATTATAAGGCCAGCATTACCCAGATACCAAAACCAGACAAAAACACTTTTGAAAGATTTACCAACCAATATTTCCCACTAATATACATACAGAAATCTGTAAATAATAAATCAAATTCAGTAATATCTTAAAAAGAAAATACAGTATGACCAATTAAGGTTCATCCCATTAATATGGGATTCACATTAAAAAAAATCAGTGTAATTCACTATATTAACAGACTGAAAAAGGAAAGACATGATCATCTCAATAGATGCAGAAAAGACATCTGGCAAATCCAGCATTCATTCGTGATAAAAATCCTTAGCAAACAAGGAACAGAGGAGAACTTCCTCAGCATGATAAAGAGAATCTGCAAAATAACCTTGCTTTTTTAGACGAGGTCTCAGTGTGTAGCCCAGGCTGTCTTGGAATTCATGATTCTTCAGCCTCAGCCTCCTGAATGCTGGGATTATAGGCATGTAGCACCAAGCCCTACATAGCATTACATTTAATGTTAAAGACTGAATGCTTTCCATCTGAGACCAAAAACAGAGTAGAATATCTGCTCTCACCTCTTCCAGTCAACATCGTGCTGAATTTCTTTTGTGTGCCGTAGGGCAATAAAAGGAAATGAAAGACATTAATTAGAAAGGAAGAAATAAAACTTTATTTATGTACAATATGGTTGTCTATGTTAATAATCCTAATGAATCCATAAAAATGCTACTAAAACTAAAAAATTTAGTAAGGTTGAAGAACACCAATCAGCAAACAAAAAATGGACTTTATATCTGCATACTAATAATGAACAACTGTAAAGTTAAATATAGATCAATAGATACCATGTATAATAGCATCAAAAATATTAAATACTTGGGGTACTAGGTAACAGATTATATATAGGATCAAAGAGTGAAACTCAGAGAAATTAAAGACTTAAAAATAAATTAGGTATGCCACGTTCAATGAATTGGAGATCTCAATATTAAGGCATCATATCTCAAATTAGCATGTTGGCTCAATGCAGTTCCTATGGAGATACTCAAAGGAACTAGACTGTCCAACACAATTTGAAAAAAAATATTGGAGGGCTTAGTCTCTCTGATTTCAAGACTATAAAACTACATTAAGCAAGAGATTGATAATTGGAACAGATAGACATATAGATTAGTGACATATAATCTAGAAATGGATCCATACATATAAACTCAAAAGATTTTTGACAGAGATTCTAAGGTAACTACATGAGAAAGGATTTCTGTCCTTTTCAACAAATTTTCAACAAATGGTGCTGGGATTATTAGGTACCTGTCACCAAAAATTGAACCTTGTCTTTTCATACCATACATGAAAATTAACTTGAAATGAATCAGAGACCTAAAGTACACAGGGACTAAAATTATAAAACCTCCAGATGACTACCCTGGAGAAAAATCTTAATGACCCTGAATAGGTAAAGGTTTTTTAAATAGAACTCAAGCAGCATGAACCAAGAAAGAAATACTGGATGAACTAGGCTTCAAGTCACAAAGTTTGCTTTTCAAAAAACACATTTAATAAAATGAGAAGTCAAGACATAGACTGAAAGAAAATATTTGTAAAACATGTATCTGACCCATTATCAGTTCTAAATATTTAATCAGATCCAAAATAGAGAATCATTACATTATTTATACATATGTGTATATATGAATAGCTAAAGAATAGAAGCAATTCAGTGGGGACAATGGACAGAAGACAATTACAAATACTAACAAGTTCGTGAAAATTGTCTCAGAATCATTAATCCTTAAATAAAAAATTTAAACCACAAGATATCATTGCACACCTTGTAGGATTTAAAAATAGTAAAGCCATTTTGGAAAATGTGGCATTTCTTTTAAAGAAAACATGCATTTTTACCATATGACCCAGGAATTTCATTCTTTCTAGATTTTTACCCAAGAGAAGTGGAATAATATGTCTATACAAAGACTGAGGTGTAAATATTTATAGTAGAATTATTCCTAATGTCAAAAACCTAAGAGAACCAGAACTGAAAAGAAAAAATTGCATTGTAGCTATATAATACCATACTACACAGCAATACAAGAACTACTGACATATGATACAATATGAATGAATCTCAAAACATTTTGTGAAGCCAAAGAAGGTAGACACTGAAGAGCTATAGACTTATGATTCTGTTTGTACAAGATGCTAAAAAAGGCAAAGGATAAGGGAGAACCAACTATAAAGAGACTTTGGGATGATGGACGTGCTCTGTGTCATGATTTCAGGTACTACACAAGTATATACATTGCCAAGTTTTGTTAAATTGTATAGTTAAAACTGGTGAATTTAGCTGAGTGGCAGCAGCTCACATCTGTAATCCTAGCTACTCAGGAGGCAGAGATTAGGAGCATCATGGTTCGAAGCCATCCTGGGCAAGTAGTTGGAGAGACTCTCTCTCAAAAATACCAGCACAAAAAAGGGCTGGTGGGGTGACTCAAGTGGTAGAGCACCTGCCTAGCAAGTGTGAAGCCCCTGAGTTTGAGCCCCAATACAACCCCCCACAAAAAGGTGTATTTATTGTATGTGAATTATACTTCAATAAGTCTGATCCCCAAATGGGGAGGAAAGGGACAGGAAGGTTGGAAAGGCATTTCAGCACAGAGAAGAGAATACTGGAGCAAGTATCCTAACAGAATATATAAAGTATTTTTGAATGGCAAGTTTTATTTTGTAGTTTTGCTCATTATGGACCCATTACTCATACTGTTAGTTTGAATTATGAAGTAAGTATTTGTAATTTACCTAAAATGAAGATAAAATTAACATATCACTGCAGAATAACCCATCCTATACCTTCTTCTCTTATCTATTTTCCCTCCTTTTTTGTTTTAACAGAAGTCCACATAATGCTTGATGGTCTGTTACCTCCTGACACATATTTTAGATTCAATCCTGTCATGTGTGAAAACATACCACTAGATGAAAGTCGAAATGAAAAGCTGGATCAGTTGCAGTTGGAAGGGTTGAAGTACATAGAAAGAAATGCACAAAAGATGAAAAAAGTTGCAAAAATATTAAGTCAAGAAAAAACAACTCTGCAGAAAATTAATGATTGGATAAAGTTAAAAACCGACATGTATGAAGGCCTTCCATTCTTTTCAAAATTGTGATGTGCTTATGCATATGTTCTGTCATAAGCAGAGGCCTATTCTGAAGATCCACTGAATTCAGTAAGGAATTGTGGGTTTCTACATGAATTGACCTTGAAATACTTACCAATCCTGAGAATCCTGAGAAAGACGGTGCTTACCAGGTTGCACAGCACAGAGGATATGCTTGGTTACAGAATTCACATGAAAATTAGGTTTTTAAGATGTTAATAATTAACTAAGCTTTAGAAATTTTATTATTGTGCTAGTTGGTTTTAGTAGATATTGGTGTGAAATTGTTCAGTATTTGAAAATCTATTAATATATGTGCCAAACAAGAAACTAAAAAATACTATACTTTGTATTTTTCCTTTAATCATCATAATCATGTTGAATTTATGTGATCACTGATTTTATTCCATGTGAAAAATCTAATTTCTTTTTACATTTACACCAATGTTTTCACTAAATGCATCCTCAATCTAATACCTTTTACTGTAATATCTAAATAGATTCAGAAAATGGAATTTTCTCTATTAAAATACTTTTACATTTGAAATATGAAAGAACCAGGTTCAGTTTTCTATTTTAAAAATTACTTTAAAAGATAGGTGAATTCCCAGTGAACCACCCTTCTTCCCTGAAATTGCAAGATAGATGCTGTGTGTCAACTTTTCTAGATCTAGCTGTAGCTTATCATTCTCAGTTACAAACTAATCTGAGAAAATATTCCTATTATTAACAAAAATAAACTATTGAAATAAAAATATTGTTTAGAGGCTAATGTCATTCTTAAGCTTTTTGTCATTCATAGTGTTGCTCCCCGTTTCTTTTAACATTTGAATCAACCTATCATTGGTAACAGTTAAAAAATGTTAGGCTTTTTTTAACTTATTAACTTCTTTAACCATCTGGATTTCACAGAAGTTAACACATTGACTGGATACACGTTTTTATGCCAAAAAATTTATCTTTGTTGTGTTATTTCTCTGTCTGCCATGTAAATCCTTACATCATGTTTAGACTTCCCAAGAAAAATGAGACAAAGATAAGTACTGTGCTTTGTACCTATAAGCTGAAGCTTGCCCAGCTGCCCAGGTTGTCCTGATAGTGATTCACAGAGGTGGTGCAGTATGGTTCAGAGCGATGGAGGACATTGAGAGTCTGCATGCTAATCCAGGATCTGCCACACAATCCCTCTGCCTGTGACCTTGAGGAAAGTAGACAGTCTCTCTGAGCTTCCCCCCTATCTGTTTTGAAATGAGGAAAGCTAGCTCTAATATTCTGTAACATCTTAGATTTTAGGCACATAGTAAGTGATTTCTGAGGATAATGTAAAATAGTTCTTTCAGACTACAAATATATACAAACTCTTAAGCAACTAGAATGACTTAAATGTAAGAAAAATACAAATGATTGGAAATTATCTCTGGGCATTCTTTGTAATAAAGCACATTTCAAGTACATGAAGTGGTATTTGTGCAGTTTACATATTTTACCTCATTATACAGTCACTTTCCTAGCTTACTGCAGTCCATCTGTTTTGCAGTTGAACTTCACTCTCTGTCCCTTGTTTGTGCTTGGCCAGTCAGTTTTCCTTTTGAATAGTACAGTACACAAGTAAACTCTGGCCACAGCTTCTTTCTTCATCCACATAGCATGGCACCTTTGTCAGTGTTTTCATCCAGTTTTGTGGGGTACTGGTTTTCCTTTGTTCTTGTGCCCGTTTGTACTTGTAACTGGTTATCTGAAGAACTGTGTAATTCACCTGAGATAACCCTCATTTTTATAATGAGGCCATGCTCTTTTTGTCCAAAAACAACTCAAAAAGAGAATTCTACAAACATATAAGAGAAAGATGAGATGTGAAAGTGAATTTTCAGTCTTACACATATATGTTTGCCTTTCTCAAAGAAGTAGCAAGGAAGATCTGGCATCATGGCACACAGCTGTAATCCCAGCTACTCAAGAGGCCAAAATTGGGAGGGTCATGGTTCAAGGATAGCTTGGACAAAAAATTATTGAAATCCCATCACAACCAGTAAAGCTGGGTATGGTGACATGTGCCTGTCTTACCAGCTATGTGGGAGTTGTAAATAGAACCATCACAGTTCAGGCTGGCCTAGGCAAAAACACAAGATCCTATTAGAAAAATAATTACAGCAAAAAGGGATGGGGGCATGGCTCATGTGGTAGAGCACCCTGAATTCAAATCCCAGTACCACCAAAAAAAATTAACCAGGAAAAAAAATCTTATTTTGTAAAATGTAAATACATTTTCCAACTCAATTATATTAAAAATAGAATAAAATCATTTTGATCCTCAGGCCTTCCTTACTGTCTGTCTTAGAAATCTTTCTGTTGTGAGTGGTGGTGTATTGCAATATTTCTGTTGTGTTCTTGCTGCAGATGTTACTCTTTATTAAGAATAGTACAAGGGAGAGGGAGAATAGTACCTTAGATGGAGTTGCCCCTAGTGGCACAGGGGCAAGATGGGATTTCACCCAGGGTGTGGAGAGCACCCAGGCTCAGTTATAATTACACTGCACTTCTTACCCTCCCATGCCAGGAGAAATAAGATTTCATAGGCATCTTTGGAGAGGGAAGGAAGTCACAAAAAGCCCATGTTCAGTCCGATAGGGGAGAGGGGAATCTTTCAGCTTTGCTTTGGTGATGGGGGGTGGGGGTTCCTTTGGAGCATTTTTCCCCAGCAGCTGGCAACAGCTGCTTTCCCCTTTTACTTAAGATACAGCTTCTCATTGCCAAAGTAGAGACGACCCCTAAAGTCCAAAGCCCAGAATTGTGCCTACCCTACTGTACTCTAGAAATAGTTGAGTCAGTTTGGAGTATTTTACAAGTCTCAGTGCCAGTAGTGTAATCAAACATTTGAGTGCTTATGACTACAGGAAACTGGACCAGACAAAGTGACATTATTAACATTTGATTGTCACAAGGCCAGGTAAATATATTATCCCTTTCTTAGAAAGGAAAGGATTGCCCAAGATACCACAGATAGGATGTGGTAGAGCTAAAACCAGTCCACTTGTAGCCACAACGATATCCTCAGAGTGTCCTTCTCTGGAATATTGTCAAGTGACTTCAAATTCATTTACTTAGTAAAGCTAAATCTGCAAGGTGTTGGAGTAAATTGGTGAAGAAATGTACTCATCCCAGGAAATGTCACCTCAGTCTTCAAGACCTCAGAGTAGGTTTCTAAAAATAAAAATTATTTCAATATTAAATCGAATGGATACTCCTTTATGTCTTTAACATAGTGGTTCTCTGCTAGCAATGGCTTACCCATCTACCCAGAAGGATTTGCAAATCTGTGGGGAAGAGGAGAGGTTGTCTGGGAGAACTAGCATCATTTAACATTTGAAGGGTCAGAATTGGTGAATGTTATCTAATGCACTGGGAATGGGAAAACCCCTCACACTGAAGAGCTCTCCCACCCAAAATGCCACCATTTCTCCCTTTCAGAAACTGAGCTGCTTTATGCTCAAGATTCATGTAACAAATTTCTTCTACAGGAAATTGAATGTGTATCTTGCCCAGAGTTAGGATGCATAAACCATTTGTAAAATTCCACTTTGATTTGAACTCAACAAATTCTTTTTGCATTTGTTGTTGTTTTGTTTGCATGTGTATGTTTGCCAAGTTTAAATACAACTGAACTGTTCACTTAATTTTACTTTTTGAAGGAAGTCTATGCCAATTTCTCTTTCATGACTAGGAAATAGAAAGGAGGGGGGAGCACATTAAAAAACAGTTTGTTCTGTTTCTGGCAGGCACTATGCACCATACAAAAAAGAGTCATAGAGTGCAGATGTCCCTGGGCTAAACTGTTTGCATGTGTTGGTCCAAGGGGTTGATAAATGCATCTCTCAGAAGTCACACTGATTGCTTTGTTCATTATAACCTTTATTCAACTGATGTGAGTGGATTGAAATTCATCACACTCCACGGATCTCCATTATTATTTGGGATACTTTATTAAAAATATATTGACTGCAGTGTTGACTTACCTTCATGATAAAAAGCTTTAACTTTATAGTACTCATTCCTTGCCTCTGAGCAATGTAAATTGCTAAATGTATTTAAAGAGTTCCATCTGATTTAGTATGAACAAGTTTCATAGCCCAAAACTCGTTGAAAGTTCTAGTAATAATTGCAGCTAACACTTATTGCCATCAATCTTCACAGCATCATTTTTATATTATAGCACTGAGGTGATGACAATAGAAAAGTATTTTCTACTGCTTTCTCAATCTCATCCAACAGTATAGACCATGGTATGAAAGTACCTAGAGCAGTGTTTCCAAAATTTGGTACTGTATCTGGAACTGCACATACTATAGAATCCTTTTAGATACTGTATTCTAATCAAATCTACATTACACTTAAATGACTGATTAGTGTTATTTAGGAGATTTTCAAAGACAAGGTAAATGTATGTATTTTATAGAAAACAAAAATAGTCAGTTGGTCCTTGATAGTACTTTTTTTTTTTACAGCATATACAACTACTGATTGTGTTTGTAAAAGACAAAGTGATTAACAAAAAAGTCCATCCAATTATCTGAAAAGAAATGAAGGACATAGGATCTTAGATTAATTATATCATATTGTATTCCCAATGCACACTGATCCAAAAAGTACTGTAGCATTTTAATTAAATTGGTCATCAAAGTAAGTTTTTAGAGTGTGAATATAATTAAAAACAACCTGTATCTTACAACATAATATTTAAAAGGAAAAAATGTAAGTGACTAAATGTTCTATGCAAAGATACACATGTTCTTGGGATTCACCTGTATGAATCTTTTGAAGGCAAGGATTTTCTTTTTCATTTTGTGTTGAACAACTGGATCATATTTGGGGAAAAAAGGGTGTGTTTTAGGATAATAAACAGTTATTATGCTTTTGTGTTTATGGTATTATATATAAACACTCTAAGGAATTCTTAAGTCCCAAATTGAAAAGGTTAAAGCCAATGTAATTTATATCTCTCTCTGCCTTTCAGATTTAGTCTTACAAAAACAAAGTTTTTTTCTACAGTGCCCACAGAATTGAGTCATTTAAAACTAATTTTTTCTATTTCTCAACTGTTGAAGCCACCTTCTTGTAAACCACAGGTGGTATTATTTTGCTAATTTTGAGGGAACATGTTTGGTGTCAGGGTGCAGATAATCCATACACATCTAAACATGCCCTTGAGTCCATTTCCTGTGCTGAATTCTGTGAAAAATGCCCAGTGCTGACACTCAAGACTGTAAAAGCCATGGAACTTTAGACTGTTAATATATAAGGCAAAGTCTTGTTTTTATCTGCAAATCAGATAAAACAGAATTACATGCCTCAAAGGTTTTGGTGAAGTTTAGGTAGTACAGAATTTTTGTAGTGTAGATTTCAGTATAAAGTGGGCTTACACCATTCTCATTTTTTGAGCATGGGAAAATGGTGATGTCCTGCTCTTCAGTCACAGCATCCCATGCTTAGGTGGTGACATGGTCGCTACAACCCTCATCATCAGTGCCAAGAACAATCAGAGCTCAACTTCAGCCCTCTTGAGGAATTTTTGCAACCACAGAGTTACCTGAAAAAAAAAATCTTGTATGTACAGGAAGGTAAACTCAGCAATCATAAAAACATCCACAAAAGTGATTCCAGTTTTAAAACATGTATGTAAAGCATGAAGCTAAAACTTACATTGCTTTCTTTTTGAAGCCTGAGAGAAAAAGGAGGGAAAATTCTCATTGGGCAGCAATTGGAATAGCATTGTTTTATTTTTATCTAATTAGGTATTCCCAACTCATTTTGCTATTACGCTTCTACAAATGGCAAATCTCACAGCTTCTAGACACTGCTACACACATTATAGGTCCTTAATAGTTTTAACTGAATCGTCTGCCTTACGTCATTACGAAATGAAATGAAAATGCTTGAAAAAGTACTTTCTGAAACTCTTCGTTTTTAAAATCTGAAGATGGGACTTGTGCCTGTGCTGGTTAGTAGACTCATGGCTGGGATCATTTCCCTCAGTGTGAGCCAGGACTCTTTCTGCACATAAAAATTGTGCACATCACAAAGCCCGTCATTCTTCCTCCTCGTGCCTGAGGTGAGCATCATTCACACTATTCGCAAGTCCTGTATCTTGACAGGGACTCAAATTCAACCCTTCTGGGCACAGAATAAAAAATTTCTTTTGTTTGAAAGGCAAACTTTTTTTCTTTTTCTTTCTTTCTTTTTTTTTTTTTTTTTTTTTGTGCTCTAACTGCTCATTCTAAAACCATTTTCCTGTTCCTCATCACTGCACCCTAGCTTGGCATCTTCCTTGTTCAGTCAGATCAAATCTTTTCATTGGGCTACTTTCTTTTTGCCTGAATCCTTAATGAAACTTTTTTTTAAAAAATGAGTTCATGGGCAGGCAGGCTCTGTACCTTCTACTATAGTAATACATTTATATACAAAACATTTATAATTGCACAAGTTTTTTTTTCCAAAATTCCTTCAGACCTGCTTGTTCATTTTATTCTAACAACTATCCCATGGCTTTAGCAAAGCCAACAGTTACTTCGCAAAGAACTTGTGAAGAGCATGGCCCTGTTACATGTGATGACATGGCCACTGGTTCCAGCTTAGGACTCTTTACCATTTTCCAAATAATGCTTGGGGAGTGGGGAAGGTATTGGATGCAATTAACAGGTGTTAATTGTGGTGATGATTTGTATCTAACAGGTGTTTCCTCCTCTGATTTTTCCAAAATGTAAATTCATTATCTAAATGACATTTGTGAAGTACCATTTGTATCGTTAGTCGGACTCTGTCATTTCAGTATCTTAAGGAATTTCTCCTCTAAAGATTTGGTGATGAGCTAGGGACAAAAAAACAAAAACATAGGGAGCATACCTTACACTCTGGAAATACATGAACAAACAGGTTGCATTGTCATCCAGTTGTATACTGTTTCTGTGAAGTCCCTGGTCATGCCATGGAAGATAATCGGTTTTGTGTTCAGATGAAGGCCTTTGGAGAAACCAGTGTGGTTCAAAACACAGAGTTGGAACCACTGGCAACAATGTAGATTAAAGTGCCTGGAATTTAGTGGTTGCTTAGTAAGTACTAACATTAAACATTACTGTGGGTTCTGGAAAATTAAGGTATGGAAGGAAAGTGCATTCAATAATTTTCACTGAAATACGTAGTTCTGGAAGCAAAGTGTGTGTTTCTGAGATACAATGTTACAATTCTAGGTTGTACAATACTCCTGACCCAGTCTTTGAAAGGATCATGGAATCATTTGATGACCTCTTTTTATTTTCAGCATTACTTTTTTTTTTTTTTTTTTGCATTATTAGGCTTTGAACTTAAGGCCTCAAGCTTTCCAGGCAGGTATTCTACCATTTGAACTTGAGCCATGCCTTGAGCCCTTTCATGCTTTAGTTATTTTTCTGAATAAGGTCTCACATTTATGCCTGGCCCAGCCAAGACCTCTAGCCTCCTATTCACGGCTTCCACATAGCTGGGATGTCAAGGGCATGCCACCACACCCACCCATTTTTTTTTGATTGGCTGAACTTTTAGCATGGGCTAGCCTTGAATCACAATCCTCTTGATCTCTGCCTCCCAGTTAGCTGGGATTATAGATGTGAACCACCATGCCCAACTTGCATTACCTTTTATTCTGTTGTACCATATGATGCATTCCAGAAAAACAAATACTAATACTAACATACAGGTTGAGCATCCCTACTCTGAAAATGTGAAATCTGAAATGCTCTCAAATCTGAAACTTTTTGAGTTTCAACATGGTGCCACAAGTGGAAAATTCCATATCTGTGACAAGTCAAAGCCAAAACACACAATTAATAAAAATATTGTACCAAATTACCTTTGGGCTATGTGTATAAAATGTATATGAAACACAAGTGAATTTCATGTGTAGACTTGGATCCCATCCCCAAGATATCTCGTTATGAATATGCAAATATTCCAAAATCCAAAAACATCTAATTCCCAAACACGTCTGGTCCCAAGCTTTTTGGAAAGGGATACTCAATATACTGTGGTTTAGGAATATAAATACTGTGCACTCCTGTTTACATGAAAATATTACAGATTTTGGACACCAATTCTCATATAGTACTTGAATTAGTGCATTCCATGTTAATTTACTTCCATACAATTTTAAATAATTAAATTCTTAAATAAGTTTTAATGTACTTGTCTCTGAGATTGACTTTATAATAAAAAAAGTCTGAACTGAGAAACTATAGGCTTCACATATTTTATTTATAACTAAAAAAGATACATTAATATATTCCACAAATTATATTTTTCTTAGGTTGCAAAAATTACTAAGTGTTCAGGTCATGAAATGAAAACAGTTGGCTGTGAAGGGAAGTATGAAGGGCCTTACTGTTGCTACCACCTGACTGCAGCGTCTGCTGCCTTCCCACAGAGCCCATTCCACCCTCGAGGGATGTAGAAGAGAGGGCAGCTCTTCAAGTTGACTTGAAGCAATCAGGCAGGAATTTTGGCAAGCAGGGAATATGCAGTTTCCAGAGAATAGCTACCTTTATTTTTTGTCCTGGATATAGAAATTTAATTCTCTTCTGTAGCTGAACAAAGTTCCTTGTGCTAATCTTACGCGTAGTCTGTTTTTAAGCTGATTGCCATTTCTTAATCAAGTATCCTCATTGTGTCTCATACCTCCCAACTTCCCCACCCACAGCACCCACACACCATGGCTCCAGAACCCCACCAGTTCTCCATGTTGACATTTCACTTGTTCACTGAGCACATACTTATAAAACAGCTAATCTGCACCAGGCATACTCAAGAAATTATAATAAAGCAGTCAGTGCATTGGATTTTTATGAAAACACCTTGTGCATCCAAAGGAGAGGGCCTTGGTCTTTGAAGCAATCATTTTGGAAAGTGTTGGCACTGTCTTCTTGAGCCAGTACATATGTGTTCATGTGTATCCTATAAATATAATTGTTTATAGTACATAAATATATTATTTCTGACATATGCATAATTGTAGTGTAATTAATTCCTGTACTAATACTATAGTGGCTGAAAATAAGAGTGGCACTGCAGCAAATGACCTTTACAGAAAGTCAGTTAACCCTTGTCAGCCCAAATTTCTCACCCTGGAAACCTGGGATAAACAATTGCAGAAATTTGCATGAAATAAAGTATCTACCACAGGTGCCTTATTAACACAGCACGCTCAAGAAATGATTGCCACAGCCATTATTACCCAACCCAGAGCGGAAATGTTGAACTCTTTTTCCATAATAATGTCCCAAATATAGAAACATTGTGTTAAGTATTATACACAATTGTTCAATTAGTGTAACAGGTAATACAAAAAGATAAACACATAAAGGTTTAAAAATTATTTTAAAATTATTGTCTTCAATAACAAAATATTTTATATTTTATATGACATTTATACAATATACTTTCTTATATTTTTAAATTGATATTTATTAAGGGAACTAATTGTACTTTTGGTATTCAATGTTTAAAACATTGCTAATGAAATTAATATCAAAATTACGGAAGTTTTAGAGCCATTTGGTTATGAGGGGGAAAACATCACAGGGTTCTTAGCCAAAAATTAAGATAGCATTAGTCATTTTCAAGAAAATGTTACTGTTCCAATTAATCTTGCCTCCCATCCTCTCCTGTACCCCATGGAAAGAATAATTAGGATTAGGTACATTCAAGTATGAGCTATTACTAAAACAAAATCCCTTAAACCCAGAAGTAACCTTATCATTCCAGTATTTTCAATGCATCAGTATACCCACTACCTTAAGAAATAGACTCACAGAACAAGGCTTTTTTTCTAAAGCGCTGGACTGGCTTGTTTCCTATGGATATCTGATATTTAAAAACATTGGAAGACCTCACACCCAGTAAGAGGCCTACTACCAAAAAGCAAGACACAACTGGACGTGGTGACCCACACCTGTAATCTCAGCACTCAGGAGGCTGAGGGAGGAAGATCACAAGTTTGAGTTCATACTGGGATACATAGCAAGATCCTGTCTCAAAAATCAAATTAAAAAAAAAGTGTTAGCATTGATGTGGATAACGTGGAACTCTCATGCACAGCTGGTGAAAATGTGAAGTGACACAAACACTATGGAAAACAACAGGATGGTTCGCCAAAAACTTTAAAATAGAATTATCATATGAGCTAGCAACCCCACTTCTGTGTACATATCCAAAAGAATTGAACGTGGAATCTCAGAGGGATATTTGCATGCCATTGTTCATAGCATTATTCGTGACAGACAAATAAATAATAGGCGTAACCAAACGTCCATCAACAGATGAATAAATAAATTGTGGTATATGTGTACCACAGAATATTAGTGGGCTTTAGGAAGTTCTTCCACATGAGGACATTATGAGAAGTGAAATAACCCAGTCACAATAAACAAATACTATGTTATTGCACTTAGATGAGGTACTTAGATTTGTCGAATTCACAGACACAGTGAACAAAATGGTGGTTACTGGAGCCTGGAGGGAGAAGGCAGTGGGGAATTGTGTACTGGGTCTAAAATTTCAGTTTTGCAAGATGAAAAGCATCTGGAGGTGAATGGTGCTGAGGTTTGCACAGCAATGTGAATAGCGTAGCACTACTGACCTATACATGTACAAGTGACTACAATGATAAGTTTTATGTTATGTATATTTTGCCACAGTTTTAAAAATATATTGAAAAGAAAGTAAAATTTAAACAAGTCTTAAAGGAAAATATAAACAGATGTATAATACCAGTGTGTACTAACTTAAGACTCTTTTTTCCCCTTAAAAATGCAACAAAAGAGCCAAATGAGACAACCATTGAATCAACCAGTCCTTTAGCTCTCAGAGTCTTGGATGTGAAGCACTTTCTCAATTCCCTCCACTTCGAATTCATCTTCATTGTACCTGTCATCTGTTCCCTTAAGCCACAAATGAAGGGCACATACCAACAAGGCCTCTCAGCAGTTCTGTTATTCAGAGCTGCAGTTTCTTGTCCTTGATGACCCCATGTGCCATGGCTGATTGCACATTGACCTTGGCTAGTCTTAAATCTATTCAGCAGCACCTTTGTACATTCCTGTAGAAAGAGACTGTAGAGCAGATGGAGGAGCTGGCTATAGGAACATGCTTATTATCACTGAAAATCTTCCTCCTCTTTCCAGCTTGGCTTCAAAGCCTGGGGGTGGGTTGTGCCAAATGGAAGATCCTAGTGACTCACAAGCTCCTACAGAAGAAAGACACACACAACTACTAAGGTCACATTTTCCTGCAATCATTTGTACATCACCACATTATTTTTTTTATTTACTTACTTGTTTACTTACTTGATTTTTTTTGAGACAGGGTTTCACTAATGTAGCCCAAGCTGACCTCACACTCTTAAGTTTCCTGCCTCAATTTAAGTGCTCTACCACTGAGCACTCTGAGCTATACCGTCAGCTCCTTGACCTCCTTTAGAGAGGTGTAGAGACACAGTGGTGTTGCTAAGTACCAGGCGAGGAATAAATTTTGAATTTCTGGCTTCGGTTTAACATGTGTTCAAATGGTACCAGACTGGCACACAGAATTCTGTGGTTGTGTGGCAGATGGTAAGGAGAAGCATGCAAGAGCAACTGGTGTTTTGCATCCATGGAAACTTTCCACTGCTTCACTGATCAGATGATGTATGAAAATGCAACCCTACTATTACTTATATATTATGAATATATAACTGTACATCCTATTATTATCCACAGTGAGTAATAATCACTCACATGAAGCTTTAGGAGCTGGGGGCCAGCTGGGACTGTGGCTGGCAGCCAAGGGAAGAAAGGACCAGTTCTGGGAAGGGAACAGAGGACAGCCAGGCTCAACTGTAGGAGCTATGTGGGATTCAGGTGTGCAGCTAAGTGCTGCAGAAGGTAACTTCAGACAAGTCATAATGACATCTTCTATGTCCCACAATTGCAGTACCATATCCTCACCTTATGACAGTGGTTGTTGATCCTTTGCCCCCTTCCTAGCCAGGAAATAGATTTTATTTGTGTGGTCAAATGCAAAATCAAAATACTGAAATGCACTTAAATAACTGTATCACTAATGAATGTAGAAGCTTAACACTAGAGATACTTCTTTTCTCCCAGTTTCTGTGGGTCCTGAAACCAAGCACAGCTTCACTGAGTCCTCTGGCTCAAGGTCTTCTATGAAGCTATGATCAAGGATTTAACCTGGGCTGGAGTCACTCAAGGCTCAGCTGGAGGATCACTGACTTCCTCATTCACTCAACTGACCATAGCACCTCATTACATAGCACTTGGCTTACTTTGGAGAAAGTGAGCACAAGAACCAGACAGAAGTCAGAGTATTGGGCTGGTGATAGAGTACCTGCCTAGCAAGCGTGAGGCCCTGAATTCAAATCCCAGTACTGCCAAAAAAAATCAGTATTTTTGTATAACCTATGTCAGGAGTGACATTCCGTTATGTTGGCCAACTGTGTTCATTAGCAGTGAATCGCTGGTTCTAGGCCACACTTACTATAGTGTGTTAAGGGCTTAGTTCCCAGCTTGGTGCTGTTGGGAGGTGGTGGAACCTTTCAGAGATGTGGACTAGTGAGAGATCTGGTCATTGGAAGTGTGCCTTTGCAGGGGATTGTGGCACTCCAACTTCTTCCTCTCTCTCTTTTCACCTTGCCCCTGAGGTGAGTAGTTTTGCTCAACCAGCATCAGGGCCTCTGAATCATATAGACTGGAACCTCTGAAACTGTGGGCCAAAATAAATCTTTTCTCTTTATAAGTTCACTATTTTGAGTATTTGTTATAGTGACAGAAAGCTGACTGGCATAGTACAGAAGGGTAGGGGATTACACACCAGCATGAATACCAGAAGGAGGGAGGGCAATGGGGACCATGTTTGAAGGTGCCCCTCCTAACAGCTTTGCCTTTTGACAATTTTGGATTATAATGCCCTTTCAAATAGAAGGTTTTTACAAATTACTACTTTCAGCATATCCCTGTCAGAGATCTAATGCATGTTGCCTAGCCACAGAATCTTAAGACAATGGTGACACTGGCATAAAGCAGTCTTGTAGCAAACCATCCTGTGATTCTACTGTATAGAGAGCATATTTTTTAGTGCTCCAATCTTTCTGACAATGTAGTCAGCTTTCATCTGAGTTTTACTAGAGGAGTCAAAGAGATGCTCTTGGTTACCACCAGAACCATAAAGTGACAGAGATAAAAAAGAATCTTTATGTTCATCTAGCTCAAATCTTTTATTTTACAATGTGGGGACAATAACAAGCTCGTGAAGACATTGCTCATTACTAGTGTAAGCTAGGGGCATGTTAGGTTTCAGAGATCTAAAGTCAAGTGATAGCATGGAGCCAAGTAAGTGTACTGCCCCTTCTGGGACACTACAGATGTGGATTAAAATATTAGGATGAAAAATAAGGCTAGAGAAGAAAACAGAAAAAGGAGAATAAGGCAAGAAGAATTCTGCAAAAAGAGGGACAGAATTGCAAAAGAAGATGAAAGGAGAAAGGCTAAGACATATTCACTGCAGATACCACTAGGGGGCTCCATGACTTTCTGATGTAGCTGTTTTAGTGCCGTGACATTCTGATGTATCCATCAAAACAAACAATTAAGCTTTAGTGTGCTGCCATTGACAGGCAGCATTGCACAGTGGTTAGGACTGTAGGTTCTGCAATCAGGTTTGAATCCCATATGTGCCACTAGCTACATCACCTCTGCAAGTTACTTAACCTCTCTCATCTTATCTTTTAAAAAGGGATGATAATAGTACAATACTGCATGGAATTGCCGTCAGATTCAATGAGCTAATAAACACAAAGTACTTATTAAACTGATAAGAACCAATACTACACATGATCTTAGCCAAAAGGCCGAGAAGCGATAACACAAAAGTACTTATAACAGCACGGTGCTCATGCAAAGTTCTATTGTCAAGCAATGAGGACAACAGACTTACCTTATTTTCAGTCCTCATTTGGATTTGAAAAAGGAATGAAACTTGGGACTGGGGTAGAGGGAGAGGATACAGGGAAGAGAGAGGACAGCAGCTAGGAAAAGGAGGTGGGTGTGCATATAACTGGGAATGTGCATCAAATCAGAATGCCTCGTGCATCACCAAGCAAATCAAATAGACTGTATTGGAAAGTCCTTTGGCCCACTCAGGCATCCTCTTAATCCTTTTTCAGGTCATTCTTCTATCCCTCCTCCCATGCTCCCTTCATTTCAGCTTCTCAGGCAGCAGCTGTTTGGTTCTTCCTATTTCTCATCCTCTCAGGAGACTAATCCCCAGCAATGGAAGGCTACAATGCAGTTGAAACAATAAACTGCAAATTAAAACTACATCTTTATATTATTACCACTATTATATAATATCAAAATTATTTACCATTAATTTTTCTTTTCATGTTGCCAGTGTGCTTCCTATTCCACCCAAGGAATTTTCCTCTTCTGCCTTTTTTTTAAAATATCAAGCGTGTATTTATTTGACAAATATTTTATCAAACAATTGCTATTCAAATTAGAATTTGTTGAGCACTTATTATGTCCTAGGTACTGTCCAGTGCATGTAACTCTGTGTATTAAATATTATTATTTGACCTATAGAGATGAGGAAAACTGTACCTGGAAAACCTGTCACTTGCTGGAGTGTCACATATCTACTTCTTCCTTCAATAACCTGAGTAGCTCTGGATCGTAAGTGGTCTCTGGACCTTACTGGGATCTCATTTTGTCTGCCCCACCCTGACTTCACGGACCAGGCTGGGCCTAAGGAGAAAGGACAAGTCCAAGCAGAAGTTGAAGGAGTTGTTTAAGGAGGGTCTGCATGAAACTAACAGAGGGAAGGAAGTAAGCAATGCTGCCTCAGTGTTCAGGGCACAAATTCTACACAGACCAGAACAAGAGCTGAAGAGAGGAGGGTATAATTTTCCCATCTCAGAGGTTTGCCTTGTAGGATTCAACGAACAGAATGCTGGATCAGGAAATCACTGAGGTGACTGGGCAGCCTTGGGCGTTCAATCACAGTGGCTGAGCTGACTGGGCAGTGTACAGAGTGGAAGGACATGAGAAAGACTCACAGGAACCCTAGGGTTTTCATCAATTACTGCAGGGGGGAGGCAATGGAGGGGCCTGGGGGAATGACGAAGTGGTGTGAGTTATTACAGATAACTCCTTTTTGTGACTTCCTTTGTATTGGTGGGAAATTAAGTCACGTGAAAAGAAGACGTACTGTCTTCAAAGAAGAGAATTTTTTGGAGCCAGACATGAGAACAGATTATTAAAATGTGGCAAGCACTATTATAATGAAACATATCGGCACTCAGGAAAGAATTCTCACAGAAAGTAGCAACTGAGTTGAGGCTCTGGAGGACAAACGAGGGTTTTCAGATGAAAAAAGGGATGGAAGAATATTCTAGATAGAAGGCTCTCACATGCAGAGGCTTAGGGTTACGAAAATTCTCTTCACTTAGAGTTAGGAGCAGATTGTAAACCACACCAGGAGATCTGGAATTTATTTTATAGTCAACAGAAAACCAGCCTACACGTATAAATGGGGATATCATGCAATCACTTTTTTTTTTGGTAAAGTAATTTAGAGGAAATTTGGACAATTAGTTGAGAGTGTGAGGTACTCAAATAGTGGTAGAGTAAGGAGCAGGGTTAGAGGAGTGAGGGGTACGAGGTAACAGCCTGAGCCAAGATCCAGTAGCCAGAGATCATAGTACAGTTTCAGGAGCTGAAGGAGGTTCTGTGCTGCTGGCAGCAGAAGAAAGAAAAGAAGGCTGCTCCATTGCATGCAGAATGCTGTGGGCTGAAGCGCAAGTTCAAACTGAAGTTAGAGCAGGGCAGAGGAGTTGTCAAACCCTTGAAAAATGACCCTTATTCATTCCTGCATCCTGCCCTAGCACCTATCCTAGAGGCTGGAAGGGGTTGTTGGTGGTAAGGGACTCAGACAATGTTTTCTTGAATTAAAGTAGAGAAATGAAGGAAGCAAGGCTCCAACAGAGCCCAGTGAGAGCTGGAGACTTCTGAAAACGGTCAAGCCCGCACTACCCGGCAGACTAGCAACCGGGTGTGTAGATAGGAGTAGGTTGGACATCACCTAGCTAGACAGCAGAGAGGGCTTCCGTAGGAGTCTGAACTGGGCAGCAGCAGTGTGTTTACTCAAATACTATACATCTAGAAAAGCTTAATTCTCATTTCACATTGTAAAAGAAATCTCCATAGTACTTCTAAGTCTAAAAATAGCATCTGCTTTACGCTAAAGTCGTCCTTTCTGAGGGGATGTGCAAAGAATGGCTGTAAACACAAAAGGAAAACAATGTGATCCCATCGCAACCATTCCAATGGGAGGGGAGTGTTTCGAAGGCATCAAACGCTTTCAAAGAAGGGAAAAAAAGAGAAGGGAGGGAGGGAGGAAGAGGAGAGAGAGAGAGAGAGAGAGAGAGAGAGAGAGGAGAGAGAGGAGAGAGGAGAGAGAGAGAGAGAGAGAGAGAGAGAGAGAGAGAGAGAGAGAGAGAGAGAAAGAGAGAGAGAGAAGACACCTCCTACAGAAATCTAAACCTAGGACAGTGGCATTTCCAGAGAAACCACCCATTTCTCTAGAACATCTTTTGTAGCCAACTCCAAGTGCCCCTAGTCCTGGAACACTCCCGCCCTCTGTTCCTGCCACCCCCACAACCACTACCACACATGTTGGCGGGATGACGGAGGTCGGTAGTGGCGCGGCAGCTCAGGTGAGGGGCCACCCAGTCCCCCTGAGGCGCAGGCGGCTGGAGCCCATTCGCTGCGGCGCGGCCGAGGGGCGGGTGGGGGTTGGCTAGTGGGGGAAGGGGCGGGAGCCGCGGGGAGAGTGCGGGGGAGGAGGACGCGAGGACGCGAAGGAGAGCGGGGAGGGGCAGCAGCGCGACGCTGGGAACCGCGAGCGGGGGGCGGGAGCGGCGGGGGCGCGCGCGGGCGCGGGGCCAGCCTCGCTCTGCCAGGGTCGTCAGCGGACGCGCGCCACAGTCGCAGCCTCAGACGCGCGGGCGCGAGGGACAGCGCCGGGGCCCGCTGGCCGGGGCAGCTAGAGGCGACCGCTTGGTCAAACACGAACGACATCCTCGCTTCATGGTCCTGGGCAGTTGCCCCCAGGCTGAGTGGAGGGCGCAGCGCGAGAACGTGAGTAGCTCTGCATGGGTCTGGCGGTGACACTCGGTCCTGCTCGCGAGGAGGACGCGGGAGGGTACTGCGTTGTCACTGGGACACTCGCCCGGGGCTCAATCGAGTGCTCTCCGGTCTGGCAGCGTCTGCCACAGGGGCGATACAGGTCACCAGCTCCCTTGTCCCTCACAGGCTCTTGTCACAGCCGCGGGCGCCAAGGCGGAGAGAAGGGGGACCAGCGCCCGGGCGAGAGCACAGCTCAAAGCCAGCAGCGCCGGCTGGCCGGGCCATCGCCCACCTCGCCATCTAGTGTGTGGCCAACTCCTGTCTCCGCGCCCGCGCCCCCGGGAAGCGCTGCTGGAGTCTCCTTGTTGGACAGCCGCGCGTGGAGCAGCTGCCCGACCCCGCACAGCGGCTTCGCTGGCATGGACCCTGAGGGAGGGCACAGGGTGGCTCGCCACAGGGCTGGTGGAACAGGGGGCCTGGCCGGCGTGTGCGTGTCGCGGTCCCTACGGACACATCTGGGCGTGGGCTTTGTTCGAGTGCGCTCACACCTGCGCGGATCGCCGAGTTCAGGGGGCGAGGCCGACTGCCCTCCTCCACTCTGTCTGTCCTGGAGAGGATCCGGATGCAGCGGGGGACAGGAAAGACACTGAGGACTGGGGTGGGGACACTTGCAGGGGGCTTTGTTGGCCCACAGGTGCGGGCCTGGCAGTCCCAGAACCACACCCAGCCTCTGAGGACTGGGATTTAGGACTGGCGCTCCGGGCATGGATATGATTAGGCTGTCAGTGGTGGGGTATGGCTGTAGCTTGGCCAGGGGAAGCTGTGTCGAGCCAGGAGTGACTGCTCGCGCTTAAGCATCCATCTCACTGCGAGGGCTATCTGCCCGGGCGCCGCCCCGGCTCCCTCCGAGCCGCGCGGGTGGGCTCCACAGCATCCTGGTCCCCGGTGTTGAGCCCTCCCAGCCACTCCCAGCCGGCATCTGCCAGGGAGCAGATCGGGGACCTAGATGTCGAGGAAGGGTGAGCCAGCGAGCTGGCATTTCTCTCAGAGGTGCTCTCTGGGTATCAGGTGCCGCAAGAGAGTTCCCATGGCCCAGAGGGGCTGCAACGCAGGCCATTTCCCTCCCTCCCGCCAGCAGCTCCCGGCCGGGTCTTCCATCCCCTGGCGATGGTGGCAGGAGGGTGGGGGACACCGAAGGAGATCGCAGGGATTGATATCATAAGAGGGAAACGACGCTCAGAAGTGCGAGTCTGAGCCGTTGGGCCCCTCCTCGCCCCAGGTTCGTGCAGGAAGAGATGGAGCCGAGCGTAATGGGGCAGGCAGCGATGGTTTCGCACCAGCAGCTCTCCCGGGGTTGTTTTGAGAAGGAGCACCTTAGCCACTGAATACAAACCTACTCGGGCTGGGCTGCTTTGGATGGGACTGTCTCCGCTATTGAAATGTGAGAATAGCTCGTGAGTGGCTGAGACCTTCCAGAATTGCCAAAATGGATTTAGACAATTGTATACTTTCTGCTTTAATGATACCGATTGTCAAACATGTTTGAGAGCTCCAGATTTGCTGGACGTTGTTCATGTTACACATACTATCTAATTTAACTCCCACAGTAATGCCATTTTCAAAATTGGGAGACGGTGGCTTAGACAGGCCAAGTAACTTTCCCGGCAACACAGTTTAGGGAAGAGGAAAGTGAGATTAGCTTTTTAAGCCCCAGTTTTTAGCTTCCAAATCGAAAATGTGGCCTTTTGGAGGCCTATCATTCATTTAGGGAAAGTCCAAAAACCTGTTTTACATGTAGGCTCACTCCTGTAATCCTGGCTTTTTGGAAGACTGGGATGGGGAGGATTATGGTTGCAGGTCAGCCCGCATAAGTAGAGAGACCCCATATCCAAACTAACCAAAGCAAAATGGACTGGAGGTGTGACTCGAGTGGTACAGTGCCTGCTTTGCAAACTCAAAGCCATGAGTTCAAACCTCAGGTCCATCAAAACAAAAACACAAACAGGAAGGTAGAAGGCTATTTTATTCTGACCCCTGCAGACCCCTCACGGTGGCAAGCAATATTGCAATTCAGAAGACTGTGTTGTAGAACCCCCTGGGTTGTCCCTAATTCCTTTACAAGTTCTTTTATTCCCGGTAGCTTTTAAGTATGTGGGTGTTAACCCACAAGGCAGCCGATTAAAGTCACTAAAGTGTTCTTTGCAACCAGAGCCCTCTGTAATTACAGAGAGGTGTTCCTGTCACATCATAGTTTTAATAAAGCTTGTTTTTTAAAAAAAAGAAAGACAAATGTTTCTATTTCAGGTTCTCAATCCTGAATGTCCTTTAGAGGCTATTTTGATGGCAGAAGAGTTATTCCTCAAATTGGATGCTGAGTTTGAATAGGATCCTAGCACAGAAACCTAGGAAAGCATCCAATATCCTAAATAATGGGAAGGTGTGGCACATTTACAAAGACTCTACATTAATGAGAAGAGAAGAATTTGAACGAAAGTGAAAAAGCTAATCTTGGCAGAGCTTTTAGAGTTATTATAATTAAACAATCAATTGGAAAAAGGGATTCTTGGTAATCCTACTGACCCAAGATCTTTCCACCTCCTTTCTGCTTTATTGCAGGAAAGTTCCTAAACATTTCACATATTTCTGGAATTACAGAGCTACAATAAACTTCAGGGAATGTAGTATCTAAACCTTTGAATTTCAAAAGGAGGGCAATGGGGGCTCAGTCTTGTAATTCAGGATAGTGATGTGGCCTTTGGATTCAATGCCATGTTGTTACTGCAGCAGTGACAGTAAATGAAAAGTCATTTCTGGAAATGCTAAATCCTGTGAGGTCCATGCCACAATGGTGGCAATAATGACTAAGTGTAAATGCTTCAGAAGTGTGTCAGAGGGCATTGAGAATGTGTACACCTGAGCTGTAGAAAATTTCCTTAAGAATCACTTCAAGTTGGATGCATTGGCTCCCACCTGTAATCCTAACTACTTGGGGAGTCAGAGGATCAAGATTCAAGGCCAGCCTGGGGGCAAAAAAGTTCATGAGATCCCATCTCAACCAATAAAAGCTGTCATTCCAGCCATATGAGAAGCATAAACAGGAGGGCCGAGGCCCAAGCGAACCTTGGAATATAGCAAGACCCTATTTCAAAAATAACCGAAGCAAAAGGGCTGGAGGTATGGCTCAAATGATAGAGCACTGTCTAGAAAGTACAAGGCTCTGAGTCCAAACCCTAGTACTGTCCAAAAAAGCACTTCCAATAATGGTTTAATGTAGGTAGTTTTCCTTGTGTGACTGGCTGAATAGAATCGGTAAATATTATATTGTGTAGGTGCAAAGGAGCTGTTTAATGGAGCTTCACAAGAAGCTTTTCTTTAATTAATTAATTTATAAATATTTACTGCATACATGGCCTCCAGTTCTAAGCACTAGAGAGACAGTGATGAGCAAAACACTTTCTGCCTTCAGGAAGATTAATTCTAATTTTATCATCTAAGACTACATACAACCCCTGCCCCCCACAGAGGTTTTTTTTTTTTTACAAATCACAAGAGTACAGCTTGGAAAATTTGCACAGACTGAGCACACTGTGTGACTAGCACTCAAGTCCCCTGACAGAATGTAATGAACCTCTGAAAAAGCCCTCTGGTGGTCCCTACCAGTCAATACTGTCCTGAAAGGTAACCCCTGAATATCATCCATGCTGATAGTCTTACCATGACATCATACACCAGCAGCCTTTGGAGTCTCATCCCCATTGTTTTCTTTTTTTGTGGTGCTGGGGTTTGAACTCAGGGCCTGCACCTTGAGCCACTCCACCAGCCTTTTTGTGATAGGTATTTTTGAGATAGGGTCTCGAGAACTGTTTGCCTGGGCTGGCTTCAAACCTTGGTCCTCCTGATCTCTGCCTCCTGAGTAGCTAGGGTTACAGGTGTGAGCCACTAATGCCTAGCTACATCCCCATGTCTAAAGAACAGTCTCCATCAGAGAAGGATGGCACTCAGAGCAAATTTACCTGGAATATAGAGACATGGTTGTCTTCTGTGGGAAGCTTTAGTGTTTGGACTCAAAGAGTGCTTTATGTCAACGTTCAACTGCAATGGTTGGCAAAGATGAAATTATTTGAAAATGATTGGAACTTACTAAATACATCTAGGTGATCTTTTTCTTTAAAATCTCATGTTTTTCCTCCTGAAGGACCCCTGAACTCTCCTGACAGATAAGGACATTAGAGACCTGGATGCCAAGGGCAAGAATCCAGTGGCTTATTTTCTTTAACCCATTGTCTGTTCAGCCAAATGAAAAGCTCTTTAAGTTTAGAAAGACCTCTATTGACATCGAAGGTTGAGGCCCTGCTCCCCAACTCCAATGAGGTATAGTTGACAAAAATTGCAGATACTCAAGGTATACAAGTTGATGTTTTAATATAGGTATGTATTTTGAAATGATTATCATACTGAAAGTAATAAACACATCCATCATCTCATGTCACCTTTGTTTTAGTAGTGAGAACATTTAAGATCTACTGTCTTTAGCAAATTTCAAGAATGCAATAAAATATTAGTAACCAAAGTCACCATCCTGTATATTAGAGCTCTAGAATTTATTCCTCCTAACTAACTGAAACTTTGTACCTTTAAAAAACGCCTCTCCACTCCCCACCCACACCCATAACCCCATCCTCTGCAGTACCTGAGAACCACCATTTTACTTTCTGCTTGTATGAGTTTGACGACTGAGGCTTCTTTTCCTTTCTCTTATTCTTTGCTTTTTCCTTCCTTCCTTCCTTTTTTCCTTCCCTTTTTTTCTTTTTTGACAGAGTCTCACTATATAGCCCAGGTAGGCCTTGAACTCACAATCCTCCTGCCTCAGCCTCCCAGGCACTGAGGTTATAGACATGCACTGCCAGTTCTGTGAATGAAGAAATGTATCAAAATCAACTGATGATTGTTAATTTTCCCTCTCAAAACAGGGAGGAGAAGGCTGCATGAGGGAGGAAATATGAGATGGCTCTGACTCCAGCTTTGGCGCTGTAAATCCTAATGGAGAACAAATTCAACTTACTTATAAAATGTGATTTTTTTTCTGAGTTACTTTTTTTTATGGTAAAACATTTATAACATACATTTGCTATTTTAACCATTTAAAAATATGTGATTTAGCATTGTTGAGTGCATTCTACATTGTGGACAACCATCACCACTATCCAGCTTCAGAATTTTTTTGGTTGTACTGGGATTTGAACACAGGGCCTATGCGCTTACAGGTAGTCACTTTACCACTTGAGCCATGCCCTCCCAGCTCAAGAGATAGGATCTCTTGCTTTCTGCCTGGGCTGATATTGGGCCAAAATTCTCCTACCTCTACCTTTCTTGTAGCTGTGATTACAGGTGCGAACTGCCATGCCTGTGTCCAGACCTTTTTTCATCTTTCCAAACTGAAACTCTACAAAATAAATAATAACTCCTATCCTCTGGCATCTACCATTCTACCTTCTGCCTGTGTGAATTTGACTACCTTAAGTACCTTGTGTGAGTGGAATTATACACTGTTTGTCCTTTAGTGATGGGTTTACTTCATTTCACACAATGTCTTCAAAGTTCATCCACGTATCAGGATTGTCATCCCTTGTAGTTCATTCTATGCAAACACTACATTTTGTTCATCTTTTTTATCTCTTCATCTGTCCATGAATACCTAGGTTACTTCTGCATTTTATCTGTTTTTACGATGCTGCTATGAATATCGATATACAAATATCTGTTCCAATCACTGATTTTAATTGTTTGTGTATATCCCCAGAAATTAGATGCTGAATCAGATGGCAACTGTATTTTACATTTTTCAAGGAACCACTGCACTGTTTATTTTACGACAGCTGCACCATTTTATATTCTCACCAGCTATGCACAGGGGTTCCCATTTCTCCACATCCTCACCAGCACTTGTTACTTCCTGTTTTCTTTTTCTTTTCTTTCTCCCTCCCCACCCCCGGTGGTACCAGGATTTGAATTCAGGTCCTCACACTTGCTAGGCAGACACTCTACCACTTGAGCCTCGACACCAGCCCTTTCTTTTCTTGATAATACCCATAATAATGGGTATGAAATGTTAACACTTTTACTTTTTTTTTTTCCTGGCAGGACTGGGGTTTGAACTCAGGGCTTTATACTTACAAAGCAGGTTCTCACAAAGCAGGCACTCTACTGCTTTGAGCTACACCTCCAGTCCATTTTGCTCTGATTATTTTGGAAATAGGATCTTGTGCACTCTTTGCCTAGGCTGGCCTCTAACCTTGATCCTCCTGATCTCAGACTCCCAAGTAGCTAGGATTACAGGCATGAGACACTGGGTCTGGCTTCACTTACTTTTTAAAGTTATAAATCTTGTATTATAGACAACTCATTCACAAAGTTTTCTAGCTTCTTGGTTTAATTTTTATCAATTAGGTGACATACATTCCTGTTGACTTTCCAGAATGTTGAATTGGAGTATATCTGTCTGTTGTCCACCTGTGTCAAATGATTTTGCTATAAGAGTATGTTAAATTAATATGTTTTTGTTTTATTGCCCCCAAATGACATTATTATTTTAATCCAGAAAATAGGTAGGAACATTCTTCTGCTGAATGTTCAGAGATGTGCTAGAGTTGCAAAATAAGTTCTGCAGCAAGCATTTCTCCCTACCACTGAATCCTCAAAGATGATGGCATAAACCCTCACCACCCAATTATAATTGCTTAGCCAAGCTAATAAAAAAGATGTGGTGTCAACTTAATTGACCTGTTTTACTGGCATACAAGGTTGGAATTCTAAATTAGAAAAAAAAATTTACAGTCTAATGAAGATTTTCTTTCAAAGGGCTAAAAAGCTAGTGAATAGAAGAAATACTAGTGGTAAAGGGAAAAAAAAATCGCAACTAATACTCCTCCATTGCACATACCATTGAAATGCCTTATTCCATTTAGAAGCAAGAATGACTAAAATTCTATCTTGCACTGTGTGTTCTTCAGTTTTCTTTCATATTTCCCTGTGCTAAAGCATTGTTTGGTTCACATGAGAATAAAAATGTTAGTTGGACAGAAATGATCCTTTAAAAATTCTTACTAAATGATAGTAAGAAGGGCTGGAATTAGCATTTTGAATACACACATTCATATTTGTATATATCTAAATTTATGAGCATGGTATATTGGTTCAAAACCTATAACCAGAAAAATCTATTCCCAGGGCAATCCAAGGGAATCCTGTAGGAGGCCTTCCACTGAGTAATATGCAATGAATTTGATTTATCTCTTTCAAGTGGGTTGAGAGCATTCAAAAAATTCAGTACATGTCTTCAGTGTGTAGTGCTCTTTCCTCCAAATTTCAGCTTTAAAGCCAATTCCATGCTGCTCAAATGCCCTTGGCATTGAAGGGTATGATTTCTAGCATGCATTTTTGATGATCATCACAAACTTATGTTATTCTCTCAAGGGAAGGGGAAGGGGAGAGGAAAAGTCCTAATCTTCCACTAATTATGCCTTAAGGTAAGAATGGACTGTGAAAGAAGCTTCATCCCGGAGGTTTTTGGTTCTTTGAGGGAGGATGGCTTGCGAGTGAGCACACTGCTGCCTTCCAAAGCCTGGTGCGCCTTTTCAGTCCCTTACCTCAATAGAGAGCTGAAAGGACAAAAGTGAACAAAGGAGGCCTGTTTTGCCTGCCCCACTTGCTGGGCTGTTGTCTTGGCCCTTTTCAGTGAAGGAGTGGAGGGGGGGAGCTGGGTCAAAGTTGAAGAACACTGAAAAGGAATTCAAACTTCACGTCGAAATTTGAATTATAGCTTCAGTTTGAGTGCTGTGTAGATAAGTTTGAATTGAAAATTTTGAATCTGTGCAAGCTTAAGTGACAGATGGTGTTGGAACAACGTACACAGTGCTGGATGGCATACCCGAAATGTTGAGTGCCCAAGTGAGACACTCAGTAAACATCCAGTTAACTGACAAAAGTTTGAAAACTGTAAGAAGTGCAGTTTGATGCTCTTCATCCCATGAAGACATTGGACTGTGTGAATTAAGGGTGGGGGGACTGTGCCTGCGTACACTTACATGCACTTTTCCCCTAATTGCATTGCAAATATTCTTTGGACTCTTCTGCAGCTTTCCTCTCTACTATCTGGTTGAATAAATATAGAAATGCCCAACCAGCTTCCCTTGTAAAATTCTATTACAGTATTTTGGTATTGTCTGCAGAGTGTTTTGGTGTGGTGGGATGAATAAATATTAAATATTCAGTGGGTTTTTTTTTTCCTGTATGAGTATATTTATGAAGAGTCATTTTGGCTTTCTGCTTCCAGTGGGGATCTACCAGTCATATTTGCCACTGAGGTTTATAAATGGCCATGGCTCCCCAATTTGGCAGGTAGCATCCAACTTTAAATGTGTCAGTCTGTACAACGATAGTAATAAGACAGTTCCTAGGAAGTAGGCGTTACTAGGATATAAGTGAAATAAAAACAATTGGGGGTAATTTGAAAACCTTCCTCATGTTCCCTAAGACTACTGTTCGAAATTGAAAACTTGTAGTATTTGAAAACTAAGAAATCGAAAGCTGAAAAATTCCCAGATTTTTCTTTAGCATCATTGACCCTTTAAATGACTTGGTGACATAGTCTTTTGTTCCCGTGCTTGTCGAATGATTAGTAATAGCCCAAAAAAAGGTGAATATTCCTGCTTTTAGAGAAATGACATTGTCATGGAAATAATATGAACAAAACAATAAGGAGGATATTCAGAGATAATTAATACTGTAATATAAACAAGAGCTAACTTGCTTCGGAATTGATTATATTAACATATATGATGTGGTATGTATTTTACATAAATCATGATATATGTAGTTTGTGTGTCATAAATTTCAAGATAAACTACATTTTAGATAAAATAGGGGTTTTAAAACTCCTATATATTTACAAATAAGTAAATAAATATTTATTTTTCCTGGTAACAGTTGCCATGATACAGAATTACAGTGGAAGGTAAGATGTAGCAAGGGTTGATTGCAGTTTGAGAGGTATGAGGGGATTCATTAAATAGGAGACACAGAGAGAAATCATGGTCCAATTCATATTCTGGAACTGGTAATGGAAGATTAGAGATGAGGAAGTATAAGGGGTAAGTGGGCAGGTGGGTAATGAGAATTGTGACATCTTGGAGAAGTGTCCTATGGTCGAAGGAAAGAAAATTTAAATAATGAGGAGAGAGTGAAGAACAGAGCACTGAAAGGATCATAACATAAAATCTGAAAGAAAGAGAAATGGGAAGAAAACTTTTTGTGGGTGATTGGCTGACAGAGAACAGCCTCCATTTCATGGCATCCAATGCTAACTGTTTTAGCTATAGCTTATTGTGAGACTTATGTCATTGAAGAAATTTAACACCATAAAATAGAAATAACTCATAAAGTATTCTGCAAAATGAAGTATGGTAGGACATTTACATTTAAAAGAAATCTTTTGAGAAAAATTCCCTAAGTAGTCAAAGCTAAAGTTATTTCAATGTTAAACAGTTAAATTCTTGACCAAATTGGCTCTTTTTTTCCAGGTATTGTGTTCCTTTATAGAGAGGTGGCTCTAGTTTGAGAAAATAATAAGATATATGAAACTGTGAATTTAGTCGAACCCTTTGGGTGATCATTCATGTCAAACAGTATTCTTCACTTTGCATAGGATTGTATGATGAGTGAACTTCTAAAATCTATCAGAGTTCAATCTATGAACAACTTTTCAGAAATATCTAAGTAGACAGTTCATTCAGTGTGGCCAGAGTGCATGACATAATAGACACCTAGTGAAACCTGAGCAAATAAGGGTAAATAAAAGTCAGCGTAGAGGTAGATATGTGGTAAATGAGGAAAAGACCTCAATGGCCTGAAAATATTTGGTATTTATTTGCTCGAGATAATTTTGAGAGGCTGTGATGAAGGAAAAAAGGTAACTAGGTAGTCATCGAGGCAACTCAGACCTTGCTCATTTTAGAATCCTGCCAGCATGCCCCAGGTCTTGTTCTGTTCCATTAGACACCTGAGCTGCTTTTCTCATGGCACATGGTAGCATGTATGTGAGAGTCCCATGTCTGATGAATGAGTGAGTGCAAGAATGAATGACTGAATACATGACTGTTGTGAAGAAAGTCAGAATGTCAGGAGGATATTTGTTGGAGAAAATACAAGGATTTTGTCTTTGGCCCTGATTTAAAGACATAGATGAAGTCTAGACCATAGAAAATCAAACATCATAATTTTATGCCTGGTTCTCTAGATTGTAATTTGCTTTCTGGTTCTAAATTAGCAGTTGAGCAGGCAGGTGAAATCATTCAGTCTGCAAGGGTACCAGTTTTTAAATTGTCATCATGGATCCTCAGTGCTCTCTTTGTGACCATGAAGAATTCCTCTATAATTTAATACCTTTGCTCACGGCAAATGATTCTGGATTTGCACAAGGCTTTCCTTTCCCTTCATTGCCTGAAGCTGGTGCTTATCATTACCCACCCCCCAGAGGTGTCTGCACACTGATTGGGTTAAGCACTTTCTGTGATTGCTTTCTACTATGTGAATTTGAAGAAATCAGGAGGGGGCGGGTACCCAGGAGAGAAAGGAAAAGTGAGAAGGCTGCACCTGAAGCCGGTCAGAACCACTTCTGCTACAGCAGGAGTGATTGACCATTAAATAACCTTTTCTGTGATTTTCTTTATGTTCCAAGATGTGAGTTAAGTTACTGCATGCCTCCCCAAGTAGTTAGTGGTTATAAGGATCGGGTTCAAGGCAGTCATATCTCATCTAAAAGATAGCTAAAGTAAAAAGTTACATGAAACCTTTGATTGATAACATTTTGAGAAGTACTGACCTGGACTACTTGATTAGGAAAACTCATTATGCTTCATAGAAGTACCTACAACCTTCTCTTCCTTTGCTAGAAAATGGAGATAAAACACAAAGTGTTCTCATCACCCAGCCCTGCCTCATCAGGGCACGTAGCTAATAACAAATGATAAAAACGAACAATGACATACATCTATGTGGATAATAGGTAGAATATATCAGTAACTTTTCACCATAGCATTTTGGCAAATTTTGCTTCAAGGATGTCTGGATCAGTATCCTTAGCGATATGTCTGTCTAATTGAGTTTGAATAAGTGAAGTGGTCTCATACTGCAGCTGAGAGATTAATACTCTTATTGATGCTATGTAATGGAATTGTTTTCAAAACCACAAACTGTATTGACAACCTTCAACATATTATCATATATATGTGAAAGTCAGAGTGAGTTAATATGATAAAATAAGGATGTAACTTCAGCAAATACCTTTTTACTTGGCTTCATTCTGTCAGTGTGATGTTTAATTTTTTTTTTTTGTGGGACTGAGGTTTGAACTCGGGCTTCACGCTTGCAAAGCAGGTGCTCTACCACTTCAGCCACACTTCCAATCCATCTTCCTCTGGTTGTTTTTTGGAGATGGGGGTCTCTTGAACTATTTGTCTGAGCTGACCTTGAAGCTCAGTCCTCCCTCCCAATCTTATCATCCCAACTAAGTAGGATTACAGAGGTAAGCCACGGGCACCCTACTTGATGATTAATTTTGATTGTCAACTTGATTGCATCGACAAGTACCTAGGAAATTGGTAAAGCACACTTCTGGGTATATCTGTGAGGATGTCTCCAGAGAGGATAAACCAAGAGGAAAAGACCCTGAATGTGAGCTGCACCAGCCCATAGCCTGGGACCCAGACGGAATAAACTCACTCTGTTTCCTGCCCACAATGACATGAGCTGCTCTGATTTACCACACCCTCCCCGCCTTGAGGGACTGAAACTCTGAAACTGTGAACCAAAATAAATCCTTCCTCCCTCAGGTTGTTTATGTCAGATATTTTCTCATAGTGATGGAAACTAACACAGTCAGTAATAGACTTGTGAAATCGAATTATGTTTATTTCAAGCCATAATCCCATCTGTGTTCTTCAAGAGGACAGTTGGTAATTTTCTGTATCAGCTAAGACTAACTAGCAACCTCACAGACCAAAAAGCACAAAGCCATTTTAATATCTTAAATTCATCTAGCTTACAAACCATACATGCTTAGAAATTTAATATGTGGAGAATTATATGCAGTGAGGCTTGTGGACAGGTTGGTTCATATCCTTGTGATGCTTTGCATTTATTCTATCCCTCTGCACCTCAAAGAAGAGACCCCTGGGTACAGACCCCAAGCTTTAGAACTTTTATAAGAACCTTTAGAAGTGATGGGTTGAATTATGCCCTCTCAAAATTTGTATTTTGAAGTCCTAACCCCCATTACCTCAGAATGTGACTTTATTTGAATACAGGGACTTTACAGTTACAATAAAGCAGAGTGGGTCTCCATCCAATATGAGTAATGTCTTTAGTTAAAAAAAAAAAAAGGGAATGTGGAGTCAGGCCCAGTGGGAGAAGTCCATATGAAAATGGAAGGCCAAAGATCGCCATCAAACCACCAGGAGCTAGGAGAAAGATATGGAACAGATCCTCTGTCGTGGTCCTCAGAAGAAAGTAATCCTGCTGATACCTGAACTTGAACTTCTGCCTTCCAGAATTGTGAAGCAATGCATTTATGTTGTTTTTGTTCCTCTGTTTGAGGTTCTTTTATACAGCAGCCTTGGCAAACTTAACACCAAATGTAATACAAGTCCACCTGTTTCTAAACCTATCACTTACAAAAAAGAGTGAACCTTCAGCTTCCCACATCTCTATGTTCCTATATCTATGTCATGTCTATTTATTTATCTCTATACTTTGTGTACCCAGGGAGGATGTATCTATAAACCACATATTTCGAAAGCAGGCATACCTTGAATTAGGCACAGAAGTACTGGAATTTGTGGGCAGAGTATTATTTTGTATTAACTATACAAATAGATGAAGTTGGCAGTTCAGCTGATTACTCTTGGTAATAATCAAGTTGATTTCAACTTGATTGCTTCTGTCAAGTGTAAATTGTCATCACCTGGGAGTTTAAGGGTCCATATTTTGTTCAAGTCTCTACAGGTGCACTTGCTGCACCTTGCTAATCAGAAAGTTCCTCTTGATATGAAAAGTGATGTGGCTACTGATATTTACTCACGGAGGAGAGCAAAGGCTCAGATGAGCTCTTGGAAAATCAGTCTGAATGCTGCTTCAAAGCAGGGTAAAAGTGTCACCATGCAGAATTTTGCAGTAACCAGGCAGCACCACTGACTGTGTGAAGAAGCAGGACTGCAAGAGCTTTGAATGCACTTGAATATTAGTTTGAATACGTTGTAAACTCTAAAACCATTTCAGCTGGTCCTTATGAGCTGTGCTCATGTGGCGTGATAGCCTTACCTGATTTAGTCAGTAGGCTCCTCCAGGCAGTGACCCTGACTATAAAGGTATTGGGTATCGCATTAAAGAGCAGCTACATCCAAAACCTGTCCTACTTGTCTTCAGTAACACCAATGAGTGACTTGGCAGGAGGATTATTGGGAAGGATGCTGAGGACTTTACAACTCTGAATTTGTGTGAGTCAGTGATTCCATTTTAACCCCAGTTTGGGGTTCCCTCCTGGCAATAATAGTTTTCCTTGCTATGGACTTGGACTTAATTATGATCCTGTTGGGAGGGACTACTGAGAATCTAGCAGCATCCAGCAGGAAATAACTTTGAATCATGGCTGTTTTAATTTTGCATATTCTTACAGCTTCCCTTGAATGTACAAGGCAACGAGGCGCAAATTGACCAGGGGAGATGCATAAGGCCACAGGTAGGAGCAGAGAGTGAAGGCAGTAGTTTATATCTGAAAATCACTGACTCCGTATAAACTTTTTAGGTCTTCTAAATATTTGCTTTGAAGACAACTTTGTGAGGATATTTGAAAGGTTTATGGGGACCATTGTAAAGGTTGGTGACTGAACCATGTTCATTTGCAAATGTGCTAATATGAGACCAGCCCTGTCCCTTCTATGATAAATTACAGCTTTGAATCCATTAGATTATTTGAAATTGTTAGTCCAGATTTTTGTTGCATTAAACTAACCTTTTTTTTTTTTTTTTTTTTGGCATCATGGAGTTTGAACTCAGGGCCTCACACTTATAGGCAACCCTCTTAGCACTTGAGCCACTCCACCAGCTCTTTTTTGTTATGAGCTTTTTTTTTTTTTTTTTTTTTTTTTTTGAGATAGGGTCTTGTGAACTGTTTGCCCAGGGCTGGCTTTAAACTGTGATCCTCCTGATATCTGCTTCCTGAGTAACTATGGTTACAGGCGTGAGCCACCAGCACCCAGCTTAAACTGACATTTTGAAGTTCTATGTACTAGACTACTCTTATTTCCAGTACTGGACAAACATAATACATTTTGGGAAACCAGTTACTGCCTGGGAAAATGGAAGTAGGCTCTGTTGTGGCTACCTGCTCTGGCCCTCATCTAAGTGTAATTTCAGCCCTCCCCACTCCCTTTCTTGTCCCCACTGCACAGTTAGGAGGAGGACCAGTCATGAATATGCATGTGTCACACACCTGTGACCAACAACTCCCTCCTCAAGGAATGGCAGCATATCAGTTACTTGAGACAGATGACTCATGGCAGCTGCTGTCTGTGGCCCACAGGGCTCCCTGCCCTGCCCTGACAGCTGCACATCACATCCTGCCGTCACACCACCTCGGCCACCTCCATCACCAGGACATCAAAAAGGGGCCCAGCCTACTGATCCCAAGGTATTATTACTTCGTGGACAGTCAGCTCCTAAAGTATTATATATAAACATGTTTCTCTGAATTTTAGGAAATGAGATCACTGTGGGTTTTAAAACATTGCTGTTAAGAAATAACAATAATTCCAGGCACGTATTGATTACTTAACCATACAAAGCACCTTATGTGAATTCTTTGTGTCAGAGCTGGCAATTTTTTTTTTTTTTGGTAAAGGGCCAGATCCTAAATATGTTAGACACTGTAGGTCATGTAATTGCTCCAGAAACGTCATAGACTGTATGTAAATGAATGGGCATAAGCGTGTTCCCATAAAACTTTTTTTTCTTTTACAAAATTGATACTGGGAAAGATTTGGCCCATGGGTCTTAGTTTATGTTCCCTTGCTTTATGATATTATACCCATTTGATGGATGAGGAAGCTGAGGCTTAGGGAGTCTAAGTAACTGGCTAAAATAGCAGAGCTGTTAAGTAGCAGAGCTGAGCTTCTAACCCAAGGAATCTGATCTTTAGCTTTTAGTCTTAACTCCTATGAGCTACTGTGTTAACCTGCCGTGATAAATGAGGAGAATGGAAGTTTAGTTTCTGCATGTTGTGAGTTAGAGTATGAGCCAAACGTTGAAGGGAAACGCTGTGTGGGGAACAATGTCCGCCAGGGTTCTGGAGATGCTATTTAGGTAGATGTACACAGTTAATGTACTTTCTACATATTCTAGTGCTGTGACTACATCCTTGGCTAGTTGAATAAAACTTTAAAGATTCTCCAGACAGTAATCTGATATTGTGGTCATTGTAGTCAATAGGATTAAAGGAAGCAAATGACTCAAAATTTTAAACCTATGTAGATTATTATCTTTAAAAGTTTGCTTATAGGTTGGTGATCCATGTGTTATATAGTATGATGACTTTGCATATTTTATTTTCACAATAAAAACATTGTGCAGAAGAGTTTTTACTATATTTAACATAAAACCCTTGAAAGAATTCCAGTCTCCTCCCCATGTTCCCCCACACCACCTAGGAAGGACAGCTCCTTTTGTGTTTTATTTCCATGGTAACACCCGTCAATTGAGAAAAACAAACCCACCAGATAACCATCTAGTTGACATTGTTGGGCATTTCCTTAGGGAACTCCTAGTGCTTCTTGGTGTCAAGATAGCACCTGAAGTAGAATTACAGCATCCTCTTGTGGCTTTTTTAATTGCACAGCAAGCTCTTTAAAGACTGGAGTTTCCCCAGGTGGAGTAAAGTCAGGAAATATTTAGTTTTAGACAGCAGTTCAGCAGACACAAAATAGTGTGAGCAGCCAACCTTCAAAGATGTTTCTGGGACAACGTAAAGAGCTCCAGAACTCACAGTTTCTGACACTCAGGTGAATGAAATTTTAGGAAGTGTGCAGCTGACAAAACGGGGACCTCATGTGACTGGCACGTCATAGCTGCTCATGCTTTGTTTGAGGGAAAACTCAAAATGGAGCCACTCCCTGATGGAGAAATCAGAGAGTGAAAGGTCTTGTCGAAAGGGAACTCTACTCTATTTGGAGAGCTGAACTCTGAAAGTAAGCCACAAAGAGGAAGAGAAGCCAGCTAGTGGAAAGGCTGGCTGCAGTGCTCGTGTGAAATGCTGCTGTGAATTAACAGATTATTAAAGGTATGGTTGATGAGTGTAGAAATTTTTTTTCTGCTGAGTCATTTCCTAGAAAAGATAGCTCGAGTTCTATTTGTTTAGTTAAAAGAAAAAGCAGCCCAAATAAAGAATGGAATTATAGTACAACAGAACATTTTGTTTTTCTTGAAGTACTTTTTACTGCTTTATTAACATATCATAAAATTCATCCATGGCAAGTATACATTTAGTGATTTTTAATAAATTTATAAATTTTGCAGTAAGCAGAGTTCTAAGATGGCCCCTAAGAGTGTCACCCCAGTGTATATGCCCTTGCATCATATTCTCGCCTAGAGTGCTGATGGAACCTGTGAGTATGATGGGGTGTTGTTTAACCCCTATGCTACATTGTGTGGCAAAGGTGAAAGGTTTTGCAGATGTAACAGAGATTCCAAGTCAGTTGATTTTGAGTTAATGGAATGGGAGATTATTTTGGCTGGGCTCACTTAATCCCGTGTGTGTAAGGACTGCCATGACAGACACTCTCCTGTTGGCTTTGAAGAAGCTAACAACTCCACTAGGGATTGCTCATGGAGAAGCAAGGCCTGCACCTACAAAGAACTCAAGTCTTCCAGCTCCTAAATAAGCAGAGGAGGACCCTGGGCTCCACATGAGAAAGCAGCCTGCCCAGCAATGTGATTGTCTCCTTTTATTTAACCTTTGTCCAGTTTCTCTCAGCAATGTTTTGAAATTTCATGTGTAGATCTTACACTTCTTTTTTTGGGGAGTGGGGTTTGAACTCAGAACTCTGCACTTGCCATCAGGTGCTCCAACGCTTGAGCCACTTGCAAAGCAGGCGCTCTACAACTTGAGCCATGCTTCCAGTGCATTTTTGCTCTGGTTATTTTGGAGATGGGGTCTTGCAAAGTATTTGCCTAGGCTGACCTCAAATCACAATCCCCCTGATCTCATTCTCCCAAGTAGCTGGGATTACAGGCACGAGCCACTGGCTCCAGCACCCTTGGACTCCTTTTGTGAATTATATTTTGTTTTTGGGATGCTGTTGTGAATGGCATTATTTCCTTCACATCATTTTTGATTATTTGTTACAATATGTACAAGTAAAATGGACTTCTATATATTGATCCTAGAACTGATAAACTTGTTTATGAATTCTCATAATTTTAAATGGATTTCTTAGGATTTCCTGTGTCATGTCATCTGTACACAAAGGCAGTTTTGGTTTTTCCTTTGTGACTTGGGTGTCATTCATTCTTATGCTCCTTATTGCACTAGCTACACATGCCCTTGCATTGTTCAGTGAAGGTGTTGAGTGTGGGCAGCCTTACCTCATCCACGTCCTTTGGGAAAATCATTCATCTTTCACATTAACTATTATAAACTGTAGATTTTTTTCACAGAAGCACTTTGTCTGAATACACTTACTTCTATTCCTAGATTATTGAGGATTTTTATCATGAAAGGGTACTGGATTTTGTCAAATGCATTTCTTACAGCTATTACAATGATAATGTGATTTTTTGCTATTTATTCTATTAATATACTGTATTAATTGATTTTTAGATGTTAAAGCAAACATGTTTCTGTAATACATCCCATGTGGTCATGTTGAATTTTCCTTTTTATGTGTTGCTGAATTCATTTGCTAATATTTTGCTAAGGATATTTGTTTTTATGTTCCTAAGAGATGTTGATATGTAGTTTTCTGTTCTTATAATGTCTTGGTCTGATTTTGGTAACAAAGTAATACTGGCCTTACAGATTTAATTGGAAAGTGTTCTCTGTTTTCTGAAAAAAAAAACTTGTGAAGGATTGTTACTATTTTTTTCTGTACATATTTTATTGAATTCAGTGACGCCATCTGGGCCTAGGTTTTTGTTTTAGGAAATATTTTATCTATTTATTCTGGCAGTTGTGGGGTTTGAACTCAGGTCTTTGTGCTTGCTAGGCAGTTACTCTACCACTTGAGCTATTCTGCTAGCATTTTTTAGTGTTGGGTAATTTTGAGGTAGGATCTCACTTTTTGCCTGGGCTGGCCTTGAACCTTGATCATCCTGATCTCTGCCTCTAGAATAGTTAGCATTACAGGCACGAGCCACCAGCATTGGAGAATATTTTAAATTGCTAATTCATTTTCTCATATTCTACTTCAAAGTAATACTGCTTAATTCTATAAAATATACATGTTTTGCTTTAATATATCTCCTTTCCTGCTTTATGCTGTTGTGGGTATGACATACCAAAGTTTGCCATTTTATTTTAAAAATAACTTTAAGCATTTTGTTGAGATTCTCTATTAGTTACACAATTATCATCATACTTTCCTTTTTTTCTTCTGGTGGTACTGGGGTTTGAACTCAGGGCTTTGAGCTTACAAAGCAGACATTCTATCACTCTAGCCACACCTCTAGCCCTCCTTTATTTTTAATACATGGTTTTCTTTTAGCTTCTGAACATACTTTTAATAGCTGCTTAGACATCTTCGTCAGCTAAGCCCAATATTTAGGACCATGCATGAACATTTCCTATTGATGTCTTGTCTCTCTATATGAAGCACACCTCCTTTTCCTTTGCTTGTTTCATTTTTTTTGTTGTTGTTGTTCAATGCGACATTTTAGATAACTGGCAACTACTGTGGATTTTGCCTCCGTCTCTCCCTTAGGGTTTTGTAGTTGGTGTTACTTTTCTGTAGCTTGTATGAAATCTGTGGCATTCCCCCTGCAGTGTGCAACTGCTGATGCCTCCACTCAGTTTCTTTTAAATTTATTAAAATTCTTTAGCCTGGTTTCTAGTGTTTACTCCTGTGTCTGTATAGCCTACAAGGCAGCCAAGCATTGACCAGAAGTTGGGCTCCAATATTTCTAGCTGATGAGGCTTCCTCTGTCTGCTGATAGGTGTGTGTGGCTGGGAAATGCATTCAAAGTGCATGCCTTTTTCAGATCTCCCCCAGCTTTTACACTCAGCTGAGCTCTCACGTGTCTATTCTGTGTGTGTGTGCAAGCTCCACGGGCCCTGGGTGTGTGGATGGCTGGGCTTCTCCAGTCTCTGCTATGCATTTGCAAAGTCTTTATCAACCCAATATATATGAGAGCTTTTCCTAGCTCCCCTTTGTCTGGTTCATCTACTGGAACTCTGTTAAGTCTTTGGTTAGTACACTTGTTCTTTGTCTGCTCCCAAACAGTACTGTAATCTCAGACTATCCAAACTGCTAGCATTCCTACTTGCTTTCCAGTAAAAACTTTCACTTTGACTGTGAATGTTCTAATAAAGTGAACCCTCCCTCTGGCAGGTGCGGTGAAGCCACTGTTTTCATAGTCTGTCCTGCCCGGGGTGAGTAAAACACCATCATGACGGAGCTGGGGCAGAGGAAAGGTTATTGTGGAATAGAGGCAGATCTGGTCAAGAACATTGCCACAGATTCATTCTGACCCTGAGTTCAGTGTTTGTCACAAATAAAGTCTCCTCAGGTTGTTGAATGCCTTCGGTTAATTTTTAGAGCACTGAAATGGTTGCTTTTGACAGTTTTATCCAGTTTTACAGCTGCTTTTATTATAGGGAGAAATTCCTCACTCCCTTACACTGGAAGTCCTCTTCATAACTCTGTGTATATCTTCATGAAGACTCATTCATCAGAATTCATGGACCTAGGATATGTGTTTCATATTTATTCCCAATATGTCTAGGATATATTCGTTCCCAAAATGCACTTTCATAGGTATGCAGATACGGAATCACGACAAAAAGACTTCAACTTCATTGCTACTGCTTGCTACCACTTACATAATCCTACATAACCTCAGACTAGTTGTTTAACTTCTAGAAGTCTCTGTTTCTCCATTAGTAACAATGTCCATTTTATAATGTGGTTGTGAGGATTAACTGACATCATTAAAAACACTAAGGGAAAGCCCTAGAACATAAGGAAAAACCCTAATAAATACCATTTTCCCATGTACGAGGTGTCAAGTGGTACGATGATTTGTACAGATGCTTTTTCTCTTAAAAATGAGGCAGAGCTGGGCTGTAATCTCAGTTACTCAGGAGGCAGGAGGATCTCAAGTTTTCGAGTCTTTGTGTTCAATCGCCAAATAACACACAAAAAAACCAAAAAGACAAAACGAAAAAGAAAATGAAGTGAGGCAAAGACTCCAGCGCCTACTTTTTTTTTTTTTAACAATTAGAAAATTAGACTGGTAAAAGAGAGGTTAAAGGAATTGGGACTGAGTTGCCAAATGAAAAGAAATCTGTATTAAAAGATACTGCATTAGGAAATATAAAAATGTGTAGAGCTACTGATGAGATGGGCATTGGATTGTGAAGGAAGAGACCAGTAGTAATGTATCTCTGCCAGAATGGAGGGACAGCAGTGACAAGGTCTGTCCATCACATCTTTGCCTCCTCAAAACTGTCTTGCTCTTGCAAGGTACTGCAAGACAGGCACTCTGACATGGCTATCCTGGGAGGCAGCTCTTGTCCTGCACTGTCCTTCCTCATTCTTAGGCATTTTCCTGGGATCAGAATGGATGTCTGGGTATAGGCTATCTCCCCAGTTCTCACCAGTGCCCACCCCCATGTGAGTCACAGTGTTGAAGAATGACACTGTATTCAGAAGCCAGTCCTATTATATTCCTAACTTCTTTCCTCACTGAGAAAAGATTTATTAAATTATCAAGTCTAGAAGTACTGGAAGTACTGACACTTAGACACAGGAAAGATGTCTCATATACCACTTCATCTTAGTGATAAGAATTAAGACCCAGAGTAAGTGACTTGTCCACGGTCACATAGCATCTTGTGGTAGAGCCATTATTCAAGTCCAGCTCATTTGCCTCATGATCAGCCTATCTGCTTTGACTTTCACAGTGCTTATCAACAGACCTAAATATAGGATGCAGAGACCCATGTAGAATGACAAACTGCAAGTTCTATAAAATCTTTCCTCTCCAACAAAAAAATAGGGCAATATGCTATTTATTTGGTAAAGTGGGCAAGAGACTTAAGAATTTTCAACAAAAATCAGAACAAGAAATATTTCAGGAAATTACAACTAAATAGACTATCTCGTTCCCTGGACAGTCTCCTTTGGAAAAGATTTATAGTGTCTCTATCACACCAACTAGGCAATCAATAAATATGACTGGTTGAGGTCTCTCAGATGACGGTGTGATGAAATCTCCCAGGGTTTAAGTGTAGATTAGAACAGTGGGTCTAGTGCTAACATAAAACCACCCATCTACCCTCCCCCAATAATATGACATTAAATTTACCAGGTATCACATTTCCTGAATACCCTATTATATTCTTAAGCCTAAGAGATAGCATTTGTAGATAACCAGTATAATCACGGGTTACTTAACAACAGGGACTGTTCTGAGAAGTGCATCATGAGGCAGTTTCGTCATCGTGGAACTATAAAATGAACTATTCATACCTATTGGTACAGGTCCATCACTCGATGTGACCTCTTTTTTATTGTACTGGGGGTACATTGTGACATTTACACAAGTTTTTACAGTATATCATAGTTGGATTAACCCCCTTCATCATTCTCCTTTATCCTCCCTCCCCTTATTCCTGGAACAGTTTCAGGTATCATTTTTCCATTTACATACATGTGAACACAATATTTTGCCACATTCACCCTCCTAAACCCTCTCTCCTCATCCCTTATCCTCCTCCCTCCCACATGTACCAGTTCCCCCAACCCAGGATCTGTATCTGTTCTGCCCTCTTGTTCACTGTTTTTGTAAAAAAAAAAAAAAGAAAGAAAGAAAAAGACATTTTTGTTTAAGTAGCTACACGGGGAGTTTGCTTGTGACATTTTCATGCCATTAGGCAATAGAAAATTTTCAGCTCCATTATAATGGGACCATCACCATCTAAGTCATGGTTTGACTAAAATGTTCTTATGCAGCTCAGGGGTGTCTGTATATATCCAGGAAAATCCTTTGTGATTATTACAGATCTTGGGCTCAGCAGCTAACACTCCTTCCCTGGGCCTGTGGTTAGAGGCTTCAACTTGGGTCTGGCTGTTTTGCGATAGATGAGGAATCCAAAGGCAAATGAATGTGTAGTTTATTCCTCAAACTTTACTGTGTACCTGAATCACCTGGTAATCTTATTAAAATCCCAAAGGTTCAGATTCAGTAGGTTGTGGGACCTGAGGTTCTGCATCCAATAAGTTTCCAAGTGATGACATCCCCAGGATCTAGAGATGCTGGGGTTCCCTGTCCAAAGAGCCAGAGCTCCCTGCAGGAGCTGTATGGGTCTCTGAGGATGACTGCTGCAGGTGTGCACAGCCATAGACTGGGAGGTGGCTGGAAGCAGGGGAGCCGTGACACATCCTGAGGATGGGGGCCATGGATAGCAAAGGTTGGAAAGCATAGACTTTTAGCTGGGATATTACACACAGAAGCATAAGACCATTTGGGGGTGTTGGGCTGAGATCAGGTGGAAAGGAAAGGGAACCTTTGTTTGTAATCTTGCCCCAAGTTACCAGTGATCCTACTTGTGAGTACTTCAGGAAATGTTTGATTAAAATTATTTTCTTTGGGCTTACAGATAAGATGGATAGACTCCATTTTTTCCTTTTCCATGGTTGCTAGGAAAGTTCTCTGCCACTTGAGCCATTCCCCCAACTTGTGGGTCATATTCTTTCTTAGATCTTGTGGTGAGGTGGGCAAAGTAGACATAGGAAAATGATCCATGTTTGAGATAATAAACATACTACAATGTACTCCAAGGAAACTCAGCAACTGACACAAGGGACTGGTCCACTAAAATTCTGAACACCTTTTCTTAGCAGCACTTTATCTGTCCAGTCTCCTTCCTACCCTTGCTAACCTTTTTCCAAAACTTGCACCCAGCTACTAACTCCAAGCCTTGTCAGTTTAGGCAGTGAAGCAGTTGGGCTCATCAAAGCCATGTTTGCCTCCACCTCTTGATTTGTCTAACATGACCCTAAATGAGTCTTTTAAACTAACTTTTGGCAATATTGCTTGCCCATTTTGGTATGCCAGTTTATTTGTTTATCTTTCAAATCTTGTGTATTTAGTGTTACTCTTGTCCTCTGCTCTCTTGACAGGATCATGAGTCATGATCAAAACTAAAGACAGAACTCAATTGTTGGGGAGTTGTTGCAGCATTTGGGCACAGAGCCATGCAAGGTTGGAATTTCCCAAACAGTATGTGTGTAGTGAGGGGGTGCTAATGTTGACAACCAGATCAGATCCTGTGGCAGTGAAAGCAGTACAATGTGGTGAGAAGAACATTGGGTGAAGAGTCAGGAGGCTTGGCTAGAGTTCAGTCTGCCATGAAATAACATGATCTTAAGCAAGTCAAGGTGTCTGAGCTTCATTTTTTCCCTCCTGACACAAAAAATATTGCCATCTCTTCTCAGGGTTATTATTGAGATAAAATGAGAGAATAAATCTGAGCGCCTTGAAGAAGTGAAAGACAGTGCAAATATTAGTACTGTTTCTTTGGTTCAGCAACATGTACATGCCAGGCATGAGTTATTCTCACTAGCATACTGGAAGACACCTAGGTGAGCAGGAGTTGGATCTCATGGGTTCTCTGTGCAGAGGAGAGAGGAGCCCACAAGCAAATCCTTACAGTGCATCTGGGTGGGTGTGGCATTCCATCAGCCATAAAATGCTGTCAAAGGATGGAAATGGTTGTGGCTACCTCTGCCAAGTAGAGTTATTAAAGTCATCACTGACAAAGTTGTTTTTCACCTAACTCTTGGGAAATCACAGAAGTTTGCCAGACTAAAAGGAGTGTGTATGTGCGTGAAAGGGCATCCTAGGCAAAGGAACTAGCATATTCAAAGGCACAAGGTATGAGTGTGCCTGACATATTTTGGATGGTGTGACAATTGTTGGTATTCCCTTGTGTTCTGACGTTAGGTTTAGACTAAAAATAAAGTATTTTATATCTAATACATGCAAAACTGGTCTGCTCATCTCCCCAGCCCAGGCTTGCTTTATGTCGGGGGATGGCAACCCATCCTTCCTGCTGCTTCAGTCAAAATCCTTGAAGGCATGCTTGACTCCTTTCTTCCCTACCACTACCAGGAAATCCCCATTCTAATTTCTAAATGCCCAGAATTGGACAATTATCACCATCACCACCGGTTCTGTTCTGGATCAAGCCACCATTATCGCATGCATGGATTATTGCAAGAGCTTTCTCCTATTTTCTCTACTTGGTGTGCTGTTTTATTCTTAACCTAGAAAACAGAGGCTCCTTCAAATGTAAAAGTCAGGTCATGTTACTCATTACCTCTGATAGCAACCTTTTCCTCTCAGAGTAAAAGCAAAGTTCTTACTGACAAAATAAAGTGAGACTCTTTGGGATGTGGTCCCTGCCACCTACCTATCTGGCCTTGTCTTGCCCCCAGGCAGCTCCAACACCCCTTGCTCACTTTTGCCCATACCCGGCCTTGCTTCTGCCATGGGACTTTGCATTGGCTATGTCCTGGACCTAGAGCCTTCTTTCCCTAGATCTCATGTCTGTTCTTCTGTCACCTCTTTCGAGTTTTTCCCCTAATGTTACCTCTTCTGAGGCCAAACCAGCTCACTCTTTGAGGAGCTTGCCTATGTGAGGAAAATCATGGGTACCCTTGGATCATTTGCAATTTAAGAATTGTAGCATCTTTAACTGAGTCATTTAAAAAGGTCTGCAATAAGGGGAAGGAAGCATAAATCTGGTCTTTTTTGTGTGTGGGGAGTGTGTGTTTTAAAAGGAAGCGTCTGTTAAAGACCCAAAAAACTCTACTTAGAAGCTCCTAGACACCATCAATAGCTACAGCAAGGTAGCAGGATATAAAATCGACATAGAAAAATCATTAGCATTTCTATACACTAACAATGAGCAAACGGAAAAAGAATGTATGAAAACAATTCCATTTACAATAGCCTCAAAAAAAAATCAAATACCTAGGTGTAAACCTAACAAAAGATGTGAAAGACCTCTACAAGTAAAACTATACACTTCTGAAGAAAGAGATTGAGGAAGACTATAGAAAGTGGAGAGATCTCCCATGTTCATGGATTGGTAGAATCAACAGTAAAAATGTCGATACTCCCAAAAGTAATCTACATGTTTAATGCAATTCCCATCAAAATTCCAATGACATTCATTAAAGAGATTGAAAAATCTACCATTAAATTTATATGGAAACACAAGAGGCCACGAATAGCCAAGGCAATACTCAGTCAAAAGAACAATGCAGGAGGTATCACAATACCTGACTTCAAACTATATTACAAAGCAGTAGCAATAAAAACATCATGGTACTGGCACAAAAACAGACATGAAGACCAGTGGAACAGAATAGAGGACCCAGATATGAAGCCACACAACTATAACCAACTTATCTTTGACAAAGGAGCTAAAAATATACGATGGAGAAATAGCAGCCTCTTCAACAAAAACTGGTGGAAAAACTGGTTAGCAGTCTGCAAAAAACTGAAACTAGATCTATGTATATCACCCTATACCAAGATTAACTCAAAATGAATCAAGGATCTTAATATCAGACCCCAAACTCTAAAGTTGATACAAGAAAGAGTAGGAAATACTCTGGAGTTAGTAGGTATAGGTAAGAACTTTCTCAATGAAACCCCAGCAGCACAGCAACTAAGAGATAGCATAGATAAATGGGACCTCATAAAGCTAAAAAGCTTCTGTTCATCAAAAGAAATGGTCTCTAAACTGAAGAGAACACCCACAGAGTGGGAGAAAATATTTGCCAACTATACATCAGACAAAGGACTGATAACCAGAATATATAGGGAACTTAAAAAACTAAATTCTCCCAAAACTAATGAACCAATAAAGAAATGGGCAAGTGAACTAAACAGAACTTTCTCAAAAGAAGAAATTCAAATGGCCAAAAAACACATGAAAAAATGCTCACCATCTCTAGCAATAAAGGAAATGCAAGTTAAAACCACGCTAAGATTCCACCTCACCCCTGTTAGAATAGCCATCATTAGCAACACCACCAACAACAGGTGTTGGCGAGGATGCGGGGAAAAAGGAACCCTCTTACACTGTTGGTGGGGATGTAGACTAGTACAACCCCTCTGGAAAAAAATTTGGAGGCTACTTAAAAAGCTAGACATCGATCTACCATTTGATCCAGCAATACCACTCTTGGGGATATACCCAAAAGACTGTGACACAGGTTACTCCAGAGGCACCTGCACACCCATGTTTATTGCGGCACTATTCACAATAGCCAAGTTATGGAAACAGCCAAGATGCCCCAACACTGACGAATGGATTAAGAAAATGTGGTATCCATGATAAAAGCGAGAGCACACAAGGGAGGGGTGAGGATAGGTAAGACACCTAAAAAATTAGCTAGCACTTGTTGCCCTCAACGCAGAGAAACTAAAGCAGATACCTTAAATGCAACTGAGGCCAATAGGAAAAGGGGACCAGGAACTAGAGAAAAGGTTAGATCAAAAAGAATTAACCTAGAAGGTAACACCCACGCACAGGGAATCAATGTGAGTCAATGCCCTGTATAGCTATCCTTATCTCAACCAGCAAAAACCCTTGTTCCTTCCTATTATTGCTTATACTCTCTCTACAACAAAATTAGAAATAAGGGCAAAATAGTTTCTGCTGGGTATTGAGGGGGGGGAGAGGGAGGGGGCGGAGTGGGTGGTAAGGGAGGGGGTGGGGGCAGGGGGGAGAAATGAACCAAGCCTTGTATGCACATATGAATAATAAAAGAAAAAAGAAAAAGAAAATGTGGTATCTATACACAATGGAATTTTATTCAGCCATGAAGAAGAATGAAATGTTATCATTCGCTGGTAAATGGATGGAATTGGAGAATATCATTCTGAGTGAGGTTAGCCTGGCCCAAAAGACCAAAAATCGTATGTTCTCCCTCATATGTGGACATTAGATCAAGGGCAAACACAACAAGGGGATTAGACTATGAGCACATGATAAAAGCGAGAGCACACAAGGGAGGGGTGAGGATAGGTAAGACACCTAAAAAATTAGCTAGCATTTGTTGCCCTTAATGCAGAGAAACTAAAGCAGATACCTTAAATGCAACTGAGGCCAATAGGAAAAGGGGAACAGGTACTAGAGAAAAGGTTAGATCAAAAAGAATTAACCTAGAAGGTAACACCTACGCACAGGAAATCAATGTGAGTCAATACCCTGTATAGCTATCCTTATCTCAACTAGCAAAAGCCCTTGTTCCTTCCTGTTATTGCTTATACTCTCTCTACAACAAAATTAGAAATAAGGGCAAAATAGTTTCTGCTGGGTATTGAGGAGGTGGGGGGGAGAGGGAGGGGGTGGAGTGGGTGGTAAGGGAGGGGGTGGGGGCAGGGGGGAGAAATGAACCAAGCCTTGTATGCACATATGAATACTAAAAGAAAAAGAAAAAATAATAATAAACTCCAGAACCACAAAATAAATAAATAAATAAATAAAAGGAAACGTCTGGGTAAAAGAGGACTTTCCTTCTCATTGACTCCTGGTTTTGCTTTGCAATTCACATTTAATAAAATTAAATGTTACTAATTGAGCACTTAAAATGTAATGTGTAGTTCACTGAACAAAGAGAGCTTGCACAGGACCACTGAGTTTCCTTTTTATAGTCTGGAGAATTGGATTGCTTCACAATCCTTAGAAGCCAAGAAAAGAAAAATGTAGTCCAAAAGGGCATGCCAAAATGCAAGTGTTTCTTCCTATTCTTGTCTTTGCCAAGCAGTATGGATTCTGCCTGACAATCACAAAATATCTCTAGTCTTCTTTTGCCAACAAAGCAGGAACTGAGAAATAGATGCCAATGAAGTGAAATGGACAAGAATATGAAAATGTTTAAAAGTCTGAAAGGAAAGGAGCCTGTACTATCTAAAACATACTAGTTGAACTGCATGAAATTGTTTCCACTGGTACTAAGGAAAATTTCAGTACCATTTTTGGTGTGTCTCAGATCTCTGCATAGAGGGGGATGCTTCTCTGTTGGGGTGACCATGGTGCATAATGATCTCATTACTTGATTCTGTTGCTTTCCAATTTCTCTTGTCCTCTCTTCTCCTTCTCCTTCACAAGCCAAAAGTCCCATGTGCAAAGCTTGTTCCCTACCCCTTCAGGCAGCGAATTGGTTCGTGTTTTTCCTCTACATTTGAACATTAAAATGCATTATGGAGAAACAAAGAGCACAAAAAGTGGGAACATCTGTATGCATCCATTTATAACATATAAAGATAAACTTAGGCACAACTCATGCTGGTTATTTAATCAATTAATTTTTTACCACTCTGGTTACATTAGCCAAAAATATATTTAAGACCCATCTTCTCCTTTCTCAACTGCATGTAGAAAAACTATGGATGGTATTTCATATGTGCAATATCATGACGCTGTGAGTAACGTCAGTGAAGTTATCTATGGGTTTTCTATCTCTCCTTCTATTTCTATGAAGGTTTTAAATGTTTCTCTTTGTGCTTTATCATGATCTTTCTCTGGTTTAGCCATCCATCACAAAGCCCATTTGTCATTAATGACCCATGACCCCTTTTTATAATACATACTTAAGAAGGTCATGGATTTTAACTCCATGGTAAAGGAGACATTTCATTTCCCTAATTTACAGGTGGTGAGACCACAGGGGAATCTTAAAATTTGATTGCTGGTTCGTTACTCAAACTGAGATATGGCAATAAAATAGTTAATAAATCTAGAGCAAGATTGAATTACTCTGTTTGGTAGTTTCTAGGATTTGTCACTTATTTTATTTTTTAAAAAATACAGTCACTTTCATTGCCAGCCAGTGTTTTTCTTTCTAGACAAAGAATTGGTAGGATTTTTTTTGTTGTTGGTGTTCATCTCTTGCTATTGAGTAAAGGATTTCAAGGTTCCAATCTCTCTTTTTGAAATACTTACACATAAAAAGAAAATATGATACATTCAGGTATTTTTAATGAAATGAGCATGGCAATCATAATTTTTCTTTTCTCAAAAGTAAAATTGGGCTGGGCACCGGTGGCTCACACTTGGGAGACAGTGATCAGGAGGATCACCGTTTGAAGCCAGCCCTGAACAAAAAGTTCACGAGACCCTATCTAAACTAAAACCATGACTAGCCAAGGCCAGGCGGTGGTTAGTCAGAGGACAGGTCAAGAAGCCAGTTCTTCTCTTTCTTGTCCTTTGCTTTTCCCAGTATCTTATGTTACATTCCTCTGCCAGTCAGAATCTGCTCTTCAAATGAGTGACCATGTCAGTCCCAAGCCAGACCCATCAGCATTCAGGCCCCACCTCAGACTCACTGCATCAGAAACTCTGGTGGTGTGGCTCAGCAGTTGAAACAAGTCCTAGCTTATTTCTGATGATACTGATGCAAGCTCAAGTTTTTTTGGTTTTGTTTTTGATGGGGTTTGAACTCAGGGGTTCAAGCTTGCTAGGCAGGCGCTCTTCAAGATCAAGATTGAGAATCACAGAACTCAATACATTTCTTTGTGGGTAAAAACACAAGTGAGGCTATTTATCCATTAGTTGTCTAATTAGAGCTGCCTGCGGGAGGCACAGGGCATACTTGCTTTCTAGGAACTCATCTAGTTGAGAAGAGAGGACTAGCACACCAGAAACAATTATATTCCTAACTGTAATGCTTGTTAATTAAGTGCTAGGTCACAGAGAAGAGACTACCTACATTGTGGGTCTTCTGGGAAGTGGGTGTTCCCTGGAGGTAGCAATGGTTTGAGAAGGATTCCTGGAAGAAAAGGAAATGGAGATGAATCTTGAGGTGCCATAGGGCTTTTGGAGGTGAGGTGGGAATTCTAGAAGAAAGGTGTATTTGTGCAGCACTAAGGAATACTGTCTAGAGTAGAGCGGAGCTTTGTGCTAGGCATACAGAGAAGTAGATTGGATGAATGAAGTGGACTAAATTATGGTGAACCTTTCAGTTAAAATAACAGGTTTTGGAAAATAATAGGTTTCTGTTAAATAACTGAGCTGCCGAAAGCACCGTGTAACAAATGTTAAGCTGCCATTTGTTAAGCGTCCAACTGTAATTTAAACATCCTACAGTGTTTTGTACATGTTGTCCCCCTCCAAAAATATTTATGGCCATTGAACTAAAGTCTGGGTTTACAGGTATTTTAAAAACAACAAACAACATGAAAGTATTTATTTTGTGTTATGACAGTAATTACGTGTATTGTTTGCTTAATGTAATGAGCTTGTGTAGCTTTGTTCAGACCAAATGACAGGTGGTGTTAATCTGTTGCTGAGAAAAAGACATCACGGCCTCCTCTGATTCACACAGCTGCCTCTTCCCTGCATTGTGGCCCTCTTGTTTTATCCCCACCCTGAATGAGGCTTCTGCTCAAAGAAAAATGATATAGACTTTATATGATCTGAACAAAATAGACTTCTCATAGGGGTGCCATATTGCTTTATGAACTATAAAGGCATTTGATTAAATAATTATTTTATAGCGTTAAAATAACTGGGGAACAGAATCAGATGCTTTTTCTGTTTAGGCCTTGTGTCTTGGGCATAGCAATAATGAAGGTATGTTCCCTTGTACCCAAGTAACTTCTAAACTTTGGGGGCAAAATGGTGCCTGGACATTCATAAGAGAGTATCAGCTGGAAAATATTTGTATTGATTCAATTCACAAAATTAGAAACATCGAGACATTCTGCTTAATGTCAAGTTCTGAAGACAGACCTGTCTGTACCTACCTTCTTTGTCACCCAGACATAATCAGTCCTCCTTCAGAGATGACTGGAGTCACCTACCATAACCCGTTGAAAATTTAAATTCATTTTTAAAAATAATTAATACATTAATGTCATCCTGGTATAGTACATTATTTAAAATTTTCCTCCTCATAAATAAAACAGCATTTTAGGTCAGCTGCTGTAGACCTCCAAAGAAGACCAGGGGTAGCTGGGTGTCAGTGGCTCACACCAGTAATCCTTGGGAGGCTGAGATCAGGATTGAGGTTCAAAACCAGCCCAGGGAAATTGTTCATGAGACCCCTATCTCCAAAATGACCAGAGCAAAATGGACTAGAGGTGTAACTTAAGAGTAGAGTGCCTGCTTTGGAAGTGTGAAGCTCTGAGTTCAAACCCCAGTCCCACCAAAAAAAAAAAAAAAAGAAGAAGAAAAGAAAAACCAGGGGTAATAGTGAAAGTGAGAGAACCCAGAGCCTTGCTTTCCTCAGCACTGTTGGGGGACATCAACGGTTTCCTAGTCATGGAGGTTCTCCCTGAGATCAGAACTGCTCTCCATCCACTTCTGTTCCTGGTGCACCCAGTATACAGCGGTCATGAGAGTGACATGAGCTGCTGATATAGTGGAGCTAGACATACCAACATGACAAGTCTGTGCATTTGAATCGTTACTATTTTCTATTTTGTTTTTTAACCTTGAATTTGGATCTACTAGGGGGAGATTGTATGTTTTAATTACATGTAAAACTATAAAATTAGCAATTACTTGAGGCAGCAACCTTGTTCAGATACATTTCTGAGTTTTAACAGACTCACATGGTAGACTATGGGGGTTATGGGAATGTTACAGATTTGGATCCCAAAGCCTTCCCAAATCACAAATAAAGCACTGCCTGTGGGCTGGGGTATGGCTCAAGTGGTAGGGTGCTTACCTAGCATACTCGAGGCCTGGGGTTCAATCCCTACTATCACCAAAAAACTAAACAAATAAACAAAAAATCACTAGTAACACTGTACATGTTTTACTTCTCCTGGGCTCAGATTCCTATTTCTCAGAATAGGATTTATGGATTTAGGACTGTGCAGAGGTCTCAATTACTTTATTTATTTATTTGTTCATTTATTTATTGTAGTACTGGAGATTGAACTCAGGGCCTTGTGCTTGCTAGGCAGATGCTCTAAGACTTGAGCCACTCCACTAGCCCTCAATTTCCATATTTATAGGGAGAAAATAATTAGAAATGAATTTGGAAGTAGGTATGAAATAAACATTTATAAAATGAAATTATCTTTTATTGTGGGGCTAGGGATCAAACCCAGGACCTTACATACACTAGGTAAGCACACTCTGGCATGGAGCTCCATCCCCAGCTCCATGTATCTTTTAATGGGTTTGCTTCTCTAAGTCAGTCTCTTGTACAAGTGCCATATTTTCTTACAGTCTTACAAATATTCCATCATTTTGTCTCAGCCTTTTCTTTCATGCTAATGAGAGCTATGGCACCTCATTCCAGAACATTGCTCCCATGCACATTTTTAAAAATTGTTTGTGATTTATTTTAGCTTGCTTCATTACAAAACGAACAAACCAAAATTAAACAGCTGCATAAATTTCCCACTTTCTTGTTGAATCCATTCAATCAAAGCAAGTTCAAGTTCTTCATTTTTAAAAAATGTTTTTATTAGTATATGATAGTTGTGCAGGGAGTTTCATTGTGACCTTTCCATATGTACATATATTGTACCCTGGTTTGGTTCACTCCCTTCATTCTCCCCTTCCCCCCTTCTTAAAATGACTTGGACAGGTTTCATTGCTCCATATTCATGTGTGTATACACAGTCACCCTCTTCTACCCTCTTATACTCTCTACCTGTTACCCTATCCTTCACACGACCTGTTCTGAATTCCTGTCTTACATTGTTTTATGTCTGTTCATTGTGCAGTGGGGTTTGCCTTGGCATTTTGCCTGTAAATACATTGTACTTATTCAGCCTAACTTCCTCTATTACTCTTCCTTTCCCTTTTCCCTCTACTCTGTATTGTTCAACAATTTTCAGTGTGTATTATTGTATCTTGTTCCTACACAGAATGCAATGTATTTCATATTCTTCACGCTATCATTCTTTTCTTCCTTACCTCCTCCCTTAGTCTCCTTTAACAGTCCCACTTTTTCACATGCACATGTTTATAAAGATGTTCTGTGCCAGCCTTGAGTGAATTGAAAAAATAATCAAATCATTTTCTGTCCAGCTCTCTTCCCTCAGAATTAAGTGAAACCCCAATTAAGAAAGGCTGCAGATGAAACAAAAGTAATACACTAATGTACTATGTACATGCTCCATTTAGAGTGATATTGCTGCTCAAAAATAGCAAATGGATTTGCAATTTAATAATTATATATGTTTCAAAGCAGAATCATTCTCCAGTATGTCCTTTTCCCCTGATATTTTCATTTTGGAATAAATCATGTTCAATTTCACTGAAATGGCTGTCTACTCAGGTACCTTTGTGAGCCATGCATTCTAGCAATAGATAATAATGCTTACATTCAACTTTCAACATCAATAACAATAGTGTAAATCCAACTGAAAAAAACCTTTGAAGTTTAAAAATGGTATTCTTAATCTACTAAGTAAAAGGCCACTTTTTGCTTCTGCATGTCTTTATTTTCTTTCCTGAAAGGTGACATACCCCTTTATTCAAGTGAGTAGTTGACACACTGTGTCAATTCAGGATGTCAACTTACATCTGACTGACTTTGTCTGCAGGGCTTGTTGGAAGCCACAGCCCAAGCAGTTTTTCCAATACCTCTTCTTCCTTAATGATTGGGATGGAGAACATCTCCAGCCCCACGTGGCCTTCCCGGGGCCACGTGGGGCTGGAGTGGCAGTGTCTGACTGGCACCTTTCTCACCGGCTCCCTTTGATAGTCCTCTCCTGGTAGGACACCTGATATATCCTCAGCCCCCCCATCAGTCGGGACTGGGCTAAATTGAGGCCCTAAGATTTGTGGCTGTGAAGAGATGAGGTTTCCTTTCTTCTGTATGAGGGCATGAATCCAAGTGTGATAGACTAAAAGCAGTCTGTGTGACTGACGATCACAACTGTCCAGGGGCACTTTTGGGGTCTGTGGTATAGCTGTGCCCTCCTAAAGGGGAGGGAGAAACACGTGGAAGAGGTGGTAACAGCAGTAGATTTAGATGTAAGACTTGTCACTGTGACTAGGAAGGCCAAACTCTGAGATCAACTTCTCGAAAAGGGATTTCTGCTCTATAATGTCAGTATGGGTCCCTGTAGCTGAGTGATTCACTCTCTGGTTTTTCCCACTCCAGATAGAGAAGGGGCTGCAGTTCTCTCTCCAGAAGTAGCCCCTGAGAGCATCACTTTTGTTCTTGGTGAGGACTCTGAGCAATGGAGAAAAGGTCAGATTCTGTGGAAGGTCGGTGAGGTGGAACATGTTGTAGCAAAATTGCCAAAGCTCCAAGGTCAGTGTGATGGATCTGTTACCTGGAAGGTGGATTCTTGTGCAGTGACTGAGGTCACTTGATTTTGTTTTGGATCCTCATCAATCACACTGCCCCTGTTGGCACTTCAGAATTCTGATTTACAGCAAGCTCAAAGCATACAGTCACGTGAAATTATGGTTGATTTTTAGTTTTCTCATCTTTATGTCTGTATCCTCCTTTCCTCTCTGACTCAGGGAATCTGACCCCCTTTGTTAAAAGATGAGTTCTGAGAGCTGTTTTCTTGCCTCAGTCTCTCTACTCCCTACCCAACCCCACCTGGACTTTTTCTCCTGTCACTTTCTCTTCTGCCTCCTTACCTGCCATCTTTCTTAGGCCTTGATTTACTTTCTTCTGCGTAGTCTAAGTTCCTTTATCCTTTCAGCTACTTCTGTCCTTTTGTTAAGTATATATCTCGTGATTTCATACAAACAAAAAAGATAAAGTTGACATAATGAAATCATCATCCTCTCTACTCAGCCCAAGAAGCTGAACATCACCAGTGCATTTGAAGTCCTGTCTCCCGTTTGTCCTGTGCCTTCCTCCCCACTGGCTGGGCTCTGTTCTGCTTGCCCTGGGCAGGAGAAAGGATGCTCTCCCTGCACTCTGCCTGCCCAGTGGGGTGTGCTGCTGCGGCTAGACTGGGAGTGAAGCACAGAGAGCTGAAATGATAGGATCACCCTCCTGCAGCAGGGTGGGTAGGGAGTTGGGGTAGGTGGAAAGGGTAGCTTTCATCATAGAATGTGGCTGAATTTCTCCTCACTTGAGTCATGTTTATTCAGATCATTGCTGCTGGCCTCTTTTACACATTTGGGTAGGAAAAAATTGCTCCGTGTTCAATGGACTTTTTAAATTTAATTTTTTAATTATCATACATTAATGATATGCAGGGATTTCATTTTGATAATTCCATACATGTGGACAGTGTGCTTTGAACATGTTCACTCCCTCCATTATATTTTCAATGCCCCCTTTTCCTGCTCCCTCTTTCATTATGCTGTCTTCACATCCATATATGAGGCGTGCTTCCATCCTCTCCACCCCTCGGTAGGTACCCTTTCCTTTCCCCTCTTCCTCCCTGCCCTCCACAGTCTCCCAGTCTTAATGGTCTTTTCTTAAGCACCTTCTCAATGCCCAGTGCTTCATACAACTTTCTTTATGGGGAGATGGATCCCTCTTTTCCTCATGTGCCTATGGCCCTTTTCCTTTGGATGGAGGAACTCCATTCTACTTTAAAATGTATTTTTATGTCATGGATGATCTGCATATTTCAAGTTAAGTATTTTTGTCCCAAAGCTATCAATATATTTTATACTGTCCGTTTTTCAGTATGTTTGAAAATTTTTCACCTCCACAAAAGAGCTTGGGCCAGAAGGATACAGATCTTAGCTAGGCCTCAGCTCAGACACTTATATGATGACTTTAATTTCTTTGAGCCTTGGTTCTTGAATGTGTAAAGATGAAGATATTGATAATAACATGTCCCAAATCTGTTTATGAAATGAGATTAACATATGTGAAGTGCTTACTGCAGTGCCTGGTATTCAGAACTGAATAAATGTAAGCTGTGGTAACACAGCATTTAACATCAGATCGTGATGCAGTTTCTTTGAAACATGTGTTTTAGGATGGAATATAGGATTTGAAAGCTTGTGACTGGTATTACAGCTCAGAAGGGAGGCCTAAGAGAAGGGAGAAACAGTAGCACCTGAGAAGAGGCTCTTGGAGGAGGTGTTCTCTGTGAAATGCCATGTTGCTGCAGCGGAGGTAGAAACCTGCTGCTCCTCCAGGTCCATTCCACACAGCATGTCAAGAACAACCTCCCTTCCTGTGGGAGGAGCTGCCACCATTCCGCTAGTCAAATCTCATGCTTGAGGCTAGACAGAATGTGATGAAATATGGCATGCATGTCCACAGGGCAGAGCAGAGACTTTGTAAACTCTGAAGATCCCAGCAGTAGCTAAAAACCACAGAGTTCTTGAAATAAGCTGTGCAGACTGATCAGAAAAAACAAGATGACTGAAGAGCCAAGCAATTTCCTCTGTCAGGGGTCACTACGCTATTGATTTTCCTTGAGTCCTGGGTGGAAGAGCTTCAGTTCCCTGTCTGGAACACAAGGAGGATGATGTCTACCACATTTATTTAATAACAAATAAACAGAATTGAGGCCATTTTGCTTCTACATTTGTGTTCTGCTCTTTTTCTTCAGGTCACTTTATTAGTGAGATTACAATAAGTTGTGATGAATGTAATATCTATGTCCTGAATAATTATTTTCCTTCTACAAAATGCCTTCACATTCTTTACCTTGGTTCAGAAAACCCACCGTTTGTAGGTTTTAATTACATTTCTCATTAGTGAGATTTAGTTTTTCCAATAAATGGATTCTTTTCATAAGTGAAAAGAAATGTGTTTTTTCATAAACATGTTCTTTCTTTCTCTACTAATTACAAAGAATCTGTGAAAGATAAAAATGTACCAAGCAGAGCTGGCAGAATTGTTTTCTATGTATTTCCTGGCTTCTCAATCTTGCGATGAAAGCGTTTTCACTAGAAACTTTTCACACAGTTTTCATGGTTGATTTATAAATATCTGCCTACAGCATTGGAAATTCTATCACAAGTTTAATAATATTTATTTTCAAACTCTTTAAAAACTCATATTTGTGTATTCTAAATAAAATTACAATCGTCCATGTTTGGAGGAATTATAAATAATTAAATATATGATTATAAAGCAAATAAACATCAATGACACATGATACATCAAGGACAGTTTGCACATTAAACCAGAACATGCTGGTACCTACTGGAGCAAATTTCTCTCATAATGCTTTTAGCCTATTCTGATAGATGATAGAAGATTCTTTTACTTTTTTTCCTTTTCTTTTTTTGTTTTTTTGAGGCATGGTCTCACTATATAGCTCAGGCTGGCCTCAGACTCACTAGGTAGCCCGGACTGGCCTAGAGTTCAAGATCGTCCTGAGTACTAGAATTACAAGTGTGGACCACCATACCTGGTTCCATCTAACACAAGATCATTATTTTATATTGCTTTGTGCATACATTACATGCACACAATCTCTTTTCCCAAGTAGCCATCATAATGTTGAATCTCTGTATAGGTATAATGGATCTTTCTTAACTGGCTATGTGGGGTTGCTTTTCCATATATGCTATTTTGGGGTGTGGGGGAATAGAGTTAGATCTTTTGCTTTCTGACAGTTGTGGTTTTCATTGACCTTTCGTTAACAGACACTTCTTTTTCTATCAATATGTTCTTTCTATATTAAAGTGATATTTACCATGAATATTTTCTTTTTTTATTACTATGAATATTTTTCTCCCATTCCACACACATTTCCCCTCCCCCCACTCCACAAGACTCTGAAAAATGCTACCTTAGAGAACGAGCTCTGAGTTAGTGTTGGGTGATGGAAGGAATGTGGGGCTGAATATACAGAGGCACCAAACCATTGATTGGGCCTCTGCCGTGATCTGTAGCAACAGCTTCCCCTCCCAAGAAAGGAAGCAATATAAATTCACACAGAATAAGTGTAAAATGAGTACTTGGGTAACAGGTACTAATGGAGAAGGGACATTTTTTGTGTGTGAATTAGGGTCTTGCCAAATAGCTGAGAAATTTCTCCTCTTTTATAAGACTCCAAGATTCTCTTAAATCTTGTGGCCAGAAGAAAGATGGATAAAGATCTACTTGTCTACAGCCAGATGTGGTGGTGTGCTTCTGAATTCCCAACTCTCTGGAGGCTGAGACAAGAGACTGAAAGTTCAAGGGCTGGCTTGTTGCTCAATGGCAGAGTGCTTGCCTACCATGCCCTGGGCTCGATCACCAGCACTTCAAAAGAAAAAATAAGAGAGAATGTATTTGCTTCTATAATTTAATTATCAGTAGTTTGTATATTCATAAGAGCTTTGTATTCATTTGAAACATACAGATTGTTTCTTATTTTTAGCCAATTTTTAGTTTACTATTTGAAAGTAGAAATCTTCTCAGAAGTAGAAGTACTTAAAAGAGGTGCTCATCAGTCATTGAGTATCTACAAAGATTTCTTTTATTTGCATATTCAGAAAGCAGAATCTCTGCAGAAATTTCTACTGAAATAGATACTTTTCATGACAGATGGAGGAGACAAATATCGACAAGGCCAAACAAGGGTAAGACCAATACATTTCAGCCCATCTTTCTCTTTTCCAAATTCCTCAACCTGGCACAAATGTTTCAGAATGGTATATTTTTGTATCTTCAAGAGCTTGCAAATTAAAAATACATACACACACATCACACAATGAAACTAAAGCCTTATATGAACATTTAAGTAATGAATAACTATAGGATGGCTCTATCTTAACTGAACAGGGTTCCATGGTCTCAGTTTCCCCATTGTACGTGCAATCTTTTAGTGCCCGGAGGACATTCCTATCTCAATATGAAGACCTGCTTTCAAGAAAGGATCCACCTTTCATCCATTATCACAAACTTACACCATTATTTACTTGCCCTGCTTTAAGCTGTACCTCTAGTTGAACCCATATACCCCAACCCATTTTGCTTTAGGTTATTTTTCCAATAGGGTCTTGCTTTTTGCCTGTGCCAGCCTGTCACTGTGACCCTACTACCTTTGCTTCCTGAGTAGCTGGGATTGCAGCTGAGTATCACCACACCTGGCTTATTTGTTCAGATGGGGATCTTGCTAACTTTTTGCCCAGATTGGCCTCAAACCATGATCCTCCTAATATATGTTTCCCAACTAGCTGGAACTACAGGTATGAGCCACCATGCTCAGCCTATATCTAGCTTTTCTTCTTTTCTGAAACCCGGGAATGAACCATATATCTCTAGTTTCAATATAAAAAGTCTTTATCATGGCCAGAGGAATTTTGGTATTGACATGAAGGTGGAGATCCATACCCTTCTTAAGGGGAAAGGGTGTCTTTGAAATGAGCAACCAGGTGAGCTCACACTCCTTGCACATATCTTACAAATGTCTTATTTTTCAGGGTTATATTTAATATATATTCCAAAATCCTGTGTCAAAGTCTTTTAAAAAGAGATTGAATGCTGAATAGCTCAGTTGGGAAGAACAACATCCAATGGAACATCCAATGGAATGGATTTGGGACATAAAAAGAAAAAATCTTTAGCAAGTACATAAGCAAGAAAACAGCCAAGTAGAATGAAAAAGTAGACAATGTGTTTTCCTTGAGATGTGGAAAATGTTAAGAGAAGGATGTGCAGAGGATAAGGGTGAAATGCTGGGCAGGTAATGGGAGAGGAAGCTGAAGGAGATTATCTGAAGACGAACCTCCTGCAGCACTCCCTGGGGAAATTAACAGCCAGAAGAGAAGCATTTTGCAGGAACAGGAACACACAGTGACTGAAGTGATCTTTACCACTCAAGAACGGTTATAGGTTGAAGGCAGTTTTTAAGAGAAAAGATGAAGCAAGGAATCAGAGGAAAGAGAAATCCATGTAATAAGTATTAACCAGGTTTTTTGGGGAAACTAAACATATGTAAACTATGTTAGTACCTCTCATTATGAAAATGACTAGACAATATTTTTTGTATGTGGTTATGGGTAAGGAAACATCACTCTTGTAAAACTGATCTCAAAGATTCAGATCCAATTTTTTCATGATCTATACTGGCCATGAAGTTATCAGACCTTTTTTTTTTTTTGCTTTGGTCATAGTCAAAAACTTCTATACTGATGGTCAAATAAATTTCCATACTGGAAAATAAGTCAGAAAAACCTTTTCTGGTTATATAGTTGCACTAAAATGTTGAAATCATTTTAAATACTTTTGAATCAAGATAAATTTTAGTCTTCATCATAACTTGAAAGTGAGGGTGGTGGTATATTTTCTAAGTGCTTAGAAGTTCAGCAAATGTCACATATGGGTGAACATACAGATACGAGAAATGTACTAGGTAAAAGTGTGCCGCCAGCCAGTGTGTGGTCAGGCCAACACTGATTTCATGGGTCAGGATGTGGTGCTGAGGACATCAAGATGGAATGACATCACTTGTTCCATGTATTATCATGCTCTTCAGTAAAACATTTATCCAAGGTCCCCAGCAGCCTTCAGTTTCCCTGGAGACCCTTGTCTGCATGTGTTCTGTGAGTCCCCTTCTTTCTTCTCAAAATATGCTTCTTTTTTTTCTTTTTTTATTATTCATATGTGCATACAATACTTGGGTCATTTCTCCCCCCTGTCCCCACCCCCTCCCTTACCACCCACTCTGCCCCTCCCTCTCCCCCCCACCCCCTCGATACCCTGCAGAAACTATTTTGCCCTTATTTCTAATTTTGTTGAAGAGAGAGTATAAGCAATAATAGGAAGGAACAAGTGTTTTTGCTGGTTGAGATAAGGATAGCTATACAGGGAGTTGACTCACATTGATTTCCTGTGCATGTGTGTTACCTTCTAGGTTAATTCTTCTTGATCTAACCTTTTCTCTAGTTCCTGGTCCCCTTCTCCTATTGGCCTCAGTTGCTTTTAAGGTATCTGCTTTAGTTTCTCTGCGTTGAGGGCAACAAATGCTAGCTAATTTTTTAGGTGTCTTATGTGCTTTGTGGCAGCACAGAGATCCTTTGTTTGCTCAGAGAATCTCTACTTAAGAAATATAAGTCAGCATGTTGTTTGCTCTGACCTTGAACTGTGGGGACAACCAAAGCAGTGCACATGTATGGCAGTCACAACACCCAAGGAATTAGATGATCACTCAGAGGTTGTATCTTTTATTTTGGTGGGAGTAGGATTTGAACTCAGGGCTTCACACTTGCAAAGCAGTTGCTCTACTGCTGGAGCTGCACTTCAAGTACCAGAGGTTGTAACTTATTCTGGGTGTCACAGGTAGCACGTTGGAAAACTCGATGTAAGAGCAGATGAAGTTCTAAAGAACCAGGCTTTCATTCCTCTGCTCAAATTCGTACAGATCCCATCGGTGCAGTGTTAGTGACAGAAACATCCAGAGCTAAAAAGCAAAGACTGAAGTGTGGTGTGTGATGCTGAGGATGGTGGCCACTTTGCGTGCATTGCTGGAAAGCTTGAAGGCGACAGTATCAGGAAGACAATGAGTGGCGGTCAGCTCATGGCATTGTAAAAGAAAAGGGAAGAGTTGTCTGCTTTGTACCCAGAACTCTAGGGACACCTGAGTCAAAAAAATTTTTTTATAGGTGATTAAAACATGAACTCCCAATTGAATTGCTAGGATATTTACCTTAGTTACCAGAAAATTGTTTCTTTCTTCACAGCCATTACCATCAGCTACCTTTGCTGTTAGCTTAAAGAATACTCAGACGCAGCAATATTCTTGGGGCAAGTTGTGGGATACAAAGTGTGTTATGAAAGAGAGAGCCAAGGCATTCCATCAATTACTGTTCAAGTGAAATTAGGAAAGTTTGAAATAAATGGCTGATGACAACAATAGCAACGTCTCAAAAGTGATGTGCCCAAACCAGGAATTCCTCTGAAAAATGTGGGTTTTGATGTCGCCACTCAATTGCTGAGCAGCTTCTACTTCTTTCAGTGGTTAATAAAATAGGTCTGTTTGATAGCAGAGCTAGAAAAGTCCATGAGGAACCTCTCCTCATTGTGAATGGCAATAGTAATTAATGGGCTGGAAGAACAGCTCTGCAGCCACTGAAATTTCATTCAGTTTCCTCACTTGATTACTGGCTTCATTCTGCTCTTATAGAGGAAGTTTCCCATGCCTTTAACGACATGGACGTGAAACTCAAATCTTCAAAACATATAAAAACCTCAGGTTTTCCTTGGGATATTAATCTGTCTAGTTAGGGAAGACTTTTGTATTATAGTTTCTTTCCCAAAGTCATAAGCAATTGGACATAAATTGAAAGACAAATTCCCTCCATGATTGCCTTCTGGGCCTGCAGCACAGCATGTGGCCTGCTGTGGTAGAAACATCTTTCTGATTTCAGAGATGATGAGAAAGAATAATTCTGCTAAAGCAGTTTCCTTTGCCACACGCCTATGATTTAATGAGGAATTCTGCCTAGCATTGTCAACCATGTCAACTTTACCGGAATGTCTCAAAACATCTGTAAAATACTGATTAAAATAGACATTATGGCACTACTTAAAAAATTTGTTGGCTTTCTGCTGTCTCTGCCTCCTTCTGGAATCACATTTGTAGTTTGCTCGAAAGTGATTGTGGTGTTCAAATCTCCCCATGTTCTTGCTGGATGGAGATGAACATCGTGGTCACGCTGGTGCAGAAGGATGGGCAGCTGGCACTGTTATGTCATAGATGAGGCATTCTTCTGGGGTGAAGAAAAAAAATAAAATGTTTCTGAAATGGCATCTCTCAGAAGAAAAGGAAACTCTATGGCAGAAATATAGCCAGGGAAGGCCACTATAAGAAAACAATCAAGGGTAAATAAAAAGACCACACAGGAGGAAGTGCAATGAAGCCACGGGGTCCTCTCATCTCCTTTTTATGGGCGCAGATGAGGACGTGGGCAAGCACTTAACTAAAGTGTTTATTACCTCTTTTCATCATGCTTCTTTCATGCCTGGCCCATTTCTCATGGCATCAGGTCTATTGCTCCCTTTTGATGTTTTATGGAGTCATTAAATAATATCTGTGCCCTCCCTCCCAAGTTTGCATGAATTGAGGAATTGCACACAAAAACCAAGATCAATGGGGAAAGAGAAATGTCAGCTTTATTACAGGTAAAGCCAACTAGACAGCAATTTGTGGACACAAAGGGCTCACTGGTACCTGTCTCAGAATTAGATACTCTCACCCTAACAATCCTACCCCAGGCTGCTGTCACAGAGGCCAAGCCTGCACAGGGAAGTCACCCCATCCCTGGGATAGCAGATATAAAGATGAGGCCAGAGAGCTCTTGGTTAAGAAGACTCAGTCTTTTCTCTCAAACTCCATGCTAATGGCTTACAGGCAGATGGAGGGACGATGTTTAGATAATATGTTTTTAGCCTCCTGAGAAATGGAGTGGGTACTTCCTGTCTTCTGTGGGACGATGAGGACTGGGGATGCCCTTTATCTCAAAACCCCTCTGCTGTGTTTCCTTGGTCCTCTGTTAGGCCCTCTGACTTGTTACTGTCCACTCAGTCCCTCTCCTGGGAAGACCATCATCCTGTGACTCTCCTGTGTTTCTTCTTGATATGCCCCCTGCTGTAGCCCTGCTTGCTTCCTGGAGAGACTTCCCCAGGGGTCACCTTCAACAGCCCTCCCTTCTCCCCCTTCGTCCAGCAGTCTGCTCTGGGTGAGACCTGCTGCTTCCCCTTTCTCTGCATGTTTATTGTGCACCCTATACCAAGAGCACTATAAAATGTTCCCATTTTCTAAACCTTGGCCCAGAACCCTGTATGACATTCCTTTTGTCTTTTCACCTATTGTTACACGTGTGGGTGTCTTAGCTTCCCAGTTAGGATGTCAGGTGGTCTGGGACAGATTGGTTTTCTTTTATTCCTCCCCTGTTTCTCGGGGAGCTCGGGGAGCCTTCTCCAGGAAGCAGGGCCTTGGGCAGAACTCACATGAGAAGGGCTTATAGACTGTGCGATTCCTGGACTGCTATGGGAAAGGAAGGGGAGAGAAGACGAAAACAAGACTATCAAGCTGGTCACGGTGGCTCCAGGAAACATGCTGCTTGCTCTGTAACACACATTGTCCTGCAGACTTGTCTTTGAAACCACTGTACCTCATAACAACTTTTTCAAGAAGAAAAAGGAAAGCCATTTACCTGGTGCCTCTTTGGTTAAGGGTATCCCACTGGGTTAAGCTGTGTTTCCAGGCTGTGTTCCCGGACCCCTAGGACCAGCCTCTGTGGAGCCAGACCCTGTCCTCCACAGCAAGGTGCTCCATGAGGGTCTCTAAGTGACTGGAGGAGCCATTCCCCACAATAGCAGCCATGTGGACTAGAGTCCAGAGCCATGGTAGCTCCTGCCACAGTGGACATGACAGACTGAGCCAGGGCTGTCATCCCAGGGGGGCTCAGGCGACTGTGTGTTGGGTGATGATTAAGCAAGCAACCAGAGAAAGTGTGGAGAGACACAGACAAATCTAAGAAAGCACATAAATTGGGTCTAATACAGCACCCAATAAATTAATATTGGCTGGATAACTAAATATGATAAATGTATAACAAATCACCATTGACTTCTATTACTTTTGCTTAATTGCCTCCTATATTTCTCCCTTATTGGTATTATTAAGAGAAGTCAATTCTAACTAAATACAAAAGTGTGTTGAGGGACCAGAGTAAGGGAAGGATAAATGTGTATGAGCCAGATTAGTTAATTAAGGAAGACCTTTTGGAGGAGGTGAGTTGTGAGCTATTTTTGAAGTCTATAATGGTAAAGAACAAAGAATTGTCTACAAAGTTCTCATGGAATTTTAGAATATGAGAAAATACCAGATTTTAGGGTAGATTTTATATACCTGCTATGATAGTTTAGTCTCATCATTGTTAATTTGTTTTTGTCAAAATGTAAGAGCAATTTAGAAAATTGCTATTCATACTTTGGAAAAATCCAAAGGTCTTTTGCCTTTGAGATTGAAAAAGATTAAGACTGATAGTGTGTAGTGTTGGCAAGGAGGTAGAAAAACAGTTTTCCTGGACACCCTGGGCATATGAATGTATAAATCATCACAGCCTTTTTGGAGGTCGACTGGATTTTTAAATCAAAATTGGGGGGATCAAATTTGGGAGATCTAGATATATATAAATGTATTCACAATGTTACTTGTTGCGGTTTAGTTTCTAATAATGAAGATGCATTCAACTTAGTCATCTGTCACTGGTGGAATGTTAACAGTGGAGTGGATACAGACTGTGGCACGTCCATGCTATTTGACTACTAAGAGATACTGGCCCTCCAAATGTGCCACATTGAAAAATCAAGTTGTAAAATAGCTTATAACATCAGTATAATTTTAAATAAATCCTAACCTAAGGATAAGGACATGAAGAGACCTTTTTTTATTCTGTAGGTTTCTTTACCTGTCTAAATTTAAGGGGAACAAACAGGCCAGGCACGGTGTTACATGTCTCTAATCCCAGGGCTCAGGAGGTTGAGGCAGAATGTTGTCAAGTTCAAGGCCATCCTGGGCTACATAATGAGACACTGTCAGAGAGAGAGAGAGAGAGAGAGAGAGAGAGAGAGAAGAAAAGTCCCTAAACAACTAAAATTCATCTTCCAGAAAGGGTCAGAGGAAATTTTCATGCTAGTGCTTAAGAAAAAAGAAGAAAAAGGTAATTGAAAAGGGAGCCATAAGTGGTTCTATACCGATGGCATTCTCATTTAGGATGAGGAATTTTTTTATGAATTAGAAAAAAATTCAAGTGATTTCTGAAGGCCTTTTATAGACTGAAGAGGTGGAAGGAGTGTAAAAATTATAAAATAATAATTCAATTCATTGTAGAAGGAATTTTTTGAAAATGAAACTCAATTTTGATTTATGTGCAGATTAATAAACAATATAAAAGGTTTTGTGCAACCATTTTGTTGTAAGGATGACATTGCAAACAAGGAAGTTTTCTTTACCTTAAATGGATCAGAACTGCCCACTGCAGGACCCCTCTCTCCACCTTTCTTGCTAGGGGTTCAGGCAGGCAGCCTGACAGCAAGTGTGACAGAGGACTCAGCCCCCCCTCCAGGTGGCCTGTTGTATCCTTGGACAGCTCTGCTTGTTGCATAGTTCTCAGTACTCTATTGAAGTAAACTCTACTTCAGGGAAGGTTTATCTCTAATACACATAAGAGAGAGCTTTAAAAATTGATCAAGGCCCAAACCAATTATTAAGTCCCTGGGAGGGGCTCACACAGTATCCTGCTTCTGAAAGGGCCCCAGGGAGTTTCATGTACAGAAGATTGCCAACCACTGTACTCCAGGAAACCTATCAAAATTTTAGAGAGCACTCTCAGGTTTCACCTTCATCCAAGAAGAGTATCTTCTGGTCTCCATAGGAAATGGCTTGTAATGTTTTAAAGGTCTGTGTGATGAGTATCTGTTCGTACTGAAATCACTACAATAGGACATTTCTTAATGAGAAAGTTGGTCAAGTACAGTCAGAGTGACTAGAATTGAATTACAAGGAAAGAGACCAAAATTTAATCAAGGACTAGTTAGCATGGCTTATAGTTTTCTCTCTGTACATGAATGAAATTGATTAACTTGAAACTCCCAGGTCAGTGCAGTTGTAGCTGCTGGATCTCAATGTGTCAGGACCCTGTGTGCTGAACAGTTCTTTTAGGTCTGCACTGTGGTTTTTTAATGGTTTTTGTAATGACTTTTAAAACAAAACCAAGTCAGTGGCACGAATAAATCACATGCCTGGCTTGATTTAGAGGGAAATCAATTATTAAAATACAGCTTTTCAAAGCGAGAGTTAAAATACGCAAAATATAATTTTTGCTTAGAGTTTAGTGGTGAGAAGTAGAAATTATGATACAGATAATGTTATGATCTAAGGTTTTTTAAAAATTTTATGCATATTATTTTATCTAGCATGTTAAGGTAAACAGCCTGATAGTCACAGCTCTTATGGCATTTGAGGGTTTTATTTTACCTGGAGGAATTTTGTTAAGATTGAATTTCCCACTACTGAAGTGAGAGTCTATCTCAGGTCACTTAAAAAGTGTTGTTCAATTTACTAGAAAATGTGTGTGTAGAAGGGTAAAACATTGTACCTCCCCTCCCCACCCCACCCCCGCAAAAAAAAACCCTGAGTTCTGGATCCCTGAGTTGGGCAGTGAGATGAAGATAGAGTCACCTGTCTTCAGGCCTGGTGTCTGGAGACTGGGGTGACCTTAGAGATGGTGTCAAGAGTGAAAATGGAAGCGAAGAGTGATGCAGAGAGGCCAATGGGGATGCCAGAGCAGGTGAGGAAACGTGGGGATGAACTGTCAGAAGGATCTGTTTTTAGCATCAGAATGTGGCTGTCATAGGCTGTAGGAGATAGCTATTTAACATACTGAGCTGGTTATTTTTCCTATAAGGGCTATAAAATAGTTCAGTTCGATATTGCTCCCTGTTAGCTGAAGCATCGATGGTGGTCAGTTTACACCTCTCTTAACACTCTGCACACATCACTGTAACCTGGCTGGCCTCCATTCTCCAACTGAAGAGAATTTTGTCCCGATGGGGTGGTCTGCAGAGCCTCTTCCTTCTTGGCAAGTGTCCTGTGTCTTGCCTTGCTGTGAGCAGCACTCTGACCAGGATACACCCAACCCCAGCATGCTCCATTATTGAACTTTAGTTTTTAGTGCCTTGTGGAAATTTGGGTAAGGGAGTTGGTCAGGGCTGTGCCTGTGACAGCCAGTTCTGCTCCTACTCCCCACACAGTCATTTCAGTGAATGTAAGGAGAGCGATTCTCCCAAATGAGGAGGTCTTCATTTCTTTTCTTCTCATCCCTTTGAGAGAGTGCTCAGCTTGGTGAGGAGTGGCCCCTTTCCAGCTGAGTGCGGTTCCAAACTGCACTCCAAGCCAACACTAATTATGTTCAGGGTTTCTTATTAATAACAGAGTAAAAACATGCAAGCTAATATTGAATATTAATTTTCTATAATAAGAAGGTCTGGTATTTTATTATGGCTGTGACTCTGTCTTGGTATCTGTCTATGAAGACACTGGCACAGAGCTTCACCTGTCAGAGGCAGTGCTGGTGCCCTCTGGTAGGAAGCTTCCAATTTTCTGGGACAGCTTTTCTCATATTCTTGCTAAAAAGCCTGTGTCCAGCTCAGTGGTTTAGCAAACAGAATAAAACCACTTGATCTTTTTTTTTCTTTTTTCTTTTTTTACTGTATTCATATGTGCATACAATATTTGGGTCATATCTCCCCTCTTCCCCCGCCCCCCATTTACCACCCCCAACCCCTTGCTACCAGGCAGAAACTATTTTGCCTTTATCTCTAGTTTTGTTGAAGAGAGAATATAAGCAATAATATGAAGGAACACGGGTTTTTGCTAGTTGAGATAAGGATAGCTATACAGGGAGTTGACTCACATTGCTTTCCTGTACATGGTGTGTTACCTTCTAAGTTAATTCTTCTCAAACTAACCTTTTCTCTACTTCCTGGTCCCCTTCTCCTATTGGCCTCGGTTGCTTTAAAGTATCTGCTTTAGTTTCTCTGCATTGAGGGCAACAAATGCTATCTAGTTTTTTGGGAGTTTTACCTATCCTCACCCCTCCCTTGTGTGCTCTTGCTTTATCATGTAATCAAAGTCCAGTCCCCTTCTTGTTTTCACCTTTGATCTAATGTCCACATATGAGGGAGAACATACGATTTTTGGTCTTTTGGGCCAGGCTAACCTCACTCAGAATGATGTTCTCCAGTTCCATCCATTTACCTGCGAATGGTAACATTTCATTCTTCTTCATGGATACATAAAATTCCATTGTGTATAAATACCACATTTTCTTAATCCATTCATCAGTAGTGGGGCATCTTGGCTGTTTCCATAACTTGGCTATTGTGAATAGTGCTGCAATAAACATGGGTGTGCAGGTGCCTCTGGAGTAACCTGTGTCACAGTCTTTTGGGTATATCCCCAAGAGTGGTACTGCTGGATCATATGGTAGATCAATGTTTAGATTTTTAAGAAGCCTCCAAATTTTTTTCCAGAATGGTTGTACTAGTTTACATTCCCACCAGCAATGTAAGAGGGTTCCTTTTTCCTCACATCCTTGCCAACACCTGTTGTTAGTGGACTTGCTAATGATGGCTGTTCTAACAGGGGTGAGGTGGAATCTTAATGTGGTTTTAACTTGCATTTCCTTTATTGCTAGAGATGGTGAGCATTTTTTCATGTGTTCTTTGGCCATTTGAATTTCTTCTTTTGAGAAAGGTCTGTTTAGTTCATTTGCCCATTTCTTTATTGGTTCATTAATTTTGGGAGAATTTAGTTTTTTGAGTTCCCTATATATTCTGGTTATCAGTTCTTTGTCTAATGTGTAGCTGGCAAATATTTTCTCCCACCCTGTGGGTGTTCTCTTCAGTTTAGAGACCATTTCTTTTGTTGAGCAGAAGCTTTTTAGTTTTATGAAGTCCCATTTATCTCTGCTATCTCTTAGTTGCTGAGCTGCTGGGATTCCATTGAGAAAGTTCTTGCCTATACCTATTAATTCCAAGGTATTTCCTACTCTTTCCTGTACCAACTTTAGAGTTTGTGGTCTGATATTAAGATCCTTGATCCATTTTGAGTTAATATTGGTATAGGGTGATATACATGGATCTAGTTTCAGTTTTTTGCAGACTGCTAACCAGTTTTCCCAGCAGTTTTTGATGAAGAGGCTGTCTTTTCTCCATCATATATTTTTAGTGCCTTTGTCAAAGACAAGTTGGTTATAGTTGTGTGGCTTCATATCTGGGTCCTCTATTCTGTTCCACTGGTCTTCATGTCTGTTTTTGTGCCAGTACCATGCTGTTTTTATTGCTATTGCCTTGTAATATAGTTTAAAGTCGGGTATTGTGATACCTCCAGCATTGTTCTTTTTACTGAGTAGTGCCTTGGCTATTCGTGGCCTCTTGTGTTTCCATATAAATTTAATGGTAGATTTTTCAATCTCTTTAATGAATGTCATTGGAATTTTGATGGGAATTGCATTAAACATGTAGATTACTTTTGGGAGTATAGACATTTTTACTATGTTGATTCTACCAATCCATGAGCATGGGAGATCTCTCCACTTTCTATAGTCTTCCTCAATCTCTTTCTTCAGAAGTGTATAGTTTTCCTTGTAGAGGTCTTTCACATCTTTTGTTAGGTTTACACGTAGGTATTTGATTTTTTTTGAGGCTATTGTAAATGGAATTGTTTTCATATATTCTTTCTAGTTTGTTCATTATTAGTGTATAGAAATGCTAATGATTTTTCTATGTTGATTTTATATCCTGCTACTTTGCTATAGCTACTGATGGTGTCTAGGAGCTTTTGAGAAGAGTTCTTTGTGTCTTTAAGGTATAGGATCATGTCATCTGCAAATAGGGATATTTTGACAGTTTCTTTATCTATTTGTATTCCTTTTATTCCTTCTTCTTGCCTAATTGCTCTGGCGAGGAATTCCAGTACTATGTTGAATAGGAGTGGAGATAGTGAGCATCCTTGTCTGGTTCCTGATTTTAGAGGGAATGGTTTCAGTTTTTCTCTGTTAAGTATAATGCTGGCTGTAGGTTTGTCATATATAGCTTTATAATGTTGAGGTACCTTCCTTCTATTCCTAGTTTTCTTAGAGCTTTTATCATGAAATGGTGTTGGATCTTATCAAAGGCTTTTTCTGCATCTATTGAGATGATCAAGTGAAGACCAATTGATCTTAAAAGGCACTCTTAGTGTGTGTGACCACAGCAGGTTCACTTTAACAATTTCTGTGTTTAGTTTTTCCTAAATAAATCAACATTTTAAACTGCTGTGAATTTAATCTAATTTAAATCCACTTAAGAGAATGTTAGACTCTGTGAGTTCCATAATGTAGGCATGATGTATGCACTGCCTATAGGACTTAGTAAACAACAGACTCAGGAAGTTTGATTAATGAGTTATTAGGAGTCATTAAAGCAAGCTGTAAATTTCCGTGCTGAGTAGCATTTTTTTAAAGTATTATTGTTTTGAAATAATGACAGAAGTCACCGCTTTAAAATATACCCTTGTCAATTTCATCAATCCCATCAATTTTTTAACTCAAATTTAGGAAGGGTCATTGTACAAGATCAGTGGTTCTCAGCTTCACATTAAAACCATAAGGGAAGCCCCACCCAAGACAAATGAAATCAGAGTTTCTCTTGTATGCTTGGGCCATCTGAAGGTTTAATGTTTTAACAGCTTTATTAAGGTATATTGTGGACAGTTTGGTAACGTTAACATAGGAGGCCACATGGAAAATCTTCACCACAATCAAGATAATGAGCAGGTCATCTCAGGCGGCCTTAAAACCTGCTCAGGTTATCACTGAGCCCAGTAGAGCTGAGAACGACTACCACAAGCCTCAAAATCATCAGCTGCAGAAGTGTATATCCTGGGGCAGTTTGTCCCCTCCTCTGGGTGGCCGACTTGCTGTCGGACTAGATGTACAGTGAATAGTGAGTGCAGGTCTGCTTGGGAAAAGGTGAGAACCAAGTGAGAAGTGGTGCTGGCTATGCTCTGAGCAGACACCTGCCCTAAAACTCTCTCAGCTCAACTGGCCACCAATCCAGATAAGGGAAATGGAAACTTATTGTTAAATAATGTTTCAATTGTTAATTATGTAACAGTTTCAGTCAGTGCAGTAGAAGAGTGCATCTTTAGAAAATATTATAAAAACATTGCCGTTCAATATTAGGGCATTGGCTAATGATGGAATATTATGCAGACACGAAAATGATTTTTTTTTGGTGGTACTGGGTTTTGAACTCAGGGCCTCATGCTTGCTAGGCAGGCACTTTACCACTTAAGCCATGCTCCCAGCCCTAAAACTGATTTTATAGATTATCTAATGAGTTGGGAAAGTTGTTTATTGTATATTGTTAAGTGAAAAGAGCAGGTTGCCAAATCAGTGTGTGCTAAAAGATACCACTTCTGTATTTTATTTTAATCTTTTTGTTTTTGAAAAGAGTCTTGTAGTACCTTCCACCAACACACAGGTTAGATTACCACTTCTATTGTGAACAAAAGTATATGGAAAATATTCAAAATCTTTTAAAAAAATTTCAAACCTGTATAGACACATATTCACATAGGCAAAACAAAAGACTTGGAAAACATTAACAGTTGTTATTTTTACTGGTGGAAGAAAATGCTTTAATTTCTTTTATAAATGTTTCTGTACTTTTCATATTTAAAAAATGAGAACTTATTTTTAAATCAGACACAATACATGTCATTAAAAATCAACCATTAAAATTCCCTTGAGTAAAAATAAAACCCTATCTAAAACAATCCAGTCAAAATAACAGAAAAGTATAAGTCATTAGCATTCCACCTTCAAAGGAGTGTGGGTTACCCAGTAGTCATTCACTAAATGTTTCTTGAGCAATTTGCATAAACGACTGGACCTAAGCAAAATAAACAAACTCCTGCTCAACTTGGAACCACTTCAGTTGCTTTTTTTTCAGTCATAAAAGCAAATTTATTTTGTTTATTCTATTCAACTCAACTTCGAGGTTGCAAAGCATTTGTATTACTGTTGAAGTGTGTTGGCATTTCATTTCATTTTGACTGACTCCAACTGTTTTTCAGTAAGAAGTTTGGGCAACATGCAAATAAGCAGGTTTCTGCGACATGGGCCCATTCAGAAATGTGTCAATCTGGTGTTCTCTCCAGCATGGGGAAGACATGAAACGAGTCCACACATCCCTTACTGTGATGCAGTAGTTACATGTTTATGATGTGTGTGACAGCACAGGACGAACTCCCCAAATCCCTGTGTGTGTGTCCCTTTTTCCCAGCCCTCTGCTCTGCACTGGTCCTTGGCTCTCTTTACTACTTTTGCCAGCTTGCAGTTTCTTTCACTCTGCTTCTCCTTATTGCATCTGTCTTCTCAGCCTACAAATTCACTCAGATCTCCTCTGGCTTAAAAATCACTTTTCATTTCTGCCTGTTCCTATTCTGTTTCTCCCCTTTTTTCCATTGCCAGCATCTCCATTAGCTCGCCAGTGTTTACTGCCTTATTCTGGCAGTAATTACTCTCTCCCCCCTCTCCACTACCCAAGCATTGTCTCTGTCTTTCACACTGTGTTAATCACACCCTTACCTCTCTTACCCCCATTCTGGGCCAGGCCTTTTCCTGTCTTTGACACATTTCTCACTCTACCTCTAAGTTTCTAGGGACATAACAGGCCCTGTGAGCACTGATTTGTGAAACCAGAGGGCATCTCTTTTTGTTTTTGCTTTCTTTTTGCAGTACTGGGATTTGAACTTAACACCTCACACTTGCTAGGCAGGAGCTCTACCACTTGAACTTCTCTGCCAGCCTATTTTTGTGTGGAGTATTTTCGAGATAAAGTCTCATGAATTATTTGCCCAGGGTGGCCTGAAACTGTGGTCTGAGGGCATCTCTTGTTCAGGAATATGGAAAGGTTTGCAGAGGCTCCTGACTTTTTCCCCCTAACTATCCCATGGGTTTTTGTTTGTTTGTTCGCATATAATTCACGTTCTAACCTTAACCAGAGCTTTCTTTCTCATCCAGTGACTTTCCCTATTTCAAAGTTCTTGCCTGTGTGTTTGCTTATTTAATTACTTCAGCCATGCCACAGCCCAGAGTCAAACAGACCCAAGTTCGAATGCCATCTCGGATGTGGACAAGCTCTGATTTTCAGATATGTTATGAGTCTTGTTCCATTTCTCAGTATGTCCACATATAAAATCATTGCAATAATATCACTTATGAGACTATTGTGAGAAACAGAAGAGGTATTGTTTGGGAAGCCCTTAGCCATGGAGGTTAACCTCTGAATGCTGGAGCACTTCCTTTCCTCCTTACTCCCTCCTTTTACACCTGTGCGGAAATTCTCTCTTCCTGAGAGTGCCCTGAATGAATTCTTCTGATAATTAATATCTCCTTTATCTCTTCATAAGTCTTTTTGTTACAACCAAGAGAAGGTTAAAGGTTTTAATACTTACTGATTAAATTGACAAAACCCAAAAGAATTAAGTTTCAATAACAGTAGAGAAAATAAAGCCAATGGTTCAGATAATTGGCAACGTGAACTCTGTAGTTACAGTAATCACTGTTACATTTGAGAAACATATTGCAAAAACAGAGCCAAGTGAGCTTCAGCCTTCCTTGAGGCAATCACAGAAATTAGCAGAAGCTGTCATTTTAGGTCATCTGGTATACCCCTGCCAAAGTGAAATTGTTTTCTGAACGTGTTTTATCTAATTCAGTTTTCAGTAAACCCCGTGGGATCTCTCATTACAGTAAGCCATTCAAAGACTTTTTAAGTTCTTGTGTCAGGTTTTCTTATTTTTCCATTCTCTACCATTATTGCTGATTCTCAAGCGCAGTATGACTGCACAAGCAGCAACCCAACCCATCCTCACGGCTCTAATCGGAAACTCCTGGTCCTCGGAGTATCAAGTCATAAAGTAAAACTGGAAAGCTTTGGGAAGGCCTGATGGCTCAGTCTATAACGAAAGCAAATGAGTTTATGCATAGATCTCACAGCATCTTGTTGATTAAACAGAGGTGTCTTGGCTTGCTTCTTTTTTTTTCAGCTGTGTTAAATTATTAGACTCTTCATTCTACGATTGCTATTGTAGACCCACTGAGGATAAGGTGCTGAAAGCCATAAGAAATGCTTGTACTTGATAAGTAAGACTCAACAGCTTCTGCCCAAAAACAGAGATGAGAGATAATAATACCATTTTTTGTTCAGTAGCATTTTGAGACTTTTTTTCCACAGTTAATCTCATCTAATACCGAAAAAGAACTGTGTTTCTTTACAAATTAAAAAAAATAAGTTTCAATAACTCCTCATAGCAAATAAGTGACTCATCATGGCTAGTTTGGGACAAAGCTGGGACTGGAGTATTTTGTGATTCTCAGTCCATGTTACTTCCACTAACCCACAGCTTCATTCTTTGCTTATGGAACTGAAATGACTACACAGAAACATTTTGAGTGCTTACTCCGTTCTGGGTGCTGTTGTATCCAGCTGGCATGTAGTCGATCCTCTTAACAACTTTACGAGGTAGGCAGTTTTATTATCACCATCTATTCAATGAGAAAAGTGAGGCACAGAAACTGGACTAATAGCCCAAGGTTGCATGGTTCGTAGGTGGAAGAAAATGATAAACCCCATAAGAGCCTTGCCACCCAGAAGAAATGTGAAGGAAGTTGTTGGATTTGTTGCTAGGAAGAAGGCTAAGCAAGTTTTGGAACGTTTTCTGGCATTTCCAGAACAGTGAGACTTTTCTTCTCTTGTGAATCCTGTGAGAAGACATTGGCATCAGAGATGAGAAATGATGACGATTCCAAGAAAAGAAGGAAATGTAGATCTTCCCCTTCCCCTCTGCCATGGCTATGGACGTGTGGGTGACTTGGCAGCATAGAGAGCTTGTGGCATATGAATACCATCTGCTGCTTTAATACTTGCTATGTATATTTTCTGTTATTTAAAAATCTTTGGACAGATCTCACCATTGACTAAAGCACAGACAACAGAACCCTTGGCATTCCTGATCTTACATTCGTGGTTTGTGATTTGGGAGGGAATGAAGGTGAGGGGACACTCATAAAGGGTAGTGCTTTGGCAATTTGCTGGGCCACCAGTCTGCATTGCACAAACTCACTGACTGCTTGGGTGCTCATACTTCAGTGAAACTTTCTTGTTCTAAGCAACCATTGGCTTTACTTTCTCTACTGTTATTGAAACAGTTCTTTTGGGTTTTGCCATCTTTAATCATAATTATTAAAACTCTTAACCAGCAAATGAATTGCTTGGTCCTGTCAGTCTATGTAGCTTTTTGTATCATTAGGATGATTTGCAATCAATTTGGAGTACTACTGATAATTAGTAATTTTTAGTAACGACCAAGACACTAAAAATTAATTTTTCTTTATTAATAATTTCATTTTCGACACTTCTATATCACTGTGGCATGAATGTCATTCTAGATGGTATGCTTTCTAATTTGTAGATGATGTGAAGGTGAAAGGCATGACCAATGTTCTGTAAGAGTAGAACTGGGAATTCGGAAGTTCAAATCTAAGAAGGTAAAATATTAATGGGAGTGGAAATAAAGCCTTCACTTGGTTGTAACAAAAAAGACTTAAGAAGCGGTAAGGGAGATATTAATTATCAGAGAGATTCCTTCAAGGCACTCTAGGAAGAGGGAATTTCCGTACAGATCCTTTGCTTGGATCTGGAAAGTAGGAGGTTGTCAGAGTCTGAGGTAACCTCAGAGACTATTTTCTCCCCTCTTCTCTCTTTTGACTTTTCTGCTTGTCTCTGCAGATTCAGTACATTCTTCTGTGATTCCCAATCTCCTACTCAAATCTCAGAGAAACCTAGTTTGATTGACTTGGCTTATTGTCAGCTTCTTTCTAGGGCAGAGACTTTTGCATAAAGCTACCGCATCGATTGTCTATCAGTCTCTGAGGTGCTCCTGAAGCCCTGAGCTAGTCACTGGCCACTCTGCTAAAACAACACCTTATTCCTGCTGATCTGAACAGAGGGTTATGGTTGGGGAAATTTACATTACAATGAGAATCTGGGTGTGGCTTCCAGGGACAAAATTGGAACCACTGAGTGACAGGTACCTGAAGCTCTCTTCAGGTCCTACAGAACTCCCTAAACATGGAAAGAGCCATAGGCAAAGAGATGGTTGGATTTGCTGACCTTCCAGGCTCCTTCCACCTTCCAGACTGTGGTTTTATTTTATTAGCACTCTTTTACTCCGTTCTAGAGAAGTCTAATGAAAACTATTTTTTACATTATTATTAAAATGAGCCAGGAAGATAATTCTGACACAGTATAACTAGGATATGCCTAAAGTGTCAGAAATGGTAATGCTTTTGCTTTAGCTTCTTAAATAAAATAAATTTCATATGAGAAATATGTGTAAATTAGATATTTTAGTCAGTCACGATGCTATTCAAAGAAAGGAAATAATTTACAGAATGTAAATGTAATGGAGCAGCAAACTGCAACATGGGTACTTTTTTTTAAAATGATTGATGATGAGTATAAGAATGTTTGGGAAAATATTTCTAAATGTATTGTAAATGATGTTCTAGAGATTTTAGTATGATTTTTAAACTCAGATATCAGATGGACAGTCATTTAGGACAGATTTGAGGGATGACTCTTCTGATTATTATCTGAGCTAAAATAGTGTAACTAAATTTCAGCATTCAGTCTTCATTAATTTGGAAGTGTGTATAGGGAAGAATAAAAGTCATTACAAAAAGTGTTAACCTTCTGTCAAATAACAGAAAATAGTTACTTACTCAGACAAAATTCAAAAGCCCCAGGGAAACCAGGATGCTTCTGTTTCTACTTTTCAACTAAGAATGTGTTGACACAGAAGACACAGGAAGGCAGCAGGGAAGGATGGCCTGACTCCAGCCTCCCTGGCAACTGTGTTTCCATGGGACAATGCATTGTCAGGTGAAACTTGCTTTGTTAAAATTCCAGGGCTCCCATTTTTGCAAGGAAACTTTTCTTCAGTTTCCTAATTTATATATTAGGATGATAATACTACCTAGGTCAGAGAGTTCTTTAGATGACCAAAGCACTTTTTGGCGTACTGTCTAGTTCATTAAAAAAATGCTCAACAATTTAGCTTCTAGGACAGAACATTAGAGAAGTCATCAAAGACCATCTTCCCTAAAGAAGCTTCAGTGCCATCCTACCTACGTTTTGATTTTATTGGCCTGGGAATTATTTGGTCTGGATGAGGTCAAGCCATTGATATTTTTAAATGGCTCTCCCAGGATGCACTAATGTGTAGGCGCAGTTGAGGAGCACTCAGTAAACCCAAGGTCATCCTGTTAGCTGTTCTTGCTAGAGGCTGAACTGGAGTTCTGATCTAACAGAGGCTTTTTAAGCAATCCTTTCTGTGGTTTTCCTCTTTCTCATAAAACTAAGGTATTAAATAAACACACTATTCAAGCACCATTAAAATTTGTTGGCTTCCGTTAAATTAAGGACTCATTCTGTGTAGTTCTACCTTCACCTTATGCTGCTTTTCTTACAATGGCATGTTCAATAACGCCTTTATTCCCAGATGGATTCTTTTCTCAGCTCCTTCAAAGCCACCTCTAAAATGTAATTGCATTGCTGAGTTCCTCTGCGACATCGGCAACCTTGATCAAATACTAAGTTCGTCATTGTTTGTTCTTTTCAACTTGTATTAGATTCTTTCTAGATGCTTTGTGTGTTGATGTGATTGTAAAACTGGGTTTATTCCCATGAAGTATTAGAGTAGAACAAGATGAAGTGCCTTTTCTTTCTCTTGTGATTTGTGTTCACAGTTGTTTCCTGCAATTTAGGTAATTCAGACTTCTACACTGAAATGTCACTGGAATTATATTACTTTTTTTCATTAACTGTGGACTTTAAATTGCTTGAAGTTTCTTAAGTATATTGTTGCCCTTAGCTACAGTAAAGCTTGGCTAAAATTAATTATGGAATGTCATATGTATTAAGTTCCCCTTATCAACTTTAGTAGGAAAGTAAAATGAAATCTCAGCTTAATAGAGTTAACAAACCCAAAACAACTGACATTGTTCTCTGTGTGATTTTTTTCTTTTCAGGAATTTGTGATATTCTTCACTGGCACTCTTTAATTCTGTTTGCTGAAGACTGACCAAAGCTGCTCCCAGCCGTTGGCATCATCCCAAGAAAAGGAGGGCTTCAGAAGTCAGGGGAACATTTGGGAGGCTCTTAGCCCAGTGGACTTTCTGAAGGTGAGTGGATTGGTTCTCTCTTTACCCTGTAGAAACATAGACAGTGGTCTGTTTTCCAAAGTTCACTTCTTCAAACACTGAATAGTGAAACAAGTTTCTGAAAATTCTCTATAAGCAGTTGAGAGATTTTCTTTTCTGAGAGAATATTTGGTAGTTATGAAGAAAACAAATTGGTTATTTTAACAAAACAAGAATTTATTTGAATTAGAGCTTTGATCTTTGAAAGCCTATTTGAGCATACACACACTGTTAAAATAGCATTACTCTTTTCAGAGAAAATGCTTTTTTCTCTTTTTTATTAGTTTTTATTAAGTGTATGAAGGGATTTTATTGGTTTTTTCTTTTGTTTTGTTTTTTAATTATATTATTGTTGTACTGAAGGTACATTGTGACATTTACAAAAGTTCTGACAATATATCATAGTTGAATTCACCCCTCTGTCATTCTCCTTTATTCCCCCTCCCCTCATTTCTGGAATAGTTTCAACAGGCCTAATTTTTCCATTTTCATACATGAGTATATAATATTTCTACCACATTCATTCTCCTACACCCTTTCCTTATATCTTCCCCCCTCCCACTGGTAACAATCCCTTGACAAGACCTGTTCTCTGTTTTTGAAAAAATACATTTTTGCTTGTATAAGATAGCTATACTGGGAGTTACATTGTGACATTTCCCATATGTATTATAACCTGAGTTGGTTTATCGCTCCTGTTTTTCTCCTTTTTACATCAGTCCCCTTCTTATGATGATTTCAACAGGTTTAAAAATTCTATATTCATTTTTTATAGAAAGTACATCAACCATATTCACCTTCTTAACTTCCTTCTTTAACTTTCCCTTTCCTGTCAGTGGCTTCCCTTTAGCCTGACCTGTTTTTCAATTACTGCTGTATTTGTATTAGGTCTATATTCCACATATGAAAGAAAACATGTGGCCTCTGACTTTCTGAACCTGGCTAACTTCATTTAAGATGATGTTCTCTAGTTCCATCCTTTTATCTGCAAATGACAAAAAAATTTCATTCTTCTTTATGGCTGAATAAAATCCTATTATACATAAATACCACATTTTCTTAATCCATTCATCAGTTGTGAGGCATCTGGGCTGCTTCCACAGCCTAGATATCATGAATATTGCTTCAGTAAACATGGGTGTCCAGGTGTTTTTATAATAACCTGATTTACATTCCTTCAGGTATATTCCTAGGAGTGGTATAACTGGATCATATGACTGTTCTGTTTTTAATTTCCCAAGGAGTTTCCATACTGTTTTCCATAGTGGCTGTACTAATTCACATTCCTACAATAGTGTATGAAAGTTCATTTCCCCCACATCCTCACCAACATGTATTGTTCATGTTCTTGATGATAGCTGGCCTGAAAGGAGTGAGGTGGAATCTTAACATGATTTTTGGTTTGCATTTCCTTTATGGCCAGGGATGGTGAGCATTTCTTCATGCTTTTTTTTGTTTTGTTTTGTTTTTGCCATTTGAACTTCTTTCTTTGAAAAAGTTCTATTCAGTTCATTTGCCCATTTCTTCATTGGATCATTGATGTTTTGGGGGAGTTTAGTTTTTTGAGCTCTCTGTATATTCTAGTTATTAATTCCTTGTCAGATGTATAACTAGTAAAGATTTTTTTCCCATTCTGTGGCCTGCCTCTTCAATCTGGTGATCATTTCTTTTATTGTGCAGAAGCTTTTTAGATTCATATAGTTCCATTTGTCAATTCTTTCTCTTAGTTGCTGAGCCATTTGAGTTCTATTTAGGAAGTTATTGACTATGCCTATTAATTCCTGTATATTCCCTGCTCTTTCCTGCACTAGCTGCAAAGTTTCAGGTCTTATATTAATGTCCTTAATTCACTTTGAGTTGATACTCGTACAAGGTAAAAGACATGGATCTAGTTTTAGTTTTCTGTATGCGGATATCCAGTTTTCTCAGTAACATTTCTTGAAAAGACTGTCTTTTTTCCATCATATGTTTGGGGCATCTTTGTGAAAAATCAGGTGGTATAGCTGCATGGATTCATATCTGTGTCTTTTCTCTTTCATTGGTCTTCACGTCTGTTTTTATGCCAGTACCATGCTATAATATACTTTGAAGTCGGGTATTGTGATACCTCTGTGTTGCTCTTTTTGCTCACTATTGCTGTGGCTATTTGCATCTTTTGTGCTTCCAAATGAATTTTAAGATTGATTTTTCAGTCTCTAAAATGAATGTCATTGGAATTTTGATGGGGATTGCACTGAACATGTAGATTACTTTTTGGTAATATAGTCATTTTCACAATATTGATTCTGCCAGTCCATGAGCATGGAAGATCTTTCCATCTTCTGTAGTCTTTTTTTATTTCTTTCTTCAATGGTTTATAATTTTCATTGTAGAGGTCTTTCCCTTCTAAAGGGGTTTCATTGTAATATATCCATGCATGCAATATGATTACTTTGATCAAATTAACTATCTTTATTACTGTGTGTGTGTGTGTGTGTGTGTGTGTGTGTACTTAGTTTTCTTATTTTGGCAATACTGGGTTTCATCTCAGGGCTTCATGCTTGCAAAGCAGACTCTATGTACTTGAGCCATACCTGCAGTCACCTTTGCTCTGGTTATTTTTGGAGAATGGATCTTGTGAACTGTTAGCCTGGGCTGGCCTTGAACCTCGATCCTCCCAATGTGAGCCTCCGAAGTAGCTAGGATCACAGGTGTGAGCTGCCAAGTGCCCCATTTACTCTCTTATTTGGAGAAAACTCTTATGTATTTCGGATCTATCAGTCTCAATATGTGCTTTACCTGACCTTGTAGGGTTGTTTAACATATCTGACAGCACTTTGTAAGACTTGAAGTGTTATTTGTAAATATATAAGTATTCCCAAATATTTATGACCCTCCAAAACACTCTCATACTCTTCAATCTGCTTTCCCCCATAGTTTCATTCATTTTCAGTTTAGTTCAATAAAATTAACTGTCAGTAACATCAGGCTCTCAGGAAGCAAAGGTGATAAGTCCTCATCTTTAAGGAATATCTGTCAAATGCAAGAGACAGATCTAGAAATAGGCACGACCAGCTTCAGTATGATACAAGTTTATTGAGAGCAAAATAAGAAATGGAAATGGCAACTCATAGTGCCAGGAGCTGGAGTACGGTGTGTGTTAAGGCAGACTTCATGGGGGAGGGGACTCCTGAAAGGGTTCTTGAAAGATGAGTAGAAATTAGCCAGGTAAAGAGCAGAGTGAGAGTAGAGGAGGACACTGCAGGCAGAAGCAGTGGGATAGGGGGTTGAAACCCGCATGTGAAAGCAGTAAGTTGTTCAGAGTTCTTGCATCGTAAGGTACAGTATATGTGCATAGGGTGAGAAAGGAAATACGGAAGCACTGAGGGATATTAAGCTGAAGGACATTGGTATTTTAGGTGTTACCCTGGAGTAAATAAAGGAAATGACGTGGGGGTGAGCAAGAGGGAAAGACAGGAGGGTTCACTTTATAATGATCTGCATCACTTGAGCTAGAGTTTGAGTAGAAACAGTGAGGGAGAGATATTTGAAGGAGATGATGAATTTGGGGACTGATTGGCCATGTGAAGTGGGAAAATGTTAGGGCTTGAGATTCTTGGGTTTCTGACTGAGGTGACAAGGTCGTGATGATGCCATACAGGAAATTTAGGAGGGAAGCAGATCTATTACTGGGGAGGGGGATAGAGAAGGACTTCAAGGTATATATGGAGCATCTAGGTAGAAGTGTTTACCATGTAACTGCAAGTATAAGGTAGAGGAAACGGGAGGAATCACAGGACTAGAAATAATGACTTGGGAGTTACTGGCTATGTTCTGTTGCTGTGATAAAATACCCAAGAAAATCACCTTATAAGCAGGAAAGATTTATTTTAGTTCATGGTTTCAAAGTTTCAGTCCATGTTCACTTGGCTGTGTTGCTCTTGGGCCTATGGCAAGGCAGTACATTATGATGGGGAGTTATGGCAGAGCAAATCTCATGGTGGCTGGGGAAGCTAAGAGAAAGGAAGGGTCCCAATTCCCCTCCAAGGGCCTGCCCTGATGACCTAATTTCCTTCCACTAGGCCCCATCCCCAAAGGTTCCACTGCTCCCAACTGTACAGGCTGATGGCCAAGCCTTTAGCACATTAGCCTTTGGGGACATTTAAGAACCAGACCATAGTATAGGCAGTAACTTGAAATATTTAAAAAAATAAAAATTTGAATTTGTACTTAAGCCTTCAATATTATTTTTTCATATTCTTAACACACAACTCACCACACTACCAATTTCCACTTTAACTTTACTTGTTATTTCATTTGTTATATGTAGTTTTTTGTCTTATTTTCTTGACATAATAAGGTAGGTGTTTCCTAGGGGCAAACATGGTGACCTTTCCAGTTTGAAAAACAAAGAAATTAATTCACAATAATTATAGAAATTAGTTTAAAAAGTGTCTGCTTTCCAAATTTTCTATATTAATCATGGTTTCTTGTCAATTCCTTACTTCATTTCCCTGTCCATTGTTTAAGCTTTTCTTATGGGAGACAGAGAGCAGGGTCTTTCTTGCATTCTTCAGTGAGGTGGTGCCAACCCCACCCATTGGGCGTAACCAGCATCCACTCCAAACATGGTGAAGAGGTCTGTTGTAACAGAGGCTGCACTGTTTGAGAGCAAGTCCACCCAAGCTAGACTTTTGAAATTCATTACTCAGAGCCTCCTTTGAGGGAATGTCATGGGTAAAAATTTTAAATTCAAATGATACTTACAATAGTGCTATTTTGAGTGAATTTTATTTGATTACTGTGTTCTTAATTAGTTTAATGACTTTTTTCACTTAAGACCTATTGGAAAATTACAAAAATCTTTCCATTCTACTCTATAGTCCATTTCATTATGATCTTTCCAGGAGCTTTAAAGTTCAGCTAATATATCACTTTCATTTTTATACATAGAAAATTAATTTGAAACAAAATGAAGTAACTTACTTAATACTAACAGCTAGAACCAGCATCCTGGTCTCTTGAAACTCAGTTTGGCCTTTCCACCACATCATTTTTTTCTCTCATGTCAAATCATTATTAAACTGTGTAGTGAGTTATCCATATGCCTTAAAATAGGGAATTGAATTAAGTAAGTCAGTTTACACTGATGGCATTTGCTTTGGATAATCACTCAAGATTCAATAAACAGATTTTACTTTAATATTTAAGACTCTGATTAATGCTTTATTAGTTTTAATTTTCTAATTTTTACTTTTTAACATGGATTTTGTTTTTGCTATCCTGTTTCCATGATTAAAACAAAGGATTGGAACAGAATCAAACCATCCAAATTCAAATTCCACTTAAAAAAGATACTCATCAATGACTTCAAAATCAACACTTTTAAACATAAAGTATTTCAGACTTGGTCAGTTGTACTGTAATCTGCTGTGAATTTTATGTATAGAAAATGAATTTGTGGAAATGCTGAGTTGGTATAGTTCAGAATGATAGCACATGGATGCAAGTTGTAGGTGGTCTTGAAGACAATGAATTGTTTTCTGAAGTGCACAGAATGGTCAGTCTTCACCGTGAAACCAGTGGGATGTGAGGCGTCAGAGTACATGTGTAAAATATGATTCACTCATCCCAAAAGTTACCGGGAACAAAAGGAATTTCCACTCATTTATGTGCAGTCACCAGGAATATTTCTCCATCTTTCCGACTCTCTCTTTGCCTCTTTGTATCTCTTTTTTTTTCTCTTGTTAACTGTGTCCTTTTTTCTCCATCTCAATCATATTCTCTGTATGATAGACACACACTTATTTGATGCATGAGAAACTTGACAGTTTTTATTTATGGAACTGGCAGTGGAAACAACATACAATGGATGAGAAAGCATGAGGAGACATTGTCTGGCTTGTGCTAAAGGTTTGCCCTCACATCACTTGGCTGCATTTCACAGAAGAACAGTATGAGCAGAGGTGAACAGATATGGAAACTATTGCAGACTGAACAAGATGCTATAATGGCTGTGAAAGAGGTCAGCTGTTACCACAGTTGTCTGGAGTGGTAGTGGTGTCATCTGAACTGTCCTGCAATGGGTAAACTGCAGAATGCAACAATATTGGGTGGGTGCTTCATGCCCAGGTTCCAGGGGAGTGTTGCAAGTACAATTGTATGAAAAAGCAATGTATAGTTTATGTCAGTTTTGCATTTGTCATTAAAAGTATTTAGAGTTTGAAATATCATTCAAGACTCCCCTCCTTCTACCCTGTGGTAAGAGCCCAGAATTCTGCAAGAGGAAGGTTGTATGGGAGAAAGCGCCTATTGAGAAATAGAAGCCAATGTGACACTTCTGAGTGGGCAGTATTCCAACAGGCTCAAATCATACTTAGCAGTAAAATGTGTTACTCTTTGCCCCTCTGTAGTGTGGGATTTTAAAAAAAAAGAGGAGAGGAAATGCTGAGCCACTAACTTTGGGACAAATTCAATCCTACCATAGAGGTCACAGACTTCTAATCAGCAATTTCTGGACCATTTTGTAGAGGACAATGACAACAGATGTCTGATCAGATAGTGTCCTGCTGCATTTGAATTTTCACTCTCTACTACCTTTTGTTGTTTGGGTATTTTCAAAATTATTCTTGATTCAGTTTTATTACTAATTTTTGAACCTTTGCTACTGCACTAATATCTTGCTCATATTAAAATGAAAATGGTGACTAGAGAATTTATTTTTGCATTAGTTGATAGAATAGCAAGGCAATGTAATATGAATTAATGACTCTTTACATTTTCCCGTAATATATGCTGGATTCATTATCCCTTGGGGATCTATTTCAGATTCATGCTGTAATAAACCACTCTTGCTAGTTGCTGACTTTCTAGCTTTTTAAAAGCTTCTACATAATGGATAAATAGATAACAATAAATACAAATATTTTTATCTTAAACTTTAAAAACATTTTGATTGTTCTCATTAAAAATGGAAAAATACAATAGAATTTCTTCCTCACAATCAGCAATATATGTATTGGTACTATTTGTTTTAGGCAAGAACTATTCTGAGACATTCATATCATGGTTCAGAAAATGAATTCCATAAGGAAATGTTGAGAATTAGGAAAACGATTGAGGATGCAGAACCACTGACGGCATCTTATTCACCTAATGTAACACTTTTTGTTTAGAGGATAAGTAGGTTATTATTGAAAGACTAACTCAGAAATGGCAACATCCACTTCAATAATAATTCTGTTTCCAATATTTCAAATTGTTCTCTTCCTCATCTGTCGCCCCTGTTTACAAGCAGGGTTTTCATGTTTTTTCTACAGTCATCATATTAGTGTGTGTGTATCACATGGAGGAGTGAGACAGAAAGAGACAGAGTCAGAGACAAAAAGAGACAAAGTAAGAGAGACTGAAAAAGAAGAGAGATTCCTCCTGACCTTCATATAAAGTGGTATATTTGAAGTTCTTTTCTTCTCTCAATCTCAAGTTTTGACTTCTTTGGCATCAAAGCTACATGATCTGCAACTTACAAACCCATAAAGAGGTCCACAAAACCATATCCTGAGCTGAGTCACTATAGTAGAGCTACAGTCTTCCATCCAGATCCCTCTTCCTTCCTGGACTGAGGCATCTTTTCCCAGCTTCTGGGGGTGTTAGCAGCTGAGAGTGCACAGTTGGGCCCTTCCTTGTAGAGATTGTCCTCAACCTTCAGCTAAAGAGAGCTATGCCATCTGCCTTTCAGGGAAGTATGAGCTCAATGTCTTTGATTTGTGGATATGAAGTCCCTTGTTCCAGCTCAGGACAATGTGTGTGTGTGTGTGTGTGTGTGTGTGTGTGTGTGTGTGTGTGGTCCTGAGCTTTGAACTAGGACAATGTGTGTGTGTGTGTGTGTGTATGTGTGTGTGTATGTATGTATGTATGTGTATGTGTGTGTATGTGTGCATGTGGTCCTGAGCTTTGAACTAGGACAATGTGTGTGAGGCTCTATCAGCCCCATGGTTTCTCTACCACCTTGTCTGGCTTTGTGCACTGCCTGTACCAAATTCAGCCCCAGTGTTGTCACCAAGAAAATTCCTGCACGCAAAACCTCATCTCACAGTCTAAGTCCAGGGACACCTGACCTGCAGCACTCACCAAACCCAGATCATGCAGCGCTTGAGTGTATGAATATGTGATTCTGGACCTTCATGGCACTTCAATAAGGTACTGGTTCTGGAATAATAATCAAGATCTGTGACAATATTGGCCAGGCCCTTTCTGTAAAAAAAGATGGAGATAATAAAACTTCTTGGAGCTATTGATAGCAAGTGTTCAGTGTTGTACACAGGAATAGTCATTGCATTATAGCTAGTGACATGATTACCAGTATTACCTATAAATGCTCCATAAATAGTGTACTATTTCTGACCAGTCAGCCAGAACACAGAACACGTTTTAATGTCATTTTTACTACAACATTTACTTTAGAAGAGTATGGAGGTTAATAAAAGATGCATCACTTGTAATTTTAAATAATTCTTTTGTACCTTTGGTCCCCTTTAATAAAGTGCATGGAAGAATTAGGCTAGGTCCCAAAGGGAACCGAAAGTGATTAAAGAATGAAAAGGCGATCTGACGAGGAACAGTTAAAAGAGCTGGAATGGCTTCAGATAAGAAGACTGAGGCATAAGTGCGCTGAGGCTTCTGCGCTGATGATATTTTATGGTGCTGTGGATTGAGCCAGAGACTTCTTGTGATAGGTGAGTACACTTCCACTCGAGCCACACCCACAACCCTGATAGTGGACATTTTTTGTGCATGTTCACAGAAGACAGAACAAGAGGAAATGGGTGGAAATTAAAGAAGGAAGATATTTGGGTCTGTATCACAGGAATTTCTTTGCTCTTGACAATAAGACACTGGAAGGAACTTGCTGGATAGACACTTACAAAACTCTCCAAAAAGAATTTAAAAAGAAAGGAGATGAAAGCCTTCAATCCTGAGTGACTGAGATACCTCTCAAGTAATCTAAGAAGAACTCAGAGCCCTGTGATTCCAGAAATGATGCTTCCTAGAAATGTTTTCTAGGAAGAAATTCAAAACACATGTTTTGTTTTGCAAATGGAAAAAGTCACTACTATGATCCACATTTTTCTCTATACTAAATTTTATAGTATCTTTGTGTCTAAATATAACTTTATGTGCTTTTCTGAAAACCTAGTAATCTTTTTTTCATTGAATAAGTGCCTTTAGGTACATTTTTAAATCTTTTAGATATTGTTATCATAGTTTTCAATATTTCTATTTGCCATCTCTTTATATTCTACATAAAAATGAACTAAAGCGTGCCATCCTGAACCATTTATTTGTGCCCAATGTAAGCTCTTTTGTGACTTAGATCTTGTGATGGCATTGTTGAAGTACTGATGGGTATTACTATGAAGGGTTTTACAACAACAGCGGAAGTCTAGAACTTTGGAGAGGAAATTATTTTTTCAATCAAGTATTTAAATATAAGATTAAAGAATGGATATAGGACTAGATTTTAGACTAACTGTTCTTTTAAGACCTTAAAGTCAGAAGGTAAGAGGCAGTCACTAGGAAGTGTCTAAATTACTAATACATCTATCATATTTTATATTTTCTCCTTGGCACATCTTGGCAAGTAGTAGCAGGCAAAGACAGCATGGTGTAGATGAAGGAACACTGAACTGGAAGCCAGTGCCTGACTCTGGTCCTGTCGCAGCCACAGATGATCTGTCCCTCACTCACAAAGCCATGTCTCTACATTCCTGGTTCCTGCATCTAACATGTATGTTCACAGTGCAGTGACCTTCTTTCAAAGACACCTAGCAGACCCAAGCGTTCACTCATTCCAGTGCAGCTTAAGGGCCCCATCATGCCTTCATCTAAAGCAGTTTTGCTCTCCTTTAAGACAGATTTTATATAAAATTTCACTTGATTAAATGGGCTTACCACTAGAAAAATGTTGAAAGATATCCTACCAATCCCCATGCCTTCAGCATTTTCCCCAATACATTCCATAAAAATACCTGCATTCTTTCTGTTTCTACCACACTAAAATTCTTCAAGAGGTTTCTATCCCACAATCCTCACCCTGTGCTTCCAGGATTCCCTTCCAACTGTCAAGCTAGGCTACACATCAGTGGAGTTAGCCTCAGTATCCTAACATTAAGTTGTCTTGATCTGAGTATTAAATACCGTGCATGACACTGAATGTGATGGCCAGTGAGTAAGTTCTTGAATTTCCTCTGTGGGACTTTACTCAGCATTGACCTTACCTTTCTCCTAAGCTACCATCTTGGCTCCCTAAATTATTCTCTTCCTTTTGAGCACATCTCAAAGCACATGCTTCTCCCAAGACCTGCCTTGATATTCTAGCCCACATTATTCTGCCCCATCTCTGAAATTCCTTCTTGTGGTTGGTCATTTATACCAGTTGACAATGGTGTTATATAGACTGTGGATGCACAGTGTCCTGATGCTCCCAGGATAGTCAGAGAATAGTGTAACAGTCACAGTGACCACTGCCCCCACTTCAACTCATACAAGTGCCTGAATCATCCTCAAATGTACATTTTCAATGCAATATGTACATTAAGATGGGAAGGTAAATGTATTTTAGAACTAAATGCTAGCAACATGAATGAAAATAAAAGTCATCGTCCCTCCTGTTTCTCTAAGTGGCAAACAGTTGGAGTATAAAGCACTATCTTAAGACCACATGATACAGGTTAGGCCTAGTTCTGCTCTGACTTTGGGCTCTTCAGCAAGTCTTTGATTCTGTATGATCTTTTTAATGATTGTCGTGACACTTCCAGTTTTTGTTCTTTGCGCCTCACAAAGCACTTTGGCATGTTGTCTAATTTCAGCCTCACCATGGCCTCTGAGATAACTAGGGCAAGATAGTACTTGTCAAACAAGAAAACTGAACTTGAAGGTTCTACCTCAAATCCTAATATGGCAAACCAGCAGCATACACAAAAACTCAAATTTACTAGCTCACATTTTACTGTTCAATGCCCACATTCCTAAAATGTGGGGGAAGGTCTATGTACCAGCAGTGTGGACATCACCCGGGGCTTAATTTTGGCTAAGAATGGTGGTACATATGTCTGTAATCCCAGCTACTGGGGAGGCAGAAGCAGGAAGATCACAAGTCTGAGATCAGCCTGAGCAAAGTTAGCAATAATCTGTCTCAAAAAAGAAAAGAGAAAAAAGGAAGGAAGGAAGAAAGGAAAGAGGCAGGGAAGAAGGAAGGGAGGGAGGGAGGAAGGAATGAAGGAAGAAAAGAAGGAGGGAGGAAGGAAGGGAGAAAAAAAGAAAGGAGGGAGGAAGGAAGGGAGAAAAAAAGAAAGGAGGGAGGAAGGAAGGGAGAAAAAAAGAAAGGAGGGAGGAAGGAAAGAAAGATGGAGGGAAGGAGGGAGGAAGGAAGGAGACTGAGAATATGGCTCAGGTGATAGAGGTGACTTCCCAGCGAGCCTGAGGTCATGAGTTCAATCCTCAGTACCAGAAAAAAGAAATTCAGATTTCAAGTCACATCCTAGACCTCCTATATCAGAATATGTACTTTAACAAGATGCCTGGGATTTATACCTGCTTTGAAGTTGGAGAAGCACTGTAATCTAGAGACAGTTTAAGACTCTGAAGTACAAATATGAAAGATTTTTATTTTTATTCCTAGCACTGCCTTCAAATCTCACCAATCAAATCTCTTTTCCTTTGAAGAGGTCTCTAGCAGATCTGATAGATTTTCAGTTACTTTCAAGTTTTAAAATTTTAAGTACAGTGTAGTCCATTTTTGAAACTTCACGCTCATATGGAAACAAAAATTTTCCTCTCCTCTAGTCCAGCTTTTGTCCTTCAACACCTTTTTTGGCTGTTCACCAACTTGCTCTTAAACCAAATGCACCACTTCCAAGCCCTGACTCTTAGTAGCATCTCGTGATGATGCTCGTTTGTCAGGATAAGGAATTCAGTTGCCTTACTCTGACTTAAATGAAACTTAGAAGTAAAAACTAGATACATGCACTCAGAATAAAACAAGGAAGAAATTTCAATCCTCATTCATTTTATTTCACCAGGTTACTGACCTGAGGATGTTGTTTGGTCATCTTTGACATAAACCAAAGTTGGTAAAGTATAAGAATGTATTTCATTATAAAGAAATATGATTACCACTCTTGATCTTTATTTAAATGCCTCAGTTTTCTTTTGGTAAGAAACCATGAATTGGCTCTATTCCCCAAGAACCAAATGGCTGCCTTGATTGTTCAAGATGGGACTCCATTCATGTCCATCCATGGGGGTTATGTGCCTTAGCATCCCTAGGTCTTGTGAATCCCAAGTCTGGTCATACATTGCATCAAATGTCCCACTCCTTGTCTTTGTCCCACAATGAAAGTTTCATTTTTGCTGTCCTGCTGCCTCCTCCATACCTTGTTTGTTTTCACTCTAATGTGACAAAAAAAGACAGCTTTTGTCTTTATTTCTGGTTAGCCACCTTCATGATTATTCATTATCAGTTTCTTTTCCAGCTACTATTTTGTAATTTGTTATTTTTAAATGAAATCTGAAGTGAAAAATAACTCCCAGTTGTTACTTTAATAATTTGGATTGTTAATCTTTATTGCGTAGGTAGGTCCTGAGCCAGACAAGGCTATTTTCCTAGGCTCCTCCATTCTGAGGAGCTAGGAACTCACAAGCTCTGTGTGTGTGTGGTGTGTGTGCGTGCGTGCGTGTGTGCGTGCGTGTGTGCGTGCGTGCGTGCGTGTGCGCGTGTATGTGCGCGTGTGTGTGCGTGTGTGTGCGTGCGTGTGTGCGTGCGTGTGTGTGTGCGTGCGTGTGCGCGCGTGTGTGTGCGTGTGTGTGTGCGCGTGCGTGTGCGCGCGTGTGTGTGTGGTGTGTGTGTGGTGTGTGCGTGCGTGTGTGTGGTGTGCGTGCGTGCGTGTGCGTGTGTGTGCGCGTGTGTGTGTGGTGTGTGTGTGGTGTGTGCGTGCGTGTGTGTGGTGTGTGTGTGCGTGTGTGTGGTGTGTGTGTGCGTGTGTGTGGTGTGTGTGTGCGTGTGCGCGTGTGCGCGTGTGTGCGCGTGCGTGTGCGTGCGTGTGTGTGGTGTGTAGTGGCTGGCTTATGGCTCTGTGAGTGAGTATAGGGAAGGAACATTTCTAGAGCATCTGCAGGGACGCTGTGCTAGGCATCTTATCTTCAGGACAGCACTCTAAGGCAAGTATAATTACGTCCATCTTGCAAGCTGGGAGTCGAAGCTTCGGGAGTCAGCTCTTTGCTCTAATTCACAAGCTAGTAAATGAAGGGGGAGCAGGTGATGAGAACACTGCTGGGAAATGGCGTTCCATCATGCTCTTCTGTTGTTTTATAAAAACTGATAACGGTTAATTGATAATTACATTTACAGAGTTGACGTGTATTTTTCTTTTGGTATATTAAGTTCTTAAGGTAGCTATTACTCAACCCCAGCCTGCCATTCCTGCTTGGCTTAAACCTGGGGTTCAACACTAGGACTTACAGGGCCAGGGGACTCACCTGGCGTCTCTACAGATTGTCCTTTCATTTGGTCCTTTCTTGAATGGATAACACCAGACTGCCATAACCTGCTTCCAAAGGTTTTCCCACTTTCAGTCCTTCCTCTCCTCTGGAAAGCAGGACAGATGGAGCTCTGCAGGGCCCTGCATGTTCAGTCATACACACTTAGCAATTCCCCTGCGCCCCTTCCGGTCAGGCTGCTGATGCACCAGCAGGAGCCTCATGCTCCCTTCCTAGGCCTTACTAGTCAGGCAGCTAATCAGTTTGTATCTAGTCTGTTTCTTACTTATTGTTGCATGGAATTCCCTCTGCTCTCTCCTTAGTGCGAACAGAGGAGCCTCGGGTGCCTTTCCTGCTTGGGATAGTAGTGGCATTGCCCTCATGGAAGAGCCGTCAGAAGCAAGTCTTTACAGCTTCTGAAAAGTTAAACTAAAATTTAAAACACTATTTGCCTTTGGATAAAGTGTAGGCCCTTTTTTGGAACCCAGCAACACTTGTGGTTGTCTTTTATCTTTCAGGCAAGATGTAATTAGACTTCCTCTGCAATTTACCAAGCAATATAGGATGTACTATTAAAAAAAGAAAGGCTAAGAGCAACGGTATTTTTAAATAGTATTGATTCCTACCCCTTGCTCCCCATTAAAGTAATGAGCGTTCATTGCAAACAATTTGGAAAATGTGACAAGAAAATAAATTACATGGGCAAAATAGCATTAGCTTTATTATGTTAATTTCTCGTTACACTGCCACACATATGTATATATTCACATATATTTATCTTTTTTGCAAAACAGTTTAGTGACATCAGTCCTTAATTAATTCCAACAAGCATTTTTCTTCTTTTCAGTTCTTCCTCTTTTGTTTTTAAAATGGAATATTTTACATGAACAAAAGAGAGTGAGAATAGCACTGCACTCCAGGGCATTTGTTATGAAGACAGTTTGGATTCTGACCTTGGACCTGCCATTTGCTAACCTGGATCTTTGGGCAAGGTTTCTGTGTCTAAGTCCCCCATACACACAGTGGGACTGTTGTTTGTTAGGATTAAATCATAAAGTTTAGCTATTATTTTATTTTGTTTTGGTGGGATTAGGGTTTGAACTCGGGTCTTTGGGCTTGCAAAGCAGATTCTCTACTGCTTGAGCCACACCTCTAGTCCACTAGGTATTATTTTAAAAATAAACATGATGTATTTGTAAGGCAAAAAAGAATAAAAATATACACAGTCAACATAGGATATATAACATTATTATTTTGCTTGCATTTTTCCTTAACCTCAACCTTTTCCCTTCATCCAACTCCTCCTGAGTCATCATTTAACTTTATGTATTTTTAAATTTCATATAATTAATATCATTCTAATCTTTGCTTAATGTTATGTTTGTGAGATGTATTCAAGGTAATTTTTTCAATGCAAACAGTATTCCATTTTTATATGCACATCACAATTTTGTATCCCTTTGGGTTGTCTTTAAATTTTGCTTGATTACAAAAGATGCTGCTGTGAACATCATTATACCTGTCTCTTGGTGCACGCGTCAAAGTTTGTTGCATTATTTTTCTTTTAGAGGTGTCTAGTTGCTGGGTAGTGATATATGTACACCTTCAACTTTCCTAGAGAGTGGCAAATTATTTTTCAAAATGGTTGTACTGGTGTCAATAGACTAAAATCAGGAATGTATAAGAGAAAATGTCTATAGGCAATTGACTTTTGCTCTGTGTAGATATGTCTTTCTTTTTGATTGCTTTAAAATGTTTTACAGTCTTTAGAGAGCTATAAGTTGATTGCAATATGTGTAGATGTATATTTCTTATTATACACCCTTCTTGGTGTATGCTATGATTCTTATGTCAACAAATTCATATCTTTCATCAATTCTGGGAAAATCTAAGCCATTATAACTTTGAACATTGCCTCATTCCATTCTTTTCCTCTTCTCAATTCTTCCCCTCTGAGATTCTAACTGGTCTTATTTGGGTCTTCTTGTTTTATTTTCTATGACTTAGCTTCTCTTTTATATTTTTCTTCTGCTTGTACTCTAATATGGATGTTCTCAACTTACGTATTTAGCTCAATCTTTTTTTATTCTTTTCTTTTCTTTTTTGGTGTTGCTAGGGATCAAACCCAGGGCCTTACATGCTAGGCAGGTGCTCTACCACTGAGCTATATCCCCAGCATAATAATCTTTTTTTAGCAACAGAAAATTTATATTTTGATTCCAGTGATTCCAATGTATAAAGTCTTGGCAGATCTGTGCAGTGTGTTCTGCTCATTCCCACTCACTGTGTCTTGCTTTTCATGTAATTAAATTTTTTTAATTTATAAAATAATATTGTTGGATCTATCTGTGAGAATTCTGTAAGGTCTGGTTTGAGGACTTATTCCTTCATAGAGGTTTTAGGTTTGTTTTTAAGGAAAGCAGTATTGCTTTAAGTTAATTTGTTGGCTTTGGATTTTTTGAGGGGTGGGGGAAGGAGTCATTCAGAGAATATAAATCTGAACCTGAACCCAAAAGGTAGGCCTAGCTTCTGATCACAGATTGTGAAGGAGAATTTTCATCTTCTGCTTGGTATCAGATTTAAGAGGAATGGTTTATTTGCCCTCCCTTTGTAGGGTGAGATTTCTTCCTACTTCACCCAGGGCATAGCCCAAGGTATTAGGCTTCCTGTACTTGTACTTGCCCCTGTTCTGACTGAGGTAGGCCAGAGGTCTTTTTTCTATATCTCTTCTCTGCCCCCACTTCTCAGAGGCCATTAAAACCAAAAATTCTAGGTTATTAGGAATAAAAAAATATGTTAAAGTAACTATTTCAGTTCTAGCTTTTTATTATCCTCTGTCAATTTCCTTTTTAATTGCATATATTTCAGCTATTACTTTATCCAGAATGTTTAGGCATTTAATTGGGTTTCAGAACATGTAGCCTGCTATATTGCTGGGAAGGGAAATTCTGAGCATTTAAAAAGCTACCAATTCCCAACAATATTGGAAACCGTACTGCCCTGACATTGGTACATAGGAAGAGAGGAGGTCAGGCTGGTCCTGGGTGGACAGAAGGGTGTTAATATTGTCCTCCTGGACTGCTTCAATCTGAAATGCTGTCTCCATTGCCTTCATTTGATCTTTCCTATCCTTCACTGGTACCGTCCACTCTCAATTCAACAATTTCCCTTTGGGAAATCCAGTGTTCTCATTGAGGATATTTATAGTGAAGACCATTGACACTTGTCTCCGACATCTTTTAATTATTCTTTTCATACGTCTTTCACAGACTGCAAACCTGGTTCCCAAGTGTGAAAGTGCTACAGCTGTCTAGGACTCCTGTTGTTTCCTAAGTGTTTTTTTTTCCTTTTGCCCTAGCTATAAATCTCCTGATGCTCAAATTGTTTTGAGAATACAGTCTACAGATATTTTTCTCTCACTCTCTGTCAGTCTTGTTGTATTAATGTTCTGATTCCAGTGCCACTGATCATGCTGGTGACAAAGTCCACAAACTTTCACTTATAAGATTCTCTAGCCATGTCATTTTGGAAAGAGTTGCTCAAAAATAGCTTTTATGTTACTCTTAACTTTTGCTAGTATTTAAGTCAGGAGTGATGGCACCTGCCTGTAATCCAAACACTTGGGGGGCAAAGGCAGTAGGATTGTAAGTTCCAGGCCAGCCTGGGTTATATAAAAAACAAAAAAGACAGAATATAGAAAGAAGTCGAGATGGTCTTCTTATGAGCTTTCCAGAATAGATCTTGTCTAACATTCATCCTCAACTGGGCCTTAACTGAGAGAGATGTAGGAAAGGAGATTAAGGCAGGCAGTCTCTAGTGAACTAGACATAAACTCTGTGGTAGACTGAGTTGCCAGAGGTTCTAAGCTGACAGGAGAACAAGTCTCTCCTCCCCACTACCCCTGCTAAGGCACCAACTCACACTCAACCCTACACACAACAAAGCCAGCCTTGACTAACTTAAAGGAGAGAGTCCTTATTGGGGCGACACAAGGAGAGTACAGAACTTACAGGGTGACTGTGGGATGGTCTTGGACAAGGGCAGGAGCCAGGTTACCTCTAGCCCACAGGAAGTAGGAAAAGACAGTGTCACCTTGCAATAGGAACAATCTGGAAAGGTGACAGTGATCAAGTGAATGAGCTCCAGCCCTTTCAGTCTCTTAGCACTCTGCTCAGAATTTGAGTTCCAGGCAGGTGTTTATCTGATCAAGCGGAGTCACATGGCTTCCCCTTGAGTGGAAAAGTTCAGAGGACTGGATTCCCAGCCTCTTCATGCTATATCCAAAGTTGAAGGAAATCCATGGTATGCTTAGGAATGTTGCGTGCTCCTGAGGCAACCAAACACTGATGGATGTCCACCTCAAATCAGCTGTGTTTGAGCCAAAGGCAGGTTACTATTGAAACTGGACTTGTTCTGTCATTGTCTGGTCAATGCAGGCAATCTAAATGTTTCTTGGCTTTATTAGTAATTTCAGGTATGTTTTCTCCCCTATTATTTAGTTTGACCTTTAGCCATCAGTTCACAGAATTTTTTCTGCAAAAGATTGGACAGATGATATTCTTGAAACACTATATGTTTGCATATTGAAAAAGCAATAGAAAATTTTGTTTAGAGAACAGTGGAATAAAGAATCTATAGGCCAGGCATGGTGGCACATGTCTGTAATCCCAGCTATTTGGCAAGCAAAGATCAGGAAGATTGAGGTTCAAGGTTAGCAAGCTGTGTGTGGGTAATGCACATCTGTAATTCCAGCTACATAGGAAGAGTAGGTTAGGATCATGGCTGGCCTAGACAAAAACACAAGACCCTATGTGAAAAATAACTAAATCAAACAGGGATTGGAGAATGGCTGAGGTGGTAGAACACTTGCCTAGCAAGCATGAGGACTTGAGATCAAATCCCAGTACTACCAAAAAAGGAGAATCTGTTAAGTACAATGATTTTTATGGAGTTAATTGATTTTGGGATTCCTTCTTTGTCTGTAAATCATATCAGTACAAGGTTCAGAACAGGCTATAGTTTGATCAGCTAGTTGGAAATGTCTCCAGAGAGATTTTGACGGCTATTCATTCTGATCTCTTGTGCCTTTTTCTCTGAGGAGCAGGCTTATGTTAGAATAGAGAAAAGTGGTGACTTACTGAGTATCTTCGGAGCTAGTATTCTTTAATCCAGTCTTCTTCTGAGTAACTTTAAACCCTCAGAGGTCACACCAGGAGTGCATGTGTTGACATGAACAGTAAAACTTTCACTGGTTGAATGCCTTGAATATTAAAAGAAATTGTGACAAATCCTCCCTTGAAAACTTTAAAAATTGGGTATTAATTATTTTGGTGCTTCAGATGTAGAGGCACTCATTTATTCACTGACTCCCTCAACACTCAGACACTGAACATGGTCTGTGTGTCCTGTGCTGTGTTGGACAATGTAGTCAGTCACCCACTCAGATAGCTTGTCGTGTTCTACCAGGAAGAGGTGCATAAGCAGCGATGTGGACTATTTTCTAGTTGCTCCTTATTTAAAATCAGAAGCCTTGTTTTATCTGTACTGAAAAATGAGCCACACCTACAAAGACAGGCAGTCTGGGCTGTGTGACCAGGCCACCTGCCTTCTGGCTTTCTAGTATTTTGGGTTATAAATATATGATGGCACATGACATGTGCCACTCCATGTGTAGATAAATATTCTACAAAGCTGTGAGGTTTTCGTTCCTGATAATCACTAAGGAACAAAACAAGAATATATCTCCTGCCTCAGAGGGCTGCTGAGCAAAGACCTCATTTGTGCTGTTTTTAGAGCCGCAGACACCTCTTTGAGCTCTCCCTCGTTGACCACAAGCTTATGCACAACCACTTTGTGTTCTGATTTCTGCTTCATTATGGTGCCCGTTCACCACATGGTATCTTTTTTGCTTAAAGGCTTACTTTACATTGGGAGCAAGGGATTTGTTTCATCTTTGTAACCCTAGTGGTTAGCAGAGCAGCCTATAGAAAGCTCAATAAATGTTTGTTGAATTGAAATGTCATTTGAGCCAGGTGCTTATGTGTACACTTATAGGTCCAGCTACTTGAGAGGCTGACAAAGGACAATCACTTGAACCTGAGAGGTCAAGGCCAGCCTGGGCAACGTGGTGAGAACTTGTCACACACACATAAGTGTCACCTGATAGTTTTGATTCATTGTCTTTCTACATTTCTAATATCTAACTTGAGCAAAATCAGACAGAAACAAGCTTCATTAAGAGACCGCTCCATAATAAGTTCAAAATACTGATCACAGTATTCAGGGGGCGTCTTCCTCTTGCTCCAGAAGCCACTGCATTAAGCACTAAGGCGCCTTGCTTGGCACCTTAGGAGGCAATGATGTGGTCATTGGAATAATACACTAGACTAAACTGTTTGCAACAAGTAGCACGCATTGCTAGGTTGTGGCCAGCTATCATTTGCGCCTCTTCCAGGTCTGGGTATAACTTTTACGAATGTGCCCAAAGTTTTGTTCAGACTAGATTATCTGACAAAGTGATGTTGAGCATTATTCATATTTCATATGGCTACATACTGACCATCTGTAGTATTCCTTAGAGAAAGGACCACTGTGTTGCCCCCGAGCCTCCCACTAGATGCTTTCTTCTAGCTTCAAAGCCCTAACTACTAATCATGTGGGCAGCTGCTTCTTTGTGTGTGTGTGTGTGTGTGTGTGTGTGTGTGTGTGTGGTACTGGGGTTTGAACATAGGGCCTTCACCTTGAGCCACTCCACCAGCTCTTTTTGTAATGAGTTATTTTGAGAGAGGGTCTCGTGAACTATTTGCCTGGGCTGGCTTCAGACCATGATCCTCCTGATCGCTGCCTCCTAAGTAGCTAGGATTACAGGCATGAGTCACCAGCACCCGTTAAGGCTTCTTATCCTTAACCTATGCCCTTTACAAGAATAGCCTTTAAGTAGTAAGTATTGGATTATATCAGTAAGAGGTTTTCCTTTTCAGTAATATGCATGACAAAATACTGGTGCTGTGCTTATGGTGACAGGGTCCGCATGTTTTGCTACTTAATTCTGTTTTGTGGCTGTGCTCTTTTCTGCTGACCCCTGTCTTTTCACACTCTTTATTGATAGAAAGGGCATTTAAAAATATGACCTGGAAAAAGAATTCCTATCTTTAAAATCAGAACCAACATATATTCAATATTTAGAATAAATATGATTGTTATGGTGCTTCCAACATAAACCTTGTTAAACATCCATCCCACAGAAGCTTAGGAAGTTGTCAATCACCTCAAATCCAGAGGCATGTGGTTCGCCCACTCATACCCCAATACTAACCAATTGCTTTATAGTTCACAGTCTTGCTTCTGTGTTCATGTCCAGGGCAATCTGTGTTGCCGAAGGATAAATTACACTCTTGATGGCTCTCTTACCTGCCCAAAATGAGATTTGCTGGTATAAGGCCAGCATGCTGGCAAGCATAAGTGATTTTGTTTTTCACTTTCCACCAACAGTGTACAAGGGTTCCAGTTTCTCCACATTCTTGCTAACACTTACTGTTTTTATTGGTGGTGGAGGTATTTGTAGTAGCCATTCTAACAGGTGTGAGGTGATATTTCATTGAGGTTTTGAACGAATTTATTTCTGGGCTTTCTATTCTGATCCATTGGTTTATATGTCTGTTTTTATGGTAGCACCATACTGCTTTTATTACTGTAGCTTTGTATTTTAAAACCAGGAAGTGTGATGCCTCCAGCTTTGTTCTTTCTCAAGATTGATTTGGCCATTCACAAAAAACACGTTTTTTTTGTCCTTTCATGTGAATTATAGAATTTTTTTCTATTTCTGCAAAAAAATGCCATTCGTATTTTAATAAAGACTACATTGACTCTGAAGAGCACTTTGACAATATCAACAAATCCCTTTAAAGAGTGAGATCAGTTAATACATTCAAGCTGTGATTTTAAATTTCTGGTAATATACTATTTTCTTGGCCCTAAAAGTCTTTTGTTTTTTCCCAATTCAGAGCTAACCATGCTTTCTCTAGCATCTTCAAAGTGCATGGCTTCTATGTGCTTTCTTCTCTCCATCTGTGTAACTCTTATGTTACCAGAGCCTGGAGTCCAGCTGAACAGGTTTCTGGAACAGGGTGGTCCTCATGCACTGTGTATCTACAGAGGCTGTTCTACTGCCATATGCTGAGGATTCTCAGTAAATAGTTGTTAATAATTCAACTGCAAAAACATGTTTACTTGCTCCAAACATTTGAGAACATGCTCATAGCATCGAGTTCTCTTGAATCTATGAAGAGAGTGTACCATCTCCCTGAGGACACCTCCTGGGACACTTGTGTGTATTAGTGCCCTTAGTGTCCTACATCTGCACTGCACATTCTGGCCATGTGGCCATTATCAGTTGGTCACATATATCACTTTGATGAAGAGTAAGATCCTTGTTTTCCTGGTTAGAAGGGACTGGAGTGCTGTTAGATGGTCTCGGGCTGGCTTACAGGGATGCCTAAACCCAGCCTGGCATCAGTCTCCTTTCCTAGGAGGTTTCCAAGGGCTGTCTCAGCACAGGAGCAAAGGCCTGAGGTGAGCAAAGTCCTCCTCCATGGTTTATAGCTGGGCTTGTGCACATGCACTAATGCAGAGGTCTCTTGTACGTTGGAGTGGGCCATGGTGTCAGGTCTACAATGGGCCTCTTGCTTCAGATTTTACACCAGAGGATCCTCAGAATATTATTCATTCAGACCCATTAACTCCCCTCCACCTGTGACTCAGTTTTCCTGTTCCTCCACATGGCTAGAAAGGTAGAAGAAAATGAGAGCGAGTGAGAACATTACAGTCTTGAAAAGGCACATTCTTAGAAAAGGCTTCAAATTAGATACTTCATTTGCCAGTCAGCATGGTTCTGATGATATTCTGAAATGTTGACTATTCAGATTAGTATCCCCTACTCTTGGAGAGGAGTGAAAAACAGAAGTGAAGGGAGAGTCAAAGACTTTTTGACCTCCCGCCTTAGTAGGTGTAGTAGCAGGGAGCAGGTTGCTGATGAGGAACTAAAACCGCGAAGTGCCTGTTCCCACTTTTCCTAAGAAATGTCCAAAGACATTGTAGTACAATTTTTCCCTTTCTTCATTGCCTTCCTCCTGTTACTCTAAGCATTTTTTATGACCAATAGGTCTAGCCTCTTAACATTTGCCAGGTAGAATTAGTTCTCACCATCATTGATATTGCTTATGGCTCGAGAGTCTGCAAAAAAAAGTAAATCTGAGTTTCTCTTGGTTTTGGTTTTGGTTTAAATTTTAAAAACAAATGTGGTCTTTATAGGAAATAGCAGATCATTTCTCTTCTATCTCATTCAAGTCTATCACCTGCAACACATTTCTCCATTTTTTAGAAAGGAAACCCTATTCTGATGGATAACAGTGCATAAAAACCAGCAAACCTTTGGTGGCAGGTGTAAGCTGAACCTGGTTAGAGAATTATCATTAACATGGCTGCAAGCATGTATGAATTCTGTAAAGTGTGAAGAAGTAGTTATGAAAGATGTGATATTTTAAGCCTGGGAATGTGGGAGTTACCATCTTGGCTGGGCTTAAAATTAACCACAGTCTTGAAGCTGTAGCTTGTATATTCATTGTGGGAGATGTATTACAGAAATAGATACAGCAAATGTTGAATTTTTACCCATTCTGCTTTTGCTGCTGCTTTGGAGCACATATCAAAGAAACTGGGGCTAATGCATAAGATAGTTGGCTATTGGAAAAATGTTCTGATTTTATTAATGTTTATAAAAATAGCATGATATTTTTAATTTGTTGTCCTAGAAATTTTTGACAATAGTCACTCTCATTATAATAATTGATCTTTGCCATCCATGCTTATTATTTTTGGGAGTGACACTTTTACAATGGGACCAGAACATAGTGAGAGTCTTTAAGTCATACAAAAAATCATTCTCTGTCTGTCTGACTCTCTTATTCTATTTCTGAAAGGTCTGAGACACTTGACATAGAAAGTAAGATAGAAAGGGACTGGGATGTAGCTCAGTGGTAGAGCACTTATCTAGCATGTGTTAGCTCTGGGTTCCATTCCCAGCACTGCAACCAACCAACCAACTAAATAAAATCTCCAAGTATACAATAATGTACTCTAAGCCCAATTTATTTACAACAGCTTTAACTTATAATTCAGAAAACATTGGCTCAGTGTGAATCATTCCCAAGGTTATAGAACTATATTGAATTCCTCCCCAGTAATTATTTGCATCAATTACATCATGTCTTGGGATACGTTGAAATAATTTTATATTAGAAAAATAATGGCAAGTTACAGAAAAGTAAGATTGAATTCTTCACCACACCTAGGAAATAGGTTGATAGTCTCTCCAGAATGGATGATTCTGTTTCTAAATATTTTCAGATAACTTGATTGAGTCTTTTAATCTTAATAGATTGTTAAGAAATAATTTTTTAAAAACCACTTAATTTTCATTAATATAAAATTATCAAGTAAGATTGATTATTTATCAGATAGCATTTTCTCCAAATGATGATAGTGGTTAAATTTTTACCTTCTTTAAAATATTTTTTCTTAAATACCTGAATCATAAGGGCCTCAAACAGAAAATTTAGTATGAGTCTGTATGTTGATCAGTGAGCAGGTGTTTCTAATTGTAAGAAAATAAATTAATTAATGTGGAAGGATTCAAAGAGGAACAATCCACTTTAACTAACTTAGTAAGGTAAATACTGTTCTCATTCTCAAAACATCTTGGTCTAGTAGGGGAGAGAAAAATTATCCATAAATAAAATTACCTATAATATGAGGAAAAAACAAACACTACAAGCATGGAATAAATAAAAGAGAACTATTTGGGAAGAAAAAACATATGAAGAGTAGAAAAGTAATGAGCTAATAATTATAATATAAAATTACTCCAATAATTGAAAATAACCAGAATAAGTATATAGCCTTTGAAAATTCTGGGACGTGCTAATGTAAATGATATTTTGAATATGTGGTAAGTTAAATACACTAAAGCTAAAGTTGTATTAATTATCTATATTACAATCTTTGGTTTTTATTGAAGGATCTTTAATTTGGTTTCATAAAGAGGACATTATATGGAATATGGTATTTTTAATATGTTTTATTATCTTCTTGGTACTTATGAAAAGGCCAAATTCCTTTTTAGCTGATTATAATAAAATTATTTGAATTTGCAGCCTTTCTTAAATAGCTCATGTTCATTGTACTATTGAGATGTTTATAAGATAAGTTGCCCATGTGACAGTGTATTTCTGAGGAAAGTTCCTCCAGTTTTATCAACATTATTGTGCCTTTTGGAGAATAAATTCTTCAGAATTATATGGTTTCTCTTGCTGTTTGCTCTGCTTCACACTTGTTTTTTTTTCAGGTTTGAAGAATCTGTTCAGTGGCATGTTTGTTAGATCAGCTGGCCCTTGGCACTACAATGAATACAAAGTCATGCAAACAGATGGAGAAATTTAATTTTCAGTGTGGAAAGGATTCCATAGCAACATGAGTGAAATATATGTCTGGTCACATTTACTGGGCTGCTGTTGTTACAAACCAAACATACACATACGTGTGATCCATAGAGGATATTTAAAATACATGCTGTTCTTCTATTCCCTCAAAATCTTTTCTGTTTTTCAGTGGAGAATATTTTTACTTTATTTCAGAAATTCTTTGTGTGTGTGTGTGTGTGTGTGTGTGTGTGTGTCAGGTGGCTTTTGACGGGTTTATTAAACTTCATTTCATAAACCAAGTCATTTAAAAATGTTTTTATGCATACTTGCAGGAGAAGAAGTTAATCTTTGAGAAACCCTGTTTCAGAGCTTAGATTCCATATTTGGCAGTAGTTGGAGGTGTGGAAGTGTGTTTCCACATGGCCTAGGCTGTTGCAGGAAGCACCGGGGCTAAATATACCTCAATGGGATCTAGGCAGAACATCAAAAACCTGACAAGGATCAAGATAAAAATAACAGTCCTGTTAGCCCCCTCTCTCTGGAAGAGAGTCAGCCTCAAATAGTGTGTTTTTGTCAAGCTGTATACAGGCTGGAAATTTCTAACCAAAAACCTGAAATTGGAAATGATCTAAAATCCAAAACTTCTTGAGCACCATTATGGTGCCACAAGTGGAATTTTCCACAACATAAAACTTTATTTCTTGCCAAAATTATTTAAAATATTCTGTAAAATCACTTGCAGGTTATGTGTGTAAGTTATGTGAACCATAAAGGAATTTTATGGTTAGAATTGGATCCCATCCCTCAAGAGATCTCATTATGTATACACAATATTCTAAAACTCCAAAACAAGATCTGAAATTTCAAACACTTTCAGTCCCAAGAATTTTGGACAAGAGACACTGTACAATAATGCCCAAAAGGCAAACTAGGGATAACTGAAGCATAAGAAGGTCCTCAACTGCTTCCCTAAGTGTGAAAAGAGATCAACTGAGTATATATTAAGCTTGGGTCTTTTGTATATAATCACTTGCTATTGGTTAAAAAAGAACGTGTGATTTATGTGGTAACTTTCAGCAATGAAAATGTTTTTAACTGCATTTCCCCTACTTCAACACATTTTCACTTAGATCATTCTTTCTCCCGATCCTCTTTTGGGTAAAGGTAAGAATTTCCTTTAGTTAAAGATAGGAAAATTGAGTTTAGTCATAAGACTGTTTTGCAGCCAGGCACTGGTGTCTCATGCCTATAATCCTAGCTACTTAAGAGGCAGAGATCAGGCTTCCTGAAAGGTCTCTCAGGGTTCCATCTGACAATAATGGCCATTATGATATATGGTATAGTACAGTCCAATGAATGGGCTCCCCTCATTTTCTAATGCCTACTTTGTAGGGTTGGTGAGAGAATTAAGTGCATATTGAGGTAAAATCTACAACTATCACTGTATAAGAAGTTACACCATTCTCCTTTGTTATGATTAATATTTTCTTGTATTTGGCAGCCATGTGAGAGTATTGATACTTTGAGTCATGGTGCCATTGCTTTTAATTTCAGAATCTTATCTTTTGCTTAGTTTGAATTTTATAACTTTGTCTCACCCAAACATTTTACTTGTCTCTCGTTACTTGCAAGCATCTCAATCTCTCTAGCTTTTAGCTTACTCGGACTGTCATTGGTCTGGGATCTACTTGACTTTCTTTCTCTACATATATTTGTCTATATCCACCAGTGTTATCACTCTAACCTTATGTCTGTGTTCACACACCGTCAGTTTCAAATCCACTGAGGTCAGATGCAGTATTCAATGCTTAATAGTCAGGAATCTGCACCAGTATCTGAAATCATGGTGAATTTTCTTTGACTTTTCATGGGCACTCACTCTATGCAGACATTGTGCTAAGTCCTTTGCATGTTTTAATCCACAGTTAAAGCCCTATAGGGTAGAAGTTATAATGGCCATTTTACATATGAGGACACCAAAACTTGGAGCGATTAAGTGACTTGGCCAAAGAAACAGAGCAAACATTTCAATTCTGGTTATCTGGTTGTAGAGCCAATCTTTCATCTCCACATTACACTGTAGCCTCTATTTTAAAAACATGTATATTCATATATAACTTTTTAATAATACTCAGAATAAATTATTTTAGAAGGCTTTTACATTACAGGCTCAATGGCCTATATATGTAATTGCCTTAAACACACCTCTACCTGTATTCTTTTAGTAACCAGAGAATGAAAGAAAATCGAGTCCAATATGTATAAAGCCTATGTTAGTCTATTTGTGCTACTGTGACAATATTCTTGAGACTGAGTAATTTATAAAGAATAGAAGTCTGTAGGCTGGAAGTCCAAGCTCAAGGTGTGGGCAGATTTGGTGTCTGGTGAGGGTACTCTCAGCTTCCAAGGTGGTGCCTTGAATGCTGAGTCATCAGATGGCAGAAGAGATGGAAGAAGGAAGAGAATGAGTCCACTCTTTCAAGCCCTTCAATAAGGGCCCTAATCCCATTCATGGGGGTTCCACCCCCATGACTTAATCACCTCTTAAACATTGGCAATTACATTTCAACACATGAATTTGGGGGACACATTCAGACCACAGCAGTGCCAAAACCATTGTTACGTTATTTAGATTTATATAACACTGAAAAGCCTAATTTTGGACTAAAAAAATCCCACAAATAACCAAAGAAAGCTTGTGTTTTTTTTCCCCTCTCCTTTTATTTTATTGTTTTTACATCTAGAAAGCTTGTTTTTACAAAAGAAAGTTACATATTATTTCTGAATTGGGAAAATAAGATATTTAAATTTGAAGCAATTACCAATTTTATAGCACCCTTTTATTCACACTCTTAGTGTTTAGTAGTCACAGATTCAGTATTCTGTGTCTGTAATCAAGAAGGGTATGCTGTTTGTGTTATTTAGGTGTGTGGTTTTCATCCTGAATATGTATCTGTCTGAATAAAAAAAGGAAGAAAATAAATTAATAATTTATAAGCTAGAAGCATTTCTTTATATTATCTCAGATTTTAAATGTTCTCACAACAAAAACAATGATAAGGGTGTGAGGTGCTGAGTACATTAATTAGCCTATTGATCATTTCACAGTGTATACATGTTTGAAAACATCATGCTGTACCCCTAAATATATATAATTATTATTTATTGATTAAGTTAAAGTAAAATACCAAAGATAACGATGGTTGTATGAGGTGAATAGGACACTTTGATGAGAAGTCTCAGATTTGAGAGGTTGAGAGGTCGTGAAAGGTACTGGTTTATAGCCAGCCTTTGGAAGAGCCTGGGTTTTAACCCACCTCTGTCTCAGTTTCCCCTCATTCCAAATGCATGGAGGATAGTAACTTTTGTTATCTCCCATGTCAGTGACATTGCTTTATATATTCAACATACAATTAAATTGTTTCATCACATTCATCACTTCATCCTAAGATGAATATGTTTTTTAATTTGCACACATGAAGGACAATTCTTTACACTCAAAAGCTCAGTGAGTTTTGACACATGCATGATGTCATGTATCCACAATTACAGTGTCATACAGAATAGTTTTATTACCCTAAAAATTGCCTGCATTTTACTTATTCAATCCTCTCTCCTTTATTCTCATATTCTTGATGCCCACTGATCTTTTTATTGTCTCTACAGTTTTGTCTTGTTGAGGATATCATATAATTGGAGCATGCTTAGCCTCTTCAGACTGGCTTCTTCACTTCACTGTGCATTTAAGATTTATCCACGTCTTTTCATGGCTCCATAACAAATTAAAAAAAACATTAAATAGCATTCCATTCTTCATATACCACGATTTTTATTTATTTACCTATTGATATTCTTTGAAAGCTTATGCCCACCCACCCACCCCCAAATTCATATGCTCAAATCCTAAATCCCAAGGAGATTGTAATGGGAGGTGGAGCCTATGGAGGTGATTAGGTCATGAAGACAGTGTCCTTATAAAAGACCCCAAAGAAATCTCTCATCTCTTCTGTCATATGAAGTTACAGGGAAAAGCCAACTATCTTTGAATAAGAAAGTTGGCCCTCATCAGACGCCAGATCTGCTAGCACTTTGATCTGGGATTTCCCAGACTCTAAAACTGTGAGAAGTAAACTTCTGAATTTAAAAGCCACCCAACTCATTGTATTTTGTTATAGCATCCCTAACAGATTAAGACATTTATTGAAGGACATCTGGATTGCTTCCACTTTTTGTTATTTATGAATAAAACTTCTGTAAACATTTGTATGCAGGTTGCAATGTTTAAATAGGTTTTCAACTCAATTGGATAAATACCTGGGAGTATAATTGCTTATTTGCATGGTATATTAGTCAGGGTTCTCCTGAGAAACAGGACCGATAGGAGATACATGTATTAAGAAACTTGTTATAAGGAATTGGCTTACTGATATGAAGGCTGGCAGCTCCCAAGACCTGCAGGGTGAGTCTGGGTGGAGACCCAGAAGGGCTGCTGACTTACTTTCAGTCTGAGCCCAAAGGCTTGAGAACCAGGAGAGCTAATGGTGTAGTTTCAGTCTGAAAGCTAACAGTCTTGAGACCCAGGAAGAGCCAGTGTTAACTTGAAGTCCAAAGCCAGACATGCCCCAATTCAAAGGCTGTCAGGAATAATTCTCTCTTACTTGAGAGTGGAGGTAGGGAAGGTCAGCCTTTTTGCTCAGTTCAGGTTTCAGCTGATCAATGAGGTCTACCACATTAGAGATGGAAGTCTTCTTTGTCCAGTCTGCTGATTTATAAGTGTTTCTTTCATCCCAAACACCCAGAATAATGTTTGACAAAATATCTGGGTATCCCACGGCCCATTTAAGTTGACACATATCCATCACATACAATAAGACTATGTTTAACTTTGTAAGAAGCTACCAAATAAATGATGTAGAGTGCTTGCCTAGAATGCACAAGAGTCTAGGTTTAATCTGTAGATCTGAAAAAGAAAGAAGGAAAGGAAGGAAGGGAGGGATGGAGAGAGGGAGAAAAGGAAGACATTCTGGCATTTTGTCAGCATGGTGTATTATCAGTTTCTTACATTTTATCCATTCTAATAGATGCACATGGCCTTTTGTTGTTTTAACAAATAAGGTTGAACATCTTTTCATATGTTTATTTTCCGTCTATATTTCTCCTTTTGTGAGTTATCTGATCAGATCTTTTACCCAGTATATGATATATGGATATTTTCTCTCATTCCATGGGTTGTCTTTTCACTTTCTTGGAGGTTGTTGTAGTTTGAATGTGTTCTCCAAATTTTATCTGTTGGAAACTTAATCTCCAAAGTCTTTTGTTAATGTTATTTGATAAAGGTAAGCTTTCTAGGTGATTAGGTCATGAAGAGTCTGCCCTTGTGAATGGACTAATCTATTCATGGGAAAATAGATTAGTAGTTATTGTGGGAGTTGCTTTGTTATAAAAGCAAGTCTCTCTGGCACACTTGCTCTGTCTCACCACGGATGGCTTCCACCATGTGATGAAGCCGCAAGAGCCCTCACCAGATGTGGCAGTACCCTCTGGACTTCTCAGTCTCCAGAACTATGAACTAAATAAATCTATATTCTTTGTAAGTTACTCACACTGTAGTATTCAGTTAGAGCAATAGAAAGCACACTAAGGCAGTGATGTCCTTTGAAAGACCAAAGTGTTTAATTTTGATGAAATCCAGTGTGTTCATTTTTTCTTCTGTCATCCATGGGTCTTAGCTAGGAAATAATTCCTGAATATGTATCTTTTCCAAATAGTTTTATAGTTTTAGTTTGTACCTTTCGGTCTATAATCTGTTTTGAGTTAATTTTCTATTGTAGTTTGAGGTAAGGGTACAACTTAATTCTTTTGTAGTGCAGATAACCACTGATTCTGGTATTATTTGTTGGAAAGACTGTTCTTTCCTCATTGAATTTTTCTGGCATTCTTGTTGAAAATCAGTTAACCATAAACACAAGGGATAATCTCTGGACTCCCAATTTTGTTTCAGTGGTCTCTGCATCCATCTTCACAGCAGTTTCACACTGTCTTAATTACTGCAGCTTTGTAGTAGGTTTTGAAATCAGGAATTATGTGACTGTCGACTTGGTTTTGCTTTCTTAAGATTGTTTTGCTATCATGTGAATTTTAGCCTTAGAAATATTTTAATCTTTGAAATCTGCCTTTTTTCTTTCCTTCTGTTCTATTCCAGCCCCAAATAGTGTTCATTTGTATTTATCCCTGCTCTTCTTCCTCTTCTTCATTTGTATTTATCTGAGTCTTTTCTAAGGGTGGATCAGTTGGCTGTTAATCCCATCATAAGTATTAGTTGATTCAATTTAGACCCTTGCAGAGATTTTTAACTGGGGAGGTATGTTTATAGGATCTTTGGCTTCTTTTTTTTTTATCCCCACCTCTCATTTTCTGGTTAATTGACAAGTTTTAGCCCTCTACCTACTCCAATATCATTTTAATTCAGTCTTTTTATATGTTTCTACAGAATATTTCACCTTCCTGAAATATGCTGGTGAAATGTTCACATTTCCAGAAATTTCCATAGAGTAGGGACAGATTGATCATTTAAAGTACAATAATGGTCATATTATTTTTTTCTGTTTAAAACAGGAAACATTTTAGAAAATGGATGAAACTCAAAAATATGTTGAGTGAAAGAAGCCAGACACAAAATAGCACATATTGTAAGACTGCATTTTTATAAGGTCCAAGAACAGAGAAAAATGATTTTATTTTTTATTCTATGGGAATAAAATTCAGAACATTCATTTCTACTGGAGGAAGGATGGGGGAAAATTTAATGAGATGAGAAGGAACTTTCTAGGGTGATGGACATGTTCTGTAGTTTGATTAGAATTACATGAGTGCAGATATTTGTCACAATCATCAAACTGGACCCTAAAGTAAAGATCTGTGCCTTTCTCTGTATGGAATTATATCTCAATTTCTTTTTTTTTTTTTTTTTTTGGTGGTACTGGGGTTTGAACTCAGGGCCTCATGCTTGCTAGGCAGGCACTCTACCACTTGAGCCACTCTGCCAGTTCCTAAGTAGCTAGGATTACAGATGTAATCCTCAATTTTTTTTTTTTTTAGAGTAAAAAGTAGAGTAAAAACTTTACTGGCTGGCTATACCTCAATTATTTTTTAAAGTGAAAAATAAAGTAAAAACTTTGATGGCTAGCCATTGCCCTCAGTCAAATACCTTACCTTGTTATTCAGATTTTGAGTACCTGATACCTGCATACTTTTCTAAGTTTCTCTTCTTTTCCTTCTACACCTGGTGTTCCAGCAAAGTGAAAAGCTCTCTTCTTCACACAGTTCCATGTTTTCCTAATTCTGTGTCTTTGCCCTCACTTTCCCTTAATTAGGAATATCTTCTTATCTATAAGCACATAGTGATAGTGCCTATCACTATGTGTCAAAATGATCCTTCAAATTCTACATCAATTAATTGGAGGTGTGGCTTAAGCAGTAGAGCACCTGCTTTGCAAGTGTGTAAAGCCCCGTGTTCAAACTCCAGTCCTACAAAAAAAAAAAAAAAATCCACATCAGAGGATAGGTTCTAAATACCAGTGCTGGTAGCACTTTGTGTTTCTAATATGGCAATCTTGACTTTCCATGGGCTTTCTTGTAATTCTTATGCTTCTGTGTTTGTAGAGGGTTTTCAGTGCCAGGCACTGTTTATGAACATGGTAGTCCCACTTCAGCCTGTAAATCCCACTAAAGCCAGGATCACATCTTGCTTCATTTCTATCACCCACAGGATCTAGAAACGCATTTATTAAATTGATAACTGGCTTGATGGGTTAACTTGAGGGTATGGGGCAGTGGGGATATTGGAGATGGATAATATCTCAGCATCTTGCAAAACTTCTAATATATTCATCATCCTGCTATAGTCAGTTCATCTGAAACCGCCCCTTGCTCCCCCTCCTTTTCGTTTGCTTTCTGCCCTTCTCTAATCTTTTTTCCTGAAGAGAAACCCTTCCTTAGGTTTCAGTTGACTGAGGAGGTCAAAGTCCATTTCGATGTTCCCACTTGGGGAACACACTTTTTTTTTTTTTTTTTTTTAGCAGAAGACTGTCTTTATTGTACTATTTTTATGACTATCCTCAAGTTTGAAATTTTTCAAAATACAAAGTTGAGGGAAAAAAATTACACATTAGTCCCAGCCTAAGCATTTTTTTTAATTGTTTTATTATTCATATGGGGAACACACTTATAGCCCCTCTTTAGTTTGTCTGGTCCTGCACAGATCATGTCAAGACCTTCCATTCCAAAATCCTCAGCTCAGTCTCCACTTGGCATAAAGCAGCCAGAACAGAGACATTCAGTGGCCATGTCCCATGGAAATAGAATCAAGTATTGTTAGTGAAGAGTGTAACAGAGCAGGCAGAAACTATATTTGTACTATAAGTGTGAAAGTATAGAAGAATGCTCAGCTACTCATGATGCTCAGGCTTATAATTCTAGATACTATGAAGGCAGAGATCCAAAAGAGTCCTGGCCAAGAAAAAAAGAAAAAGTTAGCAAGACCCCATCTCAATAAACAAGTGAGATGTGGTGCCACAGACCTGTGATCCCTACTACTGGGAGGCATAGGTAGGAGGATTAAGGTCCAATGCCAGTCCATGAGACTCTAGCCAAAAAATAATTAAAGAATAGAGGGCTGGGGGATATGGCTCAAGAGGCAAAATCCATGAGACTCTAGCCAAAAAATAATTAAAGAATAGAGGGCTGGGGGATATGGCTCAAGAGGTAGAGCTCCTGCCTAGCAAGGGCCTGAGTTCAAACTCTAGTATTGCCAAAATCAATCAATAAATAAAGTGTCCAGTATAACAAGCTTATTAAATTGGTTATTTTGAAGCAGAATTGGAATGTAAGGTGATGAATTGAGGACTTTACTTCTTTCCTCCTCTCCTAATTTTTCCCCAATCTTTCATCTACTTTTGCCTCTACTCCCAGTCTTTCCCTAATCTTTTAACATCCCATCCTTTCCACTTGCTATCCTCTGTAAAACCCCCTCCTCTTCTCATGTTCACATGAGTGGACCTGGATGTCTGGAGGTCTGAGACAAGACTTTCAAGAAGAGAAGATGAAGCTCTGAAAAGAAAGACACTGCCTAGATGTAGGATTTCTTGCCCATTGTCTCTCTGTCACCTGGTGTGATCTGAGAAAACTCTTCCTACTGCCTGGGCTCTCAAACATGGGGATTTGAGGTAGAAAGGTCTCCTCACCCATCCTCAGTGCCACCCTTGAATAAGCCTGTTTCCTTCTGCCAATTCTGTCTCCTGAATTTCAGTAGAGTGACAAGCTGTACAGACCTCAGATGTAGCACTACAGCTAAGTCTGAATAAAAGTTTAATGTACTAGATTGAATATAATAGCAGATGATATAACTTTGCTGGCTGTCAGCCAAGTCCTGAGCTTATAAAACATATCTATGCAAATGTGATAAACATGACAGACTCTGGAATAATTCTGAAACAGTTTTGTGTAGTCTTTTAAGTCATTTCCCTCATTACCCTCATTATAGGCCCCCAACTGATGCTCTCATCTGACAATGCTTCAGACTTTGTCCTCAGGCATCTGGCACATGGATAAACCCAGAGGCGGTACTTGGTTTGTTTTGCTGATAGAGTAAACAAACTCTCCTTGACAAGAAAGAATGACCTACAGTCTTCAGGGCAGGCACTGAGGCTGAAGCAAGCTGAGTACTAGCAGTAAAGCAGCCATGGAACATGAAAGCCTGGCTCAGCTGGAGAGAGAAGCTTTCAGGAGGGCCCCAGTGCATCATGGGGCCATGGGATCTGTGTGTGATGCCAATTAGGCATCACTGATATTGGCAAAGCTTCCATGTGAAGCTTACCAAACAAAAGTCAACATTTCCCCATTTCCCACCTGCCTTTTTTTTTTTTCTTTTTAAAGGAAAACTTTTTTGAAGGAATGCTGGAATGATGGCAGGGAGGTTTTAAATAAGCCCTTAGAAAGTATAGTCAAAGACCATTTTGGGGAAAAGGAGGAATATTTGTGATTTTCAGCATTGGCATATTAAAATTTTACACATAAGGTTCTTTCTGAGGTTTTACAGCTGGTCAGGACAAACCAGTTCATATGAAGGACAGGGCATCCCTATTCTTTCTTACCAGATTTTGCTTCAGGTAAGCAAGAGACCTTGATAGACTACAGTGATGCCTCAGCCTCATTCTTAACCCTCCTCAAATAGGCCACGTTATAGCAGGGAAAGGGAGAACCTAACCAGAGAAATTTGGATACTGTACTCAAAATCCAAGAGAAGTGCTGTGCTCAGAATACCAAAGATTTAGTCAACAGAGGAGGTGCACTTATTGACGGGAGAAGAGAGGAGAAATGAGCCCTCCACCTCCCCAGTGTGCTTTATAAATAGGGGTTTCGAAATCCGAATGAAGAGAGAAGAGAGTTTCTATTTTGCTAAAATGCTGGCCCCACCTAACAAAAGGTAAAAAAGCAAAATCACAACATATCCTCAGATCCTATTCTAGAATCAGGTAATGCTGTGTTCTATAAAAGACAGTGAGTGTTTCAATGGATTGAGCAAAAGAGGTTGGTTTTATGGGGGGGGGGAAGGCACACACACAAAAGCTGAAACAGAGAACAAAAAGATGTCATTTCAGAGTTACTTTCCTTATAATGTGGGGAGAGGGAGATAGAACAATAGGAAAATAACTGGGTGGTTTGGGTCAGGATACTTTTTTGTAAGGATTAAAGAAGAGAGAACTGAGGGTATGGCTCTGAGTTCTATCTCCAGTACTGAGAGAGAGAGAGAGAGAAAGGGAGAGAGAGCACACTAGTGCAAAGGGAACCAGAAGGAGCTTCATTATAATATCAATTGAAACTGGCCTATTTAGGAAATTTGGCTGTTATCTTTGGATTTTTCTCAGCATTGGATTTCTCAGAATGCCAGATAACAACTTGGTCTCATTTGGTGATGTGGAACTTTGGCATGGGTAACTCCATTTTGATGTCCCCTGGGTCTGGTGGGGCCCAGTACAAAAGCTTTGTCTAAAGCAGTGACCTTCTGTAATGTTTACTTAATAGAAAGAATGCTTTTTAATGCTGTGGTACTCTGAAGTGATTTAGGAACAATGAAAATGTGAAAAAAAAGTTTTCATGTAAAAAAAAAAGCCTAAAATGTACACAGTTTATTCTTAAAATATTTCAAAGTCTTTTTTAACAATGAGTTGCATTATGACATTTTATACATTCATATAAAGTACTTTTTTATTTCTTCAAATACTTAAATATTTTTCCATAGCACCAGCTTAAATATCGTGATTATTTCACATTTTGTGGGTGTGTTTTAGGTAACACAGAGATAAGCATATCCTGAATCTATGTGTCTTTCTTTATTCTCAGACTTTTTTTTTTTTGGTGGTAGCAGGGTACCATGCTTGCTGGGCTGGGGCTCTACCACTTGAGCCACTTCACCAGCCCTCATGTAATGTACTTTGATCATATTCATCCCCTATCTCTCTCCCTCTTTTCCTTCTCCCTCATGCTGGTTCCTTTCTTCAGTAGTACTCTTTTATGTACATGTCCCTTTTTTTTTTCTTTTTAGATCTGGATTCCACATATGAGAGAAAACATGTGACATTTCTCTTGAGTCTGGCTTATTTCACTTAACATGATGATCTACAGTTCTATCCATTTTCCAGCAAATGGCATAATTTTATTCTTTATGGTTGAATATACATACCCCATTTTCTTTACCCATTCATTGATGGATGGACATTTAGGCTGAGTCTATAATTAGGTAACTGTAAGTAGTGCTACAATAATTGTGGGTGTACAGTATCTCTATTTTATGTTGACTTACATTCCTTCAGGTATATGGCCAAGAGGGGTATAGCAGGATCATTTGGTAGTCCTATTTTGAGGTTTGTTTGTTTTGTTTTGTTTTTTTTGATGAAACTCCATACTAATTTCCATAGTGGCTACACTAGTTTACATTCCCACCAACCATATATAAAGATCCCCACCCTGCCCCCAACATTTGATGTTGTTTCCTTGATGATTGCCATTCTGACTGGTGTAAGATAGAATCTCAATGTAGTTTTGACTTTTCTCTCTTTTTCCTGCAATCATATTTTGGTTACTTTTGGTTCCTATAACAGAAATAGCATAGACTGGGTGACTTGAACACCAAATGTTTTATTTCTTATAGTTGTGGAGGCTGGGAAGTCCAAGATCAGGGTGCCATCAGATTCAATGTCTGGTGAGGGCCTCCTTCCTAGTTTGTAGATTGCTGTTATATCTTCACATGACAGAACACACAAAGAAAAAAAGCCAGCTTTCTTGTGTCTCTTCTTAGAACCCTAAGAGGGTTCCACCCTCATGATCTAATTACCTTCCAAAAGCCCCATCTCCAAAGACCATCACAATGGGGATTAGGATTTCAACATAAGAAATTTGGGGACATAAACATTCAGTCCACAGCCTATAATTTTCTAGCTCTAGTGATAACTCAGAAAAATAGTGATGTCTGCCTTATATTTTAGTGTTCTGCAGGGGATCCAGGCTGAACTTAGAGCTTTTCCTCACTCAGGGACACTCAACCTCTAAGGAGCTCCAATTCACTCACATGTGATTTTTAAGCTAAGCTAAGTCAAGCCTTCTGGCTCTTCTTTGGTCTACATAGCTATATTTTAGTAGGTTGTAATAATCATTTTTAAAACAATAATTAATCTTTTTGCAGCTCCTAATTAAACAGACTTTTAGACCATAACCATGGTTTTGCTTTTGTACCATTCGAGGAAAAGGAGTATGTATCATTTTTCCTCTTGACACTTGGGCTTCAACAGCTGGTCCTGCTCTTTAATTAATTAGTTACCATTTAGCCCAGGCTGTCTTGGGCCTTGATATGTAGCCCAGGATGCACTTGAACTCTTGATCTTCTTGCCACCATACCCAGCCTGTTCTTGATTTTAAATACAGTACTTCTAAAATTATTTTACTATGCACTGTAGGTATTTAATAAATTTCTCTTATTAGGTTAATGATGCTTTCTTCTATTTCTATTTTTCTGAAAGTTTTATCTTGAGCGAGTATTGAATTTCATTGAATATTTTCTGTCCTTTACAAGATGAGCATATACTGTTCCCTTTCAATCTGTTGATGCGATGAATTGTTTTAATACATTAGTTTTTCAGTTTTTTATTAGCATATTTTCATTGTATGGGGGGAGTCATTGTGACAATTCTGGATAGCCTTACATTGTACATTCGTTATGTCACTCCCACATCTCCCTCCTTAAGCCCCCTCCCTACCCCACTAAAAACAATTGCAAGAGGTTTCATTGTTCCATTTCATATATGTATATGAAACCCATCAACCATAGTCCCTCACTTTCATCTCCTCCATTCACCCTCCCAAATGTAACCTTCCCCCTCACTACCTATTTTATAGTCCTGTCCTTCATTTTAATTCCAAAATCAGTGTGCACAAGGTTTTTTTGATGTATCCCAGCTGTGAATATACTGTACTTTGGTCTGTTCATCCCCATGTTTTGCTCTCCCTTACTCTTTCCCACCTACCCCCTATTACTCCAGAGCTTTCAGTGTGTATCATTATGCCCTCTACCTGCACAAATGCAATGCACTTCGACACTGTTGACTGGCATTCTCTTTTCCCTTCCCTCCTCCCCTGAGTTGCATAGAGTACTTCCACTATTACAATTTTTTCCACATGTAAATGTGTATATGATCATGTTTGTTTTCGTGTATATGTTTATCTTTTGGATCTATCTTCCACATATGCGAGAAAACATGCAACCTTTGTCTTTGTGAATATGGATCACTTCACTTAACATGATGATATCCAGTTCCATCCATTTACTTGCAAGCAACATAATTTCATTCTTCCTTGTGGCTGAATAAAAAAAATTCCATTGTGTATATATACTACATTTTCTTAATCCATTCGTCAGTGGTGGGGCATCTGAGCTGTTTCTGTAGTTTGGCTACCGTGAGCAGAGCTGCAACGAACATCAGTGTGAAAGTCTCTCTATTGTATCCTGATTTACATTCCTTCGGGTTTATGCCCAGGTGTGCTATCACTGGATCATATGGCAGTTATATTTTTAGTTTTTGAAAGAATCTCCATACTGCTTTCCATATGGTTGTACTAATTTGCACTCCCACCGGCAGTGTATGAGGGTTCCTGTTTTGCCACATCTTCACCAGCTTTCGTTGTTGTTATTGCCCTTGAAGATGGCCGTTCTAACTTGGGTGAGATGAAATCTTAGTGTAGTTTTGATTTGCATTTCTTTTTTTTTTCATGTATTTATTGGCCATTAGTACTTCTTTCTTTGAAAATTGCCTACCCAATTCATGTGCCCATTTCTTCACTGGATTGCTGATGCTTTGGGAGTTTAGTTTTTTGAGCCCTTTGTAGATTCTGTTTATTAGTCCTTTTTCAAATGAAGAGCTGGCAAAGATTTTATCCCATTTTGTAGGCAGTCTCTTAAGTCTGTTCTCTTTGCTGTGCTCAATATATTCTCTATATATTCATGGAAGCCTTTTTATATTTATACATTTATGCATTGTTGGTTATTTCATTCAGCAAAGCATAGTGAAATGGGAGCTGGACTTGACTCTAATCTCAATAATTCTGTGTTTCATTTTCAGAATTTTCTGAGTAAAGACTTTAGGAAGAACATATACATGATAACTTTTTCTTAGGAGAGGAAACTGAAAACTGAGTATTTTAAGCGTCCAATCCAAAAATCACACATTAGAAATGGAGTTATGAGGTGGAGCATGCCTCAATCCTAGCACTTGGAAGGCTGTGGCAGGAGGAGATTGTGAGTTCAAGGACAGCCTGGGCTATATAGCAAAACCTCTTCTATAAATAAATAAATATATATATACATACATAAATGAATAAATAAATAGATGGAGTTATGTGAAGTGATTATACTTGCTGGATTTTACAGCTCTGCCACTTATTAGTGTATGAACCCTGTATATCTCTGTACAGTGGAAATAATAACACTAAACCCTATCTCCTGTGCTTGCTGTTGATCAAAAGCAGCATTACAAGTGAAGTGCTTGACACATTACCTGGCATAAATAAGAAATCATTCATTCATTTATTCATTCTTTTTTTTCAATAATTGTTGCATATTTTCCATGTGTTCCAGGAGTTGGGGATGGAGCAGAAAATAAGAAGAGGTCCTTGTTTTCAAGGACTGCCTAGAATAGAGGGACAGATAAAAAATCCACAGAAGAAAATGGAAATCAGTGACAGGTTTTCAGAACGAGAGTGTACTACTTGGTTTATATTTTGAAGAGACCACTCTGGTCTCCATGTAGAACAGACTGTAGGAGGTTGAATCAGGTAAGATGTTGTTTCGGTCTCCAAGGCAAGAGACAACAGTGGCTTGCAAACGCAGGCAGGGAGAGAGGCAGATGGGCTTGGGGTGTGTTTTGGAATATAATCAATGAGATTTGTTATGTGTTAGTGAATGTTAGGGTTTTTAAATTTTTACATTGTATAGGTATTTGTAGCTACTATAGAGAAATAGGTGTGGGGAAAAAAGAGTGAGCCAGGACACCTCCCAATTTTGAAATTTGAACAACTGGGTCACACTATTTACTGAAATTAAATAGTGTTAATTTCAGAGTGTTAGAGAAGGAACAGATTTGTAGAAAAATTAACCACTATTATTCTATTGATACTTGTCATGCAAAACATTGTAAGATATAAATCTATAATATATTAAAATATTTCTGTGTGTAGATGTTTAGTAATAGCTCCCAAGAATGTCGTATAAAATTGGTTTCCTCCATAGCACTGTAAGTATAAAAATGTGTGTCACAGGCAGAGCAGCCAGACTCCCAGCAAACCTGATATTCCATATTTGCTTTCATTAGTAGTTCTTCAGACGTTGCTCAACCAAGTGTCACCTTGGAAGGAAAATTCTCTATGACTTTTAACGCAGAGCACTGTTCAGTAGCTCTTTGATTGGATTATGCATAAAATTTATATTCATAACACTCACTGAGGACTAAGTAATTAGGGTACTCTTAATATTGCAGGGGAACATTATAGCTCTTATTATTTAAAGGACTGGTGGACTCTAGGGATTTGACAATAGCATGTAACATCTTGCATTCCAACTTAGCAAAATTCATAACTTTGACTTCTTGGCAACCCAAGTTTATAATCTTTGATGACCTGTGCTGGTCAATTTTTAGAGAATAGGGCATTCTTACCAATAATAATAATAATCCATACAATAATGGCCTTGTTATTAGTGCCACTCAAGCACTAAGGGCTCCACAGCCGGGGAATGAGTGGTCTTTTAATCTCTGCTTTGAGAGGGATCCCTGAGGCCCTAAGGCACTCTCATTTCTAGGGCACAGCTGTCTCTGCTTTCTGTGTCTTTGGAGACACCTCACTAAAGGTGACTAATGGGTCTTTGCAATCCACATAATTGCTTTGCAACGTTTGTGCTGGAAGTGCAAAAAGACAAATATTTGCTTTTGATAAACTTACATTTTATTTTGCTTCAAAAATAGCCCACTAGCTTATTAAAAAGTAAGAAAGTAACCAGTATGACCTGCTTTGCAGTCTTGAGTTATAATTACTGTTTCATTTCAATAAATCTTTTTAGTTAATTATTTCAAACCTGTCATATTACCAGTAAGTACCATATGTCCCTCCATGGGTTCACCTTTCTTGCTGAGTTGTCAAAAAACAAAATGAAATAAATATGAGGTCTTACCTATCCCAAAGTCAATCCAAAATTCCTCAGTGGAGGAAGTCCTGATGCAATCAACCCGATAGTGCTGTCACTTCTTTCAGCCACTAGTGGTCCTTCTGGTCCCCCACAGTCCAGTGATGAAGCTAGCCCATTCCATTAGGGACCTCATGTCCTGTTTCCCTGGGGAGTAATATACTCTGTGCTAGGGACTGCTCAGTATACCAGGAAATACTGGAGAATGATGAGCCAACCAGGCAAGATTTTGAATGCAGCATATATTCTCTTAGAGGTCTCAACCAACAAGTAACCAAGTAGCCTGTTATATGTAATATCATAAAAATAAAGATGCTAAAAACTAAATTGTGACAAACCACCACTCAAAGATGTTAAATTGTGGAAGGAAGGAAGGGTGGAGGGGAGGGAGAAAAGGAATGAAAGATGAGAGGGAAGGAAGGAAAACAGGAGGAAGGGAGGATGGGAGCAAGGGAGAGGGAGAGATAGCCTATATATAGGAAAACTTCCCCAAATCTTGTTTTTCCAGTACATTCCTCCCATCTTGATAGCTCACATATCCTTTTGCTGCCCCTAAAGACTTCCCTTCCCATTCTAAATTTCTACAAACTCTGCCACAAAAGCAATCCTAAGGAGACTTTTTCCTTCATTCATTACCCCAACACCTTTTAAATGCTATTTTTTACCACTGATTCTCTTCACCCACAGAACACTCTTCCCTAAAATGCTCCTCTTATTCTATCAGTTCCTTGAATGAAATATTTCTGAAGTTCTTGTTCCCAGCCTTAGCATAGCAATCATTCTCCTTAGTTACCAGATAATGCTCATTCCTTACTCCTTCCTCATATCCCCAACCTCAGCCTAACAGAGCTCATCTCTCTCTGAACATATCATCTTGTTTACCCCTCTGGGTCTTTGCCTGATTCTTCCCCTCTGGAATTTTGCACACACACACACACACATGTGCACATACACATCATCTCTGCCTACAAAAAAATTGCCCCTAAATCTGACTTTTTCTCAAATCATATCTATGCTTGGCATACCCCAGCAGGGGATATATAGAAGATCATAAGCAACACAGTTATAGGTATTAGTGAGGCATCTGTTTACTTACTTGTTGAGTGCCTACTTCAAACAAACTTCTGTCCATGGGGTATGAAGTTGAATACAGAATGCTGTCACCAACCTCAAGGAGCTCAAACTGATGTAAGAGATACATGTATAAAAATATTCAGGTACAATGTGTTGAGTGTGATAATTGAGGTATGCACAAGGTATGGGCGTTGGGATTCAGGCAGAGCAAATAAGGCAAGGGTGGGCCAAGGTACATGGGTTCAACTCACAGGGACAACTCAACCAAATTAATAGGACTCAGTACCAAGGAGAGCGCCTTGTGTGCACACCCTGGAGACATTCCTTATATTTTTGGAAGCAACTCAAAACTTTCTGCTAGGCTCTAGCCTCAAAGCAAAAGTTTCTGGCTTCACAGAATTCCCCCATCAGGCAATTTCAGTTAGTAAAATGCAGCTTCAACTCTTGAACTTGCAAGGCTTATGGATTGAGGATTAGTTGAAGAACATATATCTTTACAAGGTACTTTTGGATCAAATCCTCAGGAGATGGAGCTCATGACATAATTTGAGATGGAAGCCAGGACTTTATTTTGTAGGGATTTTTTTTCTCATATTTTAGGAGGTTGCAGGCTGATTCTTAACTAGTGTAAATAGAATTTATCTGCCTAGTCTCTTATTCTACTCACCTGGCAACTATGTTGTTATTTATAAATGCTTTGCTTCCCCAAAATATGTTGTAAATTTTTTAGCACAGTACAATAAAAATATAATGAGTCATGTATATCAATTTTTAATTTTCTAATAGCCACATTTTAAAAAATGAAAAGAAACAGATGAAATTATAAGTTTAATATGTTTAATTTATCTCAGCAAATCTAAAATGTTATCATTTCATCATGGAATAAATATTAAATAATTAATGAGTTCTCTGATATTCTTATTTTCTACCAAGTTTTAACAACAAATATGTACACATACAACCTATTTCAACATGAACCTAGTCAAGTGCTCAATGTGGTTACTAGCTATTGGATTGTACAGCAAGTTCTTGCCACTGGAGAGTCCATTTGTGCTCCCCCTTCTAGTATTTCTGTCACTTAATTTCCCCAAATATAATGTAGTATATTGGCCAGAAGAATCCAATGATTGGGTGAGGTGATAAACACAGTACTTTTCACCTCTACTTGCAATTGAGTAAGAGATGGTAGGAAAGCCTTGTATGCACATATGAATAATAAAAGAAAAATGAAAAAAAAATAAAATAAAATAAAATTGCTGTTAACCAAAAAAAAAAAAAAAAAAGAATGTTTGAGTATCAAATGCTGTTACTTTTTTTAAAAATCAACCTAATGGAATTAACCAGGTAATTGCCCATGAAAAGCATTTTAATCTATTTTTTAAAAAACCAGTGTGCTGGATTAAAAAGAGAGAGAGAGCGAGACAGAGAGAGAGCACTGGAGTCATTGGATTCAAACAACTTTAGTCTTGGGTGGTCTTCCAGTTGTTAAATTTAGGTTCTTAAATAAGTAAATTAATCTGTCTAGCTTTCAGTTTCCTCATCCGTAAAATGAAGAGATTGGACCTGATGGCTCTAAATTCCTCCCACTCCTCCTGAGTTGTGTTGACACTGCTTCTTTTTTTTTTTTTCATTCATATGTGCATACAAGGCTTGGGTCATTTCTCCCCCCTGCCCCCACCCCCTCCCTTTCCACCCACTCTGCCCCCTCCCTCTCCCCCCCACCCCCTCAATGCCCAGCAGAAACTATTTTGCCCTTATTTCTAATTTTGTTGTAGAGAGAGTATAAGCAATAATAGGAAGGAACAAGGGTTTTTGCTGGTTGAGATAAGGATAGCTATACAGGGAGTTGACTCACATTAATTTCCTGTGCGTGGGTGTTACCTTCTAGATTAATTCTTTTTGATCTAACCTTTTCTCTAGTTCCTGGTCCCCTTTTCCTATTGGCCTCAGTTGCTTTTAAGGTAACTGCTTTAGTTTCTCTGCGTTAAGGGCAACAAATGCTAGCTAATTTTTTAGGTGTCTTACCTATCCTCACCCCTCTCTTGTGGGCTCTCACCTTTATCATGTGCTCAAAGTCCAATCCCATTGTTGTGTTTGTCCTTGATCTAATGTCCACATATGAGGGAGAACATACGATTTTTGGTCTTTTGGGCCAGGCTAACCTCACTCAGAATGATGTTCTCCAATTCCATCCATTTACCAGCAAATGATAACATTCCGTTCTTCTTCATGGCTGCATAAAATTCCATTGTGTATAGATACCACATTTTCTTAATCCATTCATTGGTGGTGGGGCATCTTGGCTGTTTCCATAACTTGGCTATTGTGAATAGTGCCGCAATAAACATGGGTGTGCAGGTGCCTCTGGAGTAACCTGTGTCACAGTCTTTTGGGTATATCCCCAAGAGTGGTATTGCTGGATCAAATGGTAGATCGATGTTTAGCTTTTTAAGTAGCCTCCAAATTTTTTTCCAGAGTGGTTGTACTAGTTTACATTTCCACCAACAGTTGACACTGCTTCTTAAATAATTCCCACAGCCATCATCTTCTCCACCCCTGCTGCCCAAGGCTGCATAATTTCTTACCAAAACTACTACAGCTAGTCTCCCTTGCACCTTCTCAAATCTATCTCATTCTCCACACTTCTGTCAAAGAAATCTTCCTAAATAAAAGTTGGATCATCCACGTTTAATGTCTATCAGTGGCTCCTACCACCCATGTTAGTTTGTGTGGCTTGCTTTTATCTTTAAATACTGGGCTTCTCTATATCACCCCTTGTTCTTGCTTTACAACTGGAACAGCTTTTCTGGGCATAGCTTCACTCTAGGGACTTGCCTTAGTCTGTTTGGATTATGATACCAAAATACCATAGACTGGAGGCTAGAAAGTCCCAAGATGAAGTAATAGCCAATAAGTCTCCTGGTGTGGCCTCTCTTCCTGTTTTACAGATGTCTGTATTTATCCTGAATCCTCACATAGTAGAGAGAAAGAATATCTCTCCCATGTCTCTTCTTATAAGGGCATTAATCCCATCATGAAAGCCCACTATCATAAACTATTACTTCTCAAAAGCCTCACTTGCAAATGCCATCACATTGGAGAGTACAACTTTAACATATGAGTTTGGGAGGGAACACGTTAAATCCATAGAAATGACCAACGTACCAGCATTCAAGAAGATTTGGGGAATAATTGGACCAATCCCAAGTGATCAGTGGCTCTTATAGAAACTCAAATGCATAATTCACTGTTTTTTATAATAATGTGTGTGCGTCATTTTTGAACATCTTTAATTCTGAGGTAAGCTTTCCTCATATTGAGAAAAAAACTTTCTATGGAATTTGGGAGATTTTATGCTAGATTTAATCTCTGTAGTTGCCTCATCAAATATGTCACTGATGGATTGAAGAAACTGAGACTCTGAATAGTCAGGTAACATGTCAGCATCACACAGCTCACTGAGGTTCGTAGACAAACCTGGAATCCAGACTTCATACTCTCATTCCACTCCTTTTTATAAAAGTTGAGCATTTCCTAGTTCAAACATCAAAAATTCAAAATGCTTCAAACTCCAAAAGGTTTTGAGTAACAATATAACACCACAGTGGAAAAATCATCATCTGACCTCATGTGACAGGTTGAAGTCAAATCACAGGCACACTAAAAATACTGTATAAAATTACCTCAGGCTTTGTATAGGTATAAATGAAACAGAAGTGAATTTAGTGTTTATACTTGGGTCCTATCCTCAAGATATAGTAAATATTATATAAATTCCAAAATCTGAAAAAATTCAAAATTTTAAATTCTTTTTATCCTAAGTATTTTAGATAAGGGATATTCAATCTGTATAATATAAACAGTAAATTGGTCAATTCTCTGATTTGAATTCACTCTTCCATTTTTTTCTGTATAAAGTATTAGCTATCAGGGGCCCACATTCATCATTCCCATGTCAACAGGTCCTTGCTAATTTGTTTCATTAAAAATCTAATATGATTATCTACGTAAAGTCAGAAACAAGGCTTCTGTTTTGGCTTTTCCCTTGGCTTTATCCTTGACTTCATATAATTAAAGACATTAAGAATGATGTCCTAATTTCTAAAATGTATTTTTCTTTAGAAATAAGGTTAACTTTATTGCCCGTAATGGGCTTCTGATTGCCAGTGTGTACTCTGATTTTTTTCAACTATAAAATGAGGAAGGTAGCCAGGTATGGTGGTGCACAGCTGTTATAGCACTTGGGAGGCTAAGGCAGGGGCATCCTGAGTTTGAGGCCAGTTGGGGCTATACAGCAAGACCTTATCTCAAAAAAAAAAAAAAAGGAGGCATGTAAGCTAAATAATTTCAATGATTTCTCCCACTGTATAACTTCTACCCATAACAAATAGCTCCTTTCAACAGTATAATTCACATAATAGTCATTCATTTCACACAATAGTCACAATAAATATTTAGGGAATCAGTATTATCAAAAAATGTTGGGAATACTAAAAATAATAAATCGTGTTAATTTGCTGGAAACTTAGTCACTTAAGGAGAATGATACATGCTACAATTTTCATAGCAACAAAACCTGAATTTTTGAAACATCAGATATGTTAATTGGCTTTCCCATATAATAAAAATATTTATTTTTGTTTTTATTATTGGTAACTTGTTGGAAAACCCCTCTCAGAACTTTATATCTTATCTATTTTAACTAAAATTATCTCTTTGTTAACTTAGAAATGGGTCTGTTTAGCTGTAGTTATTTATTGGTAACTGTTTAGTTGAAATTATTCAAGAAACATGACAGTTGTCATTTTAGCTAAAAATGATTCTACATTCAGTTCTTACTTAATTTTACAATGTATCTAGAAAAATTTGAAGATGTATCAGGATGGTAAGTGAGCTAAAGTTTACTGAATCTACCTAGGATTGGGTTGAATTTCTTCATATAAAATCCTTTAGGGCATTTTTAAAATTGTAGTGAACCCTCAAAACATAGAGAGCTGTGCACAATACTGAGGGGGGAGGGAGGCAAACCAAGAGAGGTGTTTAACTTTTAACACATTGCAAACCCAGGATTAAAAATTTCAACATATAATATAGTTTGAAAGGGAAACCATTTCAGCTGTTAATTTCTAGTTAATTTTAAATTGGCTAATCTTTCTGGTTTGCATCATTTGAAAGACTTCTGTTTTTCATTATCATATTTTTGTAAACACTGCATCCATTCTTCTGAGTACAGACAAATGGCTGCAAACATACCAAACAACAGACGCTTTTCCACAAAAAGCATCAAATTGGATTAGACAGCCGAGAAGGGGCACTTGGCGGGTGGAAGAAGCTTAAGGTCCTGTCATGGACTGGCCTGCCTAAGTTATGTAAATGAGTTGGATGGTATTAGACAACCCTTTAAATATGAGTAATTAACTATAGAAAATAAGGTCAGCAAAACCTTGAACTACAGAGGGACAATTTGAATGAAGCAGAGGTCAAGGACACTAACAATGCCTCTAGACCAGAACAAAGCAGTTTTGTGGGGTTGCACTTGTGTGTATGATCACTTCAAATCACATAGATGGACATTTTCAAAATTACAGTTTTGATTTAAGGATAGGTAATTGAAAATACACTTTTGTTCTTGTTATGAATCCACATCAATGGTAGTGCCTTCTGCTACTTGTGGAAAGTAAAGGAAAAATAAAGAATTGGACAACAAAGTGCAGCAGCGGGATGTTGATAGAGAGGTGCTGGGTCATGCATCTGTCCTGTGTGTGAATTGTGGTCTCTCTCGGGAACATAAATTGAGGTATGAAAGTTCACTGCACAAGGTTTTATAGCAACAGTAAGATTTCTGTCCTTCAGCTGGAGGAAGAAATAAATCTGAAAGCCACTAAAAAACATTTTCACTTCACTACTCTGGAATTAGCTCGAAGAAGACAAAAGACGTCACCATATCTTTGGAGACTTCAGTGTGCAATAGGCAGCTAGACACTTTCTGCATCCAAAGGATGGAAGAGAGATCAAAATAGTTAATTCTGAGATCTACGGAGCATTTTCAACATTACTCTCCCTTCCTTGGTTGGCAATCAGCCAACCCCTGGTGTTTGCAGCGAAAACGTTTATAAAAGAAGTTGGCAGAACAGCTTCATAAGACATCAACCAGCCAGGTGAGGAATTGCAAGGAGAACTTCTCACTCTCTTACATTCTCTTTTCATTACAAAATGAAGGGGAAAAATAGAGAACCTCTTATCTAGTCTGTGAGGGGAAATTTGTCAGTGGCAGAAGCATTTGTTGCGTTACAAAATTTAAGATTATAATTTTCATGCTGACATGAGGTTTAATGCACATGTGTTACTGATGTGATGATCTCTATGGTTTGAAATAGTACCCAACACTCATGCCAAGTATGTACCCTAACAAATTCTAACTCCACAATAGTTCTTACTATGTGATTTTTAGGCAAGTTACCTAACTTCTCTGACTTCTCTTCTCTTCTCTTCTGTAAAATGGCAATAATAATTAGAAACACATCATAGTGTTATTGTGAGGATTAAATAAGTTAATAGATGTGAATATGCCTAAAACCATGACAGAAGAGTTCAATAAATTCTACCTTTTATTACATAACTTCATCTTAATTACGATAAAAAGTGAAATGGTCAAAATTTTCTATTTCCCAAATCAGCTCTTCATCTGACATAAAATATTAAACATTCTTTCTGAGAGAAGGGCAAACATCTCTTCATTTTCTTACTTCAAGATGGAATGCTTTGACTGTAATGGGCTTTGGAAATGGCAACTAGAACATACATTGCATTTGGTGAGTATGATTATAAAGAAAAGGAACAAAGCAACGATGCAAGCTTTGCAGGCACGAAAGTGTGTGTGTTTGTGTGTGTGTGTGAAACAGAAGGAATGGAATATACTTGGAAAGCTAATGGAGAATCCTAGATAAAGGAGGTATGGCTAAACAAAATTATTTCCAGTTTTGTTTTTCTTTTCAATTAATCATTTCATAGCACTATCTCATTATATTTGCTTTCCATTTTTTTCAGTTAATGATAAAGAAAAGGAAGATCAGGTGGAGAGGATTTGTATGTCAAATAAAGATTTATAAAACAGACATTGAAATATATGGTCATTATCAAAAGTTAACATTATTAAGCATTTACTTATAAATGGGATAATGCTTTTCATGTATTGTAATGTTTTCTCCCTTTTGAGACTCCACAAAGTTACTCATGGAGTAGAGTATTTCTGGAGTTCTTGGTTACTACCATTATGACCACTTATAAATGGAGAAAGTGAGTTTTGAAGAGGCAAAAGGTCTAAATTCACAAACTGGGAGAGGACAGAGTCAGACTCGCACCCATAATGAGAGCAGAATCCCAGAACTCTTTAGTGCTGCACCCCTCTGTGAATATATAGAAGAAGCAATTTGGAAAAGAAATAGAAATGTTGCAAAATAATGGAGGAAGAGAACAGTCTGGGGAAAAAAGAAAAATAGTGATAGAAGAGTTAGTAAAAATGATAGAATGAATAAAAGACTTGAAAGGAGAGGCAAGAGGTATAGAAGAACTAGAAGTGACAACATGGGAAGAAGGACATGTAGTCAGGAACTAATTACTCATGCCTGTCGGTATGTGATGAGGTGACAGTGGTTCTCTGTGACTTTAATGATTATGTTTTCTCAAGTTATACACAAGTCATATACAGGATCATATGCAGGAAAGAATAGCCATATATCATATCAACTACTCACTGATACTCTTATAATTAATAGATACCTACTACGTGCAAAGCACAGGGGTTGGTATTAGAATTGCATAAATAGTTTATAATTCAAATTGGGAAAAAGAGAGAATTGCATTTTTTAAGAGTTACATAAAGCAATGCCACACATATGAGACGATGTAAGCTGTCAGGGCAGGAGGCAGTCCTCGGTGTGCTTCAGTTAAATCCTTCTAAGGGCAAATGTACTCCATTTGATGTTGATGGAAGGGAAATATTTAGACAAATGAAAGGAGCAAGGAGCACACTCAAGTGTATTGTCTCCAAACAGCACATGGAGGCAGAATAGGAAAGACAGGTTTGGGTCAAGGTCTCAGACCTGTTTTTCTGGGACAGTTTAAATTCATAGCAGATCAACTGGAGTTCAGAGTTAGGGGCTGGACGGCAAAGGATTTCGAATAACAGACCAAGGAACTTAATAGGCAATTATCTGTGGTTAATTGATGCTGCATTGCGTTTGGGAAGATTAACATGTCTTTTATCTACTAAACTGGTCAAAATATTTTAAGGTAATTTATAGTACTCGGGTGACCACAAACACTTCTGGTTACCCTGGAAAAAGCAATACAGCCATTTTAAAAACAACACGGATGGCATAAACATGTTTCTACTTCTATGTACTTTAAGGGAAAATTGTCAAAATTCTTGGTGTCTAATGATCAAAATTGTTGTACAACATTCAGTGGAATGTTGCATGTTCACTTAAAATTACAATTCTGCATACTATTAGCAATAATAAAAATACTTATGACATAATGTGGAATTCAAAAATTAAAAATCTCAAGGTTGCCACTTTGTTGAAATTACACATACACACATGCCTGTGTACACACATTCAAACAAGAACTGTTAAAAACTCTGATAAAATAAAGACATATGATTGTGAAAAATTTTATGTTGTCTAAGGGAAAGAAAAATGAGAGACTAGTAGGTGAATTGTAGCAGAAAGGATAACATCAGCTAAGGGCTGCACTGACCTTTGAGGAACTCTTAGCCCAGGTTCTTGAACTTGCTGTTGCATAGCAACAGGTCTTTAGGGGTTGCTGAATTTCCTTGGTTTGGGGTTGTGTATCTTTCAGCGAGTTCTTAAAATTGATCTGAACTCCTAATGTTTGAATGATTAAAAGAAAAATCTAAAGGTGCCTGGTTTTTGTTTTGGTTTGGTTTGGTTTTGTTTGGTTGGTGTTTTGAGACTGGATCTCACTATATCGCTCACCTAAGTCTCCCAAGTGCCAGGATTACAGATGTGAACACCACACTTTAGCAAGGTGCCTAGTTTTTAATGTGTCCCACAAACATCATTTTAACAAGAGAATTTGTTAAGAGTTTTTCTAAGAGGTGACAGGTTCTACAGTTTAGAAAATATTTGAGGTGGGGAGGTAGCTCAGTGGTAGAGTGCCATCTTAGAATGCACAAGGCCCTGGATTCAAACTCTAGCACTGTGATCAATCAATCAGTGCAAAATTCAAAATAATCATAAAAATAAAGGCAATAAATACAGCTCATTATCTCTAACAAAAAGAAGAAACTACTTTAAAATATCTGATTAAAAAGATCTCTTCCAACTAGTTATTTTGTTGGGATTTGTAACAGAATTATCAAACCTCTATTTTATTTTTATAAATAAGTGACTTGTGCATTATTTAAATAAGATTTTTATATATCAAGTAAAGTCATTTTAAGAAATGAACTAACTCAGGCATGGTGGCATGTGCCTATAATCCCAGCTCTTCAAGAGGAAGAAACAGGAAGAGTATGAATTCAAGGCTGGTACCCCTTAGACCCTATCTCAAAAACAAGCAAAAAGTGCTAGGGGTGTGGCTCAAATGGTAGAGCACTTGTCTAGCAAGTAGTCCTGGATTTAATCCCCAGTACCAAACAAAATAAAACAAGAAACGTAGAGAGGATTATAGATTCAAGACAGCCTGGGCTACACAGTAAGACTGTCAAAAAAGAAAAAAAAAGGAGAAGGAATAATGAACTTTCATGTCACATCTTACACGTAGTATATTCTTGCACAAGGATATAAGCGTAGACTGATTTCAGAAAAGGTAGGGGTGTGTGTGTGTGTTTCAATGTATAATGAGGAAGAGGCAGGAAAATTACCTCAGCCCTTAAACACACTTTAGCAATGTGTAGCTATTTGGGAGTTCATTGCTATAGCAACTGAAACATCCAGAAAATGGTACTAAGTCTTACTCTACAGTCAGTGATGGAAATAGAAATGGTTTGCTCTGGGAACCCTTGCTGTATTTCTGTTAAATGATTGCAGGAGCTGGGCACTCCCAGGGAAATAGTTAGGTTGAGCCAGTTGAAATTGCTAAAGCTTGACCTTTTATGATCTGCAGTACAGCAATTTCATGTGGGTGAGTCCTGATGATCATTACCCTTTATTCTTTTTCCTTTCTCTCCTCAGTTCTATCTCGTTATAGCCTTCCAAGTTTCATTCACGACTGCATCGTTGCTATTCTGTTGATATGTTTTCATGTAAATCAGGATAATTCTCACTGAGACTTTAAGTGCAATGGCATCAGACATTGTTTTAAAAATGCATGTTGTGGGGGCTGGGGTATAGTGCTTGTCTAGCATGTGTGAGGCCCTGCATTCGACCCCCCACACTGCCAAAAAAATGGGAGGGGGGTCCTAAAAATTCATGCTGTATAATGTATTGATACAAATGTGAATAGCCACAAAAGAACTCTATAAAAATGCCACAAGGACAGACAGTGCAGGAAATTCTGGTCAATCAGTGCTCTTGTTAAATGCATCCTATGTTTTGATAACTTTTATTTGTAGACCCTTTTTACAAAATCAGTCTTAATTGTAACAATACCCCAGTTCTTTTTTAAAAGCAGTGGTCTGTTAAAAAATCTGCATGTACTGTAAATGAGGTGTGGTAGGAATGGCAGGGAGAATGGAGATTGAAGGAAAGGGAAAGAAAGAGCTGAGAGTTAATGAACTGCAAAGAAAACTGTCTCTGATTCTTCACAAAGAAGCACCTTTCAGTTTTGGTGTTTGAATGGTACACAGATTCAGAAAGAAACCCAATCTCTGCTGTTCTCCCAAAATACTTAAAAATCTACCAATTTACCTAAAAACATATATTTTTTTTCAATCTTTCTTCTTAGTTCAGTTTCACAGTGCTTTTCTAGAAAATTGGATTTTTGCTTATCAGTAGGTTATGGAAAAGCAATAGGATGCCAGCAAAAGGATCTGTGGAGTTTCTTGGTCTCAGTCCGGATTTACAGGATCAGGTGACCCCTGTGGCACTTTCACTAGATGACATGGCACTTAACTTATCTCTACTATACAGATCTGCAGCTTTGAGAAACACACCTTTTAATGCCTGTTGAACTTCTGGGTATAATAGCATTTCAGGATGAAATAAATAAATTCTTGGTCAATTCTTTTTTTCCATCTAGTTTATGGGCAGCTTTAGCAAAAATCTTCTCTCAGCCAGCCAGCTAATTGACATCTTTCTTTCTTCTAGCAAAGAAATTCAAAAGAAAAACATTCATCATTTGTGCACAAGGAGAAACTATAAAACATTGCTGAGAACTGGCAGTGAATGTAACCTTGGGCAAATAGAAATGCCTGCTAAATAATGAGAAAATAAAGATCACGAAGATCAAGTAGTAGTTCAGTGTTGGACTCTTCCATTCAGGAAGGATGCCTGAAAGAGCTATTCACTCATGTTTTCATTCAGAGATGGTGTCTGACTTATTTTTATTTATTTAAAGCAAACACTAGTGTAGCCTCTCCTATGTGCCAGGCACTGTTCTAAGTGATTTATGACTATTAACTCATTCAATCCTTGTAATGACTTTCTGAAGAAGGTGCTACATATTATCCTCATTTTACAGATGAGGTAACTGAGGCACAGAGGAGGAATAGGCCACACAGGCATTGTGATATTTTAGAACTACAAAATTTGAGTAGAAAGTACATTAAAACTGAAATTTTCTGATTGCATTTATTTTAATAATATTTAGCTAAATAATTTTGGGTTGAATGAAAAAATGTATCTGTAAGAAAGTACATCTAATACCGTGTGCTTAAGTTAAACGGGTACCAAGTCATATCATGTAGAAAGCCAGTCACATACTGGACATGTATAACCTGGACCATCTGAGAGATCACCTATGGGAAACAGTGTACACATTTTAGTGCTATAAGTTGCCACTCTTTGTCCCCAACATAGGACTACCTGTTTGAGAATGTGTTAAGAAGGATAACAAGAGAGTTAACCTGAGAAGTTTAGAATTAGTTACTCAAAATTACATTTTTGAAGACAGAACCTTTTTTTTTTTTTGGAAAGAACAGTAGCCATCATGATTTCAACTTTTCTTAGTAAAAAATATTGCAAGATAAATAATTCATTCTGCATGGCGGTCCTCATGGTCCTGCTTTAGTGGGACACTACCCATTCTTGTCATAAAATGACAATTTGGTGGTAGATTTTTGAGGAGCTTGTTAAACCCAGTACCTTTATTTACCAAAAAAAAAAAAAAAGTTTTGAGTAGCCCACTGAGTAACCACTGTTGGAAGGGATCAGTCCCAGTGGGAGCCAGAGCGAGGAATGGGCCTGCAGAAGCATTTATCATTTAATGGGTCCGTGGCTGTAGTGAAGCAGTGTGCTGAAGTAATTCTGATTAGGCTCGGTCAGTCGAGCTATATAATCAGGCTCCTCTCTGCTCCATTCATCCCTAACTGTTCAGAGCACAGTCACAGCATAAAGCACCATTTTAAGGAGTCCTTGGGCTATTCTTTAATACACAACCTTCCTTCAAATTGGTGTGTGAGCCTTTTTTTATACCTGTGGGAATAGCTAGCTAGGAAAAGAAAAGGTAATGTTAACATCTTAATAGAAAAACATGGGCAGTTTCTACTTTCCAATGGAAGTGTTTATTTAAAATTTTTTCATTCACTTCAAAGGAACAGCTGGAAAATACCCAAATGGGTCACAAGTATGAGTCAGACGCGATAGCCTGTTGCTGTTATCAGCAGCGTGTGCCATATCGGTGACTAGGCCACTGATCTTTTTCTCTTCTGTCAGCTGATACCACTAATAACACATGCACAGAACAGCAGACACAGAATCAAGAGGAAATAACTTCAAAGGCTTTCCCCTCTGTTTTTTTATCTTTTAAAAGAGTAAAACATAAATCAGAAAATTATTATCTGTTCTCAAATATTTGTGAGTACAATTCAAAGCTAATTAGGATATATTAAGCAGAGAATCAGATGTGCACAGGGAAGACCCAGTCAGGATTCACTGATGTGTCTACTTGGTTGGGTTTTAGGGGTCCTATGGCTATCATAGTGATTTCCTTGCTCTCAAGGAGATAATGTTACATGTTGATTGTTCTTTTGTGCAAAGAAGGCATTATTTTAAGCAGGTCTCTAGAAATACAAAAAAAGAGATTCAAAGAATATTCCACCCATTGTTCACAGCAGTCACTGTAATAAATGTGGAACCTATTTTTAGGTTTGTTCTTGGGAAGTGAATAGCTGTAATTGAAAATACAGTAAATGGACACTCTCAGCTTAAATCATAGCTGGTGAATGACTTTTAAACCTGCTTTCTCTTGAAGTCTTTCCTTGAATTTTAAAGGTAGTATTAGAAATTCAAGCAAAAACAGATGGTTTCTTGGGATTTGTGACAACTCAGTGAGGTGCCACCATACATAATACATTTTAGAACACCTTCATTCGTTCTGTAGGTCTCCTTTATATGAAATATAATTCTAATTATCTAGTACTCTAATGTTTACTTACATACTTAAAAATAGTACTAACCAACATTTTAACATTCTTTCTAGCTTGGATAGGTAAATACTAATGACAATGGGTACTAGAGAAGACAGGAAGAGGAATGGAATTGAGAAATAAGGGAAAGAAACTAAACAAATAGTTCTAGTATTTATTTTTACTAAAATCTCACACTAAATTAATTGAAGCAAATAGAAATTCCAGGCTATCATGAAAGAACAAAGTCAAGGAGGTTTCTACCCCATGTCCTATATGGAGACAGGAAATGTTTCTCTTTTTTTCCATTTCTTCCCACTTTTATTGTGTTATACTAAATTTCTTTCCTAGTAAATTTTGCTCTTATCTTTACTATAAAAAAGAACAAAGTTAAAAATGACTACTATGAGTCATATATATGGTAGTATATAGTAGGTTCTGATGCTGAAATAAACAAGACAGCCTCAAGAAGTTAGTGACCTATAAAGAAATAGTTTTTACACAACCAGATTGGACTTCTAAAATGTTATTTTGAGTTACTACTAGTGTTTTTTTTTAAAGAAGTTATGTAACATAGTTACATTTTCCCCATATGAGTGAAAATATGGCAGTTTCTTGAAACAATACTATTTGCCATGTCCTGTTATATTTTGCTAAATAACTTCGAGCAACTGAACAGATTTTTCATGCTTCTAAATGGATAGGAGGAAATGTTTAACCCCATTGTGTTGCTACAAAGCCAAGCAGATCACCCTGGGAGGCCTGAGCGGCTTCGGATTGGCTGTCAGAACAGGACTTTAACATTTTGCTGCACATGGCCCAGCCACAGCAGGGTTCAATTGCCAGGGCTTTCATCTGCAGAAATGTGCTGTGATGGGCACTCTGTGTAAGATTTTCCTTTTCCACTGGAAGGAACGGGAATCAGTAAGATAACTTCGCTTGTAAGGTAATATCTGTGGGTATGTATCTCAGAAGAAAGGGATATTTGACAGCCTTGTTTGCTGGGACTGATTGATATTTGTTTTTGTTCTCAGGTATCATTGCAATGATTTGTTTAAAACTGAAACCAAATTTAGACTTGTATTCCGTCCATAAAGACTTGTCTGAAGGAAACTTTATGTTCTTTGTTCATTGATTTGATTTTATTTAATGTGCTGATCTGGTCAGTGGAGTCTGTTTCGAAAATCAGCTTGTTCACATAATTTGTTCAACACTTAAAAGACTCCACTTTCATGGGGCAAAGGTAGTTGGATTTAACTGAGTATCCTTAGTAGCAAAATGTGAACACATATTAAAGAGAAATTAAATGTTAGTAAGTGTATGGTTGTCATTAGGTTACATCAACAGGGTCACCTGAATGTGTTTTGTCATTCTTTGTTTGTTTTTTTAATTTATTTTTTCTTTTATTCATAGTGCATACAATGTTTGTGTCATTTCCCCCCCCTCATTCTTTCTTTAGATACTTTCTCTTCATAGTCTCTCATGGACCATTTTTATATTACCTTAAAACAGTTTTCTAGTTAGGCTTTACTCTCCCTTATTTTCTGCATTCCTGTGACATTTTAAATAAGATTTAATATAGTACTCTACTGTACAAAGTGCAGCATAAACTTCATGCATGTCTTTTTTTTTTATTAAAAAGAGATTCTATTTTTATCCTTTCTGCACTAACCTGAGAATTTCCTTTAAGTTTTTTGTATCAATTCTCCTGCATCCCAGAGAGTTCAGTGGTCAAGAGGATAAGAAAAACTAGATTAAGGCACATTTTAAAAAATAACATAATTGCATTTATTAGCTTTAGCTCATTAAAGACTGTGAAATACATTCAATGTCTCTCAGTTTTTTGAATCTTTTGAAATGAAACATATGGGTTGGGGATGTAACTAGCATGCACTAAGCCTTATGTTCAATCCCCAGCACTGCAAAAAACCAACCAAACAAAAGCATGTTGTGATGATACTAACATAACCACACTACTATCTTAAAAACGAAGGTTTTGCATCTTTACAAACACCCCTGAAAATACTTATTTATTGCGTGCGGCTAGACATGAAGCAAGTATATTAAAAGACACTGCCACTTTCCTGGGACGGTTTTTCCATTGTTAGATTTTCCATGGGCAATAATAAAATAGAATGAAAGTTATCTTGAAAATGACTTATATTCGCATGTAGTGCTTCAGTTTTCACTATCCAGTCAGATCTCTTCGGGTCTTACCAGCCATGTCTTCAAGATGACATAAGTGAGATTTGGGGACTGAGCAGCATGCCCCACACACTGTCCAGCTAGGCGCACACAGAGCTGAATTCCCACCCAGGCACTCAGACCTGTGCACTTCCCAAAGCGCAGTGTCAGCTCCCTATCCTTGGTGTTTGCTTTAATGACCAGACTGCTTGGACTAAGCCTTTTAATAGGAAGGCTCTGGCAACAGCTGATGTTAGGTAGATTAAAAATACACTCAAAGCCTGTTGGTTGGAAAGTGGAAAATCAAGAGTAAGAGAGCACGGAGAAAAGATACCAAAAGGGTGAGTGCTGGTAAAAGAAGTGTGAGTTAAGGCAGCAGAAGGCACGACATGCATGCTTCCTCCTTTCTCCTTCAGAACAAGTCTCTGTCCTTTCGGGGATGCTCTTTCTGGTCCCTGGTTTCTTTTGGGAAATTTGCTGTGCCTTGTTGCCACAGGATGCTGTAGGTTACAAATCAGAGTCCAGGACACTTGATATTGTATTTCACTTTAGCAGTGTAAATGATCAAATCTATAAATCTCCCTCTGTAATATATATGTCGTAGGGCTCACATGTACTTGCTCTATTGAGAATAATATGTATCTCTGCTTGAGTTGTATTTACTTGCCAGGTCTACCTTTTCATTTTGAATTTTCTTATTCTTCAACTAACTATGCTTTTATTATTTAATTCTACTACTTTTGTCAATCACATGTGTGTGTGTGTGTGTGTGTGTGTCTACCATTTGAGCCATATCTCCAGTTCATTTTGCACTGGTTATTTTGGAGAGTCTCACACCCAGTACCATCAAAAAATAAATAAAATTACAATTCTAGTGATTTAAAGAGTGAATAGCACAGAAAGCTATAAAATGATACATAAGTATCTCCTGCTTAAGTCTTTTCTCCCATGGTAAATGCTGTTGTCATTCTTTCATGTATCCTTTCTGTGCATATACTGAACAAAAGTGACCTTTCAAAGACAACACTTCAAATTAACACATAATGTTGATCACGTGTGTAATGTGAATGTGGAATAATTTACTCGCTCGGCAAGTATTCATTTATGTTTTGTGTTAAGCATTATCCCAGGCACTAGGAATATATAATGAACAAAATAGGCAAAATCTTGGCTCTCATGAAACCTATGTCCTGGCACATGAGCTATAAGCAAGATAAATCAATACAATATGTAATATGCTAGATGTTGGTAAGTGGTGAGAAGAAAAATTAAGAGCTGGAGGGTGATTCAAGTGGCAGAGCTCCTGCCTAGTAAGTGTGAAGCCCTGAGTTCAAATCCCAGTACCACCAAAAAAAGAAAAGAAAAATTAAGCAGAGAAAGGTGGTAGAAAGTTGCATCTTGCCCTTTTTGCCAGGCAGCCAAAGAAGGCCTCATAGAGAAGATGGTATGTGAGGAAATGCAGAAACTTGGAGAAAATGGAGCAACAAGTTAGAGCCCCCAACCTCCAGGAAAAACTTTAGTATATGTGGTTTATCTTCTAAAAGGTCACCTGAGATAAAGAAAAGAGAGATAATTCATTTAACATAATAATGCGTTAGCAAAGGTCATTTATAGAGTTGGAGTTCTCAGTCTTAATTACTCTTCAAAAAATGAGGCCCAGATTGAGTGACAGTTCTCCCACCTGCCTGAGAAGGTTCAGTGGGAGCCCAGGAATTCTCTGGTTGCACATTCCTCCTTCCGTGATGGTTCTGAAGTTGCAAGAGTTTTTCTTCTAAGTTGATTGAGAAGAGCAAACTAGCTCTAGGTATTTTCCTCCTTTTCCCACAAGGGCAATTTCCAGAATCTGCCCTTTGGAAAGTAGCCCTTGCCACGACCTTCCTGAAGAAGGAATTGTGCTTGTCTGCAGCGAGCTCCTTCTGTGTGGGGAGGGGAGTGTCTGTTCCTGATGCCTCTTGTTAATCAGGGCCTCAGGTTCACCTGGTGCAAGGTGTCTGATTATGCTGCCACTGGTAAAAGTTGTTTTTAAAAAATGGAAATCAATTTTACACACAGGAGTTAAAAATCAAGGAGCTTTTTCTTTGGTTAATGAAAATATAAGAGCATATGAAAATAGGTTAATAATTTACTTCAAAATGTTCTGTGCTTGCCTACCATGTCCAAAGTCCTGGATTTGATCCCCAATACCACAAAAAAAGAAAAGAAAACTAAACAACAACAACAAACTTAACTTCTGCACACTGCTACTGGGAGTTGGCTCAATTCAGGCAGACTTGTAGAAGTTACTGAAAAAAGGAAGCTGCTGGCCTCATCCCAGTCGTCTTAACCCATCTGGGCCTCCTCATCACCCCGTCTATGTCATCACCCCGTCTATGTCATCATCTGTCTGCAAATGCAGAGCCTGTAGAAAGGAGACTAGTCAACTTACTGAGAGCTACAATAGGTTTCCATCAAGTCAGTTGTGGTTTTAGAGAATAGTTTTCTTGCTGATTTGACTACATCCAAACTTGGCATGTTTTGATCCTTTCTAAAATGATTCAATTTGAGGGGAAGCATTGTTTCTGACTGGGAGGGAGAAGAAAAAGAAAATATTTCCTTAGAGACTAACATCATTCAAATAAGCAGCCACAGCTGGATGAAGAAGTATGTGTGATAACTGAACGCTGTGTGGTGCCCATGTGCCACCACACTGGATCAAGTACTAGAATGTGCTCTGCAAAAGTGTAATGGCCTTTTAAGGGGTCTTCCTGTCTCAACCTGGCTCCCCTCAGCCTATTCCTCCCTTCAAAAGGGGAAGTCAGAACACGTTTTATCCTTCTCAAACTTCATCACAAGGGCTTCGCATTTCCCTCACAGTAAAAGCCACAGGCTTGCAACAGGTACCAGCAGTAGGTGACCTGGTACCCATCCTGTGCCATCTCTGGCTCGCCTCCTATTATTCTCCCCTTGCCTGCTCTCAGCCTCCTTATTGTTCTCAAAGAAGGAAATGAACTCCTACCTCAGGGCCTTTGCATTTGTCAGGACCCTCACCGCGCCTGCAAAGCACTTCCCCAGTGACCCCAGCACTCAAATTATGCCTTTTTAGGATTTTTTCCCCCCAAGTATCATATTAAAATTATAGCCCCCAAAATTGAATAGACAGTTCTCAAAAGAGAAAGTGCAAATGGTCAATAAATACATGAAGAGATGTTCTACATCCTCAGCCATAAAGGAAATGCAAATCAAAACAACACTGAGACTTGTTTCACCTCAGTCAGAACGGCACTCATCAGGAAACAAACAACAGCAAAGACTGATGAGGACAGGACGTGGGGGAAAAGGAATGCTGACACACTGTTGATGGGAATGTAAATGGGTGCAACCACTATGGAAAACAGTATGGATGTTCCTCAAAAAACTAAAAATTGAACTACAATATGACCCTGCTGTACTGCTCCTGGGCAGATATCCAAATGACTATAAGTCAGCACATAATAGAGAGATCTGCACACCCATGTTTATAGCAATACTAGTCACAATAGCCAAGCTATGGAAGCAGCATAGGAGTTCATCAACTGAATGTGAAATACATATATAAGTGTGTATACATAAATATATGTGTGTGTGTGTATATATGCATATATATGCATTCAGCCATAAAGAAGGATGAAATTTTGTCATTTGTAGGAAAGTGAATGGAACTGGAAATAAGAGAAATAAGTCAAACTGAGAAAGACAAATGTCACATGCTTTCTCTCAGATATGGAATCTAGACCTAGAAAATGAAGTGAATTACCTGTGTGTAAAATGGGGGGAATGTTTGGGGGTGGGAGCCAGTGGGAGGGAGGAGGTTGAGAGGAAAGGGTGAGGAAGGGGCTGATTATGATCAAAGTACTTTGTACTTGTGGATAAAAATAGAATAATAAAGCTTGTTAAAATTGTTTTTAAAGTGGGGGATAAGAAAGAGTACTAGAGAGGGTGAATTTGATTTAAAATGTATTATATGCATGTATGGAAATGTAACAATTAAACCCTTGGGTTTCTCTTAAAAAAGAAAAACTGAACTGGACCTCCTCATTGTTGTGCCTCATCCTGTCACCACATTTTACCTTTTTTTCCTCCTCATATACTACACGCATTCACTTTTTTATGTTGCTTACTATTTGTCTTACCCTGTAGAATGTAAGCTATGTGAGAATAGGAGTTTCAGTCTGTTTTATTGGCTGCTACTTGGAGCATCTAGGACAGTGCCCAGTACAGAACAGTTCTCACTATTTGTAAGTGAGGGACTGACTGTGGAAATTTAACTGGGAAAGACAACTTTCTCTAAGAATAAACCTGGGTATTACACAACTAAAAATGCCTTAAAATGAAAGAAATTTGTTGCATACACAGTCCGTTTCTACTGACAGGCATGTTTTCTGAGTCTTCTGGATAGCTGGTTCAAAAGAAGGGCCCTAGACACCTCCAACCTCATGCAAAAATTGCTGGGATGGCAATAAAAAAGTGGAAATTGGTTGTTTCACTTCCAAAGTAATGATTTTCAAAGTAAAGGAATTAAATAGGAAATACATTAACGAAAACTGTCTCTGAAAATGTAAACTCCATTCACATTCCAATGTGTGCAGTTTTCCAAGCCCAGTGATCCAAGGTCAGAGGGCATTTGTATTAGCATAGACCTCGCTTTGTTAATTCACCTCTGACTAAACGTCTGAATTCTTTATTATGATGGTGGCCTTCTAATGACAATAAAACCAAGCTCTCATAACACTAGCAACATTATACAGCACTTAGACAATTTCTACATGAATTGGCCCCAGAGACCTTAAGAGATAGGTCAGAATTATTAACCCCACTTTGTACACAGAGAGGAAGCAATTTTCCCAATGTCACCTGTTAGTAATAATATGATTACTTTATAAGTAATGACTTATTAAGGCCATGTTTCATTAAAGATTACCTCCTTTAAATGCATAGTTTCTTATTGTGACTTAGTTGTAATTAGCAACTTGGAGCTAGTGGTATTCCATATGTCTCTAAGATCAGAGTTTTGTAATGTTAAATTTGGAAACTGATTTAATGATCAGAGACTCCCAAGGCCATTTCGATAGTGACCAGGATTAGGCTGCTTTGCCAAAATACTACTCTGTAGAAGTCTGTGAAGTAGGCTTACATGTGATGGGGGTCCACACAAATCATAATTTAAATCCTGTTAGAATTCCTTAGCTTTTTTTTTTTAATACTGAGAAAGTTCTGTTTGGTTCCCAAAAAACTGGTATAAGTAAAATTGAAAATCAGTGTTTGTATAGACAACTAAGACATAGAAAACAGTCCTCAGTGGGAAGAGCTAATATTATGGTACTGACCAATATTATGGAGGACATCAAAGAAGCTACATCAGAGTCAAAACTGGACCCCACTTCATTTCGTTTCTGTGGTGCTTCGTTCTTTTTTCCTTCCAGAGCAATCTTATGAGAAAACCTCAACTTCAGTTCAATGAACATGTCAAGTACTCAGGAAGTTGTGAGGAAATATAAAAATGAGGGGACTACTTGTAAGTTCATGCCTGCAAAAAAGGAAACTAGAAAACTGGCACTTCTGAAGAGAATCTTGAACCAAAAGTGACTTGCCAGCTCTGCAAAGAAAGAAATGCCTCGTCTTTATCCAAATGGTGGGAGGTTTTTCAAGACCTCTGCTCACTTCATCTTTGCAATGAGATTTGTTTACTGCCAGGCACAATGAAATATGCCCAGCCAAATTGTACTATGAATTCATTTTTTTTCTCCCCTTCAAAGGGGGTACATTCATTTTCCTTTGCTTTGCTCCTAAATCTGATTTACTTTATTTTTATCCTGGTAGCTACAATCTGATTTATCATTTGTAGCATCAGCTAAAATAGGAACTACAGCATTGACAAATAGACAGTTTAGTTGGGCATTTGAAAGTTTGTTTTAGGGGCTGGAGATATAGAGCAGTGGTAGAATGCTTACCTAGAGTGTGTGAGGCCCCGGGTTTGATTCCCAGTATTGAGGTGGAGTGGGGGGATGTTTGTTTTAAAGAATGATATCACACATTAATTTTTTTAGTTTTTTTAATACAATTATGTTCAAATTAGTTAAGCTAAAGTATAAACTGATAGAGTTGATAGAATAATAAAATTACTAGGTTTTCAATCAAGTGAGATTAAAGTTTAAAATTAAGATCTTCATGAGGCTCAATCTCAAGCCTGTGGTAGTAGAGGTCTCTTTGCACATGGCGATAGCTCCCAGGATCCATAAAACCAAAGGGGTTTTGGTAGTTTATAGGAAAGGGATGCTAAACCATTCTTGAAAGTTTTCTTCTGGATATATATATATATATATATATATATATATATATATCTGCACCCCTTTGCAGATAAGGGGTGACTACTGTATATACAAAAGGTGGAGCTTTCTTTTTATCATCTGTATCTTCTCTTAGTATGTATTATTATGCCACTTTAAATTTTTTCCATTTGACAGTGTTTATTAGAATCAATAACCATATTTGAAAGGAAAAAATGGTGTACATGTACTTGCTTCTTTATTCAAGGTCCTTAAATATTAATCAAATTAGCACAGTAGTTAAATTTCTCCTTGTTACCTTCTGTGTCAACAAGATGCCTTAGTAATCATATTTTGCAAAGTTAAATATACTTTATTTTTTTGATCAAATACTTCCACTACTTTTGTCTTTGTTTTACAAATATCCACAACTTAATTTATCAGGCTTGCAATTTCAGGTAACTCACTTTTAATCATATTCAGCTTCATTAGTGGATTAAATGATAGGATCTTAAGAGGTTATGTTTTGATCAGCACCAGAGAATCAACAATCAGAGTGCTGTTTATAATTTCTTATCTGATCATGACAATTCTTTGATATGTTAAATACTGCCTTTCATCTGGATGCTTCAAAGTGCTTTAGCTATTTTTATGACTACATAGAAACTCACTCATAGTTCTTGCCTTCATTTTCAATTGGTACTTTCAAATTGTTAGAGCAGCCATCTTAATACGCATCAGTGGCTTCCAGTTTCCCTTAAGGTAAATGCTGCAAGAGCATTACTTAGGACTCTGAGTGATTAGGCCTCTGCCTGAGTCTTCAGCCTCATCAGACCACACTGTCTTTTCCCCAAACTTGGAAGTCTCAGTTCAGTCATCCTTTCCTAAGGAAACTGATCTTCTCAACTAAGCTAGTTCTCATTGCTACACATACCCTAGGGGCATAACATACCTCTGCCTTTCCAGAGATCAAATTTCTGTGATTATTTGATCAATGTCTGTCTCCTGCAGTTCACTATAAGCTTTGTGAGGGCAGGAAAAGGTCTGATTTACTGATCTTTCATTGCCTTTTCACCATTGAATTTCTTGTGTCCAGCATAGAGCTTGGTAAATGATAGACATTTAATAATGGTGAGTAAATGAGGGAATGAATAAGTAAAGGCTCTGTGAGGGCAGGGTTGTTTTTTTGTTCTGTTCATTACTATAGATTCAGTCCATCAAGCAGTGCCTGGTCATAGTAGTTACTCATTAAAGTATTTGTTGACTAAATTAATGTTTTCCTGACTTTTCAAGAATACACAAAATATTGGTGGGAGAGTATAGGGTGGAAATTGAATATTTTCCTGCAAATGTCACATTGTTTATATTAACTTATAGAGCTGGAAGTCTATAGGTGTTATTTTTTGTTTTGGTAAAATATACATAACACAAAATTTACCATTAAGTAGTCATACTCTAATCGGACCATTGCAATGTCTATCTCCAGAACTTTTACCATACCAGGTTAAAACACAAACCCATTAAACTTCCTATATAGCTGTGCCCTTATGAAACTTTTTGTTTGCCTTAGAATTTCTTCTTCCCAGGCACATCACATAGATGTTGGGTATATGAAATATATAAACCTAAACTGCTTTTGTTTCCTGAGTAGGGTTGAGTGGCTCAACTTCCTTTACTTTGGCCTATATCTTGGTTGATGGTAACATTACCTGGAGACTGTTCCCAGAAGGATGTCCTGGAGAGATCAGGATCCCTGGGGTCACAGTGAGGTCTACCTGCTCACCCACAAATGAGGTCTCAGCTCCAATTCATGCCCAGAGTCATCTTTGTTTTCTCCTTCTCCTCACCACCCCTCTATACCCACACACATGCACAAACACACACATGCAGATACAGAGAAATGCTCACAGTTTTCCCAAGATTGTGAGCTGCTTAAGTATTGGGGTCATATCTTACTTTCTAGATTCCCAGGGCTCTAGCATGTTTGCTGACAAGGGTACATTTCCCACCCTGTGAATGAGAAACTTTTAATTTTGCTTTCTTCTAGGAATGAAGTTAGCAGACCTCACAGAGTAGCACACATACCTGGGAAACCATCATTATCCTAAAAACATTCTTCCAGTGTGCTGCTCCTTGTGTGGCCCGTGACGACCTACATCAGAACCCCTGGGGTTCCCTACTGAAAGCTGTATTTCCAGGTCCTTCTGTATCTGCTGAACCAAGTTTCTCAAAAACTCCTTTCTTAGATAATATGCCACTGTGTTAAACCCTCTGTATTTGTTTGTGTTTGTGTTTAGTGAATTTGAAAATTAGTTTCTATCTGCTATATAAAATCTTTAAGAACTTGATGTATTTAGTGGGAGTTTAGGTAGTCTCTTTTAAGCTTTTTCTTCCCTAGGCAAAGTAAACACTGATATTTTGATAGTTTCTGTTATGACTTCTTTAATATCCCTTATTCATCATTGCTCTGCTGCTCTGGATACACCAATGTTTATTTATTTATTTATTTATGGTTTTGCTCTTCTTTTGGTAGTACAGGGATTTGAACTCAGGTCCTTACCTAGATACAAAGGGAGTTGGAAATGTAGGTCCTGAACAAGAGCTTTTTCTCCACAGCCACTCTGCATGACAGAAAGGGGTGTGACTCTTGGATAGACAGATGACTATTGCTATATTACACCAAGCTTCTAGGTTTCTATTTATAGTTATTGTAGTTCCTCCTATAAAACCACGCATCATGAACCATTTCAAAAATGTGCATGACAACACAATTGCCAGTGCACTCCACAGCAGTTTGCTCTCTCCTGGATGTTTGCTCAGTCTGCAAGGTAGCAAATGACAGTACCACCTGAGACAGGTGAAAGCTTTTACAGATGGTCAGTCTTCACTCTACTTAATTTGGTTTATCAACAGATCAGTAGGTTCATTTTTCCAAAAGGCAAAAGCATGACACACTGGTTCAGCTGCAACTTACTCTCAAGATGAATTCCTTCTTGCTCCCACCCTGACTTTCCCTGACTTTTAAAAGGTGTATCATAGAGTTGGTCCCAAGACCCAGCAAGTTCACTCATCTTGCAAGAGTAAAAGGACCTTAATATTAATTTGGGCCTGAAGTCAAGGCCCAGAATCACCAGGACTCCAGCTAGCCAGGTTGTGGTATAGGGGGCCCTCTGGGTGCTCTTTGGTTAAGCTAGGGGAACTTGTTGTATTTCATACTCTCTGCTTTAGAAATGCATTTGTTTTATTGGCTGCTATAATGGGTTTCAAGATTATTTTAACTTTTTGCCATGCCTATTGGATGATAGGCATACCCCAGAGAAACCGAAGATAAATGCCAATTTTTAAGAGGGTTGTTTATTTATCCTTTTCTCTCCAGTACGAATGGACCTTAAATTCAATCCAAGGATCATGTCAAAGTTAAAATGGCAGGAAGTTAAAAATGGAAGTTTGGGGGCTAATCTGATCTTGCTGCTACTCAAGTTTGTTAAGGCCAAAGATTTAAAAAGTAATTTTTGCAAGTTACTGTCATTTTTTTAGTGATAAATGAAAGATAATTTTGCATGCTGCATAAATGTGTAATCGTGCAAGTATGTATACATATTGTTACATGTAAAGTTTTCAAAATTGATTATTGGACAAGTATTTCTCAAATACATTTATCTTGGAAATTGTAAGCAAGAAATAATTATCACAGTTGAAAACAAAAATGTTCAGTATTTCAGTCATCTACCTTTAGCCATATCGGTAAGAAGCCAATTTTTAGAAATCAGCCTCTAAATATTTTTAATGTCTTCACAGTTATATGATAAAGGTATGACTCATATGAGATTGTAAGTGTTCTTATTTGCTGATACTTCTTGTGGTATATTATTTACAATAACCAATTTTCATTTGTATTTAATATTGTGGATTCTCATTTTAAACCAGAGCAAAAAAATTCTTGCAAAAAGTCTAATCAATAGGATTTGGGGGCAATTGGGAAGTCCATTATTTTATCTTCTAGGGGTAATCAAAGCAAGTGTTCACGTTTCTGAATTATTGAATTTTTTGTTATATACCATTGAATTACTTTTATTGTAATTGGCTTATTATGTGTGCTATGGCCTTTGGGTTTCTTAACATTTTCACCTAGAAACCATTCATCTTTTCTGAAGGCTATTTTTAAAATACATTAAATTTCTTCTTGACCTTTTGACTTAGGACTGATTTTATTTAATAGGATAAGTTGATTGTATTTTGGTTTAAAAATTAAATTGTTACTTGTTTATTGGAAAAATAGTCCTTACCTATAATGTATTTCCCTATTCTGTTGACTCAAATGCATTTCCAAGTGATGAAAGCCCATTGACACAGTTGTCAAAGCAAGAGTGATGAATGTAACAAAAACTCATTTCCTGGAAATGTTTGGCCTAATTGCTGACATGGTAATACAATTAATAGGTAATCTTCTGTTTTTTGAGTGTTTAAATTGCCATAGGAGATTAAAAATGTGGCATTTACACGTAAACAAGGGTAGAATAATTTTCCCACATGATACCACAGAACCATACCCAGGAAAAATTACATATATTCTCTTTTTAGAACATATTACCCTGAATTGAATAATGCTAAAAGAAAACTATGAACACTTATCAAATAACCACATTTCCTTTTCTTCCCTTTAAAAATCTATATTGAAAAGCTTCTTCTACACCATACCTGGGCGTATTTTTATATCTGCCCTTTTTCGGAAATATTAATTTAAAAAAGTACATTTGGCAGACAATCCTAGAAATGATAGGAGATAGGAGGCCAGAAAGGCTTTGGACCACAGTCCACATGAGGTGGTGGTATACTGAAAGCTTCAGCAAGGACTGTGGGAATCCCAACTGACAGCTACAGAGTTCACCCCGTCTGCAGTCTATGCTTCTTGCAGCTTTTGACTCTTTGTCTACCTTTCTCCCTCTTCTGCTTCCTTTCTCTTTTTTTGTCCTTGTCCTCCCTCAAGCACCACAGGGTGGAATAGAAAAAAACCACTTTCTACTTTTAATTCAAGGATTTGGGTATTCCAGCTGTATTACTTGCTAGCTGTGTTACTAGAGTCATTTACTTAACCTCTCTGTACTTCAGTTTCTGCCTCTGTACCAAAGAGATATGACACTTATAGAATTGGCATGTCATCTACTATAATTTGTACACATGGTCTAGACCATAGTAGTATATCATTAAATGTTAGTTATCTTCTCCCCATGAACAATTAAAGTTATTTTATTGATACATCTTTAATTGATTGACTCCTCAATGTTTCACTATAGCCTCTGGCTCTCTGTAATTTAGATTTTCATCAATGGCTCCATAACAATATAGCATAGGTGCTTCAAATACAAGGAGAGGGTGCCAAAGAATTGGGGTGAAGATTCCATTGAAAGGTTTGGTCCAACAAACTGGAGCATTCTCTAATTTTCTGTTGATTTTAGCATATACAGAAATTTGTTCTAGAAGAAACTTTAAGGAAGGAAAAACAAGCTACCCTCTTAAGTTGCACATTTGCCTTACCAAACATCATTACTTGGAGATGAAGGATTGTGTGTGGTAATCCTTATATTATGATCTGCCCATGAAATCCCCAAAGAAATTCTTATAGTGGGAACAATGACAAAGCAAGACGTACTAAAAATGTGTTAGCTAAAGCCTTTGATATCAAATTCCAAGGCAAAACTCTATCACACTAGGCTAGAAGAGGTGCCACGTTCCTTTCTTCTAAGTGAGGTTTGATGACCTAGAAGCAAAGTACTCCATTGGGTAGGTCTGATTCCATTTTAAGCCCACACCAGTGTTAGACATTAACACTGCCATGTAAAGTGGAAGGCTGGTCAGAAGCATCCATCCAGTAACCAAGGAAAAGGATTGGGGGTGGCTTTCCCTAGTATCAGACTGCCCTGGGCCAAAGCACATTTGGAGGTCCTGGGCAGGGCCAGAAACACAGAGCCAAGTGCCCATGGGACTGAGAAATGAGGTGGAGAAGGCAGAACAAGGCCACATCCACAAGGAGATCTTACGGAATTCCACCTGTACAAGTACACTCATGGAGCTGGACAAATTTAAGTCACCAAATTATTCCAGTAATAAAATAAAAAGGTGTACAATAATATCAGATATTGTGGCACAATTAGTATTTTAATCTTAGATTACTTCCCTTTGTGTATCCCAATCCCAATGCATCATCTCAGGAAAGAGTCAGATGTGTACATGTTGGGTTGGCTGGGGAAGGAAGCAGGGGTTACCCCTAGAAGCTGAGAATCTTGAGTGTTGGTTACTGAAACATCTCTTAGTCTCTCTTTCCAATCTCTACTGCCCCTTAGTTACCTGCATTACTGACACATTTTCTTCCTTTTGTCTAAAATCTTCAATAGTACACAATGTTCTCACATTAAAGTCCAGATTCTAAATTGATTGGTGCTCTGTGCCATTTATACCATGGTTCCAAAAGGCTTGTGTAGCTTCCCCTCTCACCACCCTCCCCATCCCCTACTCTGCCTGTAGACTCACTGCTCTACTAGAGGATACCATTCACTTTCTCGTCACCATTTCCTTTGCACCTGGCTTTCTCTTTACCCAGAATGCCCTTCTTACCCAACTTTAAGGTTCTACTCAACTGGTACCTCCTGTGAAAAGCTATCCTTGAGGCCCTTGTAAAATTAGAACTATTTGTTCCTTCTTCTGTAGTTTCACACTATATTATATAACTACTGAATTTCATGGGTGGTTGTTTGCCCCATCAGCATGTGAACCAAGATCCCTGGTAGGAGGAAACATGTCTTATTTCTATTTTATTCTTTTTTCCTTGTTAATATTTATCCATTGTAGACAGATATATACTAAATGCTCAAATAAGTCTGTTGAGTTGTTGTTATAGACGTAGCTCCAGACTCTTGTAGATTTTCTTAATCCCTCTAGAAGTTTTTTTTTAAAGTAGGAATCAAAGGATGAAGAAAGAAAACCTTTATTAACTATAAAATTGGTTTTAATTCCAAGAATCACTAACATCTACTACACTAATATTTTGTCATGGTAAAATACCATTAGCTGCAATGAAAATCTATGAAGGACAGCTTTACATGGAATTAAGATAAAGGGGCTATTTTTGCAATTTAAGACAAAATATTTTATAATACATGCATAAACTAAAACAGCTGAGATTATTACATGCCTTTTTATTCATTCCTGGAATAATTTTGCAATTCACAGTAGGTCTAATATTTGAATGCAGCCCAGGGTTTCTGAATTGACCCTTGTTTCTCTTCTCTGAAAGATGTTTTCAGAGGTTGATAGTATGACTTCTGTTTTCAAAAATCCTAAGTCTCTAAAGATACAAATCCTCCCTTAGAAAACCTTGGGTGTCACTGAATTGACTGTTTAAAGCATGAGACATAATGTGCTCAGCTGTTATTGTCCTACTCTCCATCCATGGTGTCTTCTACTGGTTAATTCTTAGCTAGAATATTTGCAAAGCCAGACTAAGCTGAGGAGAGGAGAATTGGAGATTGTGGAGTCTGGAGCTGTCTGGAGCTAAACCTTTGTCATAGCCCATGTGGAACTTTCTCCTCAGATCCTGCCTATTCCCATCATCTCTTCATGGATTTTATTGAGAATATGGGGCCTTTAAAACAAAGGCAAAAGAATTCCTATGCTTCTAAATAAAAAATTCTAATGAGCACATAGCAAGGAAGCATTTTACCCACTTGTATATGTGCATTCCAAACAACCCTCTACTCCCTAAACTGAAAACAGGAATCAGACAGGACTCTTCAGGCTAACATCCACTAATGGGATATGCACAAGATTCCTAGTCACCCCTCTGCTGTCACTTTTGATTGAAGCCAGCTGAGAGATGTTTTGGCAAATGTATTCATAATTTGTCTTTCCTTGCAGGACTCTATCTGTAATTGTGTTTCCCAGCAGGGAGTCAGTTGGAGTTAATGTATTGACACTCTGCTGTGATTGATGACAACCAATGTCTTGTTAACAATTTCCCCACTCTTCAATCCACAGAGCAATACTAAGATGACTTTTGGTTTAAAGATTTAAAAGGAAGGACAGCATCTTCAGATAAGAAGACCTTCTTCAAAGGTAGGGGTTTGCCTTCTTCAAATGTTTAGATTTGTAGTTAAAGATGATCACTGTGATTGTGTAATTTATTCTTGTCATATTTAATACTTTTTTAATCCAGAGAGCATGATAAAAGACAGGAAGTAGGAATATGGATACAAAAACATTTATCATACTGCTTGTCAAAGAGGATGTATCAAATACATAGTGAAGAAAACCAGTCCTTCTTGTCCTTTCATAATACAGTAATAAGATATTTATTTTGCTAAATTGAGTCCTAAAGCCCAGAACACAGACAGCAGAGTATAAGCACGGATAACAAAAAAATCTATTCCTGAAGGAACTAAAGATTAAAAATTCTAGAGCACCACTAATAAAAAAATAATTTTCTTTTGGGTTTGAGCATATGTCAAAAACCTGAGAACATGCTATCCTTATGTATTTTTTTCTTGTCTCACAGTGAAATATAAATAATAAAAAGGTCAGCTTTTAAAGTTTAAATGTTACTTTAAATGTGTGTTCTGCTTTGTAAATCCTTTCCTCACTCCTCATTTCCCACCCTACCCCCATTACCCACCCTGTTCCCATTTGTCATTTTGGATTATCAGCTCTAGAACAGGCCCTGCAGGGCCCAGGGTGCTTTCTGAAAGGCCATCTATTATAGTAGTGAACTTGATGAAAAATATCTTAAATGGAGATCTGGAATACAGTTCAGAGAACTGTGTCTCAAGCAATAGCAGCTTTCTTAAGGAATTATAAGAGTTCAATTGTTCAGACATTTAATTCTGTACCTCATAGGTTTCCTAAAACAAATGAACTCTCATGGATTTTTAGTAAGAAAAGAAGATCAAATGCAAGATTTTGAGGTAGTAAAATCCTTCCAGCATGCTGTCCCTTGTTCTTGAGAATTCTTAAGTTGATCCATTGAGATGTCATATTGTAATTAAGAGGAAATGATTCATGCCTTAGCTGAATTTGCTTCCATTGTGTTGTATTGAAACTGATTTCTTATGACTAACTTTTCTTATGGTGCTTCAAAATACCATCAGAAATCCCCAAATCAGAAGCCTAGAAATGAATATTGCCTTGCAAATCAAATGGCACACATTTTCTTCTTCTTGAAGAATCCCTGAAAATGAAAATTAGCAAAGACTAGCAAAATTAAAAAATAATTATAACAATACCAAAAAAGCCTTAATGTTGCATAAAAGGCTGTTTTAATACAAAGCTCAGTTAGTTAATGCAAAATGACTTGTTTTATAAAATCCCCCTGCAAGTGCCCATCTTTCTTTAAAAATAAGAAACACCTGCAAGGTAAAGAAAGCAATGCAATTTTAAACACTGTCCACTCAACTAGGCTTCAGAATATGTTTATACCAAATTGCAATTGCTCAAAATTAGGAATTAGTAGTAATAATGTTGAGTACAGTGACTGGCAAATAAAATACTAGAATCAATAGTAAATTATGACAAGTCCTTCTGTAGTTAATATATGGAGTAATTCCTATGAGAGGCAGAAAAACAGTGACAGCAAAAGCTTATCTGTATATGGTGGTTTCTACCAGAAAGAGAAAATAGGAAGGCAAGGTAGGTATAGGGACCACTGGAGGAAGTACTTTAAGGTGACAGTGGGGCAAAGTTCTGGGTAGGGATGATAGGCACAATACTGCTGCTTTCCCACTTTCTAGCATTTTCTCTTTCTTTCATTGCATGAAAAGTATTTGATTTAAATGTCTCTTTCTTCTAGAGGAACAAGTAAAAAAGTTGAATTCCACCTTTCTCAATACATATTTCCTGTTGATTTTTTGGCTACCCTTTTAAGTGACTAAAGCTAACTTTTAGTTGTCAGGCTCAATGAGAACCACTAAAATATATCTTTGTGAATGGTTTCATCTGGCCAAAACCAAATACTGAGGTCTTCCCCATTTCTTTCCCTTGCCTCACAAAGACTTTGCTAAAGCTTCCTGAAATTCTAAAGCACATTTGTATTCAGAATGTCCCTAGGCTATTCAACAATTGGCCTCTGACATTAAAATAAGAAAGTTGAGGGGATTTTTTTTTTTTGTCATTCTTTAAGAGTTTTCTGTTGTCTTTCCCACAGTCACTGGTGTGTTGTATCTGAAAAGTTGTGAGCAGCCAGAATCATTGACTGTTGTTTGTGAACCCCCAGACCCATCCCACATCCTTCTTTGGAAAAGGCTACCTCTGCATGTCTGTTATCACATACAAAAACTATCTTCATATTTGTCACTAACCCTATGTGCATGTTCTCTCCATGGAAAATCTGTGTTCTACCTGGTTTGAAAGCCTTGAGCTAAAACGCAGGATGGCTAGTAGTGGGATTTCAGTAATCAGCCAGAGTGAGGAGCAGGTACACTCCTGAAATCATTCTGATAACTGGTTTTCTACTCTGGCTGCATTATTGTAATCTTGATACAGGTTGTAATCAGAATGCATTTGAAGAGAACAATGCCCATGCTACAACATGAAGCATGTTCCCATTTTGCAAGCTTTGCAAAAGGAAAAATTTGACAGGTTATTGGAATTATTTACTGATTGTGGTTGGTTGATAACTTGAAGGTTGTTTTTTCCCTGGAACTTATAGGACTAAGTTTTTTAAGTCACTCATACATCTTAGCAGAATGGAAATTATGTTCTGGATAGACAATGAAACTGACAGGAGAAGAAAGACTGTCTTATAATTAAGTAGATTTGTAAATATTAACCAATCTTATTACAGATCCTAGATAGGAATATATTTTTAATACTATTCAATAGCAAAGAGATCAAAATTTTGCCCTATAGAATCATTTTAAAGCTGAGAAGTTCTGTCTTTTTTAATAGCTATCTGTCAAAGCAAGAAAAAACATAGCATCCACAGAAAGAACACCATCCCACAAAACTAGAGACGAAAGGCTTACAAAATAATCAGTTCCCTGGGAAGCCTAGTATTTATAAAAACTGAGATAAGGATCTAAATCTAAGTAAAGGATATGCACCTTTTTATTGTTTTATACCAGTTAAGTTTGACTTGCTACTTAGTCATCTAGAAAACCGAAGCCACCCTTTCTTACACTTTTTGACTCCTCCTTCCTGACAGAGAACGAGCTTCAGATTTCAGTTAAGTGACAATGTCTCTTGAAACATTAGTACACTTGTACAGTCCCTCTGTGGTGATCATGGCAAAGTTCTTCATAGATGGCTACTTACCACAAAGGGCAGCATTTCTGGAAGTGTGATGGGGAACGTTCTGTTCTTCCATCATGGGCGTTGTCCAGCTGTTTATTTCTGTGTGGAATCTGAGCAATGCCTGTGCCCTGGGGTTAGATATGATATGTCCTGGGGCATATCAAATCTCACGAACAGTACTTCTGTAAAGAGGCTGGATTATAACCTGATACTTATCTCTAAGCTATAATGGCATCTACATCGTGATTGAGATGTTGTTATCAGTTAAATCCTTTCTGACCCTTGCATCCTGTCCTCATTATTCTTATGGGACATGCCATTTTTCTCTGGTCACCCCATCCCATTCTCCTCCTACTCCTCCCAGTGGCTTGGTTTGGTAGCCATGATTGAAGTCTCAGAAAGAGCAGTTGGAAGGTGTCTCAAAAAACACATCAAGATTCCTTTGGATAATAGTGGGATGTGTGATGCTGTAGCGGTGAGAGAGTGAGGGGAGAGACAGAATTATGGTTTGTGGCTGCAACAATTTGTACTACTGGTCAGGAAGGAATCCTGCAAATTTCATGTTTCCTCTCCCTCTTCCCACTGCAGTCTAGTGGGAAGAAATGTCTGCTTTGAAATTGGAAGAAGAAAATGGCAGGAGTCACTCCAGTCCAGGAAATGTGCTGCAATGTAACATTTGTACACCAAAAGGCTGGCACAGTAGGGAGGACAGAGGGTAAGGGAGAGCAAGGGAACTTCTGAAAGGAGCTCTTTGCAGATACTAACTGGATCAGATTTATTTTCCTTGCTGTATTTGTGGCTTACAGTTCTAAACTGTGTTTTAGTGTCACCAGAATTCCAGCTGGTGATGAGATAAGGCTAGATCAGTGGCCCATGGACTTTAATTTTAAGGCTCGCTGGTCTAACCAGAACAGTGCCACAAAACAAAGGAGACCACTGTCCTATTGCTCTTGTCCCCAGCAAGTACAACCACTACTGAAATAATTTTCCCCATAAGAGGAACCTCATTCCAAATGATAATAAGTGATATTCATCCAGAGTTCACATTACGTTCAGCACTCTCTTCACCCAAATCACTGTTTATCGCACACTACAACCTGCCGAGTATGGTCCTCTAAATATAGAGAGTCTGAAGGGAGATGTACAGCAGGAGTGCTAGAAAGCCTCCTGTGCTGTGCCTGTCACTCTGTGTGTGCAAAAGTAGGTGTATGTGCACAGTGCTGTGCTATGTTCCCAGGTCCCTTCCTTCCAGCATCTGGACATTTCATCCCTAGCTGCATTTGGAGGGAGTCAAATCCTGACAGGAGGATTATCTAGGGAACGACCCAGGAAGAAAATGAAGCCCAGTGTGGAGCAGGAGGCCAGGCCCAGGCCCCTGCTGGTAATACAGTATGTTGCTGTCACAACTGACTGCATACACAAATAGATGCTTGGATTTTTTTTTTTTTTTTTTTTTTTTTTGCTTTGCTTTGTTTTGTTTTGCTTTGCTTTTCCCAACAGCATTCATTTTGCAAGGCAAAGGGAAAAAAAAAAAACCTCTTGGACAGATTGAAGTTTTCATATCTGCAGAAGGCATTTCTACAGCTTTTGTCAAACTTAGCTCGTCTGTAAAGATTCTTTGTTTCTGGCTGACTGTTGTGGCAAGCAAGTCCATAAACTAGCAGGAATACAGGAGAGAATGATTTCTATTGAAACCTTCGAGTAGGATATGGAGCACGGAGCCAGTGTTGAAAAGCGTTTTGTTTTTTGCAGCATGGTAGAAATTCACATTCAGATTGCTGCTCTGTGTTATTTAGCATGCTACAGTTAAACAATGGGGCATGCCAGCCTTCACAGCAGAGTTGATTAATGCATTCCTTGGATGTGTTGATTAATGTGTTCCTTGGGTGCCTCCTTAAGCTGCCACAGCAGCTGAGGTGTGTCACAGTGCCTGTTCACTGGCTGCTGTGACTCATGTGGGTCCCTTTGCACATGGGTCTTCTGTGTGTTTATTTCACACCAGTTCCTTTATAAATAAAACCACAGATCTAGTCTCCTCTCACAAAAGTGTTATCGTAGATATTCTATAAACTAGAAAGTTCATAGGAAGAATGTCCTTCTCATAGACACAACACATGCTAGCATTCACCTGTCCTCTGGATAAACCTGCCCTGAGTTTCATTTTTGCTTTTTTCAAAGATTTTGTACAGAGAAAAAGTTGTTCCACCCAGAGAGAGAGAGAGAGGAATTTGGAAATACTTACAGTGTACAATTTGCACTTGAATAATACAGGAAGAGATGTGCAAATGGGTCTTCTTTAGACACTTGGTGAACTTGATGTCTCAGTTGGTACCTTTCACTTGTTCTTGAAGACATTAGAATTCTACTGCTACTTAAAAAAAAAGAACAAAAATTTTCTGGCCATTTAGTTCTTAGCGAAAAGACTAAAATGATCAGAGAGCCATGTTCTAAAATGGAGAGAGAGGCCTCTCATGGAACTGGCCCGTGATTCTGGTGGGATGGCCTTGCCTTGATCCTCCAGCCATACAGTATTTTAGCAGAGGATGTCGATGGTGCTGTTCAAAATGACTACTTTTCAGCCTGGGGAAAGCAAAGCAAATAAGTTCATCCTGAGCAAGAGGAAATTTTTATATAGTAGAGAACTACTGTACAAAACTAACATATAAAGAAGTGGTGAGCTGGGCGCCAGTGGCTCACACCTGTAATCCTAGCTACTCAGGAGGCAGAGATCAGGAGGAACATGGCTCGAAGCCAGCCCAGGCAAATAGTTCTGGAGACCCTATCTTGAAAAAAAAAAAAACCACCACAAAAAGGCTGGTGGTATGGTTCAAGGTGTAGGCCCTGAGTTCAAGCCCCTGTACCACAAAAAAAAAAAAAGGTGGTGAATTTACTGATATTTATATCATTTAAATCTTGGCATGAAATTGATCATGAAGGATGGCCTTCTGGTATCTTTAAGGCTAAGACTTCAATGAGGAATCTTTATTACATTTAAAAACATTAGTGACAAGACCATTAAAAAGGCTACTTTGGAAGTTTGTAGAATATATGACTTTTGTTATTTGATTATAATATTTAACCCCAAATTCACTATTATTTTAAAATGTTAAGTTATGTATGTCTCATAAGGAATATTTGTGGAACTAGAGAAGGAAAATATTGAATTATTTCTGTGGGTTTTGCATATGTAAGCTTCTCTTTGGAACTCAAGGTACAAGGAATATGTGCTTCAAACATTGCGATACATTTGATGTGGAAGACATTTGGTAAAACTAACCTTATTTGAAACTTATTAGTTTTCAGAGAACCTTTAATTATGTAACATAGTTAAAATAACTGAGACGGAGTTCACATTTGTGATTAGACATGCATTTTCTTGGTTTGCTTGAATTCCACAAGAACTGATGGGGTAAACAAAGAGAAACAATGAACAAGATTAATCCATTTTTCTGCAAAGCTTTTAATACTGTACTGAATAAAAACCTGTTGACAGAACCTGTGAAAAAGGCAAGGCCATAGGAACAAGTTATGAAAAGAGAGAATGGAAAGCAAAGAACACTGCAACATGGAGAAGCATAGGGAAAAGCTTTCTGCAGGTTTCTATTTATTATTTATTTATTTAGTCAAAAGGCACAGAGAAGATGTAGTTAATGTCGTTTCCTAAGTGACTTTTGTTCTGGGGGAGTGGGGTGGAGAACTGAGAAGGAATTTGACAGAAAACCAGACAAAACTACCATATTTAAATGATTCAAATGATCTGGAAAATATATCTAAAACCGAAGTGTCCTATAAAATATTTCTTCATTATGTAATATTTCACTCTTATAGAGAATACATATAATATGAAGCAGTCTCCAAGTTGCTTTGGTGTATAAAATAACGAATTATTCAACTGTTACATTTTTGAAGGCACTTGAAAAATTCCCTTGTCATAAAGAAGTAGAAAAAATAAATATATTCTAGCTAGCCCTTTGAACTATCCTGGGTACCTAGCTTGTGCTTTGTTAATATTTGTTAGAATAAAATGAATACTTGTTATCTGCCCGAAACAGAAGTCACTCCTACAGAAAAAGTCCCTCTAATTTTCTCTCTGAGTTTTCTCATGTGTTGCTGATGGTTGTTGGTTTCACAGAGCAGGAGCATGGTAAACTGATCAAAATTTTCATTTTCCTAAAAAAATATAAACCCTTTGAGTGCTAGCATTTTTCATCCTTAGCTCAATCCCCAAGTTCAGTGAAAAAGTAGATTTCAAATAACTGCATTATAATGAACTTGTTGATTCTGTCTGTTATTTTTACTGCTGAAATTGATCTGATAAGTGATCCATATTTAGGGCACAGAAAGACCTTCATTAGAAAGAGTAAATAACTGAAAGCCTTCCTTTTATAAAATAAATTTCCCTCAGCTGAGAATCAAATGTTACTCCTCATAGTAGCATGTTCATTACCATAGACTTAGTGGCGGGCCATTGCCCACAGTTTGACCTAGGTTCTAGTTTTTTGGGTTTTTTTTTTTTTTTTTTTTTTTGCTGTACATGGGGATCAAACCCACTGCCTTATGCATGCTAGGCAAGCACCTTACCACTGAACAACATCCCTACCTCTTCTCTCATTTTATTGATAGTAAAATTTGATTTAATGCTTATTACGAAGTTATTTGACTTTCAATAATACAAATAAAGTACTAACATATGGAACCTACATGTAATGCTTGCCTTGTAGCCATCTTTATTAATAGGCATTATTGACTGCTTCTTATATCCTATGTTGGAAACTACAAGAAGTATTAAGAAGGTAAAAAGAGCCACATACGGCTCTTTGTGACTTGCATTATTTAGTTATATGCATATGACTCAACTGTTAACATATACAAGTATGTACTTGGCATGTACATGAAAAGAGCATGGCATATCTTTGAAGGTTGAATATATAAAAGAAGCTAAAAGTGCTCTGAGAGTTCAAAGGATGATGATCACTAGGTACTTGGGAAACTGACCAAGGTTAATGATTGATTTGGACTTGAACTGATGAAGAAAAATTGGTTCTAAAAATCATTCAGAAAAATTAAATTTGAAAGAGTAGACAGTCCTCAGTACTGCAAAATGAATAAAATGGCAGCAGAAAAAATGGCAGTCTTGAGCAAGAGTAGAGATAAGCATGGTATTTGCATGGCAAAGGAAAAAGATAAGTAAACAAAATGAGATCAGAAAGAAGGTGAAATAGCAGTCGAAAGTAACTTTGGACAGGTGTCCTTTCTTTTCTTTTTTGTGATTGAATAAACATTCATGAATGAATGAATTATCTACTTTATTTCAGACCTCCTCAGAGAGTACCAAGTGAGCTACACATGAAATGTATATAATGCAGTAAGTGCATTATGGCATAATTCATCAAAAAAGTTGAATAATATGTGCATGTATATTTATATATGTGTATACATACAGGTGTATGGTAATATAAGAGCAGATGTCACAACTATTCATGGTGGCTGGCATAAAGATAAGAAGTAAAAGAACCTAGGCCAAGGTCCTCCTGCAGAAGGGCAAAATGCAAGCGTAAGCTTACAGTATATATGACTGGCCTGTGTGCCAAATGGGAATGAAAAAGAGGAGGAACAAGGCTTGACCTCTGACCTAGGGATTGGGTTCATGGTGATGCTGAGAACCAGAATATAAAATGCAGAAGGAGGCTGCTTCTGAGAGTCAGGGTAGAGTTCTGTTACGAATACGTTGAGTGTGAAATGTCTATTTGTGAATATAATATAGTGAGTTTGATTTATATTCACTGTTTTAAATGACGTTATTCATTAAATTCTTGAGCGAAAGTGATGTGTGTCCTGCATTGTTTTGATGTTATTAGGCATTGATATTTTAGGAAATTTTGGTGAAAAAAGTAAAAGATAAGGAAAGAAGTTAGGCACCTATCACTTTGATAGATATGTTTGTACTGAGTTTCCAAAACTAGGGGAGGGACTGTAGGGATGATAATCAGAGAAGCCAGGAGTCAAGGAAGCGACCCCTGGAGAACAGTAGCTTTTTGCAATTCTGTTTTGTTTAAATTCACCCAGAATATTTATACCGTAATTTTATGAATATAGCATTACTTGAGATAGCTCTGTCTGTGGAATTCAGAGAACTGCTTTGGCAGCAATGATAACTTGGTTTGTCCTGAGAGTTGGTGCATTTTTTTGAAGAAGGGGATAATTTCCTGGGGACCCCATTTGAAGAGAATTAATGCCATCAATCATCTCCAAAAGAACAAGCTGTAGAAAGCAAAAGGTCAAAAATTCTTATTAACTGAAGAATCTAGAATGTACATAATTTACACTGAAATGTGTTTTCTCAAAGTATGATCTGAATAAAGAAAAATTTGCCAAGAGCAAAAGTGAAGGGAAATAGTGTATTGCATTCCCCAAGGTCACTGGAAGCATTTTTGAAGCAATAGCATGCCAATATTTTTTGTTATTTCTGAACAGACAAATTTGAGTCAAACATGGGGTGGGGGGAGAACTGCAAAGTTTCTGTTATTTTTTTGTGGAGTTTTTGTCCAATGGTCAGTATTTGGGAAGGGCAACCAGTTATATACATGCCAAATGACTGAGGTGGTATTTTCATGAAACATTTCCCTCTTTCAGATGTATTAAGATGAGAGGCAATTTAACCCTAGGGCTTGTACAAAGATGAATTACAAGTCTCAGAAACACTGTCCTAAAGCAATGCATTCACTACAGAGGGAATTCATATGTACTTGTGGATAAATTCTGCCCCAATTAATGCACCAAATCAAAAATTTAAATGCCCAAATAATAAATTATATTGGTAAAGTTTTTATTTTAGCTCCTAGGTATTTTCTTAACCAAAAGTCATACCTCTGTCCATTCATCTTCCATTCAACCATTCAAATGGAAGAGTCGTATTTTACCAAAAATGTACTTCTCATGTACGTAGAATAAGCAAAAAACAAACCCTCCAAATTTGACATGACATTCTTTTTATGTATCCCAGAATGGGATGGGGTAGGGGATAGTCATGTGGACCATACCATGGGGACACCTTGCCTGCTTCCTTCTTCATATCAATCTGATCAAGTTTTGTTGGTGCTGATGAATTAACACGTGCTTGATACCTTTCTTTATTAGTTCTTCATGTCCTAAAAGTCATCTTGGTGATATGTGTAGGCCACAGAACATATTTTCTGGAAAACTACTTTAGTATTTATTTTAATTTCTGTAGATGTTGTCTGTGAAAGAAAACTCTTTTCATTTGTTTTACTTGGCATGGATTTAAATCTGGCCCACATATAGCAAACTTTTGGGATCTGTAATGTCATTAACTAGTTTCCTGATAAAAAGAACTTCTGTTAGGATATTACAGTGTAGTATTTTTAAATTATTTAAATTATATAGAATTCTTTGCAAATAGAGAGCTTATTACATTTAAGCTCATTTTCTTTTTCTTGGCTTTATCTAGTGGTGCCTTGTATTCTCCTTCAATGTAATTGAGTATTTTACCTCTGCTTAAAGAACATAAGCAGAGACAGGCTCTTACTCTGTTGTCCAGCCTGTCCTGTACTTTCTGTGTAGCCCAGGATGGCCTCCAGCTCGTGATCCTTCTGCCTTTACCTTCCAAGTGCTAGGATTACAGGTGTGTGCCACCACACCTGGATCCTTTTCTGCTTTTTAAAGAATAATTTTAATGAGAATTTAAGGCTCAATAAAATCTAATTCTATGCAAATGTATATTCTATATGTAAGTAAAATTTATTTCCTGAATAAAATATAAAACAGAATACATTTTCTTCTTTAAGAAAGGCTTTTCATTGAACATACCACTTACCCTTACCGTTTTAAGGGTGAGTCTGACTCACCCTTACCCTGTGAATTTCCTAACAAGAGGTCCAAGTTTACTTGTTTTTGCATTCTGTGTACCTTTTCTAGGTGTATAGATTTTGTGCGTGTAGATGTCATATAAATAATCTCTGAAGTAACAAGGTTGTAAGCTTTGGAGGATATGGATGACATTTTATGCTTCTCATAAATGCTGAAGTGTTCAGAAAAAATTTGTTAGTGTTACTATTTCTGTGCTCTGTTCCTCTCATTATCTATGCCCAACCTCACCCTCGCTCATCAAAACCTAGTAACTGAGCATTTCGTAAGTGCTCAACAGATGGATATTCAATGAGATTAATGCTGTTGATAACTGTGAGAAGGAAATAAGCAAATTCATTGATTATGCTTCTGTTTAGAAATGCTATTGCAGAGTTTAGCTGTTTAAATAAAAACTTTTGCTTCCCTTCCATACTTTTAGAGACTAGTCTTGGAGCCAGGCATAATTAGATTTGAACTTGATTTTGCAAATGCACTAGCTGTCTGACCTTGAGTATGGCCTTTCAAAATCTTAAATTAAATTGTGCATTCTGCAGGCTGGGGTGAGAGGATCTTGAGTTTGAGACCAGCCTGTGCCACATACAGAGACCCTGTCTCATAAAAACAAAAAAACAAAAAAAAACAAAAAACCAATAGAGAGAGAGAGAGGTATGACCGTTAATCCAGTACTTGGGAGGCTGAAGCAGGAGTATAGTGAGTATGAGGCCAACCTGGGCTGTTTAGGGAAACCTTGTTTAAAAATAAAATAAAATGAAAAAAAAAAAAGAAAAAAAAATAAGAAAGGCTTTTCATGACAGAGGCCAGTAGGAGAAGGGGACCAGGAACTAGAGAAAAGGTTAGTTCAAGAAGAAGTAATTTAGAATATAACACATATGTACAGGAAAGCAATGTGAGTAAATTCCCTGTATCGCTATCCTTGTCTCAACTAGCAAAAATTCTTGGTCCTTCCTATCATTGCTTATACTCTCTTCAACAAAATTAGAGATAAGGGCAAAATAGTTTCTGCCTGGTAGCAAGGGGGTGGGGAGAGAAAGAAGGGGGGAGAGGGAAAGGGAGGGGGTAGGGGGAAGGGGGACAAATGACCCAAACATTATATGCACATATAAATAAAAGAAATTTAAAAAAAGAAAGGCTTTTCATTATTCAGTTGATTATATTTTGACCAAAAGCATATGAATTTAAAAGTAATTTTTCCAAAACTGAGTTTCTCTTTACTCATAAAGTATTTAGTGCCCCCCAAGTCAGCATCATACTTTAAATTTTAATCTTACAATAATCTATGAAAAATGGAGAAATTCCATTTTGTATAGCCAGATCTGATTCAAAATTTGTCTTTTTCTTTATTACTAACTTCCACTTCCTTCTGGCCTGTGTGTGGTTACAAGGTTGACATTGGACATTCCTTGACTTACACAGTTCAGTGTTGCCCCTAGGTTAGCACAACATGGAGGGAAGGTGTTTTCTTGAAGTCTCTCAACTTACCCTTGAATGCATTTGCCTGACTCTTTTCTGTGTTGTTGGCATGTACATGACATGATGACCTCTCTTTAAAAATGGGTGTTTGTTTGTAAAAATAGCATCTGTGATTCTCTAATATTATATTCCATAAAGAAAAATTAGTTTAATTTCATACAGTGTACTTTAATTTCCTTCCAATGGTGATGGCCCTTCCTCAATATTTGATAAAGTAGAATTAACACAGTGTTTCTATAACAATTAAGAAGAATAAAAATATTCCCTAAGCAGTATTTTTAATATTAGTTTTTTTCTTTCTTTTCTATGCCCATGAAAAATGTTATCAGCAATTTTGTATGTAAATTTGTATGTAGGCAGTAATATGTTGACAGTGGAATTATATCTATTCCACTGTAAGAGTAACAGTCACCTTTTATTGAAGCTTACTATGTGCTAGACATATTTTAACCACTTACTTGTTTTATCTAGTGTTATCCTCAGTAACCTATTATTATCTTCATTTTATAAGTGAAGGAATACAAATTTATTTACATTGCCATGGACATCGGGCTCATAAACAGTAGAGATTCCAACCGTGGCAGTCCAGTTCCAAGACACTGGTGGGTGCTTCCCCACCGACCTTTGCCTAGGCAAGAAATGTGTCCAGCAGGATGCTTAATTAGTTCATAAGAGAAGCACTTGGCCTCAGGAGTTCTGGTCAATGTGCTGTGTGTACATGACAAATAAGGTCTCACGTGGAAGTCAAGGCTATTACCCTGCTGCCCGTCCACAATGAATAATAAATCCAAAGGCTGTCAGAGTGGTTCCACTGCACCCATGGTTCTGAATATCCATCTCATGTTCATGTGCATCATGTCAAAAGGGAAAATAAACTCTGGGCCAAATAGTGTCATGTGGTTAGGAGTGTTTGCTTAGTATAAGGCGGTATTGTGGTAGTGCTGGGACTTCTTCTTATCTCTTACTCAGCTGAGTCTATCTTTAAAAGAACAATATTTTTGGAATTTTGTGTCAGTGTGGTTTGCTCACAGGTTATGACCTTTGACCACAGTTACAGAAATAGTCACAATTAAAGCTGTCTTGTGACAGGCTCAAGTGATCCTCCTGCCTCAACCTCCTGAGTAGATGGAACCACAGGTACATACCACTGCACCTGGCAAAGGTTGCTTTTGTACCTTGCCCTCTCTTCCTTGGATTCCTTTCACAGAAACACAAGCCATGTTTTATTCACTCAGAATTTTGAAGGCAGCTTGCTTTCCACTGCTTCCCAGAAAAAGTTGATTACCAACTGCTTTAACTGTGACTTCGTATTCCTTTCCCTACCTTCTACCCATCCTGAGCCAGTGTTTGTGTTTTAATAGAAGAACCTGGAAAACAAATGGCCTTAAAGATCTGAAGGAAGGGAACTGAAATCCTGTTACTTTATTCAATTAGTAGAATCACATGATAAGGTTTTATCTTTTTGGAGCAGGGGAGCCCTATTCCATGAACCTTTATATCACAACATAGAAAAACCATCTTTCTACTCACAAATCTCTCACCTACTTAGATTGTAATCATTTTAGCCCTACCTTTGAGAAAATAATCATGATAAAAATAAATGTGTAATTTTATTAGTGTTCTCCTAATTATCAAGTATTTCATTCTGGATGTTTTTTACTTTGTCCTTGTATAAAGCCTCATCCCCTACCCTGACCTTACCTCTTATTCCTCCCTGACTCTGCTCTAGGTAAATTGACCTCACTGGTGTTCTGTGAGTAGGCCAAGCACACTCTGACTGCAGGCCTTGTGCTATGACTCCTCTGTCTGGAACACTCTTCCTGCATATGTCCTTGTAGCCCATTGCCCTTCTCAGGTCTTTGCTCAGGCATCACTTCCTGGTGAGCTAGCTCCTGCACCTGTGACAAATGTGTTATGTATGTGCTCACACACAGCTGGGGGCCTCTATTATCCCTTCCTTGTTTTATTTTTATCTCCATAATGCCACCTAATTTATTCTTTATTACAGTATCTTTTATCACCAATTAGAACATAAGGTCTGTGAGGACAGGACCTTTTGTCTATTGTATCCCAGCACCAAGAATACTTCCTGGTTTATGGTAGGTGCTTAATTTGTTCAATGAATGAGTGAATGATGAGTTAGGAAACTTTAAGAGTTTCAGCTCCTTGTCAGATAATGTTGCTACCTAAATAAATTCTACCTTAGTTTTGTGTAATATTGTGAATTCCCAAGGTTGGGAAATGGCATATTTTGGAACTTAGCTTACTCACAAATTCCGCTAGCAGAAGGAAAGTGTCTCATGGCTTTCCATTGTTGAAATGTGGAGGTGGAGTTGGAAAACAATCAAAAGAAATGTTCCTTCATTTTTCAGAACAAATGAACAAATCTAGCATTTGTTTTTCAGAGAACAAATGTTCTTCGAAAAGAACAGAAACTGTTCCCAAAAATCTCTGAAGTATGTCCTTCATCATTTAACCAGTAACTGGGGAAGCAAGTATCCTAGTGACAAACACACGCTCTGTTGAGCTGAAAGCTAATCATAAGTTTACAAAAACTGATGAGACACTTGGCTTGTGACTCACTTCTGGCACTAACACCAGGGAGGCTCTTAGCTGGCACAGGCACATATAAGTAAAAACCTTGTCCCCAAAAAAATTAGATTTTTTTGCCTAGTGCTTTCTTTTGGATTAAAAGAAGACATTGCCTGGGTTTTAAATATCATTAAGATTTCTACCCAAAGTCACAGGAGTTTCTATAATGGTAGAGGGAAACATAGATTGTTTGGAGAGAGATATTATCATTGTTTCTTAGAGGTTCCCCCCACCAACAGTTCATTTAATTTGCTAGTCTTAAAAGCACAAGAGTCCATAAAATCAGAACAATCTTCCTTACGTCTCTCGATTACAGGGCCTATATTTTGTGGCACTAACAAGTATTTCCTATAAACACAGTAAAATTCTTTATCAACCCTCAGGACCTGCCCCAGGGCCTGCATTCTTGTTGTGATTTCAGGGTGCTAGGCTCTCTCTCAACCCCATCCCTCCAGAAGAATTGCATCCTGACCTGCTCGATAATATATGAACTTCGCCTGCCAGAGCTTGATTTCCTGACGGGGAGACAGACAGAAAGGCTAGCACCTGGGGAAGAAAAGGCACACAACTGAAAGGAACCATAGAGAAATGTTCCCAGCTTCAAAATTACAGAGGCTCAGCTTATCTACTAGTCATAGGGAAGAAGGGATGTCAATACCTTGAGTATATGTGCTTCTCAGAGTAGTAGCCATGTTTTGTCCATCCTTCTTTAGACCTTGAAGTGTTTGAGTGCACATGAAAAAGAAGTGCTGATTTCACCTTGTAGAACAGAATGTAAGCTTGTTTTTTTTTTTTTCCCCCTAGAAGGCCTCTGCGAACTGGACTAATATAAAGTGCTCCTTCTGCAGGTGTGGTAGAGCCCTTTTCAAATGCAGTCATATGAGAACCCCTGTGTGTAAAACACAGAAGCTGAGCTGTTCTGGAACTCCTCTCTTTCACTTCTCTGTGCCCCACAGAAGCTCTGTTCTGTGGTGCTGTCTGCAGCCTGGCTGAGGACACTGACTACAGGGCTACTTTGTTGGTTGCCACAGTGTCGCTCTCCATTCATGGAGAAAGTACACAGTTTAGTGGTCTTTACTGCATGAACTCAAGAGTCAGACTATCTAGATATGATGTGAGTCAGCTTTTCAAGGAACAAGTAAGGAACATGGACACTATATTAGGAATGTTGGTGCCCCCCAAAAGTCGTTGAAACCTAACCACCAATGTGGCGGTATTGGGAGGTGGCATCTTTGGAAGGTGATTGGGTCATGAGGACCCAATCTTTTACAAAAGTCTTTGTAAAAGAGATTGCAGAGGACTGCCTTGCTCTCCACATGAGGACACCCTAAGAAGGCATAGCCTTCAGTGAACCACAAATCACGTCCTCACCCTGGTGTTGGACTTCCCAGTCTTCAGTACTGTGAGAAATAAATTTCTGTTGTTTATAACTTACATAGTTTGTGCTATTTTGTTATAGCAGCCCCGATGAAGTAAGATAATTGAAAAATAATTTTATCATGGGCCTTATTTTCCTCATCTGTAAAATGAAAAAAAAATTGGTTTTGGAGAGGTATAAAAGAGTTAATATATTCAAAGTACCTAGGACAGATTAACCCCTCAGTAAAGAGTAGTTGTTTCAAAAATAAATGAAAATTCCAAATGATATAGAAGAATTCAATTTTAGGGCAGAAAAAGTAAAATCAGTAAATTTAATGAAGGCTGAAAAACATTGACAGTCTGGCAATTATTTAATCACTTTTTCTCCCACTCTTAATCCCTGATGTAATTAGCACTTCTGCCTCAAATTATATATGTCGTAATTGTGCCCTTTTTGCTATCGACAAAAAGGTTTTTGTGTATGGTGATGCAAATGTGGACTTTCAGGATGCTAATGTTATAATGAGCCAGAAGTTAATGAACAGGAAACTGAACAAGAATGAGGCAGACAAGTTGGCACCAAAGACAACCATGAGGCAGGAAGTATGAACCAAGTATATCCAAAAAGGTGAAGTGGTTCAGAAAACCAGAAGGGTGGAGAAGATCAGAGGCTGCCTCTGAACCAGCTGAACAGACTTGACTGCGTGCCTGAAGAAGGAAAAACACAAGTGCAAGTCTCTCCCCACACCAGGCCAATAGAATTTGTGATGAAGTGCCATTGACATCCCCATCATAGGAATACTCTGGGGACCATTTATCTCAGCCCTTCAATGTATTTGTCTTGTTTACTTTTGGTTCAAATGTTTTAGTTCTACCACCCAGATGGATTAAAAATTTCTTAAAGGCAAGGACATTGCCTTCTATTTTATATTTCTTTCCCAAATGGTTGCCACAAAGCAAGCCTTTGTGTGTAAAGTAAGATGCAACAGGAAACTGGCAGCCACTTTTAGGCATTTCAAACAGATATGTATTGGCAAGGCTGGTACTAAAAAAGTAAAAGGGGTATTGGAGAAGCAAAATGAAGAGGTGATTTCCAGATCAGAAGAAACTAACACCCCAAGGCTGGAACTCATGAGCTTGCTCTAACTGTTGCAGGTGGGTTGGATTGGACAGACTTGCATTAGATTCTAGATCCACTCAAGAAATGCTATCTCAACAAGCACTGGAACCAAGAAAAAAAAAAGCACTGGTCTTTCTTGACTGCTGGAGTCCAGAGTCACAGCAACCCACATCTCCTACAGCAACTGCCATCACCGGTCTCACTTTCAGTGTCCAAATCAACAATCCCCTCTTTATCATGCCTTCTTATTGTTCATCAGTACCTCTGCTGTGGTTTGGATCTTAAATGTCCCCCAAAGGCTCATAGGCTAAAGCTCAGTCACCAGCATGTGGCACTATTGGGAGGTGGTGGAACCTTTAGAAGGTGGAGCCTAGTTGGAGGAAGTTAGCTATTGGGGGTGTACCTTGAGGAGATATTTATATCCTAGCCCCTTCCTGCCTCTTCGCTTCTCAGCGGTCATGAGGTAAACAGCTCTTACCATGTGCTCTTCACCAGGTTAAAAAACAATGGATCCAGGCAACCGTGGACTGAAACCACTGACCCAAAATAAATCTTCCGCTCCTTTCAATTTGATTATCTTGGGTGTCTTGTCACAGTCACAGAAAGCTGACTGACACAATCTCCAATGAGCAGAAACAAATGGAAAGGTGACTGATAAAGGAGTGTGAGAAATCTGGATTGCAAACTTCTAGTTCCAGTAGTATAAAGTGGGGCAGGTGGGGAGCTGAAAGACAAGAGATAAAAATTGGTACCCATTTTCTGATGGACAGAACCTTGGATTTCTAATCAGAACACCTGAAGTCAAGCTGATACGTGATACTCAGTAATCACGTGCTCTTGTGTAGCTTTGTCCCTTGTAAAATGAGAATAACAATCGTACTGCCTCACAGTTGTTGGGCTAAATGGGATAATGCCTGTGGAAGTCATTTAGCAATGACAAAGATCCATGTGACTATTAATTACTCTGCCTAGGCCTGATGACAGTTACCTAATACACTACTTATGAGACAATCATAAGGATTTTTGTTATACACTAATAAAGATTTCTGCCAGTCTCACAATTTACTGCCTGCACATAGACTTCCTCAGTGACTCAGAAAACACTGGTAAATAAGAGGAGACGTGAGATTAGCATTACTTGTCAATTTAGCAGATTTTTTTTTTCACAATTCTCTTTTGATGGGTCACATCCAAAGATAAGCAGCTGAGCCCTCTTAGCAGCAGGAAGGAAGGGCAGCTAGCCTTGGGTTACACAAATGAACTTATTAAGAGGATTTATAAAGCCATCTAGTTAATCAGAAAGGAGGGGGGTGAAAGAGCCTTTCTTAGCCAAGCCACAATTGCCTGCTGGACAATTAGAAGCACAGTTTTCATTATACTGTTGTAGTCCTCGGTTGGGGTCAGACCTATGAGCAATGATACAGCTGGTGGGTGGATGCAGTAAGGCTGTTAATTAATCACAAGGGGGTGGAAACCGAGATGAGGCATTCGTTCATACTGTTTGATTTTGCACAGCCTCTGTTCCACTACACTGACCTGCATTTCCTAGGTTGACCTCTGTTAGATTTCTGAGAATTGTTGCATGTTAGGTCCTCATTTGCAAGTTACCAGTGGAGTTGCTTTTAGCAAGCCATTGATTTTGGTCCTCAATGGATGAAGATGTCATTTCATTTCTATTAGATATTTTAGAGTAAAATGCTAGCTCACCAGTGTAAGAGATTTGGTGGATTTAGCTATTTACGTGTGGTTTTAGTAATAATAACAACTGATTCTTTTTTGGTGCTTTCTGTCTCAGACACTGTTCTAAGCACTTTATGCTAACACACTTAACCTTTATAATAACCCTGTGAGATAAGAACTGTGATCCCCATTTCAACAGAAGAGGAAATTGAGGTACACAGACCTTAAGTAGCTTGGTTGAAGTTTGTAAGTGGGGAGCTGGGCTTTGAGCCAAGATCAGGCTGTCTTTGACTATTAGGAAGCACTTCCTCTCAAAACTCAAATCTTGGCTCTTCTTCTCTTCTTTTTTGTTTGTTTGTTTGGTTGGTTGGTTAGTTAGTTGGTTGGTTTTTGTTTGTTTGTTTGGCAGTACTAGGGTTTGAATTCAGGACCTCATGTTAGGCAGGTGTTCTACTGCCTGAGCCCCACTCTCAGCCCTGTCTCTTCTTATTTAAAAAATGCTATCCTAACTCTATATGACATAGTAACACAAACTTCTGTGAATAAGTCATCCTTTTATGTTAGCAATCCGGGCTCTAAAGACAGATCACATCAGGATTTTGTGATTGTCTTTTCTGATATTGATGTTATTTCAATACTCTAACTTACTGAGAATCAAAATCTCTCAACAGTTTCTTCACAAATTAGAAATGCGTTACATTAAAGGACTAGAATAGGCATCTGGCGCCAATGGAAACTTGGACATTTACTTTACAGATATGGAAACAGTCCCAGAGAGCACCATGGCTGCTTAGTGCAGAGCAAGGTCTATTCAGACAGCATCTGTCCCTGTGTGTTTCTTTCACCTCCAGAGTCCTGGAACCACTTAGCACTTTTTAAATTAGTTGCTCCCATTTTAAAAATAGGTCATTTCATGTAAATATTTGAATTTCTGGTTTTAGAAAATTTAAATGGTCTGACAGCACTGAGTATGCCCCTGACTACAATCAGCTGGAACCTGTGGCAGCAGCCCTCATTACCTTTAAGCAGGACCTATGTGTCCATTTCTCCACTGGGCACATTCAGTTTTCAGCTTTGACTCCTTAGTCCTGTTAGGCATTTGAACTTGACACCTCTAGTTTAGGACAAAGACCTCCTGATTCCTACCTATCAAGTCTTTTTACAACACTACTTGGTTCTTGCAGAAAATATGGCCATTTAGAATTCAGATATTTTTTAATGTTTTAATTACATTGCAGCTCCTCTTATGGATAATAAAGTTGTGTCTCTTCCTCAATATTTCTCTCTCTCCTCAGAGAATTTACGGAGATGTATTAGTTCAGGCAAGGTCAAAAGAAGCATTAGTTATTCTCTTCACTTACATGAAGTAAGAATATATATGAAAACCAGTTGATGACACTGTCATTAGCTAGCCATCATGCTTAACTGCCAGGACCTTTAAGAAAGAACTGACTATTTAAAATTAACTTGCCTTTCCCTATGTTTTTTATGTCAATCATTACATTGTATTAATTTCCAATTTTCTAACTATGTATCATCAGGCTTATGACCTCTGAGCATTTTGCTTGCTGTCTAGCTATTTTTAATTCAAAAATAAATTACATAATGAAACTAATTCTATTTCCCATTGAGATAATGCATTTTTAATTACTCAGAAGGGAGTCAAATTAGGTAGTATTTACCCAAAGTAAATGTAGGAGATAATAAAATATTTCCATGGCATGTTTAATTCAAAACACTCTCGTTGCACAGAATAATTTGGTATTGGGTTAGGAATATGTGGAGGAAGTTTTCCAGAAACACAGACCATTTCTTTTGATCTTGTGTATTTTATCTGCCAACTGCAAAGTGACTGGATTCTGGATCTGCCAGGTTCTCTGTGGAACCATTGGAAATGTGACTAATCCCAGGGGGTTTTGTTCATGCTGTGTACAGCTTGCTGTCTGAAAGTGTCCAGATGTGAGCACTGTAACTCCTGCTTCGTAACGCCAATTGTCTGGCAACAGAAGCCCCATTTGCAGTAGTTAACTCTCTTTTTCACGTTTGCCATGGTCCAGCATGTTGCAGAGATCTGTGGCTTCAGTAGCTTGTTGATCACAATCAGCAGATCCTAAAGCCTTTTCAAAACCCTGAAAGAATAGATAATGACAGTACACAATGCTGAAATGGCAAAAGGAATAGTGGAATAGTGGATATTCAAATGTTGATGCAGTTTAGGTTCCAAAAAAAAAAAACGATGATGCTTCATTTTCTTTGATTAGCTTTTTCAAGTTTTGACTTTAATTCTTTGTTTCAGCTCTGTAAGATGACATTCAGAAAAACATTACCACATGAAATCTGTCAGAAATGTTTAGACAGTTGTAATCACAAAGAGTAGAAATGTTTGCTTTGTTCTGTGCTATTGACCCTGTTCTGTCCCAGCCTGACAGCTGCTGATTCAACTTCTAGAAGATCTAAATGATTCTTTTTTAAATGTTCAGGAAAGTGGCTTTTAGCTTTGTGTCAGGTAAGGATGGTGTTCAGCTGACAGAAACCTGGGGGGGGAATAATGAGTTCAACATAGCAGTATTTTTTGCTCAGGACAAAGATTAGTGATCAGCGGTTGGGGGAAACATGGCACTCAGCAGATGATCTTCAGGGCATAGAAGCCTTTTTCTTCCTGTTTTTCCCTCTTACCTGTGTCCCTGTTCTTTCTTTCAGTTTCATGACTTGTCCATGCTTACATTTTATACAGGAAGTTAGGGAAGAACAAAAAGGATGAAGACCTCGTGCCAATATTTTTCCAAATGATAAATGTATTAGATTTATCTAACTCAGTGTTACACATGAGATTAATGTGTAAGACTATATCATCTAACCTACCAAGTTCATAATAGGTAATAACACAGGCTTGCTGCAAATATGGAGAACATTTTTTTTTCTCTTCATGGGCTGTCTTTTAGGAAGGAGTGAGCTCCAAAAATATTCTTTTTGATTGCATCACATGTTTAGTGTGTGTCAGAATCACCCAAAAGATTTATTGCAATACAGATTTTGGCCTCCACTGTCAAAGTTTCAGATTCAGTGGGTTTGGGCTGGGACCAAAGAATCTGCCTTTCTAACAAGTTCTGGGCAGTGCTGCTACAGGTAGCCTACTCTTTGAGAGCCCTCAGACTAGAAGACTTTTATCTGTTAAGGATCAAGATGCCTTTAGTGAAGAATTCCTAGAGAAAGCGCTGAATGAAATCAAATTTCTATGCAAATGAAGCTTTAATTTCTACAACCTACCTGCTGTTGTCTTTTAATTCAACAGTCATTTCTTGAATGCCTACTGTGTTGCTGTCCCTGACAGACACTATTAGTAGTGAGAAGAAAACAAAGATAATTCAAAGACTCTGCCCTTAGAAAGCTTACAAATGGATGTTGATTAAAGGTTGAAAGATTTCACTGAGGTAGGGGAAGAAGTTCAAGAGATCTATTGTACAATGTGGTGACTGTAGTTAATAACAATATATGTATACTTGAAAAATGCTAAGAAGATTTTGTGTTCTCACCACAAAAATAGCAACTATGTGAGGCAAGGCATATGTTAATTTAGCCATTCTACTATGTACATATATTTCAAAACATAATGTTGTACCTAATAAATATGTGCCAGTTTTCTACTGATTTGAAGGAGGAAAAAAAGTTTACAAACATACTTCAGGCACCTAAATAACTACACTAAAAGGGCAAAGAATTTGTTTATAATTTTTCTGTTTATAGTGTCAGTAGTATATAAAGAAATTTTAACGGACGGTCAAATGTCTTTAATCATCTTGTTCCAACTATTCTAGAATGTAGAATTGTGATTGTGCATTCTTAATTTGCAATAGAGATTTATGTTCTGTGATCCCTGAGTCCTAGATAACTTTTGTTTCAGGGAAATCCCAATCCAGTTTACCTCCTATGCTAGGCCAAGCAGACTGATTGTCACCACCCACCTCACCCTTACCTTCCAGAAGAAATGTCAGAAGGCCATTGTAAGAACTACTGAGACCCAAGGTCTAAATTATAATCTTTGGCTGAAGAAATAACTCTTATCTTCTCCACCAAAGGCAAATTATACCTGCTTCAAAAATAAAAGTAACAAGCAGATTCAATATAGATGTATCATATGGTTAGTTATCTGGCATCTTTTGGGAGAGGGAAAAAAGATGTTACTGTTATTGAAAAAAAACAATAGAGAATTCCTCCTGGCTCTGCTAATTGCTAATTTATCCTAGGAAGCATTGGAACAGTAGAGGTAGTAGTACGGACAGGTTTAATGTGCTAAGAAAGGATTCCTATCTCCAGTAAAATATGCTCTTAAGCAAGAATAATGGAACGCAATAAATGTATAGATTCCTACAAATTGAGCTAAAATGAGTAAATCTAAACTAACTGGCTAGAGACACACATATTTACTTACAGTTCTCAAAGTACTGTATTGATGGATAATTTCCATGTGCCATGAAATAGTCATGAAACCAGTTTTAGGACCCAAACCCAAGAGATTCTATCAGCCCATCTTCCCAGACAGACATTTGCTTTAGGTATAAGTAGGGGAGGAAGAAGGGGGGGCAAAGGGAAAGGTATGCATAACTTTTAAACAGTCGTAATCACAGGTGCGTCCAGTGGTCACAGGGGCTCATTGTCTCAGGACTGGTCAGGCTGGCCCTTGTTTCAATAAGTCATTGCTCCTGGCAGGGAGTCTGTCTGGCAGAGGTCCTGATGTTCCTTTCCTTAGGGGTAGTTTCCCTTGTAAAGATGTCAGTCCTGTCCTTCCTGGAACCCAACGTGATTATAGGAGATAGAGACTTGAGTGAAGGAGACAGATAGAAAATGAAGGCAGAGATACCAAGCTCTTCTCCTGTTTTTAATTTATGGGCCCAAGTAAGGAGTCAGTGCTTCTCAGCAAAAGTAGTTTAAATACCTGTTACAGTCATTGCTAATAAATACATTGTGATGTGAAAGAATGTACTTAGTAAGCTTGAATGAGCAAATTTCTTTTATGTATCTTATAAAAATTTCCCATGAAGAATTTCTTAAGATTTAAAAACTTAGGGTACTAAAATCTTACTGTTAGATCCCAGTCTGTGAGATCAATTTGCAGGGTGTGAAAGATTTCATAGAAAAATAGGAATTGAGTCAGAAGCAAAGTTTTATTCACTTTCCAAGGGAGGAAAGGGGCCAGGTACTAAGAAGTATCTGCCTAGAATGAGGTTAAGGCTACAGTTTATAAACATTTAAGATGTACAAGGAATATACTGCTAACATTTAGGGGTGGGGGTTGGCTCAGCTTGCTATTCCAGAGTGGTCAATTTCTCAGTGTTTTGCCAGGGTGGATGTTTGTTACTTCATACAATCTTTTCTGTGACATCATGCGGTTGGAATATGTGGTCAACAGATGCAAGTGGAATTCCACTTGCATTCAGAAAAAGTTTCTGTAAAACAGCTTTCCTGGAAGACACGAAGGAGTCCTTTAGAAAATGGAGTAGGTTAGGCTAATTTGATTTGGGGCTTTACACACACAATGTAAGATGTCTTTAAAAATACTAAAAATAACACATCTGCTTCTAGATACTCAAGTGGCATGGGAAAAGAGTGAAACATGGGGTAATGCAACCTGGCTTTGAACTGGGCTTCTTCCTTTTCACAGCCAATTGTCTGTAACGTGGTAGGAATCATGCTTACTTCAGAGGATTTGGAGATATAAAATTAAAAAGTACAGAAAATGTGTAGAATATTTGCTACATATTAATCATTCAATACTTTCTCTTCTACCTCCTGTCTTCCTTTTCTCCCTCCTCTCTTGCTTCTCCTTTTATTTTCCCTTTCTTCTTCCTCCTTCTCCTTTTGACTTTGTTTATCCTAATGAGTATTGTCCTATTTAAAGAAACCACTTCACTGAATCTCAGTAATCATTTTACCTACTGAAGGTGAATTTGATTTCTGAAATACTCATTCAGGGCCAACGTCACACTAATGGATGAAGCTGATGAATATTGGACTGCAAACCTCTGCCTTGCCCCCACCTCACCATCACCTATTGTCTAAAAATGGTTTAAAAAATTAAAAAAGAATATTTAATGTGAAAATTACACAAAATTCAAATTTCAGTGACTATAGGTAAAGTTTTACTGAAACACAGCTGTATACATTTGTGAAGTATTCTCCGTGGCTGCTTTCACACAATAAGGACAGAGTTAAGTGTTTCAACAGAGACTGTATGGTCCACAAAGCCTAAAATATTTGCCATGTGATCCTTTACAGAAAAAGTTTGCTGGCCCTTATTTAAAGGAATAAAAAATGTACACATCTTAACTTGGTTCAGAAGCTGACTCTGGAAGGGGACTTTCCTAGTAGGAGCTATGCGAGCTGGGTTAGAATGAATACAGAGTTTGGTAATCTGTGGAAGAGAGCTTTCCAGAGAAACCATGGAGAGTCTGAAGTAATTATCTACATACACAGATGAAAATTCATCTCTCTGCTATTCTCACCATGCCATTAACCCCTGACAAAATTTAGTGAATGATATCTATGTCCAAAGAAGTTTTGTTAACTAGCTTCCCAGTGCTGTGGACAATTTTATCTCAGGAGCAATCAAGACACTGGTGTGGGGAAGAGGTTTCAATGAAACAATCCTCTGCGCAGACTGGTCTGTATTTCAGACAGTATCTAAATCTTTCCCCTCCCTGGTCAGCCTGTCATCCTAGGGAAGCCCTTTGTCTCTCCTCTGAGCAAGCAGGGAATTCTATTGTTTCTTTTTGGGAAAAGAACTAGCCAGATCACATATCCATTTTGAAACCCATTGTAAAGCTTTTTTAGGACACAGAACGAAACTCATCGTATGTTCTCTGATAGTTCCTCCTGAGGGAACTGGTAATGTTTTTTATGAATAAATGCATATTGTTCTTCAATTAAATGCAAACAGATATTCCTGTGAGGATGGATAGCATGGCATTTTGCTGTAAGGGAATGGAACTGGGTAAATAAATAAGGGTGGAAGATGGGGAGTTTTTTTTTGTTTATTTGTTTCCCTTCAGTGAAGAAGAAGACACAATGCAGCCAGGTATCCAGTGACTGAGACTGAGGGAGAGACCAAATGAATAAAGCCATTAGGTGAACTTAAAACTCAAATGGCTGAGCCAGACAAGCCAGTGGATTTAATAAGTTAAAGAACGTTATCTGCCACTTGCATTGGCACTCCTGACTTTTCATGGTAGCATCTGATTCCTCTCCTTTCTCAAAGTTTCACCCCATCTCAGTGTTAACCATCTATTGTTAACATTGCTGCTTCCATCGTTCAGTGAGTAGATGAATGAGATCTTCTTCTGCCCAACTCTGATTAGTCAGCCATTCATTCTGTGGAGTGCTAATTACGTGCCAGGCGCCATGCTAAGTGTGTGAGACATAAACAGAACAAGAAGTACATCCTGCCTTCCCCAGTGAGGTGCTTACAGGCCTCAGTGGAGCCAGACTTGTAAACAAGTATAGTGCAATGTGGTGAGCTCCTAATAGATGTCTGTCTGAGGGAGTGAAAATCTCATCCTGGGGACCCACAAGTAGACTAACAGTTGTGGTTTGTGTAAGCCACAAGTTGGCACAGAGGAAGAACATCTGACTCAGACCATAGCATCTTGAAAGGCTTCCAGAGGGAAGGCATTGAGGCTTGCAGAATCAAAAGGAGAGGACTGTGAGCCAGACAGGAGAAATAATATTTAGGAGGTATAAAGACCTGAAAAAGAAAGCTTTCCCTAGCACCTGTCGGTAGGTTGGAATGGCTACAACTGCAGGAGGGAATCACATTAGAGGTGAGCAAGTGTCAAATCATAATGGATTTTATGTGCTAAGTACAAAGTGTAAAAATTTACCTGGGAGCTTCCAGGGCCTGTACAGGGGAGGCACGGAACAGGGCTTTGGAGTGAAACTCTGGAAGCTGTGTGAGGAATGGACTGGGAACTATTGGTGCTGGATGTGGAAAGTCTAGTTAGAGCTTTTGGGTTAGGCAAGTGTGGGTGCTAGCACCTAAGGAAGGTAAGAGTTAGACATTAAGGAGAAAGGCTCAGCTAAACTTGAGGTCTTCTCAAGGGATGAGGAGAGGGAAAGAGGAATGTGGGTGACATGGAAGTCCCAGCACCCGAGAATGGTTTAGGACCCAGATGTTTGTATATGAGAAATGAAAACAGGGTAGAATAGAATTCTGGAACTTAAAAAATTAAGAAATGTGAAAAAAAGAATTGGAAGTGAGAAGCATAAAAAATAAATGGAGGAAGAGAGGCTGGAAAAGGACATCAGAGAGCTAGAAAGTGAGAGATGGTGGGACCTGAGGGAGAATGCAGAAAGGAGGGCAGCGAGAGGTCAGAGTGCCACACATGCAGAAAGGGCAAGTCACATTACAACAGATGTCATTCCCCACTCCAAAAACCTCAACTATGGACATGCAGACCCTCCTGGGAGTGGCTTCAACCTCCTTTTCCAAACCTATCCATCTCCTTTGACTTCTTTTTGCTTCTTCCGAATTAAGGTATTCTGCTTCCTGTGTGTCCCTCGATTTTCCTCTCCTGCTCCTTTTCCTTCAATTTTGATTAATCAGGCATTAATCTCTCCCCTCTCTAGACAACCATTGCACTTTTTCTCTACATCTCTGTGTCACTGTCACTTTCTAGTGAATAGTATGATAGCTCACACAATTATACTTTTTTCAGCTTAATTGCAAAGTCTCTCACTGACAATTGAAAGAATCCTGAAACCCAACCCACCACTAAACTTCAGCTCTTTTCAGAATATGAAATCAATAAAACTGACTTTCTCACAATATTCTTTCATTATTTGTTCATTTTCATACTTTTAAACTTGGATCCAGAAGATTAGAATACTTAGAGTGTAAGGAACAGAGAAACATTTTAAAGCACAGGTGTTCAAACTTGACTGCACAGTATAACCTTCAGAGGAGGTTGGGACACTGATGCCTGAGTCCCATCTCCTGTCCTCAGAGCTTTGGGTGCAGTGACAGGCTTCTCCAGACCTGGCCTTGGGGAGTCTTCAGGTCTCCGCAGGTGTTTCTGATGTGCAGTAGAGATTGAAAGCCACTGTTTTTCAAGCTAATTTGCATTTGAAGGTCACATCTTTTACTAACAGTGACTTATTGTTGCTACGTGGAAATTTGTGTGTAGTTATAAGGCAGAAGGTTTGTTTTTAACTGTAACTATTCTCTCTTTCTATTATCTAATCCATGAGAGAACAGTCCTCGGAGGATAACTGACAGAGCTCTTATCTCAGAAAAATGCCAATTTCGTTTATAAATGTGTTGCTTTGACCAGTTGCCAGCAAACAACAAAACCTTAAATATATTTAAAAAATCATGTCTAGTTGATAGATAATGCATTTGATTTTATACTGGGATCTTTGAGGCCCACTAACATTTTTCAATATACTAAAGGCCCCATAAGAACTTGGCTCTTGGTAAGTTCTCACTAAGCAAAAATTCCTATAAAACCTTAATGAATGTTACTGCCCAAGAATTACACATTTCTAATAATCATGTCTCCAGGAAAAAAAATGTATAAACATTTCTTTCTTTAGAGAAATGAAAGAAAAGAAAGGATAACCACTCAGCTAGCCATCAGTTCAACCCAGACATTTAAAATTCTCTAGTTTGTGTTTCACAGGAGAAACCATAGTGATGAGTTACTGCTTATGAAAGCTTGATGTAATCGTACCTTTTGTCCTTATTGTGTTCCGTGTTACATTAAGTAATGTACATATACACTATAAACATCTAGGTATATTTAAAAGTACTAAGTAAGCTGTCATATATGGCTGCATATTATTTTAGGTAGTTCCATATCTACGTAATCGTCAGGTTTCATAGAGCACAATGACAGCAACTTTTATTTTCCCACGGTTGTCTCTGTACTCCTGCACTGTAGGGCTTGTTCAGCTCTCAGAAGAACTCTCAGACACTCAGTCCACTTGCTTGTGTTAAATCAAGTCTTCCAGACACTTGAATTTCTGAAACACTCTCAGTTCAATTGTTACTACATTCAGTTTAATTTGCTCACCAAAACTGCCAACTTTATTCAAAGCCAGGGCTTTGCTTTTTCCCCAGCTCAAGTCCACTCACATGAGCAAGGGAGCCCCCAGCTCAGCAGCCATTCTATATTGAGGTCTTCTGAGTTCTCACCCCCACCTCCCAACTGCCAGTGAGGCTTTTTAACCCATGTTTTCTGATGGGCAGAATACTAACCCATCCCTTAGCCTCTGAGCAGCCAACTCCAGCACCCTTCCATCCAAAATAACTTACCTTCTTCTGTCTGAACTCTCTGGCATAGCATGTCTTTCCTGAAGCCTTTCTCCCTTTGTTCCTGGTGTCTCCTGTCTTCTCGCCATACTATGCTTGAAGCTCCTTGAGAGCTTTCTTCATTTGTTTTTGTTATTGCCCACAATGTATAGTATTAAATACTCAAATATTAAAATGAAAATAAAGGTGCTGATAAAATGTGTGTTTAGATTTTTGTCATGTATAACATTAATGTTAATATATACATAAGCAAGTATATAAATGAAGACATGAGGAAATTGATGTATTTATTTAATTTTGTTCATTTCATCAGGATAAGAGGAAAAAGTAGATATATGCTTACATAATTTTTAATGCATTGTAAAATGGAAATAAGTGCGTTTAAAGCAATTTATCTGAAATAATTTAAGTTTCATGGAACCATTACCATATTTAATGTGTTACCAAAGAACAGGCAGCAAATTATTTATTTCCTCTACTCAGAAACCCATATCTAAAGACTGTTAGAACCTTTTCATCATTCAGTTTTTGAGAATACTTAATTCATTTTAAGAGCTTTTAGCATAACAGGGCATTGCTTCCCTGTCTACCTTCCCTGTCTTCATGCAGAAGATAATTCATTATTTTGTTATCTTTTTTTTTTGACCTAGTGTTAGTGAGCATGCACACCCAGACTAAAGCCCACCTTATTAAATATTAAAGAAATCATATTAAGATGCCATTTGTGTCTCCTTTATAACAGCTGCTAGCTGTGTCACCAGATCCTTGATTTCATTATGTAAAACACAATGACATTGTTATTCCCCTTCAATCCAGTTAAAACAGACAAGGGTCAAACTATTTCCAGTAACACCAGACAGACTAAGTGGGAGTTCAAAGCTAATTTCATCATGATTTTTGAAATAGTTTAATGAAAATAATTAAGTTGAGATATAGTTAGGGTTGTATGCATTTTTAATTGTTCAGTGGGAGGCTTCTGCTCCCACTGTTAACATTCTATGGTTTCAGTGTTTTTTTTGTAAAGGTAGTTGTAGCAAAACTAATAGGACAGGCTGACAGCTTGCTGGATGTGCTCAGGGTGGTAGCTCTTGGGCACCCCACTAATTCTCCTCAGCAAAAAAAAGGAAAAGAGGGGACAGAATAGAGTAATGGAGGGAGTACTGGGGAGAATAGGCAGGAAGGAAAAGTTTCTATACCATATACGAAATGTCTGATCTTCCTCACATTGGAAGAGTCCTCTTCCATTATTGCAGACTACACCCCATTTTGGTGGAAAAAGCCAGAATTTCTGGAGTCTTGAGATCCAATCAGAAGAATAATTCTATGTTGAACTACCAAAGGAAAGATTGCAGTCAATCTATTGATGTTAAGAGGAGACCAGCTCTTAGCTCGGAGTGTTCCACTGGAAGCTTTTTATTCTGGTCTTTCTTTTATTATTTATTCACTTCTAAGTTGTTTGGATAAAAAATTACTTGGAGAGGCATAGACTTTTGTCTTAGATCATAGCTCTTGACATCATTGTTGCTGAAGCTAAATGTACAGCTAAAAACACCAGTGTTTGTGCTGCCACAGACAGTGCTCAGAGTACTCCATTTTACAACCTTTTCTGCCCAGTTACCCTGCTGTTAAATCACAAATAATGCTCACATCCTTTGGGAAGCCTAAGCATGGTGGCCCATGACTCCTCCTGGGTGAGAGCCTCCCAGCTTCTAAATTCCCAGACATAGAAAATATTTTTATATTTTATGTCTAGCCACATATGTATTTTATATTTTAAGAAGATAAATGTTTAAAGGCCTATGGAAAAAATCTATAGGAACTGTAAAATAAAAACCAGAATTCTGCTTGATATTTGAGTGTGTAAAAATTTCTATTTTTTTATCAAAATAACAAATAAAAACAAAGCAAATTAATTTAAAAAATCATGAGTAATTTTAAGGAAAAATCCTACCATAATCACATTCAAGTAATCAGTGTCTTTCAAACCATTTTAGTCATATTATACTTACACAGGCTAACACCAAATGTCTCATCTCTTGCCCTACAATCCTTACATAGGTGTGTATTTCTTCATTGTCTAGTACCATGGAAAAGCACAGGTGTTCTTTCAGTGCCTCAGCCTGTGACCTTGGCAAAACACAGTCACTCTCTGCCTTACGTTCTTCATCTTTAAGATGGTGTTCTAGTTCATAATTCATTTTCTAGAATCTTGGGGCCAGGTGAGTTTTACAATTTAGGATTTATTTTTGGAATTTTGATCTTAGAAAGGTAACACAATGCATATATAAATATTATATAATGTCCCACAGCAGGGTCTAGAACAGCATTCTGTCATCAAATATATTAGCAATTCCTCAGTAAAATATATAGGATATTGATAGTTAGTAAACTAAATAAAGACTACACAGTTCAGGCTTGGTCAGCCAAACTTGCATTTTTCAACTTTTAGGTAAGCAAATTGTGAACCTCTCCTAACCTTTACTTTGAGTGTGTGTTTGGCAAGTGGCAGTTACTCCACCAATGGTAGCTGTTGTTTTCACTTAAATTAATGGTGTATACAATGGATCTCATCTCTTACACAAGTTGGAATGTAAGTACAGAAATTCTACCCAATATACACCTCTGATTCCCATTGGACTTTACTCAAGTTTCTTTTTTAAATGATGGTGAAATTCACCCTTCAAAAAAGTAGTCACAGGAGAATATAAATGCCTTCTTGAATAATCTTACATCCATATATGTTACTATCCTCTGAGATGACTGATAAGATCAGAATTACAGATTTAGAACAGGAAATGAGATTTCCATTCCATACAGTTAAAATTAGTACCAAGACATTTTTAGCTTTTTCTCTTTTTCACTGTAATTCTTACTTGAGGGGATAAAATCAATCACTTCACTAGTTCAGCCAGTGTGCTGGATCAGCCTGCAGAGACTGGTGTGTATGCTAAGTTTTGCTTGCTGGTCTACACTCCATGTGACTTTCGCCCCAGAGTTCTCAGGACACTGGTCTCACAAGATGTTTTATCAGTAATAAGGTGCCAGAATTTCTGAATTATTTAATTAAAAAATAAATGGGTGAACATTTCAGGTCACAGTAGGTGGTGTCTTTTACTCTGTTAGACTAATTTACCTTCCTACATGGAGAGCAAGAGAAGACATGCACAGGAGTATGTTTTGGGTGAGTGCCATCTGTCTTGTCCTGGCAGGAGAATCTTCTTTTCTTTTAAGATCCTCTTTTGTAGCACATCTGCCTGTTTAATTAAAGTATGTACATTTTAATCTTTGTAGTGTATATTTTATGGTACATTTGGGAAGAATTATTTTATTTATTTTTTTCAGGTTTTTTTTATTTATTTATTTATTTTATTATTCATATGTGCATACAAAGCTTGGGTCATTTCTCTCCCCTGCCCCCACCCCCTCCCTTACCACCCACTCTGCCCCCTCCTTGTACCCCCACCCCCTCAATGCCCAGCAGAAACTATTTTGCCCTTATTTCTAATTTTGTTGAAGAGAGAGTATAAGCCATAATAGGAAGGAACAAGGGTTTTTGTCAAAAGCATTTTTTAAAAGAAAATACCATCCCCTTATATTTTCTGGCAAGGGTAGTGTATTTATATAAAGTACACAGACTAAAAGTAGGGTAAGCAGGAGAAATCCATTGTTGGAAAAGTGAAGAAATGCAATAAAATGAATTTAACTTATTCAAGATGTTAATCTTAAAATGACTAATTGCAAGTTTTAAGTTTTAAAAACCCTGATGTACACTAATCTATAAGACTGGGGGCAGCTGTGTAAGTGAGCCAGAATTTAATTATCTGTATAGATTTCTGGTTAATCAGGTAATATTTTTGCTAAAGTAGATACTATGTATGAATATAATACCTGCCCTAGGGAAAATGGTGCCATACCATGGAAGAAACAAGCTTTATCTTGGAATAAATGGGTTTTCTTCTACTTTACCCTCAAGCTTTGAATTAACAATTTGTAGAAAGAAGGCCATTAGAACAGAATTAGCATTCTCCTTTGATGAGTTCTCCTTATTATTGCATCTGAGATTATATGTAAATATGAGTATTTTTTGTCTCTTATAAAGAACCCAAATAAAGTAAAATTTAAATGCAGTGTTACAATTCAAGTACAGAATAAGAAAGTGTGTGTTTTATGGTGACATTTATTAAAATTTGGTTACAGCATTTGTAGTAAAATTCTTAAGTTACTTTTGAAAGTGGAATACCTTTATGTGCACAGGTATAGTCAGTGGTCCTTACTTCTGCTTCCACTCTCTTTAGAAACCAGGGATTCTCAGGCCCTCAAATCAAGAACATTGAATGAGCGAAATGGATTGATTGCTTGTTGGAAGTGTATTGCTAAACTGCATAGACACAGAGCGCCCTTCTGCCAGAGCAAGCAGCAGCAAAATCAAGGGATTCTGGAGAGAACTCTCCATGGTTCTAACCGTGCACATCCTGCAAGCAGAGATACTGATCGCCCTTTGTTCCTGATACTTTTTTGAGAGTTTAATGCTCTCTTTGATCTTTGTATAATGAATAGCCTTGTGAGGCAGAGGAAGTGTTTCCCTCCAGAGCAAAGTGCGAGCATGCTTGCTGCCCACTATAAAATATTCTGGCTCCCTAAGCTCACAGTTCCTCTTGTGTGATGCAGTGGCTGCATGTGCAGGCATCACCTGGCTTTCTTTATGTCATTCTGTAGGAACTGGAGTCCTAGGACCCACAGAGAATGCAATACTCTGGCTACTGCTCTACATAATAAAGTCTTTGATGGAGGAATCGCATGTCCTTTGCTGGCATCTATAAAACCATAGAAGGCTAACTTGTTAGCTTGTTATGTTGTAAAACATATTGATAGTAATGCCCTTCCAAAAACAGATAAAGATGATGTTTTTTCTTTTTTCCTGTACTTGATTCCAAGTGGACAGTGGTGCCTTAGAAATAGCACGACCTGAAGTGTAGATATAGATAGAACACCATCCAAATGGCAGGAGATCAAATTCTAAATATACAAGGTCCTGTAAGTCATAGAGAACAATTAGTATTTCTCAAAAGGAAATAACAGTGTAGGAGTTTCTCTCTCTATGAGGATTTTAAGCATCTAAGAAGAGAGAGGACATTCGATCTGATTTGAACTTTGTCTCTTTGGGTTCTTATTCTCCCCCAAAAGAATCATCTAAATTTACTTAGAGAACACACATGACCTGTAGCAAACCTTGTATGTGATGACGGCATACTCTTGGACACAGCAGGTGCTCACAAGCCTCATCCAGGTAATAACATCTCAGTTTAGCTGTCGTGCCCAGGCCCCACCATCCCGGGATTCCAAGGTCCACATTTTATGAGTGATATAATGCAACATTTTTTCAAGTCTGCCTTCCTCGTATTTGCATGCACTTAGGAAACAGTCCTGTTAGACTAGATGGAAATGTTTGCACTTTGCCCACAATGGTTGAGTTTTCAGGTTGGTGCCAGGCTAAATAGTGGAACCAGCACATGGTTTCTATTACCTGCTATCTTCCAAGATTTAGACTCACAAAGCCCCACTGAGAACAATGATATGGGGAAATCTTACAAAGGACACTGTGGAATATTTGCAAATATATACACAATGTGTCAAGACTTTGAAATATGGAAACTTAAAAGAAAAACAATGAAAACCAGATTAGATCTGTGGGGAAGGAATATTTCAAGTGATTTAAACAATTGAGAGCTATCCAAAATGCTGAAGATCTTTAGCATGTCACAAACTCTGTTTCAATTTGTTTTCTCATTCACCAATTTCCCTAACAGGAATGCTTTCATTGGCAAGGATCAATGGCATACTTTACTGTGAAAGATATTGCAAATAAGAATGGCATGGTTTAAAGAGAATGTCTCTGATCAGAGTACAAATGTGCCAGTTACTTATTGAAGATGCTGAGGGTAGTTTTTAAAATTTTTTTTATGAAGTTTGCTAAACACCTGGGAAACTTTATACTAACAAGCCAATATCATAACTCCTGACTCGGCGAACTGCTTCAAAGGTCAAATACAGTACTGTATGGAAATTTCTTGGCACAGACAGAGCCTGGCATATAATTAAATCCTCATAAGTGTTGGCCATTTTTTATAGGGAGGAAATAGTTTTTAAAATTCGAGCATTTGAGACATTAGGAATTTCCAGAAGGAAACCAAATTCTGCTTTGTAATTTGATACATAGAAAATAAAGGTTAGATGTGAAACTGATTACTAGAAGATGGTTTAAAAAAAAGATATGCTAAACTGGGTCAGATTAGGATAGGCTTCAATGGAACTGCGCTGTGGAATCATCTGTGTCTCACAGATGACCTTATGATCCATCTACAAGGTGGCCTGCCATTACCATGGGATCAAGGGTAGGAACTCTCATTGTGGGTAAGACATTCCATTAGCTTGTATCCTAAACCTCCAGGGTTCATGAAAGGATCCAAGTGGACTGTGCAAAGCACCAGGTTTCTTTTTTTTTTTTGCACTGATTTCTGATTATTTTATTTTATTTTATTTTTTATTTTATTATTCATATGTGCATACAAGGCTTGGGTCATTTCTCCCCCTTGCCCCCACCCCCTCCCTTACCACCCACTCTGCCCCCTCCCTCTCCCCCCTATCCCCTCAATACCCAGCAGAAACTATTTTGCCCTTATCTCTAATTTTGTTGAAGAGAGAGTATAAGCCATAATAGGAAGGAACAAGGGTTTTTGCTGGTTGAGATAAGGATAGCTATGCAGGGAGTTGACTCACATTAATTTCCTGTGCGTGTGTGTTACCTTCTAGGTTAATTCTTTTTGATCTAACCTTTTCTCTAGTTCCTGGTCCCCTTTTCCTATTGGCCTTAGTTGCTTTTAAGGTATCTGCTTTAGTTTCTCTGCGTTAAGGGCAACAAATGCTAGCTAATTTTTTAGGTGTCTTACCTATCCTCACCCCTCCCTTGTGGGCTCTCGCTTTTATCATGTGCTCAAAGTCCAATCCCATTGTTGTGTTTGCCCTTGATCTAATGTCCACAAATGAGGGAGAACATACGATTTTTGGTCTTTTGGGCCAGGCTAACCTCACTCAGAATGATGTTCTACAATTCCATCCATTTACCAGCGAATGATAACATTCCGTTCTTCTTCATGGCTGCATAAAATTCCATTGTGTATAGATATCACATTTTCTTAATCCATTCATAGGTGGTGGGGCATCTTGGCTGTTTCCATAACTTGTCTATTGTGAATAGTGCCGCAATAAACATGGGTGTGCAGGTGCCTCTGGAGTAACAGTCTTTTGGGTATATCCCCAAGAGTGGTATTGCTGGATCAAATGGTAGATCAATGTTTAGCCTTTTAAGTAGCCTCCAAATTTTTTTCCAGAGTGGTTGTACTAGTTTACATTCCCACCAACAGTGTAAGAGGGTTCCTTTTTCCCCGCATCCTCGCCAACACAAACACCAGGTTTCCATAGGTGAAAAGGGAAGAGATGTGCCATGGGTATTATCACACAGGCTTACTTCCTAAATGCATCTCTGTCTCCTGAAGCACCATATCCTTTCTGAAGGCTGAGATTTACCACAAGATGTCAGAGGTTGCATAGGTGCCACCTTTGCCCCTGAGCATCTGATAGAGCTTCAGGCCCAGATATCCCAGCCCCTCATGAACAAATACAAAGTCAGTATTTATTACCTGTGTGTTAGGAAACCCTCATTATTTATCTGCTCTTGGACAGGAGATTTTGAGATTGTTGATTTTCATTATACATTGCCCTGAAAGAAATAATTACTTTTTCTTTCTCTCAAAACCCACAGAACTAAAAACCTAGAAACCAAATGAGGGCTTCATTCAATTAATAAAACTGGAAACAGCCCCTCTGGTTTCTTGTTAGGAGAAGACAACTCAAGGAAATAGTCACACATGCTTGTTATAGGAACAGAAAAAGGTTTAGTTCTAATGATCCATAAAACTATAAGAAGCAATGAATTGCCATGTGGAAACTAATAAAGATAAGTACTGTATAAATGATTGAGGCTGGCTTTCATTAAATACTGTCTTAATCGGTATGGAGCACGACTATGTTTCTGAAAGTTCAGTTTGTTACAATGGTTGTGCCATTTTTAGAATAATTATTCTAAGTAAAGTTAGAAGAATAATCTTGTCGGTTGGTGAGACCCAATGACGTTAAGGTCTCTGTGGGTTTCTTGCAAGTCGCAGATGTACACTGTCTTTTTTGATTAAGCCAAGAAAATGTGTAACTCAGCTTATAAAGAATCTAAGCATAATTAACAATGAACTAATGCAGCATTAAATACATCTTCCTAGATAAATGAGAAGGGAACTTTTATATACAGTAAGTAGAAAAGGAGATTATCAGTTATATCATATTTTCACATAGACAGAATCTAATGCAGTAGTAATATTATGGTGTGATTTAAAAACAGCAGGCACTGCAGTATGGAAAGACCTGAGTATATTCTAAGGTAAATAAATTTCATAAATTCTTCAGGCTGTGGGGCTTGTATGAGGCCTGGCCCATGTCACTTTCGGCTGTCAGACATGTGTTCTTTCCTGGTGGCATCCACCCAACATGAAAATGAGCTTTTCTGATTAAGTCATCCCAAAAGCCTATGAGTTGAGCTCTGTGGAGTGGGTCAGATGAATGACTTCTAGTTTCCTAAGTGGTTTCTCTGTGACAGTTGTGCTCGTGGCAGGAGCAAGAGCTTCAGTGAAGCACCCCATGATTTGAGGCAATTACATGGCCTGGTTCATGATTGGGAAACGCCAGCACCTTCCAGATGGTGTTGGCAGGAAGTAGTCAGGCCCCATTTCAGCACGGCCTGATGAGGAAGCTCAGAGTTGGGAAAATCTACCGCAAAGGCTCTTCTGTCACTGCGCACCTGTTAGTGAAGAGGTCAGGCCATTTGTGTCATTCACAGGCAATGAGTTTATTTTTTTCTAACTTTCAGGGTTAATGTTATGTTTGTCCTTACACTTGGGAGATAAGGAGCATCAGTTCTCATTGCCACAAAGAAAAGGAAATAAAATAAGCAAACACCTTTTCTGTGAAGGTGTTTAAAGAACAGGGTGAAGTGAAGCAAACAGATAAGGTAGTATGATTTGGTTATTCTTGCTAAGCCTGAGACAAAATTGTGGGTTTGCTACTATACAGCATCAGTGTGGTTCCTGAGGAGCCACAGAAACAAGGCAACACTCTAACCAAGCACCATGGAAGACGAGGTCTGTTGCAGTAGTCTCAGTGGGCTATATGGTGTCCAGCTTCCTTCCAGTGTGTTCCCCAAGTCAAGCTGGTATCTGAGCTTGGGAAAACATTGAAGATGTCTGAAAATTGCTTCTCTAAGCTGTGGTTTATGTGCTTCTGTGTAGAATGAAGGAATTTGCACCAAGGGAGTCTGTGGTTTTGTTTCCAATAAGGCAAAGGAAAATAAAAACCTAGGCCAAGGGGCTTCATGGTGAAAGCATGTGACCCAAAGGAGGAAAAATTCTAACCAGCAAAGTAGAAGACATTTCACACTAAGGGCCAAAATGAACCATGGGAGACAAGCTTAGCATCTATGTTCCCGAGACAATGGAGGAAAACCAAGTCAGAGTCCCCGGAAGAAATAACTCAGGAAAAGAGTGAAACTGCACATCTAGTCATACCTGTCTTGAATAAAGCTGTCCTACAGAACTGCAGGTAATAAACATGGGGAAAAAGGAAGCTCAAGACCTGCAGCTAGGACTTGTCTTCTCTTCATGTGCTGTTGAAAGAAAAACCCACAAAGCTGTGTTCAAACCCCCGTTTGAATTCTTGTGTAATCTTGGGTGCATTGTTTGACCTCTCTAAACCTGCTCTCTCATTACAACTCCTAAGACATAAATTCTCAGGAAGTATCTTTTCCTTTTCTGTAGCTCTGGAAAGAAGAGACAAATGACTGAGTTGAGGGGTCCTTCAGTAGGGTGGTAGTGAATATACCAGGGGCCATTCCTGGGTGCTGTGCTCTTTGAGTACAAATGTAGAGTGTGAGATTTTGCTAATCTAATTTAATCTAAGACTGTCACCCACTTGTTTTAGCCTAGAGTCCACTAAAAGCTGAGCTAGACTAAGGCTTGTGCGTCTGCAATTTGTTTGGAAGTGTGATCTCAGGGAGCAGAAGTGAGAACTGGGGCAATGAAATGAGCAAGGGAAAAAGTCAATACAAGGTTTCATTATTACCTTGACTGTTTGATCCCCCAGGGACCTGTAAGGGGGGGTCTGTAAAGTTTTCAGAAATGTCTGCCACAGGATGAAACAGGAATGCATTTGTCGACTGGCTCCAAATAACCATTGGTCAAGAGTAGCCCCCAAAGCACTAACTTCCCTGCCCTGCTGGGTTGTGCATGGTTGAGTGCAAAGTGAATTTTAGGACTGTGAAACTGAAAATTAAAGATGTATAGGATAGGAAGCATGGGATCCCTCATGGAGGGACAAGATGAGGCCACTATCCAGGTACATCTGTGCAAAGCTGCTCAAACTTTCAGGGAGGTAGGTCCCTAGAGCTGTGGCTAAAATAACAGGAGCAGCTGAGAGGATTTGGAAGTAGTCCAAAGAGGAATCCAATGCACCAACTCTCATGGGGATGCTTTTTTGTTTTTTTATTGGTTTTCTTTTCTGTCTAGAAAGAAGGAACAAAAATAAATACTTTCTTAGAGCATCTTTGGCCTTTCAAGTTTATGATCAAGGAGATGAAACCAAAACTTGCCCAAAATCTATTGCTTAATAATATGTGAATGGACACAGAATATCACAGCAATACCATTTGCAATCAACATTCTCCAAAAGATATCTGCCAGCTATAGACAGATATAGAGGAAAATGACACTATCCCCAGTATGTACTTAGAGGACAACAGACCTAACTTAGGCATTTGTGGCAAATGCTGAAAACAAATAAGCTTGGGCTTGAGGAAAATCTGGTGGAAAGTCTAGTGTATTGATCCTTAGTACCACAACCATTACCTGGATCTTCAGTGGTTTTATAATGATTTATGAAGTCTCATTAAAAGCAAAAATTTGCAAAGGTGTTCCAAGGTGGTTTTATTAGCATTAAGAGTCCAAATGAGACCATCAACCACTATGGAAAACAATATGGAGGCTTCTTAGAAAACTAAACATAGATCTGCCATATGATCCAGCAATCCCATTCCTAGGGATATACCTGAAGGAGTGCGACTCAGGTTATTCCAAAGGCACCTGCACACCCATGTTTATTGCAGCACTATTCACAATAGCCAAGCTATGGAAACAGTCAAGATGCCCCACTACTGACAAATGGATTAAGAAAATGTGGTACTTATACACAATGGATTGTTCCTTCCTATTATTGCTTATACTCTCTCTACAACAAAATTAGAAATAAGGGCAAAATAGTTTCTGCTGGGTATTGGGTGGGGAGAGAGGGAGGGGGCGGAGTGGGTGGTAAGGGAGGGGGTGGGGGCAGGGGGGAGAAATGAACCAAGCCTTGTATGCACATATGAATAATAAAAGAAAAATGGAAAAAAAAAGAATTTTACTCAGCCACAAAGAATTAAATTTTGTTGCAGGAAAATGGATGGAACTGGAGAACATCATCTTAAGTGAAGTTGGTCAGGCTCAGAAGGCCAAAAATCACATGTTCTCCCTCATATACGGATTATATACCTAAAACAAATGCAGTAATATTATTGGACATTGGTCACACTCCAAGGGGAGACTGTGCACGGGAGGGATGGGGAAAGGGAAGGAAACCAAAAACTTGAATGTAGTTGATATGCTTGCTGTATAGGAGTAAATATAGTAATCTTAAACTGGTCGAGGCCACTATGGGGATGGGACTAGGAAGCAGTGAAGAGGTCTGGTAGAGATGAACCAGTTTGGGTTGTAATACACATGTGCATGGAAACCACACAAGGAATCTACCTGTACAGCTATCTTCATCTCAAACTAGCAAAAGTGCTACGTTTTTCTTGTTATCTTGCATGTTTTTTAATTCAACAAAATCAGAGAACAAGAGGGTGGAACAGGTTCTGCCTGGAGGTGGTGGGGGTGGGGGGAGGTGGCCCAACTGATGTATACACATGTAAATAATTGTAAAAACTATAAAATTAAATTTAAAAAAAAAAGTCTCCAAATGAGCCAGGCACCAGAGGCTCACATGTGTAATCCTAGCTACTTAGGAGGCTGAGATGGGCAGAATCACAGTTCAAGGCCAGCCCCAGCAAAAATAGTTTGCGGGACTCCATCTCCAAAAGAACCAGAGCAAAATGGACTGTAGGCATGGCTCAAGCAGTAGAGCCCAAGTTTTCCAACCCCCAGTCCCATCAAAAAAGACTTCAAATGAAGGAGAATACATGGGAAAATCACTCAAAGTAGGATTTTCTACCAAAATGATGTATTAGATCACATTTGTTTCCAGCCCTTCTCTGCCAGACATTTTCTATGTACCACTTCAGAGACTCCACCTCTCTGTCTCTTGTTCCAGCTCTGTGTGGGCTCCCACCAACTTCACACCAGTACACCTCACATCCACTACCCATAGAAGATTCCTATGTTGACACACACTAGCAGAACTCACTGGTACCATGCCTCAGAACACACACACCAGAGATGCAAGGGAGTGAACATTTGACCAGGTAGAACCAGGGATAAATTCCTCTCCTTTTCCTGACTCCATTGTAGGGCTAGTTCTGAGCTGCAGTTTATACACTTGCTTGGGAAAGTGGTCTATGGATTGCCAATCAATCATGCCAGGCAGCTTCACCATCCTGGCTCTCCTACTGACCCAGCTTCATCCCCTTACACCTCCTTCCTTCCTAAGAGTACAGTACTGATAAAATAGTACTGTACATTCTTCAACAATAATTCATTCATTCTTCAACAAATTTTTATTAGAGATAGACACTGTGAACCCAGAATGAACTTCTATGTTCAATGACTTATCTGATATTAGATGTTTTCTTGGAAGCCATGCTGTTCAATTTCCTTTCATAGCAGTCCAGAAATCCTAGCCATGTGGTCTAGAGCTGGGCTTGCCTAAACAGGTTAGGGACCCAGAGGGGACTGAAATAAATGTCATCCTACAAAAGAATACAAAGAAAGGATTGGAAAGGAAGTCAGGGAGAGAGATATAGGCTAGAACATAACAACCAAGCAGGGTAGTCACACATCAGATGAAGGGCAAGAAACCAGGAGTCAAGGAGGCCAGGAACTAAATTAAGAAGGATTAGACAGACATGAGTTGAAAAATGGAGTAGGAAACAAAATAAGACAAAGCCATCAAAACCAGTTCCTGAAAGCAAGGAAATCAGAACCTCCTTCTTTGTGGCCCTGCGCCACCAGACAATTAAAAGGTTATAAAAAAAAAAAAACTTTTCAGCCATCCATTCAACAATTCATTTAGCATATTCATACTGATATGTGTGGTACTTGAAAAAGTTCACAATTTAAAGACTCAACACTCAAAACATTAAGCAATGTTCTTTGGAGGAGGCTTGATAAAGCCATTTCTTATAGAGAAACTCTGTCCACCAGAACACTCTATGATGGTGAAAATGTTATATTTTGCATCATGACAACTGCTACCCAGCCATGTGTGGCTATTTGGCATTTGAATGGTTGATTTTGGCTAATTTTAATCAACTTGAATGTAAATAGGCCTGTGTGACTAGTGACTACTGTTTTGAACAGCATGTTCCAAAGGTTGACATTTTACTGAGTCTCCAGGAAGTTGGTATTACCCAGGCCATGAGGAAAATGGGAATGGAATAGAAAGTAGGAAAAGACTCCTGGGTAGAGGAAACAATAGTGAAAGGCATGGAGATTAGTGTGTTAGGCTTGTGACAAAGTGAATAACAAGAAAGAAAGGTAGGTGGAGGCTATGTAACTCACTCGATAGCCCATCCCTCTTTACTTTGCCACTTTACCTGACTTGAGTGTGCCACATAGAGTGGTTTGGGCTTTTGTCATTATAGGTAAGACTATTCTTCATTGGGATTTTCCTAGGCAAGAATGTAATGATGTTAAAACAAGGGGGGAAAGGAATTGAGAGGACTGGTCACAAAAACAGAAGGGTGGCCCATGGGACCTAGGCTAGAAAGAGAGTTCCTGGAGAGTAAGAGAAATGAGGCCCAACAATAGAAATAGTGGGAATAATTAAGAGAAAGTACTGTGGGCAAGGGGCTTTCAGCTAAAGGACTGCCCTGAGCACTTTTTAGCCCTGAAGTCAAAGGTGTTAATTAGGAAGGAATTTGGCAAAATTCCCATCTCAGCACAGAGAACCACCTCCATCTCCAACAGGGGTTGGCCAAGGCTCCTGCTCTACATAAGGAAATGTATTACACACAAACTGAGTCTGAGCTCTACTTCTGGTAGTTTACTTTTTTCTTAGTGAGATAGATTAAGTAGCATTGACTTTTGGAAGTATTTATAATTCTCAGCATGCTAGATAATATGAAGACAAAGAGGAGGTGGTGTGGCATGGAGAGAAGAAAGGACAAAGATGCTCGCTCATCTGAGACTTTAATGAAATAGATCCTCTCTGCTTGACTTAACGTTTAATATGTCATATGCCTCTGATGAGCCAGAAGTGAATGTGAGGCTAGAAGTAATTTTGATTTGAAATCAACTTATGCAGAAGTGAAGCTTAATATATCATAAGAATCATTTTGAGAAAAACTGAAAATAGTCATGAACTCTTATTAAGGAAACTGATTTGCAGATGACAATAGAAATTTTTTTTTATAAAACTGACAAATGTAACTTCTTTTCATTGACATTTTCATTAGAATAGTCTTTTGTTACATTTCTTCTCTTAATATGTCTTAATAAATCAGACGTGTATACTAACACTGACTACCATTTCTTTCCATACTGCTTAGTTTTCTTTATTTAGAAATAGGTTTATTTTACTTATACAGGTACTAGGGTGAGAGTTAAATGTAAAAACATTTTCCAGGGAACATACACCATGGCTTTGTCCTCTGAAGAGTGTCTTAATTCAGAAAATGCAGAGTGTTCAAGTTATTTTTTTTTTCAGTTTTATTTTTATTACACATTTAAAATTTATTGATGTTAGGTCTGGTTTGGTGAGTTTTAGTATGGTTCTTCTTGTTATTGTTGTTGGTGGTAGTGGTGGTGTTTTGTTTTTGGCAGTACTAGGGTTTGAACTCAAAGCCTTGCACCTTGCTAGGCAGGTGCACTCTACCACTTGAGCCATACCCCCCAGCTAGTATAGTTTAAAAATTGTTCTGACTTCATCCCAATCTAGTTTTAGAACACTGCCAGCAGCTAAAAAATCTTCCACCTGCCGGTTTGCAAGTCAGTCCCCTTACCCACCCCAAACTCAGGCAACCACTGAAGTATTAGATGTAAGTGGACGTGCACATGGACCTTTGTATCTGACGTCTTTCCCTTAGCATAGTTGTGAGGTTTTTATTTATGGTGCATGCCATTGCATAATATATCACCAGTTAATTCTTCCTTATTGCTGAGTAGTATTCCATTATACAACTATACCACATTTTGCTTATCATTGTATTTTTCCAATTTTTTAATTATTATAAATAATTCTGTGTACATTGCTTATAAGTCTTTGTAATCAATAATATGTTTTTATGACTTTTGGGTACATATCTAAGAATGGAATTGCTAAGTTGGTATGACAAATGGATCTTTAACTTGAGAAATTCCCAAACTGTTTTCCAAAGTGGCTATGTTTATACCTTCCCAAAAAGATGTATGAGAATTCCAGTTTTCTCCACATCCTCACCAACCCTGCATGTTATCAGTCTTTTTGAACATAGCCATTCAAGTAGGTATTAATGGTAGCACATGGTGGCTTTAGTTTGCATTTCTTCTACAATAAGTGATGTGCAGTATCTTTTCATATGCTTATTAGATTTTGTGTAACTTCTATTGAGGAATGTCTATCCAAATATTTTGTCCTTTTTGGTTGAGATATTTGTCTTTCTATTTTTGAGTTGTAAGAGTTTTTCTGTAGTTGTAGATATAACTCCTTATTAGATATGTGATTTATAAATACTTTTCTTTCTAGTCTGTGGCACACTTTTCATTTTCTTATTAGTATCTTTGGAAGATCAAGTGTTTTTTATTTTAATGACATTCAATTTATCATTTTTTGTCTTTCAGTGTCATATCTAAGAAATTTACCTAACCAAGACCACAGAGTTATTTTCTTACATTTTATGTCAAGGATGGAAAACCTATTAAGTTTTATTCTTTAAAACAGTGACTAAGAAGCATCTGCATGCCTCAAAAAGGAGACTGGCAGTCTCTGTTATTTTATGGGTTAGTGGATGTGGTAATGATAGGTGGCAGGGGCCTGGGTATATTGTTATTTTAAATAATTATAATGTGGCCCTAGCAGCCTTGTGTCATCCCTACTACCGAGCTCTTTAAAAACCTTCCCTACTGCCTGTTTGCCATCAATCTCCTCTCCGACCACCCCCAGCCTCAGGAGCCATTGATCTGTGCAGAATTGATTCCCAGATGGTTAAATTGAATTTCATTGAACCCTGTAATACCCTGCACATTGCACTCTTTGCATGAGAAGATGGCACTTCTCTTGTTCCTTTTTAAAGAAAGCGTTTTTTTTTTAACTCACTATACTTGGCTTAGTACTTTAAAACTCATCTAATACTATAATAAAATCAAAATTCATTAACATGGCATTTAAGTACCCTAACAAGCAAGTAGCAAGTAGACATTTCTGCCCCTTTCCCATTTCTCCTTGTGTCCTTTGGCCACATCTGTATACTTGTCAGAAACACACCACAACCATGGATTCTCTGTAGCTGCTCATGGCTTCCCTCTTCCCTGCCAGGACCATTCTTGTTCTCTTCCAAGACTCTCAAACTCCTTCCTCTGAAGCAGACTTGGACAGATCCTACTCCGTGAAGCTCAGGTCCTGCTGTGAGGAGGGCACACACCACACTCACCACACTCTTTTACATTCAGTTATGTTCTCAGACAGCTCACTTCCCTCTCCCAAGCCCAGAGCTGGACATAAGTATGTTGAATTCACATGGGAATCCTGACATCTGAAATTTAATGAGTGTGTAATACATGTTTTTAATAAAATGTTTGACCAATCTTACGAAGAACTCTGACTGCAGTTACACACTATTCTGATGCTGCATAACTTAAAGTCTCTAAGTAAAAACAAGAGCTGTCCTTTTAAGCACTCCCATTTGGGAAATTTTTCAGCCCTGCCATCCTCTTGGTCCGCACTGCCTCTGGACAGTAGCATTCACTTTCTTCCTGGTTTTGGAGGCTTGTCCTGGTAAAATTTCCAGCATCCAACACAGAAGTATCTATCATTTGCTACCCTTGTTGAACAAGGGTAAAAATGTAGGATAAATGTGTTGAACAGAGGTGGGTAGGTTCCAGCTAAACTTGTCTCCATCCAAACCTTTGTTCTTAATTCAACCTAAAATTTCTCCTTTCGAACATGATTTTTTTCTGCTTCTTGCTTGTCTGCCTGATAGCTTAAGTTCAATTTCCAAACATCTGTACATAAGAACTGTCTCAAGAACTAGTTAAATATACAGAGAAAACACTGAGAATGTATATAGATTGTTTTTATAATCAACTTCAGCAAAAATCAGAAGTTGCACTGAGCTCCCATGGAATATGGACAGATCTTCTTTCTAGAAGCACATTTAGGCCCTCTAAAAAACAAAAACAGAAACTTCATTATGCTTATGAGAGGAACTGGAGACCAAAAATTAATGTTTTATACTCTAGCAATGCCAAGAATACTTTTACAATAAACATGTGTGTGCAGATGTCTTTATTGTAATCTGACTTACATTCCTTCTGGTATGTCCCTAGCAGTAGTATGGCTGGATCATATGGAAGTGCTATTTTTAGTTTTTTAAGGAACCTCCATATTGTTTTCCATAGCGGTTGTACTAATTCACATTCCTACCAACAATGTAGAAGGTTCCTTTTCCCCTATATCCTCACCAACATTTGTTGTTGTTGTTGTTGTTTGTATTCTTGATTCTGACAGGAGTGAGGTGAAATCTTAATATGGTTAGTTTTGAGTTGCATTTCTTTTATTTCCAGGAATGGTGAGCATTTCTTCATATGTTTTTGGGCCACTTGGACTTTTTCCTTTGAAAAATCTGTGTTCAGTTCATTTGCCCATTTCTTCATTGGGTCATTGAATTCTTGTGACTTTAGTATTTTGAACTCCCTGTACATTCTGGTTACTAATATCTTGTCAGATGTATAGCTGGCAAAGGTTTTCTCCCATTCTATGGGCTGCCTCTTCAATCTAGTGACCATTTCTTTTGTTGTGAAGAAGTTTTTTAGTCTCATGTCATCCCATTTGTCTATCCTTTCTCTTAGTTGCTGAGCCATTGGAATTCTATTTAGGAAGCTGTTGCCTATGCCTATATGTTCCAGTGTATTTCCTCCTCTTTCCTGCACTAGCTTCACATTTTCAGGTCTCATGGTAAGGTCCTTAAACCACTTTGACTTGATACTTGTACAGGGTGAAAGACATGGATCTAGTTTCAGTTTTCTGCATGCAGATATTGCAGCATTATTGACAATAGCCAAGCTATGGAAACAGACAAGATACCTCACAACTTAATGAATGGATTAAGAAAATGTGGTATTTATATACAATGGAATTTTACTCACCCATAAACAAGAATGAAGCCTTGTCATTTGCAGGTAAATGGATGGAACTGGGGAACATCATCTTAAGTGAAGTTAGCCAGGTTCAGAAAGCCAAAGGACACATGTTTTCTCTAATATGTGTAATGTAGGCCAAAACAAATACAAGCAATATTATACAGACATAGAAATATGTACAGTACATGTATCTACAAGTGGGACTGGTAGAGGAGACCAAGGGAAGAGGAAAAGAAGGAAAGAAAAATGGCAAATAATAATGAAGTACATCATAGCTGTGTAGGAACAAGACACAAGGAAACACGCTGAAACCTGTTAAACAGCACAGGATGGGGAGAAGAGGTGAGGAAGTGCACTGGAGGAGGGTTATATATGTATAGGTATAATGGCAAGACAAAAGTCCCACTGACCAACAGGCAGACACCTGAACAACAAAGAACAAGAATGAAAAACAGGTCATACTAAGGAAAGGGTACTCATGGAAGGGGAAGGAAAAAGAAGGAAGTAAACGTGAATATAGTTGATGTACTTTCTATACAAGAATGAATATGGAATTCTTAAACCTGTTGTTTGGGATGTAGCATATTTGTACATGGAAGAAATACTAGGAATCTCTCTGTATAGCTATCCTTAGCTCAACTAGCAAAAACACTTTGTCTTTCTTGTTATTGATTATGTTTTCTCTTCAACCAAATTAGAGATGAGTGCAGAACAGGATCTGCCTGGAAGTGAGGGGGGTTGGTGGGGAGAGTTAGGGAGCAGGGAGTAGGGGGGAGAAATGGCCCAAACAATGTATGCACATATGAGTAAACGAATAAAAAAAAAAAACCTGTAGAAATCACCATAAGAAAGAAACTAAGGTACAAAGTAGAAAAATGAAGGAATGAACCAATTTGGGATATTATATATATGACATATATATAACATATACACATATATTATATATGATATATACATATATATGATATATACTTATCATATATATGGAAATGTCATAATGAAACTCCCTGTATAGATACCTTAAACAAACAAAAATGTCTTTTTTTCAAAAATGGAAGACAAGAAGGTAAAGCAGGTCTTGTCTGGGGGGTTGGTACCAGTGAGAGGGAGGAGGATATAAGGAAAGGGTGAAGGAGAGTAAATATAGTGGAAATATTATGTACTCATGTGTGAAAATGGAAAAACGAGACCTGTCAAAACTAATCTAAGAAGGCAGGAGCTGGGATAAAGGAGAATGATGGAGGGAATAAATTCAACTGGATATACAATAAGCACTTTTGTAAATGTCACAGTGTACCCCCAGTACAATAAGATGACAATTTAAATAAATTATTAAAAGAATAGTCTTACTTAAAACCTAGAAATTGAAAGCCTTCCTCAGTCAGACTAAGTGGACATAGTTAAGATGCCTCCTTGCCCAGTGAGGTGTGACCAGATGGTATCCCATCTGTACCCCTGTAGCTTCTCCCTGAATCCTGAGTCAGCTGATGGGAAGGGTCAGGACCTTTAGTAGTTTCTAATTCCCATTCCTGAGCAGCAACCACACTCAAAACCCTGTGAAAACCACACACAGCTTCCTTCAACTCTAGGCTCTGTTTCTCATGTCCTTTGACCTCAAATCTTTTTTTTTTTTTTTTGGTGGTATTGGGAACTAAACTCAGGGTGTCATGCTTTCTGGCACTCTACCACTTGAGTCACACATCCAGCCATTTATGCTCTGGAGTTTTTTTTGTTTGTTTGTTTTTGGAGATAGGGTCTTGCTTTTATTCCCAAGCTAGCATGGATGGTGATCCTCCTATTTTATGCTTCCTGCCTTAGCTGAGATGACAGGCACATACCCGCCTATTGGTTGTGATGTGGTCTCACAAACTTTTTGCCTGGAGTGGTCTTGAACCACAGTCCTACTGATCTTACCCTTCCAAGTAGTAGGATTACAGGCACAAGCCACTGGTACCCAACTTCAAATCTCATTCGTGATGTCTGCCTTGGGTCTGTTTTGCTGCCTCTTACTGATCTCTACCCAGCTGTCACATTTTAAAATTCCATTGGAGGTGCTTTTTCAGGCTTTTGTGTTGCCTTTCCCTAAGATACTGCCTCTCGTTGGTCTAGCCATGCTGTGCAGATGAAGATTCAATAAATGTTGCCCAGATCCAGAAACCACTGCTCAGCCTCAGTTGAGAGCCCCGGGCCCATCCTCTCTAATGGGGGAACTGGCCCAGACTTACATGGCTTGCTTGCATCCTTTCTTCCTTTGTTGAGATATCTACATGTGACTGATGCTTACTTCTCTATTCCTGCCTGTGCCCATATCCAGTAAGCAGCAGTCTTAAAGAATTTAATACTTACCTGTCTTTTCTCAATTTCCAGTCTTGATTTTCCATCTTCTGTGGCATTTTGGTAGATGTCACTACTGGTGGCTGGTTTATTTGGCTCCACTTTCATTATAGCAGCTTTGACTCTCATGATTTTAAGTGTCAGAGTGAAAGGAGACCTTAGAGATGTCCTGAGCATGAGCCCTTGTCAAGGGTCTTCAAAGTAACCTTTTCCCTGAGATCTTTGTGATAACTTTAATATGCTTGAAGAAACTACCTTTGTATTTTTCAGCCCAGTTTTTTTGTGCATTACCAAATTTCCACAGGAAAAAAAAGAATAATCACATTTGAATATGTATTATATTAATAACATTTCTTTTTTCACTGCTTTGTCTTCCTATCTACTTTTTCTTCTCATTTCCCAATTTGCTTTCCAGAAGGATACAAGGAAATAAATATTCAGTTTACCCACAAAAAGGTTTCCATATAAACTCAAATGAAGAGACACAAAGACACAGTAATTCTAGGCTTAATGTTCTTATTAGCCAATTTTGAGAGTTTTTTCTTATTCTGATTCTTCCAGGACACTGGAAAGTTGAGCCAAGAATAATTTCTTCTTGGTATTCCTTTGAATTACACTACTAGAGTGAAATACACTCTTTCTTTGGAGTTCACATAGAGGTAGTGGAGAGAGTGTGTGACTGTCTCAGAAAAAGTGATCCCTGAGAAGGCAGCCTTTCAGCACAGACAGCAGAATATTCCAAAACTCTTAGTCAAACGGCTGGATTAATTAAATCACCTATTACAGAAAATGTTTTTAACATGTGTTCTTTTATGTACTTAACTTTTACAGAGTACATGGCCTCCTGAAAAGTTAATATTTAACTTCCTGGAAACTGAATTGTAGTCTAAATGTTCAGAAGAAGGATGTACTTTGGAATAAATCTGCCAGATTTTCTTGTATGCCAGTGACCTCTCATGGTTTGTTTATTTTTGATAAATATAGATTTTCACATGGCCTGTTTAAAGAAAATGAAGTGTACCTGGAGTTAAATATTTCATGCATTGATTTGCTGTTTTACTGGTAAATCCTTTGTACTGCTGTATGCATATCAGCAAGCAACTGAGATTTGTTCTTTATATGAAATAGCCTCTGGCTAGGATGAAGGATTTCTAGCTATTTGGTTTATGGTAATATACCTTTGCCAGCATTGATAGCAAGTGGAAAATACAATTCTTCATGTCTTGTCAGTCTCCATTCCTCATTTTCATGGTTCTGTTGTGATTATGCATGGCCTAATTTATTTTGAAATGCTGCTGTGAGGATTATAGTAATCTATGATATGGCAAGAGTGATGTCTCTTGGGTTTGGTAAATCTGGGTCTTTTGCCTCCCCAACCCCCACATCCAGGCCCATGTTTGTGGAAAGGCCAAGTTATAGAAAAGAATGATTCAGAAAGGCAGCTGGGAGGAAAACGGAGGAGATGGTGTCAGCCAACCAGAACCTTCACAGTCCGTCAGGCCTGGCTCACCCAATTTTCCTGCTCTCTGACTCATAGCTGAGATAAAGCAATAAGATGACCATTCTGCAGAATGTCACTTATGAAACTCTTTCCAAAAAAGGACACTTCAGGTTTACAGAGATGCTCTTTGTGGCACAGATAATACTAAATACTCCATATGTACCTCAATGTTTTCCAGACTCTCTTGTGACTAGAGTCACTGAGTATGTCTGGTCAGTGGGTTGTGAGCAAAAGATGTGTGTGTGTCACTTCTGGGTGGAGGAAGGTACAGCAGGAGAACATGGGGACTTTGCTGAGATGGTAGTATCACAAAACAGGAGTCTGTATCAGCCTTGAGCAAGGGCCTCCACATACCCACTGGACTTTAGCATGAGTGAGGAATAAATTGTGTTAAGCACTGAGACTTCTAGGTTGGTTTCTTATAGCACAGTAGGTAATTTTCTCTTCCGCTCATTTTTCTCTCTGCACTATAACCCACTACACTCATTAGGAAAGAAATTCATGTTGTTGAGAAACTGATCTGTGTGTTGCATTCCTGTCCCAAATGGCTCTTTCCATCCAACAAGAATAATAGAGTTTATCTTAGAAATGTGACATAATTTTTTTAAAGTGACTGGCCTACAAGACATTCTGAAGTGATGTTTTGTACTACTAAAGGGTACCATTTGGCCACGTGTTTTATGATGGAGCAGTAGGTAAGTTGCAATACATTTAGAATATACTCCCATGACCTTTTTTTTTATTTTTGCTAAAGTTTTCGATAAACTACTTCTGATCCTTACATCCTTCAGTGATATTTGTGTATATCTCTCTAGAAAGATAAACATAGTCACAGTTTGTTTTAATGAGTCTACAAATGTTTCCAAACATGTCACTGTCAACACTGGTATTCAGAATTAAATTTCCGTTTCTCACACTTCACCTTTAGAGCATTCCCTACTTTCCATTTTTAAATATTGGAACTTTATTTCTGTGATATTCCCTGAAGGAAATCAATTGGGAAGTGGACCTTGTAATGAAGGAATAGTCCTGTCTCTATGCCTTGGCTTCCTTCTTTCACCTCCCCACTTCCTTCAGACTCTTGTTTGGCAGGAGAATGGGAGAACTAGAGTGGGGCTGAGCACCATCAGAATTCGAGTGTTATTTATAGGGAAGGGAAAGTAGCATGGTAGGCAAACAGCATTGCACTCTCTAGCCCTGTTCTCTAGCCTAATTTTTGCTTCTCTGCCTTGGAAAATAAACATACAAGACAACAAATTAGGCAAAGATCCACAGTCATTTTATATAAAGAAATTTATACTGAGTTAATGGTCATTGTTAATCTCTGTTTATTCCTGAATACTTATATATTATGAGAGAAATATAATTTAAGGGTGTGCCCTTTGGATGTACCGACATATATACAAGGAAGTCTATCTTTAAAAAGACAAAACAAAAACAAAATAATAGATCCGTTTCAAGGGGGAAAAAATCTGCATCACCAGCTATGCATTTAAAATTCTTGTGTTTCCACCCATGGTCTTGTAAGAAGACCTGTGTATTTGGATCATCAGTCCTATTAATGTGTATATCTGTACGTTTCTAGTTGCAAGAAACAGTCAATCTCAATTTATCTTAATTCATTATTGCAGAAATCTATGGTAATATAACAAACCACTCCAAAATTCTATGATTTAAAACAATTTACTATTTGTCATAACTCTGAGAGTTGACAGAATGATTCTTCTGTTGCCTGTGGTTTAACAGCTCATTTACTCAGCTGCTTTGAGCTGGGAGTTCAGCTGGAGCCAGAGCATCCCAACTGTTTTTTTTTTTTTTATCTCCCAGATCCCTCTCCATTGGCCTCTCCTCAGCAATAGTATAGTTCAAATAGTATAGTTCCCAGAGGGAACATTATAAGAGGATGTGCTCCAGGGTGCAAATGCTCATCACACCTTTACTTGTCTACTACGCACTAAAATCCTTGTAACAAAGCATGTCATGTGGTCAAAGCCAGAGTCACTGAGAGGGGACTACACAAGGAAAGGGATACTGGGAGCAATGCTTCCCAGGCACCATTAATGGAACATTCTACCTGCCATGTTAATGAAAGGTTGTGATAGAATACGCAAATACACAGATGGAAGAAAGACAGAGAGAGCTCAACCACAATCACAATTCTGGCAAACCCCACACAGAATCAGAACTCTGGGGCAGGAAGAGATTTAGGCTTGGTTATCATATGAATGCAAGAGTGGCAGGTGCTTGTTATCACCTGTCCAATGTTCCACTGATGGCATAGTCACTCAGCCATGTGTCCCTCTTTCTGTTGATCCTTAGGTCCCCATTGGCTTCATTCTGCTTTTAACACCTCTTATATCCTCTGCTTACTCATAGTTGCTCATGCTGCCTTGCCTCTGTTTGACCTTTGGCCTTTGTTCCTACTCCAAACTCCTGACTCACTCTCTCTTCCTGGCTCACATTCACCCACTCCAGGAGAAAGGAATTTGTTAGCACTTAGTTGGTCACTCTTCTGTCCCTCTGAAGTTGCCGGGTCATCTCACAGGCTCTACGCAACTGCCTGCCTTTGTTCATACACCCACCCTGATTCTTTTAGCCTTGGTCAGAATGGTGGGGTCAATGAAGAGAGACTTTGAGGATGGCAAGCATTCAGAGTGGAGTAATCTCCTTCCTTCTGTTAAACTGGCTGTGATTGCATTAGAGACGGGGATAAGAAGGATATTCCTTTTCCTCTTGTAAGAACTAGTTCTTTCCTCTCCTACTTCAACCATCCTTCCTTTTCCAGCTAGCTCTTTTGCACCTGAAGCTGATCCTGACAACTGTTATCAGATACCTGCTGCACAAGCATGGAACAGGTGCCCTCTTGGCTCAGGTTGTTACTAGTCTCACACATATGGACTTTACATTAACCATGTTTTGTCTTTTGTGTTAGAGCTCTCAATTTTATCATATAATTGCTGTGTTAAGTAAAAGAAATGTGGAAATGCCAGTGTCTGGATAATTTAATATATTCTATATAGCTAGATTTCATTGAAAGATCTTGATGTTTTTGATGATGTAACATCAATACCTGAAAAGGTTTTTATAATTTTTCAATCCAAAATATCCTTAAAATATTGTTTAATCTATTTAATTTATTCTTTTTTACATTTTATATAGTTTTATGTTTATGCATAGCATATCTCTAGAAGGATTCACAAAACTTGGTAATAGTAACTGCTGCCCTCCAAGGGAGAAAGTGGACTGCTGGTTGCTTACTATATATTAGATGGGCTTATATCATCTACTTTTAAAATTAACTTTTTTAAGTATGTTTTGTATCCATTGTCTTTGTTCCTTTAAAAGGCCAGGGCCAGCATGTAGTACAAGTTCAGGGAGTTCTAGTCACATGGGATCTACTGTGAAGAGGCTCCTGATATTCTCCTGGGCCCAACACTGGGAAGATCTATAGATATCCAGAATCCATTACTTCTTTTTCATTTTCTGGCAGCCAACTCAGGGATGGTCATTTTTAAAATGTATTTTAAATATTTACCATAAAGAACAAGCACATGAATGCCCAGCCCAGCCCAGCCCATTCTTGTGCTCTTCAATCACAGATTTGAGTGTGAGATTCCAGAGGGAAGGCTAGAAAGATCAGGCCGCACTCACTTTGTCATGCAGTAAGCAAGCCCAGCCTCAGGCAAGCCACCTTAGCAATGACTGGTGTGTTATAGGGTGTCCAGTCACATAAGCTGATTTGCTTATATTTACATATAACGTAGATCACATTATATGTGCAGTCAGCATTGGACCCCTCGTGTTGGATGCTGAAAAGCACAGCAGAGCAGAAGGAAACGATACTGCTTGGCCTTCCCATGCCACTGGGAAGCTGATTTTTTTACTTAAAATAATTCCATCTTTTACTTGAGAGAAAAGGTTTTCTTTTCTTTCTAAAAACAAGACTTAAGTAAGCAACAGGAAAGTTACTTTTCTTGTGGTTGGTGTGAATCCTTGGTAAAAATGTTAGGTTTTTCTTTTGTTTTCTTTTGAAATATATAGTAAATGCTTCTCTATGATTTAATATGAGCTTTATGCAAAAGAAGTAAAGTAACCTTGAATTGTATTTCTTTTCTTTCTTTCCTTCCTTATTTATTTATTTTGGTGGTGCCTAGTGTTAAACTCAAGGTCTTACACTTGGTAGGCAGGTGTTGTGCCACTTGGACTACTCCACCGGCCCCACATTTCTTTTCTAGTGATGAAAAGTATACTGAAGATGGTTTTTTTCCCTTTTTGTTTCATAGGTTCTGTGAATAACATATGAAAAATTGTTTTTAATGGAGTTAAATGAAATGTAATATTAATGAGCTTTACTATTTATCCTTATCCTTGAAAGCTTTAACAATATATGTGATTTTAAATATCAGAGAGATTTATTATCTGAAGATGAACATGCAGTTATCTCATTGAAGCAAGCATCCTTTAAGATGTCCGTAGCAAATAGTTTTTGAAAATTACAAGCTAACATTCTCATTAGACTTAACTAAAAATGAGATGCTACTTCATATTGTGATCTTATTTGCTTTAATATAATTACATAAAGCATTTAGTTTAGTCTATGATTTTTCCACTTAAGAGAGAATGACCATCATCTTTCAAGGCAAATGCAGGCAGATGGGCTTCTGGTGGGCTAGGTGTTTACATCAATACTGAGTGCAAAGCTCAATACTGAGAGTGTGAGGTATTCAGAACACATTACTGTTACTGAGAGAAAGCTCAGTTCTATAGCTGTATTTGATTTTCAGTTTGATTGAGTGCTGGAGACTTAATGCTGTCTTTCAGCACTTGGATTTTCACCTATGAGGGCATATGGAGGAGGAGTGGGTAATTTTCCATGGGTAGGATGCAAAGGATGGGCTGGACCATTGCTTTGTCCTCCCCTAAGAGAACTTCTGCTAGAGATGATTTTGTGCCTAATGGTACAGTTATCTTAAAACCTCTGCGAAGAGACTGTATCTTCAGTTACTGTAGTTCCTGACCTCCCAGCAGTATGATGACATATTTACTCACATCTCTTTAAGTAAGTACTCTCTCGGTTTTTCTTAAAATTTTGGTTGTTTTCTTTATAATACGTTGTGATTTTGTGCACAATCATTTATTCTGTGTATATCTTAAAAGGTAAGGAAGGTTGATTGATTGCTTCATGGTTTTCTCTATTTTGAAGGATGAATAGTTAAAGCATCCAAGTAAAATAATGAAGAACTTAGAAATTGTATGTAGCTGTTTAAGATCTCACAGAGATCACAGTGTATTAGTACAGATTTTGGAAAGCATTAAACTTCTCCAGCACCTGTTCAGAGAGGTAGGCACCTAACGCTAATAAATCCAATTAGCATGGCACAGGAATCAGTCAGGCATGCCATCTGTGTCTCAGAGTTTGACTGCTGTTTGAACACATTTTTTGTCATTCATTTTTATTTTCCCTGAAGCTTTTGTGTGAATTCAGAACTAGCATTTCCAACAGGAAAATCAGGAGACACCTGAATAAATTTGTTTGAATGACAGAGATATTCTCTCCATGCTCAGAAAAATAGTCTGATTTATATTTTTGGTCAGAAATGGTTTTGGAAAAGCTTCTATACCCATCTTGCTATGCCTAATGAACATGAATATTTACATATCATCATGTAGAAAGATGAATTTCCTGGCTCTTAAATCAAGCAACATAGAACGGATGTTTCATTCACAAAGTTATACTTGCATAAGTATGCCTATGTTTAGCTATTTTTTTCTTTGTATTTGTTATGCAAAAAGTATTCTACTATATTATAGCCAGATTTAAATCAGAATTCAGTTGCTAACAAAACACAAGTTGTTAGCATTGTTTCAGTTTTTCCATATATTTAAGCCTTACTCCATATACTGACATGATATTACAGCTACTTTGACCATATTGACTAGATTTTGGTTTTCAAACTAAATAGGAAATGGAAGATGGCAAGGTAGTAGGATAAATTGAGGCCAGATCACTGAGGTTTTTTTATACTTGTTTAAGGATACAGTGAATTTTAGTTGATAGATAGCATACAGCTACTCCCAATATATCAAAGAAGACCCTTCAGAAAAAATTAATCAACACTCTTAAGGAAGGTTAACCATAGTGAGGAAGGTCTGGAATTCAGAGCCCAGCAGGGTCTGTGACTACAGTTTAGGCAGAAGATGGGGGGTAGCTGGAATTGTCAGTTTTTTCTGGTAAATCAGTGTTTGGGATTTGAAGGAAATTTGTAACAATGCCCTAAACTTTCCCAGAGATGACCTCTGGAATGGAAAAGCAATTGGGCCTCCCCTCCAAAGTCACAACCTGGTCACTTTCTGACGGGCTTAAAAGCCAAGTTTTCCTGATCTGTTAAGAAAGACATGATAGCCTCTGAGAACTTTAAGTACAAATATTTTAAAAAAACAAAAAAACATAAGGATGGAAAAGTCGACAGATTCTGCCTGACATCACCACAAATATCTCTGAACTGATTTTAGGTGATTTATGAATAAATGATTATTCCAGTCTTTGAGAGTTAAATATTTAAAAGTTAGCTCCCTTTTAGAGTTCATGTATAATACATGATTTTCTGTGTGCAGACTTCCGCTCTTCCTTTCCTTCTTTTTAAGACATTATAATTATTATTCTTATCCCATCCTTTTTCAGTTCCCTGCATGAAAAATTATTTAAACATTGCACACAAATCTTTTGTGAAAGAAGAAAAGGAAATTCAGCTCGTGGGTCTCAGCAGGAGTGAAGCAAATGCTGTTTAAAATAATGTTGAGAAAGAAGCGCTTATCTGCAGGCAGAGTGCCCCTCGTTATCTTCCTGTGCCAGGTGATTAGTGCCCTGGAAGTCCCTCTTGATCGTAAGTATTAACGTTTTAAAGCTCTTAGGACAGGAGTCAAAACCTCCCAACATGTACCATCATCACCCTGAACTGTATGAATGGAGGTGTCTGTGTAATAGTGAAACAATCATCAAAATTAATTTGGTGTTTACCTCAAGCACCTGGTGTTTGTGAAGACTCAGACCACAGAACTGGCCATTGAAATGGACAGACTGTCCTTTCCCTTTCCTTATCCTCTTCCCTTCAAGTGCCTTTTGGATACCATGGCTGGGATAGCCTGTGAAGGAGAGACTTGTGCAACTTCCCTGGATCCTCCCAGCAGGCAGCTCTTTGTAGAAGTAGTCTTACAAGAAAGTCACATGAACCACTTTACAGGAGCCACTTATCCCCTCACCAAGTCACTTTCTCCCTTCCCATGCTGAGAGTTCTCTGAAGGAATTGGAGGATATTTCTCCAACCCTGCACCTCTCTCCATCCTCAAGCCACCCATGCCTCATTTCTCTTGGTTCCGACAAGGCAGTTGTCTCACTTTCTAACATGGAATGCTAAATATGAGTCTACAAGGAAGAAAAGTATCTTTTCGTCAAGGCTAGAGAAGTCTTTTAGGGCTTAAATGACAAAATTAAAGATTAAGATGCAAATGTTTTTAGAATAAGATAAGTGGTGTGCAAAAACACTTAAAAGGAAGCAAACAGGGAGTACTGTATTTAGCCCCTCTCTTCCCAGTAGTGAAGTATGCACCATATTGTCCCTGGTCTAGATGGCCTGTTTGTGAAAAATAAAGATAGTGCTAGGTTCTGATTGGTTACATTTCCTGCAATGGAAAGCAGAATTTGAAATCTGAGCAATTACTGTACTTCAGCATTGATTTATCCTTTATCCCTAATCTGCATGACCTCTTTAAATCCATTAGCTTCCTGAATAGAACATCTGTTTGGCAAGCTTTCTAAGGTGCCAGGAAGATAGTGCTTTCCTGGGGCTATTCAATTGCTGAGATGTCCTTTTTTGCCTTAGAAGTTGCATCTGCCAGTGGGAAGACATTAAGAAGAGATGTGCTTTGCCACACACTTTGTTCACTTCCTTTGCTGTGCTTCTACAGTGTAAAATACAATAAAATGCAATCGTTTTTCTTAGTTTTTAAATTTTTATTATATTATTATTGTACAGGGGGTGCATTTTGACATTTACAAAAGTACTTACAATATATCGTAGTTCAACTTACCCCCTCCATCATTCTCCTTTATCTCCCCTCCCCCGTTCTTACAATAGTTTCAACAGGTCTCATGTTTCCATTTGCACACATTGAGTACATGACATTTCCACCATATTCACCCCCTACACCCCTTCCTTATGTCCTCCCCCTCCCACTGGTACCAAACCCCAGGCAGGACCTGTTTTACCTCCCTATTCTCTGTTTTTGAAAAAAGACATTTTTGTTTGTTTAAGATAACTACACAGGGAGTTTCATTATGACATTTCCATGTACAAATGTACTGTAACCCAAATTGTTTCATTCCTTCTATTTTTCTCCTTTTTACCTTAGTCTTTTTCTTATTTAAAAAAATCCATCCAATGACCTTAATTTCATCATATGTGTATGTATATATATTTATATATAGAGAGAGAGAGATGTATATACATATATCTATATTTATATAATTACTTAAGTCTAGTGAAGCAGGGATGCCATAAGGTTTGCTCTAACAGATACACTGGAGAGAAAGAAAAGCACTTGAGAGCAATGCTTTTTGTTCTCTCCCATGTTAAATATATTCCCCTTAATCTGACTGTTCAATCTAACAATCAGAGGGAAACAGGCACCTAGGGCTAACTCAATTATCGCTGCTAATGGAGAAGAGGCCTATCCATGATGAAAAGAAAGTCACGGATAACCCAGGCACTCCTGCATTAACCTTTGCAAGTAGTAATGACAGGCAGCACTGCAGAATGATTGGAATAACATGCAAATGCAATTTCTTCCCTGCTCCTGCTCTGCACACCCTTCCTCTAGTACATGAGCAGCTCCTTGCTATGGGACCCAGATCCTTGGGTGATTGAGGAAATCAGAAGCAGTGTAAAAAGCTCAATTACTGAGTTGAAGAGGACCACAGAAATGTAAAAACTGAAATCAGTATTGGATTTGACTTGGAGGGAGAGTTGTCATTGTAGCAATGTCCCATTGTTAAGTATCATTACCATGTACATAGTGATGTCTGGGATAATGGGATCAGACACTACACAGTATGTGACAACTCAAATTAATTGTAGATTTCAGCTATTTTTCAAATGAACATAATTACTAGTCCTGCACAATGTGTATGGGATGGAATTAGCCATTCATGTTCCTGGAAGAATTTTTTTTTTTCCTACAGCATTGCCTTTGTTCTTCCATATGTTTCTGTGAGAAGCTGCTCCAGTATCAAACAAGAGCATGAATGCAAGTTTCTTTCTCTTACAACTTCACAACTTTGCTTTCATTATGCGGGGATTGGTTTTAGGTCAAATCAAGTAAACAAGATGCCCCTTTTATCTTCAGGGTTCTAACATTCTCATTAACTAACATCTGATTTTCTTTAATCCTGTTTGCCCACTCACCTGCTGATATTGATGGGGAAAAAGCAAAACTGCTTGAAGACTGTAAGTGTCTTTCTATAAATTACTAGGCAGTGTGAAAATGTGACTGTGTTTTTTGAGTTAATATTATGAATTAAATGCACAATGTTATGTTTTCTGATATGAGTGTCTTTGTAAGTGTGTGTGTTTACTATAGCTAAACATTTCATTTAAATACCAAGATGCAAATGTACTTTATTGCATTGTGAACTCTTTTACCAATATGCTGCTCTACTAACATCCAAGCTTTGTTGTCACATCTGATGTAACTGAATGAGAAAATTCACAAAACTTAAAGAATGATTATTCAGTTTTAAATGCTATCAAGTGTTTACTGGAACAAAAATGTGTTTTTGGCATCTTTTAAAAGTTGGATGTATGCAGAAGCTTCACCCAAATCAGCAGCTGTATGCCCTTTCTGCTGCATTAGCCTTTAAGTTGGGTAGACTAGTGTTTCTAGGTGCTATCAGTAGAATTCAAATGCAGTCTTGAAATCTGCAAAAGACAAGCAGCTCCTCTCACATGCCTTCTGAGTGGCTTGCTCTAAGCAAAAATTTCTGCTGCCTCTGACAGCTGGGCAGCATTTATCATCTAGTAGAAAAATAGTTTTTAGGCATTTGAAATTTTCTTTTGATGTTGGATTAACCAGAAAAATTATGTAAAATAACTTATTACTGCAAAGCATTTGTTAATTGCCATGCAACCAAAGCACTGTTCAAAAAGGTGACTCCAGATGGTAAACTCCTGGCACTTAAGACTGGCATCCAAGCCAGCTCAGCTGCAGACACATGAGGAGAAGCTCTGCATTTGAAACCACCAAATTTGCACCTCAGTCCCTCTCCCCAAGCATGTATGGACAATAGTCACTCCTCTAAGAATCCCCTCCCCCACTGCCTATGGTGATCATTTTTGGAGTGGGGAATCCTAGGCTTCCTTCCATTATCACAAACTCCATACTCCTAGAGCCTGAAGATTGATCACTCAAAGGTGAAGCTGGTCCAAATCAGAATGATTATGATAGTAATTTTTAAATAGCATTAGCATGCACTAGAATTTGACACAAATTGTTTTATTAATTCTTCCGGCTGCCTAGGATGTAGATACTAGTTTTAAACCTCATTTTCTCTCTGAGGAAACTAGGGTTTACAGAAGTTAAGTACTTGCTTGAAGTCTCATAATGAGTAGGAAGCAAATAGACAAGGTCTTAACCACCAGACCAAACTGCTGATTAGCACTGAAAATTGACAGGGCTAGAAGAAGGAGGGTTCTGTGTGTATGATGGAGACTGGGAAGAAGAACTGGGCTTGCTGGAAGATAAGAAAGGGATGGGATATTGCTAAAGGGAAGGAAAATTGATACTGTCCAGGATCCTACATGTAACTGGTATACACAATGATAACAATGAAGAGTTTAGTTTTGGATCTATACTTTAGGTGTTTCTCAGCTATCTAGTAAAAGGTATCTAGAGATCAGCCATAAGACTGGAGGCAAGGCAAGAGAACAAGTCCATGTGTGCAGATTTATAAAACCTCAATAAAGAGAGATAAGGGCAGGGGGCTGTTCCTGCGTCTTACTTGGGAAATGCTTGGCTGACAGGTGGAAGAAGTTTCATGAAAGAAGCACAAAGTATGGGCAGAGAAAACAGGGAAGATTCAGAATAGGAAAATTTTAAGCGATGTCATATATGCATTAGTAAAGAAAAGGAAAGTGAGAGTTCAAATACTGTCCTAGGGAAAGGCCACTCCCATGTGGCCTGTGTAGGCTTTGTCATTCTTAGCACTTACAATGGATGAGCCCAGATAAGTCTTTGTTGTGAGGAACTGTCCAGGACATTGTGAGACATTTAGAAGTATCCATGGCCTCTACCTACCAACTGCCACTACCACCACCACCCTTGTGTGACAATTTAAATTGTCCCCAAGTATAGCCAAATGTCCTTGGAAGGGTGAGGATTGAGAACCACTGTTGTGTAGACAGCTCTCCCTGGAGTTGTACGAGGCAGTGGCCTTCTAGCAAGAGCCAGTCAAGAGAGCTGGGTTCTCTCCTGTGCTTTGTGCTTCCCTTGTCAAGCCATTTTGCCACTTGGAGCAACAAACACTGAGGCTGAATAGATAAGTTCTACAGTCCCCTCTTGTTCTAACACTCTGTAATTCTAATTTCACAAGAGGAAGACCTGGTGGGTGATCTCAGAGAAACTTGAAGTGCACCAGAAGTTGATACTGGCTTTCTTCAGAGTGAATTGTTCTGTGTCAAAACAATTTCGCCCTACAATTTCATGACAAAGGATCAGATAGTGTTTTGAAGAGTGAAATTGAAACATTGTCTTCTAGAACAGAGAACTTCAATCCCATTAACCTTTCAAATAAGATTTATCTTTGTTCCTAATCACCTACCTCCTGGCTCTGATAAAGCATGTCAATTTTCCAATTTAACAATCTTTTAAATATCATCTTCTTAAGTGTCTGTGTTCCCAACATAAATTAATTTACATTAGCACACTACTGAACTGTAGGCCAGTTACTATTTTCTTAAGAAAGACTCAAATCTACCTCACAACTTACATTTCGTTGAAGGACATCATTTGAGGACTGGTGAGTGGCTCAAGTAGTAGTGCTTCTGCCTAGTAAGCATGAGGCCATGAGTTCAAATCCCACACTGTCAAAATAAAAAAGAAAGACATTATTTGAACTAAAAGAATAAAGAATTTCTCATTGTTACATCAGAAAAAAAATGTTTTAATGTTAGGCTTGCATTGGTAATTGCTTTCCCAGACTTTTAGTATGGGAAAATGGACTTAGTACATGTAATGTGACCAAAAGTCATGTCTTATTTCTCAGTTTTAGGTAAGTTTTAGTTGAAAACCCACTGAAGCGTTTGTTGCCACAACAGAAATTACTAGAAATATTTGGAGCATATTTAGTCTAAAGCAAGCGATTTTAATATAGGAAAATGGTTGCCATTATGACATTAATTGATTTCATTATGCCATTGAATGATTTCTTTTTTTGTTCTTCCTTTTGCAACTAAGTGGTACAACCTCCAACCATCACTCAACAGTCTCCAAAAGACTACATCATTGACCCTCGGGAGAATATCGTAATCCAGTGCGAGGCCAAGGGGAAACCTCCTCCAAGGTGAGGAGGCTTTCTGCTTTCTAACTGTTCTGAAAAGAGGTCCAGGGGTCTCTCTGAATATAGCAATGAGTTTGGAAATTCTGTAGAATAAGTTAGGCCATGTAGAACACTTTCTTTTTGAGTTAGCTATTTCTCAACATGACTGACAAGATTACTCTGTTTTTTCTAAACAACTCCCTGGTCCACTTGGGCTCTTCAAAGTTATTGAAGGTGACTTCTTAGACCCTGGATATTCCTCAAGTACCAGTTATGTCTCTCAGCTTAATTATAGCCAATTTGTTCCTCTTAAAACCCAGATAATTGTGTTCCCATATTCATACTTTTCTACAAAATACTCATAATTTGTGGGGAAATATGGAAAGACTCCATAATCCTGATTCTAACACTAATGGCCTGTGATGTAGGCCATTCTGTTTCTCTGGGCTTTAGTTTCTTCATCTGTTAAAAAGAAAAAGAACAATTTGATGCCTTTCAAGAGCTCTCCTAGTGTCTCCATGGTAGGACAATTTAGGACCATAAAGCAGTCCTAAATTGTTTCCCCAAATTTATTGTCAGGATTCAGTACTCAGGATTCTCCTTATGGATCATGGCGTGAACACTGCACAATCCAGTCCAACCAATGCATCTTATAGATGGGAAACTGATGTCCTGTACTGCTAGGTAATTTACCCAAGGTCTCAGAGCAGATGACTATTTATTGTTTTATAATTAGTAAAAGATAATTTTAATAAGATTAAATTATAATAATCAAATGTAACAGTTTACAAGTAATAATAAAAAGGTAAAAGTTTTCAGATATTTTATTTCCAAGTTTGTCCATTAGGCTTTACTGAACACAAATTAATGCCTGGTTCTTAAAGTTTGGTGGGTTTTTTTTGTTTTTTTTTTTTTACAGTACTGGGGCTTAGCACCTGGTTCTAAATACCCTTGTATGTCAAAACCTTCATCAGAGGTTTGTTTCAAAACAATATCCTGTTACGTTATTGAAAACTCTCTATCACATAAGCCATAATGTGATATTCTTTTTTTTTTTTCTTTTCGGTACTGGGATTTAGCTCAGGGCTATGTGCTTGTTAGGCAGGTGATCTACCACTGGAGCCATGTTCTCAGTCCTTTCTGCTTCAAGTGTTTCAAACAGGGTCTCGTGCTTTTGCCAAGGGCCAGTCTCAGACTGTGATCTTCCTACCAATGCCTCTGCTTAGCTGGGACCACAGGCATGTGCCACCATAGCCAACTTGTTTGTTGAGATTGGGGGGTCATCCTGATCTCCACTGCCTCCTGGGTAGCTGGAATTACAGACACGCTCCACCACTCCCAGCCCTGTGATGGCCTTTGATGGAGTTTTCTTCCCCTTCACACTATTTAAACCTCCTGTAACTCTGTAAGGCTGAATTTCTTTTCCTCAGTACCGTTACTAGATGGCGCTGTACCACTTGAGCCATGCCTCTAGCCCAGCACTATTGATATTTTGGGTTGGATTTTTTGTTATGGGAATGGAAGCTGTCCTGACCATTGTAGAATGGCTAGCAGTATTTACCCAGTAAATGCCAGTAGCTTCCACCATCACAACCACCTGCTGCTCTAATCCTGGCAACCACTTCTGTAAGGATAAGCAGTGAGAAGAGGAATCCAAGTGGGCCTGGAAAACATGGTAAAGTTTAGAGACGTACACCTTTATATCATGTTGCCCCATGACTAGTTATGATCTGTTTAATTACATGAACACTGTGACTTTAATATGAAGCCATCTTTTGTATAAATAAAACTGAGAAAATTGGCCATTTGGCATACCTTCTAAGATTCACAAAATCATCTTTAAAATTTAAAATTATCAGACTATAGCCTATGTAGAATTACCAAGTTTAATAACTAACATATTGGGGAAAGGTACTGGGATTTGAACTCAGGGCCTATACCTTGAGCCACTCCACCAGCCCTTTTTTTTTTCTTATGATGGATTTTTTTGAGATAGGGTCTCATGAACTATTTGCCTTGGGCTGGCTTCAAACCACAATCCTCTTGATCTCTGCCTCCGGAGTAGCTAGGATTACAGGTGTGAGCCACCAGCGTCCAGCAATAACTAACATTTAAAACACCACAGAGCTGTATTCTTACCTTCCTCCCAACCTCCACTTTGTATTTTGATAACTTGAAATGGGTGTGATCAATTCTCAACACGTATAGATCAAACCGGTGGAGGCCCTTTCTTGTTATATTCAGCCCAGAGCATGGTTTTATAGACAAGTTATTGACTCTATGAACAATGGAGTTTATATTAAAAATGCTAATAAAACTCAAAGAAAGTACGCCTGAGAGACCTGCTTCTTATATTTTCTTAGAAAAATGGCAGGCAATTTGTGTTAGATTTGAGCTGGTTTTAAAGAAGATGGGTACCTTGAAATGTATAACAAGGACTTTTTCCTAAGTCATGATTCAGTGCAATATTTTAGGTAGGAGAACTGATTTCTCTTTTACTGAATATTAAAATCTGTAATTATTTGTATAAAACTGTATAAAACCCATAAAACTGTTAAGAGACTTGTTAAAGAGTAAGTAATCCTATTTCTTTGAATCATTAACAAACTTAACTCTCGATGTGTTCTGCAGCTTTTCCTGGACACGTAATGGCACTCATTTTGACATAGATAAAGACCCTCTGGTCACCATGAAGCCTGGCTCAGGAACACTCATAATCAATATTATGAGTGAAGGCAAAGCAGAGACCTACGAGGGAATCTATCAGTGCACAGCGAGGAACGAACGCGGAGCTGCAATTTCCAATAATATCGTGGTCCGCCCATCCAGTAAGTAAGGCTTGTCAACCAAAGTTTCTTGGAAATAGAGTATTCTCACTGTCTTGGTACTATTGTGGTTCTTTTTGCTCTGGTCAGCACGAAAATCCTCTCAACAATTCAAAATCAAGTATTTAAAAAACAGTGACCATTTGCAGATCTGGTCATTTTGAAAACTTTTAACATTATATATGTAATTTGCATTCGTAATAGAAAAATAATTGCAAATAAAGAAAATTGTTAAATTGCTCATGAGTCCTTCCTCTCATGGAAATATTACTACTCAAATATTCTTTTCATTTTGGTGTAGGCAAATATATATGTACATGCATAAAACCAACTCATTCTGAAGTACTATTTTACAACCTTTTCTGACTTATTGATATATCATGTGTACTACAGTATCAATGTTATAAGTAAGTATACATATATAATATTGTATGATATCCAAAGGTATAGATGAACAATTTAATGAACTTTTTTGAAATTTAAGTGTTTTCCATTCTTTGTAGAGCACATCCTTGAATCAAAATGATATGTCATTTTGATATATTTAGTATAAATTCTTAGAATTACTCAGAATGCAGATTATTAATGGCAATGAATGAGAATTGTCATTTTATTCTTCTACTATCTTTTGCTTTTTTAAACCTTTAACACTGTATCAAAAAGTCATTTTCTCATTATTTAACATACAGAAAATCCAAGTTAGTATTTCCCTAAAAGTTTGGTTTGCCTTTCTTTGTAGTGCTGTATATTTTTCATTTTTCCATGCAAAAAATAACACTAAAGTTATTTTTTTCATTTAATAGGGTCACCATTGTGGACCAAAGAAAAACTTGAGCCATTGACACTTCAAAATGGTCAACCTTTAGTACTTCCCTGTAGACCCCCAATTGGATTGCCACCAGCTATAATATTTTGGATGGATAACTGTAAGTTTTAACAATAAGAATTTTCTTTCTTCAAGAATTTTATAGTAATTTGCTGTCATATTCAATTATTTCCCTTTGTGATTCATAAAATGCTTATAAAATATTTTGGAGATGCTTAGGAAAACAGCTGCTTGTTGAAATAATGTTGTCTCATGCATTCACTCAGTTTTACTGTGCACTTATGAGCCAGACACTGCCCTAAACAATACAAACAATGCCACCATCACTGAGCTCACAATCTATGCAGCAGAAGTAAGAGGAGGAGAGGAATGAGGCAGACAATAAATCCACCTTGAAAATCTGTCAGTCGATGATAAATATTATAAAGAAAAAGAAAAAAAAGGAAAAGTTTTGAGCCCAGATCTACAGGAAAGGGAGAGCAAGCCAGTCCCCTCAATATCTGTGTAGAAGGGAAAGCACTGCTGCAAGCCCCAAGTTAGGAACATCCCTGGTGAGTGTGGCCACAATGAGAGCACCACGGGGAAAGCAACGGGCAGGGCTAGGGAGGTCACAGGGACACCATGAAAAGAGCTTTGGGCTTTTTTCTGAACAAAGTAGAGAAGCATTGAAGGAGCGAGTATATCTGAAATTAAATAATCTCACTGCCGGACATGTTTGGAGATGTGGAGGACAAAAGAGAGGTGGGGAAACTGGTGAGGGGCGCGGCTGTAACCTAGGCAAGGGCTTATTATGACTTGGACTTGGGCGGCAGCAGGAGAGTGGCACAGATTCTGGATAGATTTTAAAGTAGAGCCTCTGGGGTTTATTTGGGTAGGAGTGGGAGCGGGAGCATGAGGAGGGGAACCAGAGATAAATAGGAAGTTTTGAGACTGAACAACTGATAAAATGGAATGACCACTTTCTTACACAGTAGAGGCCCTTATGGGGAGGAAATCAAAGTTGTATTTTCATTTTTTGTCCTCAACAATAGCTGGTGTTGGTTAGGCATTTACTAAGTGCTCGTCCTCTCACAAGACTGTCGCATGGGCTGTCCCATTAATTTTTTTTTACAACAACCCTAAGAAGCTTGTCCAATTATTTTTCCTGCTTTCCAAATGAAGAAACTGAGGCAAAGAGAAATAAAGTCATCCAAGGCAGTTTCAAGCTTGTCTATCCCTGGCCCTATCCTTGAGGGAATTATTTATTGCTCTGATTCTTCTGTCCTCCAAAATTTCCTATGCTAAATAGGTTAGCATGTTACCTCACAGGTAGCACATGGTTTGGCTAAGAAACCATGTAAATGTGAGAGGTCTGTAAGACATTAAGACATTCATGTTGAGATGCTCAGCAAGAGTCAGAGGTACGAGAGTCAAAAGAACAATTCAAGGCCACAGTCAGCATAGACAGCACACCTTAAATTACTAGGCTCATTGAGAGAATTTGAGGATTGGGTACAGATGGGGAGACCAGAGCCTGGGATACTAAGACGAGAACCCTCAGAGGCCGAGAACTTAGGAAGGACCCAGAAAAAGCAAGAAGAGAACTAAGGGAGGGTGGCATCCCAGGTACAAGGTGGCAAAAGTACACCAGAAGACAGATTGAGCCAGGTGAGGTGGTGCATGCCTGTACACCCAGCACTCGGGAGACGGGGGCAGGAGGATAATGAGTTTGGGCCAGCCTGGCTACATAGTGAGACCCAGTTGGAAAAAAAAAAAAAGACAGAATAACTGCTGTCAAGTGCTGCTGATAGGTCAGCAGACATGACTGCCGGACCTGGCAATATGAGGACCACTGTGACCTTGATGGGATGGTGGGGATGTATTCAAGACGTTCGGAGACCCAATTTCCTCTGCCATCACAGGCTGTGTGCATCACGTTTTCGCTTTTGGCTCTTTTTATATGAAATCCCTCAGAGAAAGTATCACACAGAACAAGTACATAAACAAGTAAACACACAAACACATTTCTCCTTTTATTACATAACATCTTTTACAGATTTTGAAAGAGTAAGTAGCAAATCCAATGTCAAAGGATTTGAGAATTACTCTCACTGCCAGCATGAGGTCCAAGATTTGGTCATTGGGTCTCTCAGAAGTGGCTTCCTATCTTTTTAATAAAGACACACCACATTGAAACTTCCCAAATTACCCACTACAAAAATGCTTCACCAACATGAGAGCTGGCTATCCCCTTTACATACATCTTGGGCAACTGGAAAACCTTGCCTTTCAAGTGGAATTGCATCTGGAATAGGAGAAAAATTTTAACTCTATATAGCACTCTTGCAAGATGATATTATACAATTATTTATATCTGCATATAATTTTCCCAGTGTAATGCAAAGAGTAAAAAGACAACACCCTAGTGAAATTCCATTATTTTACACTTTATCTATCAACACCCATTATTAATACAATAGGAGAAACAAAAGATAACACTTGTGTTAGGCCTTTGTATTCATTACATAAGAGTACATTGTTTTTAGTTTCTTTTTGTGACAGGGCTGGCCTCAAATTCACAATCCAGTCAGGAATGGTGGAACATACCTATGATTTCTGCCACTTGGGAGACAGAGATTGGGAAGATCATGGTTTGAGGCCAACCCAGACAAAATGTTATCAAGACACCATTCAACCAACAAGCCAGGTGTGGTAGCATGCATCTGTAATCCTAACTACATGGGAGGCAGAATTAGGAGGATTGAAGTTTTAGGCTCACCCCAGGCAGAAACAAACATGAGACCCTTTCCAATAAATAGCTAAAAAGAAAAAAAGGGCTAGGGGTGTGTGGCTCAAGTGTGGTGTGCCTAGAAAGTATGAGGTCTTGTACCTTCCAAAAAAGAAGGAAAAAAAAAGACCTTCACAATCCTTCTGCTTTAGTCTCCCAAGTATCTGGGGTTACAGGCCTGTGCCACCATGCCTAGCTTTAAATATACATTCTTTTTCTGAGTATTTTTTAAAACATTCCTTTCCAAAAGGATTCATGGTTTAAAGCTGTAAATTGGCAACAGCCAGCCAACCCCCATGTTGACCAAGAGCTCGATAAGCAAGTTTAACTTGGTGACCATATTCTTTTAGCTCTGGTTCCACATTTCTCTGCCTTTTCTGCCTGAGGGAGCTGCAGGTTTTTAGTCATAACTTCGCATTCTGTGGAACGTTAGCTCAGGCACCTGCCACAGGAGGTGCATACTTGCTTGACTCAATCTGAAGAAATCCTGCCAGAAGATGGACCAGCTGGCCTGAGGTCACAGGGACATGGGACTTTTCCTAGTTCTCTCATCTCAGAACTGAGGAACTGTCACAGTTTAGGTTTTGAACAGAGTCCAGAGCTACAGGGAAGCATGTTAGCTGGCCAAGTGCAATGCACAGATCAGTATGCATCCTTCATCCGCATAGGACTCCTCCTGCATGCCTAAGACTAGCCAGTTCCTTAGCTGGACCTGTCCTGCTGGAAACCGGAAAGTCAGCATGCTGGTGGTTGTTCATTCCACCCTTCCACGAGTATGTGCAGAAGCCCTCTGAAGAGCCGGGCACTGGTCCAGAGCTACAACAGTATGCACCAAAGATGAAGGTGTCAGTCCTCCGGAGACAGACAAGAAGTGACACATGTGATGAGTAAAAGATGTGCCATTTTTAGAAGATGAAAAGTAATTCAGAAAAGAAAACGTAGAGGGAAACTGAGCATGGGGTTACTCAGGGGCAGGTCACAGCGCTAAATCGCGTCATCGGTACACCTCGTGGTTAATTGCTTGCCCATTTGCTGTCTGATTCTTCAGTTAGGTGGTGGGCTCACACAGGGCAGAAGAGCTATATGCCTGACTTCCTTGCGGAGGGATTGCCACCCATGCTAACATCTTCACAAACTTCCTCAATGTGTTTCCTAAGATAGCTACAGCTAGGGACTAATTTTACATATTAGGGAAAGTCATACAAACTTTTTGTAAAAACATGTTTTATTTATACTTGCTTAAAAAATATCTCACTTTATGACTCTAGGCTCACTGCTACACACACCCCAGAGAAATTAGGATTGAGCAGGTACCATGGGAGTTTCAGTGTGTCTTACATTTTTTTTTAAATAGCTGTTTTCTTTTATCCAAAGAGTTTTGTAGAAAGAATACATATATATTCAGGTGAACTCCACAGAACTATTAGTAGATATGTTTGTGTTGCTAATTTGAAGAGTGGCCACTTTGAGGGAATGATCTGGGTATCTATGCCTTTCCCTAGCTTTTCAAAGACTTCCGCAAAGTGAGAGGGTTTCCCAAGGTCTGAATGGAGACCTCTATTTTTCCAATGTCCTCCCAGAGGACACCCGTGAAGACTACATCTGTTATGCCAGATTTAATCATACTCAAACCATACAACAGAAGCAACCGATTTCTGTGAAGGTGATTTCAGGTAAGACCTCTGCTTCCCGAATCTGTCTTTCAGTGATGTTTGCACATATAGACCAAATTATTAATTATTAAATACTATCGACTTGAAGATAAACAAGTTCACTGATCAGGAAAATACCTGTGATCACTAAAGTGTAGGCGTATGTGTTAGAAAGAAAGAACATGCATGCCCTAAATACTATATTTTACATTTTTTGCTGTCATTGCCATGCCTGTTTCCATGGTAACCTTTTGAATCCCTTGGAGTTCTGAGCATTAGTGTGCTTGTATGCCACAGTGCCTTTGATTGGCAGTCCTGAAGATTAAGCAATAGGTTCACATGTTACTGGTTGGGGGTGGCAAGTGAATTGATGAGTCAGCCATGTACTGTGGATGATACAGCGGGCACTTAGCATAGCTATGTACTTCTGTTTTTGTTGCCCAATGGTTTTTGACCCTCTCCCCTACTTTTGTACCTTCTTCATAATATTCTGTTTATTTCAGTGGATGAATTGAATGACACTATAGCTGCTAATTTGAGTGACACTGAGTTTTATGGTGGTGAGTCATGGTGATTGTAACTGATATCTTCTCCTTCATTGTAGACTTTAGTTCACTAACTTCACCTCCATGGCTATTTAACCTTATTTCTTTATGAAATTTCTAGTTACATGTTTAATACCAGTAGTATAAATGTACTTTTCTTTTGAAAGTTAGCTATAAACTTTCAAGCATGTCACTAAGCATACTCATTGATGTATGTACAATAATGAAACTTGTCGTACATGTTTTCATGTAAAGAACCATTCCACATGACTTAGAAAAAACCTTTCATATATGTCAAGAACTGTATTTTCCATTTTTTGTCTTGTTCATAAACTCTCCTCATGAACTAAACAAGAATTGATTGAGTGTATTAACCTGCTAACTCCTACAGCCCGAGCAACTAACGTTAAGTGAGTTCACAACAAATCATTCACAACAAATCATTGCATTCCCCATCTGTTTTCACATGACATTATTCAATGTGACTAGCAACAGTATTGCTCTTCGTTTTGTTTGAAACCAAGTCACTAGCTTCAGTGGAAGTAAACTTTTAAAAATGTATATCATTTAATTTCATTCTTTTAAACGAAAAGAATTTCATTTCCCTGAGGAAAATTTGGCTGTCAAGTATAAAGTCAACAATGACAATAATTGGTTCTGATGTGGTATCTTTTAACTATTAATAAGGCAGGATTCCTGCTGCATTAATTTTACACTTTCAAAATATGAACATTACAGTATCATCAGTGACATGCCCAGCTCCTGCCTTTATTTTATTTTTTAATATGCTTCTGGAGAATATGGCCTTGAGGCCATTCCCAAGGTGATTTGGAGGAGTAAGTTCCCCACAATCTCTAAATTCTTAAGTAAATACATCTCCCTCGGGTACTACCTTTTCCTGAGATTCAGGTTTTTGAGGAATGAGAATAAATCACATACTACTGAATGTGTTTTCTGTGAGTATCAAATAGGTCATGTTTTAAGTTAGAAAACTGTGAAGGACTATAGAATCCAAAGATGTTGTGATTTTTACTCAGTTTTCCCAAGAGGCCTTCAGAAATTCAGGCCACATTTTGGGACCATCCATAAAACAAAGTGACCTGGTTTCAATTTGTTTAACTCTACCTTTATGCTTAATTTATGAGATGGAACTTGCTGGGCCTCTGTCAGTGAGTCTAATTTTCTTTTTTGCTTTGTTTTTTATAAACCTTGCAGTTTGGGGATATTGATATATTAACTGGTAGAACTGGCTATAATGTTATCCCCAGTCTAAGCCAAAATAACTCCTCCATTACAATCCATTTCTGAAACACCTAACATCTTTCAAAGACAGTTAACTTTTGCTTTGACCTGAGCACTAATCTTAAGAGATGTGTAGCTTAGTAGCATGAGTTTTCCTTTTTGTGTTGACATGTTGAAAATTTACTGACCCACAGAAAATTCATAAAAACCTAACCTGAATTAAAGAAATGAACAAAAAGAAAACAGTCCTTACTATTAGAGCTTTAAAAACCAAAATCCTTTCTTTCCCTGGTTCGCTGAGTGAGTGATGGCCATCTGCAAGGCAGAGAATGTGTGTGTGGCTTAACAAATTTCATAATCAATGTTAAATAGTTTTGAAATGGGATTGGAATTTTAGATAGCTTCTTAGACTGTGATTGTGTTTCTACAAACACACATTCATAATTTTAATGCATATTGATTTTCTCGTTTGCAGCTAAGTCAAGTAGAGAGAGACCACCATCATTTTTAACACCACAAGGCAACACAAGTCACAAAGAAGAATTAAGAGGAAATGTGCTTTCACTAGAGTGCATTGCAGAAGGCCTGTGAGTAAACTCTTTCTGTCCTGATGCCCATTTCTTACCAAAATAGAGAAGATTGGTAAGGAGGCATTGATATTATAGGCATCATCAAAAATGTAGGGCTGGACACAGTGGCTCATGCTAGTAATCCCAGCTACTCAGCAGGAGGAGATCAGGAGGATTGCAGTTCAAGGCCAGCCCTGGCCAAAAGTTAGCAAGACTCTATCTCAACAAGTAAGCCAGGGGTGGTGGTACTCACCTGTGATCCCAGTTGTGAGAGAAGCCAGTCCTGGGCAAAAACATGAGACTCTATCTGAAAAATAACTAAAGCATAAAAGGGCTGGAGGTTTGGTAGATCAAGTGGTAGAGTGCTGCCTAGCAAGCACAAGGCCCTGAGTTCAAACCCCAGTACTGCTGAAAAAAAATAAAAGAAAGAAAAATTTGTAATTATTTCCAAAGCAGATTGTTTGACTCTCATATTATTAAAACATTTTCTTAATATAATAATTTTCATATTTAAATAAGTGTCAGTAACCATTTTATGATTGCTATGTTTTTTAATAAGGGAGCATAATTTTTCTATTTTGTTACAGACCACCTTATAACTTGGTGGCTCAGGAGCTATTGACTATTGGTCATTTGTCCGGCAGCCTGGAGGGCCACCATGCTGTACCCAGTTTCCTTGACCATGCTTACACTCTGCTAGTCAACTCAGCTGTGGGCTCAGACTCTCAGAGCCTGTGGACTGGGGTAACCAGGCTGTTGGCTACTAGTTGCCTGTAGTTTTGCCACAGGTTGTCCTAAGGCATTCTAGGACCTGCCTCAGAACAGGAGCTCTGCCCCTTCTACTACTTCCTATTACATGTCACAAGGCCAAGCTCTGATCCTTTGAAATGTCTCATCTGTGCACATCTCACAATGGATGTACCTCTGACAGGGTTGCAGGGTCTTACCCAGTTACAAAAGCAACTGTCAGGTTAGGACCACGTTACAGGTGAGTTTCTACATAGTCCCCTTGGAGTGCTTGGCACAGAGCACATACATTGGCAGAGGCACATCTGCTGACAGCCTTGAATGGAACCCCAGAAGCACAGTGGCCTTCACATTTGGTGACCCGTGCTGGCCCTGACCTGGCCTCTCAATGGTCTCTTATTCTTTCCTGAATCCAGAAATAACTTTACTTCAGGAGGCACATGGAGGCCTCTGCTGGCCAAGTCAGGGAACTACACTGCACATGACTGTTCCTCACACAGAAAACTCCCTTTAAACATTTGTCAAAAATCCATCTTTCTCACTAGAATTTTTTTAAACTTCCATTTTTCATCATTTTGTTAGAAAATGGTTTAATCTCCAACTTCCATCCTGTTGAGAGCAGAAGCACCCATCCTCACAATTTAGTCACTTATCTTCCGACAAGTGATACACAGATTAACTATCCCTTATCCAAAATGCATAGGATCAGAAGTGCTTTGGATGGGATTTGGGATTTTGTAATATTTTCATAGACTTTACCAGTTGAGGATCAATATGACACTCAAGAAGTTTCAGATTTTAGAGCATTTTTGATTTCAGGGTTTTAGAATGCTCATCCTGTGTTATATAAAATATTTTTGGCACTTGGACATTTCACAAAACTCCTCAAAGAATTCTTAAAACCTTGGAATGAAACTAACATTGGAATTCTATCACTTAAAATCAGGAAGCATTAGACTAATAGAATCAAAATACTCATAATTCTTAACAATTGTTTAGTGAAGTAGTAGCCTTCTAAAATAATTTGGTTTTTTTGAGGTTTTACAAACTATGAGATGATGCTCTGTCCTAATTCCCCTTTCACCTCAGATCTCAGGAAATGCAAATTAGTCTAACAATAAGGAAACATCGTGCGTTGTCAGATTCCACATGTATATAGTACTTCTGTTTTTCAGAAATTATTTCATAATTTTCTACCTTTTTATATTCACAGCATATTTTAATTTTAGAAATTGTTTCATCAAGTAGATATGCTCAGTTATTTTATTCATCCTAACCAACCAAAGCCAATACTAGAAGCCATCAATTAATGTCTTTGCATTTGTAATGACAAATAATGTGATGTCCTGAGGGCCTGGGCCATCCTTTCTTCATTATTGCTTCCAAACACACAGCTCAGTGCTTGGTATATAGTTCAGTGCTTAGGAAATGTTTGCCTTGAGTGGATTTTTATTTTGCCACCAAGAAAACCTTCTAAAGTCATTAGGTATGTCAAACATTCTTATCTCCATTAAGGCAACTAAGGACACTGAGGCCCCAAAAGGTTAGGGATCCAAGGTTAGAGGGAAATTTAAGGACAGAACTCAGACTTTGAAGAAGGTCTAACTCCAAGCATTATCCTGACTCTTCATCTGTCAAGCCTGATGTCTGGCTTCGTAGGATTTAGGAAGAAACACAGTTGAGTGAGAAATGGTATATTAATCTTATCAATTCACATAATAATATTTTTAGGTATCACTGAAAATGAAATTAAGGAAATGCTGATTTCCTTAATTATCAGCCTACCATAAGATAGAAAAGTTCATCCATTTGTGGAAGTGTGTGTAAAGGTCCATGGGCACAGATAAGTATGTGAGCTCTTTCACTGTTCATTTCTAGCTCTAGCTGATGGGAATTATAACTCAGTATCAGTAATTTAATGCTAATTCATTTGATTAACATAGTAAAAATCTGCAGGGGTTCCTCACTGGTCAGAACTTTAGAGAAAAAATTAGGTCCCTTCTGTAAAGCAACTAATGCTAACAATACTGCACCTTGAAGTCCAAGTCTATGGTGTTCCATATATTAGTATCATTCTGATTACTTGAAAATAGGAACTTAGCCATTTCATGTGTAGGTTTTGAGCATTATTTATTAAAAAAAAAGTGACGTTACTTAAATATATGTATATTTCCGTGATCTTTAAGAACAGAAGAGTGGAATGGGTCATGCCCAGCAGGGGATGGGGAGGGCTCTGTACCAGCTGGGGAGGAGGTGGGAAGAGGGCGTAGGAGGGTGAATATGGTGCAAATACTGTGTACACATGTATGTAAATATAAAAATGATACCTGTTGAAACTATCCCAGGAATGGGGGGAGGGGGTGAATTCAAGCATGGTATATTTGATACATTGTAAGAACTTTTGTAAATGCCACAATGTACCACCAGCACAACAATAAAGTAATTTTTTTTAAAAAGAGATTGTAAATGTATGAGATGATAAATATGCTAATTACTCTGATGATCACTATTTATACATGCAGCAAAACGTGTCAATTAAATTTTTTAATTAAAAAAAAGAATTTGTTATAAACTTGCATGAAAATTCACCCTTGGGGTGAATTTCACAAGTGAACTTCTTTTTGGTAACATCATTATTTATTTGTCCTATCAGACCTACCCCAATTATTTACTGGGTAAAAGAAGATGGAACACTACCTATCAACAGGACATTTTACCGGAACTTTAAGAAAACCTTGCAGATCATTCATGTTTCAGAAGCAGACTCTGGAAATTACCAGTGTATAGCAAAAAATGCATTAGGAGCCATCCATCACACCATCTCTGTCACAGTGAAAGGTATATCATTACCTCAAATGCATTCCTCTTGCTTCATGAAAGGTCTGAAACTTCAATTTAATATGTCTTTGATTATGTCTTCAATAATGAGAAGTGTAAATTTGTATCAACATTCATAGTACCTTGAATCTTTTCCCACTGCTATTGAGGATGCATCTAAACCAGGCTAAATAGTTGCTCTTCAAGCCTTCTCACTGAAGAATTCCAGTTAGTAAATATAGAAGGAATGAAAAAAAAGAAAATTAGTTTTAATTCCATAGTGATAAATGCTGCAGACAAAATCCAATGAGGAATGCTAGAATTAGCTCCTGAAACTTTGAAGAGAAATAGGATGTTCGCATAATTTCAAAGTGTTTACTCCCCAAAAGTTAATCACTGGGACAGTTTTAACATGTATCTACTAATTTCTTACTACCTCTTCCTCAAGGAGATGGAGCTTACTTCCCCTCTTCTTGAGTGTGGGCTACACTGAGTACACACAGCTAATGGACACAGTATGGAATGTAGGAGAGTAGTAACTGCAGTGGAGACCCCTAGGTGACACCACCTTAACCAAGTGATGAAAATGAACACCACCAATAAGTCATGTTGATCTCATGTCTTCCCTGTTATGGTACAACTAGACATGTATGTCACCAAAAATCCCAAATCTCAAGCTAATTACGAGATAACATCAGACAAACCCGAGTTGAAAGACAGTCTACCAAATATTTACTAATTTTCTTTAAAGGGTTAAGGCCATAAATGACAAGGAAAGACCAAGAAACTGCCTGATTAGAGGAGATTACGACCTGATAGGTCCATGCAATGTGGTATCCAGGACAGAATCCTGGGATAGAAATAAGACATTCGTGGAAAAACTGGGGAAATCCTAATAGTCTATAGTTTTGTTAAAAGTATTAGTGACAGAGCACCTGCCTAGGAGGCATAAGGCCTTGAGTTCAAACCCCAGTACCATCACACACACACAAAAAGACAACAATATTATTGTACCAATGTTAATTTCTTACTTTGACGACTGTGCTCTGGTTATGTAAGTGTTACACATTACAGTAACCTGAATGAAGGATATATGGGAACACTATTCTAAATGGAAAAGTTTTTTTAATTGCTTCCTAATTTTGTAATTATATTTATTCTGCAGGGTTCATAATTTAAATTCATATCTCCCCAAATAATTCTTTTGAAAATCTGAAGTATTCTCTGAAGCAATTCTTATAAAACTAATCACTCTAAAATGAAGTCTTTTATAAAATACTTATATTTATTAAAATAGTTCAATATATTCTTTTGCTGCAATACTTATTTGATTCATAATTTTGGTCTCTTATTCTTCCTTCACTAAAGCGGCTCCATACTGGATCATGGCACCTCAAAACCTTGTGCTGTCCCCAGGAGAGGATGGGTCCCTAATCTGCAGAGCTAACGGCAACCCCAAACCCAGAATTAGCTGGTTAACAAATGGAGTCCCAACAGAAAGTAAGTCTTTTTTGTTGGCTGTAGTTGCAGAATATTTTAAAAGTATATCTACATCTCAACAGTGAACACCTGCTGATAAAATAGTTTGGGTTAAGAAAGGCGCCAGATTGCCTTGAGTTTTTTAAATTGCCTTTAGGTTCATTATGACTTTGAATAGTTTATGCTATTAAAATAATGGTACATGTGTTGATTGGGACTTAAAATTATTTCCTGTGTCTAACCTAGACTATGGGAAGATCTCAGGGTCGGAAATAAATACTACCAAAAAGTTCAGCTTATCTTCTTTGTTCAAAACATCAGGTGATCTTTGGAAGCATCATAGCAGTCACAGGAGCCCGGCAGGGACACTAGGCCTACAGCCAATGGCTTTGACAAGCATAAGAAATACAGCCATCCTACTTTAAAGAATTTTCAGTTATAGTAGAGCCCAGATGTCCCCAGGTCTTCAGAGGCCAACATCCTGTCTAACATCTACACAGCACGTCCTCTGGCCCTGATCCTCTGCAGGATGCTCACCCTTTTCCCAGTTTTCCCTCCCTGAGCATGAAAATCATTCTCAAGCAAAACTTAACCTCCTGGCTATGCTCATCACCTTCAACTGCCACCCCTGTGCTGCTGCCTATGCCCAGCTTGGGCTCATTAGCCAGCTTCTCCAAGCTGCCACTATGCTATCCCATGGTCCCCCAAAGTGAGGGACCTTTAATTTATTAAATTTATTATTTAATAAATAATTAATAATTATTTATTTAATTAATTTTAATTAATAATTAAATAATTAATTATTTAATTTATGTCCCCCTTAATCTTTGAAATCACAGCAAAGACCAGTTTTATAAAACTGGGTGAGAGAAGCCAGGTGTATGGACATCTCATAAATGAAAGGTGTAGTGGGCATGCCTGTAAATCCTAGCACTCAGTATGCTGACACAGGAGGATGAAGGGTTTAGTGCCAGCCTTGGCCACATAGCAAGATTCTGTGTCAAAAAGAAAAGAAAAGAAAAAAAAAAACCTTGGTTAGAGGCTTGAGGATATTAGAAGGGAATTATAGCAAAGTACCAAGAAGAAGAGGGATAGGGCAAGAGAAGGAAACCAAAACTTGAATGAGGTTGGTGTGCTCACTGAGCACACCCAGCACAACAATAAAAAAAACACAAATAAAAAAAGGAGGGCAAGCAGATATGCAGATCCAGGGTGTCCAGCCTCTGTATGCCTCAGTGTTCACTCTGATGGACACACAGGGAGAGGAACACCACAAGGCATGGCAGCAAAGCAAGGGGACCAATCCTCCAGGCTGCCTTCTGGCGCTGGGAGCAGGTGCTATATGCCGACGCCAAGGTCATAGACAGGCAGCTTCACTGAAGGTAACCAAGCTGGAGTGTGTGGATTACTGGGTGGACACCTCACAATGAAAGGCGATAGGGTGGTGGCAGCCCTGCGCAGCTCCCCCACACAATGACACTGCCAAGGCATAGCTGTCCCCACCCCTGCCCACAACAGCTGGTCCATGAACAGCTTCTGCTGAGTGGTCTCTCACAGCTAAGTTCAAGTGAACATACTCCCACATATTGACCTCCCTTAATTCAAAGTAGAAAGTAAGTGAGGAAGAAAACTGTCGAAAAAATCAGTAGACATTTAAGGAGGGGCTTGTGACCCTCCTTTCCTACCCTGCTTGGTAGTTGCCCCTTGAATTTAGAGATCTTTAAAAACAAGATTGCCTTTGAAATTTGGGGACCATCATGGATCTGTCTCTCATCTGAACTTTGCCGAGCTGTGCATCCCACAGATGGATCCAGCACTGGAGGAAGGATGGTGGAGAGATGCACAGAGGGAAAAGTTAGGACCACAAGTAAAATCTGGTCCAGTGAACAGCAGCACTAGATGAACACAGTGGGACTATCAACCTGCACAGGAGCCCAGCATAGGCCCCAGAAGATGGCTTGCTGGCAAAATCTTCCACCCCAGAGACTACAGAAACTGTGGGTAGACCAGCAGTTGGGGTGATGAGTTCAGGAACAGCTGTGCCTCTGTAGTATAATCATACAAAGAGCCATGCAACATCCCTGCCAGGTGCCTGAAGTTCATTTCCTATGCCACACAGCAGAGATAACAGGCAGGGACCCAAACTGCCAGATGCACAGCCTCCCACTCCTGATTCATGGGTGATTGCCCAAAGATATTTACTGCCTCCTCTGCAGGCTCTGGCTGCCAGGTACACACAGATACTATAAGAGGAGAAGCAGAATCAGGGCAGGGAGAGGTAAGACTTGGATTCTTCCAGCAAAATGTGTTGTTGTTGATTTGTGACTATGTGTTTGAGACATGGAGCCTACTGTTTTACAAGACTGGAAGGTTAACTCCAGGAGCACATGCTTCTATCTCAATGGCTTCTGAAGCTGTGGGCGGCCCCTTAACCCCTGCCCTGAGACTGATCAGATTACTTACAGTTGTCCTTGAAACAAAAAAATAGGTTGTGTTAAATATAGAATTTGCCTCTAAAACACCCAGAATATTTTTTAAACAATCTTCAGAAGTCAGAAATAACACAACTGTAAGAGCTCGTGCTAAAGAAGAACTTCTTGATTGCAGTGTGACCTACAGTGTCTGAGAGGGTGTGAAAGTAGAACCCAGGACCAGAAAGAAAAACAGCCTGTTTCCAGCAGAGAGGGACAAAGTGTTTCTCTATTCTCCCCAGGACATCACCTTTCACGACTTCAGTCACCTTTGGATGAGTGTTCATAAGTTCCCACTGGAGGAATTTATGTGCCATCCTGGTGGTGCTCCCTAAGGCCAAGGCCATGTATACCACGAGTCCTGTCTCTCTCCTAGGAGACAGCATGAGGGTCTAACATTTGCAGACCTTCAGTTACCCTCTATGTGAATTGTGTTAGATCTCAAGTCTCCTGCGTGGAACATGTATAAAATCAAACCATCCTTATATTAAAGGCCCCTTACTTCTCAGATCTGAGAAAGAAAAGGAGCAAAGTTGATGAGCAAAGGCAGATCTCCTCTCACACAGCATGTTTTGCCCGTTCTGAAGGGAGAGATCAAAAGTCATTAACACACTTAACACACGGCAAACAGCTTAGGTGGTATAAAGGCCTAGTCCAGAATAACCCCAAGATTCCATCCAGGCATCCTCTTCTCCTTTTCTCAAAGGTAAGGGGCTCAATTGCATCCCCTTTTAGAGCAGATGGAAATGGAAAATTCAGTTCTTCACCCAAAGATTGGTTCTGCATCATGCCCAAACATTCATATGCCAAGACATATTTATAAAGTTGACTAATTCAGAAAATCTGAGCATTAATCTCATTTAAACAAAGCATTAAGTGCTCCTGTCTATAATTTCTCTATCCAAAATGCATATAATACTATCTAATTAGCCTACTTCATAAAGTCTTTTTCAAATAAAATTATGCAATAGATATATAAATACCTTTTAAAGATTGACAGTATTCTGTTCTTGCAAGGTAACATTCTTATCGTTTTTATTATTCCCATTCTCTAATTGTTGGAAACATTTATAGTTTTAGCCAGCCATGTCAGAAGAAAATGTTTTCTGAAGATTATCATCCCTTTTCTGGACCTTGTCCTTGGGGATTGAAGCCATATGTGGTGATTCTGTGCTCCTAAATTTCTTTCTCCTGTGTTCATTTATAACAAATGAAATTGGCATTCCAAGAAGTAATTATTATTCCTGTAGAGAATTTGAGTTTGCAAGCTGGAAAGTTATTCCCACCTAGTAACCAGCACATAGTGTCCAAAGGCTTCAAATATCTCTGCACTAGTGATTTCATTCTGTGTCCAGCTACCAAATGAGCCACCATACGGCACTGTGGCAGCTCCTGGGTTTGTTTGCATCTCTTTAATAAGTGTTTAAGGAAAATGCAGCCCAAACCCCATGGAGAGAAAGCTGCTTGTTCACTGTCCATGCTTAAAGTGCAAATTTGTTTTATCCCTTAATATCTTACCACAAATAAATATTTGATGACTGCTCCATTTAATGTAAAAAAAGTAGAAAGGGTCAGATGCCTTTCAGGTAAAGAATATCTTCCCAAATACTTGATACCAAAGAAAAATGCAACTCTGAGCTACACTTTGGGAAACTGTCCTACCTTTGTCAGTTAAGCTCTGTGTTCTATGTTTGTGGTAGTATGACTTTTACTATTATTGCAGTAAAAAAATTAAGCATAAAATTTATTATCTTCACCACTTTTTAGTACATTTCAGTAGTATTGAATAGTCACATCATTGTGTCACAGATTTCCAGCCCCTTTTCATCTTACAAAAACCAGAACTTATACTCACTAAACATCACATAGGTGTGTGACTGTTAAAAGTTCCGTATATCCAAGGAATGAGAAGCGGTCTCCTCCCACAGTCTACCACCCACCCAGAGATATTTGGCCCAGAGCGTCTGCCTGTGCTTCATTATAGTCTAAAATACACAATGTTGTACTCTACTGGCTGGCATGTCTACAGAGGTGCAGTCAGGGTGGGCACATGGTTGGCACCAAGAGTTCCCTCAAGATTCCCAACACTGAGTTCACAGGAGCTGGGTCCACAGGTGCTAAGAATAATTGACAGAGAGTCTCCAGAAGTGCTGCTCTGTGTTCCAGCATGCCTTGTGGAGACAGTAAGTGACATCCCTGTGAGTCAGAAAGGACCTGGTGGTACAAAACTCGGGATGCAAGACAGGGAACATGGGCTGCCCTACTGTATGCCACATTTTCAGTCTATGGCTGCCTGCTACAGCTATGGTTAGCTTCAGCCAGTGCAACATTTCTGTCCTTTACTCTCTTTCATTGATGAAATCTATAGTCTTTTTTTTTTTTCTGGTAGTGGGGCTTGAACTCAGGGCCTTCACCTTGAGCCACTCCACCAGCCCTATTTTTGTGAAGGGTTTTTCAAGTTAGGGTCTTACAAACTATTTGCCTTGGCTGGCTTTGAACCATGATCCTCCTGATCTCTGCCTCCTGAGTAGCTAGGATTAGAGGCGTGAGCCACTGGTGCCCACTATAATCTGTTTTGTTGAAGGAACTAGGACTTCTAATTGTCTTCTGGCTGGAGGAATGTATTCCTTAAGAGAATTTGAATTTTTTTATAGTCAGAAACAATAGATGTGAGCCAAGAAGTGTTTTGGCACAGCCTATCACTGTTGAGCAAATTGGAATATCTAAAATGATTTCATAAATTAGCTATTGGTTGTGAACAGAGTGTTGAAAAACCATTTTTATAAAAGCATCTATTATGTCTGTTCAGGAATTTAATCAACCATGAGAAGTAGCTCATAAGCTGGAGTTTTAATAATTTTTGGAAGCTAAAAAGTTGTTCTAAACTTCAATGCTGGTACATTTTTAGAATATTCTGGTTTGAAATATCTAAAGACTGTTAGGCTGTAAATGTGATAGAATGTGTGGGAGTCAGACTAACAATCCTCCAAAACAGTCACATCCTAATCCCTGGGACTTGTGAACATGTGACCTTACATGGCAAAAGGGATTTTGCACATCTCATCAAGGTTAAGAGCCTTGAGACCTGCAGATTATCCTGAGTTATTTGGTTCAGGCTCAGTTTAATCACATAAACCTCAAAAGTGCCGGATCTTTCCTGGCTGTGATCAGAGAGGAATGTGACCATGGAAGAATGATCAGAAAGATATAACATGGATAACTTTAATGATGGAGGAAGAGACCAGGGGCTAAGGAATGTAGGGAGCATTCAGGAGGTAGAAATGGCAAAGAAATGGTTTCTCCTCTAGAACCTGCAGAAAGGAATTCGGCCCACTGATACCTTGATTTTTAGCTCAGTGAGACACGTGTCAGACTTCCAACCTACGGAACTGAATGATAGTGAATTTGTATTGTTTTAAGCCATTAAATCTGTGATAACTTGTTATGGCAACCATAGAAAGCTATGACAGAATGAGTGAATATAATACTTTTGAGTATTTGCAATAAAACAAGATGATCGAATACCACAATTTGGTTCAACAAAATTAAAGTTTGTTAAGTGAGTTAACAAACCACAGATGAACCAAATATTTTTTATTTCAAAGTGATAATGTCATCTCAATGAAGTGATAAATATGCTTTAGATTCATATCCTTTTCCTATCACCAAAGAAAGAGAAATAGTGCTTAGGATAGAAGTAAAGTCCTCTTAACTGGTTCAGGTTGCTGAGTGCAGTTTCAGAGAAAGAGGTGCTGATATGTAGTTTTGATTTTGATCAACATGCTGACACAGTGTACTTTTAAAGCAATGGAAGGTCATGGCCTAGGGTTTAGCACTCATACAAAAGGAATTCATTCATCCTAGCACAGCACTTCCAAATTGTTGGACATGCCTTGGACTAAATCCTCTCGTATTCTGTTACCCAGCCAGTCCTACTCCCCTTCAGTAAGGATCAATCCTGATCTTGTACTTGAGGGATTTAGCTGAAAAGGCTGGCTTTAAGAGAAATTTGGCACAACTGGTTTTTACTTCAGCCTCAAGAATTTCCAAAGCAAGAAAGTAAATATTTTCACATTTAATTACTAGCCTACATTTATTTATGCCTTTATTTACTCATCTATTTTTTTCAGGAAGAAGTTCTTAAAAGGGACAGGTTTGGATGAGCTAGAGTGTTTCTGCGTTTTTTGACTAGCCCTTGCTTTCTCTTTTTGATAATTAACTTGCCTTAGCATTAGCCTGCCTCTTGGTGAACAAGAGTTTTTTTCTGAATTTGTACAGTTTTCACCTACACTTAAGCTTACTTTTCTGCATCTCTCAAAGTAATATTAGGTTACAGAATTGACCTACTTAATATTAAATGAATATTGAGCATATATAAATGCTGATAGGTAATGGCTAAATTCAAAGGACAATAAAAAGATTATTTCTGCCTGGATTCTAGTCTTCTTTTTACCGCATATGTCTAAATCACTCCGCATTTCTAGCCTATGTATATAATATAGACCTCACATTTACTATATGTCTTTTAAGCAGACAGAAATAACTACATATGCTTTCTATTTTTATACCCAAACAGTTGCTCCTGATGACCCTAGCAGGAAAATAGATGGTGATACCATTATTTTTTCAAATGTTCAAGAAAGATCAAGTGCGGTTTATCAGTGCAATGCCTCTAATGAATATGGATATTTACTGGCAAATGCATTTGTAAATGTGCTCGGTAAGCTCTCCCTTTATTAAAGACATGGCAAATTAAATTAATGACTGCTGGTAATTTCTACTTATTCAGCAAAAATATATTGAACATCCACTATTTGCAGTGCACAGTACTTGGAGCTATAAGGGATATACAAAGGTGGGTATAATTTAAAATTTGCTGTAAAGGATATTACAATCTGGTCTTAATCTTTTATAACACAATTTTTATAATGGCAAATTCTTCACTATAGAAATAATCAGATAGGTTTTTTCATTCTGAGATGATTAGTATTTCTCTTCTGTTAGCAACTGAATATTACTGCTCTTCCATCCTTAGAAAGTGACAAGTTCAATAACAATCTCATGATTGTGATTAAAAAAAATTAACCATAATGGTTGGCCTTTATCCAAGTCACAGATGTACATTGACTAATTTGCAAAAATATACTCAGAAAACTATGACAGACACAAGCATATTCTGAAATGGTTGGCTTGTAAACATTATTTTTCATATTGGACAAGACTACCAAAAGCACATTTATTAAAATTTATGTGAGAATTGTTCCCATGGTACCAGGAAATTATACTTCAACACTTTAAAATTGGTATGCTCCTTTTTAAAACAACATTAATGTCAGGAAGTCAATCAATATTTGGTATTTTTCCTTCATGCTTGATGCAAAGGTCCTTAGTCACACCAAAAGCTAAGCAGTTAAGATACTGGTGGATGTTGAAGAGCAGTTTTGATTCTGGCCCTTTTTCACTCTCTACTTCTATTCAGCATTTTTAGATTTCACAAGTAAGTACAAATGTGCAGAATTTGTCTTCCTGGGTCTTGTTTGTTTAATTTAACAAAATATCCTCCAGGTTCATCCATATTATCACAGATGACAGGATCTCCTCTTTTAGGGCTGAAAGATAACATTTATTTTCTTTCATCTTTTTATAACAACAATTCTAACTGGTATCAAATGAGATGTCATTTTGGCTAAAATCTGCATTTCTCTGATGATTTGTGATATTGACCACTTTTTAGTTTATCTATTGGGCATTTGTATGTCTTCTTTTGAGAAATGTGTATTTTGGTCCTTTGCCCATTTTTTAAAATCAGATTGTAAAACAGAGTGTTTGTTTTCTAGTACCACTGAGTTGTCTGAATTCCTCATATACTTAGGATACTAATCTCTTCTCAGGTTTATGGCATACAGATATTTTCTCCCATTCTGTCCCTTGTCTCTTCACTCTGTCATTTCCTTGGCCATCAGAAACTTTTTAGTGTCCTCTGCTTTTAAATCACCACAATCATCAGTCTTTCTTTTTCTGCCAACTTCTGTCTTCCCCCACCATTCCAACCCACTGGGGTGATGATGGGTCAGTCATTCAGCAAAAATATATTTGGCCATTATTTTTGTGTCAGAAAATATACTGGGGATAAAATGGTAAAAAGTCATATTCCTTGGCTGCAAGGGGCCCACAGTATCATAGGAGATACAGATAATTAAATCCGTAATTTAAAAATGCCTGAGTAACGAGTTGAGCGTAAGGTAGAAGGAGGAAACCTGTGTTTTATTCCTACCTTGAGTGACGGTACTGTCATGTCTGATAGGGAACAAAAGGGAAGAAATGTGTTTGCTGCACTTTACCATAAACTTTAATGACCTTAAAGCAAAATGCAATGTAAACCTAAAATGTCTTCTAATATTTACTATACCTTTTCAAAATTTTTAGCTGAGCCACCACGAATCCTCACATCTGCAAACACACTCTACCAAGTCATTGCAAATAGGCCTGCTTTGCTAGACTGTGCCTTCTTTGGGTCTCCTCTGCCTACCATTGAGTGGTAAGTAATGGCCTTATTTGCATTTTAACACTTAGATTTGCTAAAGTCTTTGCATTTCTAAATCTATTGGGTTTTAGTCAAAGAACAGATAGAAGAAATGCAGTGTGCAATCCAACATACTATCGATTTTGAATTCACTCATTTACAAATATTTATTAACATGCTTTCACGTGTATAATCTCTTTAATACTGAATTCCATCAACCCACAAAGCTGTATGTAAATTTTTCAAATTTAAGGCTGTATTTTACAATGCCATCAACACTACCTGAGACTTTGTGAATGGTGGTTGGAGGCACTGGATGGGAGACATTTTTTTGTCCTATTCCTTGATAATAAAATATCAAGTTGCGTGGGAGAGAAGTTCTGAAAGCCCACACAGAACTTACTACCAGCATTTCCCTTTAGTGCATTTTTCACTGGATCTTCCTGACCTGGGGCCAGCCAGCTCTCTTGTGTCCTCTTGCTTCCCATTTCACACCATCCTCTTTCACACACCTGTACATGTCCTCTACCTGCTGCAGGCTTGCTAGCTTTATAAGAGGTAGAGGAGACAAAATGAGGACAGGCAACTGCTGAGAATCCGTGAAAGACAGTTGGCACAGTCACTCACCTAGTGACCACCTGTGAAGTCCTAGATGCTGTGCTGGGTTTCAGCTACTGAGATGAATGTGAAGGCAGATTTAGGATCAAAGGGAAAATCTTCTCCACAGAGAAGAGAAACACAGATGCCTGTTCAGATTTTGAGTGAAGATGACAAGATTAACACTTAGATAGCAGTTTGACTTTGCCTCATCCTCTGATATGTGTGCTTTTTCTTTTCCCTACCCTGAATATTTGCCTTCTCACACTTTAAAAAAATGCAGATTTTTTTTGGTAGAGCTAAAATTTGAACTTGGGACCTTACACTTCTTAGGCAGGTGCTTTACCACTTGAGCTCTTTTGCTTTAGGTATTTTTCTCATTGGGTGTCATGTTAATGCCTGGGAAAGCCTGAACCATGATACCCCTATTTTTGCTTCCTGCATGGCTGGGATGACAGGCATCCACCACCATGCCCAGAATTTATTGATTGAGATAAGATCTTATGAACTTTTTGCCAGGGCTGGCCTCGAACCTTGATACTCCTGATTTCTGCCTCCTGAGTAGCTAGGATTACAGACATGAGCCACTGTGTCTTACCAAAAATATAGTTTTTATAGCCTTGAAATAAAAATCTCTTTAATTCTGCAGCCTGTAGACTATGGGGGAGCAGGTAAAAAACAGAGCAGTCTTTTTTATGCTTATTTTATCACATACTTAGGATAAAATAGGTAATAATGTGTTTATTAAATTATGGGTCTCTCATAAAATTATAGTTTAAATATTATGTATTATCAGCCTAATTTTACAAATGCCAGTTATTGTTGAATTCTCCAATTTTATGTCTTATCTTTAGATTTTCCTCTGACATACAAGAATACAGTGTCCTTGAACTAGTTCCAAATGTCCTTGTACTCCACACTTTATCACTGTCCTGGTTGACCTTAAACATGGCATTTTATATCTGACTTCAATTTATGACATGTTTTCTATAATGAAGGTTTAAAGGCACTAAAGGAAGAGCTCTTCATGAAGACATTTATGTTTTACATGAAAATGGAACTTTGGAAATTCCTGTGGCCCAAAAGGATAGTACAGGAACTTACACTTGTGTTGCAAGGAATAAATTAGGGATGGCAAAGAATGAAGTTCACTTAGAAATCAAAGGTAAGGAAGAGGTAAGGGACTGTTTCTGAGTATGTGACTCTGAGCGAATTCTCCAGATTTGCTAATGGATAATAACTGAATTTCAGATCCAACAAGGATCATTAAGCAGCCTGAATATGCAGTTGTGCAAAGAGGGAGCACTGTGTCCTTTGAATGCAAAGTGAGACATGATTACACCTTAATCCCTACTGTCACATGGCTGAAGGACAATGGTGAGCTGCCCAATGACGAAAGGTATTTCAAGACAATTTTTTCCCCTGTCTTCATTCTCTCTGTAAGCTGCTGTTGAGCCAAAGGTTTATTGTGTAGTAATTAATGATGATGTTTTAGTTTCTGAGGTCTTACTGTCTATAAAATAAGGAGATGTGCATTTTCTCCCTACTGTAAAATATCCAGACCTTAAAAAAGATATTGAGTGATTGAAATAAGACCCTGAGAATGCTGGTCTATCTTTGTATGTTGATCTCCTGTGTAATTTGGGATGGGAAAACCCCTTCAGGCTTTGGACAACATCCATTGTTTTGTACCTTGAACAGTGAAGTCTCACCAGATGTTTTTATTCTCATTCTGTGAATAAGCAGAAATACAATCTCTTTAATCATCAGAGTGTGCCTGAATCCTTGCCAGTATCTTAAAGGACTTGAGTTTTTATTTGGACAGTGAGTTTTCTTTTGATTTTACCTTTCACACTAGTGGAAGGGGAAGACTAATAAAAACATTTAAAAGGGCTTGTGCATGTTGCAGTCCTTTAGGTGGCAATGGAAGAAAAGTCATGATGTTTTCCAGCTGAGGCGCTCCATTAGACATAGTAAACACACTAAGTGCACAGAACTGGATGTATGATTTTAGCAATCCAGCCACTTCAAGCATTGTTCCCTGCTACAAGGAATACTGTATTCTGGTGGTCGGTTTGCAGCTCACCTTCTTAGCTTGAGCTGCAATAGGATGCCTGAATAGTGCCCCATTGGTTGTCAATAATCCCACAGTTCTCCTCTATGCACCGAGGGTTTCCACTTAGTTCAATGCTTGAGCTAGTCAGTTTTATTTATGGAATCTGATTCAATAAATAGGAGAGGGAAATATGAAGAAATGACCAACGAGTTAAGTCAGCTGAACTGTAAGTTGGCAATTACCTGGCAAGACAGTTGATGATTTATACAGCCTCATTAAAATCATATATGAGTCCTGTGTACATTGACTTTTGAGCCACTGAGCAATTTTTCATGTCCATGAGTAACCTCTAGAAAACTCTTAGTGGAGATTGCTGATCTAGTAATAAAACAAATTACAATTTTTTTGCATTTAAATAGTGTGGGTAACTATGGAAAGGCCCCCATGTCACCTGAGGATGCCCTTGAGGGCTTTTATTAATTTTTCATATTTTTATTGACACACAATAATTGTTCACATTTGTGGGATACTGTGTGATATTTTGTCCCTTGGAGGGGGGGCAGTTATCAAGGAAGCTCCTAGGATTTCATGGACCTCGTTAAAATCATTATATTTAATATCCCTCCAACTTTAATCATGAGCAAAGTGATAGATATTATGCAGGATTTTTGCTCTAATTTGCTAAAATATTTATCATATTTCTCTTTCAAGTTCACAAATTTTCACACTAGTGAATCAGTCATGGGTGTGGTTGAATGTCCGTTTCAGCTGCTCTGGATGTATTATATTCACAGGTTCACTGTTGACAAGGATCTGTTGGTGGTGGCTGATGTAAGTGACGATGATGGTGGAACCTACACGTGTGTAGCCAACACAACCCTGGACAAGGTTTCTGCCAGTGCTGTGCTCAGTGTTGTTGGTAAGAACTACAACAAATACATCATAACCAGCTTCCCTTTATAGATAGAAAAGAAAAACAAAAATTATTAATGTTAAACACTTATTTGTTATAATTTTATAACTACAATATGGGTAAGTAAATCCCCACTTTTTTTCTACTTTGAAAGATGTCTTTGAGGTGATCATATCAGTGTAAATATGCTATATAGCAGACTGGTATAAAATAGTGGATATGTATTTTAGTGACATTTTCATAACAAAATTGGGGAAAATAATCAACTTTACTTAAAATTAAATGGTTTTTTGTATTCCTAAATTGTACTTACTTATCAATGACATGCATCGCAGTTAAGCATGAGGCTTAATTTTACATCTTTAATCATGTGCAGTCTTTGTCTTCTTGCGCTATCTTGTACCTTTCCTTTACTAATTTTGATTAAACTCCTTTATATTGATGTTCTTTCTAGCTCCTACTCCAACTCCAGCTCCCATTTACGGTAAACTAATACAAGTCTTCTTTATTTTCTGTCAGACAATTTCACATTTGCAAAAAAATATTACTCTCTTTTCTCTATCACGTTGTATTTCTTTAAGTAAAAGGGCTCCGTCAGTTGTTATGCATGTCCCTCATTTATGCAATAAATTATCTCTTCATTATAATATTAGAATCCTTCACTGAGTTTATTAATAGTTGTTTTTAAACAGTTTGTATGCTATTATCAAACTATTCTATTTGACTAAAGTCCTTCTTTGATAGTTTCCCTGTGAAGTAATTTAGTGGTTTATCAAAAGCCATCATCCATATTTCACAGAATGAAAAAACTATTTCTTACATCATTCTACTAAAATTTGTTTTGGAAAAAAATGTTGTTTGGGGATTATATTTTCGAGAAATTTATACAGGGAAGAATGGATTTTTTGGGTCTCACTATGTAGCTTCAAACTAGCCTTCCCGGTACTGGGATTACAGGTGGGAACATCTGGCAAAAAATAAAAAATAAAGTGGATGTTTAGAACATTTGACTTATATATCAGAGACAACTGATTCACTGTGTGCTAATACAGGATAGGCCACTAAAGAAAGAAGAAAAGGAGAGGCACATCAAGATCATGTAACTTTTCTGAGTTTGGAAAATAAATAAGAAATTATTTCCAGAAATATTTTTGCCAAGAAAATGCTCATCTCTGCTCAGCACATAAATACAAAAATTAATTTTGTGGCATAATCTCAGATAGATTTTACATAGTATTAATTATTCTATATAAATCTGTCCTTTATAGACATTTACTTGAAGAGAAAGAAGAGCCCATATATTTATATGATCTCTGGTCCTCCAAGAGCCAGAGATACTTACAGATGCAAGGTCAAAAAAAAGTCTCTGAATCTCAGAAGCATCATTCAGTGAGACAGTCTTGCTTCTGAGTTACCTTTGTCCTAACAGGTTTCTGAGCGTAAACACACCAGTGCATGCTGAGGGCTACTGATCCTTAAAAACATAAAAATTCTCCAGGAGTCCCCAAATCTATCATTCACCATGTGTCAGAAGAACAATTTAATCTCCTTTAACTACTGCACTCCAATTTCCTATATTTGTTTTTCAGCTTTTGCCATTCTGTTTCCCATGTATTAGAAATTAAGCTTTGATCACTACTGTTTGTGTTTGTTCCTGTTTATGACACACACTGAGGGTACCAATGAACCATCTATGTCTGTTTCTTTGGTTTGGGCCACAAATAATTTCATTTCATTTGAAAAGCAAGCAAGCAGAACTCCTTGTTGGGCTGGCTTGAGTGTGCTCATGTGTTCCTGCTGCCTCAGTTGCCCCCATTTCATTTCCCTGCATGCCCATTGACTGCTAAGTGTGCTGTGTCTTTGAGATGTCCCCTCTGTGCTGAGTATCATGAATAAAAGAGAAGCTCTTAAAAATGGGCAGTTAACCATGATATATGTCTTTGGTCTACAGATGTCCCAAATCCTCCCTTTGATTTAGAATTGACTAATCAACTCGACAAAAGTGTTCAGCTATCATGGACACCAGGCGATGACAACAATAGCCCTATTACAAGTATGTAGTGTTACTTGCTTTATCACTGATAAATTTCATGGCTATTTTTGAAGCAATATTTTTCACAACCTGCAGCTACAATCCCTCGCCAAGATATTTATTGGCATTCTCTGCTTTATTACTGATAGAACCAAAATATTTATATTGTTCTCTTCAGAGATGATGTTATTTCTGGTTATACCTTCTGGTACAAGACACTAATTAATTACTGAAGATTTTAATTAATCAAACTGTTATTTGTGTTTAAGATCTATAAGAATCACCTTAACTTTCTATCACAATAGTAAAATGCATGTTGCTAGTCATTCATTTTGCCCCTTTCTTCTAGGAGAAAAGTATAGGAGGAACAGGTGCTAAAAGGCCCAGTCTGCACATTAGGGAATTGAGACTTGTTGAGGAAAAAGACTGTTCAGACCCTCAGTGGTAACAGAACTAGGTGTAAGCATCAGATCCATTAACTTCCAATCTAGGTCTCTTTCCTCACTCCAACTTTATAGCAGGGTACATTCAACCATATCAACTCCTCCTGTGATGGCATAAGCTGAGGGAATAAAATCAAATGAGAGACCAGGTTACACTGCGTATTGGGAGAGCTTGATAAGTTAGAATATGGATAAGCCTAGAAATTTAATTGTAAAACTGGAGAGATGCTTACGAAGGCAGACACTGAGGTACATTATTTCCTTTAGTGTAGACTGCAGGAAGACTGCCTTTCTGATGACTATGATTCTGATTTTAAAATGATAGGTACATTGATTTATAGATGGACTGCACCTCCGACAAAGCAGAATATTCCCCAAAAAAACAACCAATGCTTCTTCTCTATCTTATACTCAGTGGTGCCCCTTTCTCAATTGTTTCCAGTGTCCTTGACTAGAACAGGCTGAATGCACCAGCTAATCTAACACGTTAGCCAGAGTTAGCTGGTTAAGATGTCTGGAGACTCTGATTGCCTGTGTTAAAATGGTACTATTAGGTTTCAAGCCATTTCTGCTCTTTCATTCATTCACACAACAGAAATTTATTTGGTGCCAATTTACATGCCAAAAATTGTTCTAAAACAAAATAGTTAAGCTGGGCAAGATGGCTCACACTTGTAATCCTAGCTTTTCGGGAGCTAGAGAGCAGGAGGATCAAGGTTCAAGGCCCGCCCAGGAAAATGTTCACAAGGCTCATCTCAATTAATAAAAGCTGGGTATGGTGGTGTGTACCTTTCATCCCAGCTATGTGGGAAGTATAAATAGGGTGATCGTGGTCCAGGCTCGCCTGGGCATAAATCCAAGACCATATTTGAAAAATACCTTAAAGCAAAAAGGACTGGGGGAATTGTGGCTCCAGTGGTACAGCCTCTGCTTAGCAAACTCAATGACTTGAATTCAAAGCCCCAGAACTGCCAAAAAAAAAAAGAAGTCAAAACTTCTTTCCATTATGGAGCTTATATCTTAGATGAGGAGACAAATACAATAAAGTTAGTATTATTCTATTATGTATAATGTCATTGTGTATATTGTTTATACAAATACATACATACATGTATATGTACATACATGCAGAGACACTGCTCCATCTACCTTCACAAGAACCTGCTGCAGGGGATTTAAACTGACAGCCTCTATCTGCTGCTTCTTTGCTCAGGATCAGTAATGTTCACAGGAGGCCACACACCTCCTGGGGAGGACTAGTGGCAGCACTGCACAGGTCCTAGAGCTCAGCCATACCTGATACAGAACTCCTCTCACGGGCAGACTTTACTCTTGCCCCTTTTTGACCCAGCTGAGACTATCTCAGAGCTATCCTGCAGTCTGATGTTCTGCCCACCCCTCCCAACTCCTCTTCCTCTCCATTACAGTCATGAGACCAACATTGTGTTCTGAAGTCTTCCTTTGTCTACTCCTGCTTCCTCACCTTTCTGTCTTCCCTGAACAAATCTCTTTCACTTGGAATTCTGTCTTAGCATTTGCCTTTTAGAGGATACAAACATATAGGTATCTATCCATAACTGTGTGTGTGTTGTGTTGTGTGTGTATGCCTTCCAAAAATCAAATCAGGAGAAGAAGACAAGGTGTCAGATGTAAAATTGTGAATAGGGAGGGTATGACAAGTCTCACTAAGAAGATAACACTTGAGTATGTTTATCAGGACATGAGGAGGAAGTTGGTGAGCACACTATGCAGTTGTCTGGGGAAAGAACTTTCCAGTGAGAGCAAAGGATAAAAGTATCCCCCTGAGGCAGAGGCATGTCTGCTGGGAGGCCAGTATGGCTGCAGTGAAAGGAATTGGAGAAGTCAAGTAGGAGAGAAGGCAACAGAGGTGAAGAGTTGGACATTGAGCATGGAGTTGAATTGCTGGAGTGGGGCTGGAGGGGGGAGGCCTATAAGCCACTGTAAGGGTTAGGAAGCCTTTGGAAGGATTGAAGCAGAAGAGTGATGAATGAATAACTGGCTATTTCATTGAACATGGTCTATAGAAACACAAGAGGGGAAGCAGAAAGACCTGGTAGAACCACAGTTCTCAAATTATGCCCTGAAATGTCCTATGGTACTTCAGCAAATTCACAGGGGAGCATTAGGTTAATTCTAAAGTTTTTATATGAAATTTTGATATGTAAAAAAACACAGTGACTTCTGTCAGACGCCACAGGAAATTAGCTTGAGGCAGTTTACATTTTCAATGTTACATTGCTGTATCATTTATGATAATGTCATATCTCTGCAAAGCATTTTCTATGACACCAAAGTAAGTACCATGTGAAAATCAGTGTGGAACAGGAAATGAGGAAGGTGGTGCCCAGTGGGTTTATAAGGTTTGAGAAGCCGTGCAGTGCCCAATAGGTTTTAAATTGCTATAGCACAAATACTCATTAAGTTGTATGGACCTATCTACTTAACACATGAAAAAAAAGGTACTAATATTCCAACTACACCATGAACTGAGCAAGTATGGGAATTACTAAATTAGGAAGTTATGTAGTAACTCACTCAGGAGAAGTGATGGTGTGCTGAATTAGAGTGAGAGGGATGCAGGTGAGAAATGGCCAGCTCTGGACTTGATGGCATGGCCACCAGGGCTATTAAGAATGTGAAAGAAGGGGAAGAGCCATCAAAGCCAAAGTTTTGATCTGAGTTGTCACTACCAATGTGGGAAGAAAGTCAGAATTAGTTTTGATTATATCCAGTTTGATGCTATTGTAGACAACAAGTAGACTTGTAGAGTAGGCAATTGGCTATCCAAGTCTACAGTCAGGGGAGAGATCTGGCATACAGATATAAATGTGAAAGTCATCCAGGGATGAGACCGGAAATCACCAGCAAAGGAAAGCAGAATGAAAGGAGGGCTCCAGGGATTTAGTTTTGGACCACTGCAACACAGACTGTATTTTTCATTCATCTTTGTATCATATCATGATACCTGCACATAGTAGACAAAGAATATCTAAATACCTATTTTTTTACAAGAGTAAAACATATACAGACCACAAAATTTTAGTAGATTCACAGGTATGAACTGGAAAGTTTATCTTCCTCGCACTCCTGATTGCCAACTCCCCTGGCCACACCGCTGTTACCAGGCTATGTCTCAGCTAATGCACGTACGTTCAGTGTGTATGGCGTAGCAAATCTTTTTACTTTTACAAAAATGTAGTGTCCAGCATACATTCTTCTATACCTGGATTGGTCTTCACTTAAAAATGCACTTAGAAATCATTCTAGTTCAGCACAAATGAAGCAAGCCTGCTTATTTATAACAGATGCAGAGTATTCTGCTGTTTGGATAGATTATACTTGGTTTAATCAGTGTCCTATTGATAGACATTTAGCTTGCTTGCAACTAGGTCACTTCAGTTGCAAACAGTGCTGCAATGTTGATTCTTTTTTTTGTGGGTCTTCTACCAGAGCCATAAGCACATTTATTCAAAATAAATTGCTACAAGTACAATTGCTCAAAGGTTATGTGGGCTAAATATCTTTAGATTTTCTAAATTATCCTGTCTAAAAGTTGTACCAATTTCTGCTTTCCACAAAGAGAATGATTCTTTTCCTGTGTCACAGTCAAAACATGTTTAAGCCTTTGCTGCCGATATGCTTAGTGAAAAATGGCCTTTTGGTGCATTTGTTTTCATTCTTTCTAGTATTAAAACATTGATCATCTTTTCACAATTTAAATTTTTCCTTATATGGGTCAGTTCGAAGAAGTATTTTTTTTTAGTAGTACTGGAGTTTGAACTCAGGGTCTCACACTTGCTAAACAGGCACTCTACCACTTGAGCCACTCCAGCAGCATCCTATTTTGTAGTGGGGCTTTTTTTTGAGATCGGGTCTCACAAATTATTTGCCCAAGCTAGCTTTGAACCATGATCCTCCTGATCAAACTAGGAATACAGACGTGAGCCACCAATGCCGAACAGTTCTAAATAGTTTTAATTAAACTAAACTTCACATGCTTGAGACAAATATTATTGTGCGTGCTGCGGTACTGAGCATAATGAGAGAGCTCCAAAATCAAAATATCATAACAGGATTTTTCTTGACAGTAAACTAATTTGTGTTTAGCTACTTTTGATTGCTCCGTTATGGCTAGAAACTGACCCCTAGGTTGACTGAATTCACTGTCTTGGGTTTGTGGTGTGTGTGTGTACTGTGGTCAGAATTCATCATTGAATATGAAGATGGAATGCACGAAGCAGGACTGTGGCACCACCAAGCTGAAGTTTCTGGAACGCAGACCACAGCCCAGCTGCAGCTGTCTCCCTATGTGAACTACTCCTTCCGAGTGACTGCAGTGAACAGCATTGGGAGGAGCTTGCCCAGTGAGGCATCCGAACAGTATCTGACGAAAGCCGCAGGTGAAGTGGAACTTCAGGGAGATAACATAAAATAGACAAGTTTTCCACTCTTTGCAAAGGACCAAAGCTTACACATATGTGGCTGCTTAATTTCTAGAACCAGAAAAAAATCCCACAGCTGTGGAAGGACTAGGATCAGAGCCAGACAATTTGGTGATTACGTGGAAGGTGAGCTATGGAGCCTTCAACTTTCTTCAGTGGTTTTTAGGATGAAAAGAAAATGTTTAAAAATAAATCTGCATTAAAATCCTATTTTACCCATTTCTGGGCAAAAATACCTCTTTAAGGGACAATATTGTATAGTAGTTTAAAAAGCTTAATCTCTGGAGAGGAAATGAATGAGTGCAAATCCTATCTCTGCTACTTTCAGTGTTTCAGCCAATTGTTGAACATCTGCTGGGTGTCTGTATGATGGGAAAATTTAATAACACAAACTCCATCTAGAATAATGCCTAGCACACATACGTGCTGAAAAATGCTAACTAGTATTATCATCATAATATAAAACCACTGGAAGACAAACATCAAGCTATTCCCAGCAGCTATTCAATTTATTATCTTTAGGTGGCTAGTCTGTATATTCTGGATTTACTTGTGTAATTTTAAAACCTATCTTAGATGGATCCACACACACATGCTTATGTGTACACATATGTGGATATACTTGTATACGTATATATGTATGTACGCATACATATGTACATACATATAGGATAGAACGACAGAGCAATAATAAAAAAGGAAAACATTTGTAAATTTCAGTCTCCAAGAAAGTGGACAATGATGTACGATCACACAAGCAGGAATGTATAAGTAATCTAGATAACGGTAATGTTTTTAAACTGACCCACCCTTGCCTATGGGAACCAGACTTTGAAAGGTTTCTATGGTAACTAACTGCTTTGACAGAGTAATTTACAACCTTTGAAATGTTGATCCCAAACAAGCTTTGAATCTCATCACAAGTGAAAAAAAAGATGAGAGGTCCCTGGAGAAAATGGTTAATAGCTTGTATTTTAGTGTTTCATTGCTCACTTTCTTTAGGTCTGGGGATTGGAGCTGATGTTCCTGTAAAAGATTTGGCTGTTTGGCTTTTCTTGTAGCCCCTGAATGGTTTTGAATCTAATGGTCCAGGCCTTCAGTACAAAGTGAGCTGGCGCCAGAAAGATGGCGATGATGAATGGACATCAGTGCTGGTGGCAAATGTATCCAAATATATTGTGTCTGGAACACCAACTTTTGTCCCATACCTGATAAAAGTTCAGGCCCTGAATGATGCGGGGTTTGCTCCGGAGCCAGCTGTGGTCATGGGACATTCTGGAGAAGACCGTAAGTGTCTCATGTTATTTCCTTACTGCTACTGTCCAGCCCAACAACCCACCAAGGCTGCTTCCAGAGGTGCTGGGGTTTGCAGGGGAGGGAGGTGGCAAGCATTTTGCTAACCTCTCTGAATTTAGACCTGCTATGTAAGAAACAGAGACGGGTATAACTCGGTAATAGAGGGCAGGCATAGCATGTACAAGGCAGTGCATTCTATCTCTCGCACATGGGGGAGGGCAGATTCAGAATGTTAAAGAGGTTTTTTTTAAGCTTTTGTCACTAAGTCAAATGACCAGATAGCCAAAAGAATCTACAATCCACATAGGATCCTATAGATTCTATCGAATAGGTTGGGACATGCTGCAAGAGATAGTGACATTTTTGCATGAAATTCAAAAGAACACTAACAGTTCTACCCCTCCCCTGACCTTTCCCTAGTCCCCATGGTGGCTCCTGGGAATGTACGTGTGAATGTTGTCAACAGTACCCTGGCTGAAGTGCACTGGGACCCAGTACCTCTGAAAAGCATCCGAGGACACTTACAAGGCTATCGGGCAAGTGAAGGAAGGCATTCAGTGGTTGTTCCTTGTCACAGGGCATTGGCAAAAGCCACATGTCACACGGTGGAAGAGGTTGGAGTTACTTGGTTCATCTGTTCAGGAACTCAGGAACTCAAGAGTTCATTTGTCATCTCAGGCAGGGCCACATCTAAAAAACCCAGTAGAGTTAACTTGAAATCTTACTCATTCATGAGGAAAAAATGTTTTCTCCATTTTTTTCCACAGAAGATCTAACATTCTGACAAGTAAACATGCCCATAAAATAAGGAACATTTTGTTTATTTTTTCTTTTTCCTTTTATCATTTTTACATTTACTTACATGTGTATACATTGTGCCACCTCCCCCTCACACCGCCACCCACCGGGAACTCTTTTAAAGAACTAGAATGTAACAGACTGCACCTAGTAGTGATCTGAATTACTTTAACAAATACCTGAATTGTTATCAGGATAATTTTGCATGTTCAACGCAAGTACTTCATATCACTTTAGACTATTATTTATATACTCCTAACTAGGTCATTTTTATGAAAATTAATTTCTTCGTTCTTGGAAAGCACAGAATGACTGATTCATAGAGATTTCTGATTGATAGGCAGCCAAAGAACTTCAGAGAGAGAGAGAGAGAGAGAGAGAGACACACACACACACAGAGAGACACACACACACACACACACACACACACACACACACACTTTTGATTTAATACTGACCCCTAGAGGATATTTTTTGTACGGCACCTTTTTTTTTTTTTTTTTTTTACTTTTTCTAACATTGGCCAAGGTCTGTTTATATTTTGACTTTTCTCGAAAAATGCCTTTAAATTTCCAAGAATCACTTAAAAGATCTTAACAAACAACAATTCTGGATTTATGACCAAATTTAATAAACACTTTTCTTATCCATCTCTCTAAAATCTGTGCCTACAATTTAATACCAAAAAATAAGTATTTTTAATTGAGTAGTACAGTTTGGCTTAATGGAAAAGCCCTAGACTTGCAGTAGAGGGTCACTTTGTAAAAGCCCACAGGCCCATAGGCTCATCTGTATATAGGAATAATAACAATAAAAACCACAGCCTCACTGTGGTTTTTAGGAAAAAACCAACTGAATTATTATACATGAACATGTATTAACTCTGGAAAAGTATATAAACATTGGCAGTATTTTTTTATTTTTAAGAATATTTTATACAAGAAAAATACTTAAATCCTTATTTTCATCTATTTTCTTCATGTTCTAGAGAGAACCATCTGGGCCTCATGACATTTCACTTATTTCGTTTATTCTGCTCCCACAAAATAGCATAGCCCAGTTTTGTCATGCAGGCTTAATTTACTTTCCTCGTTATCTGAAGGCTTCAGTTCCTCTTGCCTCAGAATCAATATCCATTAGTTTTGCTACTAATCTTCTTGTAAAGTGCACCAAGGGAATTTTCTGGAAAAGTAGCTTTTAGTTTTGTGTGCATGAGGAGTCTTGTTTGCTGCCTGTGCATCCCTGACTTTTGTTCTTGCCACTTCAGATTTATTATTGGAAGGCACAGAGTTCATCCAAAAGAAACAGACGTCACATTGAGAAAAAGATCCTCACCTTCCAAGGCAGCAAGACACATGGCATGCTGCCTGGGCTGGAGCCCTTCAGTCACTACACACTCAACGTCCGAGTGGTCAACGGGAAAGGGGAGGGCCCGGCCAGCCCTGACAGAGCCTTTCACACTCCAGAAGGAGGTAGGGAATAGGCATGTCTCTGAGATCCAGGAGTCTTTGGTATGGCCTGAGAGGCTTTGCATGACAGATGGGCCTGTAAGGAACATTTATTCTGGAAGTCAAATGTGATTTTTCCATAGTACACACAAAGCTGGCAAAATGTCTCTCATATATGGACAAAGTATACATGGAACACTTCAAAATCAAAATGTTGCCCCTGAATGCTCTTTCTTCCCTCAAAATTTTTTTCTACACTTTCACTATCTAAAATCTTGTTGATGTGATGTTTATTTAGGACATTCTGTAACTTCTCTAAGCCTCAGCAGACTCATCTGCAAAGCATGATTACCAAATGGATACTTAAGAAAAATGCTCAGAAAGGAAAATATTACTGTCAGTTGAAGTTGACTTACATAGCTTCTTTCTCAATGCACTTCCATAATTTTTTATCAAGTTGAGCTGAATAAAGGGTTGGAAATCTTCTGTGTGATGGTACACACCTGTAATCCTAGCACTCAGGAGGCAGGGACAGAAGGATTGTGAGTTCAAGGCCAGCCTGGGCTATACAATGAGAGCCTGGAGAGAGAAAGGGAAAGGGAGAAGAAAAGAAGAAAGAGAAGAGGGAGAGGAAGATGTAAGTCTTGACCAAATGGATTGAGAAAAAAAGGGAAAAGTCATTGCAAGTATGAGCACTGTAGGATAGTAAGGGACAATCAAATACACATTGATGAAGGAGAGGGTAGATAAGAGTTTGGACCAGAAGGAATGGGAGACTAGAGGATGAGAGAGAGAGGACCAGGTAGTAAGAAGGATCGAGGGCACAGGATGTAACTCAGAGGTAGAGTACTAGCCTAGCAGGTGTAAGGCCCTGGATTTCACCCCCAGCATGACAAAAACAAACAAAAAAGCCATACGAGGATAGAGGTTGGAAAAGGCACTAACGTAGGCTTTATCTATTTTGAATTTTGCACTAAGCCAGCCATGATAATGTCCGATAGTTTGTGTGGATTGCAAAGATCCTCTTTACAAAAGCCGTTCACAGACAGACGCGTGCTGTCCTGGCTCCTGGCTGAGGGCTCATAATGTCTCTGGAGTCCCAGCTTACATCACGACAGATGAGAGCTGAAGGTCCAGGGCACCTTGCCCTGGAGGCTTTCATCAATGAGGCCCCACCCTGATCCTTTGGATGACTCAGAGGAGGGTGTCGTAGAAAAGCTGACCAGATGCTTAGAGGATAAAGAAAGGAGGAAGTAGTGTGTCTGAAAACACAAAGGCATGAACCAACACAGCTCCTACAGTAAACTGCAAGTTACGTGGCCAGAAGTGGTGAGAAGGAAGGTCATGCATGATGTCGCATACTCGACATGCATGGCCTTGGATACTGACAATATTAACCAGAAGCTCTTAACCTGCAGACTGTAGACCTTTTCGGGACATCAATGTAGCCATTTAAGAGTTCCACAAGCCTCCTGAAATTGTATACAAAATGTACATGTATTTTTTTAGGGGGAGTGTGTAGCTGTTTCATCAGTTTCTCAGAGGGGTCTGTAATGCCTGAAAGTTAAGAATCACTTATTGGTTTGAGGAAGCTTAGAAGCTTAAAACTATGTTCCAGGCATGGTTTTAGGCTGCAGGCAAAAGAGGGGAGGAGGCAAGCAAGTCCACCTCCTTAGTGTTGTTATCTGAGGAAGTAAATGAAAGAAGACCAGACATGTTTCCTCTGGTAATGTGCCAGCCCCGGTTTGGAGAACCCAACACCCTCAGGCTTTCTCCAGGGCTGGGGTGTGCCAACATTTGGGGCTTTTGTCCTTTACCACCAGATCGTGGGCAGCTGTCAGGGCTCAGGATAGGCATGGCTCTGCACCTGGACAACCTGGCCCATGCCCAAAGCCCAGCAGGCAGGTGTTCTAACTATTGAGAGATACCTGGTGGTTGGGGAAATCTGTCCTCAATGGCCCAGAACACAGCTGCTTCCTCTCCAAGGTCTGGTTAGAATGGTTTCACTTGGCAACCATCTGCTTTATTGAGACACCATTTACAAGTCAAGTGAGTACTGTCTCCTTTAAAACATTTGTTTTGAGTCTCTATAAAGGCAGTCATTATGTATTTTGAGGGGATAGTTTTAATGAACTTAAATGGAAATAGTAAGAGAAAAAGAAGAAAATAAATAGGTTGTTGTCACACATTTGTATTAATGTATTTTCAGCTGAATCAAAACAAGTTACTGAAAACCAAAACCTTGATGCTTTTGTAAACATGGCAAAATGTGTCATCCCAGTACATTTTGAAATGTTTAAAAGCCTCCGTGCTGATTTATGCTCTCGTTAATAGTCCCCAGTGCACCCTCCTCTTTGAAGATTCTTAACCCTACACTGGACTCTCTCACTTTGGAATGGGATCCACCAAGCCACCCCAATGGCATTTTGACTGAATATACCTTAAAATATCAGCCAAGTAAGTTATCAGAAGGAGGGAAAGGAGAAATGTTTGGGTTTTTTTTTAAATAGTTCTTATCTCAAAATATAAGATGATTATTTATTTATAGCAGTAGAATATATAAATATATCTTCCAGGGTTATTCCAGAAGGAACTTCAGGTCTTACTTTTTAAAGATAAACAATGAATAAATGTATTGAAAAGTAAGTGCTCTGTAGAATAAAACAGATCTTTGAGGATGGGATTTAGCAGGGGTCCTATCGTTAGGCTAGGCGGCCATTATCTATAAATAAAAATGGTAAGATGACCTCATCTTACCCTTGGCACAGGCTGCTAAAAGAAATGTTTGGAGTTATTTAACATTAAATTATTCCACTTGCAAAATCACAGAATAAAAACTATTGTGATTCAATTATTAAATTCCCCTAGTTTATAAGCCAATGGAGAACTCATTCCCCTTGTACATTATACTATATCATATCATGTATTTTAACATTATAGAAGCTGTAAAAGGTTATTACTTAGTTATGTTAGCTAAAATCATTGCAAACCAGGCTTGACAATTTTGCTTGTAACAATTATTTCCAATAGTATTCCCATAGCAATTAACAGGAAATATACTTGTTTGTTATTTCTTATTGACAGTCAACAGCACACATGAATTAGGCCCTGTGGTAGATTTAAAAATTCCTGCCAACAAGACACGCTGGACTTTAAAAAATTTAAATTTCAGCACTCGATATAAGTTTTATTTCTATGCACAAACGTCAGCAGGATCAGGAAGTCAAATCACAGAGGAAGCAATCACAACTGTGGATGAAGGTAAGCTGGGTATGTATAAATCCATATAATTCTAAATATTACACACACAAAAAAAGTCTTTATCTTCCTGTTCCACTCTCTCTTTCCTTCTTACTGCTGTATCCATCTTACCTAATCAGCACAAACATTTATGTGTAATTTCTTGTTCTGATAAATAATAAGTCATTTATTTACTTCATACTGGAATATCTGGTATCTGTTTTTTCAAGGCCATGTGAACTTTGAAACATATATTAAAATATTGGAGTGGAAGTGAGAAATTACAGTATTTGCCATACTTAAATGTAAAATTTAAGGCAATGTTTTCCTGTGTACAACACGAAGTTTTTTCTTTTCCTATGCTTATATATACACATATATATTCATACCTATAATACATATATATGCACACAAAGACATACAGACCTATGTGTGTAAGTCTAATTCTGGTCCTGATTCACTGGAAATAATTTTCTAGTCTATATATCAGTTTATGTTTTCTAGTAAGAAATCAGAAGTTATTAAATAGTGTGTTGGTTTTATGTTTGAGTAAGGAACCTTACATTTGGTATGTCATCTGTTACAAAGAAAACAAAATAGTCTCATTTTCATGCCTCTAAATTGTAAAATTACTTAAGGATTACTCATTTGATTATCTTTCATAGCATAAGAAATTTACATTTCTATCCAAAAACTGTTTTTGAAATATCCTAAGCCTTACACTAGACAAGTATGAACAGTGCACCTTAAGTAATGTGTGGATCTGAATATTGGGTAAGTTTGGGGATACCAGCATATTTTTGTCCCCTGCACCTGATATGGTACGCTTCATTCTTCTTGCATGCTTTAGAAATATAAGTGCTTTTTTTGTATCTCTATACATGCTCACGGTGTGTTACATCTAACTATACAGTGTCCTATTTCTGTTTCCCTTCATTAAAGCTGGTATTCTTCCACCTGATGTAGGTGCAGGCAAAGGTAAAATAACTCATCTGCATGACTTTATATATGTGTGAAATTTGCAATGTTGAATGTGGGGAAGTGCAGCATGGGTAAAAATGAGAAAAGAAAATATGCTTGGAACCCCAAAAGGAAAAGATACTGGCTGATCATGGCCAAAATGAAATTGATTGAAATTAATTTCCAGTTGTTTCTGCAAGTAGAAAGCCACATATTGAATTCTCCCCCATTTTTTTCTCAAGCTTATCCCTGGTGCAAATCCTAATCTTAGCTTTTAAGAATACAATTTTTGGCTTCATCAGACAGGACCAAAACTGTGGATTTGTCATACATCTTCAACATTTCCCTGCCACATATTAGAAATTCTGAAGTGTCAATCTTGTTATAAAAACAGCCTATGACAAATTAGATCACTGAGCTTAAGGGTAGTCTAATTTGGCAGCACTCCTCATAGACACACTGTACACTCCACTGCATTACACGACACTGCCCATTAGGAATTTCCATTTAGCAAAGTCCCACAACTGGTTTGGGACTGTGTCTCTCAACTCAGATTGCCTGTAAGTGAGTCTTCTAGTCAGCCTGCATGCTCCACTCAACTGTGTAACTCCATCCTGTCTTCACCAAACTGTTCAAGTCTCCCCCTTCTGAGTTATAGCCAACAATCCTCAGTGGATTACACCTGTTCTCCTGACAGTTCTGTGTCAGAAAGACTTGCTGGGAGAATGGTGCTTGATAAGCTGTAGCATGTCTTCCACCTATGGCAATACCAAAGATCCCCCAATCTTTGACCCCTGACTGTTGGTGAACCTGTCAACTTTTAGAGAACAGCCAGTCCTTGCCACTGGGCACTGTCTCTAAGTGTAGTACTCACAGTCAGGACTTTTCCTGAGCTATTAGAGACCAAATGAGTACAATAGGAATGGAGAAAAAAGAAGATCATGGGAAATAAGACTTTTGCACTAAATTACTCAACTCTTATAAGTTTAAGCTTGATATATTTCTTCTGTTTTCTTAGAATTTGCTTATATTTGGAGCCCTGACAAATTATAAAGTGCATCTGAGATTTTAGAGTAGTTGTCTAAGATCTGTAGTACTCTTAATACTGTTTAGACTTGAAAGGACAAAGTTGTAAAAGTTCAAAATTTCTACATTGTTACAGAAAGATGTAAACTTGTTCAGTTTTGTATGTATGTCTTGTTTCTGGTATTAAGTATTAATTAAAATACTGGTTGTTTTACAATAATTTGCTGCTATATAACTTCAATTGGAGCACTCCGCTAAGGGCCTGGCTCATTTTCCTTCACAGTGGACATGTCTCTGTGACGTGCCAATGATATCAAGCTATCAGTAGGGCTGCCTGTGAAGCAAATCTTGAGTTTTCCATTGACTTGTCATTTTAAAAGAAGATATGAATTCTGCTCTTAATAAACTCAAAATAGAATAAATCATTATTAAAAGAGTTTCGGTTTTGCGTTTGATATTACTAAATTGAATTGTGAATTATTTATGATTATAGAACAAACAAAAATGGGCAGTCTGGACATTCATTAAGTTCCCAATATAAAAATCTGGTGGATTTCAGATAAGAACATGAATGATGTTTAAATAGGAAAGAGAAAAGACTAAATCTGACCTTATTCGCAATATTATTTCTTTTAATAGTGCAGTAGTAATTAAATATTGCTTTCACAAAGTGATATTTTCCCATGGCTAGATTTAAACTGCTCAAGCATAATTTATGATCCTGAGTTTTCCTTCCTTAAAAATATTTCTTTTTTTAATCTAACCACGAATTCTATCCTCATTTCTGTCATTATCTAACATGATTTTATTATGAATTGTGATTTAAGTCACTTTTTTTACCAGAAGTAAAAAGGGACATTTTTAAATTTTCTGACAAATTGTAAGAGTTGTTCATGAAACCTAAACTTCCAAGCGTAGAACTACAAAAAGATCATTTGGAACATGCAGCAGAAGCCACGATAATCCAGTTAGCAGTCCTAGGCCATACTTACCCCTTTTCTTAGCATTTTCTTTAGTATAAATTGAGCATGGAAATATTCAAGATCTTCGGAAGTCGTTTATTTTGACCTGTCCCCTTGTTTCATTGAAGCTCTCCATATTTATGTAAGAGTTGTAATTGGTTGACTGTTTTGCTTCAATTTCTATGTCTCTTTGAATAATTTTGGGGTCTTGGGTTCTGGGCGCTTGACTATAAAGTCGTCTTTGAAAATGAAGCAAAACGCGCAAACAATGGATGTAAGTTATGCCCCTTGCTGACAGATCGCTATTGCTTTATTCATAGCAGATGACGCGGATGCCCTTGAGTAACCCTCAGAATACTTTCACAGGATGAGTTGGGGTACAGAAATAGGAAGACAGTGATTGCAAGGCAGGAAGCAACCTGCATTCTTGACCTGCAGCCACTGTGGTCAGTCAGTCAGGACTGAGCCAAGGGCACTGAAGAGCAGCTGGTGCTGAATCTTCCTGTGATCTAACTCTCACTAGTTGATTTTACTAAAGAACCAGTAAATAAAAAAATCAAGTTTAAAGTCCACACCTTTGTTTGGTCTGCACAACCACAAGGACTACATAGGAACATACAAAGATTCCATGAGTTCAATAGCTAATGTCTCTCTTAAGCACATAAAATGCAACAGTCTTTTCTTTTAAGACTCTATAGGTCAAGAGGTTAAAACAGACCCTGCCTGTAACTTAAAGTCTGGCAGGTAAGAGATGCTAAATCTCTGAACTTTGAAGAAAGTTCAAAGCATAGAGGAATAAACCACTTATTTTGCCAAACAAGATCAGGAAAAACCTCACAAGGAAAATAATGTTAAACCTAGCCTTGAAGCCCCATTTTTTTCTGGCACATAAGTCAGGAATAGGGAGAGGTTGGAGTTTAAGTCTTGGTAGGGGACATAAGCAAAAACACAAGATTTGAAAGCACACAGGATGTGTTTGGGTTGCACCCAGCAGTCCAGAGTAGCTGCAATGTCCAGTGTGTGGGAAAGAGAAGCCCCTGAGATGTGACTGGAGGGGGAGAGGGGGCAGATGTGAGTACCTCTTAATAGCCATGAATGCCTTGCTAAGGAATTCATATTTGCCTATAGGCAGAGGTAAGCCATTCAGGTTTTAAATCAGGAAGTGACTGAATCAGATTTTTAGTTTAGGAAGCTAAAATGTAAATAACTACCACATACACTGGTAGGTATCTACAGAGAAAGACTGCAGTAGGGAGCAGCAGACAGGAAGAGACCACTAGGAAAAGCCCTGGTCCCCTTGTATGTTATATATATATATATATATATATTTTTTTATATTTATATATATATTTATATATATATTTTTATATATATATATTTATATATATATATATATATATACCTTGTCTGTTATATATATCTTCAAGGCCAGGCAAGGCAAAGTTAGCACAAGACCCTGTTGGAAAAACAAACTAAAAGCAAAAGGACTGAGTGTGTGACTCAAGTGATAGGCCTTGAAATCAATCCCTAATACCACAAATAAACTGAATATAAATTTCCAGCATAGAATACTTTAATAGTAACTGTAGTTAATACATTAGATATTTGAAGCTTATTGATCTTGTAACTGAAAGTTTGTATATTTTGTTCAGCATCTTCCTTTTCCTGAGCTCATCCTAGACCCTCTTACCCTCTGTCTCTCTAAATTTGACTTTTTTAGATTCCACATAGAAATGAAATATCCTTCTTTCTGTGTCTGGTTTGTTTCACTTAGCATAATGTCTTCTAGTTTTATCCATGTTGTTGCAAATGGCAGAATTTTCTTCTTTTTAAGGCTGAATAATATTCCATTGTATCTATGCCAGTCAATCTTTATCTGTTCATCTGTTGGTGGGCACTTAGTTTCCATTATCTTGGCTATGGTGAATAATTGCTGCAGTGAACATAGGAGAACTGATACCTCTCTGAGACACTGATTTCAATAAAGCTAGAAAGAAAAAAACATAAAAATAAAGACAGTTTAGAGAAGAAAGTCTAAGAAGTAAAGAAAAGTCAAGATGCATAGAAATGGCTGTTTAAAAAAATGTGGCTAACTGCTCTTCTGTTAGAAGTATTCCACAATGTTTCTGCTTCAACTTCCATAATTACTTCAAGACTAAATTCCTCAGTTCTGTGATTTAAAAAACAAATTTTAGAGAAACTTACTGGTTTGCAGTTGGTTCTTTGCCACTGATGTTTTACATGTGTCCATACAATTATCTCCAGTGGTTATACATGTTCGTATCTTTGTTTCTTTACAAAGAAAACCTTTTAAAACTGAAATTAATTGTTTCTGAATAATTCAATGATCAGTTTTGCTTTCTATTTCCTGCACTGAGCACCAAAAGGCATAAAATGTACATTTTTGTTGAATTATACTTTAGAGGTCAAGTACATTGTTTAACTCCTTTACTACACATCTGTTTTTAATCCAAGAAATGCTGTTTTGTTACATTTGTTTCAGCAGAAGTGTTTTGCTTCAAACTTAGCAAATTTTATTTGCTTTCATTTTAGAGAATAAAAACATCCATCGATGCTTTCTGATGTACTACGCTAGTACATTTTCTCTGGGATAATAAATTAATCTTATTTTTTAACTATGTAAGTTAATGTAACTACACAGTTGTCATTTTAGTTCAGGCTATTAAAGTAGGGCTGATAGAATTATCAGCCTCATGATTTCAAGAAACATTTTTAGTGACTTTAGATGTTGTCCTTACTCAGTAGCAAGTCTATAGCACCACATAGTCTCCACACTTCAGATTTTTAAGAAGCTGTTTAGGTTGCACTATGCTTTTTCAGAAAATGCTCTATAACAAATGCTTATTAGACAAGATTGTCTTACTCTGGGATATATCAAGTGAAATCCTACTCCTTTGATTTCTTCTTCCTTAACATCTGATAGAGAATAGTTGACCATTCCTTTTGCACCTTTTCTTCTACCATGGCCTAACCATCCAACAGAGTGTCTCAGCAACTCAGATTCTCAAAACAGGTCAAAAGCACTGTTCTAAGAGCATCCCTGCTCACCCACAACACATTCTTTAGAGACCTGCACTGAGGTGACAAATAGAATTGAAAAGCAGCCACATGGTATTTATTGGGTTTTTCCTGGAAATCTCTGACATACTATAATGACTTCTGTCCCTGGGATTGCTCAGCAATCCCTATCACCCATTAGTAAATGAAGACTAATGTTTCCAGGACTGTAGCTAATGGACAGCACTATTTATATTGTTCAGAACCCGTATACTAGAACTCATCGTTTCAGTATTATGTATTTATTATTATTTCTGATTATTTCCTAATAATGTAATGTAATAAGTAAAACACCTTTCTGTAATGGGAGTGAAGCATAAGTGAAAATTTTAATAGTAAATTCTAACAACTTTAGTTGCACAATTTCAGAGTATTTAAACTTACTTTATTTTGTGTGAATGGTGCTTCACTATGATTTTTGTTTGTTTGTTTTTTCTGTTGTATGTTTAGTTCGAGCAGTAAATCCCAGCATCAGCAATCTCACTGCCACAGCTGCTGAGACATTTGCCAATATCACTTGGGAATATGAGGGACCAGAGCAAGTGAACTTTTATATTGAATATGGTATAGCAGGCAGTAAGAGACAATTTCATTACCCTGCTTTTAATTAACTTGGGGGATGTATTTCAATAGATTAAAAACATTTTTAAGGATTTACTATGGGTCACCTTGATAAGTAACTTGATTCAATTAAGTGAATCAGAGTTACTTGAAAAAAATAGTGAACTATCAGCCTACACACATTTTATATATAACCAGGAGTCTCTTTTTACATGTTCTTGGTAACAAGGGGTATAAGCACTATCACACGTTATTTTTCATATCATTATACTTAAAATTGGTCTGTACCCACAACATGTAAACCAGAGTACTAATGAGTAATTTGAAAGTAGAAATAGGAAAGAAGAAAAGTTTTTTTTTTCAAATTGGACCTTGAAGTAGCAGAAATCAAACTGACTTGAAAGTATTCATTTTCCCCAAACTAATGCAATAGAATTTTACAAAAACAATTGCATAAAATTACAACTTTATCAGAGCATCCATTTTGTTTTGAAGTCTGATGTATTGCAAGGTCAGATACATCCTAGCCACATCTGCTGGAGATAGGGCAGCTTTACTTTTCGGCAATTTATGGAAACTACTGTCCATTCCTCAAGCAATGTATTGTGTGAATAATAAGCTGATAGCCAATGGATGTGTGAACAAATGTTTGCCAAGATGTTGAGCTAATCCAAATTTCTGTTCAGGCCTTTATTGTGCAAATAAATATTTTTAGAAATAACTATCCCTTCAGAAAAACCAATTTTTGGGAAATTTCAAATCTATAAATTGGTAATTTTGAAAGCACTTTAGTATGCCAAAAGATTCATCTTGTGAATCTTAAAGAATTTCTTCATAGTTCACCTGAGCTTATTTATATATAACAGTTCTTGTTTTATAAACATCTTTTGAGAAAAACTCAACAGGCAAGGTACAGATAAGGAAGCTTCCTCTGTAGTAAAAAGAAATAATATAATGGGAATATATAGATATTCAGCAAAATTGTCTTTATGAATATTTTCATGTAGGCCTTCTTTTTAATTGATATATCTGACATGATTAGATTTATAACAATCTAAAGTGATAAATTGAAGCATCTTGGTTTTGTCTTTGGCTTATAAAGAATTTTCCATTCTTGAAGCACTAAGTGACTTCTAGTCCCTTAAAATGTTCAAATTTGTTGTTTTTGCAACATTTCTATAGGCAAAGAAGAATGGAGAAAATAAATTGTAAATGGTTCTCAGAGCTTTTTTGGGTTAAAGGGTCTAATGCCAGGAACAGCATACAAGGTTCAAATTGGTGCTGAGGGGGACTCTGGTTTTGTGAGTTCAGAGGATGTGTTTGAGACAGGCCCAGGTGAGGCACACCCCACACCAGTTTTGGCTCATACTCAGAGGTAGAAGCCACCAGGCACCCTAGGTGGAGACCAGGGCTGGTGGAGCTGTGTTGTGGGTAGGGCCATGAATGTCTTTCTAGGGGGCCCTGATGAGTTGGGAGTTTTTAATTGTCTCTGGTTCTTTATTATCAAATGAATTACAGAATAGAGTAAATCATTTTCCAGTGACATTGTTGCCAAAAAATTACAAAAGAGTTTAAGTATGATTTTAAATTATATTATTTAAATAATTCAGTTTTATATAATTTACATTGTAAGATTTTCCTCAGTGACCCAAACAATGTATGCACATGTGAATAAATGAATAATTAATTTAAAATAATAATAATCTGAAATTTTTGAAATGTTTTCAAAGTTGAAAAAACTTACAAGAGAGTCATGATTCTTTAAGCCAAAATGGACTACAACCCAACAGGACCCTGCAGTTTGGTTAGATAATAATATAAATATTATTATTTGTATAAAACAAGAAATTGTACAATTCATACATTATACTTTATCACAGCAAATTTTGCTCTCTGCATATGTTTTAGTTATGTGAATGTTATACAGTACACAATTATAAAAGTAAAGTTTCTGAAGTAAATAAATGTTCATGCAAAATGCAAGAGAATTCATATTTGCTCACAAGATGGAAAGCAATCCCTGCTTATGTAAATTTAAGCAAGGGTTGTGAGGCACCTGTGTGTCATTTGTGAGTCATACATTCATCTTATGTTGTGTCACTTCATGCATTATTGAGGGAATATTGCATATCCCTATAGAACTCTTCGACAAAATGGATTTTTGTAGTGTTTTTCATTAACAAAACATTATGATTTCTAAAGTTATTTCTTAAAAATTTAGAAATATCCACCCATAAGTGGTTTAAAATAGAGAGAGGGAGAGGAAAAAAACCAAGGTAATATTCAATAACTTATCAAATGATATTTTTTAAATATTCATTTGCTATAATCATGCTTTAAGAAAAAAATTCCTATTATTCTGTTCCTAATTTTGTATCCATTTATATATAGCTCTAAGGAAATGCATTAAATTATTAAACCTAAAATGGGAACAGTAGAGGGGGAATATCTAATCAATTCACAGTCAGTATTATAAGGCTTTTGCTTGTTGTTGCTAGTAACTTTTCATTTCAAAATACTAGAAGCTCAAGTAAGAATACAGCCCGAGTGGGAGGAACAGAAGCAGTACTGCATCTAGTCAGCTCTACTCTACTCCAGACGAGTGGTTTTCTCACTCAGCCCTCACAACAGTCCTCTGAGGTGGGCACTGTTGTTACTCACTTACACCTGTATCAGTCCTCAGGGGTGGAGGCCCTGCCCAGGTCACAGCTGCATCATAGAAGAGCTAGGATTAGAAACCTAGCCTTCCAACGCCTGGAGAGAGGCCCTCACTACACCCACTACACAAGGTCACAGATGCCACACTCAAAGGGAACACGTTGTCTCAGAAATGACTGCTTCTGTTAGCACCTGGTACATCTATTCTGCCATTCTGTACTCCTGCCTTGCAAGTGAGTTAGATTCACCATCAAATCAAGTCATACCAATTTTTTTTGCCCTTTTACAAAACAAAAGAAACCCCTTTAGAAAATGATTTTTTTCCTCAGTGGTGTGCACCCGCTATTCCAGCAGCAGCTGCCAGGTAGTTGGACATGAATGACTGCGAGAGGGGGCCATTTCTGTGTGCCAGGGATGGAGAGACAGGACAAGGCTGTGGTCAGTTATTGTCACTTTTTATATGTAGATGTCACTGTTAAGAAGAATTAATTTTGATTGAATTTTAGCAGTCTTGGTTAATTTGCTCCTAAGAGCAAATACTATCAGTACTCTTGCACACCTGTGCTTTGTGTTACTCCAACTGCCTTCCCCTCCCCACTTCAATGCTCCGTCCTTAGGGCTCAGGGTGAGGCCCAGGGTGAAGGCGTGACCCTCCACTGTTCTTGATCCTCCCACCCCATGCTAGGTTAAGGTGTGAGTAAGGGTGTCAGTCCTTGGAGTGAAAACTACCATTCAGCTCCTTTTTTAACTCCCTGCTTTCATGAGCTGTTTCTCTCTGAATTCTGCTAACTCCAAGAACCTAGACTCAGCTTTTCATCCTCATATGTTTCATAAGTCTTCTTAACACCATCACCACCTTTTATAGTCTGGGGGTTTAAGGCTTGTTTGTTATTCCTACAGCACACACTGAAAAATAAATCAAAGACCACCGGCAGTGTCTAATACTGTGCTTCCTCCCCGTGCGCCTGGGTCTCTCTTTAATGCCACCCACTCTTCTGCCCACCTCACTTCTGTCCCTCAGTTAGAATCCCCTCTCTCATTTCTCAGACGATTTAAATCTGATTTGTTCTTACTGAGCCCAAGGAATTTTTTGTCAAATTCCTCCAAATTCTGGAGAAGGTGGGTTTTTTTCCCTTGCTAAACATTTCTAATCACCTAAACATAACAGGACATTTTAATACATAGTGGATTCTTCATAAAGAGTATAGAACAACTGCCATTTCTCTCATCTTGTCTCTTCCATGTTTATTCCAAGATCCTGAGGACTTCCTCTGAGACTGCCCCACCACAGAGCACAGTTTATCCCTGGTGCAATAACCAATGTGAGAGCAGAAGACTGTGGTTAAAACTAACTTTTAGGCAACAAAGCAAACTTCACTCCTCTGCCTTATTCTATATGTGCATATTCTTTATCTGTGTTTTTATTTGATTTGTCACTTTATGGATTATTCAAGTAATACATGTATATAATTTTACTGTAAAAAATGGACTCTCCAACCCATTCCTACTAATACCCACCCACTGAAGCTCAGATTCTCGAAAGAAAAGACCCATACTTTTCATCTCATGTCGGTGTCAGTGTGTGATCTGTACAGTCTTGGGTATGAGCTGGGTCTGTATGTTGCAGATAAGATCATGTAGAATGCCCTAAGGAGGCTTGAAATCTCTGGTAGTCATTCTGGGCTTCAGATCCTTCCTTTTGTAGATGGAAAGTCAATACAAGTCCTTTCTACTTAGAGAACTTATGTTTTCTTTCAACTTCTTATACACTTGAGTGTATATGTGCACACACATACACACATGCACCTACTCATTCATAGTACCTAATTAATCTTAAGTAATTGGGTAGGGAAATACTAAATACTATTTTTCTTTTGACATGTGGGCAGAAGTCTAAGATCAATGTGCACGTTTGTGTATCAACTATCAGGGAAACATCCAGTGTTTGCACAGCTATGTAGTAGCAAGCTGTAGGCTGGAAGTTCAATTTTGGCTATCACCATTTGTGTAAGACAATTTCTGCTAGTACTTGGGCTTCTTGTTCTAGTTTTCCCTTATTAGTAGCATTTAATTAGATGAAAAATGAAAATGCTGAGGCTATTTATAACAGGACTGTAAATCATTAAACACACTAAAAACAAGGACTCCTTAGCTCCAATCAAGATGACTTATGCCACTTGATTTTGGGTTCAGTTTTGAAGAAAAAGTACACAGAGAACATGTAAATTTATAGTAATATATTGCCAACAGAATGTAATGATGGACTTTTCAAACATTTTACCCATCTCAGTATTGAGAGTACCTAAAGCATTTTATTCTGTGATCAGACATTTGCAGATTTGATGTCCCGAGGTGTTTTCAGGAATGCATTATAGCAGTAGGGTGTAATAGCAAGTAGCATGCTCACCGAAGCCTGGCAGACATGGGTCCATCTCCAACTCTTGGGTGAGCTCTTTACCCTCTCTGGACATGGGTTTATTCCTAATGCCTTCCTCAAAAGATTGTTGTGAAGCTTAGATGAGGCTGTACCCTTAGCACAGTGCCTAGCAAATAGTAAGGGTCGAAACTTGTTACCTGTCATTGTTACCACCATCATCACTATCATGACTGTGGCATGTGTGTAGAAAGGGGAGCTGCCTATATTTGTGTTCCACTGGTGTCTGGTTATAACATACTTGAAATCTCTCTAATTAATGGAGCACCAAGAGCTACTGAAGGAAGGCTATTGGCCTTTTGTTTTATATTCCTGATAATGTTATTTTCACTTCTCATTTCTTAACCATATTTCTAGACATTTTTTTATACTCCTCTTCACATTTGATTTTAGGCATTTCATTTTTCTCCCTATACTCTGTGTGGAGAAAAGGAGGCAGTGAGATGCTATTTTTACAACATGTACAAAAATCTGGGATATGTGTAACCATGCTTATTTCTGCAACCAGAGATCATACACATCTAACCTAAACACAGGAAATGTTTTCAGAAGAAATCCAGCCAAATTAAAAGCATGATATAGGCATATTTATGAAATCAAAAGAAGAAAACCTTTTTATGTTGATTATGGCCAAAGGAGAAAAGAAAAACTGTGTTAAAGGATTCATGCAAACTTATTTAAACAAATCCGCATGGGCATGTCTGACTAGCCATTGATGCTGCACGTTGTCCCATATGATTGACACTTTTGAATATTACCAGGAGTTTTGCATACTGAGAGTGGTTTAATAAGGGCTTCACATTTGCTTACTCAAACAGAACAGATGAAGGTGAAAGAAAATGTGTACATATGAAAGTATATTCTCTTCAAACTGTTCATTTAGCCAATGATGATTCTACTGACCAATACATATCTTTAAGTCTCTTGAATAGATTCTAAGCAATAACAAATGCTGATCTTTTGAAAATGGATTTGATATTTCTGAAATTTCCATTCAGGGTCTGGTGGAGTGGCTCAAGTGGTACAGTGCCTGCCTAGCAAGAATGAGGCCCTGAGTTCAAACCTCAGTGTTGCCAAAAAAATAAATAAATAAAATTAAAGAAATTTCCATTCAGAATTGAAGTGTTATATAAAATAATAAGGTGCTTTTCTTATGTGGACAGGTTCCTTGTGTGAGCCATTTTCTTTTTTGACAAGTTTCCAAAGCAATGAAAAATGACAGCATCACTGCAAAAGTAGTTTCTTTTGAAGGAAAAATACTCCATTAGATGTATATGTTCTGTTCTGTTTAAAATTCAGTTTTATATTCTTGTAATTGCATTTAATATACAATTTATCCTATAAACAGTAAGTTTTTGGGCAGTACTAAAAGTTGAACTCAGGGCCTTGTGCTTGCTAGGAAGGTGCTCTGCCACTTGAGCCACACTCCCAGCTCTACACAGATTTTTAATTGGTTTAAGAGTATGTTTCTATTGAAATACATATGGTATAAAAAGTATGAACACAATGATTAGCAGGATTTGATAGCATTTAATGTTATAGACATTCAGATTTCTCTATTTGAATTCTTAAATAATGAGGTTTTTTCAAAGTTAGGTACTTATATAATTTCTAATTGATAACACAAATTCTAAGTTGGGGCCACATGTAAATAAATGAAGGTCCATACACTATGGCAATGTTTCACTACAAGTGCCCACCACAGTTCTCATTTCCCTCTTAACCCCCAACACCATTGATTTGTTTTCCAGCAATGGCAAGCCGGCAGGTGGACATTGCGACTCAGGGCTGGTTCATAGGTCTGATGTGTGCTGTCGCTCTCCTTATCTTAATTTTGTTGATCGTTTGCTTCATCAGAAGAAACAAGGGTGGTAAATATCCAGGTAAGAAAGATTAACATTGCTTTATAATCCTGCATAACTGTCTATAAAACTAAAATGAATCATGTAGATTGCAATTGTATATCTTCCTAGATATACCATTGGCAACTTAAACATTGTTGGGGACCATAGGGCATTTGGAGGAGCAGATCAGCGTTGTTGCTGAAGATATTAGCAAGTCTGCTTCTAACGTTCCCCCAAAAGTTATAAATACTTGAAGCAGCACAAAACCAATTGGTGAGAGGAGGGTGAAGTGTGTGCCATTTTCCAGAGGAAATAATCCATGAGCCCAGCTTTGACATTGAGGTGCCTAGCATTGCTCACTCTTTGCTGACTTATGCACTTCAGTGGGTCCAATGAATTTATATTTTCTTTACCTGACCATTTCCCTTCAGTTGTAAGAAAAAAAAGTGCAAAAGAATAGATTTATAAAAACAATTTGTTACCATGAATTCAGCTAATGACTAGATCAGTAAAACAGGGAATAAATATTAGGAACTTAGAAATTGTGTGAAGTCAACTTTACATGTTAACAAATGTTCATTCTATTAGGTTGCCTCAAAATGATTAAAATATCAAACTGTGTGCCTGGCCACATAATGTACATCTACTTGTATAGAGAATAATTTTCCCCTGATGTATGTGCTCTTACAAACTTTGAGTATGGAAGTACAGAATCAATGAATAATAATGTCAACTTCACAATTTTTAGTTAAAGAAAAGGAAGATGCCCACGCAGATCCTGAAATCCAGCCAATGAAGGAAGATGACGGTACTTTTGGAGAATACAGGTGAGCCTCTGCTTCTCCACTTTGTCCCTCTGCTCCTCACACTCTCTGGAGGATAGGACTCAGCCAACAACGTGCTCTGCCTGACAGCTCATACTTCCTCACTTATAAGTTTAGAAGAACTTCCATGTCTAAATGCTGACACGTCTCTCAGGATTAAAACATGTTCTCTTTTCATTAAAAAGTAAATTTCCATTTTAATCATAGCTTTGGAGTCAGAGAATCTTCTCTTCTGTCCATGTTTTCCAGAAACCCAGGATGTAAAGTCAGCTTATTACAGCGAATTAAAACAAGAAAGACCCTACACAGCCTGCATTATAAAGGAAACGTGCTTTTATAAAACCAGTGTTAACAAGACTTTTTATTCTAAAATCTGTAGCTAGTTTTTCCTAAACAATACCTATACGGCTGCCTGTTAGTCACAAAATGATGAGACTAGGTTGTTTTAGAAACTGTTGACAATTAAGAAATATCACAGTCATCTACGCAGTGTGCTAACCCTTAGAACATTAATAATACATTCTCATCTTGACCTCATCATTAAGAAAAAAATTTAACATAACTTATCAGCTAAATTTTTTTTTAAATCTCTTCAAACAAAAATATTTTTGCCTAGATGCTACTGGTCTTTTCAGAAAGACATAAATGATTATTTTAAACATGTTTAAAAACAGAAACAAAATATTTTATTTATGTACTTAAGATTAGCATTCTGGTGTTCCAAGAGGATGCTTCTGTTTGTAAAATGCCTTTTACACCTTGATTTCTTCTTTTTATAAGCCCTTGATTATGTAAAATATAGCAATCTGAATATGTACTGAGCCCATATTGTGACTTTGATTTGTCACAAGGAAAAGATTTAGATGAAATACTTCAGCATGATGATTTCCAGGTGACATTTATAGGTAAGGTATTGGTGTTAAGGATTTCCTGTCTAAGGTATTTGTGTTAAGGATTTCCTGTCTCTGGAGCTCATTTTTGGTTTTTTCACGTCAGTACCACGAGGACTCGAATAATGCCAGAGATGAGAAATGTAGAACTGATTGAGGAAAAACCATATTTTCAACAAAATAAGTTTCCTAGCAGTTTCCATGCTTCAGCACACGAGCCTCCACACTCTCATCTTCTCTTCTACAGAGATAACTATGGCTCTAAATGGCCCCCAGATTTCTTTATCTCATGATACAGAAAAATGTCTAGTAGGGTTGTCTTGTTGTCATACTTTGACTCTGGGGCTGAAAGTGTTTGAAAACTTCAGGCAGCACCTCTACCCAAAAAGTTTTCATAGCACATTAGAACAACCTACAGAAACCCATAGCCCAGAGCAGGTGGGTCTTACTGAAGGAGTAGACATCTTCGCTGATTTAACTCTCTCTTCACTGTAAGCAGGTGAGCTGTTAATTAATAAAGAACTCATTTTTTAGAGTTCTTGTGGCTATAATTCTATACAGGATATGCACACTACTCCCTTATTGTTATGAAACTACATATTTAATATAGCCTGGGAAAATTATATATTTGCATGACTTGAAAATAGACCATTGTACCTCAGACGTTCTTCACATGGTGATGGATTCCTGTTCTGCATCCTCATGCTTAAATGAAACAGCAATGTACTGCTCACCTGTGGGTCTCAAATATCAGTTTGCTCTTAGTTTGATGTAAAATCAAGGCCCAAAATAATGTGACTTTCTCTGGGTAACTGTGACAACTACCCCATTAAGACTTGACTAAAATTAAGGTTGAGTTTGTGAACTAGCTTAGAATTCAGAGGCTGGTAATTTTTTGTTTAACTCAGCTATTTCCTGTGATACCTAATTTATCTAAGTCTAAGGTTTTTCATCTATAAAGTGAGACAATTGTTCAAGTATTAGATGATCTTTGAAGGTTTCTTGTCTAGTTTAATGATTTCTATGAACTCTATAAGCTGTCTGCTAACAACTCTGAATATGATTTTGTTTCCAGAGCAGTACATAGCAAGTATTTGGTTACTGGTCTCACAATCACCATTTGATCTACAGCTTTTTGATCATCTTTGTCTCAGTGTTAATCCATGCGTGCTATGTTTGTGATGCTTTTTCAAATGGCTGCCTTGGCTTTTGTCTTGAATTTCTTAGAATAGAAAGACTTTTTATTTGGGCCTATTGAGTGTAAAGTCAATTGGAGTAAAGACAAAAATACTTGTCACACATGTAATGACATTGATCTTGGAGAAACCAAAGGAAATGAAGTTCTGATGGGAGTCTTTAACTCAAAACAACTCACTGGTGTGATTTTCTGAATGAAGCTTAAAGTTCATAAAGACCATCCCACATGCAAAAATCACTTCCCTAAATTCCCAAGCACCCTTTGTTATAGACGTGGCTTTGTACTGTGACTTTCAGACATTACCTCAGAATTTTTTTCCCTTTGGTTCATTTCTATTTAAGGTAATCAGAAGACCTTTATTGCCTGAGATGTCACAATTAGTGGAAATGATTCTGTTTGTTACAGAATCTTTTTTTTAATAATACATTTACATGTCATTCTCTTCCCTAAGAGAAGAGAATCTCTTTCTCTGCTTTGCACCTTTTGGAAGTTCTGAGTTCTGTATTACTTTTTGATTCTTATTCTCCTGCATTTTAAAAATGAATTATAATGCTGATCACACACAGACACACACAAAATTAGAACACTTGCCTAAATGTAAATTAATTCCATTTATGATTCGCTCATTCTCCAGCCTGAGGATGAAGCCATTTCTATATAATTGGCTCTGAGCCAAAGGACAATTCACAGTGCAAAGAGGGATGGAACTTCAACAGTGGCCAGATTTGATTTTTTTTTTCAATATGCTATAACCCTTTGCCCTCACTCCAACACCCAAACCTAAACAGTTACCCTCTCGTGGAACCCTGCAGCTTTCTTTGTTTGTTTCTTTAATTATACAGACAGTAGGATCTGCATCCTTACTAGCATATAGAAAAATCAGAGAAACAATGCAACCAACTGTGTAAGTATTTTCTTATTCTCTAGATCTATTCTTTTAAAACCAGAATGAACCTAGGTCATCAGCCATATGCCTATGGTACTTGAACTCATAACTTACTGCATAAATGGACACTCTTGCCATGGGAATCCTGTCATTCATGTGAACATGGCCCTGTTGCAAGCTTGTTAACCCATGCTCATAAAGCTTGAATGAGGCAAAGCTACGTTGCATTTGTTACATACTTTAGATCTATTCTGCTCAAAAATATGAACTGGTTTGTAACCAGAATAGTGATAATTTTAAATAATGATGAATTTTTTCAGAGTGGGTTAGAAAGTGCTTTTGGGTTATGAGTATCAATGAAATTACAGCATGGTTTGGTCATAGTAGGGTGGTGACTACAGGAAAATCAGACATAATTATCACCAATTTATTTTCTATTTTTGAATTTTACTTAGTAGCCATTTAAGGGGTGTGCAAAACCCTGAACCAAGTACTGTCAAAAAACCTTGAACTCCCTAAAATTTGTTTTTAGTATAAAAGAAAGGAAAATATATCCCAATGCTTTTTCTGTAGTCATAAAATTATGAAAGAATGAAAAATTTTAATGTTAGAACTCTGAAGAATTTCTGAAATGCGTGCTGTCACCTTTATTGTTATTTTACCTTGAATTCATCCAAACAGTGTTTACTAAGTGCCTCTGTATGCTGAGCCTTGGGGATTTTTAAAGCAATAGAATTTGGTCCCACATGGAAAGTTTATAATCTAGTGAGGGATGCAGGGAAACAAAAGAATAATTTGATAAGAATGGGAAAGCTGCTATGAAAGTGACACAGCTAAGATGACATGGGAGCAAAAACAGGAAGCTGAAGTCAGGAGCGCAGTGTGGAAGGAGGGTGGCAGAGGTAGTCTTTCTAGAGGAAGTAATGCAAAGACCAAGTTTCAGATACAGTAACGTCAACAATTCTTTCTACCATACTACAATCTTTATTTATGAATATAAACATCAAGAATATATTTTGTATGTATATATAGTGTGTTATAAATTATTGAAATGTATTTAATCTTTGACCTTTGGGGTTAACAATTAATATCTGATGCTTCCTGTCCTTAAAAGTTCTAATTAAAATGTGGATGGATTTTTATTCACTTTGTAAAGCTTTGAATACTACAGAACTAAGAACATATATGACTTTTAAATCATCTACATCTTTTTAATTCCTCTCATTTGGGAATACCCCTTCACACTTAAACTTGAAAAAGCAATTTCCTTTGGCACAGACCTAATGCAATTATTTACTATTTCATTATAAAATTCATCTTTGAGTTGAAAAAAGGCAAGCCCTAATGCAGTACTTCCCTCAGACTTGAGGTCACTCATCACAACTGGAAAGTTCTGTTTGAGAGTGTTGCACAAGCTATTTCCTAGGGGGAAAGTCTCCCTTAAATGGTGGTCTGGAGTGGAGAGAAGAGGAGTGATGTGGCATGGACACATGTGTGTTGGACACAAACCATGTGCCAGGCACTGTGCTTATGCTTTATATGGTTGTTCTCATTTAACTGGAATCTGACAAAGTAACACGTTGCATCACAACATTTTTTTAAAAAACTAGTCTTACGAAGATCTTGCTGCCTTTGAACAGCTTCTCCTAGAATGACTCTGAGGATAGAAATTCCCACTTCCTCACTTCTCTTCTCTCAAGCACAGCCTGTGTTGCTCTAATCTCACCCACCACAGCCACAAAGCTGAAATGAATGGATGCTTCCAGAGAACCCTGGTCATTATTCATAACTAATATGATAAGGCATTATTAAAATACAAATGAATCTGTGGGGAAATACACTAGAGTTAATAAGAGTTTAGTAATGAATGACACAAAATCAGCATAAGAGTAAAATATATTTCTATGTACCAGCAATTAGATTTTAAAAATTATTCCAGTTATGATAGCATACAAATAAGATATAGCAGTAAATCCAACACAAAGATCTTCCACTGGTAATAGGGATTTGTATTCCATTCCACTGATCAATTTGTCTATTTCTGCACCAAAATTATGTCTTACTTTTGTAGCGTTAATAAGTCTTGACATCTGCTAGGTCAAGTCCTCTATCTTCATTATTGTTCTTCAGGAATTTTTTAAATAGTCTTTGCCCTTTTCATTTACATATACATCTTAGAATGGTCTTACCAATATCCAAATAAAAACGTTCTAGGCTTTTATTACAAATAAATTGACTGTGAAAAGCAATATGGGAAAGTTTAACATGGTTTCTGTATTTAAGTCTTCCATCCATAGGCATGATATGTTCCCCCATTTATTTATGCCTTCTTTAATCAATTGAATAAAAGTTTTATCTGCTTCAGAGGTCTTATAAACTTCATACTTTATGGCATCATAAGTGGAGTAATTTAAAAAATTTTTACTTTCCAGTTTACAAGGGCATAAAGAAAATTTACTTTTATGTTAATATATTTAAAACATTACTGAATTCTCTCTTTATTCTAATATTTGCCTATAGATTCTTCTGGATTTTTCAGATAGACAATCATATCATTTATGAATAATGGCACCTTCCTCTCATCTCTTTTTCCCATCACATTACTTAGCACTTCCATGCAGTTTTGATTAGAAGTGATGATAGCAGCCATTCACACCATTAGTTCTGATGTCAGATGCAGAGTTTCAACTTTCTCCATGATGATGAAGTTTACTCTAGTTTTCTTGTAGATACCCTTCAGCAGATTAATGAAGGTACTCCCTATTCCTAGCATATTAAAGTTTTTATCATGAATGGGTGCTCAACTTTGTTAAACACCTTTTTTGAAACCTACTGTAACAATCATGGATACTTTTCTTCAGCTAAAATGTTGAATTTTGTAAATTAGAATTTTAATACTAAAACAAACTTGCATTTCTGGAATCCAACTTGGATATGATAAGTACCTTGCTAAATTGCAGTTGCTCATGATTTATTTGAGGTTTTCTTATCTATGCTCATGAGTCACATTTGCCTGTCATATGATTTTCTCAAGGTGTTCTTGATGGTTTCAGATATTATAAAATTGTTGGAGGCATGGCTCAAAGTGGTAGAGTGCCTGCCTAACAAATGCAAGGCCCTTAGTTCAAACCTTAGTACTGCCAATTTTTTTTAAGTAGGATTGTTAAAGTAGTGTTTCTTCTGAATGTCCAAACTTTAACATGCTCAAAATTAAACCACTAATCTTCCCCCAAACATGCTGCAATCTATCGTAAGTAAGGGTAATTCCAAGCTTCCTATTGACTAAACCAAAATTCTTGATGTTGTCCTTTTATCTATCATTCCATAACTGATCCATCCATCCACCTGGCTAATCTAACTAAGTCTTTGATCAAATGCCACTTCTAAAGGAGTCCTTCCTTAGCCACCATATTTAAATGTCAATCCTTTGTCCCCTCCCTAACTCATTCATTCTTTATTCAGCTCTCTATTCTCTGTAATACTTCTCATCTTCTGACATAACAAATTTTCTTCATTGTGTTGATTGTTAATTGTATGTTTCCCGCAGTAAAAGAAAACTCAGCAAGGCCAGAGTTTTAGTCCATTTGCTTGCTGCCCCAATGTCTAGAATGACATCTGTTTTAGAGTAGGCACTCAGTAAATATTTTTTGGATGAATGGATAAGTCAATAGTTGGATAGATCAAAGAAATGCCATAGACAAAAATGTTCTGTAGTGTTTCCATTGAGATACTAGTTCTACAAAGCAGAATAAGATTAATAGTTGGAACCCCTGTAACAAAATTATGTTAATTATTGAACTCTTCAGCAGCATTAACTTTCTCATCAAGTCATGTTCAATATTTCACAGGAAGTATCCAAGCAAAGCCTAGAAGTTCATGATTAAATCCCAAAGATGTGCAAGATATTTTTATAGCAGGTTACATGCTGGATGCTCTATCCTCTGTAATGCCCCCGAAAATAGGCCATCTCAAGGCTCTGTGATGGCAACCCAGTTGTTTATTACCTGTGGTGATAATATAGATGATTCAGTTAGCAACAATCACTTCTGTGTTATCTAATAAGGTAATTTTCAATAGCATATGCCAATGTCATATTGCTAGCATTGCTTCCCAGTCATGAGATAGTCTTCTTGGAGAAAAAAAAATGAAATTTCTAGTAGAAGTTATTGTCAAAAGAGCCAGAATATTTGTACATCTTTAAAATTTTTGTAACTTGGCTAGAAAAAAAACAATCACTCTCTAAAACAGAGGGAGCAGTTAAATCTCAGCACAAGGTGCTAGACAAATACTACAGGTAAGGTGGCCTCTTTGTTACATCAAGTTATTTTTTTAATTAATAGTGTGTATGTTTTCTGTTTTCCCTAACATTTTTTTGTTCTTTCAAAGAAAACAAAATACTGGATTGCAACATTGCATTTTGCCTATTTTTCCCAAATGTTACCTAAAGAAGGAATTGGTCAATCTACATACCCAGTTCCATGACCACATTGGTGGATATTCTTAAACATATTAATTAATCTTCTTCTTCCAGAAATTGTGAGTGGAGTTCAACAGAGAAATAAGCAAAATAAATAATCATAATCATAATAATAACAGAGTTCTATAAAGTTTTATTAAAGTACAACCCTCAGATTTCCATCCACCATGGGCAGGCTGTATTTCATACGTGGGAGGGGGAGTAGGGAATTAAGACAAGGGCAGAATGTGTTTGCTCTTCCATGTTTGAAGAGAAAATATAGTGCTTTTTTTAGTTAAATTGTGTCTCTTTCCAAATTAATAAATCTTTACCCATTGACTAAAATTTCTATAGGGAAAAAGACTGTGTTTTATCAGTATCAGGATTTTGCTTTTCTTCTTAGGCTATTCTCATTTGTTTCTTCTGCATCCTTTTAATGGGATTTGTAGGTCTTTCGAAAGGTAAGGTTGAAGTTTACAAGTCTGGCCTGCACTCAATAACAAAATTATTTGAGATGCAGGATCTTGTTTCTCCTTTTGGCTCAGAAAAAAAATCCATATTTCACATTTAACCAAAAATCATGCTCCATTCATAGCCAAGGAATCAAAGATGTTACGCAGTTTAACATACTAACTTCTCTACTTGCCATAAACTTCCCCTCCCCATTTGAATTCAAAATAGTAATGATTTGAACTTTTCTCAAATTCTTCCTTTTTTAATGCCTGTGATTATTCTGGATTGCTTTCAAATCAGACATCAGAATTTCTCATTGAAATTAACATGCACAATCGGAAGCCATCCGCTCTACTGAAGATTTCATGATTCAATCATTTCCACACCTGATTTTCATTCCTGCTTCATCCTAGTCATTGGAGTCAACCTGACATTGATACTTGGCTAGAGAAACTCAGGACTCCATATGCTTTTTCATAATTTGCATGCATGATTTTTAAAAGCAAAATATTTTACCTACCTGCCAGTCTTAACAAAAATGTTTCCTCTTTTTTTCAGTGATGCAGAAGATCACAAGCCTTTGAAAAAAGGAAGTCGAACACCTTCAGACAGGACTGTGAAAAAAGAAGATAGCGACGATAGCCTGGTTGACTATGGAGAGGGGGTGAATGGCCAGTTCAATGAGGATGGCTCCTTTATTGGACAATACAGTGGTAAGAAAGAGAAAGAACCAGCTGAGGGAAATGAAAGCTCAGAGGCACCTTCTCCTGTCAATGCCATGAATTCCTTTGTTTAAATCATAAGCTCTTTGCCAATGTCCCATTTTCTAGACTGTCTATTGTAAGCACTTATTTGTCAGCCCTCTCATAGTATAAGCATATGGGTAGAAAGTATATTTTCTGCTATATGTTAATATTATGAGGATAGTTACAGCAAGAACATAACTCAAATGATACGTAAATGTGAACTGGGGTACAAAGTGAATACTTTTTCATTCAAAGTAGGTGTTTTCAGTTTCCTCAGAACTGATAAAAAATAATGTAACATCATCAACAGATCATGTTATTTCCTCTTCAGGATACAGTTCAATAGGATGCATGAAAAATGCTACACACTTCAAGGACATACCTGTGTATGTTATTAAAACATGGTTTGATACTTTGTTTATACTATCCTCAGCTGAACCCCTGAGTATGAATTCCGTTTTCATTGTCAAGAGTGTTACTGTAGTATTCTCTAGAACTTCAATGTCTTTGTGGACATTGTCGTGGAATTGGTGACTCTATGTCTAGCTGTTGTTAGTCTTTTTGGGAGACTGTTAGGAACAGTATGTACAGTATATACTTGCTAAATGAGTTAATTGATGGTTGCATTTGCTGATGCTAACTGAGACTCTGTTACCTGCTCTTTGCTCCTCTTACTTCATAGGCTTCCTAATCTTCCAGGTATTACAGCAGCACAGTGTTCTACTTCTTACATTCTTTCCATGTTCAGTTTTTAGGTATAAACAGGTGTATTGCAATGCATTTCAGCATTTGTGCCATACTGAAAGAACTAAAAACAAATCACTCAAATTAAATTTCAAAAGTTATTCCAAAAATACACAGGGCAAGACATATGCAGTGCCTTCAGATAATAAGCATTCCATAATGACTACATTCTGTAGTACTGTCAACTCTTTCCTACATTACTGTCATTATCACAAAGTAACTTTTAAAAAGCAGAGATAATGAACATTGTGATGTTGAAAAAGAATGTGAGAATAAAAATAAGAAGACAGCTTATTTTAAGGGACATTTCCCCCATACATATAAAAAGAAAATCTTTCTCATCAACTGGAGATGATTTGTGGTCTTTTATGGTTTCTATTCAAACAAGTCGCACTTAATAAGAAAGATGTCAACATGGCAGAAAAATGACAGAAAACAAATTATTGTAAAACTAAAAGCATACAACAGCATGCCAGCCTGTAGTGTGTTATTCTGTAAGGCTTGGCTCATGTGAACTTTCAAAATGCTCCACACCATTAAGCAGTGTGTGTGTAAATTGCAATGAACACATTCCAGAATCTGAGAAGTCTGACAAGTGCTTAAAAGGCCAGTGATCAAGAGAGTACATCTGCGGTTTAAAAATAAAGATATATCTATCTTCTGTTGTGTTCATAAACAATACCTATCAAATGGTTTCCTCCAAATATGAAAATCTATAACAACCTATGGTTGAAGGGATGCTCAGTTTCATCTGCCAATAAATTGGTTTCTGATAACTTGCATCAAGTTTGATTTTAAGTAAAGCTTTTATATGTAGATATTTTGTTGAATTTGTAAATATACTTAAAGTGTAGATGCTATATGCTTATAGGTGTTACAAACAAATAAACCTGCAAACAATGTTTATGTTGTACTGAATAAGAAGTAAGCTAATTAATGCAGTGCGTGCATCTGGGAAGTATCTAAATGCCTTTTGTGCTTTCCCCCCTTTTTGCTGTGAAACTGAAATGGTGAACTTTTCTATGCACTATTTCAGCAGGTTTCTGGCTGAAATCTTCAGAGCTTTGCCTATGGAGTACAGTAGGCTTAGTCACCTGGCATCTTTGAAAAATGCAGGTAAAACATAGTTTGAAGTAATCCCAGGTCAAGATGGCCCTAAATACTTTCATGTCTCCATGTCCCTTTTCACAGATCAACCTATCCATTGGAAACACAAAACAATAAAACGGGCTTGCCTTGACATCAGACAGCACAAAGATAAAAGTTACTTTCAATTTGTCAATGTTTAGAGAGAACAATAAAAGTCCAGTTTTTACTCTTCAATAATGATAGAAGCTAAATTTATCTGTGCATGGAGTCACTTCTGTAATATGCAACAGATTTTGTATTAAAATTAAATGTGGTTTTAAAAGTCCCTCTCTTTTTTGTAATTGATGATGTTCCTAGTGGAGTGTGAATGTCAAGTAATGGTGTGTGTAACAGTACAGGCAAATGTGACTGGATTTCCATCAAAAAAACCTGATTATTAAACAGTCTTGATCTCGTTGTGATTTTTAACTTTTTCAAGCATATATTTCTAAATGTGTTAGAGCAGTGCAAACTCTGATTTTCACTTTTAAAAGGCTTTCACATGTAGAGAAAATTAAACATAAAACTAAACATAATATAGAACAATAATATAAAGTATACCAAAAACATTTTCATGAGGAGCAGGAAAATATATTTCCAGTGTCTCAAGAAAAGACTGAGGAAATCAGACACTGCCCTCTTTCCCAAGGCTGATCCCCAGTGCCTACTCACTGCTCACTGCCAATTAGAGCCCCTCTCCTCTGCCTGACTCCCCCCCCTCAGCCACGGACACGTTGGGTTTCTTCACATGCCCACTTGGTGAGACAGTTCAAACATTTATAAGTACTTTATAGTATGCCATCCACTCCCTTCTCTTGGCCCTTGTTCTTCTAATTGTCTTAAAGCTGTCTAGCTCTGCAAACACCCAAAGCCTGGCCTGGTCCATATTCTATCTCCTGCCCCTTATTCACCCATCTCCTGGCATCACACCCATGAAAACTGCTGGCTCAGAGCTCCCGGCCCTACACAGTTATTTGAGGAACATGTTATATAGGTGAACTGAAAGGTGCCATATACCCATGTATATGGTAGATATAATATATCTACCATGAAGGCATGTCTGTCACTCACTTCAGAACAGAAATCAGGCTCTCCCTTCCACCTGCTGGCTATGGCAAGATTCCCAGATCAGACCTTCCAGCCACATCATTGGTCACAGTACTGTAGAAACAGGGGCCGAGAAATGTAAGCCTGACCACAGATAGTATCAGTCCGTTACTAGTATAAAACATCTTGTTCAGATGGACTGATTTTGGAAATGGCAAGCAACTTGAGAAGACAAACCCAAGCTGTGAGTCTGTCTTGCATGAGACTTTTCTACAGGTGACCACCAGAGGGCTCCCTGGTTTTAACCAGCAGAAAAGAAACATGAATGCCAGGAAGAGCTGCCTCTGGAAACAGTATAAATCACTTGACAATCAGACTGTGATTTGGCAGTGCAGAGAATGGTAACCTGCTGCATCAGGGGACCTGGGATTTGCAACTTTCTCTGATGAGCTCTCAGTTTCGAGGAAGTAAGGATGTGGCATGTGAGCCTTTTCAATCTCCTTCTTCCTGTTGGTTGTTCCTGGGTGGCTCAGTGGCTTCAGCAGTGCAGTGGGGGAACGAGCTGCCTTCTTAGTCCCACTCGACATCCCTATCACTGCTGTGAGATGGTAGGGATGGGGGAAGCAGGCCTTTAAAATTGCTTCTCCTTTCTCTTGAGTATGCTATTTTTGTCTGCCATCAATGGTTTGATGTTTTGTGACTACATAGCACCAAAAACAAAACAAAAAGTTTAAGACAGATAGCTCTTACATTTCACTTAGAAGAGAAAAAAGAGAGGGAGGGTTCATATTACAGAAATAGTTGCTAAGTAGAAGTGGAAAGATCACTGGACTGGAGAGAGATGAGAATTCACATTCAAGCTCTGCCATCAACTGGCTGTGTGACCAACCATGTATACAGGAACCCCTCATCTCTCATCTCTCCACTTCTGCTTCCTCACCTACAAAATGATAAGTAGTATCGAAGACACCTGTATGCTTGAATCCTGTGGTTCCTAACAACAAAACAAAACAAAAACTGTAAGCACCCATTAGAGTCACTTTACTGAGCAGGGAAGGGACACCATGGACAAAACCACATGTGGTTGTTTTCCTGCTCTCATGGAGCCTGGTCTCCAGGGTGGGAAGAGAGATTCAATCAAATAACCCCCTAGATGAATGCATAATTCCACACTGAGATAAGAAGAGGTAAGCCATCCCATGAAAACAAATGGTAATGGTGCCCAGAGTGGACGAGGTGACCAGGAAGGCTGCCCTGCAGAAGTAAGAGCTGAGAAGACCCAGGAAGGAGCAGTCAGAGCAAAGCTGGTGAAGCCAGCATATCTTGAGCAGATGTAGGGCTAGGCCACATTGGGCCTGAGGAACATGTGACAAGCTTCTGCATTTATTCAGGGAGCAGTGGAAAGTAGAGAGTATTTGAAGGAAATGAAGCAAGGGTCATATGACAAGATTTGAGGAATCATTGGACTTTGTGTGGACAATAGTCAGAGCTTTTGAGGGAGCTATGCTTTAGACAAGAGGTTGGATCCTCATCACAACACAGGAGATGGAGAGAAGTGAGTGAATTCTGAAGACACTGAGGATGCAAGATTGAAAGGAGTAATGGAGGGGATACAGGGATTTGTGGAAAGGGCGGTGTCAAAGATGGATCTTAGATTTCTGACTTACCTAACCATATGTGAGGTTCACTTAAGTGGGAACATCAGGAAAGAGCCAGGTTTAGGGGTAAGTTACATGTAAGTTCAGGTTTAAAAATGAAGAATTTGAAAACCTCTGATCACCTAAAGGGAAATGACTAGTAGGAACTGGACATCTGGGCTTAAAGTTCAAAAAAAACTCCTAAGGTGATGAGTAGTAATTTAACCCATGAGGCCCGAAGGAGACTGCCAAGAAAAAAGAATGCAGGAGGCCTGAGGAATACACCTTACTGAGAAATTCCCAAACATAACGCACAGGAAGAGAAGGCGAGGCCTCTTCGGGAGACCAATAAACAAGAGCCATTCTTGGGAGCTTCTCACTGGGAAACATGAGGAGAATGTGCTCACTTGGAAGCCATTGAAAGAAAGGACTGCAAGAAGCAAGTGGGTTAGTGTCACATAATGCTGACAAATCCAGCAAAAAGAGGACTGGAAAACAGTTCTTGGATTTGAAGACATGGAGTTCATCTGAGACCTTAGTAAAGGTTGGGAAGTGTGGCAATGGGTTGGGATGCAATACAGGGAATCAAGAGTGAGGAATTGGAGACAATTAGTTCTGCTGTTACTCACAGAAACAGCCCACCCATCCCTAGGCCCAGTTCCTTAACAGCCCTACCTCCACAATCTAAGCTTTCTGCTCTGCTCACAACCTCTCCAACCCATTGTTCCTTCTGCTTTCTCTCAAGCCTTCAGCTTTTTCCTTATTTCTAACCCTTCTCCCACACAGATTTTATAGTCCATCATTTTTGGATGGGCTTTTTCCCTAATGTCCTCTGCCCTCTGTCCTTTCTAATTACCTGTGGAGGCATCACATGACTCAGGATCAAGTCTCCTGCCTGCTTGTGGGAGCTGAAAGATAGACTAGAGAGCAGTGCCACTTAACTTCATAAATATCTTCAAATGGCTCCACCCTCAACACTGCCTGGTAGACCTGCAAGGTGAACGTACATTCTCACACTCAGCAGTGACCATCTCAAATCTCCAGTCTCCTCGAGCATTAAACCTGCCTCCCTCCCCGCCTACCCTCATTTTGTCTTTCTATAAAAATGGCCTTATATCACAACTCACTAAAAAGAAGAAAAGAAAGTAAAGGAAAAAAGAAAAGAAAGAGAGACACATGGGAATTCCCTCATCTTCCTACTAGCTTTCAATATGTTCCATTCTCTGCCTCTACCTCCATCATTAAAGCAGAGTTGTCATCCTTCTTCCCATCTCGGACCAGGTTTTCTACTTGGATCTGGACATCTGCTCCTCCTTGGTGGATTTTGAACCATCAGTTCTCCCAGCCCCTGCTTCCCTGGGTTCTCTGTTGACACCTAAACAGCTCAAATCTCTCAAAACAAACAGAGCTTTGAAACCTTTCATTTCCCATCCCATGCACCTCCTTCAGTTATCATCTTCTCTCTTCTACTTTCTAGTCAAAAAGGTTGAAATAATACCAGGAAAAGTATTAATCATAGAAGCTACTATTTTCCAGACAGTAGATTCTCTGAACTTTCTATAACTACAAAACTTCTGCAGTCCCACTCAGCTCGTTCTATAGATAATGTCTTCTTTCAGCTGAACCTATGTGGCTCATTATCTCAGTGAATGACTCACCAAAAAGCAATTATTTTTAATCAAATGTTCTCAGCTAGCACATTGGGACTAGCTGGGGAGTTTTAAACACCTAATGCCTGCCCAATCAGGCCCACAAAATCTCTTGTTATTATCTGAGATGTAGCTGGGGTATCATGATTTTTTAATGTGTGATCATGGTAGAAATCAGTGTAAAGGAACAACTTGTTCCCACACTATTGAGTGTGCATTTAAAGTGTTCAATAAGCAATATTTTGAATATGTTTCTTCACATAGCCCACTGGTGGATCTCAAATTCTCTTGTATTCCCCTCATTAAAAAAAAAATGACAGAGAGCAACTCAGTGACTGTCAGAGACTGGGGAATGGATTTACTACAAAGGAGTAGAGGGAACTTAAGAATGATAAAAACAGCCCACAGCTTGATTGTGACGATGCTCATTTGTCAGGACTCATAAAACTGCACACTTAAAATAAGCATGCTTTATTGTATGTAAATTGCATCTGAATAAAGTTGGCTTTGAAAGGAAAATCAAGTGACTCCTCCATTTCTTGGCTCTCTTTCTTTTTTCTGCCTGCCCAAAGAAGGGACAGGGGACACTTGGCTCAACCCTGTCTTCATGTCAGGGACCCAGGTCTGCCTTCTGGGAAAGATATGTGGGTGGTCATTTTTCTCCCACCTGCTCAGTAGTGGATGATACTCTCTGTCAAGCCCAGGCTCTAGTACACATGCAGAACTGCCTGCCTTGGTGGCCCCACGGTCTAGAAGAGGAGGATGGGGTGGGAACTAGGAAACCCAATTATGGCTGACCATCAAATCCACAGTCTCCAAACCCATCTTAGAAACGAAGCCATATTTGATTTTCATCTGTCTGATTCCTCCATCTGTTTTCTCAAGTTGACTCACAATGACGTCCTTGCCCAGAGCTGTATCTGTTCTATCTCTCACCACTAGAGGCATAAGGAGCAGCAGCCAATGGTCCAGGTACTGGGTGATGGTGCCTTTCTCACTCCTATCTGCTCTCCAGGCCTGTGACGGTGCCGCCTCTAGAGCTTTTCTGAATCTTTGACTTGTTAATGTCTCTAGCTTAGCACTCCATGCCATCCCTCTTCTCTCTCTTATTTTTCTGTCTCAAGTTTTTTACCTTCATCCTTACTGCTGCCTGGTACCTCTCATTCCTCTCCTGGGTCTAAACAGCATCCCCTTCTTCAACTCCCTTCTTCTTAATCCATTTGGGATGTTACAGCAGAATACCATAGGCTGGGTGACTAATAAATAACAGAAATTTGTTTGTCACAGTTCTGGAGGCTGGAAGTCCAAGATCAAGTTGCCAACAGATTCAGTGTCGGGTGAGGACCTGCTCCCTGGTTCACAGATGACATTTTTCCCCCTGTGTCCTCAATGGGACAGGAGATCCTGTGGAGTCTGTTTTATGAGGGCATCAATCTCATCAAAGGACCCATCTCCTAACCATCACATTGTAGTTTAGAATTTAACATATGAATTAGTTGGAGGAAGAGGCCCTAACATTTAGTCTATAGCAATGCTCAGTCTTAGCAAATGGCAACATTGTTGGTTCAGGCAAAACCCCTAGGAGCCACTATTTTAAACTCCGAACTCTAATAAATCAATGCATCAGTTCTGCAGGTTTCCTTCTGAAGCATATGTTGCACAGGTCCACACTCTGCCTCCAGGCTCCTGCTGTCTGCCTGCTTCCCCACTTTGCCCTCTGTAAGCCATACACACAATAGAGCAGGATTGGCAAATATTTTCTTTGAAAAACCAGACAGTAAATAATTTAGGCTTTGCAGGCCATTCTGTCTGTGTTCAACCACTCAACTGTGCTATTGCAGAGTGAAAGTAGCCATAGACCAAAAGAATGGGCATAGCTATGTTTCAATAAAACATTATTTGCAATAATTAGGTGGCTGGCCAGATTTGGCCCATGAGCCATAGCTTACTTACCTGTACAATAGGAAGACCCCTGCCTAAAACATTTCAAAGACTTCCTGTTTCACTTAAAAGAAAATCCAAATTTCACAACACGGCCCCTGCCTTCCTTTCTCCCTCCCACACGGGCCTCTTTCTTTTCTTCTCACATGCTACATAGCCTTTCCTGTCCCAGAAGCTTTGTACTTGCTGTTCCATCTTCCAAGAGTTTTTTTCTCCAGGTCTCTATGTGGCTCACTCCTCATCCTCAAGGCTTCAATACCCGGTCTACCCTCCCTCCTCCCTGCCTCAAACACACACACACACCACCCTTTTGTTTCCCTTGTAACACTTACCATGGTCTGAAACCCACTTACATATTTAGTTATTTACTTGCCAAGTGTCTTCATTCCCCAGCTGGGGTTCTGGGAAGGCAGGAGCCTTGCTCCTGTGTCCATTCCCATATCCCTCATGCTAGAATAAAATGCCTAAGACTAGAACTCATGTATTCTGTTCTTCATCTGAAGATACTTGTGAGTCTCTATTTTATGTGCCAGGACCATACTAGGCTCATGGTTGATATTCAATAGGCATTGGGTGGGTGAATTAGAGAGAGAATGAGTGATTGCTACCATTCCCAGATTCATTCTGTAAGCCTCTTTGGAGGAAGCATGAAGTCATTTTCCCCATACACCAGCATTTTAAAGCACTTCCTTTACATTTCTGATCCCCTTCTATTGTGCATAGGCCTCTAGATTGATATTTGAACATACAACTCCATCTCACTGCTGGAGACCCTTTATAGAATAGGAATTTTATATCCCCATTGTGGCTCACAAAGCCCCTTAGAAGCCACTTGGACGCATTTAAGTGTAGCCACACCAGGATTGGAAAGTCTCTGAGGGTGTGAAGATTGGTCTCAGGTAACCCAGGACCATGTTACTTGCAAATGGTTAATAGTCTCCTTTCCTCCTCTCTCCCAGATTATAGGAATCAGAGAGTAGGATAATTCTTTGCAGTCTGTGGGTGTTAGTAAATGAGATTAGCAGACCACCTTCCCCAGACCAAGGCAAAGTACATGTCTTTCACTTTGCACTTTCCATTTTCTTCTCTGATTCATGACTTCCCCATCAGGCCTGTTTGTTCTGTCTTCTCCAGGAAAAAAAAAAGTTCCAGTCTCCCTAAAAAGAAAAGATATAATTTTATATGATACAAGAAAGCAGAAAGGCAGCTGATTTTCACAAAAACACTGATTAAATGTGTGTTCACAGTAAGGCATGGCTTCGTTGAGTGGAGAAGCAGAGTATCAGAAGAGACAATGAAAAGAAAAGCAGCCATAGCGGACATCTTGATGGATTCAGTTGACATTTGATTAGTGTGGGCAGAGCAAGGACTACGTGATATGTGAAGAGACCACCTGTCTGAAAAAGAAGGGACCTGGAATTTGGGATCTGTTGTTCCCCTCACTCCTTCCTTCTCTGTGTCTCTCTCCAGACTCTTTAGAGAGCAGTTCTGGTAAATGAAGCCACTGAGGTAACATGAGAAGCCCCATTTCATCTGCGGTAAACCATGGCAACTGTGACCTGTGAGAAGATTCCACTCATCTCGAGTGATGCGGGGAGTGTCGAAGCACTGAATGATGCTACTGCAGCCTCTGTCTCCTTCCCTGCCAAGGCTAGAATGGCAGAGACAGGGAAAGAAGAATTTTTACAAATTTTAATATAGTTTTAAATCCCCAAAATAAAATCTGAAGCGAAATGCCCAAGTGTAAACATGATCACATCCCCTAACATGAACTGGATATTGTTTGTGTCTCTCCCACCTCAATTCATGTTGATACCCCAGGACCCAATGGGACTGGATTGCATTTAGGTCTTTTATGGGATAACTAAGGTCAAATGAAAACATAAAGGTGGCCCTAATAACTGAATTAGTGTCCTTTTAAGAAGAGACTCTCTCTCTTTCTCTCTCTCTCTCTCTCTCTCTCTCTCTCTCTCTCCCTCAGACACAGGGAGGCAATCTGCAAACCAGGATGATGGCCATCCTCGTCAGGTATTAAATTGACTGTCACCTTGATCTTGGACTTCTAGCCTCCAAAACTGTGAGAAAATAAGTTTCTGTTGTCTAAACCATCCAGTCTGTGATATTTTGTTATGGCAGCCCAAGCACAATAAAACATAATCCTCTGCAAATTACAATCTTTCACAGTCTGTCCCCCAAATGCAAACAATCCTTATGGTGTTTGCCTATTTTATGTGCATTTTCAGCATTTAATCCTCTTTATTTCACAAGGGATTGCTGTATTAAAACGAAGAGGAAGAAGAAAATAACTAACCTTCCTTTGCTGCTTATTAAATGCCAGTCGCTATACGAGCAATCTGTACATCATTCCCACTTAATATTCTTACCAGTCCTACAGGGCAACACCACTTTCCTTTCCAAAGATCTCCAGCTGCAGAAGAGACTTAATTTAACCTAAATGTGTCTGATTCCAAAATACAAGCTCTTTCTCCCTATAAATTATTTTTTCTTAAGTCTACATAAAAGTCTGATATCCAAAATAGGAGCAGAGTAGGCCTGTGGGTCTGTCCAGTCTTGAAAGACTAGTATTTAAAAATAAAAAAGAAAGCCTATTGTCTTAAGACCAGCAGCCCCACCGTCTAAAGGCTATGAAAGAGACTGGACTGTCTGGATACCTGAGCTTGGAGCTACCCTGGTTTGGAACTACCTAAGCTTGGACCCACATTTATGAAAGAGCAGAGACACACATCTCTCTCTCTCTTTTCAGACGTAGTATATAGGGAACAACATGAGGACAGCCAGTTTTCAAGAATCGTGCCAGTTCTGATGGTTGTGAGACTATCAGACCCTCCATGAGCAGAACCAAATCTTCCCCCGCCTTCCCCCAGATTTGCCAGTTGCTTCTTAAAGTCTCTTACCCTTGTTGAGACATGTTAGAGGCTGTCAGGGCTGTGTCATGACTATTATTTCCATGGAGATGGGAAGGACACAGTGAGAATATGAAAGTCATACCTCACTGCTTGCCAGCTCTGCTCTGAGGAGATGTTTGTGGGCGACAGGGATTTTGGGATCTCTGCTTTCTGCTGTGCTCAGTTAAGCACAGTCTTACCTCTATCTTACCTGGACAGTGGCGGAAGGAAAGAGGGCTCATTTGAAGGTTTGCATTTGCTACTCTGCATCTAATTACTCCATGGAGGGATTAGGCAGCTTTTCTATCTCTGGGCCCATAGCTAAAGCAGTGTTCCAGGAGGGCTGGAAGATAGAGACAATAATCTCTGAATCAAGATAACCTCACTAAGAGAAATTAGAGAACGAGGTGATCCAGGACCAACACTGTCATAGTACACAGACTATGATTAAAAAGACAGATGTCACTGTGGGTTAAAGTAAGGGAGTCACAAAAGAGGACTTCAAAAAATACACAGAAATTGGAAAGGAATAGAACTGAGTGAATAGTAGAGAAAATAATGTCTCATCCAAAGTAAGGTTACTTTCCAAGGTACTGGGGTCAGACTTCAACATGTAAACTTAGAGTGAGGGGTGAAGGACAATTCAACCCATACACATGGGTCAGTGGGAATGTATTCTTCCAATCCCAAGAAGTCCTGCACACTCCATAAAATAGCAGCTATATGAAGGCCGCGAAGTGAACAGAAAGGTCACACTGCCTTTGAAGAACTGAAATTTGTTCGCAGGCCTATCATGGGCAGAGGAGGTATGAGGTTCCACATGGTCTCATACTGAACCAGAGAATTCTGAGGCCTTCCCAGCTATAGGCAGTCCTACAGCAGGACAAGGCTCGAGAGACACACCCAAAGAGTGAGGAAGAGGATCAACACATTCAGGAAGGAGCCCGTGCAGTTTGGAGCACTTGAAACAGTACAGTACTTAGCACCTTAAAACTGCTTAGAGCTTCCTGCAAATCTTGTTCCTAATCATATGTTCATTCTCCAAGCTGTTTAATTCACCTAAATCCTGATCCATTATTTTTTCTTACCAATAATGCTTTCTGGGAGTGAAAATTCAGAGCTGCCAAATAAAAGCAGACTTGCAGTCTGGGAAATATTGAGTTCAAACACACTGGTGACATAAGATACCACAGGAGTGAGGCAAAGGTTCCCTGGCATAGCAAAAGGGCAAAGCAGAATTATTCAGCCATAAAGAAGAATAAAATTATGTCATTTGCAGAAAAATAGATGGAACTGGAGGTCATCATATTGAGCTGACTAAGCCAGACTTTTAAAGACAAATACTACAAGTTTTCTCTCACATGGAATCTAGATACACAAATACAAACAAACAAGAGCTGTGAGCCTAAAGAGAGGATTATTTTGGGGGGGAGACATAAGAAGGGGGACAGGGGACAGTGATGGAAGTAAATAAGATCAAAGTACATTATATGCATATGTGGAAATGTCATAATGAAATCCACTATTTCATACAATAAAAAAATTAAAAAGGACAAAGCAGACAAACCTAAGAATTAGGGGAAGTGGAAAGACAAGCAGGAGGGGCTTTGAAACCCATGGAGAAGTGGAGAAATAGACAACATGAAAGGCACTTCAGGAAGTTGTGTGACCTGCCTATCCCTGCCCAAGTGGGGCCATCAATTACAACTGGCCAGGCTTCCAAACTTTACACCCAGGCTCCTATCTGGGCACATTCTACCTTCTCAGAGCAGTCACTCTGTAGCTCTCCAAAAGGCTGGTCTTTACTAATTGTTCCCTCACTTGCTTTCTTGCTATATCATTTCATTGCTGAGAAATTCAAAATATTTATTTGTGTCATTTTTGTCTTAAAAATCAGTTCATAGTCAATTGCTAAATACTTATTCAGAACACCAAAATGTGCAAGTGCTCTTGTTGCCCAGTGAAGGATGAAAAGCATTCATTCAACCAATGCTGAGCGCCCGCTATCTGAGGCCCAGGGCTGTGGGCATGAACAAGACACAGCGCAGGTCGAGGGTTTACAGACTAGGAATGGAAGGATAAGGAGGGTCAGCAATCACCAGCCACATGGCAGCTGTTACAGTCAACTACATACTGGGCACTAAAGACACCCACAAGGGAACCCAGACTGACTGGAGGGTTAGAGAAAGTGTCCTGGAGGTGATGGTGAGACCATGGTGAATTAAGCAGATTGTGGATAAGGAATAACAAACTTTTTTCAGTCAAAGCAAGATAGTTAATATTTTTTAATTGTAGGTGGTGCAGTTTCTTTCACAACCACTCAACCCTCCCTTTACAGTGTAGACAATGCAGACACCATGCAAACAAATCAGTATGAGTGCTCCAGTTAAGCAGTATTTATGGACACTAAAATTTATATTTCAATTATTTTTTATTTTTCTTAACCATTTGAAAATGTAAAAGCTTTCCTTAGCTCACAGGCCATATAAAAGCAGATAGATTTCCAGTTAGGGCCTGTGGGTTGTGGATTGCTGAACCTGATCTAGATGAGAAAGAGGGCAAAGTAAGACATGCAGTGGAACAGCACCTGAGAAGGCATGCAGGCACCCAGGGGGCCAAGAGAGGAAAAAGGCTGTTATTTCTAAAAGATAAAGCCATGACTCCTGCGCAAATATAAAACAAACATGTGCCAAAGATTTTATTTAATTGATTATTTAATAAAGGGAACAGGAAAATGTTATAACCAGTTTGAAGGAGAAATTTTTTTAAAGCATTCAACTATAAGTACTGAAATCAATTGACTGGTGTCTATACGACAAGCATCATTTGCATGTCTACAAAGCACAATGTAATCACTTTCATTACTGTCAATATTCTAAGACTTTCAGAGCTGTAAAATAGCTCAGAGATAACAATAGACAGACATAAACAGGAAATGTGCACTACACTGGATACCCAGGAATCTTCTGCTTGTTATAAAGATACTTATTATTTTTCTTGCATAGTTCTGTGTGATTGGAGGGAAGGGATCTGTAACGCCTGGTTCTGTCATTCATTACCTGTGACGGGTCCCAACAAACTGCTATTTTTTCCTTCCTCCTCTACTTCCTTGCTGTATCAGCTCATATCAGGGGAATTAAAAGAAATGTTATTATCTGTGTGATCATGGGTGTATTACTTTTCTCACTGTCATGACAAAATACCTGATATAAACAGCATAATGGAGGAAAGATTTATTTAGGCTCCTATTTTCAGAGGGTGAAGTCCCTGGTTGTTTGGCCCTGTGAACTTGGGCAGAACATCATGGTGGCAGGAGCATGTGGAGGAGGAGGCTGTTCACCTCATGATGGACAGGAAGCAGAGAGAGACTGGCAGGAAGGATCCAGGCACAAGATACCCCACCTGCAGGAGTCACCCACCTCCAGTGACCTACTTCCTCCAGCAAGGTCCACCTCCTAAAGTTTTCAGAACTTCCCAAAACAGCACCACCAGTGGAGAACCAAGCATTCAACACAAGCCTGTGGAGGATATCTCATAATCAAACTGTAACAATGAGCAAAGTACTCAGTTTGCTTGTGTCTCAGTTTCCTCATCTAGAAAATGAGAATAATTTAGTGCCTGTCTTATAGGGTTGTTTAGTGACTTTCATTCTCCTACAAAACACTCCCATTTCTTTGATTTGCTTCTGGTATGCTAGATTGATCTGTACTACAAAGCTACCACCACACCAAAGAACAAAATAAAAGAAACCTGGCCATCTACCACCATGGGCTATGAGAGTGAGGAAGCAGAAGGGTGGCTGCAGATTGGTGTGTGGCTTTAGCTGAGTTATTTACTCTTTAGACTTTAGTTCCCTTATCTTAAAGACAAAGGACTATAATTTTAATTGTCTCCAGATTCCTTATTGGGTCTCACAGTATGACTATATTAATATTTTTTGTGTGTAGAATTGCTACAGCTTTTACCCATCTATCATCAATTTTAAAACTTGGTACATTTTAGCACTTTCTATAAATATTGAAATGCATTTTTAAATTCTTATGGGAATTATAAAAATAAATGGGCTGGACTTGAGCCTTCTGTTCTCTTAACTGCCCTGTGAGCCCCATCTACCTCAACCACTATAACTGTGGCACTCCAAGGCAGCTGCTATGGTAAGCAATCGATCCTGGAGAAGCTCAGACCCCAGCCACTGTAGGTTACATGGACCTTCCTGTCTTCCTCTGTTAGAGGAACTGGGAAAGTTGGTTATCAGCAAAACCCACGGGTAAACCCACTGAGGTTCTCTCCGACTGTTAAGGGTCTCTGCCAGGGGTCACTCTGCAGAAAGCAGGTGACATCAGCCCTATCAGAGAGGCGTTTCCACTTCCTCACTGCCTGCAGACTTTTGAGTCCTTTCAGAGCTTTGGCAGCCTGTGTCAGCTCCATGAACCACTGGGCTTTTAGCTTCATTCAGGCTCACCAAATCCCATTAAAACCTGACTAGCTGTTTCAAGGTCTTCTGAGACTGAGCAATCCTCCACACTCCCTGTCAAGACTTGCAAGGCTCCTGGGCCAATGAAGACACCTTAGCCCTCAAGAAGTCTCCTTGAGTCTGGGCAAGTCTTTTTTGCTGAGGCTTCCCCAGTGCTGCAGTTAGGTGGCCCCCAGGGAAGAAAGAGGTCAGTAGTTAAGCTATTCTGAGATGGAGACAGCTATCCAGGACAGAGCATCAATTTATAGGAAAATAGTGGATAGTGACCTATTCATGATTAATTGAAAGCAACTTTTGAAATCCAAACCATGTTGTCACTTTGAATTTCATTATAAAACCAGAGATACACATACCAAGGGAAACCCTCAAGATATGCTAACATCACTCAAGAATGCAACAAGACTTTTAAATTTATGTATTTCAAAAGAAATAAAAACACTCTTTCTGGAATTCCAATGTTTAAAATAAGTTTAAAAGACATATAAGTACTTAGTGCCTACATTTTTATGCTTTGCATAATAATTTAAAAGTCTAAAGAAAAAATAGTACTGGGACAATCAAAGAGATGGCAAACCCATCAAATAGAGAAACTGAAAAGTCCCTCAATTTCACTCCAACTCCCTGAAAAAGTTTCCACCTAAAAACCTAATACTGCCCTTTGGCTTCCTACTACCTGGGTATTTGGGGTTTGTCTAAATAAATGGAGGAAATTAGTTCAGCAAATATTGACTATAAGCATCCTCTGAGCTTGCCTTGAAATGGAAAAGACATGGTATCTTCCTTTCAGGTGACATGGTTCTAGTATGTCAGACATGAACAGATTAGCCTGATCTACAGGGAAGACAAACATAAACAAGAATAGCATCGATTTAAAATATAGCAATGAATAAAAACACATAAATACCAGGCAAGAGTCACTGAAAAACATCTCTACAAGAGCTTAAAGGAATATAGAACTAATGTTTGCTGAATGTATTCCCTGATATGTAAATGTGCTATAAAAATAAATATCTCATTTTGGCTCAGTTCACAACTATTAATTATTCTTCCATGAGACTCCTCCATGAACTTGTAGGAATCCCAAATGCATCTTTTCAAGTAACCTATACACTGACCCACTGACACTGCACAGGTTTGGGATGGTACTTTAGTATACTGATGGGTAAGAGCTAAGATCTGCCTTCACTTCAATCCTACCCCATAAACCGTGTTTGTAGAAGAATGGAACTCCAAACCACAGGGGGTTTTCCAAACTACTCACGCCTGCGATTCCAGGCATGGTTATACCTGCCAAAGCACAAGGTGAACCAAATGTCAGGCAAGTAAGACACTGCTAACCCAGTGAGGACTGGACAGAGCCTTGAGAATGCAAAGGAAAGAGTTTCACAGGCCCCCCAAAATAGATTGGGGTGGAGTTGGGGTCTTCAGTTTCTAAAAAATAAGCCACTGTAATTTAGCTTCAGTATCCAGCTGTTTAAAAATTGCCACAGAAACATGGTCCAAAATAAACAAAACAGCAAACAAAATATCTTTGCATTATCCCTGACAATTAAAATAGGTTTTAGGAAAAAAAAGACACTTGCTGTAAAAATTCTGCTCTACTTCCCTCTGTGTACCCAGGGTGCGTGTGTAAGTCAGAACCTAAAGCAAATAGCTTCACAGGTCGCCTTTTTGGCAGGTTTTGGAATCCTCTCTTCTCTTACTACCTGGGTGCCTCGGGGAAAACATTTTCTACTTAAATTGACTCTCACTTTCAGGTGTGTCTTTACATGCCCTGTCTGCTGCCTGTGCCTCTCCACACAGTCTCCCAAATCCCGGTAAGTACTGCTCGCCCTCTGTCTCACTGGCAAGGAGGCATTTTATGGGTTAAAAGAAAGTAACAGCAAGCTCGGAAGTTCTTTTAGCTATGTGGAGAGTCAGCATTGAGTAAAAACTGGAGTGTAACATATTAGAGCATATGTTATAATTATTGTGTTTACCGAACAAAAATCAGATGATGTTTACATGCAAGTTGATGACAGCGGAAGGCAGCACCTGTGAGAAAATTGAGGCTTGGTGGGATACGGCCCAGGATTTGAGTTTCTTTCTCTTGAGTGAAACTTCAAGTGATGTAGTGTTGAACTCAGCTAAAATGGGAAATAGAAAACCAGGATAAAGACTAGAGGTGAGAAATTTCTGAAAACGAAGGATGGGATGAAAAGGGCCATAACTAAAGGCACTGAAGCCTCCTGCAGAGTTTTTCAAGCTCAGCTCTGTTGATATTTGGGGTTGGATTATTCTTTGTTGTGGGGTCAGAAACTGTCCTGTGCAGCATCCCTGGCTTCTGCCCGCTGGATGCCAGTAGCATCCTCCTCTCCTATCATGCCAGCCAGTGTCACAGACATTACCAAATGGTCTCTGCTCACCCAACACCAGAGCGTGGACCCACAGTGTCCAACAGATGGACTTGCCACCCAGACCACTACAAATGCACCTGCTGCAGAATAGGTTCTTACTAAATGTCAGCTGTCCCTAGGGCAAGCAGCAGCTCTGGTCTTTACAGTGTGCACGTAGAAGCACTTAGATCAGTGGTTCTCAAACCTGAGCACTCATCAGACTTGCCAGGCTGCGCTGTGAAAGCACAGAAAGCAGAGTCTACGAATCAGAAGGCCATGGGCTGGGTCCTGATCATTTATTTGTATTTCTAACAAATTCCAGGATCTTCTGCTACTGCTGGTCCAGTGAAGTCCCCAATCACTAGGTTTGTCCAGGACTGAAACCTAGCTAAAACTAGGAAGTCCCAGAAACCCCAGATGATTTGGTCAGCTTCTTACGTCTGGGGAGCACACTTTGAGAGCCATGGTTTAAGGAGATAAGATGGAACAGGCAGGTTGAGAATTTAGACTTGAAGGGCTACAGGCAGAAGAATCAAGGACAACCCTCAAGTTTCTGACCCGAGTGAGTTAGTTCGTTATTCAGTGATCGCAAACTTTGCTGCCTATTGGAACCACCTGGGGGTCTTTGACAAATACTGATACAGGATCCTACCCCAACTATCCTGATTTAACTGGTGTGGACTGTGATCCTGGCAACAAGGGTTTGAAAAGTTTCCCAGGTGACTCTAATGTGCATCCAAGCTTGGAGAGCTCCGGGTTATCCCTTCCGTCAGAATGGAATCCAGAAGAATTCTGGATGAGGCTTCAGTGTTGTGAGCCATCAGTGTCCTCATCAACACTGGATTTAGGTGAAGCATGAGTTCTATCACCAGAGACTCCAACTTTATTAGTTTGAGTAGGACCTGAACAGTGTTGGTTTAAAAACCTCTGTGGGTACATACAATGGAATATTATTCAGCCTTAAAAATGATTGAGATTGTGACACATGCTGCAGCATAGACAAGCCTGCAGGTCATTGTGCTAAGTGAAGTAAGCCAGTCACAGAAAGATAAATACGGGATGATTCCACTTATGTGAGATACTTAAGGTAGACAAATTCATAGACGGAAAGTAGAATGTTGGTTGCTAGGGGCAGGGGACAGGAGGGAACACAAGGACTTGTTCAATGGCTATAGAGTTTCAGTTTTGCAAGATGAAAAGAGTTGTGGAGATTGGCTGCACAATGTAAAGGTATTTAGCACCACTAAACTGTACACTTAAATGGTTAAGATGGGGCTGTGTGTGTTGCTCACACCTATAATCCCAGCTACATGGGAGGCAGAGATTGAATGATCATCGTCTGAGACTTCCCCAAAGAAAAAGCATGAAGCCCTACTTGAAAAATGACTAAAGCAAAAAGGGCTCAAGTAGTAGAGTGCTTGCTTAGAAGCACAAAGCCCTGAGTTCAAACCCTAGTTTAAAAAAAAATAATAAATTTTATTTTGTGTGTATTTTTACCACAATTAAAAAGAAATAAATATGTTTTAAAGAGAGTCACTAAAAAACATCTTCCTGAGTGTTTTTGGAAGATGGACCTGGGCCTGCCAGTCTCAGTAGAGCTGCTCAGCTCTACTACTGCGTGACTCTGTCATTTACTTCCTCTTTTTTTTATTATTCATTTATTCACATGTGCATACATTGTTTGGGTCATTTCTCCCCCATGTCCCCCTCACCCTGTCCCCCCTTCCCCCCTCAGCTCCAGGCAGGTCCTGTTCTGCCTTTATCACTAGTTTTGTTGCAGAAAAGAGACAAGCATAATAACATAGCATTTTTGCTAGTTGAGTTGAGGGTAGCTATCCAGAAATGTTCCTAGCATTGCTTTCGTGTACCATGTTATATGACCCATGTTGATTCATCTCTGACTGATCTTTACCCTGGTTACTGATCCCCTTCTCATGATAACCTCTGTCACTTTAAGGTTTCTGTATTAGCTCCTCTGGAGTGGGGACATCAATCGCTTTCATGTTTTGGGTTTTCTACCTATTTTTATATCACCAAAATGTGCTCTCCCCTTGTCACGTGATCCACGTCCAACCACATTGCTGCATTTGCCCTAGATCTAAAGTCCGCATATGAGGGAGAACATAAGATTTTTGGTCTTCTGAGCCTGGCTGACCTCACTCAGAATGATGTTCTCCAGTTCCATCCATTTACCTGCAAATAATAAGATTTCATTCTTCTTCATGGCTGAGTAGAATTCCATTGTGTGCAAGTACCACATTTTCTTGATCCATTCATCAGTAGTGGGGCATCTTGGTTGTTTCCATAACTTGGCTATTGTGAATAGCACTGCAATAAACATGGGTGCGCAGGTGCCTCTGGAGTAATCTGTGTTGTATTTCTTTGGGTATATCCCCAGGAGTGGGATTGCTGGATCATATGACAGGTCTATGGTTAGATTTTTAAGAAGCCTCCAAGTTTTTTTCCAGAGTGGTTGCACCAGATTGCATTCCCACCAGCAGTGGATTAGGGTTCCTTTTTCCCCACATCCTCGCCAACACATGTTGGTGGTGGTATTTTTGATGATGGTTATTTTAACAGTGGTGAGGTGGAATCTTAGTGTGGTTTTGATTTGCATTTCCTTTATGGCTAGAGATGGTGAGCATTTTTTCATGTGCTTTTTTGCCATTTGAATTTCTTCTTTTGAGCAAGTTCTATTAAGTTCAGTTGCCCATTTCTTAATTGGTTCATTGATTTTAGGAGAGTTTAGTTTTTTAAGTTCCCTATATATTCTGGTTATCAGTCCTTTGTCTGATGTATAGCTGGCAAATATTTTCTCCCACTCTGTGGGTGGTCTCTTCAGTTTAGAGACCATTTCTTTTGTTGTGCAGAAGCCTTTAAATTAATTCAATTTTATGAAGTTCCATTTGTCCTTCCTTTCTCTTAGTTGCTGGGCTGGCTGCTGGGGTTCTATTGAGGAAGTCTTTGCCTATACCTATTAGTTCCAGAGTGTTTCCTGCTCCTTCCTGTAGTAACTTCAGAGTTTCAGGTCTGATATTTAGGTCCTTGATCCATTTTGAGTTGATACTAGTACAGGGTGATAGACATGGGTCTAGTTTCAGTTTCTTGCAGATGGATAACCACTTTTGCCAACAACATTTGTTGAAGAGGCTGTCATTTCTCCATCTTATATTTTTAGTGCCTTTGTCAAAAATAAGGTGTGCATAGTTGTGTGGCTTCATATCTGGGTCCTCTATTCTGTTCCACTAGTCTTCATGTCTGTTTTTGTGCGAGTACCATGCTGTTTTTATTGCTGATGCTTTGTAATATAGTTTGAAGTCAGGTATTGTGATACCTCCTGCATTGTTCTTTTTGCTGAGTATTGCCTTTGCTATTTGCAGTCTCTTGTGCTTCCAAGTGAACTTTAGAGTAGATTTTTCAATCTCTGTGATGAAAGTCATTGGGATTTTGATGGGAATTGCATTAAACATGTAGATTGGTAGTACAGCCATTTTTACTATGTTGAATAATGTTTTTACATTCACCATTTGAATTAAAATAATAATGAGGAGGCATAAGTTTTTGCTTTCCAAGCTGACAAAGATTTAAAATTCAATATTGAAAAGGGCTTAGGTCAACAATGTTCCCATAGGCCGTTGTGACACATCAACTGGGACAAGCTTTCTGCATGAGAGTTTGACAGTAACACCAACAGCTGCTCGCGCGCGCGCGCGCACACACACACACACACGAGTGCAGACACAGGCGCATATGCATGTGGTGTGTGCTTACATATCTGTGTGCATGTACATTTACATACCCTATACACGCATGCATGTCTCTATACACATCACACACACACATTCCTTGGTCTATTATTTTCACTCCAGGGAATAAATGTATGAAGCAAATATTTAGCAGAAATATTTAAAATAGGAAAATATTAGAACCAAAGTACATATGAACCAGTAGAAGAGTCATTTTTGTAAGCACACATTAATTGTACAATGTGATGGACTTCCTTGTGATGTAGCCACACGTTCATATAATATACTTTGATTATATTTACTCCTGCTGTTACTCCACCCCATCCCAGATGCCCGTCTTTTTAACCTATCTTGCAGTTTTTTGAAATGGGTTTCATTATGACTTTTTCATACATGCATTCAATGTACTTCCATCATATTCTCCCCATTGGTCCTCTCTTTTTCCCCCCTACCTCCCACTGGTCCCCCACCCCAATAGTCCCCCTTTTTTCTTTATTTTCTTTACTTATTTTTGGCAGAACTGGAGTTTGAACTCAGGGCTTCCTGCTTACCAGGCAGGTGCTCTATTCTTGAGCCATACCTCCAGCCCTTTTTGGTTTATTTTTCAGATAGGGTCTCATACTTTTTGCCTGAACCATGATCCTCCTATCTCTACCTCCCAAGTAGCTGAGATTATAGCTTTGAGCCACCATACCTGGCCTTTTTTTTTTTTCTGTAGATCTAGATTCCATATGTGAAAGAAAGCACACAATATTTGTCTTTCTAAGTATGGCTTACTTAGTTTAACATGATGCTCTCTAGTTCCATCCATTTTCCTGCAAATAATGTAATTTCATTCTTCTTTATGGCTGAATAACACTCCATAGTGTATATATATTATATTTTCCTTATCCATTCATGTGTTGATGGCCATCTAAGCTGATTCCACAGCTTGGCTATTGTGAATAGTACTACAATAAGCATGGGTGTGCAGTCTTAAGTGAAGTTAATCAGGTTCAGAAAAACAAAGGTTGCATGTTTTCTCTCATATGTGGAAGACAGATTCAATGCAAACAGAAGCATTATCAAATACACATATAAATATATAGAGAAAATGTTGCCAAAAGTGGGACTGTTAGAGGAGGCTAAGAGAGGAGGAAAAGAAGAAAAGAATGAGAGTGAGTGAATAATATTGAAATACATCGCATCTATATAGGAACAAGACACAAAAAAGCACACTGAAAACTGTTGAACAATACAGGGTGGTGGTGGGGGCAAGGGGAGGAAGAGCAGTGGAGGGCATTAGATGATTTAAGCACAATATAATTACAGAAAAATGCCAAGGCAAAATCCCCACTGAACAATGCTGAGTCACCCAAACAATGGACAGGAATGTAGAATAGGTTGTGTTGAGGGGAGGTTGCTAGTGGGAGGGGAAGAGAGAATGAAGAGGATAAAGGAGGGTGAATATGGTTGAGGTACTTTCTATACATGTATGAGTATGGCACACTGAAGTTATTTTAAGGGAAATGGGGTAGGATGGAGAATAATGGAGGGGATGTACCAACCCGGGATATAACATATATATATATGGAAATGTCACAACAAAACCTCCTTTTTAACTATCATATACTAATAAAAGTGTTAAGAAATAAAAATAGAAAATTTCTCTCCTCAAAAAAGAAAAAATGTATATGCCTCTCTTATGCTGACTTACTTTCCTATGAGAAGAGGCACATATCCTGGTTCCTCCGTCCAGAGGGATATTTTGTAGTAATTAAAAATACTAGTGTGGGAGAGCAGTTTTTCTCCTTGGAAAAACTTGGAGTTTCCAAGTGCCTTGGAGCAAGGGAGGCCTCCCTCCTGAGGGACACAGTCAAACCTACAGAGGAGAAGGACACAGCCAAAACTACAGAGTTTGTTTCACAGAGGCTCCCAAGTCATCTTGATGCTCCTCACTAAACTAAAAATCACTAACTAAAGAACATAGCTGTTGGAACAGAAAGATGTCTGGGCTACATTGATTGAAGCAGGTGAGCTATACGATATCACTTTTATAAATTCTGTACATGTAAGGAAAAAATATAGAACATACAGCAAGATGCTAACTACTTTTCTCTAGGTGATGGTACTGCAGGTTACATTCTCTTGATTTTTGCCTAATTTTCTGAATTTTCTGCTTTTCTATGATGAGTACGTATTAACTGTGCAGCTTATTAGAATAAATTTTTAAGCAAGCATGGGCAAAAATAGGTTAAAAGTAAATTTGCAAAAAAAATTAGGTTTCGTTTTATTTCCTATAAACTATTGAATTCTGCTGTTTTGAAATATGGCAAACATTACTAGTAAATATTTTTAAAATTTTTATATCGTCTTACATCTGAAGAAATGCGATATTGTGACTATTTTGATTTTAAGAAGGATTAAAAACCAGGAGACAAATTTGAGGGCCTTTATAACATGTGATGGTGTCAATTGTAGCTTCTATCAGTGACTGACCTTAGTTTTTGTTGTTGTTGTTTTTTAACCTAGCATGATTGAGCTTAATAACTTACTGACACAAGAATGCAATTTCAACTGACCCTTTTTTTGCACCTTGGTGAGTATTTGCTGTGAAAATCCATTTTTTTATTATATTCCATTGTCTACTACTAAAAAATGTAGTAGAAGTAGCCTTTTAAGTATATCCACTTATTTTTCTATGCTACTATGTTTGCATGGCTACCCACAGTATGACTGTGTCAAACAACTGGAAAATTCCACACATAGCTTTCAGTTGCCCCTTACTGGAATGCTATCACTAGCAGGTAAGCAGGTAATATAAGATACTAACGAACACTGAGTAGTTCCAGATTCTTAATTTATAAATACAATGCCCTCCCTTGTTTTTATTTATTTGTTTTCTTTTTTGCAGTGCTGGAGTTTGAACTCAGAGCCTTACACTTGCTAGATAGGCAGCTCTACCACCTGAGCCACTTCCCCAGCCTGCCCCACTCCCTGTCTTTCTTAAATAGCTTTGCTTTGAATATAACGCCTTTCCCAGTAATGAGGTCTTGTGAAGAATTCACAGGCAATATTCCCTCCTCTAAGTAAGCAGCTAAAAGACCACATTCTCCATGCTTCTGCTGTCTTTAATAAGCTGAGAATAATTTGCATTAATCATAGAGAAGATGGTTCCAACAGTGACTCTTTGATCCTGACTTTTCTGTGACAGCCCTGCCTTTAGTTACTAAGTCCTCATCAATTGCTCTGAGTCTTCTCTTCAAAGATTCCTGCTGAATTTCTTCTAGGCAGCAAACTTTCAGAATCTTGCCATTTCATTTTGTAATTCCCAAACCTTGAGGTAATTTCCCAGTTAGAATTGCTGGTAATGGAGGCCAGAAGGACAGCTCCAGATGGTGAATGTTCTTTTGTTCTCTTCTGGGAGTTCCCTGCCACAGAGAGGCACAGCCTCAGGCCAGTGAAGGCAGAGACGCCAGAGTCATCTATGGGCTCCATCTGTACTCTACTTCCCAGGACCATGGGGCTTGAATCTGGCCCCATACTGTCAAAAAAAGAGTTGTTCTAATCTACAGCTGCCTTGGGAGTTCTCTTTGGAATTAAACTAGTATCCCAAACCAAAACGACCACTGACAATCACTTCACCTTCTCCCTTCTGTCACTTACACCTTAAAAAAGTTCAAAGCCACTCTTGGTTGCTGAGCCACGATCCCTTCTCTCTTTGTGGGACAAACCTTCCAAACTAAATTAGCTTTGGCAGAAAAGGCCTCACTTTAGTGGATCCTGGATTCTTAAACCCAAGCTTACCCTTATCAAAACCTAGTCTCTAGGGTTGCTTCAGGTCTAACTCACAAACCCCATGGCTCACACATCCTCAGCACGGGTGATTTCTGGTGCATAGTTTGCCCACATCATCATTGGACATTTTGCTGATTGGTAGTTTGACTGTAGACATTTTATAAATATTGGGGCCCCTTTGAACAATTTGCCTTGCATTCTGACTCAGGAAGAGAAGGAAAAAGAACCATAAAAAGTGCATTGGCCCTTAGGTTTTAGAAATTGTATGCAGAGTATCAACCTTATTTAACATGTGTTCCTTGTCGCCCTAATGATTAATATGTGTGGGTATATAAATGTGTGTGTTCACATCCTCTAAAACACTGAAATGAACTCAAAAGTATATATACATGATTAAGAAAATTACAATGTACAAAAAATGCTAAATAGAAAAATTACATAATGAGTTATTTCTGCAGTTGATCCTTCATTCTACAGAAAATTTCCTGCACATTCTCTTTATATGACCAGACCTCCTGGATTCATTTAAATAGCATTCTGTCTTCATGTTGTGTGTCATTTTTGAGCAATGCATTTTTGTCCAAAAGATATAAACATCTTTATTCCCTGAATCGATTCTAACCTGTTGCTAATGTGATAATCTGGCAGTTCCCATCTTGAGTCCAAGAAAGATACTGCCAAATCTATGTTCAGGTCTGAAGCTTTAATTATGTGTATTTCTAGCCATTTTGTGTCAAGTGTTGTAGACTAAAGTTCATATTTGCACTTACTATTACAGAAATAATACTTCAATTTCTGCAAGTCTTGGAATATTTTTTTCTGAAGAGTGCTCATCTGATCAAAACAAGTTTGGCCAAGTCAAGTTATAAAAACATGTTAAATCTCTAAGGCAAAAATTCCAATAAAATAATTCAGGATGTAACTTGCCTAAATGAATAAATCCCCAGAAGGGAAATCTTAGTTAATCACATTAGCATCAGCAGAACTATTATACCTGACCTTCTTTTTTTAAAAACTCCGCCCATTGGAATCCGAATTTCTGAACAGTTATTTATCCTGGATGCCAATTCCAGGAAATAAAATAAGATGTGGTTTGGGTTGTTGGATGAATAAAAGAAAAAGTCCATAGTAATCTAGGATAATTTATTAGACCACAAAAAAGTATAAGCTGGAGCTAACTCTTTTCACATAACTAGCTCAAAGAAAGAGAAGGAAATGTGGTGCCTTTGATTTCGAATAATAATCTTTACAGGCAGGTTGAGGATAGACAGTCCCCTGCTGGAACTACAATTTAGTAACTGTGGGAAAGGAGACATCATGTCCCATCTTCGCAGTGTAGAATTCATGAGCTATCTGGATAAGTTTCATGTCTGCTATTTACTACAAAATGACCACATTAATAAGACAGTTTGTGTGGAGAGTGTGTACATAAAAGAAAGAATTTGATTTTTAATAGTCTATATTTTTGGAGATCAAGATGAAAGAAAGAAATCCATTATATGTAAGACGAGTATATGAAAACAATCTTTCTTTATACTTTACAACTGAGAAGTCTGAAGAGAAGCAAAACTTATTTCAGAGCACGGAAATTATTTTTCATTGTAGACCCATCCCTCTCACTCCTGTCTACCAAAATGAGGGCTTGGCATAAATTTTCACATCTCAAGGGAAAACTACATAAGAGCAGCTGGAATATGTCATGTGTGAGATTAACTTTGTTCATCGTCCAGAGGCTGATGGGTGTTTGCAGGAAGGGTGTTTGTTTACTTTTTATTTTGAGATCATTGTAAGTGCACACACAATTGTAAGAAATAAAACAGAGAACTCCTGTATACCCTTCATCTAATTTTCCTCAATGGTGACATCTTGCATAACTGTCGTACACTGTCTCAACCAGGAAACTGACATTGATAGAATACACTGACCTTACTCGCATTGCACCATTTTTACACGCATTCATATACATGTATCCATTTAATTCTGTGCCATTTATCATGTGTATACATTCGTGTGACCATCACCACCACCACCATCAAGATACAGAAGTTTCAGGGTGGGGGCATGGCTCAAGTGGTAGAATGCTTGCCTAATACTGAGTGTGAGGCCCTGAGTTCAAGCCCCAGTACCACAAAAAAAGAATCCAGATGTTTCATCATCTAAAGTGTCCCTAGTACTACTCACCTTCCTAGCTTCTGACAGCCATGAATCTGTTCTCTGGCTCTATAACTTTGTCATTTAAAAATGTGATGTAAATGCATTGTGCAGTGTATAATAACCTCTTCTCAGTCAGCATAATTCCCATGAGATCCATCAAAGTTGTTGCTTGTACCACTGGTTACCCATGGTTTGGTTATCAGTTTTTGTCCCTAAACTGGGTCCTTCTTCCCTCTTAGAATTGTGGAACCAATAACAAGAACTTCTGTTGTTGTTGTTGTACTGGGGGTACAATGTGACATTTACAAAAGCTCTTATAATATATCTTAGATTCACCACTCCATCATTCTCCTTTATCCCTCCTCCTCTATTCCTGGAAGAGTTCAACAGGCCACATTTTTCCATTTACATATATGAGTACATAATATTTCTACCATATTCACCCCCTACACCTTTTCCTTACATCCTCCCTCCCACTGCTACCAACAACCCCTCAGACAGAACCTGTTTTTCTTTCCTGCTCTCCATTTTTAACAATTCAATTTAGCAGTGAAGGAGACTTTTATTCTTGGCCAAGAAAGGAGAGACCAACTCACAAATCTGCCTCTTGACCTTTCGGGGGTTGAGAGTATAATCCATATCTATAATGATATGGAGTGGAAGAAATGAGGGAGGTGGGCTAATAAAGGGGAGAAATGTTCATGTCTTTTCTGGGAACAGGTGGAGATTTTCTGGGGATTCGTGCACTGACTCTTTTTGCTTCTTTTATGGTTTTTAGTCATCACCATAGCAATTATCAACTGTCATAGAACTGGAAGATGTGTCATTTAGCATACCTAGAAGTTGTCTGTGGTCACTCAGGCAGCTGTCTTAGAGCCAACCAGTTTCAACCACAGGCTTCCTGTTCTCAATGAGAGCAAGGAGAAATTCAGTAAAACCACCTAGGCAGTACTCAGGGTAACAATTTGCTCCTTTTTATCAATAAATTCTATTCCATAATATGGATTTACCATACCTTGTTTAATCATCCATTCATTGAAGAACACTTAGGTTGTTCTCAGTTTTTTGGCAACTACAAATAAAGATACCATGGATGTTTGCACACAAGTTTTTGTGTGAACATAAGTTGTAATTTGTCTGGGATAAATACCTAAGAGTGCAACTTCTCAGCATAATTTTGTAAGAAACCACAATACTTTTCTCAGAATGCCTGCAACCTTTATCTGTCTCCTCCAGGGATGTACAGAAGATCCAGTTTTTTCACATCCTCCTTTAACATCTGGGTTATCACATTTTTTATCTTAACTATTCTGATAGGCACATAGTAATAACTTATTATGGCTTTGGTTCACATTTCTCTAATGATTGATAATGTTGAAATCTTTTTGTGTGCCTATTTATTGTCAATATGTCTTCCTCAGTGAGATGTCTGTTTATGTTACTTGATATTTTTTCCTTTGTTATTGGTGGTGTTAGTGCTGGTGGTGCTGCACAGGGGCCCCGATTTGTTTTTTAATGTTGAGTTTGGAGAGCTCTTCATAAATTCTAGACAAAAGAGTTTATTGGTATTCCCATAGCTTTTTCACCTCCTCATAAGCTTGTTCTCAGAGTAAAAGTTTTTAGCTTTGATAAGGCCTAATTATTCAATTTTTCCTTTTGTGTACCATGCTTTTGGGTTGATTTTTAAAATTCTTTGCTTATCCCTAAGTCCCCAAAATTTTCTCCAACATTTTACAGGACTTTCATAGTTTTACACATAAGTCTGTGATCCATTTTGAGTTACTATTGATGCAGTGTGATGTGATATTTTGCTAAAGGATGTTTAATTGCTCCAGCAGCATTTATTGAAAGGTTGTCTTTCCTCCTTTGAATTGTTTTTGCACCTCAAAAATCAGTTGGCCATATTTGCATTAATCTATTTCTGGATTCTTTATTCTGGTCCATTGATCTACCAACATCACACCTGATATTTATTGTAGCTACATGGCAAACTTTAATGTCAGGTAGTGACATTTCCTTTTTTTTTTTTTTTTTGAGCTATTTTAAGTCCTATGCCCTTCCACTCAAAGGCCATTTTATTTTTTACAAAATCACCTATCTACAATTTGAATTTTAATGAAGAGAAAAACTAATACCTAGATTATGGCCTCCAGAATCAAGCAGGATTCTAACACTTTAATATTGTCCCATTCAAATACACCTTTTATAAGAAGAAACACAACTCTTTCTGTAAATAGCTGTCTACAAAATATCACAGTAGACTGTAATACTATGTGCATTAAACTTTATATATGTGCTAACTTTAGATCTTAACTCTAATAAGATTCTCCTTCATTTTCATCAAGCTTCCCAACAATTAGTCAATCTATTAATGTTATTGCTTACAAAAAGTTTAATACATAACACAATGGAGAAAATTCTATAAGCAAGAATTAGTTCAGGCTACCCTTCCCATCCCAGTTGCACATATAGGTATTTAACAGTTAACTTGGAATGATTAAAATGCTTGTCCATGTGGACATAGATTTTTCTTTTGTTTCCCTTTTATCTAACTTGATAGCTCTCAAATATTTATCTTAAGATTTGTGTTCATAAGTCCATGTATGTTGTACTGTGTGGGCAATTTATGAAATGTTCTAGAACGATTTTTATCACATGTCACTTACAGCTTATATTAATTTCTGAAATTAAACTTTAAATTAGTGTTCAAGCAAGACATGGTAATTCCCCACTTCCAGAATTGAAGCATTTTTAGTAAGTTAAGACACTTAAGTAAGATGAAATTTAGTATTTCCCAAAGTGTTTTCCTAGTGTTGCATGGAATATTAATCTAAGCTTTATAAAAATGTCTTCCATGAAATAAATTTGAGAAATTCTAAACTATAAAGATATCTGTTTTTGTTTTTTCACAGAAGCATTTGAAGAGACATTAGCAACAAATGTCGATTATGAAGACCTAAGAAAGGGATATAGGATGCAGCATCTCCCAAATTTTTTGTCCTCTGCATCTTTTTTTGAGGAGCATTCTGCTGATCTAGAATCCAATTCAACACATTTTTGGAAGCACTTCACTTTAACCAAGTCTGTAATTTGAATAAACTGAGACTCAAAAATTATTACATTTAATGTCACCTAACAAAGTTGGAGTAACTCATCATATGTTAGTAAACTTAAGGATCTGATACTTCTTGACCCAATATTAAGTAATCATATAAATATCTAAATATAGTTATATCAAATATGTTAAATAAACATATAAATATCTAACTATAGCAAGGTATTTACCAACCTGTCCATTCTGTCACTCTGTAGTCTAACCCTGGTTCTATTGTAGACTTGAATGAAGCAATATTTTTTTCTAATTCAATGTCAGTTTCTCCTTGAGGTCAAATTTTACTTGGAAATATACAAAGTTAGAGTTTTGATTCAGATTGTTTTAGATGTCTTGATATCAAAAGGATTTATTGGTGTTTTCTTCCTCTGTCTCAAGAAAGAGAAATACTTGCCTGAATTTAAAACCCCCAACCTGTCCAGATCCTCTGCTTAGAGCTTATGATCCTTTTTTCCATTATATAAAAATATTTTTAAGAAATAAAAAACGGCTACTCTATGGACTTTTTCCAATCAATGGCAACTGACTTTTAAGTCACATAAGTTCCCTTCCATCACCCCTCCTTTTCTATATGACATTTAGGACGTAATTGTGTTTTATATTATTCATTATTATTACTACTACTATTTGATGGTAGTTTGGTAAGCTAGAATCTTAATACACTTATAATTTTTCCATCATATAATTTTTCATATGAATGGTTCCAAGTTTGCTTGCTGGGTGGTATTAAGTGAGACCATTTTTGAATCTCAATTTATTGAAATTACACATTTGAATCAAATATAAGTACTTCTCAATGTACTGAATTGAATTCTGATATAATACTTATATATTTCTCTAGGACTTAACATTTAAAACAGGTAGAATTTTAAAAATAGTTTTTAAACAGACTCATGATATCTTAAAGACTACACATGAACAGGAAAGGGGAAAACCGAGGTGACAATTGTGGTGGTGTTCCTCCTGCAAGATCACTGGTGACCAAATCCCTTCATGTCAGACATGTTGGACAGCAAGTTAAAACAGGCTAAGTTTGACACACGGACTGGACTCTGCCTCTCACTTTAACCCAAAGGAGCATGCTTCTGCCCACGGTGTATCTGACAAACAATTTGGGTTATAAAGGGGTTCAATTGAATTTACATATTTTAAGAGAAAGTTGTTTCCCAAAGGTTTCTTAAATTCTCTCGTTTCTTTCATGCAGGTTGGACAAACAGACGTCACTGACAGGGTTAGGAGTCTCCTTCCTTAAGTCTATACTTCACTCTTCATTATTTGCCCTAAAATGCCACACAAAGAATTCCCAGTAAATGGAGGCTGTCTCAGATCAGGTTTCCTCAATCAGCATGTGACTTATTGAGCGTGCTCTCTCCAGTAAGAGGTGGAGAGTGTTGGGCACAGGCTGTGGTCCCAGCTGGAGTAAGGCTCCAGCCAGATGCCAAGAGGAGGCACTGAGCATGAATCGCACCATGGAGTTGATCCCAGCTCCATCAGCCATAGGCTACGGGCTGCCCCAGATGGGAGAAGGAATGCAGATGGTATCCTCTCAGAGGTTGGGGATTTCAGCCAGGCTGAGAGCACCAGCAGCATCCACAAGCATGAGCTTAAGGATCCACAGAACCAGTATTAAATGTAAATAAGCTGGATGCATGGCTCAAGTGGTAGAGCACTTGCTTAGCAAGCACAAGGCCCTGAGTTCAAACCCCAACACACCAAAAAAAAAACAACAAAAAAAACAAAACATAAAAGTAAATCAACTGCTAACTTTCCAGCTTAACCAGTTGCTTCTTGAGGCCTTGTGCTATCCTTGGGCTACCTTCTATGTAGCTGTTTCTGTTGTGTTCAAGGATGGCTCAGTTGCTTGAAAGCTCAAGATGAATGCAGCAGGGGTGCCTGCCGTCCTACCCCAGGCAATCTCCTTGTGGGACGTAGCACACAGCTTACAGCATCCTCTACCTGCGGGCTGAATGGAGCCCAGAAATACTGCATCCTCAGCTACCTAGAGGTGGGTGGTTCCTTGTTTACTGACTGGATATTATGTAATCAGTGATGTTGACTTTTCCTGTATGCATGGACCACGGAGACAATACTACAGACGAGACAATGCTCCTCCCTGAACTGACACAGGAAGTGTAATTCAGTCTAGGAGACCTTGACTATTCAGAAAACATGGAAGATCTGCCTAATTTCTATTTGCTGTTATCTTCAAAATTAAAAAAGTCTTGTTGGCTCAAACTTTGAAGGGAATTACTATAAACTCTTCAGTCTACTTGGCTGCCATAGTCACTCCTATAGAGCAGAACATAATTGACTCATTCCGTGGAGATCAAAGACCTCTCAGGCCCTCGAGGTCATGGTGCTGACCAGGAGTTCCCATTGCTCTGTTTTAGATGGATAAAGGGAGGTGTAGAACTCTAGATGGATTGTACACCAACCTCATGATACCACTTCGAAGTTGTATTGCCTCAAAACCATAAATTTCCAGTGCAACCATATTTTTGTGCCAATATCCAGATTTAGTAGAGAGCCAGTGGCTTCCTTCTTGTGCACTGGCAGCAGAACAAGCATCCAAGGTCATCTGTGTGTCATACCTGCTGAAAACCCTGAGGCCATCAAGTCCGCCCCTTCAATGAGAGGATGTGCAGGAAGGAAGTTGGACATATGCCTAACGGTAGGGGCCAGGCTTTTCCATGTATTGTTTATTTAAGGCAACCTGTTTAGGTCTCTAGGAAGTGCATTGTATTCTAATTGGTTTCTAGTAAAAGATGATGATTATAAATAAGTGGAGACAATACTTGGGTGCTTAGCACTGTTCTAAGTTTGGGAAGTACTTATGTAAGAGAGTGAGGTCTCTACATTTGCAAGGAAATTACATGATGGAAGTTGTGCTCAACACCAGGCCAGGTGGGATGGATGCTCCTTCAAGTGACTTTACTACGTCCAGGTCCAGTGAACAAAAATGTAGTTCTCAACTCTAACATTAGAAACTTAATTTGTTCTTCAACCTCTGGCATTTGTTGTCACGAGCCAACATAATCTGATAAAAACTAGAAAGTGTGTTGTTCTATCTCAAAGTTACACCACCAAAGAATAAGAGCCAGTCAAAAAATTAAAGGCTTATTTTGTCTACAGAATGACAGAAATCTTAGAAAACTTAGAGCTGAGGAAAGAAAAACCTTAAAATATTTCAGGTTGACAAGTATTAGCGGTGGATCTGCAGTTATTAGTCTAGGTAAATATTCGTGCAGCATAGAGAATGATTTTCCCCACTCATGTTCTAAGAAGTAGCTATCAAGCAAAACATATTCTTCAGAGTCTACAAGTCAACACTGACTGACTGCATTTCCCAAGTTGCTACTACCACACCTATTGGCCACAACTAAACATCCTCTGCTGTCCTTCCACTGAAGACCATGCTTCTAAAATATTTATAGAACAATAACCTATATAACCTAAAGTTAGACATTTCCCCAGTAATTTTCATAAGATTATTGGAACTACTTTGAAGACTTGGCACCTGTCAATGGGCATCACAAGATTTCTGGTTATCTCTAGAGCCTGGGACAAGCCCGCTCATGTACAGAATTGAGCTAGCATTGACTGGGACTTAATTTTCAAAGGACATTTTGATTTTCTTCCACAATAACTTAGGGTGGCCAGTGATTCTACAATGCACTGATTATCCAGATCTCATGACGGGCTGGTTTACTTTGACAGACCCCAGCTGAAACAATCATTAAAATCCTCACCCATTCCAGTCAACAAATTTTACTGAGCAGCTATTATATCCAGATGCTATTCTAGTTAATAAGGATATAGAAAGAAAAAGACCTTGTCCCCCTTTAACTTCTAATTCAAATTCAGATTCGAATTCAAATTTGAATGACGGAGACAGACAATAAATCAGCAATGATCTACTATAGCCTCCAACACAGACAAGGACTCAGCAAATACATAAAATAGGACAGAGTGGCAGAATGACACTTCCCCACCTCATTTTAGATTTGAAAGTCAGAGAAGGATTTTGGAGAGGCTGGGACCTGAAAGAAGGGAAAGAGCAAGAGACATGAGTATTTGGAGGGGAGAATAGCTTGTGATAAGACGGGTTCTTGGTGTGCTTGAGGAAGAGCAAAGTAAGTATAGCTGGAGCTGAGTGAGCCAAGGGACGACAGATGGAAGTAAAGGCAAAGTGACCCCACTCAGACCATGCTGGGTGTGGAAACCATGGTAAGGACAGATCAGACAGAGTTTTCCAAGTACCTGCTGGCTGAGGACCCATGTTGTAGGTGATTCCTGGCAGCGAAGCTTGTAAATAAATAAATAAATAAAGTTTGTAATAAATAAATTCCTAGAAGTGCTGTAAAAAACTCTCCTTCTGAGTTCCCCAAGGATTAGCTGAAAAATGACTATGCAGGTCATTGACAGTCCTTTGGAAAACTTTGTAGAGTCCCTTAGGAGTTTAAGTGCAGCTACAAATGGACAAACTAATTAAGCAGGCTTAAAAGCCAGGCTTTGGTTTGGAGTTCCAGTTCACTACTAAGGACCGTCTGGTTCCGTAAGACAGGAGGGTGAGCCTCTCTGATGTGAATTTAATGGAAATCCTTTTCACAAGTGTGAAATAAAGATTTGGGTCATGAAAGCTTTTCTATCAAAAAAAATGTAAAATCTAAAGAAAAAGGATGCTAGTGTCAGATAACCCAGTATCCAACTATTTCATTTAATTCCTGCCAAATATTCCTGTTTTGGCAAAGGGGAAAAAGTATACCCTCAGTATTTCTGAACAGCTCAAAATAACTTCCAGAGTATCTGCCTCTTATATGAGAGAGAAAATTAATTCAAGATAAATTCAAGCTTTTGTCTCAAATTTATAAATTTAGAAAATGTCTAGGTCATAATTTAATTTGTTATTGTATTTAAGCACCTATTGATAGAAAAAGTAAAGTCTTGTTATTTCCTCTGCTTTTTATTTTTAGCCAGATTGGAAGATAAATACAGTAAGTGCAGCTTGTTTTCAAATTCAGATCAACAATAAGGAGATGCAATTCTTTATTTTTAATTTTAATGATGTGTTTTCCAGGAGGAACAAAAATGCTTCCTCTGTGACTCTCAATTTCCATACAATCCGTACACCCAACCGAACAGCCATACAATTGAGAATGTAATTAGGAGCTTTGAACCAGACAGAGAAAAGAAATGGTGGCAATCTGAAAACGGTATGACCAAGTTCCTTTCCAATTTTTTATTTCTTCATATTTTAATAAGACACCTTTCTCCTTGTATGGTTTTAACAATGTCACAGCAAGATGTTATTCACCAAAAAATGTGGAGCTTCCTGTAAGAACAAAATTTATTTTTATTTTAAGAAAGAGTATTTTTCTTTAGAGAAATCAAAGTATATTTTAAGAACATAATGCTGAATGCTTCACTGTTTCCATGTGAGTGAAGAAAATATCTGAATCATTTTGTTCTCTGTGAAAACTAAGAATATTTATGAAGTGTTAGTAAATTAAGGCTAATACAAAACACACTGCTATAAACTGAATAAGGCCAGCGGAGAGCTGAGAATGAGCACCAGGTGCTTTTCCCTCTTCAACACACAAAGGGAAAGAGAGAAGGAATGGTTTGCTTCCCAGTGCAAGCCAAAGATCTTAATATCAAATTTGAGCTAAGAATAACTAGTTACCGAAGATCTTTCCTTCCTGGAGTTTTGCCCTTCTGTGTTCATGAACTGTGACGGTGGCCATGATTATCTGTATTTCTTAGATGCCCACTTTAAGTGTGGATCCAAGAGGGATTTACTTTGTCCCACCCCAACCTTCAGCCTTCAATACCAAAATGCCTGTGGGCCTCCCCATTGGAGGCTTCCTCACTCACTGTGACCCCTCTTCAACACTGGTCTTCAACACTTGATCACAAAAGTATTCCACTCACATCTCTGTGCTGCACTTTGTGCTCCGATATCTCTGTTGTCTTCAGACTTCTTAGCAGGTTTCTTTTAGGGCATCCTAGGCCATTAAACCAAAGTGACAAATAGTCATGCTATGTAAGATAGTTTAGTACAAGCATAATATGAGGCTGGTTTTTGTCATCCAGTTGACAAACGCATGACTAGCATCTACAACCCACCATCTCATTCAAAATCCTAGTTATTATTTCTAGTTGGACTCTCCTTAATGTGTATGAGATGATTTCACTGCAGCCCCTATCTTCACTGATGTCTGGTGCTATTAACAGCTATTCTGTCCACATGTTCAATCTTTGTTCCACCTCTCACAATGGGAATGTCCCTCTGCCAGGGCTGATGACACAGAACGAAGGTTCTCAACCACGAACTTTAGAGAAGGGAAGTAGATCTCCTCTTAGAAAGGGTCAGGAGCCCTGAACACAACCCTGGTACGTGGCTGTGGGGTAGCAAACACCACCACCCCACCCCAGGTCATTTTCCCTAGAACTCTAAGCCAAACCCAATTCACAGCAGCCCAACCACTGTTGCCCATAGCTGCACTGCCCAGTCCCGGGGCCCCTAGCTGCACGTGGCTACCGAGCCCTTGAACCATAGCTAATCCAAACTGAGATATGCCATCAACATGAAAACATCCCAGATTTCCAAAATGTAACCTGGAAAAAATATGTAACAAAGCATTACTAATTTTTACAGTGGTGATTGCATGTTGAAATGATAACGTTTTTAATATATTGGTTTGAACACATTAATAAGACTAACTCTGCTTCTTTTTCCTCTGTTAAATGTACTACTAGAAAATTTTAGATTACATACATGACTCAAATCCTACTTCTGTTGGGCAGCATTGCTCTAGAGAGACCGGAGCAGTGTCCAGGTGGGGGCAGATGTTCAGCTGAGGAGCTCAAGACAAAGTCCCGGCAGGACTTTCGTCATATCATAGAGGAGCCCTCAAATCCTCCAAGGGGAATGTTCCAAGCTTGTGTTTTATGCCAAGTGACAAAAATCTAGCTCAAGTGACTGTTAGCAGCTGTTGGGAGGAAGGGTGTGTTGATTTACCATGCTCTGGCTTACTTGCTCCTGTTTATGTGCAGCGGAGGATTTGAGCACAAAGAAATGAAGCCTCTTTTCACCTATGGGAAATGGCCCAGAACTCCCTTGGGAATATGCAATACTGCCACACTGTGGCCGTGTGTGTTGCCGCCAAGATGTGTATGTGGACAAACAGCAAAAGCTAGCTCTCACATAGTTCTCCTGCACATAGAGTGACATGGGACACCAGTCCACAGCCTGGGAAAGAGTGTGGGCCACCAGTCATGTGATTTCAAAGGGCTTTTTATTATAGATAAGCTACAAAGGGTAGTTAACAAGATATGCAGGGATCTCTGAAAACCATTGATTTTCTTCTTTCTGGATTTTTCTTTAGGTCTTGATCATGTCAGCATCAGATTGGACCTAGAGGCATTGTTTCAGTTCAGTCACCTCGTACTGACCTTCAAGGTACAGGTGGACAGGGTTTGCTGCCCTCTTTACCGACTCCCCAAATGTTCACTTCCTGGCTTCCTTACAGAGGACAAAAACCAAAATAAGTCTAGACTCAAGTTTTGTCACCTGGATTTTGTTCTTGAATTAATTTTAAAAAGAACATTGCTTGTTAGTTAATGACCAATATGGTTAATGAAAAAATCTCAGAAGACAGAGGAAAGAGAACCTCTAAGAACTAGGTTGATAGGGACCATAGGTCTAGAAAGATAGTTTTCAAGAGAAAAAGACGAGAACTGGAACTTATTTGGGAAAAGACTGTGATCAAGAGGGGAAGAAAAATTAGCCTTTACTAAACTTAAATGCCAGAGGGAATAATGTTCTACAGTCTTTCGTAATCATTCATCAGGGAGGAGCAAAAAAATACATAATCATTCATCAAAATTCTAACTTTGATGTCAGGCCTGGTACTAGTTTTGGTAATAAAAAATGAATATAAAATAAAAACTAATCAACAATGAAAATTATCACCCATCTTTGCCTCTAAAGAATTCATCATCTACTCTTGAATACAGACATCTTAGTAGAAAGTTATAATGGAGAGTGATAAATGCAGTAATAGAGGTATTATTAGAATGCTGGGGAATTTAGTTAAAGGAGCTAAATCAGGATAACTTTCACAGATGAGTTTCAAAGGATGTATAAGAGTTTGCCTGAGGAAAAGTGTTCTAGACAAAGAATCACAGCAAATTATTGTGAAACATTAATGACATTGACTTTTTTATTTATATGCCATGTTTCCTTACTTAATAATTCACACAGCCATATTCAAAATGTAATTAGGGAATACATACATATCCACCTATTGGAATAAGATCTAGGTGTGTCTATTGTACAGTAGACTTTTAAAGATACACATAAAGTTTGAAAAGCTAGAATTAGTAAATAAAAAATGCAATCCAAAGTGATAATAAAATCTGCTTTTGTGAACCATTATAAGCGTTACTTATTATTTTCAGACTTTTCGGCCTGCTGCAATGTTGGTAGAACGGTCCACAGACTACGGACACACCTGGAAAGTGCTCAAATATTTTGCAAAGGACTGTGCTGCCTCTTTTCCTGACATCACATCTGGCCAGGCCCAGGAAGTGGGAGACCTTGTTTGTGACTCCAGATATTCAGATATTGAACCCTCAACGGGTGGTGAGGTAGCCTTTCTCTCCTTGGATTTCTTTTATTGTAAATTAATATTTTAATGTGATTAACTTAAATTTTAAAAGAAATTTAGGTAGTATTTACTGAAATGCAACTTGAGCTGTCAGTTTTTTAAAAAATGAAAATGTCTAAATGGAAATGAATCCTGATAAATTATCAAAAATAACCATGTACAAGAGTGAACAGGACTACAATCTACACTGTACACTGGACACTCAGAGGAAGGAAAAAGCACCTGTTTCCAACCCTTGCCAAACAGCTACACAGCTGGCAGCATCCCTGGGTTAGCCATTCTGTACCCATGTTCTGTAAACCACCACCCAGTGGAATCTCCAGGAGAATCCGTCTCTTTGTCAAAGCTGGTGAGCAGTACAGGGTCGGGTGGGAGAGGGGATGGAAGGTACTATATTATCAGGTAGAGCAAAAAGATTTGGTGGCAGAAGACAGCTCCAGAATTCCCTGGCAGATCTAAGTTGGAGAATGGCTCTTTGGATTGTCTGCCACTCATCTAATCTAATTGATGGCCCTGTTCAGCAATGTATCTCCAGTTCTGTCTGTTTGGACACGCATGCATCAAGAGCCAGCAGCGATGCTGAATCCCCTCCATTCATCTTTGTTCTTGGTATTTTCATTCATATAGCATCCCAAATGACAACTGATATTCTAAACCATTGGGGAGGCAATGATCCAGGCTTCTTGCAAGGACAAGATTTCCTTTAAGAGAAAATCAATTATGTTTTGGGGTAATCAATTATAAGTTTAACTATATTTGTCTTACAGGTTGTTTTAAAAGTTTTGGATCCCAGTTTTGAAATAGAAAACCCTTACAGCCCTCATATCCAGGGTATGAATTACTTTATATTCTTTAAATGTCAGGAATATTCCTTATAATTACATTTCTGTGGTATGCTAAGGGGATGTCAGTCAAGGGCACCCTGAAGCAATGCAATTCAAATGCACTTTGGTTGTTTTACTTTCCTTTTTGTAAGACCTTGTGACATTAACAAACCTGAGGATAAACTTTACCAAGCTCCATACCCTGGGGGATACTTTACTTGGAAGGAAGCAGAATGGGTCCCTTGATAAATACTACTATGCGCTGTATGAGATGGTCATTCGAGGAAGCTGTTTTTGCAATGGCCATGCCAGTGAATGTGGCCCTATGCAGAAGGTGCGTGGAGATGTTTTCAGCCCTCCAGCAATGGTGAGTTATTATCCAAAAGAGCAACTGGCTTTCCTTCCCATCTTTTGCTGTCCTGGTACTAAATGTAGACCAGAACTGTATATGCAGTTCAACAAATCCTAGTGCCAGTTTTGCAAGTGGCAGATATCACTGAACCTTGCCCCACAGGCCATCTCAGGTCCCACAGGCTTCCCAATTCCTCTAGCCAGAGATGCTTTTGGATTCTGCCACCTATGGGTATCTCTCAACTCATGAACAGAATTTATAATTTCAACTTTTTGTTTATTCATTTTTTAGGATGTACAGATTTGATAGTAATGAACCAGAATTTCACATTCATTCTCTCACAAAAAATTATTTACTGTCTTTTGGATGAAAGACCCGTATTCAAAGCTAGTGTTTCAGTAATATCCGATATTATAAAAATGGTCAACCCATGTGACATTCTTGTACTCTGAACAAGTTTCAGTACTGCATATCTCTCTCATTCTCAGGACTAGTCTTTTGTTGTTGTTGTTATTGTTTTTGTGGTGCTGGGAATTTAAACCAGGGCCTCAAATGTTCTACATAAATGCTGTACCACTGAGCTACACTCCAGCCCGAGAACTATAGTTTTGTGCTAAGCTCAAGGGTGTGTCTATTAAACCACCTCAAATTATTTATTAGGCACAGCGACCTCAGCCCTGGCTGTGGAGGCCATTGCACTTTCCAACCTGCCACCTTTGTTTCTCCGGAAATGTAGCTACTCTCTCTGAACATGGGCCATGTAGAGCATTTTACGAAAGCACAATGGAATCACAAATCTTTGTCCAGCTTCTTCCCCTTTTCTGACTCCCAATTTTCCCTTCTCCCAAAGTGCCATCTTGTTCCTCATTTTACTGAGGGCTGCAATGTTCTGCTTTGAAATAAGAACTCAAAAAAGCCGAAAAAATTACTGAAAATATTGACTGAGCTTCTGAAAATTTTTAAACTTTAAAAGCTGGTTGAGCAAGTCAACATTGGTATTATCATTGGTACATGGAGAACTAAAAATCACAGAGGGCCCATGGCTTGGTATTTCATTTTCCAAATAAAGAACCCTATCCTCCTCAAAAACAAGCCCTATTTTAACACTGTTTTTTACACAACACAGGTTCATGGTCACTGTGTCTGTCAGCACAATACAGATGGCCCCAACTGTGAGAGATGCAAGGATTTCTTCCAAGATGCTCCTTGGAGACCAGCTGTGGGCTCTCAGGACAACACTTGCAGATGTGGGTGAAAATGAATTCTCACATAGCCTGAGCGTGCTTTCCTTGCTTTCACTGATGTGGGGCTGCAGGGAACAGAGGGAATGAAACTGTGACTCCTAGCTGCAATTGTGTGATGTCCTAATTGTCCCAATTATCTCAGGTGGAAGAATCACCAACTTCCCAAATTAGCTTTTAAAAGGAAAGAATATGCATGTTGTGTGGCACATTTTCAGAGGAGGGACAGAGCGTTGTGATGGCAGAATGGCAGAGAGCAATGCAGGTCCAAGAATCTGATGAACGATGAACACTAGAGTTGGTCCAGAGATCTTCCTGCATAATCATGCATTCCATGAACATAACCTCAAACCCACATATTGGCTAATAGGATAAAGGAAGTCCAGGATTGAGTTTGATAGGCTATGGTATTTTTTATGAACTATTTAGGTCAATAAGGGGCTATTTTACTTTTTGACAACATGTTTACTGCCTCTAAATTTTGATGAACTTCCAAACAATCTTGTTATTCCGTTTCTTTTCCCAGATTTAGGAAAAATAGGACTTAAGGGAATGAAAAGTTCCCTAGAAGAGCTCTAATGAAAAAGCCCCATCTGTGACAATCACAGCATACCAGAGCCAGCAAAACACTGGCCAAGTTTAAGCTGTTTGCACAGACATTACCACAAAGACAAACAAATTCCTCCAAATGACCATCTGGTACTCTAGGTCTTTAGCAGAGCCCCAGAGAAGCTGAAAATGACCTGCAGCCACCCTTCCAAGTTCTCTGATCCTACCCAAGGACAGAAACTAAACAGGGCTCAGCTCCACCATCTTATTTGAGAATACCAGTGCATATAGAACATTTCAGGTTAAAAAAATCAAATTTACAAAGTATACATAAGTCAGTAAAAGTGTTCCTTTTTTTTTTTTTTTTGGCATGGCAGTAATGGGAAGTGGGATGTTGAACTCAGAGCTTGCTAGGCAGGCACTCTATCACTTGAGCTACTCCGCCATCCCTAGTAAAATATTCTTTACTGCACACTGCAAATACTGTACTCTATGGCTTCTAGATGACCTACATGATTTATTTTTGTTTACACAATTTTGCAAGGTACACATTAAACACTGAGGGAACACATTTCATAGAACGCACTTGAGCAGCATCAAAACGTTAGACTGTCCCTGGGAAGTACCTGCCCGGGCCTTGGTACCCTCAGAGCGTCCCCTAAGAGAAGGGCGTGGAGGATGAGACGATGGAGGAGGGCCACGGCTCGCTCTACCAAGACCCTCAAGTCACTCAGGCTCCTTCCTTTCCTTTCTCAGCGTGCACCTGCAACGGCCACTCTGACCGCTGTCACTTTGACATGACCACGTACCTGGTGAGCGGTGGCCTCAGCGGAGGCGTGTGTGAGGACTGCCAGCACCACACTGAGGGCCAGCACTGTGACCGCTGCAGTCCCCTTTTCTACAGGGATCCCCTCAAGGCCATCTCGGATCCCTACGCGTGCCTCCGTGAGTTCCACCCTCATCTGGTCCTTTCCCCTTGTCTGAGCAAACTCTGGTCTGGTTTCCCTTGCCTGCCTGTCCCCACTCTGCCTAACAGGGGCTCCAAATGACCCTGGGAAAGGGGTGCAAAAACACTTTAAGAGATTTTCTTTCTCCAAAAAGTTAAACCAAATAATCCAGGTGGATCCTGAGAGTCTTGTAGCAGGGCATACTGGTGAATCAGGAAGTGATTTCAAATTCAGCCAGGAGGGGCTGATGGCTTCAGAGGATGCCGCAGGCCCTTTGGAGTTCTGGAAGTCAGCTCAGAGAAGTCACTAAGTAGTGGAATTGGCTAAAACGTTTGACTGTAGACAATTCAGTTTTGCTAAGATAAATGAAGTAAGGTCTCAACTTTCAAAAAACTCTTTTATCTTTAATCTCAACTTTTAAAAACTGAAATACTTCAAGCATAGACAAAATAATAGATAATAATAAAATAAACACCCTTATATAAACGCACCATCAGCTTAGTGACTTACCCTATTGCTTTTGAAACTTTTAAAAATAAAACCCAGCAGGCGATATTCAAACCCCAGTTACACATCTTCCCCATTTGCCTACCCTCCTTAGGGGCAAACACTCTTATACATTTAGTGTTTTTCATTATCTCGATTGTTTTCACACTTTCACATGTGTTTTTTCTCCACAAGCATTACATATGACATGTTTTCAAGCTATTGAGATGTTAACTAAGTGAAAATTCCAGGTCATGGGGTATGCACTTCTTAAAATTGATTAGCTAATACTGAATTGTCCTCTAGGTGAGTGTGCCAATTACCACTCACACCAGTTCTGTGTGACTTCCTGTGGCTCTATATTCTTGTCAGCACTTGATTTGTCCAGCTTTAATTTCTGCTAATCTTGGTTTTTACCACACTTTCATTTGGCTAATGAAGTAATAACTCATCACCATTTTAATTCCCATTTCTCTGCAGGCCTGGGACTAAATGAGGCAAGCAAAACACTAAGTTCCCAAATACAAGGCAGCACTACTTTCAGGGTCATATGTGAGCAGGGTAACACTGCTCACATGGATCTGAGTACAAGAACCTTCTGAAATTTTGTGCCTTAGACACCTTGCTGGCCTCCCTCTAGTCCCATCACTGCTGCATGTAATTGTGTAGATAAATATTCAACGTAATTGAACTGACCTAGTGACAGTAACTGGGCCAAATATCTTACTCTATTTATAAACTAGGAAGTTAGCCTATTACTTGTTTCATAGATGCCGGTGGAAGTCATGAAATTCCTAGGCCAAAGCCAAAGGACTCATGGCCCAGCAAGCTGTAAGATAATGATCTCATTGTCCTGGGTTCCCATGTACCCAAGTCCAATAAGGGCATCACAGAGGATACCTAGTGTGTTTATGCCACAGCCAAGGAACACTGAGCTTGGAGAATTTGTTGCTTTTGTAGCAAGTGGAAGCAAGCCTGCTGGTGGTGGCAGGAGATATTATTTCATCCTTCAAGTTGCTTGCCATGAACACAACCCTGAGAAATGACCTAGGTAAGGCGCAAACAGAGCCTTGCATCATTAGCACATTCAGCAAGGGCATTCAGGATGCCCAGGATGCATGGAGGATTGCTTCTTCCAGTACCCAGAAATCATACTGCTTAGGCTACTTTATCAATGCAATGTTAAAGCAGGTTAGGGGTATGCTATGAAAGCATACCTTCAAATTTTATATAATCTTGATAAAATGAAGTCATAAAAAGCAATTCAGTAGCTACCTGAAACATCCACTGTCCTAGATTTCAAACTTTAAATGATCACAATATAGAAAAGCATCAATGAAGTGTTTTGCTCAGATTAATTCAATAGACACCGACATAAAATGTACTTCATATGACCTGTTTGAAATTGATATAAAGGACTGAGCTCTCAGAAGGCCATTTCCTAAGTATCTTATGATTTGTAGTTTAATCTGTAAACACACACACATACTACTCACAAACTTTATTTATGTTTTTAAAGATATGTACTGATAAAAGAAGATGAAATTGCTTTCTTGGGTAGAATTAGGGAAATACAATGTTAAGAAACATGATCCAGGAAACTTGAAAGAGATTTGGAAATAATAAACTAAATGTTTTAAACACATCAACTAAGTTTTATTCCTTACGAAACCACTCGATATTAACATGGTGGTGCTTTTGGGGAAAAAAAGGAAAGAAGGCTAGTACTCGTGACATGAATTAAGAAGTCCTACATTGTAAATAAGGAGTTTTTCCATGAAAGATAGGTGAGGACATAACAGAGACTCCCCAGTTTCTCCATTTACCAAAATACATGTTTATTGTGTATATAGATGATGTGTGTTAGGAAGATGGACCAGCACTCTTGTATAACTTTTCTCTAAAAGTTGTCCTTTGTTGAACCTAAATATTTATGTAAATAGATTCCAGGCATAAGAGTTGATTAAATTTAAGTCTTCTACAATTAAAACATAGTTAAATTTTCTTAATTTTTTGGCTTCTTTTTTTTATTGTTGTGCTGGATAGGGGTACATTGTGGCATTTATAAAAGTTCTTACAATATATCAAATATATCGTACTTGAATTCACCCCTCCATCATTCTCCTTTATCCCCTGTCCCCCCATTCCGGGAACGGTTTCAACAGGTCTCATTTTTCCATTTACATACATGTGCACACAGTATTTGCACCATATTCACCCTCCTACACCCTCTTCCCACCTCCTTCCCCCACCCACTGGTACCAGTCCCCCCAGACAGAACTTGTTCTACCCTCCTGTTCTCCAACTTTGTAAAAGAAAAAAATGACATTTTTGTTTGTTTAAAATAGCTATGCAGGGAGTTTCCTTGTGACATTTCCATGCATAGATGTATTATAGCCCGAATTGTTTCATCTCCTCTATTTTTCTTCTTTCTACCTTAGTCCCCCTTCTATGGTTGTTTCAACAGGTTTAAATATTCTACATTCATTCTTATATAAGGAGTATATCAACCATATTCACCTTCTTAACTTCCTTCTTTTACCTTCCCCATTGTATGTGACCTCCCCTTAGCGTGACCAGACACAGTGAAATGTAATACCAAAAAACCTGAGACTTGGTACACTCGACTGATAATAGAAGTTTGCTAGAGTTAAACTGTGTGGCACCCAGAGGTTTTACTGGACTTCTAAAGGCCAAGGGTTATTTCAAAGTCAAGTCCCTTTCCACTGGTCTGTCCCAAAGGGTACCTCTGTGTGTAATTAAGTTATGCTCTGGAACTCTGGAGTTACTCCCAAGTAAAACAGCCTTTTCCTTTTAGCCACTTTTAAAATGAACCCAATTTATTCCTTCCTTTTTGGAAGCAAATAGCTTTAATTAGAAGAAAATCGTGGAGTTTTCTCCAAACTAAACAGAGCCCAATGCTGTTTTTCCATAGTAAGGTTTTTATCTCTAGTCACAATCCAATAACAAACAATAAAACTTGGAAGATTCTGTCAGACAACTAACCATTTGCTTCAATGACACCAAACAACCAGTCTGACTGGATTTTTCCCACTGAACTCACTAACTTAAGTGGTTGTTATGTAGACAGAGCTTTATACTTGAGGGGTTTTGTGTTTATTATCCAAAGCAAACATGTATAAATATGGACAAGATTGTTCTTTAAGATCTAGATGTTTGTTTTTTATGTTTATTGCATTACTTAAAAGTGGAATCCTTTGGAAACACAGCACCACAAAGAAGCAAGCGAACTTGCTTTGGTCATCTAATGCCTACCAACAGGCTGGTCCTCTCTACCAAACTCATGTGCTGTTTATGTGTCTATCTGACTCCAGGAATGAGGGGCTCACCACTACACTGGGCAACCCTAACTGATAGAGAGTTTTTCCTTATACTTAGTCAAGGTCTGCCTCTTGTAATTCCTCTAGTCCTTGTTCTGCCCGCTGGAATTATTCATTCTAACCGCATTCTTTTCCATGACATTCCTTCCTTGAGCCATTCAGATTTCTACTAAAATAAGGCTGCTGCTTTTGTTGCTCCCTTGCTATCCATGTCTGTTGATCCCATTTTCCAGAATCTCTTCATCCAAGTTTTGCCTCATCATCAGATTTCCAGAAAGAAAACAAGAATACGAATATGTCTTACTGTTCTCTCCCTTTCTTTTTGCAGGCCTTCTAGGAACAATCAAAAAGAATGAGAGCACTTTCTTGATGACGTTTTTTTCCATGATGAACAGACTTATCTTTTAACCAGAGATTCAGTGGACATTGTGTGGGAGTTCTTTCACTTGCTTTTTCATGTCCCTGGCAATAAGATACACATCATCCCTACATCTCACTTGAAATTGTCTCTTGACCCTATTTTCACCTCTCAGTTTTTTTCTTTTTGTTAAATCTATTTTTCTTATTGAGTTGAAATTCATATAACATAAAATTAACCATTTTTAAATGAGCAATTCACTGACCCAATGTTTTGTGCAACCACCTACATCTACTTAGACTGAAAATTAACCATTTTTAAATGAGCGATTCACTGACCCAATGTTTTGTGCAACCACCTACATCTACTTAGACTGAAAATATTTTCATTTTCCCCAAAAGAATTGATTCATTGTTTTTTAAAATTTCATTGTTTTTGAATTAGCATACATTAGTACAAGGTGGTTTCATTTTGATAATTCCATATATGCACACAGTGTACTTTTAAACAAGTTCATGCCCTCCATTATATTCCCATTCTCTCTCCCCCTCCCTCTTTTTTCAAATTATACAACAGAGTCATGGTGACAAAAGCAGCATGGTACCAGCACAAAAACAGAACAGAACAGAATAATAAACTCACATACCTACAGCCATCTCATCTTTGACAAAGGAGCCAAAAACATATGCTGGAGAAAACACAGCCTCTTCAACAAATGTTGCCGGGAAAACTGGTTATCTACATGCAGAAGACTGAAACTAGGCACTAACTCTCACCCTGTACAAAAATCAACTCGAAATAGATCAAAGCCCTGTTTTAAGGGCTTTGTGTATTGATTTTTCTATTTCTGTGAAGAATGACATTGGAGTTTTGATGGACATCACATCAAATCTATAGATGACTTTTGGTAGTATAGACATTTTCATGGTATTTATTCTACGAATCTATAAACATGGGAGATCGTTCCATCTTCTGGTGTCTTCTTCAGTTTCTTTCCGTAGGGTTTTATAGTTTCCATTGTTTCACCTCCTTGGTTAAGTTTATACCTAGGTATTTCTACTATTTTGGAATTGTTTTCCTGATTTCTTTCTCAGCATGCTCATTGTTAGTATATAGAAAAGCTACTGACTTTTATATGTTGATACTATATCCTGCTACACTGCCAAAAGTGTTTATCAGAGCTATGAGTTTTTTGGTGGAATCTTCAGGATCTTTTAAGTATAGAATCATATCATCTTCAAATAGGAATAATTTGACTTCTTCCTTCCCCTATTTGAATCCACTTTGTTTCTTCCTCCTGTTTTATTGCTCTGACTAGGAATTCCTAAATTTTTTGAATAAAAATGGGAAGAGTGGACACCTTTGGCTCTTTCCTGACTTTAGTGGAAATGGTTTCAGTTTTTTTCCCATTTAGTATGATGTTAGCTATAACTTTATTACATATAGCTTTTATTATGTTGAGGTACATAACTTCTATTCAGAACTTTTATCATAAAAGGATGTTGAATTTTGTCAAAGGCTTTTTCTGCATCAATTTAGATAATCATGTGATTTTTGTCCTTGATTCTGTTTACATACTATATTACATTTACTGATTTACATATGTTAAACCATCCTTGTATCCCTGGAATGAAACCAACTTGATCATGGCATATGATCTTCTTAATGTATTGTTGAACTTGGTGTGCAAGTTTTTTATTGAGAGTTTTTGAGTCTATACTCATTAAAAAGATTGGCCTATAATTCTTTTTCATTGTGTCCTTATTCAATTTTGGAATGAGTATAATATTGGCTTCATAGAATGAGTTTTTTTCCTTTCTATATCATGGAAAAATTTAGTTCTTCTTTAAAGATCTTGTAGAATTCAGCAATGACGCCATCATGACCTGGGCTTTTCTTTGTTGGGAAACTATTACTGTTTCAATCTCATTGCTTATTATAGATCTGTTAGGTGATTTATCCTCTTGATTCGATTTTTGTAGGTCAAGCGCATCTAGAGATTTAACCATTTCTTCTATATTTTCCAGTTTACTTGAATATAGGTTTTCAAACTATCCCTTATGATCCTCTAGATTTTACTGGGATTTGTTGTGATATCCCTTTTTTCATCTATAATTTTCTTAATTTGGGCATTTAAGGGTTTACAATATTATTTATCTTTTTGAAGAACTAACTTTTTGGTTCATTGATTCTTTGCATAGTTTTTTGGGGACAGGAAATCTCTATTTCATTAATTTTGACCCTAATCTTTATTATTTATTTCTGTCTGCTAATTTTGAGTTTGGCTTGTTCTTATTTTTCTAGGAACTTGAGGTGTATCATTAAGCTATTTACTTGAGCTCTCTCTGTATTTTTTATTGTAGGTGCTCAGAGTTATAAACTTTACTTTTAACATTGTCTCTGCTGTGTCCCATAGTTTCCAGTAGGATGTGTTTTTATTTTCATTAGATGCTAGGAATTTTTTGATTCCCTCCTTTATTTCTTCAGTGTCCTACTGGTTATTCAACAGTGCACTATTTGTTCAGTCTCCATGTGTTTGAATATATTCTGTAGTTTCTTTTGCTGTTGAGTTCTAGTCTTACTCCTTATGGTTCAGTAGGATACAGGGAGTTATTTCAACTTTCTTATATTTGCTAAGATTTGCATTGTGTCCTAACATATGATCTATTTTGGAAAAAGTTCCATGTGCTGCTGAGAAGAATGTGCATTGTGCAGCTGCTGGACAAAATACTCTGTCAAGTCCATTTGGACTATAGTTTCATTTAACTTTGAGGTTTCCTTGTTGATTTTTTTGTCTGTATGACCTATCTATTGGTAATAGTGTGCTATTGAGGTGTTCCGCTATCGTTGTGTTGATGTTGGGGACTATCTGTGCTTTTAAGTCCAGTAGAGTTTGTTTAATGAAGTTGGGTGCACTGACATTTGGTGCATATATGCTAACAATTGTTATTTCCTCTTGGTGGATTGTTCCCTTTATTAATATGAAGTGACCTGCTTTGTCTCTTCTGAATATTTTTGGTTTGAAGTCTGCTTTATCAGATATGAGTATAGCTACTCTTACCTGCTTTCAGGGCCCATTTGCTTGGAAGATCTTTTTCCACCCTTTCAATGCAATGTCTATTTAGGTCAGTGAGATGCATTTCTTGTAGGGAATAAATGGTCAGTTCTTGCTTTTTAATCCAACTCCTGAGGCCGTTAACATTCAGTATTAATATTGAAACATATATAGTAATTCCTGCCATTTTGTGGCTTTCTTTTTTTTTAGTGTTTTTTTTTTTTCTATTCTTCATTTGCTTATCCACTTGTCTGGTGAGATTTATTACCCCCATATTTTCATGGTTACATTTATCTTCCTTTTCTGTGTGTAGCGTTCCTTTAAGTATCTTCTGCAGTTGGGGATAGTAGTCATAAATTGCTTTATTTTTGTGTATCATGGAAGGTTTTTATTTCTCCTTCAGTTATGAATGATAGCTTTGCTGGGTAGAATAATATAGATTGACAGTTATTTTCCTTCAGCACTTGAAATGCCTCATTCCATGCCCTCCTTGCTTTTTAAAGTTTCTGTTGAGAAATCTGTTGTTATTCTGATGGGTTTGCCTTTATAGATGACTTGGTGCTTCTTCCTTGTAGCTGTCAATATTCTTTTCTTATTCTCTGTTCTTAGTGTTTTAAGTATAACATGCTGTGGAGAGGTTCTAGAATTCATTTATTCTTAACATCTAATTTTCAAAACAACCATCTTCCTCTGGTCTTCTGATTTTAGAAGCATTTAAAAGTCTTTTTAAATATATACGTATAGAATTTCCCAACATTTTCCAAGTCCAGAAATCTAGGAGACATTTCTGAACAGCCTTTGACAGTCTAAATATGTAAATATAATTAATTATTTAAACAGCATTAAATAAGTTCTAGCTTGGGTAAAATGTTATGCTTATATTCAGGTTCCCCACAGTTTGCAAGTAACTGAGACAAGGCATTTCTGTGTTCCAGCTTGTGAATGTGACCCTGACGGGACCATATCTGGTGGCATTTGTGTGAGCCACTCTGATCCTGCTCTGGGGTCAGTGGCTGGCCGGTGCCTGTGTAAGGAGAATGTTGAAGGAGCCAACTGCAACCAGTGCAAACCCAACCACTTCGGACTGAGTGCTTCGGACACGCTGGGCTGCAGACGTAAGTCCGCAGGGCTGGGTCATCAACCTGTGTGCATGTTAAAGCTTGACGCTTTCTCTCTCGGCCCTAAAATTCACTCACCGTAAACACCCACGAGTCCTGGCAGCCTCTGTGTTTTTTAAAAGTGATACAATACCTCCCACAACTTTTTGGAAATTGGTGGACTTTTCTCCATAGCTTAGTGAGTGTATCATAAGAACCAGCAGAGGGCGCTCACATTTCCCCTCTAGATAAATGGAAAATTACCAAGAAATTTAATGTCAAATTGTGAAAGTGCTAGAAAAAATGGCTTCCATGGGTGTAGCCAAACACAATCCTCTTGGTTAGTATAAAGCCAACAATCACAACCAGACGATAAAGGAATATAAAAGATTTATTATCTACAGAGGATAATAAGGGGAGCCCTGAAGTTATTACAAAAGAAATGCCCTCCTAGAGCAAAGGGATTGAAAGTGCATTAGTATAGGGTTTGACCCTAAGGGTGCCTGGCTCACTTAGCTGCTAGCAATTGGCCTCCAGATCTAATCTCATGCATTTTGATAGCTCCTTGGGCAATTTTCCAGCTGTGGTTTCTTTTCTTTCTTTTCTAAATTATTTTTCCCTTTTGTTTTCACATCCTTCCTAATACTGATTCATAAATTCTTTGGCAAAGAGAGGGGAAAAGAGCAAGGACAAGGTTGAGGAGAAATGGAAGCTCAGCCGTCTTCTGGGGTCAAATGGGCAGACCCTTGGCTATAGAATCACAGATGTTTAGGACGGCTTAGGGCTTCCACAGTCCTGTAGATTCCTCAGGGAATCTGAGTCACAGCTTCATGCTCCATATTTTGCCAGCTAAGGAGCTTGGTTGTCTGCATGTTTAGAAAGCAACAAGCTGAATCTTTCTGTTATAAAATACATTTAAAAAACTTGAAAGTTTTTTTTTTTTGGTAGGACTAGAGTTTGAACTCAGAGCTTCACGCTTGCAAAGCAGGCACTCTACTGCTTGAGCCACACCTCCAGTCCATTTTGCTCTAGTTATTTTAGAGCTGGGAGGGAGGGTTCTCACAAACTATTTGCCCAGGCTGGCCTTGAACCTTGATCCTCCCAATCTCAGCCTCTCAAGTTCTAGAATTACAGGCATGAGCCACAGTGCCTAGCTATCCCCAAACCTTTCAACTACCACTTCCCTATGCTCCCCACTCTCTCAACCCTAGGCAAGCCCTGATCTATGTTCTGTCATTATAGATTTGGTGATTATGAATGTTTCATGCAAAAGAAATCATATAATAGTGGTCTTTTGTGACTCGCTTATTCACTTAGCTTTCTGTTTACAAGGTTAACCATATTATAGCATGTACCAGTACTTTTCTTGGCTGAGTAATATTCCATTGTATAGATATACCACACTTGATTTATCCATTCATCAGTTGAGGCACATTTGGGTTGTTTCCTTGCATATGGTTTTTCCTATAGTGGAAGATAATACCTTGCTTTGGTAGCAAGTCTTCTTAGACTTCACATCATAAGCAGGATGTGGAAAGGACTATGGTTGGAAGACAGAAAGGGGAGAATGAAGAGAAAAAAATAATGCAGAAAGAAAAAAGGAAGGGAGGAAGGAAGGAACAGAAGGAAGGAAGGAGAGAAAGAGAGTAAAAGAAAAAGAAAGAAAGAAGAAAAAAGAAAAGGAAATGTTAGGTGTATCTGCTAGAGAGGGAGCTGTCAGTGATAACCGTGACATCTAGAAACTGCTGCCTCTGAGTCACTCAGCCTGGCCTGCATGGCTCAAGGTAGCTGGCAATGCCCCAGCTTATTCAGCCTCCTGATTGCCATCCAGTAGAACTATGTAAGAATTCTGGTTGTGTCCTGTGTGGGATATCTTCTGTGGGGTTGTACACAGTACAATAACCATGCATCCACAATAAACCTGGTGGTGTTGGGGAGCTGCTCTGTGTACTTGTGGCCATGCATTTTGCTCAGTGTGAACAATTAAAGACATTTACAAGAGTGGGGAAATTAAGAATAATTGTGTATGCTGTGCTTTCAGCCTGCAACTGTCACCCCCTTGGGAGTCTGCCATCCTCAACTTGTGATGTGGACACAGGCCAATGCTTGTGCCAGCCCTATGCCTCTGGACTACGCTGTGAAGAGTGCATTGTATGTATTTGTCTAGAATTTTCTTTTTACACAGTGAAGTAAAAGGATTTCTGCTGGCAAAGCCCAGAGAAGACTTGGTCTTGTTAATTGCATTCTTTGTTCTATTGTGTCTCAGTACTCCTGTGGTATAAGTCTTCATACTTCAGAAATTGGCACACTGTTCATCAGCCTCCCCACCCCTAACTCCCTCAGAGAGCTGGCTGTTAAACATTTACCAGCACACCACTGGATTGGACTGAACCCACCCAGCAGAGATGGCAATAGGTTTATCCACTGCTTTTTTCTGAGAGTGCTAGACAGTAGAATAGAAGAACATTTATCTACCCCCCTTTTTCAGCCCACCAGACTTTATCTCATGGACACAATCCCCTTATTACCTCTGCCACTCTCTGCTTAAAAATATTTTTGTCTTTTTCTTCCCTTTTTGCTTAAAAATATTTTAGTTAAGCTCTTAAAAAATAACAACTTGGATTTAAATGTATTTTAGATTCCTGTGGGAAATAAACTCTTGGATTTTTCACAGACACCACTAAACATACGAGCATGCATATTCTAAAATTAGTGAAATAAAACATTTTCACTCTGTAAGAAATGTGTCATGCAATTGGAGAGTTCAAGCCCAGCTCTCTTCTTTGTTCTCCAACCTTGGCAGCCCACCATGACATTTTACACAGAGAAAAACAAAAACTTAACCTAATAAAAGAACAGTGACCTTGATGTATCTGAAGAAATGTAGCTGATAAATAAGAAACATATGCCTATGAGGAAATAGTTTTAGGCTAATATTTTCAGTCGTTTTCCTGAAAACAGGATGGGGTAGAGGCAGGGGGAAAAGAAGGGACTCTTGTCAGACAGGTCAAGCAATCTAGAAGTTTTGTATAAAATAAAAAGAAGGTTCAGCCCCATCAATCTCTAGGACTATGCTTGTGCAACAGGAAGAAGGTCATACTGTTGTATGGCAGGATTGGAGACACCAAATCGGATCATCACAAACAAACCATAATCTCAGGCTGACTTTTTGCTGGGTGGCTATTTGCCATGTTTGTGGTATAGACTCAGCTGTGTTTGCAGGAGGAAAACAATTGAGCAGGGCCCACCCGAGGTGGGTTGTCCATCATGGGTGAATCTCATCATCCACTAGGTCACCCCCGTCCACATCTAGCTGATGGTGCTCCACACTGCCCTGAATGACTGACGTGACCATGTATCCTGGCTCAAGGGAGTCTTCATCACATCTTGAGTGAAACAATTCATTTCACATTTTTTCCCTTAAACTGGGAAAAGTTTGGTTTGGGGAAATAATATCAAAAATCCTTTGCTGTGTTTTTGATACATTCTGTCAATGTTTAATGTTTAAAATAATTTCTGAGGAAAATTGGTCATAAAATTTATAAAGATAAAAAAATATGAATAGTTAACACCATTCCAAACAAGAATTTCATGCCTAGCCTACTAAAATCTACATTATATCTGAGCATATGAGATTTGAGAAGGAAGAATTTTTCCGAGGGTTTTACACTAAATGTTATCAGAATTTAAAGAAATAGTTGTTTGTATCTTACCAGCTGCTTGTATTAAATAAAGGTCAAGATGTTGCAATGATCAAGAAGTCTTGAACCATAGAGTTGACTGTCTGACACAGATTCACACTGTGCCAAAACAGCTGGTACATGAATAATTGTCTCTACTGGACTGTGATAGTCACAGAATATCTTAAAATCAGCTCCATTGATTTTTCTGCTCCAAATATTCAGTGTGGCATAAGTCAACTCCCTAGGGATTGTTGTGGTAAGGGAACCTATGAATTTTACTAAAACAGTTGCAAATAGGGTGATAGGAGAATTGACCCAACTTAAGCAAAAACTCATCAGTTAGAGGAATTCTTGGCTTCCACTACATTCTCCTTGAAGCCGTACATGGACTGCTTCATTTACATTAAATGCTGTCCCATTTACTCAAGTCCTGGAGGTGGGAGAGATGATCTCCAAGTGTGCAGGCCAGGAAAGCTACTGTGTGATTGGCCAGGATGTTTGGCTAGTTGATATATGCAGTTTCACTGTAGTGATTTCAATATTATATTTCAGAGCAGCAAATATCTTCCCAGCTGGACCCAACTGAGCTCTTTCTCTCTATAGGTTGGGTACTGGGGCCTGGGGGACCATCTCCATGAATGCTCTCCCTGTGACTGTGATGCTGGAGGTGCTTATTCTAACATGTAAGTCAGCAAAATGAATAATGAATTTTTGTACCAATATTCCTTATTTCCACAAGAAAGCACATTCTATTCTGATCTGCCCATGGTTACATGATAAGCAAAGGATGTTGAAAAGCAACAGCCTCAAGAGGTTCAACAGCCTGATTGACTTCTTGTGCCTCATGTGTCTCCAAAGGTGAAATAAACAATCTTCCTGCCTGGGTATCCTACAAAGTGGTGGGATGGATGACTAAAAACTTGTGATTTGACCTGCCTATAACTTTGTGTCATCCTGCAAAGGGAGATCATAAGGTTCTCCTTTTCCCAATTTTTAGAACAAAACAAGAGAGCCATCAAGGCAAGAGGTGGTGACTTGGGTTCCCTAGACCTGAATTTGTTTGTCAAGATCAGCAACAGTAGAGTCCACAGGCTCAACATCCTCCCACAGAACTATTGGTAGTACCCCCATACCTTCACTTCACATTCGCCTCCTCCACATTTCCTCACAATGTGTTCTTTCCTTCAGGTGTTCACCCAAGGATGGACAGTGTGAGTGTCGCCCACATATCACTGCCCGCACCTGCACTGAACCTGTGCCTGGGTACTTCTTTGCTCCATTGAATTTCTACCTGTATGAGGCAGAGGAAGCGACACCACTCCAAGGACTTGCACCTTTGGTTTGTATTTCATTTTCTCTCCTCAGAGACTTCATTTGATGGCATGTCGGTTAATTCAGGCAGCACATACTTGAGATCATGGTTAAGGTAACTGGGACAGAATGCTTTTACCTAAAGATGCAAATCAAAATAGTGTTGCATCATGAAATTGCAGATTATATAAATTTCAAGGACAGAGTCTGTGTTTTGCTTTTCTTTGTATCCCAGTTCTAGCACAGAGCTGGCACATAAATGCAAATTAGATCAAATTGTGACAAAACAGACTCTACTCTGCTCTTTCAGTGCACTCACCAGATAAAATGTGTTTCCTGACCATCTATTTCTCTATCTCCCCATGATACTATAAATTCTAAAGGGGGTGTGTATTGCATGCACCAGTGTTACACTGTTTTCCAGCACAGTGCTGGACACAGAGTAGGGAGTTTATGGATATCTGATAATGAGTGAATAAAGTTTACAAGATTCTTAACAGTGTGGCTCCAGTCAGAGTTAGAAATATGGGACAGGAAAGAGTGATTCAAGATGAAAGGCTTTAAAGGGAGATAGCACATGAAAGAGAGTCCTGAAGACAGGATTTAGATAAAGAAGGGAGGGGACTTCATTCCAAGTTCCAAGGTCCAAGTCATTTCCTGGGATTTCTTCTTTAGACAGTTGGTAGGGAGAGATGACAGTTCTTTTAATGACTAAAATTATAGCAAGAGACTTTCACTGCTCCTACTTTGACATTCAGCTGAGGAGGGTAGGATCAAAATGCAACAATCCTATGCTTGCATTCTTCTTCACAGGTTTTAGTATAGCATCTTTATGATGGCAACTAAACAAAACAACTTTTGGAAGGGAATTTAGACCCATAACTATAAATACAATAGTTCCCATGTTTTAGATAAGAAAATACAAAACAAACATTATCTAAAATAGATGGGCTATTTAGTTACTTAACAAAAATTTAGAATTTGCCAATAAGCTATTAAATAGGATAATATCAAGATACTAAGACATCTCTCAATGGAGGGTTATTGAGTGACCAAAAATGATGGCTTCATTTGTTGGGGGGTCATGTCACTCATGACACGAATACTGATTATTCCCTCCATGGCTTAAAGAAAAAAATGAGGACAGAGAATAGTTTTAAAGGGCAAATAAATAACTTTTCCTAAAAGATTAGAAAGTAACACCTACGGCAAAAGAAAGAAAGTCCAAGATGGTATTGGCAGTGTTTAAAAGGCAGCAATGTGATAACTTTCTTCCTCTGCTGAGGATATGATCTTTCATTGTATTAGAACAGATTTAAATTGGGCACCATCTAATTATTTGCGTATTCATTTGGACCTGTTTACATCGTGCTTACTGTGCTGCTGCTGCTAAGATGGATTTTTTTTTTAAACTTCCACTGGTTTAATACTCTGTTTCATATTTCATATCCGTTATCTCATGTGACTGCCCAATCAGCCTGAGTATTAACATCCCTAATTTCCAGATGAGGGAAAACATAAGAGAAGTGAAGTAAGTTGGCCACAGTCACACAGGTAGTAGACAATGGTGCCTAGACTGAAACTCTGGTACACCTTGTTAGAAAACTCTAATTCTTCCCCATTAACACACAAATGTACAAAATGCTGAACTCTGGGCGAAGTGCAGCATTAAAAGGGATTCATTAGCATCCTTGGTCCATGAGTTCCTATTGCAACTAATGCCTTTGGAGAGATGGCTCAAAATGGGGCCGAGTGAGGGCAGTGCTGTCTGATAAGGAGCATCTAGAAGTATGTGAGGACTTCTGTACCATGAGAGCGCTCTTAAAAATGGACTTAGTACATAGGTAGAATAAGTTGGTCTGAGATTTGAAAGCAAAGGGATTTCAATTGTAGAATAGATAAGAAGACAATCCCGCCAGAGAAAGTTACGAGTAACATCTCAGAGGAAACTCAATACAGGTGTATCAGCAATAGGGCAGGGAGTTAAAATAGAGAAGTGGGAAATAAATTTAGTCTCCTCCTAGTGTTAGAAACTAAATTTTATTCTTTGGGCAACAAAAATCTCATTGAAACTTTCTGAGCGAGAAAATTATGTGATGAGGGACAGGCATGGTGGCTCACTCCTGTAAATCCCAGCTACTTACATTGGGGAGATTGGAAAAATAGTTGTTTGAGGCCAGCCTGGGGAAAAATGTTCACATGACCCCATCTCAACCAATAAAAATTGGGTTTGGTGGCACACGCCTGTCATCCCAACTACACAGGAAGCAGAAATAGGAGGATCATGATCCAGACTGCCGAAAGCATAAACACAAGACCCTACCTGAAAAATAACTGAAGCAAAAAGGGCTGGGGGTATGGCATCTAACAAATGCAAGGCCCTGAGTTCGAAACCTAGTACCACAAAAAAGAAATGATATGGCGAAGACTGTCCTCAGTGTTTCTGCAAACTTAATCTAGCAGAGGAGAAGGCCAGGTTGGTGAGAAGAGCCATCTACAATTGTCCAGACAGGAAGAAATAAATTAAAACGTAGCAGGGAGAAGACAAGGATTGAAGATGGAAATATAAAGGGATGTAAACCCAAGACTGCATCTTAAGGGTAATTTGTTTCATACTCTAATTAGAGAATTAAGAAGAGTTACAATTAACTTTTTCAGTGGCTCTTTAAAAGGATATGTGTGTATATATATCCTTGGTACTTAAAATGTAACCTATAGACCTGAAATACTGGCATCACCTGGGATCTCATTAGAGGCTCAGCCTCATCCTAGACTACTGAGTCAGGTCTACATTTTAACAAGATCCCCCATGATTCCTATTCACTTTGGGAAGCACTAGCTTATTTTCTTTCAGAAACAATTTGAAAGAGAAGAGTGGGGAATGAGTCACTACTCTTCATATGGAAAAAACATAGCTTAAAGTCACAAACTAATGTTGATTGAATAAATACAATATAGAATTTAATACAGTATAGTATAGAGTTAATGTTAATTCTATAACATGTTTTCTATGTAATATTAGTAAAATCATTTATAATTTTGTTACAAGGTGAACACAATTTGTGAAGAAAAGCAAAAGGACAAGTAGATACAATCCCACTGTGGCCTGACAAAGGTTCCTCATGACAAAAAGGAGCAGTAGCTGGTCAGAGATAATGGCTGAGAGTCTGAACAGTGAACTCCAGGATAAATGGGGTTCCCAAAGCAGGTCATAGCTGATCTCAGGGCTGCAAACTCATGGCAAACAACAGGGGCTCCTGTGACATTAAAAATCTTGCTTGTAAAAACAGCAATGAAACAGCAACCAAGAAAGCACCAATATCCAGGATGCAGTGAAAACTGGAAACATGAGACAATTGGAGATTTTAACTAGGTCTTCAGCTGAGCAACCAAGAAGATGATATTTCAAAAACAAAACAAAACAAAAAAAGAAACCCATAATAAGCAGGGATGAAAGAAACTGAAGTTGCAAGGACATGATTCCTCCCCTTTAGTTTGACTGGTAGGACACAGCTATCCTGGTTAACCTCTCATGGGGACCTTAAGGACCAAATTCTATAACTGTAATAATATGAATGATTGCTTTGAAGAGTGTCAATTATAATACCTGAGAATTCTTTGAATCTCTATGCCATGTTTATTGTTTATTTTATCCAACTTTCTTCCTTAGAGTTCACATTGAAACATAGCATTGGCACTCTTTGTAAACACAACAAAACCAGTTGATTGGAATTGAATATTTTCTCAGCTGGGGCTCTGACTAGTATAGCATCTTTTAAAAGACAATCCAATGCATGGCCTTAGGTCCACCAAAACTTCCCATTTGACTACATGAAAATAAAAAGATTCTGGACAACAAAAGAAATGGTCAGCAGATTGAAGAAGCAGCCTATAGAATGAGAGAAAATCTTTGCCAGCTGTACATCTGAAAGGGATTAATAACCAGAATATATAGGGAGTTCAAAAAATTAACCTCCCCATAAATCAATGACCCAATGAAGAAATGGGCAAATGAATTGAAGAGAGATTTTTCAAAGGAAAAAGTCCAAATGGCCAAAAAAAAAAAAAAAAAAACCACATGAAGAAATGCTCAACATCCCTGGTCATAAAGGAAATGCAAATCAAAACCGCATTAAGATTTCATCTCTTCCTGTTAGAATGGCTATCATCAAGAACACAAACAACAACAAATGTTGCCGAGGATGTTAGTACAACCACTATGGAAAACAGTATGGAGGCTCCTCAAAAAACTAAAAATAGATCTGCCATATGATCGAGTAATACCACTCCTAGGGCTATACCTGAAGGAATGTAAGTCAGGTAACAATAAAGACCCCTGCACACCCGTGTTTATTGCAGCATTATTCACAATAGCCAAGCTATGGAAACAGCCAAGATGCCCCACTACTAATGAATGGATTAAGAAAATGTGGTATTTATACACAATGGAATTTTATTGAACCATAAAGAATGAGATTTTGTCGTTTGCAGGTAAATGGATGGAACTGGAGAACTTCATCTTAAGTGAAGTTAGCCAGGCTCAGAAGGCCAAAGGCTGCATGTTTTCTCTCATGTGTGGAATATAGACCTAACACAAATACAGCAATATTGTGAAAAATGGGTCATGGTAAGCGGAGGCCACTAACAGAAGAGGAAGGGTAAAAGAAAGAAGTTAAGGAGGTGAAGATGGTTGATGTACTTTCTATACAAGAATGAATATAGGATTTTTAAACCTGTTGAAATTACCATAAGAAGGGGACAAAGGAGAAAGGAGAAAAATAGAAGGGATGAACCAATTCAAATTATAGTACAAATATACATGGAAATGTCACAATGAAGCTCCCTGTGTAGTTATCTTAAGTAATCAAAAATGTCATTTTTAAAAAACAGAGAACAGAAAGGTAAAACAGTTCCTCTCTGGGGGTTTGGTACCAGTGGGAAGGGGGAGGACACAAGGAAAGGGTGAAGGAGGTGAATGTGTGGAGATATTACGTATGCATGTATGTAAGTGGAAAAATGAGACCTATTGGAACTATTCCAGAAATGGGGGGGACAGGAGATAGGGGAGAATGATGGAGAGGGTGAGTTCAACTATGATATGCTGTAAGAACTTTTGTAACCCACAGAGTGGGAGAAAATATTTGCCAGCTACACATCAGACAAAGGACTGATAACCAGAATATATAGGGAACTTAAAAAACTAAATTCTCCCAAAACTAATGAACCAATAAAGAAATGGGCAAGTGAACTAAACAGAACTTTCTCAAAAGAAAAAATTCAAATGGCCAAAAAACACATGAAAAAATGCTCACCATCTCTAGTAATAAAGGAAATGCAAATTAAAACCACACTAAGATTCCACCTCACCCCTGTTAGAATAGCCATCATCAGCAACACCACCAACAACAGGTGTTGGCGAGGATGCGGGGGAAAAGGAAACCTCTTACACTGTTGGTGGGAATGTAGACTAGTACAACCACTCTGGAAAAAAATCTGGAGGCTACTTAAAAAGCTAAACATTGATCTACCATTTGATCCAGCAATACCACTCTTGGGGATATACCCAAAAGACTGTGACACAGGTTACTCCAGAGGCACCCGCACACCCATGTTTATTGCAGCACTATTCACAATAGCCAAGTTATGGAAACAGCCAAGATGCCCCACCACTGACGAATGGATTAAGAAAATGTGATATCTATACACAATGGAATTTTATGCAGCCATGAAGAATGAAATGTTATCATTCGCTGGTAAATGGATGGAATTGGAGAACATCATTCTGAGTGAGGTTAGCCTGGCCCAAAAGACCAAAAATCATATGTTCTCCCTCATATGTGGACATTAGATCAAGGGCAAACACAACAAGGGGATTGGACTTTGAGCACATGATAAAAGCGAGAGCACACAAGGGAGGGGTGAGGATAGGTAAGACACCTAAAAAATTAGCTAGCATTTGTTGCCCTTAACGCAGAGAAACTAAAGCAGATACCTTAAAAGCAACTGAGGCCAATGGGAAAAGGGGACCAGGAACTAGAGAAAAGGTGAGATCAAAAAGAATTAACCTAGAAGGTAACACCCACGCACAGGAAATCAATGTGAGTCAACTCCCTGCATAGCTATCCTTATCTCAACCAGCAAAAACCCTTGTTCCTTCCTATTATTGCTTATACTCTCTCTACAACAAAATTAGAAATAAGGGCAAAATAGTTTCTGCTGGGCATTGAGGGGGTGGGGGGGAGAGGGAGGGGGCGGAGTGGGTGGAAAGGGAGGGAGTGGGGGCAGGGGGGAGAAATGACACAAGCACTGTATGCACATATGAATAATAAAAAAATTAAAATTAAAAAATAAAGAAATAAATAAAATAAATAAAAAAAGAACTTTTGTAAGTGTCACAGTGTACCCCCAGCACAATAAAATGATAATTTAAAAAATAACTAATTAAAAAGTTTTTAAAAGAAATTTTAAAACTTCCCATCTTCTCAGATATATATGTATATATTTGAGATATAGATATATAGATTTAGATATATCTGTATCTATATACCTTTTAAGTTATGGTGCATTCTGACACTCTTTTTTTTTCAGTACTGGGATTTGAACTCAGGGCCTTCACCTTGAGCCACTCCACCAGCCCTTTTTTGTGAAGAGTTTTTTCCAGATAGTGTCTTGCAAACTATTTGCCCAGGACTGGCTTTGACCCACAATCCTCCTGATCTCTGTCTTCTGAGTAGCTAGGATTACAGGCGTGAGCCACTGGCACCTGGCTCACTCTTGAATCTGACACTCTTGAACTATGGTACGATGATAGATACATTTTAGGATTAGCTAAATTGTCATCTTTATTCTTTTTAAGATATTAGCAACAGCTTTGCCAACGTGCGATGTATATTTCCAGCAACAAGGAAATGATTTCACAATTGAAAGGGGAAATATAATACTGAAGAAAAATCAGAAGCAAAGCCTGCATGCTGATGAACAGAATGAGGTAAGCTATTTCTTAATGATCATTGTCATATGCCACAAATGAGAAACGCAGTCATGCACTTACAACTATGCCTGGTCCTGGGAGCACTCAGTCCATGTAAGCTCGAATATCTTCATGAGTAGAAATAAAGGGAAAAAAAGAACCAAGCTCAAAGGAGCTAGAGTTTCTGGGGGGAAATGTCAATAGCTTTATTTCTCTTCAAAACACAGTTCTAGAAACTGGGTTCTGGAGTGTTGGAGAGTCCAGGCACTGGGAACTCACAAGTCCCTATCATTTTAGCAAGGAGAAATATGGTGCTTGGGAGTGGTTCTCCTCACTGGAGAAGAGACATACTGGTGTGCCCTGGGTGGTTTTGTGTCTGTGCTGTAGATACCATCATGGTTGTAATTGGGCAGTGCCGTACGAGAGCCAGCATGCTGCTGTCAGGGCCCTGACTTCAGTGGTTTCAAACAGCCCAAAGACCTTGTGGCCATCCACCATTATTTACTCAGAGGCCACTGTTGACCCTTATGTTCTTTTATTTCTTCATTCATTACACAGAGTATCTATCACTTCCATGTGCATATGCAGAAATGGATACACTGGAGAAGTAGATGAAAGCAGATGTGAGCTGTTTTGTTCACAAACCCAGCACCTAAAACAGTCCCTCATATGTAAGAGACCTTGTTGAGGGAATGAATTAGCAGAGACAATGAAACAGAAATACTGAGACAGGGAGCCTGCCCTTAAGATTGTTGCAAAAGGAAGGAACCACACACACACCAACAACTGACAGGTGCAGTGGGCTCAGCATCATGAAGAAGCCATAACAGCACGATATGGGCTTCAGACAAAGGAGAAAAACTCCATCCTGAGAGAGTCAGGGAAGGCTTCCTGGGTATTTTTCCTTCTACCAGGTTCATGTGCACCAATTGTGATGATTTTGCTTGCTCCTACTTGTTTCTACTCCCATCCTACATCTCCATGAAACCTTCTCTGATTCTGGGCCATCTGCAGGCCACCTAGAAGAAGAGAGTAGGAAGTGAGTCACTGTTCACCTTCCCTTGTCACTGTGCCTCTGATCATTGATTCTCCAATTTTATTGTGTGTAAGTGTTCCCCAGGGAATTAGTTTGTTTAAAATGACCCCAGAGATGCTTTATCAGGGAATTTGGGGCCAGCCAAAAAATCTGCATGTTTGCCAGGCATACCAGGGTGATTCTGATATAGGTGATTCATGACAGTGCATTGAGAAACCCAACTCTGAGCATCCAAGGAACACTCGTCTCTTGCCTGGAATGGCCACTCTGTTACTGATTTGAAAAACTCCCCTGATCTCTTTAGACCCAATTCAGATTTATCTTTCTCTATCCTTCCCGACTCTGACATTTGGATATAATTAGTTGTTTCCATCTCTGGGGTCCCATGGGTCAGTCATTTTCAAACTGCAGATCATGCCTGTGAGTAAGTAGGCCATAGAGTCCATATTGTGGGTTGGTTTAGTATACCTGAAGAATACATAATAACATCATATTCCTGTGAGCCTTTTTGTTTCAGTTTTATATAGGGGTGTGTATGTGTGTGGTCACTGGCAGGTTAGATTTCCTGAAAGTGGAGACTGGTGGGGATTCAGTTGCGTGTGTTTCATTGACAGACTGTTCACCAACTTATAAGGGACTGAGGAAAGTAGGCTGGGGAAAGGGGAGAAGTGAGGCAGGTGTGGGGTCTGGGGTAAAGTCTAGCTTTTTCCTGGTCGCCTGAAGACGCTCTGAAGCATAAATCACTGATCACACAGGTCACTGAGACCGGAGGCCTCTTATATTCCATCCCTGCATCCTTCAGGCCTTGGTTGTTGATGGGGATCCTCTCAGGAGAAGTGCCTCTCATCAGCCAATAACAATTCTCAAGAAAAGAGGGCAGTTGTGAGCCACAGCAGCCAACAATCACAGGAGAAGACTATACCAGACCAGGAAAGGGCCACACGCCCCCAGCATCTGCTAAAACCCACTCCCTTTGTTCTCAGACCATGTGCAGGGCCCAGTGCAAAATAAAAATGCAGTTCCTTTTGTTCAGCAATCATAGCCAATGAGAGTACTAACATGTAAAGTTTTTGCTTGCTTTTATGGTTTTTCAATAAGTTACAGTGTTTTTATTGGTTATTTTTATTGGTCATTCTAAGTAAAGACACTAAAATTGTTAATTTATAGTATAAATTTTATCATTCATTTTGTATCATGCAGTGCCAATTTTAACTGCAAACGTAAGAGCTTTTCAGTCCTATGTAGAATCACTGAAGTTACAAAATTCGTATTCACATCTACATTGTCAATTTGTAGTCATATATATGTGTATATTTCATTCTTACCAGAACAGTGGTCACAACTGAACTCAACCGCCTTTACTTCACTTCTTGATATGTTTTCTAGAACACTCTGTGCCTTCAGCATGCTGGTAAGGAAAGACTAGAAGGAAAACAAACTATGGGGCAAAAGAACTTTGCCCAACTTCTCCTTCCTTCTTCCATCATTTTTAGAGGAAGTCATTGGCTACTACATGGAGGTAACATGAATAAGAAAGGATATGATAGGGTTCCTTGATGGTTACTGTTTCTTAGAATGCCTTGCCTTCTTTTGCATTCAAAGCACATTTTGGTTCAGACAAAAATCTTGGCTTCTTGGAGCTGGTAGCACTCCCTTTTCCTCAGTCATAGACATATCACACTTACCTTTTATTAAATTTGAGTCTGGTTGAACTCTCATGCTAGTAGAGCCACCAAAATTTTGGGCCCCAGGAGCACCATGTGCACCACATGTGAATGAGGCATCAGGCAGCAGACACATATATTGTGCATCTCTCTTCTTAGAGTGCTCCAGTCTCCAAAAGGCTTCATTACCAAACAAGCTCAAAGATAAAATTATTATTTCTAGATGGTGACAGCAGAGTATTAAACCAAGCATGGGACCCTTCTCAGTTTGGGGGCTCTGGGAAGCTAGACAGTTTGCATGCCCATGGAGCTGACCCTGCCCATTTGTCTCTTATGTTAAGTTCACTCCACAAAGGCACAGCTTCTCCAGGATCCTGATTGGTTACAATTCCTGGAAGAACTTATCAATGGAGATTAGTAGGGCAAACTACAACTTCCAGTTGCTGCAGATGGTCCCCAAGCTGTCATCTATACTCACTATTTTCCTTTCTTTTCTCTACCCATTCTAGATTCCCCTTGCCTTCAAATGGTATTTCTAGCAGTGAGATGATTTATATCTTTATCACTCAAAGTTCTGAGCCCCAGATCAAATCATATATATAGGAGCACCAGAGGTGTCCCATTGGATTACCTCAAAGCCATACATATTCCTTATGGCCCCATTCTATAGCAACAACCCCACGAGGTATAGTAACTCTCTCCTGTGGCTGCCAGTCTACTAACATGGGAAACCCAAGTGGTCATGCAGCAACCTATGACTTTAGGGTTCTTGGAACTCTTTGTCCTTGCCCAAGAATTAAGACCTCCAAGACTACAGAGCCTAGAGTTGCCAGGACAGGAAGGCCCAATTCCCATGGTCACTGGAAATGGTGCTAATGAGTAGGGCGAATCCTATTTAGTTCCCAGGCTCGTGTATTCTACCTGTTGGAACACAGAATCACATAAAGGCCATTGGTTTAAGGAATATGTAACATCGGGAAGAATTCCACCCCATCTCATAGGGTTTCATTTCTAAGCTGGTGAAGCTGAAACCTCAGCTGCATCTTTAAGGGACTCCCTTCTACTACCATCCCAGGTTAGTATCTCCTAGGTGGTAGGGTTTTTGTAAGAATAGTAGATACCAAATTCATGTGATTCCCATGGTGCTTCTTTTGCTGGAAAGTGAGCTTCTTAGATTGAAGGGATGTTGTATTTTCCCATCTTGATAAATCAGACCCTCTGAGCCCTCAGACAGTGGTGCTGGCCCTGGTCTCATAGTGGCTAATTCTCACTGTGGGAGACCATAACATCACTATAAGGGATCCCTCACTAAAAGGGATCAGTGTGACACTTTGTAGAATATCTGGGTGATCCAGACCCCTTTGGGATTATATCATGACAGAAAGCAGAATTAACAGTCCTGTAGCCAGACTGTGAACACACACTATTGCCTATCCTGAGTGAATGCAAGCTGCTGTTTTCCCCTCTTCCTATGAATATGGAAAACACATTTTGTCTATCAATGGCTGGATAGCAAGTACCAGAGGATGTATTAATCTGCTCCAATAAAGACACTTCATCCAGCACTAGAGCTGAAAGTGGGCTACAACTTGGTTAAACTTGTAGCCGCTCACTTCCATCTGGCAGTTATCCATTCAGTTTTTGCAAGTTGGTGATATGATGGGAACTACCACCACTTCATCCTTAAGTCTTTAAGAATGGCACTTTGAGGGCTACTCCTGATTTGCAATAATGTTTTTTATTTACTATCTTGTCTAGCGGGGGAAAAACTTTCGCAGGCTTTTACTTGGCTATTCCTACCACAAGAGCTCTTATTTTATGAGTCCAGTGCGAGTTGCAAAGTGTGTCTATCCCAATTACATAATCAGGAATTAGAATTCATGAAATGATCAATGAGTGGTGCTATAAACTCAGAGAACTCACCAAGGAACAGATCTGGCCAGCGCCCCTTTTATTACCTGATTCACATCTCCCTGTTGTAACCATGATGGCACATTGAGTATCTGGTTTTTGGCCTCAACTCAGATGCTGTATCCACTAACACTGGAAAATGCAGATATATTTCCTTCCCCCAGTGGACAGTTACTTGAGTACTTAACCATAGGTCTCTTTGAGGAATCAGTAAGAGAATCACGCTTGCCATGGTGTTGAAGAGTCCTTCCTTGTAGGGACCTGGATCAATGGATTCTGGAACTGAAAAGTCAGATCTAGAAACTTGGAAAAGGATCATATCTTTCCTCTGGAGCAGCTGACCTTGGTTTTCTGCTGATTTATACTTGCTTGCTCACTCTTAGTTATATACATAAAACAATATTTTTGTTGACTGTTCATCTGTCTTGCTCCTAGAAACATCATGTTCTATTAATCATCTCTGTAGAAAATTCCTGTGGGTCAGGCCCTCTTGTCTTCCATTCCAACCTTGCTGCCCATGGTAAGAATTAAATCCATCTTGCTTTTGAGAGTAAGTGCTGCTATTCAGCCTTTGCTAGTTTGTTATCCTGTCATTTGCACTGATAATAAGGAACTCAGTTTTGTAACAGTATATCTTACCAGGCTACAGAGGCAAGTCAATGCTCAGCTTCTCAGAGATGCTGGTACTGCCAGCTGGTACTGTTTTGGTAAATGGAGGGTCCTCCAGCTCCCAACCAGGAACGTAGTTAACCGGTGAGTTTTCTGGTCTTGTATCTTAGATGCATGCCTACTTCTCTGAAACTTGTATCTTTTGCTCCATAGCCTGCTGCATCACTTCTAGCATCTCTGTTTCACTTAGTCTGAGCCATGACTTTTACTAAGTTTCCTATAGCTGCTCTAGCAACAGATCCATCTTCCAGGGCCCCTCCCAGGCTATAAAATCCTAGATCCCAGGAGGCTTCAAATCAACAAACTCTTCCTTGTCCAGTTTCATTCATATTCTGCTCCTCAGGATCCACACTTTGCAGGGGTTGGCACCAGTGGGGGAAAGGTGGTGAGGAAAGCGGGTAGGAGGGTGAACACCATGCAAAAAAACATATAACACATGCATGTAAATGCAAAAATGATACCCGTTGAAACTATTCCAGGAATCGGAGGAGGAAGGATGAAAGAGAGCAGTGGAGGGGGGTGAATTCAAGTATGATATATTTGATACATTGTAAGAACCTTTGTAAATGCCACAATGTACCCCCACCCAGCCCAACAACAAATGGAAAAAAAGGATCCACACTCAGCTGTTCTCTCCAAATTACTCCTGGTACCTCTCAGCCGACAGCTCTCTTGCTTATAATCCCTCTCCAAGATCTAGCACTTCCCCTCCTCCATTAGGCTGACCCTAATTATTGGCATGTGATCAGGAGAGGCAGCACAGGTAGATCCTGAGGAAATCATGCATTTTCTTTTGAGGAGCATGTGTTCCTGCATAGTCTGCAAATGTATGGGGATGGAGTAGGGGGGTGCTCTATTTTTCAACAAGGGTGAGTGGGTTTCGTCTGCAACCTAAGGGTGTAAGGAGAACCTGAGGCTTTGAGGTTCCCATATGTATCATTCCATGTCTCAAGATCCCACTGCTTCCTAGTGAGGCCTGACCTTGACAGAAGTAACTTACCTAGGCTGGGAATTCACCTTCTCTGAAGTTGAGTGACTATGTCTTGTGACAACTCTTTCTGTCCTCTCACTAGATGAGATTACAGTCTCTTTAAACATACCCTCTGATTCTCACACTTTGCTCTAAATTGGTGGTTGATTGTCCTGGGCCTGTCACTTCCCCTCGTGAAAGGCATTCAACAACAGCCACCTTTTCTACAATCCTTGTAGTTCCTGGGTCTCCCATATCTCTCAATCCCAGAAGTAGTGCATAAGCCAGTGCTTCCTCTGTCCCTTTTGTCTGTCCCAATTCTGAACAAGTGACAGTTTTAGCAATTGCACCACTACTTCTAACTAGTACAAGTTACACACTGAATCCTCATTTCCAGATGAACAGGTGAATTATCCCCCTCTAGAATTGCACCATAAGGTCTACTTAGACCAGCAAACTGTCCGGTACCTTTTCTAGGTCAGGTGCCTTTTCTAGGGCATAAGACAGGATTCAGCTGCCTGTGATTTACTAAGAAGCGGTCTTCAGAAAAACTTAAGATAGTAAAGGAAAAAGAGAAGAGCGAAGCACAGAGGAAGATGTGGTCTTAGATTTAAAAAAAAAAAAAAAAGCTAAAGTTCAGAAGAGTTCAGGAGCATAAACTGCCGGCAAAGTTGCCCCGCCCCTTGAGATGTCAGGGCCAGCCTTTTACACCTGTAATCTGTCAATCATTGGCTGCACCCCCACCCCACCCCAGGGCAGAGGGGTCAGAGGGAGGTGTGAATAAGCAGTTCTCTGGAGCAAGGGTCACTGTGCACTGTTAGCTGCAACTGAGTGCTGGGTACACCAACCAGGCAAAAGGGATCTGGAAGGGTCACTTATTGTGTCTACTGTAAGTGCTAGAGTATTTTTTAAATGTTTGAAAGACATTGCATGGGATGACTTTACATATACCTCTGTCTATTACATCCTAATCTGCAGTACAGTTTCTTATGTTTCTGTCTCCACTGCAAGACGCTACTTTCCATGTGGCCAGGCTCTGTCCCATTCATCTTTGTATTTCCCATTCAGAGGCTGGCACTTACTTGTTACTAATTAAGCATTTATTAAGAAAAGGCTAGGAACTTAGGGCAGTTTGGGAATAGATCACAGAGCAACTTGAACTCCAGGCTAGATACTTTGAGTGTTATTCTGTTGGCAGTTAGGAAGAGTTTGAAATGCTTTATTGGCAGCAGTATGTAGTGTGTGCTGGAATAAGGACTGAAAGGAGAGGATAGCCAAAATCTATTGCAGCAACACAAGCAAAAACTAACAAAAGGCAGAATTGGCATGGTGGCTATGAGTGTGGAGAGATGTATGCAAAAGGAATTAAAGAATATTACCTACAGGATCCAGATGACATCAGACTCACATCCAGTAGAGAGACCATCAGGGGTTCTAATCAATCAAGTGTGTGAAGAGTTTTGTACTTACATGCCCTCCTGCAGATTCAAGAGCATTTCTCATGTTTGTATGGAAGAAACATCTAGAAGATAAATCCATGTGGGTTTTCTCATTGCTGTGCACAATTAGGCAAACTCCCTTATCAAAACATGGAAATATTCTTCTCCCTCCATATTTTGGCCAGAACTCTGTACTCATTTCTAAGAAAACCCAAGGTTGTCAATCAGGAATTTCCTCAGTTAATTGAAATTAAAGTGGCTTCCAGTGACCCTGCTTTCAAATCCATCTCTCTGTACAGTAACCCATGTTTCAGAGCTGCAGCTCCAGACGTTATTCTCAGATGGATTCTGGACTGTATCCTGGTTGGAATAATTTATCCATGACTCAGATGGATTATATACACACCAGAAAATCCTTTTTTTCTCCCTAAACTCTTTCAAGGCTTGACTTTAGGGAAAGAAATTTACATTTCTCTTGGTGACTTTTGGCCAGGCGTCTGCTGTTCACATTGTTTTCCAAAGACCCAATCCTGAGAATCCTGTCACTTGGACTGGACCTGGATTTGCCAGGGTTCTCCCTGGGGCTGGCTTGAGATTTGCTGTCAACAACATTGCTTTTCCCATGGACTTCACCATCGCTGTTCGCTATGAGACTCAGGTAACCTTTACCTCCAACTTCACAATGGCAGAAAGCTGAGAGAAGTATATTCTTGAACTCTTTCCATTTCAGCCTTGCTAGAATAGGTGCATCCTAAAAAGACTTGCAAAAAGTAGAACATCTGGAAAGCATTATAAACCAAAGGGTTTCCTAATGACATTGACGTAACACTGAACTGTAGGCACACAAACTTTATCCATGCAGAGAAGCTAAAGTTGGAGTTACAAGTTTGAGGAATCAGTTTTAAGGAAGTGGTGACTGAATGTTTGTATAAGAATAAAAAACAACTAAAAAATAACACAAATTCTGACCTCCTGAGACTCTTTTTCTGAAAACATTAATAAGCCAACATATGTGCAGAGATTCACTCGAGGGGATACAGCAGAATCATTGATTTGCATTTAGATCCTTCCCTGTAGCATGAAAAAGTCCAAATGCAGATGGTCCCTCTAGCACCCTACTACCCTCTACACTACCAACCCCCACACCTCTTGAGGAATGTCTGAAACAGAATAGAAACCGACTTAGAAAAATATTTGATCTGGAGCAGTAGTTCCTAGCCTTTTCTTGGGTAGTCTGAAACCAACCAATCAACCCCCATGAAAAAATGTTTTATATGGCTAGAACGGGGAGTGGTATTAGAGTCCCCACAGCCCCTCCAGGGACCACATTCTGGAGGCGGTCACTGTATATTACATGATCACTGCTGGCCCACTTTAATAGGACATTTCTCACAAATGAAAGTCAAGGACTTCAATGAACTTGACTGGTGAGTGTGAAAGCCATTAGAAAAGAAAAATATATATTTACTTTTTCATAGAGTATATCCCTGACAGCTTTAAAAGCTTTCCAAATTGCAAGGCTTCCAGAATATAGCTAATTTTCATCTCTCTCTCTCCCATCCCTCTTCCCCACCCCTTCCCTATGTCGAGTGTGTGTGTGTGTGTGTGTGTGTGTGTGTGTGTGTATGAGAAAGAGAGAGAGAGAGACCTTTAATGAAGGATTGAGATTGTTATTCTTTGTTCTGTGATCCAGACCCATGCTGAATTCATCAAATGTTTTGGAGATAAGGGTTGAAGATTAGACCTGTGAGGAAGGCTGGGGGTTTTCTAGGCCTGTGAGAGAGCTGGGTCTGAGAAAAAACCACTGAAATATCTTTCAACTCCAAAATGCTATTTTCCAAGTGAACTATGGGTTGCAGTATCCAATGGGTACAGGAGTGTGTGGGCATCCTCCTAGTGACATGCTGTGGTGTCCTGCCTGTCTAGACTGCAGCTGACTGGGCTGTCCGGATTGTGGTCCACTCCGCTGGAGTGAGCAAGCACTGCACGCACAAGACTCCACAGCAAACGCCTCAGACTTTTGCCTTACCAGCAGCGGCCAGGTAGGCTTGGGACCCCACACGTCAAAAGTTTGTAAAAACAATAATTTGAACCCAGGAACTAAGTGGGAGAAGAGCCGTACTGAAGGAGACTATCGTATTTATTAGGCACTTACTGTGTGCTGCACCGTGCTTTGTATTTAATGTTACATTTAGCCTTTGTGACAACTCACTGAGGTGACTGTGTCTTCATCAGATGAGGAGAGAATTGAGAAAAATTCCTCAAGGACTTGTCCAAGTCTCATCTTCAGTGGACTGCAAGACCAGGATTCCAGCCCAGATAGCCTGGCTCTCAACTCACGTGTTATTTTTCCTGTCCCCCAGATGGCTTTGAAGTGTGAGAATGTGAAATGCTGGAACAGTGAAATATTAAGTAGCGTGCTCGACAGCTGAGAGTCCATGGAGGAAAGAGATTAATTTTGAAGCCACTTATTTTGTCTCATCAGAGATCGTGGCAAAATGAAACCGAGACCCTGTTGATATTAGCACAGTGGACACGATGAAGGAAGTCTGACCCGCGCTTTCTCCAAAGCGGTCATGTCCACAATAGCCAGTAGTTTGTGAGACTTGGCTATTTGACATAATCCATGGAAGAGCAACAAGGATCTAAGTGGGAGCTTCTTGCCCAGTCAGCTCAGAAGTGCTGGTGTACACCCAGACCTTGCCACAGCCTCATGGCAGAGCCCTCCTTTCAACTCAAGTGGATGCCACCAAATACTGTGGCCGCTTAGGAATTGTGCTTTTCTCTCTAACGCTTTGCTCTATTTCCCTTAATACAGAATCGCGCCGCTTCCCACAGCCATCTGTTTAGAACCGGATGTGCAATATTCCATAGACCTCCACTTTTCTCAGCCTTTGGAAGGTGGGCCCTACACGCATCCCCACATCCTGGTTGATTCTGTAAGTATCTCAGAGCTTTGCAGGTATGTCCTTCTCAATGGAGGGCCATTATAATTCCACTTTTAGAGATATTTATTGAAAAATATAAATGTATCTATTTAATTACACAAGTCACCTAATAGCCATTGCAAATTGTGTGTAGCAGCATATCCCGGGAATGGCTTGTTCTTCACAGCAGCATTGTAAGGTACCTGCTGTCATTAGTTCACAAATGGGGGCACTGAGGCACAGGCTTACGGAGAAGGTGAGTGAGGAGTCAGGAATGGGAACCATACTGTCTGCCTCCATATCTCTGAGCCACTACAGTGTGCTGGCATTGCTGAAAGTTTGGGGGAAATCCCACCACTCCAATTATTATCATTTTGTAAGTTCCTATTTTGTACATGTATGCTTTTGTATCATTGTAATCAGAGGATCCATACAACTACACATTCCGATTTTTATACTTCACATTGCATCTTTCAGAGTTTTTTATGAGCCAGTTGCCAGTGGTTCATGCCTGTAATCCTAGCTACTTGAGCTACCCTGGCCAAATAGTTCACAAGGCCCCATCCCAACCAACAGCTGGGGATAGTAGCAGACATCTGCAACCCCAAGCTACACAGGAGGCTGAGAACAGGAGGATCATGGTTCTAGGCCAGCCTGAGCAAAAAAGTTTACAAGGCCCCATCTCAAAATGGAGAAAAGCTGGATGTGATAGCAACATGCTTATCATCAGCACAAAACAGGATGGTGGTCCAGTCAGCCTCAGCAAAAAGCAAGACCTATCTCCAAAACAACCAGAACAAGAATGACTGGAGGCATGGCTCACGTGTAGAGCACCTGCCTAGCAAACATGAAGCCTGAGTTCAAACCCCAGTTCTTCTACCAAAAAAAGGTTCTTGTGGTACTGATGTAGCCTTCTTATCACTTGTGAGAATCATGCATGGTATTCTGAGTTTCTTCCTTCAGTATCTGCCATCCACAGAACAGAGGTTCCTTCCAAACCTCTCAATGGTACAGCCTGTCGATCCAACATGGCCACTGGGCAGAGTTTTGGCTTTGAGTACATTTACTGAATTTACTTATGTGTTGCCCATTCATGGTCATATAAATAGCTTCTATTTTTCATGATTATGTATATTTGATACATATTTTTAAATGTTTATATATACATATATATGTATATTCTTTCTGGAAGATATCCCTCAATTAGTTTTCTGGATCAATAATATTTGAAATATATGAACACATGCAAGTATTAATTTTATCCCACCATTAGCAGAAGTACATAAAATTATGTGGGGTTTTTTAAAGCAATTTTGTGGCTCTTGAGCTACAGATGCTGCTTGTAAGCCACCTTGCTCAGAGCCTGCTCCCCCTTTCTTGGGGAGTGTACTTTCCTGCTTCCACTCGCTCTCTCACTCTCAATAAAACTCTGCTACTACTTTGCAAAAAAAAAAAAAAAAAAAAGATAAAATTGCTTTGCTAAAATTGCATTCTTTAATATTTGTGAGATTTTCTGATTTAATTGGTAAACTACAGCCCTACAAAGTTTTATTGGAACACACTCAAGCTCATTTGTTCACATATCATCTATAATTCCTTTCAAATTAAATGCACAGTTAAAAAGTTGTACAGAGAAGTGGAAACTTCAAATGCATTCTTCTTCTGGTAGTACTGTAGTTTGAACTCAGGGATCTTGCACTTGCTGGGCAAGAACTCTACCACTTGAGCCACGCCCCCAACCTTCTATATTATTTTTTGATAGTCTCCTGTTTTTGCCTAGGGGCCAGCCTGATTTTCGGTCCTCTTACCTAAGGCCTCCTGCATAGCTAGGACCACAGGCAGGTCCACCATGTCCAGACTATTTGTTGATTCAGTGTCTTGCTAACATTTTTTGCCTAAGCTTGCCTAGACCTAGGTCCTCCCAATCTCTACCTCCCATATAGCTGGGTTTACAGGAGTGAGACACCTCACCCAACTAAAGTATATCCATTTGATCAACTTTCAAGTAATCATTATCTTACATATAGCTTTTAAAGAGCCTGAACCATGAATAAAAATTAACGAGAGCAACCTGATCTGGGCAAACTGTAAGAAATCTTAGAAGAGGCCCTAAGTCCCTGTTTGAGGTCATATTCCCTAAGAGCAGAAACTAACATGGGGAGTCAAGTGCTCTGCTTATTGAGGATATGTCCTGGGAAAAGAGGACTGAGGGAAATAGGAGAGGAAGGGGAAGGAACCATGCAAGGTCGTGGTCTCCACTGGAGTGTGGCTTAAGTCTGGTCCCACAGGAAGCTATGGAGCATGAATTACACCAGAGTAGAATCCACCTGGAGGCAAAGGGGTGGTCATAAATGCACCCAGCTCATTGGCTCTGGGCTCACTTCCACCGCCCCTCACCCCACCCCATCCCTTGACATTTCTAGTCAAGGTGGTTGAGTGCTATTTTCTGGAGAAGATAACTGAGAGCCTTTAGGAGCCAATACCACAGCAGCTGGAAGACAGGTACTCCGACCTGAAAAGAGGATCCAGGCTGGGCAGCTACAGTGTCCATGTAGTCCCTGACCCAGGACATGCAGTAGGAGAAAGTCTTGCACATTCCACTAGTACAGATGAATGTGGCTCATGCCTCACTATCAATTTTGCCACTCTGGGAAGACGCTAGGCCACTTGGGACTTGGCCATTTCAGAGTTCGTGCTCCTCAACCATGATGAAGTGCCTTTACATCTAAGACCAGGATACATACCAAAAAGAATAAATCAAGCCACTGTTCAATGCCATTTGTTTGTCAAACACAGTGAGATAGTGAGACTTGTTTTCAGTTACACAGATTACATGATACCTGCATTCATAAAACTGTGTTTAGGTCCAAAATATATTAGCATTCTAGAATATAAAACTTCTCTTCTTTATAAACTTGGAACAGACTACACTTGGTTAAACATAAAGTCCTTAGAAGTTTCTCAAACAAGTGAGTCATGGCATTACAAAATCCTGTAGCTGACAGGGACTCTTGTCATCTGTTCCATCTACTGAGTTTCAGTAATGGTCAACTCCAAACCAGTTCTGAATCACAGCTGTCAATAATTTCTGGTCAGCTGTCCCTATCCCAGTCCTGCTGTCTTCTGAGTCTCTCTCACCTCCACAGTGCAGAGTCACTGTAGTATCAACTTAAAAAAACAACACTAGAAATGCAAATATACTTCCTATGGAACAAAGTTAATGAAACCCTTACTGTTAATTACTGTAAACTAGATGAGGTGGTAGGCACAGGTGTAAACATGACATGCACCCCAACCCCCACCCCCACCCCCAGAACTCATTTTCCAAAGGAGAGATGCAGACAAGCAGACAACAATAGTATGGCATGCAAAGTCCTGGGAGTTGTAGCAGGATAGTGGCCTGAAAAGCTCAGTGTGACTCACACCTCACCTGAACCTATGTCCCAGCAAGTTTTCAGTTATAACAAAATACGTGATAAAATCAACATAAAGAGGAAAAGTTTACTTGGGCTCACAGTTTGAGACAGTTCAGAATATCATCAGTTGGTCCTGTCACTTTTGGGGCCATGGCAAGACAGCACATTGGCAGGGAGCTATGGTTAAGGTCAACCTTAGACGGAAGAGAGAGGAAGAGAGAGAGGCTGGTTTATTTTTCTCTGTGAAGTCAGATGGAGAAGAGGCCACAACATCAGCCCAGACTGCAGGGATGATGAGGCTAGCGGTTGGAGGAACCAGGGTACTGTGATTTAGTCACCCAGGGTTGAGTCCCACCCATAGGTATGTCAAAGAGAGCAATTAGAAAAACACTGGATGGGGAGGGTTGGAGTAAAGTGTCCTGGACAAAGCAAAGAGAAGACCAGGGGAGATTTATCTGTGCCCCGAGGTCAGGTCTCCTAACTCAACCTGCAATACTTTTCTTTAAGCCCAGGTTTTCAATATGACCAACTTGATATGGCCAATGTACTTTACAGACACACCCTCTACTATATCATCCAAAGCCATTCATACACATTTTAAATAGTAGTAGGTCATAATTGAAAGACTTCTCAAAAATTATAACTGAATAGCCTTTCTTCACATAGATGTTAAACTATAGGTGATTTCTGCATGAAAATAAACTTATAATGATCATTTATCCCTAACCAGCTATATGGCCCCGTGAAATGTTGCTTTTATGGAGTGTTAATAAGTGCTATTTGGATATAAGACCAAGTGATTAAATAACTGTGGAAACACTGAGTTTATTTGTTATTTTTTAGCAAATTGACATAGTGCTTTACTTAAGCTGTCTGTATGAAGGAAAATAGTATGCCTCCCTACCATATACAAGAAATGCTGAGTTCAAAAACTATCTTTCTTATAGGACTTCCCAGAGCCTCTAACATTTTAATCTATACTGTGAATCTTCAAGAAGCCAATATAGTTTGATGTAGAACTCCAGAACCTAGAAGAAAATTGGGTGGAATCTGAGTTCCCCTATACCATTACAAGAAACTGTGTCTAACCAGGATTTCTTAATTTATCACAAGTAGCCAAGATAAAAGACTTTCAACTCTAAGAAAATTTTATTATCAAGCAAAAAGTATAATAACATTGTCAATAAAAAGATAAAACCTATTTTATTTTCTTTGCCATGAGTCAATAAGTGAAATACCTAAAGATTTCTTGAATAATTGAGAATCATAGTCTTCAGCCCTAGACAATTTAAAGAATTGAATTGATTCTCTTTTAAACATTGTTCCCAGAAATCTTTCTTTTTAAATATAACAAGTCTCTTGGACAGAAAAGAGTTTGAACTTGAGTCTTCCTTTCTCGTTATCCCACAAGCTTAGCCTTGTTCCCCACATCAATTCACTGGCGAATTTCTGCAGCAAGCAGGATGTGGAGGAGTACCTGCTGCACGACTGTGCTGAAAACACCTCAGAAGTGGGACCTCAAGTGGTCCCTGGTGTGTGTGAAAGGCTCATAGTCAGCATGTCTGCCCAGCTGCATGATGGGGCAGTGGGTGAGTATCTGCTTAATGGCTCTGCTGAAGCAATGTTAGTTGTACAAATGCTTTTTGGAGCGTGATGAACCCATTTATTTCAGCATCCACTCCAAATGACAAAATGCCATCTCTCAGTGATTAGATACACAGGTCAGTCTGCTGATAGGTTGGAGTCACAATTCACAGTATGGTTAAGTACACAAGACAGGAACCTTGTTGCCGCATTTGCTTGCTGGAGCAATGGTCCTAAAACATTCACTTGGAACCCTAGAATTTTAAGACTGTAATGTTATTAACTTGCCCATTTCACTTAGCTTTAGCAGAGGGTTTCTCAACCTCAGCACTACTGACACTTTGGGTTTGATAATTCTCTGTTGTGGGGGGCTGGCCTGTGCATCATAGGATGTTTAGCCACCTCCCTACCCACCTAACACCAGTATCACCTTCCCCAAATTATGACTTCCCAAAATGTCTCTGGCCTTTGTCAAATGCCCCCTTAGGAGGCAGAATTGTCCTCCATCTGAGAAGTGATGCTTTAAAGTAAAACCACGTGAGAGCCTGGACTTTGTGAGTTCCACATAAATACTTTTTCTCTTGGAGAAGAGCTATGGCTTCAGCACACCCACCTCTCTTGAAATATGTGGAATAAGAGAAATAAAAGATTGGGAAGGTTGTATGTGGTAGACAGGTCTTCATCACTATGACAAATGCCTGGCAGCAATAAATTAAAAGGAGGAAAGACTTATTTTGGCTCATGGTTTCAATCAATGGTAGGCTGGACTACCATTGTTTCTGATCCTCGGGTAAGGCAAAGCATTATGGCAGAAGGACGTGGAGGAGCAGAGATGCTCACCTTATGGTGGCCAGGAAGCAGAGAGAGACAGGAAGGGGCCAGGGACAGGTATACTTTGCCAGGCTACAACCCTGGTGACCTACTTCCTCCAATTAGTCATCACCTTCTAATTTCTCCCAATGATACCGTCAACTTCTGAATCTACCAATTGGTGAATCCATGGATGAGGTCAGAGTCCTCATGATCCAATCACTTCCCAAAAGCCCCACTGCTGTATTGGGAACCAGTCCCTCAGCACATGAGCCTTTGGGGACACTTCATATCTGCACTGTAACAGGATACTCCAGCACCAACATACATCAGGAACTGAAGTAATAATGATACCAATAGTAACAATGACATTAGGATGATCAATTATTTAAAACAATTTCTTTTAAGCCTTTAATCTGTTAAGCACTCACTACATGTCAAACACTGCTTAAGTACTACACCGCTAGTGTTGCCTTTGATAAATACAACAATCCCACAAGGTCAATCCTGCATTTTCTCCACTAAACAGTTGGGACAGTTGAGAATGAGAAAGGCACCATATGAAGGAGCAGTGAGCCCCCACCTTCACCTCCATCTCCCTTCCTTTGTTCCCTGCAGCCTGCAAGTGTCACCCCCAGGGTGCGATCGGGTCCAACTGCAGCCGACTTGGAGGCCAGTGCCAGTGTAAACCCTACGTGGTCGGACGTTGCTGTGACAGGTGCTCAGCTGGAAGCTACGGTTTGGGGCATCATGGCTGTCACGGTACGTAGCAAAAAACAAGAGGAAATGTGCTCGCTGGTAATCTTGGCATTTCAAAGGCATGGAGAGGGATGTGGGAAGTTTTAAAGGAGAGAGAATTGGAAACTCAACAACGTTCTTCAAACTCTATGTAGATTAAATGTGCTGAAAACTTTTCTACCATCCTTCATTCTTCCACTGACCGATGGGCACTGACTGTACAGAACTCTGTCAGGAGCCGTAAGGAATGAACAAAAGGCAGTCCATGATTCTGGGGGTTTGCAGTGTGCATTAAATGGGAAGTAATCCAGGTAAAAATGGGAACACCAGGAAGGAAGTTGGCTGTGCAAACCCAGCTTTATGATCTAGCCTGAAAGTCCAGTGGCTGGAACAATTATGAAATTGGGAATTCAAGAAAGAGACAACACTGTCATCATAAGTAACACTTTCCCCACTGAGGATATTACCCTTCTGATCCTGAGGTCACAAACAGACCTGTAACTCAACTGTAGTTGGTAATTCAGCAGTCATGTTTGTCACATTCTGGTAGTCAGTTCTCTGTCCACAAAGTAAATCATTAGTGAGAATATTATTGCCTACAGAAACATATCTTAGGAGCCACGAAACCTACAGGCAGATTAAATCTCCTTTTACTCATGATTCAAAGAGGTGATCCCCTTCCTGGCCATTGCTTGGGCCTGACTGCCTACCCAGCAAACAGTGCTTACCTCAGTCCATTCTTACTTTTCCTTTTTTTTTTTTAAGTTACAAAGTGCTTGAGATACACAAAGGGATCTATACAAAGAAGCAACTATTTCTTCTGTATACCACCCTACCAAGCAAACAGGCATCACATTTTGAACAGGAAAGGTCAGGATTCAGCAATTTATCGTGAAAGGATTGGCCCTCTACTACCTCATATAGGAAAAAGAAAAATCTGACTATCCTGAGAAGAGTTCTTCCATGTTTTACCTCCTCAAAGTTGTACTTTGACTTCTAAAATATATGGAAGTTTAAGTCATTGAAAACATGTTGCTTGTTCGGTTTCTCTGTGTGAACAGCAGATATTCATAAGGCTCAGGTGTTCACAACCTGCTGCTTATTGAATGAATCATGAATCATTATTTAACAAACATTATCTGGTATTTGTTACATGTTAGGGTTTGTTCTGAGCACATTATAAACTCACTCTTTTCGCTTGGGTTGGGACAGGGAATACAGAATCAGAACTGTAATTCTTCTGCCCCCACACCATTTTTCCCCATCCTAACATCATTCTCTTTGCTTTACCCAGCATGCCACTGCCATCCTCAAGGCTCCAAGAACACCATATGTGACCAAGTAACTGGCCAGTGTGCCTGCCGTGGAGAGGTGGCAGGCCGCCGCTGTGACCAGTGCCTGGCGGGTTACTTTGGGTTTCCCAGTTGCCACCCTTGCTCTTGTAATGGGTTTGCTGAACTTTGTGATCCAGATACAGGGTCATGCCTATATTGCAGAGGCTTTACAACTGGAAGAAACTGTGAGAGGTACAGAATTCATATGCACTTTACTTTTAGATCTTTACATGTTTGCTCTGATTTCATAATGGAGGACCATTGACTAAAGACTCAACAGTGTGTAAGTGTAGAATGACTGCTATGGGTGGGGGAGGTAACTGTTCATCGTCCTTCAGAATCATCCTTCCAGCCAGAAAATAACTGATTAAATCAGTGGCACATGTGCATGACACACTGCTTTTGTGTTCCTCAAATGTAGCGTGGAAATCACAGAGGACTATTTATATTGAGTGTTATGACTATACCTTGAGACTTTCCATACAAAACAAAACAATATTTTACAGAGCAAATGCACATCTTCTAAAATAACGAGTTTTGGGAGTTGCATTGTCCTAAAGCATAGCAAATCCACATTGGCTAACACGTGAGCTTTTCCTGGGAACATTTTGGTAAAAAGAAATTGCCTTGACAGGTGCATCGATGGTTACTATGGAAATCCTTCTCTAGGACAGTCCTGCCGTCCTTGCCTGTGTCCAGATGTTCCCTCCAGCAATCAGTATTTTGCCCATTCCTGTTACCAGAATCCTTGGAGCTCAGCTATAAACTGCAGTTGTCTTCAAGGTTATGCAGGTATGAAATATAGTTTATATTTTCCTTCTTCCATCCCACAATGCAATCTTAACAAGATCACATGTTCATAATTTGTCTGCCTTGGACAAATGAGTGATACAGAACAAAAGTTAATGGTAAGAAGGCACAATTAGCTAAATTGCTGCTTTACTGAGCAAAGATCTTACATGATTCAAAACCACGATGATTAAAAACTCATGCTACTGAGTTATAGTTGTTTTTAAATGTTTCAGAAAACTAATTGGACAAATGGGATCAAGTCAAATTAATTTATTGAAGACATAATTACCACGTATTGAATAAAATATGCATATATGATTAAATAGCAGGCATATGCTATTTATATTAAATATTATATAAGAAATTAAAGAATTTAATCAAACACTTTTTTTTTCCTCCTGGGCTGGCTTCGAACCTTGATCCTCTACCTTCTGAGTAACTAGGATTATAGGCCTGAGCCACCAGGCTTCTTTGTATAATTCTAAATAAACAATTTTGACTGAAGTTTCACAAACAGAGCTAAGTTTTTTGAGGTCTTGAAGCACTGATTTGGGCAATATGCAAACATTGAATAAGTCTTGATTTAAAATTTGTATCTGCTGCTCAATCAGAATTTTAGTCTTTGAAAGAGTTTAAGCATGAGTGTGAATGTGTAATGTAAACAAGAAAAAAACTCATGAAGTCAATATTATTTTCCTCAGTGTTAACTAGCAGCATAATAACAAATTATGTGACTGACTCCTTTCTTGTTCATTACATCTAAGAGGACACACATGGCTTTGGTTAGTTCTTACCTCTTCCTTCCCTCTTCTCTAAGCACACTTTGACTTGGTTGGTCAGTTTTTAAGAACTGAAACCATCTTTGGGCTAACAGCATTCCCAAGAGGATGAACCAAAGTGGAGAGTGGCCCCAAGTTTGAACATCTAAGCAACTGCCATTACCTAGAGGTCGGAGGGTGAAGAGTGCTGGGGAGAGAGATGGCATCTCTACATAGTACTCAGTGGAAACCCCTGCAAGGGCTTATCTGTCAAAAACTGCTCTTGCCCATCTTCCCTCCAGACACATCTGTCAAGCTGCTGCTGCGTGGCACTTTCCCTTCAAGACTGCTGCATTTGAACCATAGTTGATCTCAAGGATTAAGTGGAAGTTGGGATTCCCCAGGGCCAACAGGGGCTGAAATGAGCTTTGGGTCCCAGGACACAGGATATTACCTCTGGTTATATAGAAAGACCTAAAAATCTTATGTCACAACTCCTTAGTTTTGAAGAAACACTGTACTCCATACTTCACCAAAGACCTTCTAACTCTGAATAACTTTTTAGTTCTCTGAATAAATAATAAAAGTGAATGTTTAGTTAACTTAGCACTTTTCCTTACTCATTCTAATGTGTGACTTCCCATTATCTCCAGGGAAGCCCAGTAATTCTCTATTTGCAGCCTCAGTTCTTCTTCCCCCCAGCACTCTCACCTCATCCCATTCCCTTTTGCTCCCCTTTCTTCAGGTATTCAGTGTGGAGAATGTGCCCCTGGTTTCTATGGTAATCCAAGAGTTTCTGGAGAGCCTTGCCGGCCATGTGCCTGCAATAACAACATAGATGTAACTGATCCTGAGTCCTGCAGCATGGTAACAGGGGAGTGCCTTAAATGTCTGCACAACACTGGGGGCCCAACCTGCCAGCTCTGCAAACCAGGTCACTTTGGATCAGCCCTCAATCAGACCTGCAGAAGTAAGTCTGCTCCCAGCAAGGCGGGTAGAGTGGCTGGGTGCCAGCTGGTAAATGTGGAGACAGCTTTTCCATCTCATTTCATTGAGGCCAGTCCTGCTGAGTGACAGGGTTGTGGCACTGAACTCGTCAGCAGAAATGGGTGCAGTGCCACCCCAGGTGGTCTCAGGTGCAGTTGATATTCTTATTTTTTTTCTTTTTGATGGTACTGGGGTTTGACCTCGGGACTTCATCCTTGCTAGGCAAGTGCTCTACCTCTTGAGCTATTCCGCCAGCCCTGCAGTTAATGTTTTTACAGATGTTGTTAGTTTTTGTGACTGTTGCCTGTGGATACAAAGTGTTTCTCAAAGTGTGCTGCACAGGGTACCTATGCCAGAATCCTCTGAAGCTGGGGTGGAGTGCTGGGTTAATATGCAGATTCCTGGGCTGTATCTCAGACCCCACTGAGTTAGACTCTCTGGGAGTGAGGCCCAGAATCTGCAATGTAACAAGGTTATCAAATGACTTTAATGTATACATATGAGGCAGCCTGGTGTGGAAGACAAAGATTTGATTCTATATAAAAGAAGGGAGGAATAAAGTTCTCATTTTCAGGGGACATTTTAACCATTTCAAGCTACCCAATTCAATTTAGAAAACCATTTTTTTCCAAATCATTAAAATAAATAGAACTTTGGTGATGAGAGAGGCTGACATCATCCTCACTGTGAGCTCCTTGAACACAGTGGGTTGACCCATGTGACACTGACATTTGGGAAGATCAAAAACAATTGACAGGGTTCAACCTGCATAGATTCTCTACCAAATCCTGTAGCCCCTTGAGCCCTTTGGAAAAATGATCATCCAGGCTTAAAGCAGTTTGTATGGTTCGTTCAATGCCAGCTTTGTGGGATTTACCTCTAACAACAGCTCTATGTCCCAGGGTGTTCCTGCCATCCTTCCGGAGTGAGTCACACTGTGTGTCCCCATGGTGAAGAAGCTTGCCAGTGCGACCCTATCACTGGTGCATGCCCTTGTCTGCCACACGTCACAGGCCTGACCTGTGACAGTTGTGCTGATGGATACTGGAATCTGGTCCCTGGCAAAGGATGCCAGTCATGTGACTGTGATCCCCAGACCTCTCAAAATAACCATTGTGACAAGGTAAGACACTTTAAAACTTACTAGTGCATCAGAGGAGGAATTGGCTGCTAAACATGGTTTCCTAATGTGTAAGGAATGTTTTTTATGTGCCATTGCTAATTAGTGTTTTGAGACTAATTAGCAATTGGTCTTTATTACCCAAGGAATGAAAAGACATACCCCCCCCCAAAAAAAAGAAAAGGAGAACGAAGGTCTCAGGGTTAAACTTTGTCTTCTTCAGTTTTCTTCAGGCCTCTCTGTGACTGGGAAAGTCAAGTTCCAGACACAGCGAAACCCAGACACCCAACTTCCTTTCCACTAATTTTTATGCAGAGGATATGCTTATCCTCATAACAGGACCAAGAAAGAGATTGTCAGAAGTCACTAGTAATCAGAATGAAAACAAACAGGTGCCTTTAGAATAGACAGTTCACTTTTTTTTCTTTTTGGTGGTACTCTGGTTTGAACTCAGGGCTTTGAACTTTCTAGGCAAGCACTTGAGCCTTGCCGCCAGCCCCTTTTCCTCTGGTTAATTTGAAGATAGGGCCTCATCTTTTGCCTAGGGAAGGCCTGGATCACTGTCCTCCTATTTTAAGCTTCCTGCCATAACTGGAATGACAGATATGTGTTCCACCACACCAAGGTTTTTTCCATTGAATAGAGTCGAAATCTGACTTCCCCCCTGGCTGGGCTGAACTATAATCCTCCTGATCTCAGCCTCCTGTGTAGCTTTAGGGTGACAGGCATGTGCCACTACACCCAGCTATTGGTTGAGATGGGGGTCTCACAAACTATGTGTCCGGACTGTCCTCAAACCACAGTCCTCCCAGTCTCAGCCTCCCAAGTAGCTATGATTACGAGCATGAGTCATCAGCACTCAATTATAATTCCACTGTCATTCCCTGTGGTTCACAATTGCTTTACATGTGGGTAAAATGAGCTGTCTTCTTTATTCCAGACCAGCATTGATGGTTTCTAAGTAGAATAAGCTGTTCAATATATAATTAACACTACTTAACCACACAATTCATTTTTAGTGTATAAAACAAGGAACACAGAATTTTTTTTAAATATTCTAACACTGTCCACTTATTTAAAAAAATTTATTAATGCCATGCTTAGTTTTTGTTTTGCCTCCCTTTTTGACTTAATGAATCCATTCTTTGAAACATTCTCACATTGATAGAGATGAAGAGAAGATAAAACAGCAATAAGAAATTTTAGAAAAAGTCAAACCCACAACATGGAGATCAGGGTTTAACTGGAATCAAAATGCTAATTTAAGAAGCTGGAGTCTTTCTAGTGTTTCTAATGAGTAAACATGACTCATCTCCAATTTCAGTTCCATTGTTCAACTTATTATTCAAGGCCAAATTTTTATACAAGTAAACTTTTGAAGGCAGGTTTTTATTTTGAGACAGGGTCTTTCTATGTAGCCCAGGCTAGCTTCCTGCCTCAGCCTCCTAGGTGCAGGGATTATAGGTGTAAGCCACCATTCCTGGTCGAAGGTGTTTCTTATATAGAATATGTTTCCCTTCTCATTTTCTTCCTTTTCTGCACTCCTCCCCCAGCAACTCACATAAACACACCATACCTCTTTTCAAACACATACACTTCTTATTTTAAAATAGATATGTGATATTGTGAAGATGGTACAGAGAAAATGTACCCCACAGTGTCCCCTATTACTAGTGTCTTACTTGAGTATGATACAGTTGCACAATTAATGAACCAATATTGCTATATCATCACTAATTAAATTCCATAATTTATTCACATTTCCTTAGTTTTCCCTAATGTCCTTTTTCAGTTCCAAGACCTCAACCAGAACTCATTACAATTAGTCATCATGTCACCTTGGGTTCCTCTTATCTGTGACAGTTTCTCAGACTTTCCTTGTGTTTGCCTTGATAGTTTGAGGAGTATTTTGTAGAATGTTCTTCCATTCAAATTTATGTTATGTCTTTCTCATTAGACTGAGGTTTTTTTGGGTTGTGAGAAGACCAGAGAGGTAAAGTCACCTCCTTCTCATCACAACATGTTAAGAGTTCTTGTTGTATATATGAATTCTTACTGTTCATGTGAATTTTGATCACTTAGCAGAATTAGTGTTTGTTCAGTTTCTATATTATTATAAAATTATTCATTTCTTCCTTTCTGTACTATACTCTTTGGAAGGAAGTCCTTTTACAACCCATTCTTAAGGAGTAAGGAGTTATATCTACTTCCTTGAGGACAGAGGGATTCCATAAATCATTAGTGTTCTTCTGCACTGGAGAGTTGTCTGTTGTCACCATTTATTCATTTATCCAATCATTTATTTTTAACACTGTGGATTTATGGATACTTATATGAAACTGTTAGTTATGGTCCAATACCATTTTGTTGTTCAAATTGTTGTAGGCTAGGCCATTAGAAGCTCTTTCAGTTGGCTCCTATATCCCTTTGACATACTCCAATATTGTAGGATTTTTCAAAGTAGTTCCTCACTTTCTGGCAGTGCAAAATGTTCTGGGCTCATCTTATACATTTCCTTCCCCAGCCCTAGAATCAGTTATGTCCCCAATGAGTGTTGGTTCCTTTATTGCGGAATGGTTTAGAAACCAAAATCTTGGCACTTGGATGACCACCCCCATCTTACATATTTTTCTCTACTCTCCAAACTAGCATCCACCAACCATGGCTTCGTAATCCATAAGGGTCTTCTGACATTCATGACATCACTGTCTGGCATGCTTCTTAGACCTTTTAGGAAGCATATTTGTAGCAGCATTCAACACAAAGTTCAGTCATGAAGGCCAAGAGCAGCCTATGAACTTGAAAATCAGATGGCAGTGGTTTAACCAAAAGCCTCTTATGAAAGGGTACTTTGGGTTGTTCGGTCCATGGAGGAAGGTTGCTCTCTACAATCAGGAAACACTTGCATTGGAACAGAGAAGACATGTGGGCAATTAGATTCCCAGCTGTTTAAACAACTACTGATAAATGTCTCTGTGTCAGCCAGGAGGTAGTCCCTAGTGCATTCCCACAGAGAGATCCAAGTGTGCTGTCCAATATTTTCATCAACAATTTAGATGGAGTTGGACAAACAATCTTCTCAAATTTGCAGATGCTGCAAAGTTGTAAGTTAATATGATTAAAAAAAAAAAAACTGGTAGATATCCTACCAGGCTATCATGTAGGCTAGAAACAAGATGAAATGTTCACAGGGTAAAAATAAAGTTGTGTAATCAAGCTTTAAAATCCCTTGCATAAATACAGGGTGGGAGTAATAACTTGGCACCCGCTCGTGTGAAAAATGTCTGAGGATTTTCAATATATGCAAGCTTCAGATGAGCCAGCAGTGTTCCAGGGCTGCCAGAGAGATGACGCCTCTTCAGCCTGAGGTAGAGGGCGTGCCATGCCCAGATTCGGCATGACTTTCTTCCCATTATCAGCTATACTGGTCAGACAAATCCAGGAGCATTTCTGTCATTTCAGACATCTTTTTTTCAATTTTTTAAAGTTCTAACTAATACACATAGTAATTGTATATATTTACAGGGTACAATGTGATATTCTGATACATGTATACAATGTAGAATGATCAAATCAGGGTATTAGCACATCTGTACTTCAAACATCACTTCTTTGTGTTAAGGTCATTGAAAATCCTCTCTTACAGTTATTTTAAAACGTACAATAAATTATTGCTAACTATAGTAACCCTACTGTTCTATAGAATACTAGAGTTCAATCCTCCCATCTAACTGTATTTCTTTTTTTTATTATTTATATTTGTTTATTCGCATGTGCATACATTGTTTAGGTCATTGCTCCCCCCACCACCCGCCCCCTATTTCTTTCCCACATCCCCCCCCCATCTAATTGTATTTCTGTAGCCATTAACCAGTCCTTCTTTATTGCCACCTCCCTCTATCCTTCCCAGTCTCTGGTGGCTACTCTTCTACTCTTTACTCCTATGAGATCAACTTTTTTAGCCTCCACATGTGAATAAGAACATACAGGATTTGTCTTTCTGCTAAGCACCACATTGTAAACATAATACAGACAAAACAAAAGTGTGGGTTCATGCGTAGAACAATGCTGTTCTGTAATGAAGGTGCCCAGCCCAAAGAAGAAAAGCAAAGGCCAATTGAGATGGCCATCTGTTTGGGGAAGAGGGAGGCTGCCTGTTTTGTGTAATTCTGGAAGTTAGGACTCAGAATAATGGGAACCAGTTACAAGGAGGTAGATTATACATTACTATAAGAAAACATTGCTTAAAACAATCAAGAACAACCATCAATCTGACAGGCCTCAGGGACACCAAGGCTCCCATTATTCCCTATATTTGACCAGGAGCTAATGGGAATTCCAACAATGGATAGATGCTTGGCAGATCTAGCCTCTTTGCATCCAGTTACTTATTCATTGGCAACCTATTACAGAGTTGATTGATGTTTAAGCAGATTTGGTCAAGTATAATATAAGACTACCACAATAGTGATTTGCTTTTATATTTTCTTCTGTTATTTCCCAGTCATCTTGGTTTTCATAAAAGCCAGTCAAGAATCCAGTTGAAAGGGTAGAAGAAAGTTCAGCTTTCTCCCCAAAACACAGTTAGATAAATGTCATTAAATGATTAACTGTAAAGTGCAAAAAAATGTCATTTTGTTGAGTAAAACATCACCCCAGTTAATGGAAACTACATCTCATGTTCTTTAATGGAAACATTACTTGACAAATTAATTAATGAACATTAGACCAGGTCTTTGGCTTCTCTCCATCTCTGATGGAAGGAACTCTCATAACTATAGAGGAAAAGAATGCAGCCCATTTCCCAATGTTTGTTTTGTTTTCATTTACATCTGTGTATGTTTCCTAGTTTGGGGCCACCTGTCCCTGAACAGCTGGAAGCAGGCGGTATATTCAAAAGACCTAAGCCAAAACACATTAACTCCTGATCCTTGGTAGTGTCGGCGGTGGTTGCTGGCTGTGGAAATTATCCTTCCTCCTCCCTTGCACAGCTGTATGTCCTAAATCACCAGAGGGAAAAATGTTTTCTATGAAAATGAAAACATAGACCATGAAGAGTGTCCGTTCTTCACTCATGACTATTCTCACAGCTTACAGGCCAGTGTCCATGCAAGTCAGGCCATGCTGGGAAACGCTGCAGTGAGTGCAAGGAAGGCTATTATGGTGGTCCATTTGGGCAATGCATTCGTAAGTACTGGAATTCTAAAAACACATGGATATAGTCAGCTGGCCCCAACACGGGCCTATTACAAACCCACTGAGTTTCAGATTCCTTTATTTGGTTGTTGTTCTTAGCAATGTAGACTTAGAAAAACCACTAAGTTAATTCCTACTTTTGAAAATATTTTTGTAGACCTACAGAAAAAGATTATTTCTCCTATATCAAAACTTTTAGCCCATATTAAATGTTAGTGTATGATGAAACCTATAGTCTATATTAAAATCTCTCAAAGTCATTACAGTGAAACAAACCCATAGGGTCATGACTTACAGCCAATGTTCTGCTCTTTTGGAAGCCTGATGAAGAAAACTGGCCACTCTGGATTGAGGTAGAGCTGGCACAGAGGTCAGAGGAAACCAGAGATGTTTTCTCAGTGACTCTTGTGACTCTGGGGCTATCACATAGTCTCTTTCTTATTTTATTCGACGATTACTCATAGAATGCCTGCTGGGTAATGTAGATAGTGAACAAGCAAGATGATACCCTGTCCTCTGGAGTTTGTGTCCTAGCACCCTTCATTCCATGTATGGGCCCTGATTGCAGACTTAGAGCATCTCTGTCCAGTAGAATGTTCTGCAATGAGGGAAATGTTCACTTTCCATGCTGTCCATCACAGGAGCCACTAGACACAGGAAACTATCAAGCACTTTAAAGTGTAGGTACTACAACAGAGGAACCGACTTGAGCACTTACTTATTTAAACTGAATAGTCACATGTGATTAATGGGTGCCATATTGGAGAGGACAAATTTAGAGTCCAGGCTGGTTCCTAGGAGGTGAGATTTGAATCTTCATTTGAAGTCAGCTTCCAAAGGAAGTCATTCAAAGAAGTGTCAAATGTGACAAGCTTGTAATCATGGTTGCCCCATGTTCCTACACATAGTAACCCTTCTCTCCTCTCCACACCTGTATAAAAATGTGCTGTTGTGCTAAAACACATTGCCATCATTCCCTTGCCCCATTCAAAGACATGTTCTCAATGGTTTTCTCCAGGCCATATTTAACTGAGTTTTCTAAGTGGAATTGCTCATTTCAAAACCAGAGAAAAGAAGCTGGGATGTGGCTCAGTAGTAGACTACTTGCCTAGCATATACAAAGCCCTGGGTCCCATCTCCAGCACCCAAAAAAAGAAGGAATTTTGGCTCTTGGAAAATGTTGGAGAGCCTCTTTTTCTGGGCCCCTCTAATATTTTAGTAATCTTATTCCATAAAAATGCATTCTTCTTTTATATTGAAGCAATAGGGAAAGCTTTGCAAATGGTCAACTCAGGCTCCGGACCCTGCTTAGGCTCCTGGGGAGAACAGTTGAGGAACTTTGGCCCAGCATTACAAAGTGACATATGCTGCTCCCAAGGGCTTCATGCTGAGTGAGGCCCCCTGGACCAAATCTGAACGTGCTGGATGGATTATATCCACTTTCTTTATAATTCACACCATGTATACTCAAGCTGTCAAATGCCTTTTAAATTCTTTCGTTCTTTCTTTCTTTTTCTTCCTTCCTTCCTTCCTTTCTTTTTTCTTCTACTTGGGTTTGAACTCAGGGTATTGTGCTTGCCAGATGGATGCTTTGCCACTTGAGTCACTCACTGCCCTAGCACAAATCATTTGTTTTTTGTAGTGAGTCCAAAGATATGAGCTAGTGATTCCCTGACCTTTTGAAAACTGCAGTAAAGGCAATAGCTCTCCCCATCCTCCATCCTCTGACTTCATCAGACACCTACTCAAATAAAGTGTTATGTGGCATCAGCTATTTTCTTTTTTAAACTATGACAAAAATGCAGCCAGGTATGGTAGTTCATACCTGTAATTCCAGTTACCCAGAAGATGGAGGTAGGAGGATCACCTGGCCAGAAAATGTGAGCCACTATCTGAAAAATAAAGTAAAAAGGGCTGGGAGCATGGCTTAAGTATAGCAATTGCCTAGCAAGTGTGAGTCTGTGAGTTCAAACCCCAGTACAAGAAGAAGAAAAAACTCATGACAAAATGCATTGAATTTCTCCTCTTTTTTTTTGAGAATGAAATAATCTTCTTATCATGGAAAACAGTGGGGGTCAGTACCCCCAAGCTGGATATTACTAAGCAGCAGTGTGGCCATGGGACCTCTTGAAGCCAGTGGCACACATAAAGCAGCCTTGGAGGCAGCAGCTGCAGTCACCAGTGTGCATGAAATTCATGTGCCTCACTAAAACAGATGAAGACCCCACCTGTGGACACTCACTCAATAAAAAGAACATCTAATATTTTCCACATAAAAACCATGAGCTGATTAGTGGGGTATAGAGAGGCATGCTGTATTTTAGTTGCCATTGTACTGATCTCTAAAATCATGTCTTTAAATTGTCACCTTAGAGACATGAGTTGGGAAATCCTGGGAAGAGAGAAGAGGGGTTTATTCTTGATCTAGTCATGAACAAAAGACCAGGCGACATTCTCTGTTCCTTCTCTCTTCCTTTTCAGCATGTGACTGCAACAGAGAAGGAACCCAGAAGCCTGTCTGTGACCTGGACACAGGCTTGTGCCACTGCCGGGAAGGTATCAGTGGCCAGCAATGTGATCGCTGTGCCCGGGGTCACCGCCAGGAATTCCCTGCTTGTCTCCGATGTCACTTGTGCTTTGATCAATGGGACCATGCCATTTCTTCCCTCTCCAAAGCAGTGCGAGGGTTCATTAGGCTGGCTGCTAACCTGGAAGATAAAAGAGAGATCCTGCTGGGCTGTGAGGTGGACTTCATAGGCCTCAGAGAGAACATGTCTGCAATTGAGAGGATTCTGAAACATCTTGTGTCCTCATCTGGGGAGTTCGTAAAAGTCAAGGCTTACCATGACTCTGTGAGGTAAGATTTGTGCTCAAGGGATAGATGGCTCAACTTCTGATTTTCCTTGGCGCCTACTGAATTTCTACATACTCAGTCTTGAAGTGAGAAAGGGCCCCACATTGACTTTAGGGAACTGATAATGAACAGTTAAAGCCAGGGTGGTAATTATGTTTGTCTGCTTCTTTCTTGCTTGGTTAAGCTTACCAGTGGGTTTTTTCCCCACAAGCCATTGATTACAACAAAAAGACAATCAATGGTGGGGAGGCAGGGAGAAGAGGAAAGGAATATAATGAATGGAGGGAGTGAACTTGTTCAAAGTACACTGTACACATCTATGGAATTCTCAAAAGGAAATCCCCTTGAACTATCAACATATGCTAATTAAAAACAAAACAAAAAAAGGATTAATAAAAGGATAATATTCATACTGACCTGGCCGGGGAGAAACCATGATCATGAAGGTGGTTTTCCCAGGGCGAGGCTTATCCATTGCACTCCCGATGTGCTGACCCGTGCGATTTCCCCAAATGTGGGAAACTTGACTGCATAATTTGTGGTAATGGGAGACTGCATTCGTGCTCTCTCCTGAAAACAAAAAAGATAATATTCATGTCATTAAGAGGTTAATCGGGGAGCTGGGAGTGTAGCTCAGTGGTAGAGTGCTTGCCTAGCATGCATGAGGCCAGGGTGTGATGGCCAGCACTGGGGGAAAAACCCAAACTCAGCAGTGCTGAAAGACATGAATTGGTCTACAGCCACACTACCAAGTGCACCTGATCTCACCTGAGAGACATGAAATTGGGAGTACAGTAGTTTCTACTACAAATTATATGTTTTTTGAAGATTATTCAAGGAAAACATGCCAGATCGTCCAGTTCTTCAGTTGCTCAGAAGCCCATACATTAGTGTGCACTCTTATACAAGGATGGTAATTCATTCAAAATGAAAGATCATTTTTATTACTAAATCCTTTTTTTTCATTCATCAGCCATTTCTTGAGATTATGTTGGCCATTCCGGACTAAGAGTCAAAACACTACATCCCACAGGTCAAAACCAACACAACACTGGTTTTGTGGATAAAGTTCCATTGAAACTCGATGACATTGGACTTGGGTGTGGCTCAAGTGGTAGAGAGCCCGTTTTGCAGCATGAAGCCCTGAGTACAAACCCCAGCACCCCCAAAAGAAAAAAATAAAACAAAAAAAGATGCCCATGTGTTACAACCTTCTGTGGCTGATCTCCTTCTGCAGTGATAAGAGTCACATAGTTTCAACAGACACCAGACCACCTGAGGCAAAGTTTGCCAGCCTGCTCTGGGCAAAAGCAGAGTTAATCAAGTATAAAACCTCATAGAACCATATAGTCCTCTAAGAAACTCCCGTAGTGTAGTTAGATAGCATAAAAATATCCCCTTCCCAATAAAAGTTTCTGAATTAAGTTGAATCTATAGAGTTTTATGTCATATACAGCACAAGTGTAAACATAAGACCACTCATTGTCAGCAGGAAAATACCCCAGAAGTATACAGTAATTGATTATAAGTTACACAAGGCAGAAGAAACAGCCTACCTGTTTAGTTCAGAGAATGGATCACTGCATCATAAATACACTGACAGGCCCCAGGGACATTGCATGGCTGAATCAAGAGAACAGCCACATCTGTACCCTTCTAAAGACCTTTGCCCTACAGGATTTGGGCCCAGGTCTCTCCACTTTTTGTAAAATGTCAGATATTTAGATTTTCATGGATATGTCCCCATTTTAAAATATAGCACTTGTAAAATCCTTCATATGACCCAGAGAAGACATGCCTGAGGGTGAACCTGAGAACCACTGCTTTGTGGTTATAGTATTAGGAAGATGTCAAGGTAGCACCAAAAAAAGCAAAATGAGCTAATCTACAGAGACATTGTGGAAAAATACTACAGGATTCCTGAGCAGATCCAGAAAGATAAAGAAGACAGCAAGAGAAGTCCTGGAGCCAGACTGAGGTGATGAGATAAAAGTTCCTACTGAGCCTCTTCAACCAGACACCGAGACGCCTGTCCCCTACAGATCCACCTGCTGAACTCCTGTTGCTCTTTACTGGGTGGCCATCCAAACACCACCTCCCCTCTGAAGCTTTCTCTGACCTTCTCAGAGAAAGGTTGTTTCTCCTTCTACACCTTTGAAGATTGTGAAGGTTTTGTGTTCCTTCACCACTCCCACAGTAGGGAATTCCTCAGGACAGGGACTGCCTGTATTCCCCAGACCAGATGTAATAATATAACAAGATTTGCTGGATAAATTACAAGTTGAAGGGAAGCAGGATGACAGGGAACCCAGGGAACCATGGGCATAAATCTAGAAGTCAAATGACCTTGGATCAAATCCACTTACTACCCACAAGGCTTCAGGCAAATGACCTCCATTTTTGGTTTCTTCAGCAAAAAGAAAGATAAGGACTGAGTGTGCTAGCTCACTCCTATAATCCTGATTATGTGGAGGTGCAAATAGGAAAGACTGTGGTTCAAAGGTAGCTCAGGCAAAAAGTTGGTGAGACCCTATCTCAACCAATAAAATACTGGGTATGGTGTGTACACCTGTCATCTCTGCTATGTGGGAGGTGTGACTAGGATGATCATGGTTCAGGTCAGAAAACATGAGATCCTATTTTAACAATAACTAAAAAAAAAAGGTCCAGGGGGCATAGCAAGCACAAGGCCCTGAGTTCAAACTCTGGCACTGTCAGAGAGAGAGAGAGAGAGAGAGAGAGAACACCTATTTCAAGGGATTCTTGAGCATATTACTCAAGACAGAGTCACTTAGTGTGGTGTCTGACACACAGTAAGACCTTAAGAATACCATTATCATAATGGTAATTATTACTATTATTATGTTGAAGAATTATAGTCCTGACAGTTGGAGCCTGAAGGAAACTCCCTGTAGAAGAGAGTTAGAGGAAAAAAGTGAGGAAGCATCAATTAATGCTCTGAATAATGCCAACATAATTAGTTCCATAAATTCACATTCCCTCAACTGTACCCTGCAAGATTTATAAACAATTCTCACATCAAAAAGAATATCTTCATGGTTATTGTTGGTGAGGATGTGGAGAAAAAGAACCCTCAAAAACTATTGGTGGGAATGTAAATTAGTACAACCACTATGGAAAGCAATATGGAGGCTCCTCAAAAAACTAAAAATAAAACTGCCATATAATCCAGCAATACCACTCCTGGTATACACCCAAAGGAATGTAAGTGACGTTATAGTAAAAACACTTGTATTCCCATGTTTATAGCAGCACCTTTTATTCACAATAGCCAAGCTATGGGAATTGTCAAGATGCCCTAAAACTGATGAATAGATTAAGAAAATGTGGCATTTATAAACAATAGCATTTTATTGATACATAAAGAAGAATAAAATTTTGTCATCCAGAGTAAGTGAATGAACTGGAGAACATCATCTTAAGTGAAGTAAGCCCAGCTCAGAAAGACAAAGATCACATGTTTTCTCTCATATCCAATACAAATACAAGCATTATCATATATTCCTATAAATATATATAGAACATGTTCCCAAAAGTGGGACTGGACTGCTAAAGGAGACTAAGGGAGGAAAAGAATGACAGAAAGTGAATAATATTGAAATTTATCACATCTGTGTAAGAACAAGACACAACTATACACACTGAAAACTGCTGAACAATACAGGGTAGAGGGAAAAGGGTGAGGAAGAGTAGTGGAGGGGGGTTAGACTGACTTAAGTATAATGTATTCATGGGTAAAATACCAGGATAAAATTCCCACTGAACAACAAACAGATACCTAAACAATGAAGGACAGAGCATAAAGCAGGTCATGTTAAGGGGAGGGCACTAGTGATATCCTGTTAAGGGCAGGATAAATAGAGAAAGTAAAGAAGGTGAATATGGTTGATGTATTTTCTATACATGGCTGAATATGGAACATTGAAACCCACTGAGGTCACCACAAGAAGGAATCTGGGGTAGGAACGGGAGAATAATGGAGGAGATGAACCAATTTGGGTTATAATACATGTATACATGGCAATATCACAACAAACCCCCCTGTATAACTATCATAAACTAACAAAAATGTTGTTTTTTTTAATAAGTGAAGGACAGGAAGGTAAAAGAGGTCTTGTCCAGGGGTGGGTACCAGTGGAAGTAGGAGAACATAAAGAAACGGTGGAAGAGGGAAAATAAGGTGGAAGTATTTGGTACTCATGTATATAAATGCAACAATGAAACCTGTTGAAATTGTTCTAAGAAGGGAGAAAAAGGAGAAAGAAGATGGGGGTGAATCTAATTAAGACATATTTTAAGCATTTAGGTTAATGACAAAATTTACCCCCTGTACCGTTATAATATGCTAACAATAAAAATGGAGATCTTCATTATCCACTTGAACCAACTATATGTGTGGAATCCAGCAAGTTGAAGTGAAACAGAAGCATGTGTTGTGAATGACCTATGTCAGAAACATAGATGGACACATTTGTGTCTTTCCACAGTGTCAGAATTTATTGAAGAACAATAAATTCACAAGCTACATCAATCTCTTTGGCTTTAATTCACCAAGTACTCCTGATTTCACTTGGCATTTGGGGCCATTGGCAAACATGGGTTCTTTTATTCCAATCTTAATTACTAATATTAGCTCTCAAATCACATATTACACAATAGTGTGTGTGTGTGTGTGTGTGTGTGTGTGTCACAGATGCATATTGCAGAATGGCTACAAAAGGTTTAAAGAGGCTACCATATTCAGAACTGTACTGAAGGCACAGGCAGAGAACTGATATAGATACAAGGAAAAGTCTCTGTAGGGAACCAGATACATTTTACAAACCCCAGGCACAGAGCTATCCAGGCACAGAGTTGTCAAGTGCAGGTCCAGGCACTTTCAAGTGTCAGTTTGAAGTGGGCTATGTGTTATGGGCAGGAAAAATTGCACTTGAGCTGGAGAAGCAGATTGGTCCTTTGTTTTGGCAATTTTCCTAGAAGAGGCATGTGAAGAGTGACTAGAGGATGGATCAGTGTGCCTGGGTCAGTCTCGGGGTGCTCCTTTTATAGTTCTAAGTGAGGGAGTTACACCTGGTGTGATGAATTAACTCATGTGTCTGGTATTTCAGATATGATTTGATATGAACATTTCAAATTCACGGGTATAATGATTTGTTGGCAGAAATAGATTTTTCAAAACCAGTTTGTGCTTTGTGATGTGCTGGCAGTGACTGGTTATTTACTTGTATAAACAAGATGTAGAGTCATTCTATCTTGGCACTTATTCTCAAAGTGGAGTAACTCAAGTCAAAAGTGTTCCTTTATAAGATGAAGTAACTCAGGGCAAGGCATAACCTGAAATCTATTGTTCTATACAAAATACTTAGACGAGGAGGGCTGCTCTTCTTAGCATGTTCTATCAAAGATGAAGGTGATAAGAGTGGGTGTGGGGGCTCATACCTTTAATCCTAGCTATTCAGGAGGCACAGATCAGGAGGATCATGGTTCTGCCAGTCCAGACGTAAAGTCTATGAGACATCATCTCAACCAATAAAACTGGGTGTGGTGGAGCATGCCTGCCATCCCAGCTATGCAGAAAGTATAAATATCAGGATTGCAGTCCAGGATGGCCCAGGCATAAATGTGAGACTCTACTCAAAAAAAAAAAGCAAAAAGGGCTTGGCCTACTTAGCAAATGCATAGCCCTGAGTTTAAACTCCAGTACCACAAGAAACAAAAAGGATGAAGATGATGGAAAAAGAAAACATTCCACTTGCCAGCAAGGAAACTTCCTTATCACTAGGGGAAATTAAAAGTTAAGACCCATACAAATGTAGCACTAGAATGAACTTTGTTGAACGAAGATTTATTCCAAATAAAGAACTGATTTTATCTTAGGCTGGGGAAGGCATTCTGTTTTATCAATGTGTTGAAAGCCAAGTGTAGACAGGCTCTTTTAGTTTGATTTAAGTGAATCAGGTTTTGAAATGCAAAGCAGAGAGAGAGAGAGAGAGAGAGAGAGAGAGAGAGAGACAGTGGGAGTGGAAAGATTGGGAAACCTTTACTCTACTGGAGCTTGTATGCTGGTCATCGCTTAAATGAGTGCTGACATATTCCAGGAAGCTGAATTAAGAGGAACAAGATGAGCCATAAACAGAATTATAAACTCAAAAAATTACATATGTTGGGGGGGTCCTTTCTAATTGAGGACACTTAAAAATGAGGACAATTCATGGCACTTTTTGACCAACATATCAAATGTAATAAAAGCTTAAGCACATTTACCCTCATTTTCTTCAATAGGAAACAAATTATGCAGCTAAGTGAACAACTGAAAACAGTGTATGAATTTCAAGATCTGAAAGAAACCATAGCAAGAATGAGGAAAGAAACAGACCTCTTGCTTGAAAACCTTCGGAAGGAAATTGATTTGCAGCCCAGCGTCCTTAATGCCAGCATTATGGGTAAGAGGGAAAATGCACTTTGACTGTTTCTACACAAGGTTTGATGAAATCCACAGTGCATTCCATTAGTGAGTCACCCCTGCAACCCCCATGACGCCCAGCACTGTAGCACATGCAAACACACGCATTAAAGGTATTATGTGCACATGAATACTCATCTTTTTAAACATTACAGAGCCTGGCTAACATTTGCTCCAAATAACAAATAAAGGTCACAATGTCTGGCACTAACCAAATTCTAAGACCCAGAGTAATCTAATGCCAAACCTGCAAGGAATCTTGAGTAATCAGAACTTAGAAAATCTAATGTGGACATGAGCAAGTGAGAGAAACACATTTCTGTGCCTTCCTTGGTATATGCCACTGTATTTCTGAGCAACCACAAATACAAAGGAATATGAGGCAAAAAAAAAAAAGGAAAAAGAATGAAACCCAACATTTCTCACTAGAACTTTGTTGGAATTGGAGTTATGCAACATATTGGAAGCCACTGATTCATATTGTGCAGTTCTTACAAGTGAACATGAGCCCTGACAGGGCCACGATGTACTAGGAGGAGAAATGGAACTCTATAGCTTGCCCCCTGTTGAAGATGACATCTCCTGTGGTATTTGGAAATGGAAAGCCTGCTATTACCAAGAGAGTTAGTACTGAGTTTATTCAGACCCCCCCTCCCCCGCCATCTAACAGAGACAAAGGGTAAACACACACTCATCCATGCCAAAACATAAACATTGGCTGATTTGCTTTATTCTCTCTGTATGTGACTGTTTTTCATCTGATCTTCAGCAAAAAGAGAAAAAATAGACAGCAGTTTAGGCATTCCCTAAAAGAATGCCTAAATTTAGTAAAATAAATTCTAGTGAAGATCTATTAATGATGCCTAATGAACACCATGTGAAGAGTAAGGAATTCCCTCTGATTCCCAATCTGGAATAAGGTTCCCACTGAAAGAATTCAAGAGCCATCAGAAGCCAGGTAGGATAGAGTACACCTGACCCTCGCCAGGAGCAGTTACTATTCATAGCCCAACAGCAGCTGCTGAGAAGTGCCCCAGTACCTGACTCTGTGGTGGCCATAGGGCCAGGAAGATGACAAGTACCTGCCCTTGAATTATTCCTGCCCTGGCAAGACAGGAATAGAAACAACCCCAAATGCATCCTTAACACCTGCTTTGGAAGCAGAGTGAAAAGCAAATTCTCCCTGGGTTTGTTAGGAAAGGCTTCATGGAGGACGTAACAACTGAGGGCAGTGATAAGCCTTATAGAATAAAGATAAATTTGCCAGATAAATAAAAGTAGAAAATCATTCCAAGCAAAATGAACATGTTTTTTGTTTTTTTCATGAGAAATGAAAAACATGATATTAAGAGTATGATAGTGGTAAGAACCAGAAAGTTTTAAAGATAAGGTATGGTTGTGTCATGCCTGGATTATGGTTGTGCAGAGAGTAAAACTCAGGACCTTCGACCTCTGGTTCCTAAAATATGGAGCTATAGTTTACAAGTGTGTTATATTATAATTTACATTAAAATATATAGCATCGCTTTCATGAACTTGTGTTTTATGCAGTTATGGAAAACATAAGTGCTTAAGCGCATAGGTTCAGCTGGGCATGGTGGTGCCTGCCCTATAGTCCCAGCTACTTGGGAGGAAGAAGCAGGAAGGGCTCAAGGATAATCCTGAAAAGTTAGTGAATCCCTATCTCAAAAACAAAATACAAAACATATATAATTCTCCCCTATTAGAAACACATTCAAGGAAGAGGATATCAAAATTTTGTAGTGAAAGTTGAGACTAAGAGCCAAATTGTGGACTGATTATCATGGTAGCTCAAGTGGTAGAATGCCACATGTGCCAGGCCCTCAGTTTGATCCCCAGTACCGCAAAAAAACACAAGCTGTAGAGTCAAGCCACCTGGCTTAAATTGTGGCTTCATCTCTTACCATCACTGAAATCTTGGGTATTTAAATAACTTACATTATCAGGGCCTCAGTTTTCTTATTTATAAAGTTAGAACAATTGTGCTCATGTGCACTTCACAATGTTCTGTGAAGATGGAGGAAGAAAATTGATGGGACACATAGGCACATGGAAAGCACTCGATTAACTAGCTTAACTATTGCTATTAGTCTCATTGTCAGGGGTCTGCAAACTGCAGCCTGAGGACAAATCTTGCCCATGTCTGTTTTTGTAAATAAAATTTCTTTAGAGCACAACCTTCCCTGTTGCTGCTGTGACTTGACAATGGCAGAGCTGAGTAATTGTTACAGAAGTGCTATGGCAAGCAAAGCCTAACAAACATTAATTAGCTGGCCTTTGCAGAAATAGTCTGTCAACTCCTGCTCTATATAGTTAAGCTCGTTTATCAGCTAAGTCTAGGTAGGAATTTGTTTATGTATTTATTCATTCATTTTGGTGGTACTGGGGTTTGAACTCAGGACTTTGTGCTTGCTCTGCAGGCACTCTACCATTTGAGACACTCCCCCAGCCCTTTTTGCTTTAGTTGTTTTTCAGATGGGGTCTCGTGTTTATGCTCAAACTGGCCTCAACTGAAATCCTCCTATTTATGCTTCCTGAGTAGATGGGATGACAGATGTATGCCACCATGACCAGTTTTTATTGGCTGAGATGGGGTCTTGTCAACTTTTTACCTGGGCTGGCTTCAAACCACTATCCTCCTGAGCTCTACCTCCTGTGTATCTAGGATTAGGTATTTATATTTGTGGCACATTTCATTGAATATTTTCATAGTATCTCACTGAATCCTCACAAATTTTTATCACCAATAAAAATTTAAGTAGATAAGTAGACAAAAATCTAAAAGATTAACCAATTTGCTCAAAAATATATCCAGGCAGTAAAGACTGGAGTCAGGACAAACCATCCCTGTGTGCTTGGATGTCCATGCCCTGTATCTATTATGTCCATGTTTATTACACTTCTTATAGGCCTTCCCTGTTAGGTGCACATTCAAGGAAGAGGATGTCAAAATTTTGAAGTGAAAGTTGGGACTAAGACAAGAGCCAAATTGTGGAACGATTATCCTGATAACTGATAAAATCATTTTTCATAAAATTTACCTTATCTCAATCTGTGTTGATGTATATTCCTCAGAAACCATCAAGAAGTGCTCACACATTTCATCATCTGCTGAAAAGAACACTGAGGAAAGTAGTTTCATCATAAATAACTCTGAAAACACCAGAAATGACTCCCTGACCATTTTAGATACACTTATCTCAAAAGAAAGCTTATTGGAAAAATTACAGCAGATTAAGATGCCAAATATCCAAATATTGAATGAAAAGGTAAAATTCATAATGATATAGTCAAAGGTTGTGGTTTTTGCTGGCATACAGACCTCTTTAATTGTATTTCCTTGCCTTTTATTTTCACTTTTTAGGTTTATATTTATCAGTATATAAGTAGCATAAATATTGTAAATAAATTCCATGAATAATATGTAACATAGTCTTGCTTATATATGTAAATAATATAAATATATATTTAGTTGTATTTTATTTTTATTGCTTAATTCAAGTATTGATTAAAAATAGAGAAGATTATTGCTTGATTTTTATTATTTTATATTATTTACTATTTACAAAAGTACAGAAAATGGACATTTTTTTCTTCTTGCCTTACTGTAATTAAAAGGTATGAAAATTAAATTAACATGGAAACCCTAAAATTTGACAATTTTTCCAAAAAAAATCCTATAAATATAAAAATGACAGGTTGGCACAATACTGACAAATAATCTAGATATTTATTCAGTTGTCTGGGAGGCATTTAATAGGCACCTCTAGGTACTAAGTATGAACAACTACTAAAGAAACTCGCATGGAAAAGTGAGCCTGGATGGCGTTAGGAAAAACCCTGCCAACACGCTGTTTTTAACACAAACCCTTTCTCCTGAAAGGTGTGTGGAGAACCAGGGAACCTGCCCTGCAGCCTCTCGCCCTGTGGGGGTGCTCTCTGCACAGGCCCTGAGGGGCGTAGGCAGTGTGGTGGTCCCAGCTGTCATGGCGCTCTGACCTTGTCAAGGAATGCCCTCCAGAAAGCCCAGGAAGCAGAGTCTGTGATCCACAATCTGGACAAGCAGGCTCAAAGGTTGGAGAATCAGGTAAATAAAGTCTTCTCTTGCTTCATTTGTGAAGATGTAGCAGCAAAGAAGCAATTTTTTAAAGTATCATTTAACTTGCGAGTAAGAAATGACAGATTCTAGACATTAGGTGTCCTACTGACTGGAAAATTAGGTGTTCTAAAGATTAAAATATAGATACAGATATAAATATAGATTTTGAAGCAGATGTGAATATTGAGGTGTGTGTATAGTGTGTGTGCTTGAAAAGAAAGAACTTGAAGTATTATTATAGTAGGTCATAGACTTGTGTGGACATGTTTTTTGTTTATTTGTTTTTGGCAGCACTGGGATTTGAACTCAGGGCCTCACGCTTACTAGGCAGTGCTCTTACCACTAGCCCTTGGACATGTTTTTATATAGCACACACTACATAGAAATGTCTGCACTCAGCCTGGAAGGTTTAAAAGCTACCGGTGTCTCAAAACAAAGAATAATTTTGCATGAACTCAAGGATGAATTTGAAATTCTACTAAATATATAAACTTTAATGTCAGAATTTAATGTTAGAAAATGCTTAATAAGAATGTACTCTTAAGCTTTGAACTCCTTTCAGTGTTGATAGACATGATAATGTCTCAACTTTTAAATACCTTATCATTGAATTTGTAATAATTTGAAATCATTTTGTTTATTAGTGAGTATCATTTTTAATTGCCTAGCATTCTTTAGGTTTGTTTGCTTGTTTGTTTGTTTTGGTTTTGGTTTGGTTGGTTTATTAGTGGTACTGAGGATCAAATTCAGTGCTTCACATGCTAGGCAAATACTCAATAACTGAGCTACAACCTCTAGGTTTCTCAAAATGCACTTATTCTTTGCTTTTGAAAATACAGGGCATCCTCTCTTGGGACCCCTCCCAGCTCTGGGAGCTCTACTCTTTGCTACTTTTCTGTCTCAATAAACTCTCCTGCTTTACTCATGACAAAAAAAGAAAAGAAAGGAAGGAAGGAGGGAAAGAAGGAAAGAAAGAAAGAGAGAGAGAAAGAGAAAAAAGAAAGAAAGAAAACACACTAACATGCTCCTTTTTCAACAATACACATAGAACCTTTGATAAAGAAGGAAAAGGTACTAAGGGCTGAATTTTTTAACCCATACATGTTGAATATTATATCAGACATTCTTACACACAACAATGGAAGTCAACTCACAAACAAAAAGGAAATGTATACAAGGACATCTGGGTCTTAGTATCAAGGGAATCACAGAAGGCCACGCTTGGGAATGGGGTGAGAAGCACAGCCAGGATAAGCACACATACATCAGCCCACTCTGGCCACTACCCCTGAGTCCAGTTCTGAGCAAGTTATGTCATGAGTCAAGCTGGAGAATATCCCTACACATAGTGAATGTCATGCTTGTTTACATGGGCACAATTCTGTATCACAGCATAATTTTTAACTTATATGTGATTCCGCATTGCTTTTATAAATATGCTTTGAGTACCTACTATGTGCTAGACATTGATCTAGAAGCTGGGTAAATACAGCAACAGTTGTAACAATGCCGATCTTACATCTCAGTGGTTAAAAGTGTAATTTTAAACCATCCTATTTTTCTTCAAAAAGTTAGACATGTGACACTATTGAAATGAGCCCAGATTGTTGATTTTATTATTAATAATGATGATTATTATTATTATTAATGATGAGTTATTGGTTTTAAAACATAACCCCTGAAGTACATATTAACAGAATCTGGTTTAATCAGCACACAAGTGGGAAGCTGGAAATGGATGAGAGGGGGCTTGCATATTGACAAAATGGTGTGCTATTTCCTCTTGATTAGAAGAGGAAAGAGTGCCAGAAGAGATTGTAAGAGAATTCTCAGGAACCAACTGTGTCAGAAGATGGATGGCAGAGGGATGTTTTCAGAGTAAAGTAATTTAGTAATCTTTCTTTCTGAATGTGGTACTAATCTACTCTGAGATTTCATCAGTATCACTTGCTGCTTTCCTGTCTAGAGCATTTATTTCTGTAATTCCCACATTATTGCTATCCTTTCTTACTTACTGCTATCCATTCTAAAGAAAGTTCTAGAGAATTAAGGATTAACTCTCCAAAACATTTAAGATACACATACATGTTTAATAATATAAATTCATTTTTGTTTTGTTGCTTGCTAATGACTATAAACTTAATTTTTTTTTCACAAGATCTCTATGGCTCAAATTAAAACAGGCTCCTCTTGTGGGGAAATAAAAGGAGAGTCCATCCCCCATTAGGTTTGATCCTAATTAGTCCTACTTCTGTCACAATTAATTTATTCAGTAAAACTCAACTGGTTGGTGATACTGCCTTCTGATTTTTTTTTTCTCCCCAGTTTGTTGGAATCCCAAAAAAAAGTCTATGACCTTTCTCAGATCACACAATTAAGACTTTACTCTTCTAGTTGCTACTGTATCAATTCATCCTTCCTCCACCAAGGGCATGGAGTGTGTGGGATTCATCTCTGTAGCCCACTCTTAGTTCATTAGTCAAAGGAGAAATGTTTTCTTGTTAGTTTTTAAAGATCACTTGCATTTGAGGGATGTTTAGACGAGTAACTGTTTTAACTCAACCTGTTAAACAAGATGATCAGTGCAGGTTAGTAGTCCTAAATCATTTCTGAGCAAGTTACTAGCATCAGAGAATGCTACAGCCTTAGTAAACCAGAACTTGTGCCTTAGATTCACTAGCACTATGTCAATATTATTTTCAAATAATAATTGTATTAACAAGTTATGAAAGGTAAATTCTTGTTATTAAGAAAAGGTCATAATGAAACAGATAATAATAACAATAACCTTTTAAAAGAGTCCTTTAAAATGAATCTATGGTTGGTTTAATTACCTACACTTTTATTTAGTTTTTAATGACAGTTTTATTTGGTCCCGCTAAATAACTAAATATCATAGACCATGCCTAATTTTTGTATATTTTTCTCATTTTTTTTTCTTATTCCAGGTTAAAAACATAAGTAAACTGGCAGAAATCTCCAAAAACAATGCCTTCCAGCTAAGTGAGAAACTGGAAAATATGAAAAGCCAAATTGAAGCTGAGGAAGAAAAAATGAATTTTTTAATCAAAAAAGTGAAAAACTTTTTGTTAGGTAATTTTTTAAATATAAGGATGATTTGTGTCTCTTCCTTTTCAAAAATGTATACTCAAACATCATAACCAATTACAAATTATATTAACTAGAAGTGGCATACCTTGGTTTGAAATTTCCTAACGAGAATAATCTCAAAACATTAATTCCATGCCAAAAGAAAATTATGGCTTTCTGTATAAGATTAATGGAGTAAAAAGTCCTAGAATTTAGTTAAAATTCCAAACAAATGAACTTGCTTCAAGTTTTTTTTTTTGAAAAAGGAATTCCAACATGATGACTCTATCAGATTCCTTAATGTTAGGATCTGGTAATTTTCTTTGTTGAGAGAGATGATATGAGATCAAGATATGCAAATTTTGGATAGCACCTCAAATACTATAATAAGGTAGCATCTAAAAAATTGATTATTAGCTATTATTGACTATTTTTTAAGTTATTTGTTATTTGTAGTCTCTCTAAAATAAGAAAAAGAATTTATTTGAGTTAGTAGTCATTTAGGAGAGGCTTGTTTCGAACTCTAAAGTACTGCTAAAGAAAAATCAAATACTGCATCAGGAAAGTGATCTGAAACTTCAACTTTGGCAAATAAGAGTTTGGGAGGACAGTGTGTAGGCTTAATCTCAGGCTTTCTTTCCTATAACCATCTCCAAGTTCAATAATTTAGCATTTGCCAAATGGATCAATTAGCAATCAGAGTGTCTAGTATAATCTCTGGGATCACTTCATCAATCTGTTTAATATTTATAAGAAATCTCTGTGCTCAGGTACTTTTTTCCTATCTCAATGTTTCTAGAGATTGTGTTAGCCTTCTAGTTCATATAATCAAGGTTAAAAAGAAATTAGGCAGAAATGTCCTTTGACTAAAACAATTAGCAAAAATGAAAGGCAGTAGAATGTCTACTGGACATTTTGTTTGTCAAGAAGCAAATAGTCAGTGATTTAACTAGAAGGATTGGTATTGACTAGACCTAGATCGAGGACTGGTTGGACTGAGGAACACTTTTGGCAGTTTCTGCAAATGCAAAACAAAAACAAAATAAAAATTGCCTACCTGGTCATGTAAAACTTGTAGCACATGGTCATGGTTAACTGGGGTCCCTACGACCTGCTTCCCACCTAATTCACGGGTCACAGAGCCTGCACCCCTATTGTTACTGAATTATTCCTAATAAAACGGTTGTTTTAATTGACCTGAAGAGTTGAAACAAAATCTGTGTGCGGATTATTACAACTAAAAGCACAGAGAACTATACAAACTAGAAATACAAGAATCTTCCCTCTGCCCCAGAGATCCCAAGACCGGAGGTGACCACAAAGTTTTCAAACCTTACAGTATCCTATGCCTACCCATTGTTTCTCCAATTTTCCCATCTGTAAGACGCAAATAAAATTATCATTACATTGGATGGCACCCATCCTATTGAGCTTTTCTTGGACCATCTCATTATTTCATTATTTGCCTTGAAATCTGAATGCCTTGTTAACAAGTCATGTGTCAATTCTCCTGAGTGATTTATATATAAAAATTTAAGTCTATCATCTCAAAACAAATGCCAATAAATGTTTGATGAATGAAGAAATGATTGAAGTTCACTTTTCACTAGGACTTGTTTTAATTAGAAAAAGTTACAGTTTCTTTAAAGTTATCACTTTCTGATTCTGTTTAAAATATGGTTTTAATTTATTTGCAGTAATTCTAATCACATTGTTTCAAAGACATTAGAAAGTAAATATCCCTTTTATATTATGAAAAAATAGCTAAAGTACAAATAACTATGAGAAGGATATTCAACATACTCATGTCATGTCAAACAGATGCCAGATATCTCCTCTGCCTCTCACTGACCCCTAAACAAATCTAAGTTCTCCAGCCTCACATTTAGGAGCTTGTGCCTATTGCTCACAACCTTCCTGAACTTCTCTTTCCTCTTAGACACACCACTCCCCTGCCAGGAGCAATCCACACACAGTTCCTTCCTCCATGCTGAGCTTTGCCTTCTTCAGGTCCCTCTTATCTCCTCCTCAACTTTAACCTGCTGTCTCCCACAGCCATTTCTCTGCCTGTTTGAGGTCCTCCTGAAGTTTTTCCTCCTTCTCAACCCACAGCAGCATCTTGCCTCATAGTTATCACTTATGTACTATATATAATGACTTCTCTTTCCTCACTTGACCATAAACCCCTTGACGATAAGATTTGTGTCTAATCCATCTCTAATGTACCCTATGGGACTTAGTGTTGTGCCATGTGCACAGCAGGTGTTCAGGAAGTAGCTGGGAGAGTGACAAATGCTTGTGATACTGCACACTTTCACTGCACCTCTTCCATTTCAGTTCTCAAGGAGAGCCAGTTTGACTTTTCTGAAAAGTGAGGCAAACATGTCTTTAAAGGTCCCTTTATGATATGTTATATACAGAGTACTCTACTCTGTATTGCCACATTCCAAACAGGCCTACGAGTACAGCATCAAGGATAGTTACTCAATTTAATAGCTGAGCAGAAATTTATGTTGATGGAATGAGTTGTTCAACTTTACACCCCATGCTTCCCCTCTTTCTCATTCATTGTGGTTAAACTTTAAAGACAGGCCTCTAAACAGTTTAATTGCTTTTGGATCTAAACTCACAATAAAGAATTCTTTGAAGGACATTTTATAGAATTGTCCTTGGAACATTGTGTAATGTTCCAAGTCTTTACTTTTCCATTTTTCCCACAAGAATTTGTTCAAAAAGTCTTCAGCACTTCATGACAGCATTTCTCACAGAGAAAGGGGAGGATTGGGATGAAGAGGGGCAAGTTATCAAACGCGAATGTCTGACTTAAGAGTTCATTGTGGTCACATGTACATGATACAAGGTTTGCTAAAGGAACATGATTACCTAAAACTACCTTATCATTTAAGAGGAAAGCGCGCCCCCCGAAGACATAGAGAAGGTTGCGAATCGTGTGCTTGCTATCCAGCTACCAATAATATCGAAAAGCCTAACCCATGAACCTGACAAAATACAGAAACTTATGCAACTCTGTGAGGACTACAGGATAGATGAGAAGAGGCTAAATAAAGCAGCAGATGAAGCCCAAAAGCTTTTGGTGAAGGCCAAAGTAGTGGAGTAAGTACAGTATTAATATTCTCATCTTGCTCTAACGGACCATCTGCTAAAAGCCATCTGAAAAATGTTTGTTCTGGGAGCTATAACATGCAAATGGAAATTACCCTCTGATGGCTTGGTGTCCAAATTGAAGGCTAAGGTCTTTTTGAAGGAGGTGGGCAGTTGGGAGGTGATGTACTGGGTTCTCTTCAGACACTAACCGCCCTCCGGGTGGTCTAAATACCAATGTGTGCCCATAAAGACCATGTACTAATTATGTCCTGATACTTTAACAGGTAGTCGGAACCTGGTGTAGCTTTCCCTCCTTTACCTATTTTAATACTTTCTCAGTTTCTATTATAATAAGCAATACTTTGAAAATCTAAATTTTAAAAAGACTGCAGTAAAAACTATGATGATGGAAAATAGAAGCAGACACAAGTGCCCCAGGAGTAATACAGGAGTGAAATGGCACCTATGGTGCTCAGACTTGGCTCTCTCTTGCCTCCTTTTGCGCTGTTGACTTAGCCAATCAAGAAGGCAAAGGCATCTCGATGTTCTCGTGAGCTCAGTGTGCTTGTGAGGTCAGGGTCATATCAGTTGAATGGTGGTAACATCAACATCCACTGCCATTTTTGGATACTCAGTTGAGTTGAGACCTGATCCACCCTCACTGCCTCGTTATCCACTTGCACAAACGTACTGTGCCAGATGACTCTGAAAGCCCAACCCCCTGCAGTATTTAAACCAGGAAGATTATGTAACCATAACACTATTAAAAATGATGTGGATACGAAACTTAATAACACGCAGTGATTCTGACAGCGTGAAGGCAATGCTTTTAGAAGTAGGTGACAGGTTATACCTGAAAGATAAGCTCAGTCATGAAAAGAAAAAATACATAGGACAAAATGTTCAAATATGTCAATATCTTAAAAGGTGGGATGATTACTGGTAAATTTTTCCCTTCTTTACATTTTTAGTATTTTCCAAACTTGCTATAATGAGCAAAAAAGAATACAGTTTTTAAAAAGTGTGTGTGTGTATTTGTGTTTGTGTAATAGAACACTAGAGCCCTGGGAATGCTGCCAACATGAAGTGATGGAGTGGGGGTTTATATCGGGAGGAGGGAGGATTCCTGAAGGTTAGAAAGGGAAAAAGACTACTTCTGGGAGTAGAGGACAGGTTGGGTGGGCAGGGAATATTTATAGCTCAGCTCATTTTGCCGTGGGCACAAGCACCTCTAATGATGCTTCTGGAAGTCTGTCTGATGTTCTTCTCACTTGGTATGTTTGGCTGAAGGTGATTTTGAGCCAGAGATCTAAGCATCTGGACAATGTTGACTCGAGGTGAGCTCCTGTCTGTACGATGGTGTGTATCACTTGGAATTCTTGTGATTTTAACCTCTGACAGGGCCCCTGAGTGCCTGGAATGTCAGCGAAGCTTAAATAACCCTGAATAAACACAGCCTGCAACACAAGCCTTTGGTCCCCTCTTGCTCTCTGTGGGGCCTCTCAACTGTCCCGCCCCGCCTCCAATAAGGACTTAGTGCTACATGCATTTCAGAAATCAGAGAGCTGGATCACTGAGGACAGTTTTTATGTGTGGAGAAACCTGTATCTGGTGAGGTCTGTACATGAGTATTGTTACTAGTACTTAAATACATTCTCAAAATGAAGACTTCAGCACTTTGCTTCAGAAGAATTTAAATTGACTTTATAAATAATTCACTAAAGTTTTTGGTTGAGTGGAGTGAACTCTCAAGGTGAAGTAAATAAATAATTGCATATTTATCTAATGTGCTATGCTAATATCTTACCTTAGGAAAGCAGCAGATGGTCTCTTAAACCTTGACAAAACATTGAACAAGCTACAACGAGCTCAAATCACTCAAGGACAGGCAAACTCGACAATCACACAGCTGACTGCTGAGATAGTAAAAATAAAAAAGAATGTTCTGCAGGTATTTATGTTTTTTTCAAAACTAACCTGAAATCAATTTTGAGGATAGAAGTAACACCGTGGTTTTTATATATGCCAGTGTCACACTTGCCTTACCTGTCTGATGGGATTATTATGAGGCTAAATTAAGATTTCAGTGGGACTATGCTCTTTATTAATGTCCAGCATTCATGTGACTAGACGGGTTACATTAGTGTTGATGGAATTATGCATTTGATTGCTGTTCTACAGAGCCTTCCCAAGCATCCTATCATTTAGTTGAGACCAATTCTGGGGCATGAAGCGTACACTACCACCAGCTTGTGAAGGAGGAAATGAAGACTCAGGGAGGTTATGTGACTGTCTCAGGTCACAGAGCTAATTAACAGTAGATTTGAGATCAAAGCTCATCCCTCTGATACCATGAAAAGGAACAGACTTCTAAAAACTCACAAACCACAAAAATAAAGAGTTTGTTATTGCAAGGTTTATTGTAATCACACTTGCACAAACTTCCATCAGAGTATTCTACAGCTGAAAGAATATCTCACCTGAAAGAATTGCTTCATCCAAACCTGTGCCATGAGGCAGGGAGAGGATGCCTGCAGCAGAAGATCCCATGGTATGAAAGCTCTTCTTCAACAGTTGCATTTTCTGTTACAGGGTTGAGAGTTACTTATTCTCTATTCTTCAGTTTTATAGATCTACTACAGAAATCATGAAAAAGAAAAGCAGAAAGTAACAGAACAGGAACTGTAGCTGTTGATTAGTCCTCATGTTATGTAGGAAGAGGTTGCATGCATAGGGTAGCAAAAAAAAGAGGCCCCTAGGTTTCCCATTCCACCATACTCCAGAATAGGAGTTGGCAAATATAGCCATGGCGTGTTGCCTATGGCTGCCTTTGTACTACCGTGGCAGAGAGCTGAATAGTTGCAACAGAGAGTATGAGCCACATTTACTATCTGTACCTTTACTGAAAAAGTGTGCAGACTTCTGCTCTCAGAAAAACTCTCACATATGCCCAAGGGCACAAAAGGGATTTCCAGATCTAAAAATATGGTGGACCAATAGCCTAAGGAACCCTCCTGGTAGAAAAAGAACTAAAAATGTTACCTAGGATATTTAAATTTTTTTAATATTTGACTGAATTAGTAAGAAACCAAGGATGTCCTCAGAGGTCAAAAATGACAGAAAAAGCACAAATCCAGAGAGCTAATCAAGCTTAACCTGACAGCAGCAGACAGTACCTACCCTGCACAGAACTGGAACTCACACACAGTCTTAGTCAAATTAATTGCCTGGGAGTAGTCTTCTTGTTAACTACAGCTGACTCTTAAATGGGTTTGGGGTTGAATTCACACTACCTAGGTGGTCCTAAAAATCTAAGCTAAAACTGTCAATTAAAGTGGTCCTGTGTTGGTAGTACCCCTAGATACCTAACAGTGGCAAACAAATCCCCTCTGAACCAATGACCTTAAAACTAAATCTCCAAGAATCCAATTTCCAACATATAAAGAAATTGCCTTAAATAAGAGTCATCAGAAATAGCAAACATCAGAATGCGAGGGACTATGGATATTATCATTATTGGATATAAAAATACAAAATAAAATTATTTACTATGTTTAAGAAAATCAAAGGCATAAAGTATGACTAATATGTAAGAGATAAGAAAACACATCAGTTTAAAAACAGATAGAGTCATTGAAATAAGAAACAAGTTATAAAATTTACATCATTATTTGTAAAGGAGAAAACGTAGATACCACCTGCATAAGGTAGAGAATAGAAAAATATATTTTTAATTTATTCAAATAATGGAATGCTTTAAATTGGTTTAAAAAATTAATAATTTAGGACTATACAAATTAACTTGAGCAATGTGCATAAGTAGAATTTTGAATTTAAAAAAATCAATTTGTACTCCAACTTCTCAGGAGATAGAGGTGGGAAGAGCTCAGTTTGAGGGCCGCCCCCTCCCCAAGTTAGTGTCATGCTACCTATCTGAAAAACAAACTAAAAACAAAACCACTCAGGTTGAGGCTCAAGTGGTAGAGTGCTTGCTCAAGATTCTAGATTCAACCCCCAGCACTGAAAAACAAAATCAAATAGCAGAACTGTACAGTATTATATTTTGCATAAGTTAGAAGTTTTTTGTTTTTGATTTATTTTTGTAGAGGACATATGATATGAGTTGAACTCCAAAGGCTTTGACTCATTGGCAGTACTGTGTTCCTAAACTGTTGGGTACATGGATACTTGCTGTATTTTCTTTTAGATCCTTTCTTATCCCTACAATATTTTGTTATAATTTTTTCTTAAATTAAATGCAACAGAATACAGTGCCATCACTATTTTACTTTCCACACAGCTTTTTTTTTTTTTTGAGGCGTTAATAATCATACCTGTTTTCTTATTTGTTTCATAAAGAAACTTTTCTGGTGTTTAATCAACAACAGGCTGAAAGTCAAGCCAAGGAAATAAAGAATAAGCTGGACTTAGCAACGCAACAGTCAGAGCTGGAGGATGGACTCTCCCTGCTGCAGACCAAGTGGCAAAGGAACCGAGACCAAGCAGGCCAGGCAAAAGTTAAAGCTGAATCTGCGAGTGGCCAGGCTGGGGATGCTGGGAAGGTCATTATTCCTCCCACTGCCAATGGGAGCATACAGTACTTCTGTGATCCTTGGGCCCCAGGTTGCTGTGCCTTTTCTCAGCATTTCCTCTAGTGCTGATCCATACTTAGTGGTGTATACTGGTGGGGATCCTGATGCAGTCACGCCCTTGTGCATTAGAAGACTGTCCTTGTAGGAGGCAGAAGCCCCTGACCAAGTCATGTCCAAGGGTGTCCTCCCCCATCTTCCCATCCTAGTATTCTTAGTACTGTCCTAGTTACATAGTCCATAAACCAAATTTTTCTGTACTTTTATAATTTATGTTGTTTGTAATATTGCATTTGCCTTTTAATTCAATTACATAGCATAAAAAGAAAGCAGTAAATAATAAAAAAGAAAGAAAGCAGTAAATGAAAGTCACCCACCAAAGAGAATAGATCAAGTTATACACATTACAGTGAGTTAATTAAACAGTTGTGGAAAGTAGCCCATTAATTCAGGTTGCTGAAAGAACCTATCAACTCATCTTCTTAGCAGGAAATCTTTGATCAGTTGGCTGAATATAGTAGCTTAAAGAAAAGAAAACTGTAGTGTTCCTACAACTGATCTGTTCCCTGGCTCTTAATTCCTAATGTGCTGATAAATTTCCCACTGACTAGGGAGTTGGGGACATTTTCTACAGATGAGTTGAGAAAGTGGCTTCCTGCTCACCTGCATCTCACATGCATCCTCTACACCCAGCTCTGGCCTTGGCTCATCTACTTACCTTCTAGGTTGTCAACCACACATACTGATGTCAGAGATTTCCATTCTGATTCTAAGAGCTTCATAGTAACATTTCCACTTTCCTTGCTACTGCATTTCTTTCTTACTCTTATCCAACCAAAGAATGGATCCTTGCTACTTCCAAATCTTCACCACTCTGTCCTTCATCTTGAATATACAACTGTTTGACCCACATGAACTAGAGTTTTGTCAAGGGCATTAGGTCATCGTATCTTCTGTATCTCCCAGTTGGTGCCAATAGATGGTTGCCTTGATATACAATAATGATTGGTATTTTGTAGTAAATATTTAATTAATTAGTCTGAGGTTTTTTTCAACATGAAAAAAAGAACCATGCAAATAAAGCCCTCCTGGAAATATCAGAGGGGCTCACCAACACTGCATGGATCATGGTTTCCTCTGTATTCCTTTCGTGAAGGGTCTTTGGAGAATCATCATCCATATGTACATGTTCTGTAAATATTTTCTGATGATGGGAGTATGGCTCTGTTACAGGAGTTTGCTGAGCTGAAAAATCAGTATGCCTTGCTTCAACACCAGACAAGCACCACAGGCCTGACAAAGGAAACCTTAGGGAGAGTGAAACAGCTCAAGGATGCTGCAGAGAAACTGGCTGCAGATACGGAGGACAAGATAACCAGGATAGCAGGTATCTATTTACCCACCCCACCAACTTGACAATAACATCATAATCCTCCACCTCCCTGATAGAATTTATACGCATTTCAATTTATCATCAACACAATTCAATCACAGATAAATCCCCTGAGGACAGTGAAGTAGGATTTAGTTGTATATTTTGAGGGCTGTAAAGTAACAGGCCTCTTGTGTGGATTTGTCTACGAAGGCGAGAATACGCATCTGCTTTGCATCAGTCAGAACAAACAGATTCCCTTTGATCACCTTGAAATACCCTCTCCCCAACTCAGTATTCTTAAATGGAGATGACACGTCTGAAGACATTTTGCTTGTGAGGTCAGAGACGGTGCCAAACAAACTACAAAGCACAGGACAGCGCCTCAAAACAATGATATTATCCAGAATGTCAGTGGTGGCAGGCCTGAGAAACCTGTCCTAACCTACCCTGCTATTTTTCCTCTAATGCAAACAACTCTGTTTGGGTTGGTATGATCTAGATTCTAGTGCATTAGGTCACCTAGCATAGATCACTAGATAGCAATCCAAAAGGAACCATTGTTCTGGACAACGATTTTGTCAAAATGAAAATTCTGATGCACACAGACTGTAGTAAACATACAATATGTACAATCAGAAAGTGAGTCAGTCTTCTTTCCTGCAAATAATATTCATGATTTTCTGGGCGCTCATCATGTCATACCCTCTAATCAAGAGATACCAAATAATGAGTGTATCGTATTACTCGTGGTCATGCTTATGATCTCTCAGAACTTTAAAACTAATCATATTCTTTAGGAATATGCATAACTCTCAAAATATTCAAATAAGCCAGACTCCTTACTTATAAATGCTTCTTTATTATAAAAGGAGTTGTTTGCCTTATAGTCACTTACACCATCCCTTGACATGAAAGATGAATAGTCAGGAAAAATACAGACCAAACTGTTAACATTAGTTATCTCTGGGGAGACATGGGTAGCAAAGAGGAAAACACTATTTTTTTTAACATTTATATAATTGTCTTAAAGGCAGTGGACTTGTGGGTAATGTTTCTTTCTTTGTTTTTCAGCATTTTCCTAAGAAATTTTAAAAGGAAATAGAAGGAAAGGCTTTTTACCTTATATTCCAAAATCAACACCATGAAAATCAGTTTCTATTATTCTCAGACCTTGGTCCTTACAATAGGAGTAAAAACGTAGGAAGAATATTTCTGCTCTATTTTAAGTCAGGGTCCAAACTGTTTTCACTTATCTGCATTGAATGACAATTATAGTTCAGGAAATTAGATTGGAAGAGCAGTCTAAGTTAGAGGACTTCTAAAAGAGGCCTAAAATAATGCATCCCACTTCTTTCTCTCTTTTTACTTTAAGGCCATTTATACAACTCAGTAATATAGAAAAGTAAGACATTTGATTTAGCTGTCGCCTATTCTACCACTTGAGATGGGACAGAACATCTATTAGAAATGCCTGTGGGATCTCTGTGAGAACTTTTGGCAGTGGAGAGAGAGAAGGATGGACCCCAGCTTGCAACCAAGGTCCCTCACAGAACCTCATGTCAGAGTCCCAGCAAGAAACAGAAAGCATACTTGACATAATTCTGAATAATGCATGTAAATAGTCAAGCTGTCTCAGTTTTCTGTCCACTATATAACGAGGCACTCCCAAATTTGATGTTTTAAAACAACAACCATGTATTATTTTGCTGCTGGTTGCCTGGGTGGTTCTTCTGCAGGTTCCACCTGGATTGCTCAAGGGGCTGCATCTGGGTGACAGGTTAACAGACCAGGTCTGCTGTGGACCATGCATGGCTGACCAGTGGGTGCTCTCTCCATGTGGCCTGTTATCCCTGCCTCACAGCATGAATGTTTCAGGGTCCCCTGAGAGTGAGGACAGAAGATGCAAGGCTCCTAAGGTCCTGCATCCACCATGGATGTTCAGTGCTTCCCATTTCTGCTGGTCAAAGCCAGCCCAGGGTCCAGGGCTGGAGGGAAGAGAGGGAAGACAGATTCTACAGAGAAATTTAGGAAGCCAAATGAGGGTATAGAAGACTGGGTGACAGTAGCACTGAGAGCCATTAGAGTCTGAAGGGACATGGGGAAGCAGGAGTGGAACCAGAGCCCTGAAGAGGCCCATGCAGGAGCTGGAGCTGAGAGCTGAAGGAGCTACCAGAACCCAGATGCTAGACAGGGATGGACACTGTGTGCTCATCCCACCCTTGGATCACTTGTCATCACACTCCATTGGCCAAGTGTGAATGACAACAGAGGTGAAGGGAGCCAAGTGATGTCATCCGCAGAAGTTAGCTTTCCAGGACACAGGACAGGATGGGGAATGAATCTGGTAGGGGAGTGAAAATCAGCCCACTCGACCATATTAACTTACCTGTGAGAAACACAGGAGTCTTTTTTTTCCAAATACTTTTCCAGTGCTGAATTCCCTTTGAATCCCAAATGGCCTATATTTGGAAGCTTCTAGTGACAGAACACTCACTACCTTCCACAGCAGCTCTTTAGCCTTTGAACAGCTGTGACTGCTAGAAAGTTCTTCTTTATATTCAGACAAAACCTTCCTTCATCAAATTTTCACCTCCTGCTTTTAATTTTATTTCCTCAGGATGACAGATATCATATTCACTCTGCTTTTCTGAGCTGGCCTTTCAAATACTTGAAAACAGCCATGTCACAATCCCTGAATTTTCTTTTCTTCATATGAACCATCATTACATAATGCAACATTTGTTCGGAGGACAGTTTCAAGTTTCTACAACAATCTGGCCCTTTCTTCTAAGCATATGCTACCTTGACAATTACTCCAAACCAACTCAGTATTCATTGTGGTCTAACCAATGAAGGGGGCTATTTGCTTTTCTGCTTCTAGAATGTCCATTTCTAGCTAAGGTCAAAGTTTCTTTGCAAAAAGCCACCTCACACTGTCACAGGTAGTTCTCTATACCTCTTGTATCCACTGCCAAGTTTGCCAGAATTACCAAATGTTTGTTGAGTGAAGAATGAATAAATGAATGCATAGGTATATAGATGGATGGATCAACTGATAGATTAGTGAATCGATGGATGCATAAGAATGCAACCAAGAAAGGCTTTGTTTGCTTTCACTGTTCGGGGACTTGAATGTCAGCATGAAAGAAGAATGAAGAGATTAAAACATTGGCCTTTTTCCTATCCAATAAATTGGTAAACTCTAAAGTAAAGAACACATGTAGCCGGGCACCAGTGGCTCATTCCTATAATCCTAGTTAGTTGGGAGGCTGAGATCAGGAGGATTGTGGTTTTAGGCCAGCCTAGGAAAATAATTCAAGAGACCCCAACTCCAAAATAACCAGAGCAAAATGGACCAGAGGTGTGGCTCAAGTGGTAGGGTACCTGCTTTGCAAACACAAAGTCCTGACTTCAAACCCCAGTCCCACCAAGAAAAGAAAAAAAAGAACACATTCTAAAATGGGGTTAAAATAATAAGAATTAACCTTTGGAAATATAGTACATCATCAAGTCCAATCAAGGCTGTTATGTCTTTTTATTTCTGATGAATTCTAACCAGTGATAGACTCACATTTTTAAATGTCTTTAGATAAAAAATTTTTAGATAAAAGTGTCAGTTTTCCCTAATGTATTGTGAAAACCTTGGGAAGTCCAGTGATGCAAAACACAAAACTAAGTATATCTTTAAGAGACACACATCTCTGTATTTGGTATAATGTGGAAATCTAGGAGAAATCTATCAAGTGGGCATATATCATTTCTTTCCTTCTCTTCTTTCAGATTTAGAAAAGAAGATCCAAGATTTGAATCTAAGAAGACAAGAAAAGGCTGATCAACTGAAACAACTGGAAGATCAAGTTGTTGCCATTAAAAATGAAATTGTTGAGCAAGAGAATAAATATACGACCTGCTATAATTAGGCAGAGTTCAAGTGAAAAGCTTGTGCCTGTGTTTCTGGCTGCTGATGCCCAAACCCAGGCTGAATTGTGAAAAAACTAAGTCAGTCTCTTCTCCCTTCCCATGCCTCCACCTCTCTCTTCACTAGGGATCTGCTCCATGTGTCTGGAGGCAGGAACTGCGCCACAGAAATGGACTTCAATGTCACTTCATAATAGAAAAATGGAAGGAAAGAGATTGTTTCTAGGTTCAGAAACTTCCTCTTAGTCTTCTTTTCTCTTCCATAACTGAAGAATAATTGGAGCCCGGTGCCAGTGGCTCATGCGTGTAATCCTAGCTACTTGGGAGGCTGAGATCAGAAGAATTGTGGTTCAAGACCAATCCAGGCAAAATAGTTCACAAGACCCCATCTCCAAAATAACCAGAGCAAAATGGACTGAAGGTGTAACTCAAGTGGTAGAGTGCCTGCAAGTGTAAAGCCCTGAGTTCAAATTCCAGTTCCACTAAAAAAAGGTACATATGACAAGTAAAAAATTCGGAAAGTTCTCTACTTAATAATTATTTCTGACAAATAAACCTAAACATTAAATAAAGTCTCTAATACTAGAAAGGAATAAGTATAGATGGCCTGCACTGGCTCGTCCTATATTTTCTATTTATTTGAATCTGCTTTTATTTGTAGAACTATTACTCTAAATAAAATGCATACAATTCAAAATGCAACTTGCATTTAGACCCACTTTCCAACACTCTCATTCTCTCAGCCAGAGGAGTCTGTCTCCCCCGCAATGGCATTGGAACAATATTCAAAAAGATAAACACTGAACCACTTTTCATAATTTTTCTGTGGGTACTTTTGCTAAAAAAGCTGCTCCTTATTTTTAAAGACTGGCAATCATGTTCTTATTGTTAGCATAAAAAAATCAGACTGTCTCATTTCAAAATGAGTCTCTGGTTTTACAGGAACTTTTCTGCATGTGTGGTTTGTAACAGAGTACATGGCCTCTGCCTGTGGATGTGCTCCCTCGGGGGGATTATATTAAGAGTTCGGCCCGTATTTTTTTGAATAAGAAATAATTTACATCAGTATCGACATATGAAAGACGATGGGCAGCTGGAGTCTTTTTACTAATGACTGACTCATAAAAATGGGATTTAAAAATTCAACAAAGACGGCTGGGGTGTGGCGCCTTAAGTGGTAGAGCACTTGCCTGGTGAGCATGAAGCCCTAAGTTCAAACCTTAGCACCACCAAAACAAGCAATCACACAAAACTCAACAAAGAGCTTTAAGGTTACATGTGAATGTGAAATTTGTTAAAATGCAGGTTATTAAAAAAAAGTTGCAGAACCTATTTCCCTGCAGATTCTAAGGAACAGAAGTACTCTTTCCTACAGGAAGGACCACCCCAGGGGTGTCTGCTGAAGTGCATAGTTGTACCGCTCCACGCATCCTACACTGAGACTTTTGCAAAATGACCCAGACAGTCAAAAATATAACTGTCACAGAGCCTAAGTTCTTTACTCCAGTGCTAAGAGGGAACACTCCAGCCTTCTCATCAAGATACTGACTTTCAACTTTGTACACATGATCAACCATGTTTTTTGTTTGCAATAGCAGAATTCAGTTGTTCTTCCTTTTCAGTGATCAGAGACTATGCAAGAAATAGGTCAGGGGGTGTGGGAATGATTAGAGAGAGGAGAGTTACTGTTTGCTGGCAGAAAAGGCTAACCAGCTCTAGAGATCTGGAGAAGCAGGAAAAAACCTAGTGCTGATAATGTGATTCAATGAGACATTTTAATTTTTCTATGAAATATCTATACCCATCATTTTGCATACATTTTCTTTACCTCTCTTATAACTGTTCTAATAGTTTGCTAAATTTGACTTGACTGAAAGCTATATCTATGCAGCACCTGATGGGGTGTGCAAGGGACCAACAGAGATATCTAGACTGAATTCTGAGCATCTCAGAGCAGGAGAGAAGTGAGGGACAGGAGGAAGACAGCCAAGATTTGAATGAGGAGTAGACAGGCCTGTGGCCACTGAGTCTGGCAAGGTACAATAATGGGGGCAGGCTGGCAGGATCTAAGACATTGCAAGTGGATCACCATCCACTTGGTGATGTCCGTACCTATGAAGATGTCCGTACCTATGAAAACAGCACAATGCAACTCACTAAAAACTGCTTAAAGGAGGGTTAAGAAAGAGTAATGGGAAGGGGTGAATTTGCTCAAAGTACATTATATGCATGCATGTAAGCATCACAGGAAAACCCCTTTGAACAATTAACTTAAATAAAGAAGATGCCAGTGGACTGGGTAGGTGACAGGTGATGGGTGGTAAGGTGAAGGGCAGCTTGGAGTCGGCAGGTGAGAACTATTAAGCTGAAGCCTCTCACAATGTACTGAAGGAAATCCAGAAGCACAGCAGGCAGGAACACGTGGGCTGATGGGGCTCATGCCCCAATAACCATCCTCCCCTTAGCAGCAGGAAAGAGATGTCACAGATGGGATATTTTAATGAGGAGGCTGTTTATGAAGTTGTGGGCAGGGTGGAGGAAAGGGGTACATACAGTCTCCTGTAGCTCATCACCACACAAGGCCTGAGGGAGAAGGTAAGAGGTGACAGTGAAAATTTGAGATGCACTGTGGAGGAGGACCACTTAATGGGGTTGCTGAGAGATCTTGGTCAGGGAATGTAGCCAGCTGTGACAACCCAGCATGGGACCTTGGGGCATAAATATTCTGACATCACTCTTCTCCCTCGTCCACTCTTTTACTGGTTGATGACCCATGCAGATCAGCTTTCTGAGGCAGAGAACAGACACAGTGAGTGACTTTGTAGGTTACAGCTGTGTATGCCAGCCTCCCTTGGATGACCTACAGGTTTAAGCCTGTATGCGGGAGAGAAAAGCAGACCTCTCTTGACTAAGTCACCATGGCCCTGGTCTCTTAAACAAGCTGAATCAACATCCTTATTTGTATCTTTGGGGTACCAGGAAACCCCAATTCCTCTTCAGCCCACTATAACAGCACTGTTTTCCCTGCAGCATGGGTGAACTAAGGATTAGGTGGTAAATGTAAAACGGCTTTGTCCCTTCTGAGACCACAGACAATTCGCAGCCTCTCTGAATCACAGGTTTTCCTTAGCTTCAGCTGCAAAATGCTAATAAATGCATCTAGTCTGCTTCCCAGGGAACTGAGCTAAATCACGTGAAAGGCTTTAAGGCTTAAGAATCCTTTAATCTTGTTATTATCCCACTGTGTAAGTTATACGTGCCACCCTTTGCTGCCATTGCTCCTGCTGTAGCCTGCCTTGAATTCCCAGTCTTTACCTCTCCAGGAAAGCCCACCTTTCCTTACAGAAAGTGCTTTCTCTAAAGTTCTCTCTTCCATTGTCAGCTGGCCAATGTACCAAGAGGACAGAAAGTATGTGTTCAGACACGCTTATGTCCTTCATGGAGTTAGCAGTGTAGAGCACTCAAAGACCGTGCATAAACTGACTCCGAACTGATGCAAGCCACACCATCCTTAGGAACTGAAATTTTTTCAAGTGTAATATGAAACTGGTTCACCAGATGGTTCAGCACTTCTAAAAGTGTGAGAACAAGTCAAATCTTTATCTCAACATTTGGAGTGTGTCAAATGGGAATGGAATACAGGCAAAAGGTGAAAAAATCACTTCCCTGTCTCTCCCCATCTCAGTAATTAATATGCCCTATAGTAGCCATTCAAAGTCATCTCCTTCTTGGACTAGGAACATGCATGATACATGCTAGGGCATGTGTTTGGCCCTAGCAACACACACACACACACACACACACACACACACCACATAATCCTGTTTCTTGAATCTCCTTCTCCTCAAAATGCCCTCAAACCAAGCTTATGCAACTCCTAGTTCTCTTCTTCTTGCCCCTCTCAGACCTAGCCTCTTCCATTTAGGGGTTCATCCTCCCCAGCCATCAAGGCTAGAGTTGACCTGACTGTTAATATTTTTCCAACTTGGGCATAAATTAAGACAGGTTGCTCCCCAGGGAAGATTGGGGCCTCAGAGAGGCACCAGCTACACTTGCTAAGCAGAGCTCAAGAGGCCAAAGTAAGGAATAGCCTTTCTTTTCCATTCCCATAGGCTTCATCCAGAAAACTGATTGCACTAAGCAGCTAAGCAGCAGTTAAAAAAAAAAAAATCAAAGGACCCATTCGAAAACATAATATAAAGTATATGTACATATACTTACAAGATTTAATGTAAAATTTATATATACACAAACATACCATTTTGGTGTTTCAGCAGTCCTTAGCCATTAATCAATGAGTTAAGCGTGCACACCCTTCTTGCCCCTTTACCCTCCCCATAAACAAACTTCAATAGGACCCCTTTCCCTTTCCACTAACTTTCTAACCAAAATTCTTTCCAGCCCTAATTCTGATGCGTTACAGCAGTGAAGATCACAAGAACTCTGGTGACCAAATGTTCACAGGCGTTCTCTGACATAAGCTTTGAGGCTGTCAGCGGCAGAACTGCCCGTTCACGTTCACCAGGCCGTGCCTCTGTTTGCTCTCTCATGTTCCGCCCCTCATTACTGCTTCTTCCTTTCCCCGGTAACACAGAAAGGAAAACATTATTTTTTAATTCCTGGAACATAAAGAAACCCAACAGGACTTCTCGCGATACATGCTCATCCATCACATACTCTGTGGCTTTAAATCATGAAATGGAGCAGTGGCTGCTCTAGAAAGGTTCTGCTTCACCAACAACCTGTCTCATCGGCCTGTCAACTGAGCAAACTTCCAGCTACACAGTTTGATATACTGAAAGTATTTAATCAGAATTACAGAGTTTCTTTTTCTTTCTTTCTTTCTTTCTTTTTTTGCAGTACTGGGGCTTGAACTCAGGGCCTTCACCTTGAGCCACTCCACCAGCCCTATTTTTGTGATTGGTATTTTTGAGAGAGGGTCTTGAAGTCTGGGCTGGCTTCGAACAGTGACCCTCCTGATCTCTGCCTCCTGAGGAGCTAGGATTACAGGCGTGCTCCACTGGTGCCGGGCATTACAGAGTTTCTGAACAGAGATATGAAGTGTTTTCTTCATAGTCACGTACACTCAGTGATTTTTCATAGTCAGTGTGTAGGGTTCTACGCTCATTGTAGTTCACTTTGATGACAAACACCAAAGTCTAGCAGGTAGGAGGCTGGCTGTATTTTATCCTGTATTCACCAGGTGGCCACTGAGTAAGCACAGTATACACACTGTGTTTCAATGCTCTCTCCAGTCGTCACAACAGGGCACCAAGATTTAAAATCTAAACTTTAGTACTGTTAATTAATTAATTAACTTTGCAGTGCTAGAATGCAGGGCCTCATACGAGCTAGGAAAGTGCTTTACCTCTGAGCCATACTCCCAGATGTTATTTCTTCAAGTGAAGACTTTGAAAAATGAAGTCCACAAAACATTCATGGTAGGGGGTGGGGTGGAATCCCTTAAATTCTACCAGCTGAAGATATTCTGTCTGACGGCAGAGATGTAAAATGACTATCACAAAAGTACTAGATGCAGCCAGGCAAACATTTAGAGACGACAGATGCAGGCATCCACTCTCATGGAAGATAGCTCACTCATCCTGAGGTTTAAGAAATTCCAAAATGTGCCTGACGTTGGTGGCTCATGCTTATAATCCTAGCTACTCAGGAGGCCAAGATCAGAAGGACCCTATCTCAAAAGAAAACCATCACAAAAAAAGGGCTGGCAGAGTGGCTCAAGCAGTAAGAGTGCTTGCCTAGCAAGCACGTGGCCCTGAGTTCAAAGTCTGATACTGCCACAAAAAAGAAAAAGAAAAGATTCCAAAATGCATGAGATTTGAAGAATTCCCTCGTCCCATCCCCCCATTTTCTGAAGAATACTGAGGTTGACTTAGCCAGGGCCACACAGCTAGTTGGTAGAAATGCCAAGCAGGTGTCATGGAAATACATCCCAGGACAGTACTCCTTCCAGTGTGTCCTTTCTTTTAAGAGAACTTACTTTTTAATTGGTGTTAGGCTCTATCAAATACACCAGACCCCTTCCTTAAAATGCTTAAAATGACTGAGTTCTTTATGTAAATGACCTGTGCTATAAGGTCAATATTTTGAACATTTTAATACATTTCACAGGAAGTCATTCTGCTTGAGAGAAAAGGACAAACTAGCTAACCAAATAGAAATACTTTATCTTTGAGCTATTACTGAACAGAAATGTATGATCTTTTGGTACTAGAATGTCCTTTGAGAATAGCCAACTAAGCAAACATGAAGTTATTAAATTCATTAAATGGAATTACTTTAAGATTCCTCAAAACTTCCCATGTTGTTTTTAAAAACAGGACTACATTTGAAAATAACAGAGGACCAGTTTTTAGATATTAAGCTTTATGTTACAAAATGTGTTTATTCAGTAAAACTCATTTGATTATGCAAGAAAATAAAACTATATATACATATATACATATATATATATATATATACACACACTTAATTCCTAAAATAACTACTTGATTAGAAACACTAGTTTTATATGCTACACAGCTATTTCTAGGACTTTGTGAGAACTCAAACAGCAATCCAGATTTTTACTCTGTTAAAGTGACTACTCTAACTTAAACCTTTCTCTTCTCAGTTTATTGAGCTAATTAAAGGTATCCCTTTCTTTGAACTTTCTTTAGAATTGAGAGTTAAATGGAGCCTGTAAATCTAACAACCAAGCCAGTGTTTGAGAATTCCAGAAATTTGTACCATGGGAAGAAGCTCAAAGCTTGGGAAAGCTGTATAAACATTCCATATCTAAAGATAAACAGTTGGGGTCTTTATGACATTCAGATTCAGCTTTGTGTTGCTCTTACTACATTATGACTCAGCTAAAGAAAGCAAAATATGAATGGAAAAGATCAGCTCTTCAGGATTAAGAGCACAATTGCCCTCATTTTAACAGGAAGTCTAACATTTCTTATAGATCAATATTAAAAAGTTAACCTTTTTGGGTATGACTGATGTTATTATTATGATTATGATATTGCCATGCTGGAGATCAACCCATTCTGGCATACCAAGGAAGCGCTCTACCACTGAGCTACACACCGAACCCCAAATATGATCACTTTTCCTTCTTTATTCCTCAGCTCTTCAAATTACCATCATACAGTCTAAACAGATGTATAGAAGTATACACACATTTCTTAATTTTCTCCTTAACAAAGTAAGGTTTCTTTCAACCACTTTGGAAACCAACACTAAGGTGCAGACAATATGAACATTTACATAAACACATTTTTCTGGGAAGGAAAAAAAAAACTGTCTCAATTTGAACACAGCTTTCCGTACTTTAATTGGCACATAGGAGCAAAGGAAGTAGCAGTTAACAAAAATTAATCATGCTACTATAATACTGCATTTAAACCCAAATAGACCATCATACTTCCTGCTCAACTCAAACAAGTTTCTATAAAGTATTGGCATAGTTTAAGGAATATTAGCAAGCTTGATTTTTCCCAATATCAGACAACCTAAAGATAGACCCTGCTACTATTGAGCATGGTCCACTATCTCCATCTGGGTTGCAAGTCTGTCAAAGGGAACCTTACTTCTACACATAAAAGGTCATCTCTAAGAATGGAACCACAGGGAACTATCTTATTTTTGAAATGATATTTCATTAGAATAAGGGCTATACATGTTCAATTTAGAAAAAGTTCATAAAATAAGGAAAAAGAAACAGCCATCATTTAATATTTTGGGTTACATATATAATTCCTGGGTAGCCCTCTTTTTAAACCCCCAAGAATTATAGTTATATACATGAAATGTATATTATACATTTTTCCATAATTGGAATCTTCTCCCTTCCCCCTTTATAAAAAGAGGCACCATCTTTTAGACAACTGTGTGGTGTTCCATTATATGGGTTTAGGAAAGTATTTAAACTAATCTCCTAGTGATATTCATTTTGGATTATTTCTAGTTTTTCTATAAGAAAATAATATTTTATTATTTGATACATTTTATTATTTGATAAATTTTCCTAATCAGACCTAAAGTTACATATATTTTTAATTAATATATATTTCAGATTGCCTTCCAGAGAAGCACCATTTAACCTTTCAATAATTTGTGCTCATGTCCTCATGACCTCATTACAGATGAAGCAACTATGACTTGGACATTGACTTAACATCGCATTGTCACCACTTGAACTTCTAACTTGACTGTGAGCATGGAGTCACTTCTTGGTCATCCTTATTACAGTAGAGAGCAGCCACTGAACAAATTTATGGTGAATCAGTACTTTATAATTTAACACTTCATGTATCTAAATCACAGCAAACTACTTGTTTTCTGTAATTCTCACTGTAGGGAGTAAAAGGTAAGATATGGTTTTTAAAGAACTAACACGCATTATTATGACTCATTCAGGCCGAAGACTCATCTGTGAATGATTTCTTCACAGAAAGCCCAAAGGGCACAGTCCCAAACATTTATTCTCTCATTCCTGAACACTCTCAACAAATACCTGCTGGGAACCTACCTGGTAGTGGCCCTGGGCTCAGTGCTGGGGAAACCAACAGGTTCTCAAGGCACTTACAATGTAGCACATACGAAAACTGTATTCATTAACAGGGTGTCCAGTGGCTTATGCTCATAAATCTAGCTACTAGAGAGGCTGAGATTGGGAGGATCGTGGTGCAAGGCCAGCCAGGGCATTAAGCAAGACACTATCTATAAAATAACAAGAACTAAAAGGGTTGGTGGAGTGGCTCAACTGGGAGAGCACCTGCCTAGAAAGTATGAGGCCCTGAGTTCAACTCCCAGTACTGCCCCAAAAAAGAAAACTGTACTACCCACTTAATGACCTAAGAGTCATTGCACACTTATTGTGTACTCTGTATTGTGCTAATGCCAGGGACACAGTAGTGAGAACAAGAGGTGAGGTGCCTAGCTCTGTGATATGTCTGTTCTAGAGCAATCTAGAAAGTCTCTTTCCAATATGTCCATGTGTTATGCCTAGACAGTGAGGTTGAGAAAGTTTCACATGTGAACAGCCATTAGAGCTGGGCTGTGGATCTAAGGAAAACCTGGTTTAGCGAGAAGAAGGCTTTCCAAATGCAGCCAAAAAACATGAGTTGTATTTGCAAATGGTGAGTATACAGAGGCTAAAGCTGGGAGGGAAGGGAGGCTGATAAACTGAGAATGCAGAGAACAAAAGAGATTATTACATAGGGACCAGATTTCAGAGAGCCTGCATACTAGGTAAGGCATCTAAACTATGTAATTGTTTCACAGATAAGGAAACTGAGGCACACAGAGGTGATGGGACTTACCATGGTCCCAGCATAAAAACTTGTCATGTCATTCAGTAAATCCACTAATGACTGGTAAATTTTCATTCCATAGACCTATGAATTTCTATTTCAAAGAACCCAGACTTAGTCAACATTTTCAGCACACTTTCTTCAAAATATAACATTTGTACTTCAAAACAAACTTCTGGTAGACAAATGCATTCTCCCTGCTTTAAAAAACTTACAAGGCAAGAATCTCTTTTAACTCCTGCCTCAACACAATCCCTGTATCTCTCCCAAAAGCATCTACTGTTATTATGATTCCTTCTAGAACTTCATTACTATTTGTATTTCTAAAAATCTGTGTTTTTATTTTACTTACAGAAGTTTATGTTTTGGGGGTTGAGGGTATAGCTCTGTGGTAGAGCACTTGCCTAATTTGCATGGGGCCCTGGTATTGATTCCCAGTGCTGTAAAATAAATAATTTTGCCATCATCTTAAACTTTAATTTTTGTTTAAAGTTTGTTTATTTTGTTTATTTTACTAATAGCATATACATTTAATATAAACTTGACGTTCTTTAAATATAGAATATATACTTCTATATATAGCCATGCTTGGTATGTAATAGGAGCTCAAGAAATACTTGCTGAAGAATGAGACCCATGTTGCACTAATGAGATAGGCAGGTGGAGTTACCAAAGTCAAATGTTAGCCAAACAGTAATGACAATTACCCACTGGATTAAAAAAATCCCCTGCAGAGGGGACTACACTGTCAGCCCCATGTGTCATGATCTCCAAACAGGACCACTGAGGAATCATTTAGTCCTAAGACCTTCACTAGAATAAAGGTATTTCATTAGCCATGGCAAAGAGAACAATCATCCCACAACATTTTTAGCTGGCAAAAGCTCAATATTTGAAACAGCATCTATGCTGGCGTGAGACCCAGTACTGACTGGTTTTTGATGTGATAAAAAAGCAGCCCGTGGGCCCTGGGTAGGCTGGCCTTCATAAATCTGATTAGCAGCCTTGGCACAGCAAGCGCAGCAGCCGTGAAAAAATAAACGCTCTCTTCCAGAGAAGCAGGTCTTTTCTTCCAGATGAACTGTGGTTGTTCAGTTAATTCATCTAGAAGGCCAAGGGCGTTATGGTTGGGAGAGAGGAGACAGCTTTTACTAGTATTTCCATCACTTCTGAAATGCTCTCAGAGTGAAGATCCTGTTTTCCCCAGTACAAATACTAGATTAGAAACTGGGATCTGCTGTCCATACAAACCATGAATAGTAGTAGAGCACTCAACTAACTAATTAAACTCAGTTTCCTGGATCACCCTAGGTAATAATTAACAACCCAGAACTAGGTGATAGTGTAATCTACTCTCTCGCTGCTCTCTCACTTTGAGCCTCTAGTACAAAGACACAGGCTTAAAATGAAGTTAAATACGAAGCACTATTCATTCACTAAGCATTTCCTAAGTACTCACTGTACCAGGCCCAGAACTAGGTACTTGTAGGAAGATATGGGGAGGACTTCAGGAGATCACTGAGAAACCTGACCTTTCAATAGAGAATTAAAAAGCAGAGTAAAGAAAGACTTAAAAACTTGAAATTCTGGATAAAAAAAAATTGATTTTTTTTCCTCTTCTATTTTTTCACTAAATTTCAGCATGCTTACAAAACTGAAGAGATGAAGTACCATTAGTTGAAATCAAAATTTTCAAAATGATCATGAAAATAAAATTTTAAATGGATTGCTTTAAAAGATGCACTTACAAATAATCATTTTAAATGAGAAAAGTTGGGTTTTTTTTTTTAACTTGGTGTCAATCACGATTAGCTGTCTATTCAAACTGCCATGAGTGTTTTTCAGTAAACATGGTGGTGAATTACTTATGAATGAAGATAGACTATGCCAGAAAATATAAAGCTTGGGTTGATGGCTAGTATTCAAGTCTTAAGGTGTTTAACATTTAAGTTAATTTTGCTATGAGTCTGCTAAAATTTTCCTTAAAAAAAACCTTCATACAGCTCTTACCTTACTCAGACATCAATCTCTCTGATACACATTTTTTTTTTTTTTTGGGTGGTACTGGGGTTTGAATTCAGGACCCTGTGCTTGCTAGGCAAGCATTCTACCACTTCAGGCTTCTGTTATTCATCTTAAAAGAGTCAGGTTAGCAACCAGGTACCCAAATCCACAAACAAAGAATAAATAGTGAACTGAAAAAACTTGCCCCATTTAAAGAGTTTCTATGGCATTCCTGCTAAATATAGGTAGAACTTAAAAAAAAAAAAAAAAAAGAAGCTTGGAATTCTTGGCACAGAGGGTAGTAATGAAGAATGGGAACCCTGTCTCCCATTGGATCTTGCCACTTTTTTGGGAAGTGATATGCAATGGGTATGCAGTCTTGCAAAAAGCCTGCAGAGCTTGCACGAGGCCTTCTTATACCTACTTAGTGACTATCTTAAAACATTCACGTATAGATTTGGGTACTCTTATTTCTGACATTTCTTTTGAAATACTTAAGAACAGATAAATAACCACTTTTAAGACAGTGTTGATAATGACCTGCCAACATCAGTCAGTACAAACTATGTTATGTTGTAGTTAAAAAATATATATAAAGCTTCCCAAATTTCAGGCTAAAAATAACAAAGGTGCTGGTGCCACTGGCTCACCTCTGAAATCCTAGCTACTTGGAGCAGAGATCATGGTTCAAGGTCAGCCCTGGCAAAAAAATTCAAGAGACCCCCATCACAACCAATAGCTGGGTGCGGTGGTGCGCACCTATCATCCCAGCTACTGAGGGAAGGAGATTCATGGTCCAGGATGGCCAGAAGAAAAGTTCACAAGACCTCCATCTTAACCAAGAGCTGGGCATTGTGCTCTGCAATTGTCATCCCAGCTACTGCAGAATGACATCACCGCTACTGCACTTGCCTAGCAAGCACAAAGCCCTGAGTTCAAACCCCAGTACTATGTGCACACACACACACACACAAAACAACAACAAAACCCCAAAGTTTATAACTCTCTCATGCAATGAAAAGTTTACTGACTAAGGTAATGCATGCCGGCCACAGGCACAGCTGGGTCAAGAGTCTTCAAAGTGGTCCTTAAGGATCTACCTTTCTAGCCGGGTGCTGGTGGCTCATGTCTGTCATCTTCGCTACTCAGGAGGCAGAGATCAGGAGGATTGCTGTTCGAAGCCAACCCGGGCAAATAGTTTGTGAGATCCTATCTCGAAAAAATCCATCACAAAAAAGGGCTGGTGGAGTGACTCAAGGTGTAGGCCCCGAGTTCAAACCCCAGTACCACGAAAAACAAACAAACAAAAAGGTCCACCTTTCTGATTTCCTCTGTGTTGGCTTCAGTCTCAAGAAGCCTCCCCCAAGTCCAGGGGGAAAAAGGCTGGGAATTCACACAACATTCCCATAATCATACTAACTGTAAAATTTGAGTTTCAAACCTATCCTTGAACCAATCACTGGAGAAAAGAAGATGGAAATGCACTGATTAACCTCATGGAGAGAACAGCCTCACCCAAAATAGCTAGACTGAAAATATGAGAGAACTGGTCACTCAAGGAAAAACCCAAGGGTGTTACCAGATAAAAGGAGAGCAGGTGTTATCACAGCCCAATACCGGCTTCTACTATGTGATCTAAGACCTAAAATGCCAGACACCCCTTCCTGATTCCGGCCCTGATGGTTTCCATATTGTAGAGGATAACAATAGTGACTCCTGTGCAATCCCTTACAGAGGATCATGTAATCTATTCATTCACCCAGCAATATTGAAGGCCTATCGTGGTCTAGAAACTCTGCCCCTGCAAGAATACAAAGTTTAACAAAATAGTCTTTGCTGTCAAAGAGTTCCTAGCGATAAGAACATTTAATACAAAACTATAAGCTAGCGTCCTACATCTTATAAAAGGTGTATGTACACAAGTGCTCTGACATTTGTCCTGAAATCTGCTAGTCCTTTGAACTAAACTTGTAACAGCTTCAGAAATCAAGGAAGTTGTAAGAAATATACAAGAATTTGTCCATGAGTGAAATTTTGAAGTATTCCTAAAATTAACTAAGTCAGGTGGTCTTTTTCTAACTAGAAAGTCAAGAAAGCAGGAAGTGTGTGTGTGTGTGTGTGTGTGTGTGTGTGTGTGTGTGTGTGATGATTTCTGAATCTCACAAAGTACACTTCTGATAAAAACAGCAAAAATCTAATACTTTACACAATAGCAACGTTATGTAAAAAGCCAGGTTTAGGACCTAAACACCAAAGCCTACAATCTAACGAATTTAAAATGACACACATACACAGCATTTTAAGACTTTAAAAATGAAGGTGACCTTGAAAATGTATCTTGCTTTTTTTTCCCAAACAAAATAATAAATGCCTCAGGGAGAAAACTGTCCTGCATTCTTTCAGACATAACAACCAATAATTTGCAATCCCATCTGCTATTCAAAATGCAGAACTCTCCAGTAAAGACCACCCCATGGGGAAGCAGGTAGTGCCAGGTTAAGTTCAAGTGAGGGACAAGACAGGGGTGTCACCAGCTAGAGTGAAGACCTGGACAGGCTTACTAACAAGAGACTCACTTCTCCTAAACTTGTAATATCTTCCAAACTCAAGAAAGTTATATAAAATACAACAAGCAAGAAGAATTTGTTTGTAAAGTTTGGAAATATTCCTAAAATGGGAAGTGATGATTCTTTTTCTCCTTGTCTAGAAAGAAGTTCATACTAGGTAGTTAGAAAGTGGACATTTAAGACTAGAGTAAGATGTGTAAACATAAAGCTAATCTTTATTTTGATTCAGAAACATTGAGCACCTATAATGTGCCTCCTGGCATGCTAGCCAATGTTAATGCAAAAATGAATGTTGCACAATATTTGTCCTTGTCTTACTGTCTCCTGGGAGAGATAAGGGCATAAACACATAGTTACAGCATTGTGTCATATATGCTACATCAGGCTTTTACAAGGTAGTGAAAGACAGTTAGGCTCATGTAAAAAGCTGTGTTTAAGTGGAGGCTACAAAGATGTATGGCAGCCCACTACCACTACGTTGAGCATATCAAGAAGGTCTCATGTAATAGTGAGAATGTCGTAAAGGTATAAAATATGTATAAAGACAACGGGAAACCATTGAAGGTTTTTGATCAAAGCTGAACCTCTGGAAACTTCAGGGGGATGTTAGTGTGCTACTGACTGGAGAGAGGAGGGTCCAAAGGTAGGAACAGCAGCCAGGTACTTCTGCAGGCATTCAGACCAGAGGTGAGGAGAGATGGAACTAAGGACGCCAGGATAGTGAGGTTGGAGCAATGGGGCTATAATAGCTAGTTGCTAGGAAAGTAGAAACAGCAGGGCCTGGTGGCAGACTGGGGGGAGTGGGTAAAGAAGAGGCTGGGCTGGATTCATGGATGTGTCATTTGTACAGTTACACTCAGGTGGGTGCTAGATTTAATGCCTGTCACTGTCTTTATGAATAATAAAGGGCTCCACATTTGTGTCCTGATACTCATGTCACCAGGGCAGTTCCTAGGGTTTTTTAGTTTGTTTGTTTGTTTGTTTTCTGGAGCTAAGGGGTATATTGTGATGCCAATAACTGAAGTGGAAAACAGAAGAGCTCGTTTTGTTCTGTGAGGAGTGGGTGGAGAGAGTTCAGTTTTGCATGAATTTCAGGTGTCATCAAAGTAGAGCTATCCAATAGTCTATCAGAAAATGGATGTAAGTTCCAAGCCAAGCACAGGCTAAAGATACAGATACAGGTGTTAGGGATGGGGGACAAGGCACATGGTAAGCATGTGTCAAGAGAGAAGAAAGAGATAGAACTTTTAGGAGGAAAAAGTTTAATAGATAGAAGAAAGACAAGAGAAATGGAAAAGGAGTCAAACTCTAGTGGGGAGTTTGGGGAACTGTGATCTGGAAGCCAAGAAAGGAGTGTGAAGACGGAGGGAGTGCTTGTCTAAAGAATATGCCACAAAGAGATCAAACAAGGCCACAGAAAATGTCCATTGCCTTCAGCAACTAGAGGGATGGGGCAATGACCAAGAATAATGGTGGGGATGGGAGCCACACTGTAGTGGGTGAAGGAGACCGGAGGAAGCAGAGAACCTAAGTGCAGACTGCCCTGGTAAGAGGCTGGGCTGTGATGTTAGGAGGGGAAGAGTGGAGGGTGCACAGAACAAAGGTAGGGCTTGTTTTGTTTTTACTTCAGATGGGAGAAATGAGCAGGTTTGTGTGTGAGAGTATTGTGTGTGAGAACAGTGCACACTTCTAGGAGAGAAGTAAAGAGGTAAAGAAGGGATTGGAGGTAGATGAACTTATAGATGGAGTGGTCAGAAGGCAAGTGGCACACACGCTTTGCCCCCTACACATCCCCATGCAAGTTTTTAAAACCCTCTAATTTTCAGTTATGTTAAATGTACTCACAACAGTGAGGTGGTCAGGAGAGCAGCCAGGCTTAGTCCTTTGTAAGGGAAGAAGACACTGGCCAGGGACAGGTGGCAAGCAGGAAAGGGAAAGAATGAACAGTGCTTGCAGTTCGTGTGGATGAAGAGTGTAATAGGAAGCTTTGGTCCAGGATATTAAAAGCTAAACAAGAAAAAAGAAGTTTGCCTTTTTAATATTGTTCTTTTAATCCCTACAGACCCTTCATTGCAGTATCAGACCCTCACAACAGCACCATTTTCTCAGAGCCCAGCCAGCACCAAGGATCCCAAGCTTCAGAGAGGCAAAATCTCCCCCAGCTGCACCAGCAAGTGCTGATTTGGTGAATAATTAATGTCTCCCTCCGATTAGTGCGTGTTTATAAACTCATAGAGCAGCTTGCTCTATGGTCTAATGATTAAACTTCCCTGTGCCCTATTTCATTGCAGCTAAGTTAAAAACTGACCAATTAGCCACTTAATCCCCTCTCCTTGAGATGACTGGAAAACAATCAAATCTCCTGACTGGTCTAACAAACTCTATTCCTCTCACGGCATGCACATTTGTCCAGAGCAGGACTAAAGAAAGCTCCAACTTTTGACTCCATCCACTGCTAAAGGCAGTGGGTTAATTCTCAGAAAGCCTAGTGGGGTCTGGTCCCCTACCTCTTTCTCCCGTCCAACCCCCAAATGAGCTAGCTTCAATTTACCCCCATTTGGCCAGCCAGGCCACACACAGTGCTGTTAGAAACCCTTCATTAGGGCCCTCTCCCCACCTCTCCATTTGTATACTGTGGGGTTCCTTTCTAGGATTGTCGCGATGTGTTTTGTAGAAATTACGGAGAAGGATGTCTCACGAAAGACCTCCAGCTTTCTGGTTGTGTCAACCCCTCCAGAGTGAGATGGGAAAAGGAATCCTTAACGATAGTGTTAAGAAATTGCTTCAACTAAAGCCGTCTTTTGGATTCAGGTAAGAAGCAGATTTTAAAAAGAAAGTTTGATGGTTAATTCAGTGTTATGAGCCCCTGGAGAGCAGGGACTGTAGGCCTGTCCTGAATAAACGTGTGCGCAAAGAACTCACAGTGAATAGCAGATTCGCTCCTTGGTTTGAAGACACTGTGCACGTCGCGCCCATTCCAAACTCTGACTCTTTGGTACTGGGGAGCGGGGATGGGGATGTATGTCAGTTCTGAAGAATAAACCTGACAGGTCGACACTTTCTTCAGGGGTTAACCCAACCCGCCTTTCCCCAGAGTTAGGTGGAGAGTTTGTAGCCTTGGGCACCTTTTCGTGACTCACTTCTTACAAATGTAAATGCCGGCGTCCGCGGTAGGTCGGACCAGCCCCCCTCGCTGGGCGATCCAACACCTACCGCGGGGACCAGCCCAAACGCATCCCACCGCTCCGCGCTCCGACTCCGGACGCGCACCCAGAGGCGAACCCACCATCCCACGCTGGGAAATGGAAGCACCCAAAGCCAGCAGCAGCAACGGCAGACGAGGCCTTAAAACAAAAGAGACGCCCCTGGGGGGTGGGACCCGGCCCTCACCCCCCTCCTAGCCAACTGGTGGCCTCCCGCCACCCGCCCCCTCGGCCCCTGCTCGGCGTGTGCGCATGAGCAGAGGCGCCTCCCTCGGTTCCTCCCAAGGCTAAACTTTCTAATTCCCTTCTTTGGGCTCGAGGGCTGCCTGGAGCTGCGGCAGAGCTCACGGTGAGAACAAAGTGGCTGCGCGATTTTCCCCTTCCCCGGCCCAGCCCCCGCTTCCGTGGGAGAGGCAGGAAATGGAAGGGCCCCTCTTCTCTCTCTGAACATTTGCCTGTTCCCCCTCCTCTACCTCTCCAGAAAGGAAGACGGGAAGAAAAGGCAGGCAGCTGGGCGGACGAGTTCTCCCTCCTTTGCCATGTCCCCTCGGTCGCAGGGACTGGACATGAGGCTGCTCCAGGTGTTCACCTTCAGTTTCTTAGGTAATTCAGGGGAAGAGGTTGGTGTGTGTGTGTGTATGTGTGTCCGCGCGCGCGTGCACTTGGGGTTCGGGTAAGAAAATCCAAAAGTCTTGTGTCCCCGCTTTTAAGGGAGTGTGGGGGATCGGGAGAGGGACTGGTTGGCGATGACGCTCCTGGAATGAATCGCTACCGCTCTCGTCTCCGTGGTGGCTGAGGAGACGTGGTGGCACGCGGAGCGCCGCGGACCCGCATCCCCCGGGCTCTGCGCCCAGAGCTCCGGCTCCTGCGGGCTCCCGAGGCGGCAGCTCCGGGTCTTTGCACCCTCTGCCAACCCACGCCGTTTCCCCGCTGCGGGAGTTAGGCTCCCTAAGGTGGCAGAGTTTGCTTATTGTGGAGGGTCCCCGAAAATCCCAGGAAAGTGCCTGGGCCGAGCGCAGGCTAAGCCTGGGAACAGAATGAGACCATGTGGTTTTAATTAACCATTGCTGTTTGTCTCCCGGAGGCACTACGAACAGATGGACTGAGTACTTTTTCTGGAATGGCGAAGCGTTGAAGCCACTCCAGAGCTGCAGGGGCTGACCATTCGCCCCTTCGCCTCGGGGAAGCGGAGTCCACCGCAAGCCCCAGTGCCTCACCCCTATCCAATCGCCGGTGACCCTGGCGCGTGCACGGGTGTATAATCTCGCTCTCCCACTCACAAATTTTCACGTGCACACACACCAAGGATGTGCGCATCGCCACGTGCACGCGGGTTCACACGCTCGGGTGATCTCTTCCTGCTTCTTGGTCCAGGCACGTCGAAGTGGCAGGCCGGCATCTCCACCTTTTGCGGTGGGGGCTGCTCCCCTGGGGCAGATGAGGACGTGAGCCAGTGTTGGGTGGGTTTCCCAGGAGTGAGGCGTTCAATTGGCTGCTGATCAAACCTGATGACGCGTCTGGGTTTGTTTCCGAGTCCTCTCCACGTCTCTGCCATCCTGGCCTGTCTTTTCTAGTATTCTGCTTTCTTCTGAATCCTCTTCCACCTCATGCTTATTCCTTTCACTTGGGCCTGTACCCTGCCTCCTCTCTCCCCACAACCTTGTCGTTTGCCTCTCCGGTAGTCCTGTGCGAAACGCAAGTGAGCGCTGAGGAGCCTGAATTCAGCTATGGCTGTGCGGAAGGCAGCTGTTACCCTGCCACCGGCGACCTTCTCATCGGCCGAGCTCGGAAACTCTCAGTGACCTCGACGTGTGGACTGCACAAGCCGGAGCCCTACTGTATTGTCAGCCACCTGCAGGTGAGCACTGACACCCTGGTGAACCCGCTGCCTTCCCGCCCACCACACACATACACCCTGCTCCAGACCTAAGGGGCAGGCCCAGGGGACTCCGCATCCTGGCAGCAATCCAAATAGGAAGCGCAGCCAGCCGGGGATTCCTGGGATTAGGTTGGTAGTGCATTCTGTAGCCCCCATGTCAGTTTGCACAGTTGCCTCCGCCAAATATTTCCTGCCGCCTCCAGCCACCACCATCAGCATGGAAAGACAGGACAGCAGACAGTCCTGGTCTCTGTCCTGTGCCCTGCCCCCTGTCCTGTGACCCGCTCCCAACCCAGGAACTCTGAAAGTCCTGGATAGTGGTGGTTAAATCTGTCTTCTCTGGAAGTGTGCTAAAGATGGTTTATCCTCTTCTTTATATACTGAACAGTGGCCTTGGGTTTTCCCGCATCTTTCACTTGAGTATAAGGATGTTCCAAGCACTGACGCTTTGCAAGGTGATCCAATTACAGAACTGTTTTTCTCTCCTGGCTTGGTGCTGTTCATTCACCTCCATTAAATATGGTGATCAGATGTTTCCTTTTTCCAAATGCTCTGGTTGCTATGGTACCTTGATAGTGGAAGACCAAAATGAAATTTCAGGGTGTTACATACTTCTAAAAGTGGACCCGGATTTGAGATTTTAGAGGTCATATTTGTACAGTCAGAGCTAATTTAAGAGAAATCACAAAGTATAAACTATGCAGAGTCACAGCCCTTCTCCTTGATTTTTAAAAATGAAGTCCAGCATCTCTGACCTCTAACAAAAGCCAAAGGTGTTAGTGAGAGCATGCACAAGCTCCCAGCTAACTGCTCCCAGCCTGACCAGCCCACCCACCTTTGTAACTGCCTGCAGGCAGGAGGACAGTATCCTGCCCGGCAGATGCCTCACCATGGAGTCACTCTTAGGAAGCAGAAAGCCCATTCTGGAGACCTGATAAATTAAAATGAAGGAATGTGGTGAAGTGGATTCCACTCATTTGCTTCCAGGTTTATACAGAGATGTCTAGACTGCTTCCTCCTGATTAGAAGGGAGGCTATAATTAAACTTTTTTTTTTTTTTGAGTTCTGGTAATTGTTCTTCAGTACTAGTTTCCTTGACTACAAGTTAATGAAGGCAGTTGATGTTACCATTTCTAATATTAGCATTTCAATTTTACCTAAACTGTTATGCAAACATTTACTTCAGAGGCCAGGACATCCTGTAAATGAATCACCAAATTCTGAAATCAGCTTTGACCAGAGTAAGAACTGGACTTGTCTTAAAAGCAAGTGGAGCCAGACTTTCTGGTTTATATGATTAGCTATGAAATTGTGGAGTGCTTTTCACAGATAGCAAGGTCTAAAGAAAGGGAGTAGGTATGCACTTATCTTAAACAGTGGGTATAAAAACTGAAGCAGGAAGCTTTTGTTCCTAATTCCCATGTATCCCTGACTTCTGGTCTCTCTCTCTTTCTTCCTCAATACATCTTGCCACCCTCCAAGTCCTTTGGTGAAGAAGGAAATAACTAAATACAAATATAAAAAGCACAGTGTCAGTTTTGGCCCTTTATCACCCTGTATCAAATTCTATTTTTAAGATATGCATCGGTCTCTATAGTCTATATTTCAATCCTACCATCATCTTTAGATTTAAGAATAATCTGCAGTCCAGAAAATGTAGGTACAAGGCAAAGCTCCATATGGAAAAGGAACTATTAAGCCAGCTATTTATGATTCACCATATAGTGCAAAAAGAGTAGAGAATACTTTTGACCCCATTACCCTGGGGGGCTATAGCTCACATTTTCGGGAGAAAGAAAATGAAAGAAATTCAAATCTACTCTAAAGCCAAAGTCCCTCTTCATTCTAGTTCATGTCCATTTGGGGGCTCTTTGAATTGGCCCCAACATGGCGTTACACCCAGTACTCCCTTTCCAGAGGTTCTGATGTTTGCAAGTTAACCTGTGTCCCCTCCCTTCTACACCTCCCACTGCCGGTCTGCTGCCTGGGCGAAACAAAAAGTCAGAAATCTTGTCCTGTGGTTCCCAACACCTCTAAATACTTATGCCTAATCCTTGGTTTCTGCTTTATTTAGGTTTTAGAAATCAGGCCAAGTGAATTGTTCTTTTTTTTTTCCAGTTTGCTTTATGTCAGCAAAAACTCTTAATTCCTCTTCTGCATTTGATTTTAGGGTAAGGTTCGCTAGCTATTTATTTATTGAGATTAACATTTAAGCCTAGAAATTTGATTTTGATTTAATTAGTAGCTTATGAAGACAATGCCCTCTTTTACTCTTGACCTTGAATTTGCAAGAAGAGATGAAGTAATTTTCAGGAGAATTTTAGACTTAAGTTAAAAGTGAAAGATGTGATGCAAATCGTTTAAGTAATTTTCGCATATTCACCTTTCTTAAAGCTGGTGGTTTGATTTTTGTATTGTGAGCTTGATTTTTTTTTTTAAATGAAATTGCTTCTCAGACTCATGAAACTAATTTGTTTTTAGGAGGACAAGAAATGTTTCATATGCAATTCTCAAGATCCTTATCATGAGACCCTCAATCCTGACAGCCATCTCATTGAAAATGTGGTCACTACATTTGCTCCAAACCGCCTTAAGATTTGGTGGCAATCCGAAAATGGTATGTGGCTGGTGTGAGAACAAGTTCTGTGGGGTGTGATTGGTAACCTCCATTTACATGCTCCTGGGTGTTTGTAATTCTGATTGGCTTCTCTGTCCTGTAATTGTAGTCTGAGTCAGATTTGTAGCCTGGAGCACTTAACTTTTCTTGGTAAAATCTGATCTTCCTTCCTGAAGTATGTATCCTATAAGAAAGCAGTCATTCCTGCTAGTCCTGATCCTAGGAGGGCCTTTGGGAGAGTGGGTGTGTCCTTGGTGGGGGCAGTCAGGGTAAGGTGTAGGAAGACACTGCATACCTCTGGCCCTTCATCCACAGCACACAGCAGCTTCCATTGTTATCAACCCCAAAGGAAAGTGCAAAACCACAGCTCCTCCCCCACCTTCCTCCCAGCTACAGGAAATTTCCTAGCAGTAATGATAGTACCGTGAAATAAGCGCGATGATGTAATTTTGCACTCTGTTAATGTGGATATGACCTCAAGTTAAGCAGTTCCCTGTGATTTTGGGAACCCAACCCCCTTTTTTTTTTTGCCATTTGGCCTTGGGTTAAATTAATCAAATGTGATGTTACTATTGGTATGAGTTAGTGTGTTTGTTAATTAACAATGTATCATTAGGTTGTTTTATTTGTTTTTTGAGACAGGGTCTTGCTACATAACCTAGACTGACCTTGAACTTGCTTTGTAGCCCAGGCTAGCCTAGAACTTGAGATTCTCCTGCCTCAGCCTCCTGAGTGCTAGGATTAAGGTATACCACCACATCTGGCTTCATTAGACCTTTAAAAAGCAATTATGAAAAGAGCCCTAAAAGAAGTGAACCTCAGCCTGGCCAGAGAAAAACTGAAAACAAATAGATCCGTTCATTAAATATCCTATACCTAGACAGGTCTTAGGTGCCTGTAATCATTTATCACTCAGTGAAGAGGAACTCCCTTAATGTCTTCTGCATCATTGACTGTAAATTGCAAAGATTTTCCAGAAGACATTTTTTTTTTTTTGATGGGACTGTGGTTTGAACTCAGGACTTTGTGCTTACAAAGCAGGCACCCTACCACGTGAGCCACACCTCCAGTCCATGTCGCTCTGGTTATTTTGGTTATTTTAACAGTCTCCTGAACTGTTTGCCCTGGCTGGCCTCAAACCTCAATCCTCTCAATCTCAGCCTCCCAAGTAGCTAGGATTACAGGCATGACTCACATCTGATGCCCAGCAAAGACTTGGTTTCTAAGGAGAGTTGATGTCCATTGGTCAGCCTTGGGAATGCATTGGTTACATACTTGATGGAGGGAGATGCGTCCTCAGAAAGCATGCATCATTCAGATTAATTCTTATAGAGAATTAATCATTCTCAAGGAATTAATAATTTTTACACAGGGTTATTCTAGTTGATAGTCAATGTAAAAGATGATTCTAGAACTCTGAATCACAGAGGACTTTTGAAGTAGCATCAAGTCTCTAATGAGTAGGGAATAGGAGCATTTCCTGACTGCCTACAATCTTAAGTGAAACAGAGAGACAATTATAAGGATGCCTGGACATTAGCAAGACAGCCCTCATTTTAGTCAGTGGACAGTAAGTAAAATAGCTTTCATTTGGTATAGTTCTTGAAGGAAGGTTCTTTTTTTTTTTTTTTAGTTATATCAGGAGTTAATCAATTTCTACAGCTTTTTTGAAATGAGAGTCCAAATGCCAGAAAGATTTTAAAACAGAAGGGTTTGAATTCTCTGTCATTCTGTCACAGATTAGATTAGATTAGATAGAACTTGTCCTTCAGAAAGTCAGACCAATTGTTGCTATAATCTGTCTCTCTGTTGTCTAACAATTCACAGCTAAAGACTCTCTGTGATTGGGACTTTATTTTCCCTGTGATTCATACAAGTTCTTACACACAAATCATGGGTGCTCAGGCTCGGAGACAAGCTTGGAATCTACAGTACTTTAAACTGCCATGAGTATCTGTTCCTACATCTGACAAATCACATACACTGTAGAATGATCTTTTGTCTTTATTTTTTCTTTTTATATTTTTGAGAGAGGGTCTCAGTGTATAGCCAGCCTAGGCTGGCCCGGAACTCACTGTGTAGCCTGGGCCTCACTGTGTAGCCTGGGCTGTGTAGTGATCCTCTTTCCTCGGCCTCCCGAGTGCTGGGATTGCAGTGTGCACCTCCATGCTCAGTCATGGAAGCATCTTGTTTCTCTTTTTCGTGGATTTTTCTTTCCATATTAAAAGACAAGGAAAAAAACCAAACAAACCATAGTACTTTATCAAGCTGTAAATCTAGATGGAATGTGCTCTCGGCACCCACGTTCTTTGCCATATATGTTCTTATATGACAGGAATGGCACTAGTCTTGCTTTGTTCTTTCCATTATTCTGTCATCTTAATTTTGAACAAATATTGTAGGTTTTAAGAGCCTGGAAGAGAACAAAGATATAGTTGCTTAGCTAACATTTCACTCAAAAATGTCCAGAGTAGTTTTGTGCTATGGTTCGTTTTAATAAGTTAGATAAGGTTTGTTAGTATGATTATAGTGTTTTTCTTTAATGTTCCAGCTAACTCACATCCGTTCCAGTGACCACTTTCCCCCCTCAGTCAACTTGGCAGGTTTCCAGCAGGAGAGTTTATTTCAAAAGGTCCTACTGATTTCCTGAAAATATCCCCAGCCTGTGACATGATTCATTCTGACACATTCCTGTCTTCCTGCATTTCAAAATTCTTTTGCTTTAGAAGATGGACCCCCAAAGACTCCTCCAAGCCCCTGAAAGGTGGAAAAGTCTCCTTGACCCGACAGGAGGTCTGGAGGTCCCTAGGGATTGGGGGAGGTGCTTCCCATCCCTGGAATTCCAGTAGGCTTTTTAGCTGTTCAAGCGGGATGACTGACCCTCAGGGCATGGTGCAAAGGCTCATTTGTTTATTCAGGCTCTCCCTCTGAAAGAGAAGATGTTGGTATTTGTTCTGGGCCAGTTTGTTTATTTGACTAGTTCTTTGTCTCTTTGGCATTGTTTTTCAGTTGTGGAAATGCATCCAAAGGTTGCTGGTCAGAGATAGGTTTTCCTAAGTTGGTGTGCAGCTAGCACATTTGGTCAGCTCTGAGTTGGTTTTTTTACTGTCGCATAGGGAAAAGGGAATATCTCTGTTGGTACTAGAGGAGGCTTGTGTCCCTGTGCTCCAGACTGCAAGCTGACCCCTTACTGTGCACAGGAAATAAGCCCCATCCTTTTCCAGAGTCCCTTGGCTTAGAGGGTTGGGACAGTATTTCTGTCTTCTAAGCAAGAGATGTCTGTCTTGGCAGCTTGGAGAGGCATTCTGCCAGACATCTTGGTTCAGTGAGCAGATTCAGTAAGCCCAACTCCAGAATGCTGTGTGGCAAACGTGAGGCTCGTCCTGAGTTGTGCCTCGCCACCTAAGTAAGTGCGAGGGATTAACCATGTTCACATGTTTGGTTTCAGCTTAGAATGCAAGAGGATTTCTACGAGGAGCTTAAAGATAATTTAAGAAAAATAGTTTCAGCCATTCAGATGTTCCTGTTTACCCCACCCTTTCCTTATTTATTTATTTATTCTTAAAAAATCTACAGGTGTGGAAAATGTAACTATCCAACTGGATTTGGAAGCAGAATTCCATTTCACTCATCTCATAATGACGTTCAAGGTAAGAAATCCATACCTTTCTCACAAGTGACACGTGAGCACCATGCAGTTTTCCCGTTCAGAGGGAATGACTAGTGTGAGTCGACCTAACTAGAAACTTAAATACTCTTGTTGCCATAATTTGGGATAATTGAACAGCTTTTAAAACATGGGCATGAATCACTAGCTTAAACAAATGCTCTATCTTCGTGGCAATAAGTAGAGAGAGTCTGTATTCTAAGGTAATTCAACTATAAACTTTTAAGTACAGATCTCTGTATTTCCCTGTGGAGAGAGGCAGTATTGACTCACTCCCAAACCACAATAAAACATCTGGAGAGTAAATCTCTTATCCCCTGTGTTTATGTTTTAATGCTGAGCTTGGTAACTGAAAAGGAAGTGTCTTATCTTTAGTTTTCAAGGTTTTGCAAAATGTGTGGGAACAGTTTTACAGTTCCTTAAGAAACTTTGTGCTGCCTTAAATGTAGATTTTTCTCATCATTTTTCTTTTTGAGATGTAAAATGACTCCAGGATCGGGGAATGTCTCTGCACAAAGTCCCTTTGTTTCCTCTTACGCAGCTGCCTGGAAATGACAGACTTCACATGGTTTAAAGTACGTGTTGGCACACATAAAACCCATAATTTGCTTATTGCTTTCCAGATTAAAATCAGTTTTAAGTAGTTTTCAGTTGGAGTTGGGGGCCTAACTGCACCCTCTCAGTTTAGGAAAAGGGGCGGGGATAGGTTTACCATGTGGAGAAAGAGTCATAAAAGTCTCACTCATGTCTGATACTTCAGCCTGTGAGGCCAAGGAGCAAGGGTGGCTGTGGGGAAGGCAGAATGTGACTAGGAGGGACATTGGACCTGCACTCATCCCCTTGCTCACCCCCAAGTAACCCCTTGTGACTGCTAGGGCGTCAGGTTTATTCTGACACCTGATACTGAAAGTGGTGGGGAGGGCTTTCACTAAACTCAAATTAGGGACTTCTTGTCACAACCTTGTCCTTTTCATCGACTGCACACTCAACTGCGTGATTAAATGGAAACTCAGCCCCATATAGGATGTTGCCTTCCCATTATGTGACACCTAAAAATTTTCAAAATCATCCTTGTATTAAATCATCCTATCACTTCTTTTGGAGAGGGCGTCTATTCAAATACATGGATAGTTCCAAGTTCACTTACATTCAGAGTCCTTTGGGCACATATCTGCAGTTGAATACTTATTCAAAGGAATATAACTGGCCAAAGATGAAATTCTGCACATACAATATGCACGTACACGTTAACAGGTCAGAGAGAAGGGGGTCGTGGCTGAACCGAGATGTGAGCTATGGGTACAAGTTGTCAGACTTCAGTTGAGGCGAGAAAACAACTCTCATGTCTTAGCTCCAGTAAGAAAAGCAGCATCTGCAGGGTTGGGCAGACTTGGGTGTGCATCTCTGTCCTGCCCCTTCCTGGCATGTGTACCCAGAGCCTTGGCTTCCTCATTGGTAAAATGGGAAAAGGACACCTCTGTCATGGCATTGTGTGGCCTAGCCCTGTGCTCTGGGACAAGGGTACTCTTGCTGCCCTGGCATATGGTGGGAATGTGATTGCTTTTACAAATGCTGCACTTTAACATGAAGGGGGGCTGTGACACTAATTTTAGCCTGAGGGAAAGGAGAAAGCTTTCGTTGGAGAGGACCAGGGCTAGGAGGGACAGCAGGATTCCAGATGGAGGAGATGGCAGAAAAGCCTCTCTTGACAGAAAAAACTGTCTGAGAGCCAACGACTGTGTTGGGCAGTCGAGCAGGATGTAGTCAGCAAGTGTTGTGCTGATTTGTCTCAAGCTTAGCATAGTGAGGGGAAGAGTAGAGTGAAAAAGCAGGTTAGAGTCAGGAGGACCTTGACTCTTTGCCAAGAAGTGAGAACTTCAAAGGAAATAGGGAGCCACTGACAAGGAACAAGAGCTGGTTATAGTAGGGTTTGGAACAGTGAGTGGAAAGGGCAACCAGGCACTGTAGCTTACATCTGTAATCCTAGCTACTCAGTAGGCAGAGATCAGAAGGATCAAGTTTCAAAGCTAGTCTGGGCAAATAGTTTTTGAGACACTATTTCAAAAAAAACCTATCACAAAAAAGGGCTAGCCAGAGTAGCTCAAGTGGTAGAGTGCCTACCTAGCAAGCGTGAGGCTGAGCTCAAGCCCCAGTGCCACCTAAAAACGAGGTCAGTGGAGAGACTCTTGCTGAGGTGGGCACTAATGGGGGTGCTGGTGTTAATGTCAAGGCCAGCTGGGGATTTTTAGGCTGGAGGGATCCTCTTCCTGCAACCCAGGTGTCCTATAAGTACTACAAAATGCTTAGGACCAGAAATGTCTCAGATTTTGGAGCTTTTTGGATTTGGGAATATTTTGCAGAAACTTTATCAGTTAAGCATCCCTAATCCTGAAATCCAAAATGCTCCAAAATCCAAAATTTAAGAATCAGGTTGGCACTCAAAGACTTTTGGATTTTAGAGCTTTTTAAATTTCCAGATTAAGGATGCTTGACCTGTACTTGGAAAGCCTTTTCACGTCATCTGCATCCACTTGCTGTCACACTGTGCTACCCCCTGCTACTGCTGCCTTTGAGAATCACCACCAAGAGGTGGAACCCCTGTTTCCTAAGGATGGTCACCTGGACGCTTGTTATTTATCTAGATTTTTTGAGACAGAGTCAGCCCATGTTGACCTGGAATTCACTTTGTAGTCTGGGCTGGCCTTGAACTTATCCTCCTGCTTCAGCCTCCCAAGTGCTGGGATTACAGGAGTACACCACCAAGCCCAGCTCATTTGGGTGCTTTAAAGTCAAAAGTTGACCCTGAAGTGGAGAAAGATTAGAGGCAGAACAGTAGAGGAAAAGAGATGAGTCAAAAACCACCTAGAAGTCTAAGCTAAGTACCTGGGAAGATGGTGATACCACTCACTATCAGTCGTGAAAATAGAAAGGGAAGGTGGAGTGGGGCTGAAGATGGAGAAACTTGTTAATTCTCACCTAAGCTGGCCATGTTGATGGTTGGTTGCTAAGTGGATGGAGTTTTCTTAGGCTAGCAAAACTGATTTTTCATATGCCCAGTAGATTTTTGCGTGTAGCCAACTATTTCCAGACTTTTGTTTATTATACATTCGGAGACAACTGTGCAATGACCTGAGATCTGAGAAGGGTGATGGCTGAGCAGAGAGCAGGGAAGGCTTCCGTGCTTTAGGTGAAGTGTGTTGTTGGTTTCCAGCAACTTCTTAACTCCACAGGAAATTACATGACTGGTCAATGGCCCTTTGGGACTTAGAAGTCTCCAGAGGGAGGACAAGGAAGAACAGTCAGGATTGGCTTCAATGCTTTTCCTCTCTGTTCCCTTTTGGCACAGAGACATAGGCCAGGGCTGTCCTTCCCTAGCCCTCCCCATGTCTCATCAGTCCGGAGCCTGGCTCCATGGGAGACTGCCATGCCTACTCAGCATTAGTCAGTGGGGTCCCCCTCAACTTTAAAATTCTAAGTCTTATATTCTGTTTAATAAAGTATTATTTTTTTCTGTTCTTGGATAAGTGAAAAAGTAACCCAAGCATCTATCAAGATGTGATCTTCCGCTTTCTTACCTTTGACTCCTTTTGTCACAGAAAAAGGCCCTTGGGATTACTAAGGAAGACAAAGAAAAGTCTGGGCGTGTGTTCACCACTGACTCTTGCAAGGGTTCCTGACTTGAATTCAGGAAGTGCCCAACTTTTTTTACGTTCTGTTTTCTAGGTTGGCTGAACTTTCCTTTGATCTTGCTCCATGGTAATCACCACAAGCACCTGCCTCTTCACCTATTTTTAGTGTTCCTTCTGCTTATCTCTTATTTCCAGTTGACCTGTTCATCACACCTCCTAAATCTTCATCCTGTTTTGGTTGTGAACCTTCTGTCTTTTTCTCTTCCCCTCTTGACACCTACTTTTCACTCTATTGTGCATTGTCGGGAGAGATAGCTTTGGTCTAGTTCAGCCTGATTTGAATCTGAGCTCTGCCTATAATCTTGGGTCAGTTAATGTCTAAGATTCTAGATTACCTCACCTAGAAGACTAATGTGTCCTGAGGGTGTGGAGTTCCATTGGGCAGCTGTAACAAAGTGCCACAGAATGGGTGGCATAAATAACAGACGTTTATTTACTCCCTGTTACAGAGGCTAGCCATCTGAGATGGGGGTGTGGGCAGGGTTAGTTTCCTGAGGCCCCTCTCCTCTGCTTGTCCATGGCTATCTTCTCCCTCATGTCCTCACATGGTCTTCCCTCTGTGATGTGCACCTTAATTTCCTCTTCTTTAAAAGACACCAACCTTTGGATTAGAGCCCACCCTGATGCCCTGTCTCCACACAGTCCCATTCTGAAGCACGGCGTTAGATGTTGCAAATAGGAATCTATAAGGAGCACACACCAGCCCACGCTAGAGAGCTGTGAAATAGCGTGATGTGCCTGGCACTGTGATTTTTCTTTGGCCTCTGGGTATGTTTTCCTGGAGTTCCGGCCTTGGCTCTTCACACCTTGCCCTTTGTGGGTTTTTTTGAAGGCACTGTATACTTGGAGGTTTCAAATACTGTGTGTATGCAAAGTGACTTCCAAATCCAACTCTGTTCTCAACGCTGAGTGCCAGATCGTTGTTTCCAAAGCCCAAACGTGACTGGCCCCAAACCAAACGCCTTCCCTCCTCTTCCGTGTCACTGGTAACACACCTATCCACCTACCCAAGCTCGGGTGCTTTGTGCTTCCTCTCCCTCCCTTTCCACTGAGATCTGGTTCATCACCACGTGTAATTCAACAAGTTCTACTGCCACTGAGTCTTCAGAACAGTCAAGTCCTTCACTTTCTCACTGTCCATGTTGTAACTGCTTGATTTAAAAACCTTCATCTTTTTTCTTTTCCTTCGGTTCCCTGTATCTTGGGGTGGGGTGTGTGTGTACAGTAACTCTGCCTTAAGTGTTATTTTTCTGAAGTACAATTTGTTCATTTCTTTCTGTCCACCTAAATCTTTCAGTGTTCCCCATTCATGGCAAAGTGATACGGCAAACTCATAAGCATGCACCAAATGCCTTTCTATCAACCCCCACCAACAACCTCTTCTGCATTTTTTGTGGTAAAATATGCATAACAAAATTTTCCATTTTAACCATTTTTAAGTGTACAACTCAGTGGTGTTAGATCTATTCACGGTGTTACGCAACCATTATTGCTATCAGTTTCTAGAACTTTTTATCACCCCCAAATAAACTCTGTAGACATTAAGCAATATCTTCCCATTGCACCTTCCTCTCCCCCCCTGTAACCAACTTTCTATCTCATATCCTAGATCTTTCATATAAATGGAGTCACATAATGTTTGAAATTTTGTATGACTTACTTCAGTTGGCATGTTTTTAAGGTTTACCTACGTTATAGCAAGTATCAGAATTCCATTTTTGTGACTACATAATATTCCATTGTATATATTTACCACATTTTGTTTATTTAGCCATTGATAGGCACTAGGGTTGTTTCCAGTTTTTGGCTATTATGAACAGTGCTGCTGTGTATAGTCATAAATAAGTATCTGTCTGAGTCTCTGTTTTCAGTACATTCCTAACAGTGGAATTGCTGGAATCCCCAGCTTTTTGAGTTAACTTCTTCCTCTTATTTTCTTAAATCTCACTCCATGTGCTTCTACTATGGTGTTTGACATTGCAGTGTAAATTTTTTATGCCCACATCTGTATCTCATTGGACTATGTGTAGCATATGAACAGTACATAGGCCACTGACTGGTACCAAGTGGCAGTTGTACATCTAATGAGTGATTAAATGAGGAAGTAAAAATGTGAGCTCTCAGACTAAATTGTTTATAGAGATGATGGCTAAGTATGCCAAAATTTGTGTGCTATCAAGACCTGTTTGTAATCAGCTTCTAAAGAGAAACAGCTTACTCTAAAGAGAAACAGCTTACTCATCTACCAGGGTGGGAAAAGTGCAAAATTTAGAGACCACTTTCCTTGCAGGAGGAGGCTCCATGAGCAGCTTCAAGTGTTTGAAACCCAGCCACAGTCTGAAATACCGACCATATGCAGTCAGGGCTTGTGGTACACAGCAAGTGACATTTTCATCTGCAATTTTAAAAAAGACAGATTTGCAATAAACACATCAAACAAGATTTTCGCTCCCTGCTTTTAGACATTCCGTCCAGCTGCTATGCTGATAGAGCGGTCGTCTGACTTTGGGAAGACCTGGGGCGTGTATAGATACTTTGCTTACGACTGTGAGAGCTCCTTCCCGGGCATTGCAACTGGCCCCATGAAGAAAGTGGATGATATAATCTGTGACTCCCGATATTCTGACATTGAACCCTCAACAGAAGGAGAGGTTTGTTTGTTTCTTTTATACTCTACTTGCTAGTCTACTTTTTGATCACTGCTAAAATGCCAATTACTCTTATATTTATTTTTAGGTGATATTTCGTGCTTTAGACCCTGCTTTCAAAATAGAAGATCCTTACAGCCCAAGGATACAGAGTAAGCTTGTTTTCAAATAAAAGCTTAGATGGGAAATAGCATTCCTGGAATAAGTGTTTCCCAGAGCAGTACTACCCAGGATCTAAACACAGTACTAAATCCACCCACATTTTCTTCCTTCCTCTGCTATATCCTCCCAGAAGCTCTTGAAATCTCTAATAATTGATATTCACTGGTAGGAAAACATGTTTCAAAAAGAGTAGCAAATTTGTTATAAGTCAAACACTCATGTGGATCATACTACTTTATTTACTTTGTTGCTCAGTACAGGTTAAGCTATTGTAAGAAAGTGTCCCAAAAATACAATTGCTCAAATAAAATAGGAAGTTTCTTTCTGTTGCATGAAATCCACCAGAGAGATTTCCAGAGAAATGTAGTTCAATTGCCACAATTAGGTTGACTAGACAAAATGCAGGATGATACCCAGTCAAATTTAAGTTACAGATAAACAGCACATTCTTTTTAATGTGACTATATCACATAATAGTTGTGACAAGTGTAAGTATGTCCCATGCAATATCTGTGATTAGTATAACTATGTTCCATATGACTTTTGGGACACACAATAAAAAATGATAGTTTATTTGTTTTTTGTTTGTTTGCTTGTTTTTTTGTTTTGTTTCGCAGTACTATGGTTTGAACTCAGGGCCTACACCTTGAGCCATTCCACCAGCCCTTTTTTCAAGATAGGGTATCCTGAACTATTTGCCAAGACTGGCTTTGAACTGTGATCCTCCTGATCTCTGCCTCCTAAATAGCTAGGATTACAGGCAATGATAGTTTATTTGTAATTTAAATTTAACAGAACATTCTTTATTTTTATTTGCCAAATATGGTAACCTAACTCTAAGACCACCCTTCTTTCTAAAGTGGGATCACCATCACCATGTCCTCATCCTAATCTGTGGAGAGCAAGCAAATTTCATGCAAAGCCTAAACCTGGAAGTTGTCCATATCACTTTTGTTCACGTCCCATTGGCCACAATTAGTCACATGACTACGGTACAGGTGACACTAGGAACCACCGCTGATTAAGTGGCCATATGCTTTGCTGAAAGTCTTGACAAGGGCTCTTAAGGAAAAAGGGAAGAAAGAATACAGAGGAGAAATCAGAAGTGTCAGCCAGCCTCAGCAATAGATGAATAGACTGAGGCTCAGTGATTTAGAGAACAAGCCTAAAGTGATGTTGCTGTTAAATGTCAGTCAGTTCTTGAACCCAGGTACTACAATTTTCAGTACAGAACTCTTTCCAACAAATATCTTATGCATTAGAGGATTACACTTTGATCTTCTTGGGAAGTAGAAGATGCAATAATTAAGCTAATGGCTTTCAAATTACACCTTGATTTAATCCCAGTTCCATCATCTTGCAGAAGTAATTTACTTCAAACTTTTTTTAGGGAGGGGGGATGGGGGGGCTCTTTTTTCATCTTTAAATGGGGATAGCAATGTTGACCTGAGGGTTATTCTGCAGGAAAATGAGCTGATGCACGCAGATGACTAATCAAAATGCCTGACGTATAGAATGTGTTCAAGTTAGAAGCTGTTGATGTTAGTATTGTTGCTGTCAGCTTTGGTTTAGGTCTTCATAGCACTGGTCCTAGATGTCAGAGTGAAAGGGTGAGGTGGCCTTCCTGGCTGCTTCAGGGTGCCATTGGCTCAGTAGAGGCAGGGCTGGTTCTTCCTGATCTTTTCCAACTGTGCTTGGCCCTGTTTTTCACCAAGGCCCCATGGAACTTCCAAGCTTGGCGTATGGAAGAATAGAGTGCAAGAGGTCTGGGGAACATTGCCAGCAAAGTGCTGCTTCCCCACTTAAATTAATTTTACATGTGGCCCAGTCTGTCTCTGGTCTGTAATTTGCTCATTCATTCTATTGTAAAATAAATATTTAATGGATGTCCACCCCAGTGCCAATTTCTGAGTGTGCTATGGGACTGTCCATCCATGTCTCAAAATCCAGTTGTGAAAAACGTCCATACAGTCTCCACAAGCAACTCCCCAGTCACGAAGATAACTCATCTACCCCCTGGCAGGTGAAATGTGTGGGATGTGTTGCTTTTATCATTGTCATTCTCTTGCCTCTGTTAATTCAGTGACATCAGAAGATCTATTTCTATATCACACTTTTGATTTACTTTGCAATCAGGGAACAGTATTTCTTTAGTTGTCCCCGTGTTTTAATCCTCTGATACTCTGTAAAAGTGATTTGCTTCCAGAAGAGCAGTCAGTCTGAGGCTCGGTTGTTGCTACCTATCATATGAGCGCTTCCACAAACGCCAGTTGGAGGGTTTCTAAATACTCCAGCTGCCACTCACGTTTGTCGTTTGGCCTCTCGACAATAGGCGCTTGTGCTCACTTTGTGCAGGAGCGTTTTGCAGGAGGTGCTGGCATTCATAGCTTCCATTCTGCTCAGAGGGATTGTAGGCTCTCTTTTTCAATTTTGAGGTTACAAAGAGCCTTAAGTTTAATGCATGGACTTTCCCTTTCCACCCCCAGCCATTTCAATGGTCTTCATTGTAAGCTATACATATATTACAAGTATTTAAAGTCATATTTGGGCTTTGAACGTTTCTGATGCACTGGATGCTATCCTTTTATCTTGTAAACTGTAAATATGCATTAGCACAAATGAAAGTAAACTTAAGAGCCATTTCAGGCTGCAGAGCACAGTTAGAGGACAGATGGACTAACCAAGTCTCCTGCCATCCACTTCAGCAAGAACAACTCAGCAACAGTGAAGATACCAGAGGAGCAGGTTCATCAAGAGACTATAGAACATAGCCCAGATTCTGGAGTAAGCTTAGATCTATAGGCCTAGGAGAAAAGAGAAAAGAGAAGAGAAACTGACTTCTAAGTAACTTTTATTTTGTAAGAAATAATTTGCCCTGGCATCCTAGTACTAAGCTTTATGAACTGTTCTGTGTACTATCACCATATTTTATTGATAAACATGGAAATGTTTTGTAAAACTAGGACAAAAAAGTTGTTGACTAAAATGTTGCTTAAAAACTTGGTTGGGGCTGGGAGTGTAGCTCAAGCCATAGAGTGCTTGCCTAGCAAGCATGAGGCCCTGGGTTCAATTCCCAGTACCACAGAAAACAAAGAAAATCCCCAAACTTGATCTAGGTATTCTTTCCCTGGATGGTAGTTATTCTATAGTGTTAAATCTATTTTGGTAACTCGGATTTCATTTAAGTGGTGGGAAATTTCAGATATTCTTTTCTCCTCCAAAAATAGACACAAAAATCTGTTCCTAACTGTTATAATAATGAGAATTGAAGTGCTTTGATAAATTGTTCCCACCTCAATGGAATTTCTGCCTTTGACATTGAGGCTAACTGCTGTGAGAGCCAGATGGTATTGCAATGCCTTAGATTACTGGATCCCAGCAAGTTCTGGCAATCGTGCAACTGCATTCTGAAACTTCTCCACTTTCACACTTGTTCCTGAGACGCTGGTCTGCAAGCATCCATCATGCAGTAGGTGTTCTTATTAAGCTGATGAGAAGCCAGGAGCCTTTTCCATTCCCAGGGACTATCACATTGTGTGAAGCTTTACAGGTTTCATCTAGATCATCCAAGGGGAGTAAAGGTTGCTTGAGCCCTTTTCATTTATCAAGTCTTTCTCCTAAAGAGAAATGACGTACAATTGCTAAAGAATTCTTACTTGTTTGATCAGACTTTTCCATCTTCTTTGTGTCCTTCACAGATCTATTAAAAATCACCAACTTGAGAATCAAGTTTGTGAAACTGCATACTTTGGGAGATAACCTTCTGGACTCCAGGATGGAAATCAGAGAGAAGTATTACTATGCAGTTTATGATATGGTGGTTCGAGGGAACTGCTTCTGCTACGGCCATGCCAGTGAGTGCGCCCCTGTGGATGGATTCGATGAAGAGGTGGAAGGAATGGTAAGCACGCCTTCCTTGTGGCTTTCCACTTTACATGACTGGTTCTGAAAGGAAATCCAAACTCATCTTACCTTAAGCTTTGCACACTTTTCAGGGATTTTAGTTTTTCAGACTTATACTTAGCCCTTCACAAGCAACCTTTGGTTGTTGATTGCTAATTTTCTCTTTGAAGACTCTTTTAGACTGGAAGAATGTACAGATTGCTCATTTCATAGACTGAATTAATTTTTGGAATTAATCACTGTAGGCTGTTGCTAAAGTAGACATTTTAGTCACCAAGGATTGAAAAGCTGTCTAAATAATAATTGAATATGCCTTTATATTAGGGAAGATTAAAAACCATAAGCATTTGGTCTTTGTGTTAGAAAGAGCAAATTGATCCCAGACAAAAGAAACTAGAAAATTTAACCCAGATCCATACGATATCATTTAGAGGTCAAATGGAGTTTGCTTTCTTTCTGTCTTTTCTTACTAATTTTATTCCTTTTCCACTTTTATGTTGTGTTTGAAAACGATACATGTTTTGAAAAAAGGGATTTGGGTGATTTGCCAAATGGATAGAGAGGGATAAGGGATTCTACTCTCACTTAGTTCAGTGGTTTCTTACAGACCCTTAGGATTTTAATGCCAGACAGAATTCCAGAGATCACCTAAGCCAACTGTCCTGACCCAGGATTAAGTAATTTGCTAAAAAGTCCTAAGTGGGTTACTAGCAGGTGGGCTTTCAAATCCAGCACCCCTGCCTCTGCCCCAGGGCTCCTTTCATTACCTACAGGCCTCCCTTGGTGGTGGGTGAGCTTTGCTTAGTTGCTGTCTGTCTGCCCATCCAAAACTCATCCATACCCTTTACTCCAGTTGCAGAAACAACTCAGATTTTTAACAGAGGCTGAAGGGAGGAATATGTCTGTAATCTTACCAATCATCTTTCTGAGAATGCAAGGTAGATTGTATTTAGTTCCTGTGTAACAAACCCATGTGGCCTATGTGCCACGCTCACAGTGTCAGAGGATGGTGTCCTGCTAATTCAGATGCTGCTGAGTCCTGTGGCATGGGCTTTTTCACCCTGAATATATAACTACTTGGTAATGAGAGGATTTTTAATCCTGAGCTAACTGCACTCCTGTCAAGATGGGAGCAGAAGAGGAGGGACCTATCTGTTTTATTCCTGAATTCTGTTCTGTAGAAACCAGAGTTGAGATGACCTGCCTGTGTGCGTGCATGTTTGGTGAGCAGAAATAACATCATTCACGTGCCTCAGATCTAAGCATGCCTCACAGTGAAACACGTGGCGAATAGTGTGTCCTGGGTCCTTCCTAAGGCAAATTAATTTGTGTCTTCTTCTGAGATTTTATATTTCCTTACTTGAAGGAAAACAAAATAAATGTTGGTAGTGGGTACTTAAAGTTTTTTTTCGGTTGAAAAAAAATTTTAGCAACTGGGAATGTCTCAGTGGCAGAGCATTTACCTGGCATGCACTGGACCCTGGGTTTGATCCCCAGCACTGCACCATGCCAAAAGTAAAAAACAAAATCAGCAAGAAAACAACCTTTAAACAGAAATAGGTAGCTGGCCTAGTAGTAGAACTTGTGGTAATATGAGTTGGTTCCCAGATGGTGTATATGCATTTAATTCTTCATTGTGACTTCTATAGGTTTCCATTATAGTACACATTAAAAAAAAATTCTTAAATACTTTTTAAAAAAATATTATGTAACTAATTTTTTCATTTGGGTTTTCTCGTGGATACTCAAACATTTTATTGAGGATTCACTATATAATAAGAACTGTTCTAGAAATGGGGAGTGATTAGAGCCATCAACAAAATAAAGAAGCTTGCTAGAGGAGGGAGAAAATAAAAACAAAGAAGCCCTCATGTGGTGAGCTGCAGATGCATATGGAAAGGGGATTCTATCTTCTGTCGGCTGTGGAGGAAGTGTGCATGCCTGTTACTTCCTTTGCTCCGTCCTGATTCTGTAACTTTCAAGGTACATGGACACTGTATGTGCCGGCATAATACCAAGGGCTTAAACTGTGAACTGTGCATGGATTTCTACCACGACTTACCTTGGAGACCAGCTGAAGGTCGAAACAGCAATGCCTGCAAAAGTAAGTTGGCAGAGGGGACATTTGGAATCAGTGAGGACTTGGCACCCATCTTCTGCTTAGCCCTAACGGCGTACCATTCACTAAGGGAAGAAAAGTTACTCCCCTTCTTCCAGCTTCACCTGGGTACTGCTAGGAGGCCAACCATAAGCCTTCAGTTAAATTAACAAAAATTAATATTTACTGAGCAGCACCTATGTGTTTGGCTCCAACCCAAGAAGACTGAGATGTTGTCCTTGACATTGTATCTGTTTTTAAGTCAAGATAATAATGAGGAAAAACAAGAGGAAAATCCAGCCTGGTGTATCATTAAAGTCTAAGGGATATGGAGTAGGGTTTTTGGCCTCCTTTCTATGCCCACCTAGCTGTGGCCCCTGGCACATTGCCTTCCCTCCTTCCCTTCTAGCATTATTCTGGACAGAGGTGTACAGTAGTGTGAACCACCGCCTTCTCTCCACTCCGATGAGAGCACCTACCTCTGCCTCCACTGGGAGGCAGAAGTTCAGAAACCAGTGAGAGCCGGAGTGACCAAGGCTTTATGAGCAAGTGAAGCAGTTGGCCTTGATGGCTTCTTAAGGTGGCCTAAGGAGAGAGAGGGAAGTGGTAAGGTGCTGTTAAGATGCAGTCACTCTGCCTCTGCAGATGGCCTGTTGCAGGGGATAGATAAGGGAGGAAGCTAAGTATATAGAACTCCACATGCACCAGGTTGAGTTAAGTGTCACTGGGAGCAGATAAGAGGAATTGGTGTGCATTACTGAGCATGACAGCAAGATGCTTGAAGCTGGGTCAGACTTAATATGACTCTACAGAAAAGCCACAGTGGAGAAAAGCTACTCCTGAGAAGGCCCACTGGATAGCTGTTAACCATATCTTTGTTCTCATCAAAGACCCTGGCCTACTGTGGTGGTGGGAACGGAGAGGAGGGCAATCCGTCTCTCAGGCCATGTTCTTCAAAGTAGGGGGCCCAGGCAGGCACTCGCAGGAATGTGTCACCAGAATGTCCTTCAGGATAATGGAAAGTACTTCCATCCACTCCCACCCTGAGTGGGACCTAAAGGCACCCTCAGTGGAATTGTGTCTTTCCCCCTGTGTTAGTCACTTTTTCTTACTGGGAAAAAACACCTGAGCAAATCAATCTAAAGGAGGAAAGATTTAGTTTGGCTTATGGTTTCAGAGCTTTTAGTGCAGGGACACTGGGCTCTATTGTTTTTAGGCGTGTGGCAAAGCAGAAACATCATGGCAGAAGAGGATGGTAGAAGAAAGCTGCTCACTTCATGGTGGCCAGAAAGCAAAGAGACACAGACATGAAGGGTTGGGGGAGACAAGGTACACTCTTCAAAATGTCCACAGTGACCTACTTCCTTCAGCTAGGCCCCATCTCCTGCTTTCTACCACCTCCCAAATCATGATGTCAAATTATGAGTCCATCAGTGGATCAATCTCTGATGAGGCTAAAGTTTTCATGATCCATTACTTCTAAAAGCCCATCCCTGGTAACCAAGTCTTCAACACATGAGGCTTTTGAGGGGACCTTTCACACCTAACCCACAACACCCCTCGATCTTCCATTGTTTGGGAACTTAACCCAAGAGTTCTCTATTCTTTATAGCTCATTCTCTTTCACAGATAATTGTGTTTATTTTTTGGAATTCACATTTTTAAGGTTTCCAGCCAGACTTAGGGTTTAACCAGTGTCATCAGTAGATGTATCCTTTTTCACCATAAGGGCCTTGTGTCTGAATTTAGTCCCTGTTTGCCAAGTGAGCTTCCTTCCTACCAGCCTCATTCTCCATAGGTAAATAGATTTAAAAGTCTTTTTTAAATTGGTCTTGTCACACAGAGTGTAACTGCAATGAACATTCCAGCTCATGCCACTTTGACATGGCGGTATTTCTGGCCACTGGGAATGTCAGCGGAGGAGTATGTGATGACTGTCAGCACAACACCATGGGGCGCAGCTGTGAGCAGTGCAAACCTTTCTACTTCCAACACCCAGAGAGGGACATCCGAGACCCTAACCTCTGTGAAAGTATGTTGGGAAGAGTCACATGTGGGATCTACTTATGGTTGCTTGTCACAGGAAATAGTAGTCAACACTCTAATCGCAGAGCTCAAAGTTGGAGCAGCAAACCTGGCGTTATTAGTTGCTGACTTCTGTGCCAGGAGAGAAATTTGCTTGCTTACTGAGCCTTCAGTTAGTTTTTATGAGATTTAGGGGGTGAAAGGTAACATGTATTTATACACACACTCAGCGTGTTTCCTGGTACATTTAACCTGGTGCTTTTCTTCTCAGAATGTACATGTGACCCAGCTGGTTCTCAGAATGGGGGAATCTGTGATGGTTACACCGATTTTTCTGCTGGTCTCATCGCTGGTCAGTGTCGGTGTAAACTGCACGTGGAAGGAGAGCATTGTGATATTTGCAAAGAGGGCTTCTATGACTTAAGTGTGGAAGATCCATTTGGTTGTAAATGTGAGTCTGTTTGGTACAAAGTTTGGGAGTTCAGTGTCCAAAATTCCCATTGTAATTTGTTAACCACTGCTTTGGACTCACGTAGTTTCTTTCTTTGCTTCATTTTGTCTTTAATAAAGCTTGTGCCTGTAATCCTCTGGGAACGATTCCTGGTGGGAATCCTTGCAATGCTGAGACTGGCTACTGCTACTGTAAGCGTTTGGTGACAGGACAGCGTTGTGACCAGTGTCTGGTAGGTAATCCTAATCCTGGGGCATAAGTAGTTTGTGAATACAGCTGTTAAATAGAGAATGCTTTTCCTAGTCGTGGGTTCTGCCATCACCTTTATGTATTAATGTTGACAGACTCAAGAAGAAAATTCACAAAATAGGAATCACTAGTGAATAATTTGACAAAATGTTTACCATTAGAATCATGAAGTAGAATCACAGACAGATTTACAACAGGTTTTAAAATGAGAGGTGGTTATTAGTGAGGACTTAGGTGCTAATACTCATTTGCTATTCGATTGAAATGCAGAATGGTCCATCCTCTGAAAAGCATTCCAATGATATCTTGGTGGGGAGCGGGGCGCTGGTAGAAATGTTTAACCCCTGGTTCAGTCATGCCACGTCTCGGAATCTTAACTAATGAAGTCATCAGACGTCTTCCCTCAGAGGACTCATTGCAAATTTATTAATCACGGCAGGAGACTTGGCAGCAACAGTGGGAAAATAGTTAAGTAAATTTGGGGACTTCATTTAATGTAATACGCCTACTGTTGAAAATAACACCAAAATGAGGAAATGCTGTTAAATTAAAAAAAAATAAGTGTGATAATGCCTTGGTTATGTAGGGAGGAAAAAAAAACTCATCAAGACAAACAAAATCTGGAAGAAAATACATCAAAAAGTTCAGTTAATGATTGAGGTGCTGGGGATTGAACCCAGGGCCTCAGACATGCTAGGCAAGTGCTCTACCACTGAGCACTTCCCCATACTCCTGAATGGAGTAATTATGAGGACAGATAAAAAGTTATTCTGTATCTTCTATGACATTCTTATATTGCTTTTGTAATTTGGGGGACCTACTGATCCCATACATATTTATGCTTATGACCATTTGTATATAGTCCTGATAGATTCTTAAGTAGATTTCCAGAAGTCTGCTTTAAATTGGGGAGCCTGTTTTCATCTCATTCATCCCCCACCCCCTTTATTGGCGGAACTGGGAGTTTGAACTCAGGGCCTCACACTTGCCTACTGCTCAAGCCAAGCCTCCAGCCTATCTCTTCATTTTTGAGGCACTGTCCCATTTTGAGATATTGTCCCATTTCTTATTTCCATTTTTAATGCTCCCAAGACTTGATGATCTCATTACCTTTCATTTGTGAGAGTGGCCCTACCTTATGCTGTGTTTCCATCCTGCATAGCATAGGTAAATCCTTGAAGGGCTTTCCTTGTGGGATTTCTAACAGACTAAACTGAGGGAAAATTGAAAGGCCTGCCAAATACTTGCTGTAACTCTCTCACTGCCAGAGTAATGAGTAAAAAAAATTAATGTCTGTACTGCTAGCTCATATTAATTGTTTGGAGTAGGACAAAGAAAGTAGTCATTGGTCTGGCGTTGTCATATTGTGCACCACCCTCTGACTTGGGTGACCTTCCACTTGGGTTTCTTTATTTCAGAATATTCCTCCCATATGTGGGCTTTCTGCTTTCACAGTGAAAAGAAACATTTGGAACAACCAAAATGCGCCATGACTTGTTCATTGCCAAGTAGCTTGTGTAATGGCGGAACCACCTTTAAGATGTTAAATCTTTTGTTCTGCAGCCACAGCATTGGGGCTTAAGCAATGATTTGGATGGCTGTCGACCTTGTGACTGTGACACTGGAGGAGCATTAAACAATAGGTGAGCGGAGCTTCACTTACGCTTCTCAGCCCAGTCACTGAGGCATCTAGAAGTCTGAAGTTGTCGACTCTTAAGAACATGTGCAAAATAGATTCATCTTTGGTTGATAGCTGGTAATCATTTGTACTTATGGTGTCGATGGAAACATTGATGAAGATTATTTTCATTTTGAGGGTTAGCTTTGAAATGTCCTAGTGTGTTTATATTTCTTGAGTTTTATAGTGATGTTACTTGTTTTTGTACTTTTACTTTTCACTATATTTTTTAAATTATAGATGCTACCTATACCCATAGTTTTAAAAAAGTAATTCAGACAGTTCATATCAGTATAAAATGAACAGTAAAAATGTTTCTTTTCCTGTTCTCTTTCCCAGGTTTTTTTGTAGGCACTGCCTTATATCTCTCTAGAAATTAATAATAGAGTTCTATATACCTATCAGAAACTAACATTTTCTCATTTCTTTTTAAATGACATGCTAGGTTTTATCTATTTATTTTTTAACAGATGAGTTCAAAGGAAAAACAACCCACAGTTTTCCTCCTACCTTTACTCATGGTTTTAAAAAGAAAGAAATGTAATGTTCTGAAACATGCTCATTTCATCTGTAGAACCTCTTCCTTTCAGCCTGTACTCATCTGCCTCTTTCTTTTCAATAGCATTTTTGGTGTTCTGTCATGTGGAAGTGCCGTGATTTATTTGACCACATTCATCTGGTTTGCTTTTTAAAAATGTTTCCATGACTGTCCTTGTAGCTGCATCTTGATGAATGTTTGTTGATATCTCTATGGACCAGGCTACCTTCAGGGAGCTGCTAAGTCAAAGTATATGCAAAATATATACAAAATACATTTTGTATTTAATAGAGAATGTCAGATTGTTCCAGACTATTCTGGTTGATTTTTCTTCCAAAGGATTATAAAAACACGTTTCTCCCATCCCCAGCAGCAGCTGGTATCATCAAATATTTTATTTTTCACCAGCCTAACAGATGGAAAGCGGACTCTCATTTTGATTTCTGTGCAGAATCTTTTCATTTCCTTCAGTTTTTTACGTCTTCCAAATTTTTAGTTAAATATGCTAGTATTCCCTGAATAGAGGAAACATGCAGCTCAACTGAAAATCACCCTCGTTCACAAGATGCTGTGTGTAGGAGTATGATTAACCACCTTTGGGTCCACGAGAACTTTGGTCTCTGTTGCTGGATCAGAGTCAGAACATCTGGTAAAGACAGCGTAAGTGACTGAAGAACATTGACAGCTGTTTCCTTGTCCTGAATCATTCCCAAGAGAACATGCTGGATTGATTGAGCAAGCTTTGTGTGCTCAGAAACTGACTGTCTTACAAGAGTATTTCCCAACTCCATAGTAGTCTGCTGGGAAGAAAGGAGATTTTAGGTCGCAAGAACATGTTCCATTTGGCCTCTTTATTTGGGTTTGTTCTGTTCCAGATTGTCCTGGAGACTTAGTACAGCCTGTAGCCTCTGGAACTCCAGAGAGAATTTCTGTTCTTAGAAAACTGCTGAAGGGAGGCAGCTAGGATAATTCCATAAAAGCAGGGAAGAAAGGCACACTGCTGTCTGCATATGGAATCCCTTTCCTGCCTTTCCTTTGTGACTCCCAGAGCACTCTTTGATTCCTCCATTCGGAGCTGTCATCACCCCTAAGTCCATCTTGATTAGATGGAAATGGCGTACATAATTCCCTAAATCATGTCATAAACTGAGGAGTGTCCGGTGTTCCTTTACCCTAAGTGGTTTCTGTTTCTTATACTCCCTTCCTCTTTTTCTCTGTTCCACACATATTTCTTTTCTCTGTGTCCACCCACACATAGCCTCTGGCTTACCTTCTAGTCTTTCCTGCAAAAACTTACAAAGATCAGAATATGTTAATCAAAAGACTTTGTGAAGCAAAATTTTTTAGTAAAAACCTTAAAGCAAGCAGTCGGCCGATTGTTCTAGCATGAGACACCCATACTTGGTAAAGAAAAAAAGCTGTTGAAGATGCCTTCCAGTCCTGTGACTACAGTGTCCAAAATGTTCCTTTTTAACATTGCTTCCTCCAAGAGGAATTTCTCTAGGAGTTCCTTAGGCCTGTCCCGTAAATGCAGCAGTACACTGTGGCCCATCAATGGTACTCTGGAAATCCTTGCTGGATGATTGATAGGGAGATTGGAGGATCGTAGTTTAAGGCCAGCCCACGTCAAAGCAGGAGACCCTAGCAAAGCAAACTAAGGCAAAAAGGGCTGGTAGCATGGCGCTGAAGTGCTAGAGCACATGCTTAGCAAGCACAATGCTCTGGGTTCAAATCCCAGTACTACCAAGGAAAAAACAAAAAAGAGAAATTTCGTATAGTGAACCAAACAGATTTTTGGTTGTAAAGTAAAAGCTTAGTAATCCATGTCTATTATATTGATAGCTCATTTGAATTATTGAATATGGAAAGAAGAAAGACCTAATAATTTAAATAATGTAATTCAAGCTAGGTTAATGAATTTTTTTGCCTAGATTGCCTGCTTTAGTGAATAAATAAGAATCGGTGGCATGGTTGCTAGGGTAACAGTATTTCTAAATGTTTACAAACATTGAACTATATTAACATCTTCATAGCATCCTTCAGAATTAGTTATCAACTACGTTTAGGGCCTTCCTGTCTGGCTTGCAGCCCACTACTCTTTGGAAGGCTCGTCCCTCCTACCCTGAAGTTCTCACCCTCTCCTGGTGCTCGGTTACACGTTGCTCTGCATCTCTTTAAGCCCCGACTTTATTCAGCCTTGTAAAAGTTTTTAGTGTGAAAACGGTCTCTGTAGACAGGGACTGTGTGGTATGTGTTTTTGCACCTCACTTTGCTCCCAGCCCAGAGATGTGTAGGTGCTGAATACATGAGAAGCTACAGTTTATTGACTTTGAAATAAGAGAAGAAGTTAATAGTATATCGAATGATTATGGCTTATCTAACCCTTTGTTAATTGCTGTTGTAGATTTTAAATATTGCTAATTTCTGTACTTATGAGAAATCTGTGTTTTTAAGAAATCTTGGCCTTGACCTATTGGGAAAACATAGGGCCTGTAAAAGTTTTCTTTTGTTGCCATGACAAATTACCATGCTTTAATGACTTAACAACGTACACTCGTTATCTAACAGTTCAGTAGGTCAGACAGTCTCAGTGGACTAAACTCAAAATGTTGATAGGGCTGCGTTGCTTTCCAAAGGCTGTAAGTGAGAATCTGTTTCCTGCTTATTTGGGTTGTTGGTAGAATTCAGCTCCTTGTGGTTGTAGGACGGAGTCCCGTTTTCTTGCTACCTATCATATAACGCTCTCTAGAGGCCACCCACGTTCCTTGGCTCATGGCTCTCCCCCTCCATCTTCAGAACTACCACAGTGGCTCATGTCACAGCTCTAACCCACTTCTCTGCCTGCTTCTCCCACTGATAAGAACTCGTGTGATTAGATTCGGTCTACTCAGAATAATGCACGATAATCTCCCCATTTCAAGATCCTTAACCTTAATCACACCTGCAAAGTCCCTGTGCCACATGAGGTCATGTATCCACAGATTTCAGAGATGAGAATGTAGAAATCTTTGGGCACCAAAATTCTACCTGCTGCAGAGTTTTATTTAATTTGTCTTATGTCATTATGCTACCTCACTGACTCAATCAATTGAATCTGTATTTAAAGTATACCATTTTTATCAAATGCCACTTTTTCTTACTTGAACACAGGAAAGAATAATGACATGGAATCTTTTATCTTCCCATGGAAGAGATAGGATTTGAGCTTGAGTTGCAAAAGCTAAGTGAGATTTGAAAGGTGTGAGATAGGTGGGCAGGGGAGGGGCTTCTAGCTGAGAGGAAAAGGAGGTGCAGGCAGAGATGGGAATGGGTGGAGCATGGAGAAGCTCTGGTCTGATCTCAGCCATCTCTCTTCACATGGTCCTACCTTCCTCTTTGCTTTTGTCATTTCTGTCCTGTCCCTGCCTGACAGAATCCTTAAGCTCCAGGACCTTCCTGAGTCACCTCAATCAGATGAATTGTATCTTCCTCTACACCCAGAGTGCTTTTCTCCTGACTTTCTATAGATAATGACTGCATTTTGATTTATTGTTTGTCTCTACAAGTAAATTGCATGTTCTTTAGGACAAGGCTATCCACCCACCCACCCTTCCCCCCATTTCTCTTCTCCATATTATGTAGCCAGAAATAATGTTCTTATCAAGGAAGAATAAGGATTGGAAGTTGACGATTGACTGAAGTGTGAGGGTATTGGTGCCAGAAAGCACAGCAAATATTTGTTGAGTAAATATTTGTTGAAGAGTATAAGGAGTGTGGCTCCAAAAAGAGAGGCTGTTGTTTTCAGAGGACATTGCAGAGGCTGTGGCAAGCCAGGCAGGCGCACCGTGACTCAATATCAAAGATGCGGAATAACAACTTGAGTTGCAGCAGTGCTGCGGGGAGGCGGGTTGGGCGGTGGTGGGCAGGATGGCCTGGATCGGGGAGGGAGAAAGTTGGACAAGTCAGTGGAGGAAGCAGCTGCAGTAACAGTCGTGAAATGATGACATGTTAGATTAAGAGAGTGGCAGTGGCAAGGAGAAGAGGCTGCTAAGTTGAGAAATATTTTGAAATAAGACTTGACCATTGGGTTAAACAAAGGAGAAGGTTTTATCTCACCTCTACCATGAGAAGAATTTAACAGCTGACAGAAATAGCAGAGGTCAGGGTAAAAGATGACAGTATGGGACATGAATTAGTTTGGAACCTGACAGATGGTCAGGTCATGGAAATGTCCCCTCTGTAGCTGGAAATTCGGAAATGAGCACAACAGAGGCAGGGGTGCAGAGAACTGTAGGGGTGATGACCATCTTCAGCAGGGGCTGACGAGGCCACAAGGATGAGTTCATGAAGCAGTCAGTGTGGACTTGGAGCCCTGCTTCTGAGGGATAACAATTCAACTCTGTCACAGTCACAAAGACTTGGGATCGCAGGGCTGGGTGAAACGAATTTCTTCCTTCTGGTTGTTTGCCTCTCTTATCTCATTTGGAGTTATGCTGCAGGAACAGGAGGCCACCAGAGTCTACTCAGCACCTTCACACTCACCTTCACTGGTTGTCTAATGATTGCTCCTGAAGGAGTTAGTTGTTTTCTTTCTCACTGGTTCATGTTTTGGACATTTGTTTCCTCAGTAAATGTCTGCTGAAGAGGAAAAGATTTTCTTTTGTCCATGTGATGTAATGTCTGATGGCTGAATTTCTAAAAATGGCTGTTGTTGGTGGCCTATGCCAAAAGAGGGATGGGTCCTCTTGGAACAGGCTTTCTTCTCCTGGGAATTGACTAGAAGGATGTTAAGAATGACATGATATACAGGAAGAGGACTCCACAAGACTGACAGAGACCCTTGGGACATTTTAAAGAAACCTGTGAACATTAAGTCTTCTGGGAGTTGCAGCTTGCTTTGGTACTTGATTTCAGATGAATTATAGGATGATGCAAGAAAAAAAAGAAGGAAACCTTGGGAGTAGGCTTAAAGTAAGAATTCCACATGACAATTTGACTTTTAATGATGTAAAATAGATCCATATAATTTGGGTTTTACACAAGATAGTGATGCTATGGAAAAAGACAAGGACAGATATAGGCTGAGAACAGAGTGTGTACCTAATAGTGTATCAGAGGCTTTTGTCACCTAAAATAATAAGTTTATTTATATTAAATCTCTTATTTTTCTTTTTTCTTATTTTTTATTCATGAAGCTTATCCTTCAAGCATTTATTTGCTCAACTAATGTTTATTGAGTGTGCAGAGCACTAGGCTCAGGGTGGGGGGTAGGGGGGGAACTGAGGTATTTAAGCCTCAGTCTAAGCCTCAAGGACTTCACAGAAGAGTAGGGGGCTTGAGTCTATCAGGAATTATGCCTTAGGGGAAAGCAAACATGTCTAAAGAACAGTGTAGAGATGGAACAATAGAGACCTCAGACAATACCACATGACAATGGTAGAGGGAGGGAACCAAACAAGACTGGATGAAAAGAGTAGAGGTTGAGCTAGGCTCCAGAAACTAAGTAGCATTTGAAGACCAGTGCCTCAACTTGAATGAATACCTTGTGTGTGAAAGCTTTTTGTAGACGTGCATACAAAAGTAAAAAAGACATCCTATCTTTCTCAAGAGGTGGTAGCCTGAAGAAGGTTCATTTTATGGGATGGGGGCTGATGGCCAGGAAATGCCACAGCAGAGGATGTTTGTGAGTTGAATCTTGAGAGAAGAATAGGCAGATCTTTGCTAGGAGTATATGGAGAAGGTCATTCCAGGCTGGAGAAACAACCGAAGCAAAAGGAAGGAGTCACAAATCACTTAGTGTGTTTGAGAAACTGCAAGTAGTCCATTATGGTTGAAGAGATCTGGGGAGAGCTGAGGCTAGAAAGGTGGAGAAGGGTCCGACTATGGAAAATAAAGTGCACCTGTCTGAGGCCATTGTGTCTGGGAGTTATCTGGTTGACCTTTCTTAGAAAGGTCACTTGGGCAGCTGTGTGGAGGAGGTAATTTGGGTTTCGAAGTTCCAACCCCAACTGTAAGGATACTAATTAGAAGGGAGTGACTGCTTTTTCTGTCTGTGAGAGAAAAGTAAAGCACAGCATGGCCACTGGGAAGGAGGAAGAGACACGAGATACAGAGGGGAAGGACAGAGAAGCTGGTTCTTGTTTGGATATGAAGAAAGAATCTAGAGAAGACTTTTCAAATTTCTGATTTCATTGACTCAGTGGGAGGAGGTGCCTTTACCAAGTAAAGAACATGGGAGGAACTGAGTGCCACCATTTTGGATCAATCAGTTTGGAGTGCCTCTGGGATAGCCATCTTGGAGATTGTCCTTCAGGGATTTGGGCATTTGGGTCTGAAGTCCAGAGTAGGGCTTGCATTTGAAAATCAAAAGATACAAGATACCAAAGCAAGAAAGTTTATGATGTCTACAGAAGATCTCAATGTAGTGTGTATGCAGTGTAAGTGAAGAAAAGGTAAGGGAGGTAAAACTGAAACAACCACACACAGGCTTCAGCATCATGCTTTGGAATTTGGGATTCATTCTGAGATTTTTTTCCCCCCACATATTTGTTTTCTAAAGGAAATAAATTCTACATAAATGTTTTGCCACATGTGCTGTTTAATGGCAAATGTAGAACTGCTTGCTTCCAGTGAGCCTATTTATGCATATGGCGAGCACAGCTGACCTGCTCCTCCTCCCCTGTAGCTGCTCAGCTGAGTCGGGCCAGTGCTCCTGTCGGCCTCACGTGATTGGACGGCAGTGCAACGAGGTGGAGTCTGGTTACTACTTCACCACCCTGGACCACTACATCTATGAAGCAGAGGAAGCCAATTTGGGGCCTGTAAGTAGGGGATGCTTTGCAGATTTGTAAAGCAGCATTTTGGGAGGCAGTAATGAACATGCCTCATAAAGAGGTCACTTAAGCTTTTTTTTTTTTTTTAGCTTTTGTCATACACAAAATAAGGATGTAGTGGCCTTCTTGCAAAGAGTCCTATGTAAAGCTCAGTCAATCCATCACTCACATAGACCTTCCAGCATTCACTAATAAGGCAAAAACTTTATTTGTTGACATATTTAATAATTTGTCTCTGCCAAAAACAGTTTTCTTCCATTCTTTTCTCTACTTGTACTCCAAAGTTACTGTAGATCTCACATCATATGTACTCAAGACTCATCTCATTTATTAACCCAAAATTTAGTGACTTAAAATGTGTGTCTCACACTTCAGCTGGTACATTTGAAACAACCTGAGGCTGGTGGGATGTCTCTCTACACCTGACCTCTCCACACATCTGTCTTGGGCTTCCTTACATCATGGTGGAGTCAGGATAATAAGACTTCTTCAACTAGCTTCTGGCTTCCTAGTAGGAGGAACAGAAGCCAGATCTCTTAAAGCCTGGGCTGAGAAGTCCCACAATATCATCTCATGACAATTCTTTTGGTCACAAGTCACCAGGCCGGCCCACTCACAGGGAGGATAACATAAGTTATACCTTTTGGTGGGTGAAGCTGCTCACAGATACAGAGAAGGAAGGAATTGATAGCAGCCATCTTTGGAGATGACCAGCCACAGAACTGTGAGATAACCCTGTGAACAGTAACTCAGAATTGACTCATCAGGAGTGAGCACTCATTAGCATATCAAGTTTCTTCACTGTACTTAGAGACTGAAACTAGTGCCAATGAGAGAAATGAAAATAGTGCCACTAGATATTGGACTGGCTTTTTACGGAATCTGGGAAGTGCTCCATCACTCCTAGACTCACTTAAATGACATTTGGAATGTTCTTTTTCTTTCCTTTTTTGTTTATTCCCCTGATTATATCATATAAGGTGTATTCCAAGCCTTTGAGTTTCATCTCCAATGTTCCCAAAACTGAAAAGAAACCAATTACCTGTTTGTTCCTCAAAACCTTTCTATAGTTTACTGGGAAATTTGTGATTGTACCAAACAAATATAAAATAGCCACAGCTTTGAATCCTTGGAAGACTTTGGATTTCTTTGACTGTGAAATGTAACTGAATCCCATTCCATATAAAGTATAACTCTTGTTCCCTTTGTCCTCAGGGGGTCAGTGTGGTGGAGCGGCAGTACATCCAGGACCGGATTCCCTCCTGGACTGGACCTGGCTTTGTTCGAGTGCCTGAAGGGGCTTATTTGGAGTTTTTCATTGACAACATACCCTTTTCCATGGAATATGACATCCTAATTCGCTATGAGCCACAGGTGAAGAAAGCCTTCAGTGGACAGTGTGGGAAGTGGTACTGTGGAAAAACAGATACTAGACATTTCTGTGAGGTCTGGGGTTTGTGTTGGAACAGACAAGCCTCTGACTTTCTAACTTCCTCTGTGGATATTAAAACGTGCCTTTTTCTTGGCTCTAGTTCCTGAAACATTTAGTGATCTCTTATTAGACACTTATCCTGACTAAGTTAAGGTGGTGATGAGGGTATCAGATCTTCTCCTTCCCCACAGCCTAGCTGCCCATTGGTAGACATATTCCTCTCACTGTAGTGAAGGCTGGAAGTGACAGTGTGACAGCACAGAAGAAAATGGTGCTAGAAGATGGAGAGGGTCACACTAGATGGGCTGAGCAGGGGTTCCCAGAGTGTTCACAAAGAATCAGATCTAGGCCTTTGAGTATGGGTGGGATTTTTGTTGTTTAGGTTATTTTTATTATTTTTATTTATTTCCCTATTTGAGACAGGGTCTTGTTTTGTAGGCCAGGCTGATCTTGAGTTCTTGATCCTCCTGTCTCAGCCTTTCAAGTACTGGTTTGACAGGCACTTCCCGTGACAGCGAGTGTGGTAGTTTTGATAAACTGACAAAGAAGGACAAAAGGGGAATAGCATGGGCAGAGAAGGTTGTTTTTTGAGAATCATTTTGTAGAGAGAGATGAGGGATATTTTTCTTAAGAAAAATGCCAAGATCAGGAAAAGAATTTGGACCCTAAAGTCATAGGAAGTTCTTGAAGGATTTTTGAGCAGGGGATTGTCATTATTTTTGACAATTGTCATTGTGCGTGAAAGTGGGTGAGAAGGGACACTGGGAAGAGGCTTGGAGAGCAGTTTGGAGGTGTTTTAGCCTCCAGGGGAAAAAGGGCTGGAACTGGGCAGTAGCAGAGGAAGTGGTAAGGAGGGAGGGAAAGCAAGGCATGTTTTCCATCAACCTTGGCCAAGTTTAAATGGTGGGCAGGCTACAGTGGGCTCACGCAGCTGGTCCTTTCAACTATCTCTTGCTCCAGCTCCCTGACCACTGGGAAAAAGCTGTCATCACAGTGCAACGACCTGGGAAGATTCCAGCCAGCAGCCGGTGTGGCAACACTGTTCCCGATGATGACAACCAGGTGGTGTCATTATCACCAGGCTCAAGGTCAGTGTGACAGTGCTTTGCAGTTCAACAGAACCAATATGCACATTCATTTTTTTTTTCTCTAGTATTTTATAAATTGTTGAGTCACCATTGCAGGGTGAAACACTGGCTATGGACTCTTCCTTTGGAAGTATCACCATAGAGCTTTTGTTTTTCAGGTGCTTAACAGTTGACTTTGTTGTTTTCTTCTCTTGTTGGGGGACAGATATGTTGTCCTTCCTCGCCCAGTGTGCTTCGAGAAGGGGATGAATTACACAGTGAGGTTGGAGCTGCCCCAGTACACGTCCTCTGACAGCGACGTGGAGAGCCCCTATACACTCATCGACTCAGTAAGTACCAGGTTCTCCCTGGCACATGAGGTAAAATGAGGCAGGAAGTGCTCAGCTGCTGCTATGGAATGTGGGAAGGGATAGCACTGAGTAGTGAAGTAGAATCGTACTTTCTTCTCTCCAAGGTAACTTGGCTTATAAAATTCCCCACTGTGGAAAGACTGTATTCAAACTACTTTCCTTCAAAAATAAGAAGTGCTTCATCAGTAGCATTTCATAAGCCACCAAGCTATCGAAGTATATCTAAGCTTTTCCCAGTCAGAGTATTTAAGAATGGGAAGGTGTTTGCTTTATGTAATTAGTCTGATTTTTTTCTGTTCCAGGAGCAAGTAGGCATGGGGGCTTTATGTGTTTCCTTGCTGTAACTGTTGACATGGGCACAGCCATCAGGACATTTTGTTCTTGTTCTCCCATAGCTTGTTCTCATGCCATACTGTAAATCCCTGGACATCTTCACCACAGGAGGCTCAGGAGATGGGGAGGTCACCAACAGTGCCTGGGAAACCTTTCAGAGGTACCGGTGTCTGGAGAACAGCAGAAGTGTAGTGAAAACGCCAATGACAGACGTCTGTAGAAATATCATCTTCAGCATTTCTGCCCTGCTACACCAGACAGGCCTAGGTAGGTGTCACTTAGCTGTCATGGTGCCTGACACTTCCTGCTATCAGTGTATGTGGCACCATGAGGTGCACTGGAGTGCACTCCCTGGGTCCTATATGAGACAGTACATAGGAACTAGTGACTCAGCCAGGGTTTGTCTTTTTTTTATTTTTTGATAGTGCTGGGACTTGAACTCAGGGCTTCACACTTGGCAGGCAGTCTGCTGCTTCAATCACACCTCCAGCCATTTTTACTCTGGTTATTTTGGAGAGAGGGTCTCGCTTTTTGCCCAGTCTGACCTGGACCTCAGTCCTCCTATTTTAAGTTTTCTGCCATCACTAGGATGACAGGCACCTGCCACCCTGCCCTTTTTTTTCCCCTTGCCTGGCCAGGCTGGGGAAACTGATTCTCCCCATCTCAGCCTCTTAAGCTAGGATTACAGGTGTGAGCCACTGACTTACCTTGTATTTTTAAATAAAATTTTAGTTATCAACCCCAAGGAATATGGAATCAAGATTTAAGAAATATACAATCAACAGGTGACAAGGGAAAATTCCATGAAGACACAGTATGCCCATAGGGAGAGTGGGAAGTTGGGATAGAATAGAGGAATGTCAAAATTAACGAAATTTATGTTTTTCTCTGTGAAAGGTCAGACCTGCTCCCAAAGGTCACTGGGCTCCGGTCTAATGTCCTGTGATATTTGAGCTCTGGAGGCTAGGGTAGGAAACTTTAATGATCTCCTGCTTAGATAAAATGCTTTGATCTGCCAACACTGTCCCAGTCTCTTCCCTCCCACGCAGCATTAGGATGATACCATTTCAAACTGAATTCCTAGTGAGCCAAAGTAGAAAAGGATCAAGGGTCAGAGAGCCAGAGGGGAAGAAAAGGGCCCGTTTAGAGACAGGTGTGACAGGCTGCTCACACATGGGTCTGGTCTCTCTTTACTCTGCAGCTTGTGAATGTGACCCTCAGGGTTCCTTGAGCTCTGTGTGTGACCCCAACGGAGGCCAGTGCCAGTGCCGGCCGAATGTGGTTGGAAGAACCTGTGACAGGTGTGCACCAGGAACCTTTGGCTTCGGCCCCAGCGGATGCAAACGTAGGTACATAGGAAGGTATTTACATGAACTCAGCAGGCCCAGGGTTCCATAGCTTTGGTGGCAATGTGCTACCCAGTTAGTGGTCACATGTGCCCAGGAGCATTCCGAACTGGGGACGAGGGTGCTTATGAAGCTCTAACAAGGTTCTCAAAGCAGTTCCTTGGTTGCTTATTTCTGCAGCTTGTGACTGCCATCTGCAAGGATCTGTCAATGCCTTCTGCGATGCTGTCACTGGCCAGTGCCACTGTTTCCATGGGGTGTATGCTCGACAGTGTGACCGATGTTTACCGGGGTACTGGGGCTTTCCGAGCTGCCAGCCCTGCCAGTGCAATGGCCATGCTGAGGACTGCGACTCATTGACAGGGAAGTGCGTGAGCTGCCAGGACTACACCACGGGCCATAACTGTGAAAGGTTTGTGGCACTGCCAGGTGTGGGGATGCATGAGGTGGAGGAGGTAGGAGGATTGCAAGTTCCAGGCCAGCCTCAGCTACGTGGTGAGACCCTGTCTCCCTCTTCTATCAAACGGGGGAAAAAAAAGTAGAGAATGACATCATCTTTGGCTGAACAAACATTATCTTAGACAAACCACAGAATTAATCTCTACCAGGCTCCAAATGGCTGTCATTCATTTCAGACCACCTCAGTACTTCTAGGAGCTCATACATTTTTCCAGTACATGTGTAGCTTACACTTTGTGTGTGCAAGGCACTGCGCACTGTGCTGGGAATGTGGCAGAGAGCAAAACCACCAAGACCTGCCCTCTGGTAGTAGTTCACCATAGGTCTGTGTGGAAATAGTCTGTCTTGGCACATTCTGGTCCCAGATGAGAGTTGGGAAATATTAATGCCTAATTTGGGTCAAAGTGGAATCCAAATCCAAATGGAATTAGACATTTTAAATAGCTTTGTTTTTCAAAACATTTTATGCAACCACAGTTTCCAGGAGACGCAAAACGTGCACAAGTAGAGTGGTTCTCCAATTAGCAAGTGTTAGTTGAGTAATTACTATGGCCGCAGAGCATCATACTAGAGCCATAGAAAGAATAAGACAGAGAGTGTGCCTGCTATGACATTAGCATTTAGGTCAGTAGATAAATATAGTCTGTTTGAAAAACTGCCTGCTGAATTACACCGTTCATTTCCAGTTAAGAAATGCAGACTTTAAAAGCAAAAAAAGAGCTGCAAACTTATACCAGGTCCAATGGCTCACACCTTAATCCCAGCTACTTGGGAGGTAAAGATTTGGAGGATTGTGGTTTGTGGCCAGCAGGCAAAAAATTATTGAGATCCCACTTCAATCAATAAGCTGGGTGTGGTGGAGCATGCCTGTGATCCCAGCTGTGCAAGAGGCCTAGGATATGAAGACTGTGGTCTGCCGGCTGGCCCAGGCAAAAGCATGAGACCCTGAATGAATGAATGAATGAATGAACGAATGAACCAACCAACCAACCAATGAACAAATGAATGAAAAATGGGTTGGAGCATGCCTGCCACCCTGAGTTCAAACCCCACTACTGCCAAAAAAAAAAAAAAAAAGAAATGTAGACTTATTGTTAGAACTTGCTTTGTGTGCGTGTGTGGGGGCGCAGGGGAATAATAGTCACAACCTTTCCCCATCAGTAAATTCTTTCATGTAATATTCACCCACTTTACACGAAATTTTATCTTAAAAAGCCACTTGTGAAACTGAGTACCTCGGTCAGTGCCAAAGTAGATTACTGGATGAAAGAAAAATTATTAATGAAAACTGAATATGCAGTTCACTTAAATCACCAGGATGTTCATGAGGCAAACACAAGACCTTTGGCTCAATGCTAACATGGTATCCAAGATTTTGGAGCAAAGTTATCCCTATAGCCACAAAATTGTGTTGTAAAAAGAAAACAAGGACAGTTACAAAAGAGGACATTAATAAATTGGTGTCATCTTTTGTTTTCTTCCCCAAGTGTTCCTTTGTTGATCTTTCAGGGGTGGTGATGAATTAGTATGAGAGAAAGAGACAAACAGATGAAAAAATCAGATTAACAAGGAGAAGAGAGTAACAAGGAGAGTAGACTCAGGTCAACACTGACAAGGTGGTTATCCACATGCTGATTCAAAATGAGGCACTCCGGGATGTTATCTGTAAGAACATCCTGTGAGAACAACTTGCTTGATATTTGCAACTGGCTTTGGAGTTTTATTTGCAAAGGGTTTGAGTTCTTGCATGCGAGTGGGAAAGGATGTAGGAAAAGGAAAGACTTAGCTTTGGCTTAGATGACAACACTTTATTAAAGTATTCGGAATTCTGCTATCCACTGCAGCCAATTTCTCATTATTCTTTTCCTCATTCCCAGATGATCCAAGTTTCAATGCCATAAATCTAAAAAGAAACTATGGTCAGAGTGTTCCAAGGGGAGGAAGTATAGGGAGAGGCAGGAAACGAACACTCCATTCTTATTATGATGTCTTTGGCTTTATTTCACCTAGAAAAGTCTCATAGAAACTTCCTCAGAAACTGTTGTGCAAAATTGCTTCATTACTATAGATTTATGCACCACGTACCTAGGGAACATATTTTTGTATTATTTCTGTGTGTGGTTAAACTCCCTCTGAATAGTCACCTTCTGTTTCTTTAGTCTTCCATCTCTTCAAAAAAACATGAAAAGCAGACTGAATTAGAAATCCTTACACCTGAATTCCAGGTGCAGCTCTGCTTCGAACTTGTTTTATAGCCTTGTGTGAATTAAAGTATCCAGCTTCCTGTAAATATAACTAGGGTATATTGGTGATCTCCAAAATTCTTCAAGTTCTTGTGCTGGAGGAAATAAAACAAGTAACCTAATTAGCGTTTATCTTAAGGATAGCAGCATGATATAATAAAAGAATTGCTTGCTAGCCGAGCATGGTATGATCCTAGTGTTCAGGAGGCAGAGGGCATTGCAAGTTTGAGGCCAGTCTGGTCTACATTGCAAGACCCTATCTCACAAGACAATAAAAATAATAAATTCCTTGCTAAAAGTGAGGAAGCTGAGTTAAAAATCGTGACCTAACTATCTAACTAGATTTGTGAACTTTGTAAATCATTCAAGCTTGGTGACCCCCTTACCTTAAAGGGAAGGACTGGACCTCTTGGAAATGCATTTGGAACTACGAAAGAGATGGACTCAGGATTCACAGAGGTGTACAGCATCCCTGTCAGATTTTTATTAATATTGTTATTTTTAATGTGGTACTGGGGATTGAACCCAGGGCCTCCCACTTGCATTCTACCACTTGAGCCACACCTCAACCCTTTTATTTGTATTTTGTTTCTGAGATAGGGTCTTGCTAACTTTGTCTGGGCTGGCCTCAAACTCATAATCCGCTTACCTCACCTCCTGAGTAGCTGGGATTGCAGGTGTGGACCACCATGCCTGGTTCCTATCACCTTTATTATTGGTAAAGACAGGATTGCAGGACATGGCTTTAGAACTGTGATCATGATGCGCTGGCTGACGTGTTTTCCCTCACCTGCAGGCGCAGGGGCTCAGCAGTACTAGCCATGCCCACAAAGGCAAGTTCTTTAAGGCAGAGGGAGCAGAACCAAGTGCTCAGGGGAGGCAGACAGCTGATAGGACAGTAGAGCGCATGTGGAGAACTGTGTCACTTCCTCTGGGTAACATTGAATGAGGGAGCACATGGAGACTGAGTGTCAACCTAATGCATTTGTCCTGAAAGTGTGATCCCCACATCAACCAGCATCCGCACTACCTGGGACCTAGTCAATCAGGAGTTTTGGGGGAGTGGCCTAGCAATATTTTAAAATAAGTCCTCTAGGGGCTTGTAACTGGAGTTAAAGTTTGAGAACCATTGCTCCAGTGGAAAGTCCTCCAAGAGGATCTGGGAAATGAGGACATGAGGAACGGGAAATAATGTTCCCAAACAGCAATTTCTAAGATTTCTTGGCATGGGTTTCTTACAACTGTGGATCATGGCTTACTCTTTTCTGTGACTGATGCAGGTGCTTGGCTGGTTACTATGGTGACCCCATCATTGGGTCAGGAGATCACTGCCGCCCCTGCCCTTGTCCGGATGGTCCTGACAGTGGACGGCAGTTTGCCAAGAGCTGTTACCAAGATCCTGTTACCTTCCAGCTTGCATGTGTTTGTGATCCTGGGTACATTGGTAAGTCACACACCACAGACTTTTGGAGGCAAAGAGGGAGGAAAGGATATGGCTTTGAGTTCATTGTTAATGAGAAAAAGATGAAGGTTGAGCCAGTGAAGGATCCTTTTATAACCCTTCATTAAAAGTTAAGGGAATCAGAAAGCTTCTTTTCCTGTTGGCACGTGGGGTAGAGTCAGTTCTTGAGTGTGGAAGATGTTACAACAGAGCAGGAGTGCAAACTTACTAAATCCTACAAAACACGGAGAAACTTTTTTCTGTTCTTAAACAGTAGGAAGATTACTTTTTATTTCTCTCTTTCATTATCTAATTCAAAGCAATGAGGTGACTAGATGGTGGACTGAAGGAAGAAAAGCATATTATCCCAGGAATCACCAGATAGCTGACTGTCAACGCCATGTTCCTCACTGTTTGTTCCTCTACATTATCTGTTAACACTCAGTGAATTTAGCCTGCTATGAGATTGAGCTCCTTTTTATTTGAAGCCACTGATTCAATTACTGCTTATGCTTATGTATGCATAAGTAATATATATGTGTATACATATAACACATTTTGCACATGATTTCAGGATTCCTAAAGGAAATTGATCACCATTAAGGATACCATTTTTCAGGTTGCTAATGTAAGGCCAGTGATTTTTTTCAGGTTATGCAATCCTTGGCTTAACATTTTAACATCAACCTGTGCTTTAAGTTGTTCCACCACTCCTAGCCTGCTTCTCCCTGATCTGATAAGAAGTTGCTATGGTCATTGTTAGAGACCATAGAGTCTTCTCCCTCACAGCTGGGATCCCGTTCTTTCCCCTCCACATGTGATTTGGTGGTCCCAGCTCTGTAAATGGTGCAGTGAGGATGAAGGACCAGGGACCTGGTTGTCCCCTTGGACAGTATTGGTGGTGGACTGGTGAACTAGCTTTTCACACAGGCTGACTATCTTGTGCTTGCTTTTATTGCGTAACAGGCTCCAGATGTGAGGACTGTGCCTCAGGATTCTTTGGCAATCCCTCGGACATCGGAGGGTCATGTCAGCCTTGCCAGTGTCACAACAACATCGACACCACCGACCCCGAGGCTTGTGATAAGGAAACTGGAAGGTGCCTCAAGTGCCTGTATCACACAGAAGGGGACCATTGCCAGCTCTGCCAATACGGGTACTATGGCGATGCCCTCCGGCAGGACTGTAGAAGTAAGACACATGTTCATTTTTGCCCCTCACTGCAGTGATTTCCACCTTCCTCGTCGGCTTCCTCCAGTGTTTATTTCACATGGGAAAAACGCTCATTCAGAGAGAGAAAATTTCACCTTCAACAAATGATAAGATGAGACTTTTTTTTTTTTTTTTTATCTTTATATCCTCATTTTCTGGCAGGACTTGAAGTCTCAGGATGTGACTCAGGGCCAAGGATAGAAAACCAAAAGGAGAAATTGTCACTGTCACCAAGATAAATGCCATGCAATAGAGTGTATTGATATTGCATTCTTTCCCTGAACCACTGGGATTGGAGGAGACCTAGAGACCCTAAATACCCACTGGGGGTGGGCCACACCTCTTCTGATGTCCTTGGTGGAGTAGAGCCTTCCAGCTTAACACAGAGAAAGAAGTAACATCTGCAAAACCTTTCTTGCAGACCTGTTACTTCTGTCTTATCAAGAGATCAGCCAGGCTTTCTTTGCTGCTAAGAAAGCCCCCAGCGCCTGTTTTTGCTTTTACCAATGTGTGGAATGTGCAGGACTGGATTCCTTAAAGTCTTACAACTTAAAGGGTTTCTACCAGTGATTGTGACACCTTCATTACTTTCATTGCTTTCTGCCAGGAGTTTGAAATCACTGAGTATCTCCCACTGGCATTTTTTTTTTATTATTCTCAGCTAACTTTCAATTTTAAAATGATTTACCAACAGCTTATTGAGCCTGTATATCATAAAAATACTCCTAGGCACAATCTGTCATTGTGCAAGTGTACCATCTGCCTCGGAAATGTCAGAATTATGTAGTATATCACGACAGCTTCTGAAGAACGGTAATTTTAGATTTTTTTTTTAATCACTTTTTTTCCTTCTTGCATGTCAAGATGCAGAACTAGAGAGGAAATTTTAGCTGTTACATAAAGCTGTCTTCTGCATGCCTGTGTGTTCATGAATGTGACCATAAGTAAATCTGATTGTGCTGTTCTTTTTCAGAGTGTGTCTGCAACTACTTGGGCACCGTGCAGGAGCACTGTAATGGCTCTGACTGCCAGTGTGACAAGGCTACTGGTCAGTGCTTGTGTCTTCCTAATGTGATCGGGCAAAACTGTGACCACTGTGCACCCAATACCTGGCAGCTGGCCAGTGGGACAGGGTGTGAGCCGTGCAAATGCAATGCCGCACATTCCTTCGGACCATCTTGTAATGAGGTGAGGGGCTGTGGCCCGGGCGAGGCACTTCTGAGCCCAGGTGACAGCTAGCCCATCACGTGGCTTGGTCCCAGGTGGAGAAGGGCCAGCACAGCACACAGCATGGCAAACGCAGCATGGGCTGGCTATGAGTACTAACTTGTTCCTTAACTGGGGTGACAGCATTGTGCCCACGTCCTCATTTGAGATGTCCATAGCATTTCAATATAGTGCCCGCTGCAGATGCAGACTCACACAAGGAAGGACAATGCCATTTGTCTTCCTTGACTTTTTTGGTAACTACTTGAAAGGAACCACATGGCCATCCCACAGCATTGTGACAAGTACTGTTATTTCCCATCACATGCTAACAGTAACACGCTCCCTAAGTTGGGTGAGTCAGAGTTGGCCCAGGACTGGAGTGAATCCATGAGGAAAAATGAACTGGGCTATGGACCTTTCCAGGCCCTGTCGAGGAAAAACAGTTAGCAGGTGCTGGTGTGGGACCTGGGAAATGCCCAAGGTGGAGGAAGGGTCCCTGTCCCCACTCAGCACATGCACGCCCCACAGGATGACGCTTTGGTCCTACTTCTGCCTGCCTGGTAGGGGGCAAAAATTGACCCCTGGGTTCTCCCACAAGCCACCTGACTGGTCTTTGTTCTGGCCGCAGTTCACCGGGCAGTGCCAGTGCATGCCAGGCTTTGGAGGCCACACCTGCAGTGAGTGCCAGGAGCTCTTCTGGGGAGATCCAGACGTGGAGTGCCGAGGTGAGGCAGAGGTGAGGCCAGCACTCTGCTGCTGGCTTTGATGGGAGGAGAGAGATGGGGGCTCAGTAAGGGCCTTTTACAAACTCTAAGGTGCAATTGAAATAATCGAAAAATTGATGCTCGTTGTTTTGTTTGTTTGTTTAAATCTAATCTATTCTCAAGGCTGAGTGTAGGTGGACATGCTTATTTCTCTAGCCCCACACCCTGGGGTCACTTGTGCCTCCACATAGGTGTAGACAACACACAACACAAATACACACAGTTGCTTTTCTAAATGCTTTTAAACACAATGAGAATTCCTGAACCAGAAAATACTGAACATTGATTTTTTTTCCCTCTCCGAACAATATTTCGTGGCAGCTTCCTTGCCTTGGAATGATACATGGCTGTTCTGGTGAGATCGCTTGATCCAGAGCATTGAGCAGACCCCGCTGCAGTGGTGTGTGCATTAATACAGTATCCACACCAGTGAGAGTTGGAGTTTTCATATGTGACAAAGAATATCTTGTTAGCGGTCCAGGTCTGTTAAATGTGAATAAAACCCAGATCCTCACCAGGCTGACAGAACCAGGCATTTTCTTAACAAAATCCTAGTGCCAGGCATGGTGGTCCATTGTCTATTGATCCCAGAACGTGGGAGGCTGAGGCAGAAGAATCGTGAGTTTCAGGCCAGCCTAGACTACATAGCAAGACCCTGTCTCAAACCAAAAATCTTACTAGAATCATGAGGATTGCTTAACTTTTATGCTGCTACAACTTTTTTTTGACCTAGCATATTATTTTTCGTATCTTAAAGATGTCTGTGGCAAAGATTTAATAAGCTGTTTCAGTTATGTCTTCCCATTCTGTTCCTACGTTGTTTTCCCCCCTATGTTTTTAATTTATAACTGGATAAATTTTTTTTGGTGGGACTGGGGTTTGAACGCAGGATCTTGTGCAAGCACTCTCCCACTTGAGCTAAGCCTCCAGCTCTTTTTTCTTTAATTATTTTCCAGATAGGGTCTCACATTTTTGCCTGACCTGGCCTCCTTAGACCATAATCTTCCTACCTATGCCTTTTGCCTAGCTGGGATTACAAGTGTGCACCACCTCACCGACCTTTTTTTTTTTTTTCTTTTGAGGAGTCTTGTTAACTTTTTGTCATGGCTGACCTCGAACCATGATCTTCCTGTTCTCTGTCTCCCTAGTAGCTGAGATTACAGACATGAGCCACTGTACTTGGCTCCTCGTTTCTTATATGCTCTTTTTTATATTTTTTCTGCTGCATATATGAAATTGTAGGTTCCTGTTTGACTCTAACCTTTTTCTCTTTTGGATACAATGATAAAAAATAACTATTCAAGTGAGTAATTCCTTCAGTGTCTCCTCTAAAAGGTCAGAAACCTAGAAACCATGTTCCTTAACAGCAGTAAAGTTTGAAATAGTGGACAAGGCCAGAACAAATTGTGTATGCTTTGTTTTTTCAGCCACAAGGCTGTGTGTGGACAGCCAGGGTTAAGGTTTGTTTCACAGGAGGATGAGGTTTGCTGTGTCAATAAACAAGTGTTTTTCGTTCATCATTCCCCAGCCCAAATAGAGGCTCCTATGAGTTTTGATTTCCTCACTTCCACTAGAAGATCCTGACAGTCAGACCAAGTGCTCAAAGATGTCTCCCTAAAGTAAATTTTCTTCTTGAAAAATGGTTTCTCCAGGTCCCTAATCACTATTCTGTTTAGTTCTTTAATCTTGTAATTCCCCAAAGGCTTAGTTTTTCTCCAGAGACTGGAGAAAATGCTTGTACCCTGATTCTCTCTGTATGTGCCATTGGCAAAATGGCCTTGGCTGACATAGCTCTCTGACCTTTGGCTCCATCCTCAGCATTGTCAGCACGCAGAGGCTGCTGCCTGGAGGCAAAGTCAATCAGAGAATTGTTCATGGAGTGCTCAGAACTTCAGCCCTGCCCTTTCATCTTTTCTTTAAACTTTAGCCTCTCATTCTGCCAGAGACATTGTGGCTTATGGACCCCATGTCAACTTGTGTAGGTCAAAAGTTAGATCCTGTTTTAGAAAATTTGAAGACTGTCACTCATAGCATTGATGCTCACCAACTTCTTTGTTCGTTTCATTTAGAGAAAGGTCTGCCCATTACATATGAAGCTGAAAATCAGGAAAAACAAACTTGCCACACAACTGGAACTAAGCGTTCTGAAAGGAAACATGGTTTTAAAAGAATGTATTGATTTGGACTTGTACATTCCTTTCTATATCTTCCTTTAACATAGTAAGACTTCTAAGCTGGGTGCTGATGGCTTATGCATGTAATTCTAGCTGTTTGGGACACTGAGGTCCAGAGGATTACAGTTTGAGGCCAGCATGAGCAAATAGTTTGCAAGACCTCCATCTCCAAAATAACCAGAGCAAAATGGACTGGAGGTGTGGCTCAAATGGTAGAGCGCCTATTTTGCAAGCACAAAGCCCTGAGTTCAAATCCCAGTCTCAGCAAAATAGTAATAGTTCTAGTTATAAAGAAACCAGAAAGATCATTTGGCTTTGAGGCTTTCCTATGCTGGCTGGATCACAGGGGCTTGAGGGGAGCAGGAAGGCAGGCAGATGGAGAGATGGTAGCCAGGATCAGGTCCTGGGGCCAGTGTTCAGCCCAGTCACCACTTCTGGATTAGAACAGAGTGCTTGCTCATCTCCTCCTCCCTAGCACTGCCTCTCTTTATTCAGTTTGGGATGAATCTTCCCAGTTCTCCTTGTGTGTACTTCAATGCATACATTATGCATATATAATTTTCAAAACAAGTAGATGCAGCATTTGCTTTTTAAAATTTAACCTCAGATCTTTCTATATTGATGACCTTGTATTTTAACTGAGTCTTTACATCCTTTCAGCCCACCCCCAGCCAGGTCAAAAGGTCAGTATCAAGCCTCTCAGAATCTTTCAAGCTTCTCTAAGAATGTGGAAAAATACCCTGAGAGGTATTAGAAAGTTGTAGATGTAGGAGTTCCAATCTCCCCTTGCTACTAAATTATGCCACTTTTCCAACCTCATTTTTGGACTTTTTTTAAAATGGGACCAGAGAGCCCCTTTCCTCAAAGTGTTAAAAGCTAAGGTGAAGGCACCTGATCTAGCTGCTGATTTTGGTAATTCCTTGTTACAAAAGGCTGCATCTTTCTGAGTGTTAAGGCATGCACTGTCTCCTCCTCATGTTCTCACTGACTGAGCTGGAGTAGGGCCTTTGGCAGTTTGGAGCCTGGGCAACATTTAGGTTTTCACCATCATGGGACTGCTACAGGCACTTGGGGTCCAGTAGCTAAGGATGATATATGTCCCATAGTGCTTTAAATAGGCTCTCAAACAAGAATGTGTTGGGCCCCAAGTGCCTTTGATACTGCATAGAGGAAGTTCCACCTACAAAGCATCCAAAGAGAGAGAATTTGGGGTTAACAGTGGGGGATTCATGGCCAACCCTGGGCCTCATGTGCACAGGATAGCAATGGGAGCAGGACCCAACCTCTGTGAGGACAGGGGCAGCAATGCAGGAGACAAAGTTAGGAGTTCTATTTGCACTGGCAATGGGAGGATCAGAACTTGAAGGACTGTGTCCAAAGACCAGCAAAGACAAGAAGAAGTGTCATCCAAAATTAGATGGGAGTATGGGGAAGAACATAAACTCTGTTCTTGAATTATGTAATTAACTGCCAAATGTATTTTCAGTTGAAATGGTTTGTTGGAGGATACAAATTTAGACTTTCTGGTGCCATCTAGCAAACAATACGCTTATAGAAACACTTAGGTCATTGCTGAGTATTCTCCTTATGGAAAAAAAATGTAGTTATGTAAAAGACAAATGAATTGAGCCTCCAACTCACAAATTGTTGAATGTTCCTATTGTCCAGGCGGGTTGGGGCTCTGGGCTGATTATGCCAAGTCTGAACAAGCCCACCACTGTTCTGGGTGGAGAAGGAATCTCATCCACCCAAACTCTGAGCATGCAGACAAAGCTTCAGCCGAGCTCTGCACTGTGCCCCACACAAGTGGAGGGGTCACCAGAGAAATCTTTGTGTTGATTCATGGATTGCAGAGGGAGGATAGAGTTTCCACATGGGGCTCTGGCTCTTTGGAAAGGCCAGTGTCCCAACCCATGGAAACTGCAACGGTGGGGCATAGGTGAGAGGTTCTGGGTAGGGGTCACTTTCTCATCGTGTTTGCTTCTCATCTCACGTTTCTTTAATAGAAAAACAGTGTGTTCCCTGTCCCCACATTCATCTTTCGGATCACTGTATGATTTCCTCAGGTCAGGGATTTCTTCCACAATCACTCACTTTTTTTCCTTATCAAGTGTTGAGTTTTGGGAGAACCATCAATTCTGTTGTCAGGAGGGTGAAGTCTTGTCTTATAGAATCCTAATAATAGAAGATGTCCCCAGAGTGGTGCACTAGAGGTAGGCACACTAACCATGTTGGTAAATCAAGTTTTGCCCCTGTTTGTTTGTCATCTGTAACTGCCTTTGTGCTGCAGTGCCAGAGTCCAGTAGTCATGATAAGAGACAGAATGACCAGCAACGCCTAAAATATCTACTCTTTGAGCCCTGGGCAGGACAGGAACTCATTTCTGCAGGAGAAACCATAGTCTTCCTCCATTATTCCAAAACCGAAGTTCTATTCCTGAGGCCAAAAAAGGGAAATCACACATACAAGTTGAAAAGTACTTAAGATTTCCTTGCTTATAGTAAAAGAGGAATGTCCTGGAAAATTATCAGCAAACCTTTTGGCCCTGTAGCAAATCCTGGAGAGCCCGGATTCTTGAAGACAAGACCCATAGCAATGGGTAACCCATTACCTGATTCTTAGTACACAGCACTTGGTCTGCCCCAAAGCAAATTTCATTTTCCAGCAGAAAGCTGGAATATTAACCCAATACTGACTGGCCGCTGGTGTACTTGGGGGGTGACAGGAGACAGGCTATTTGGGGAAAAGAGAGTGTATAAATTGAAGTGACTTGATAGCAGAGAGTAAGAAATGAGTGGCACAGACCTTTTCAGTTGTCAGAAGAGAACAAAATCGAACTGGAGTTGTTAGGAAAGATTTCATGGACAAAGTTACCTCTGGTGCCATTTATAGAGTCTGCTCAGTGATAAGTGCTTTTAGTCATACTATATAATAACATTCTTAATTTTATGCTTATAATAAACAGCATATGGGTAAAAAGAACCTTCTTGTCTCAGCTGACAACTCTCAGCTTCAGAGAGGTTAAGTGACTTGACCAAAGACGTTATCTCTAGTGAGGGGAGAGCTGGGATCTGAGCCCAGGCCTTTGTGACCTAAGTTCCCTGTCCTTTCCACAGGCCTGGTGGCTCCTTGTTGACAGCTGGTATTTAAAGGGAGGAAATTACTGTCCTAGCTAAAGGACAATAAGGACAAGTAGCTTCCAGGCTATGGACAATACCCTCAGGAAACAGTCTTAGCTGGAGTCATAGGGAGATTTGCTTTTACTAGAGTATGAAAAGCCTTAAATGCTAGGCCTTTGTTCTGGAGGCAGAGGACAGCTAGAGGAAGAGAGGGAAATGTGGAAGGAAAGCAGGAATGCTAGATCTGTCTGAAAAATAGGAACATAGACTGTTTCCCATTCTAGCATTGATTTGCTAATGTTTTCAACATCTTTAAAACTGTTGCAAAATTCTTCATGTATACCTCTTAGGAATCATGGTTTAAATAAGAAAACTTAGTAAACATGGAGGACATCTACTGCCTGCAGAACAGAGAATGTATTTAAAAATGAAAATGGAATCCTTTTTATTATTATTATTTGTTTTTGGAGACAGGGTCTCCCATGGAGCTCAAGCTGGCCTTGAACTCATGATCCTCCTGTATGCACCACCATGCTCAACTGAAAACCCACAGTCATTTTGTATACTTCCAGAGAGATCCAGGACTGATGTTTCCAGTGATGATTAACTCCTCAGTTGGGGAAAGGAGTGAGTCAGTTTGGCTGAACTGGTAGTTGTCTTCTGGAGAGAATCAAATCTCTTCAGAGCCAAATAAAACCTTTGTGGTGAGCTAGGAAGGAAACTTTATCTGCCTTTTAAATCCTATGGTGAAAAAAAAAAAAAGAACCTATAGAGTTGAGCCCTCAAAGATGCATGTGATAGAATGAGAGCAAGACATGCCTTTAGCAATGAAATAAATGAAAATTTTCAGAGAAACTATAAATGAGTTCACTGTACTGTGTGTACACATCTCTTGCTCCAGCCATGAACCCAGTAAAAACCTATTCAGGACTTAACTGAAGTGTAACTTTGCATGATCTCTAGGGAATAATTTTGTAAGCAAATTAAGAACTTGTGCAGCATCAGCCTCAGTTGTCTCATGCCTAAGGGAGACATTGGTATGTAGGCCCCATTGGGTGGTGTATTGAGCCATTCATAGGGCTGCTCACCCGGACCCCTGGGCTGGGCTGGCAGGGCAGGAGCAGACATGGAGTGTCACCTGTTGGAGATGCCGTCACTTGGTCCTCAGTTTACATAGGGCCTTGGGTTTGTGCATCAGGCCACATTAGTAAGCTTCCAAGTTGTGATTCTGCTCCAGCTGCACCCATTAAAGGGTATTAGCATATACACATTCACACAGAGACAGAGACACACACTCTCTCTTACACACACTCACATTCACATACGTAGGTAAGATGGGCAGAAACAGCTGGGAAGGTGACGTGGTCAACACTCCTCAAAATCAAGTCCAGGACCCTTAGCGTTAACATCTTCTGGGACCTTGTTAGGAATGCAAGTTCTTGGGTCCTATCTAGACACTGAATCAGAAGACGTGTGGGGTAGGGGACACAATCCCTCCTGGTGATGCTGATGTAGGTGACCCAGGTAACATTGAGCTTTATAGACAACAACTGAGTTTTAACAAATGGTATACAAAAAAATCTATTCTTAAATTTTAAATAATGTAAACCCTTCAGGTACAGCATTATCTAAGTTCTTGTTCTCTTCTGAGAAATTGGTGAGGGTAATGCTTTCTTTCCCATTATTTCTCTGGGGTGCCCGTAGGTATTCCATGAAAACAAGGTCCCATTATGAAATGATTTTGGGATATAGCGGGGTGAAAATAATATACAACAAGGTTTTTCCTGCAGAATTCCTCTGGATCTTTAATATGCTGAAATCTGTTCTTAATTTTTAAGAGCAGGAAATAGAGTCTCTCAAATTGACTTTGATTATGGAACCCTTCTTTCAAGGCACATAGAGAGACCAAATGGTGTAAGGATCACAATTAGTTATCTACAGTTGTCGCCTTGGTTCAGTATGTATCTTCCAAAAAGTAGGAAAAAATGAAACGTGCCAAACATGCTTAGAAAGAAATAATCTGTTTTTAAAATGTTTTAATTTTGAAATCTCAAAATTTAATTTTGAAAACCCAGGATACCAAGAGAAATATGTTTTATAATTCTAAAGGTTCTGCACTGAAATATTATAAATTTCAACTTTTTGAATAATCTTGTTACTGACAAATACACAAAATAATCCTAAGACTGTCCCCCAACTCCTTTTTTTCTTTTATCCAGTGGAGATGTAATCAGGGAAACTGGACAAGAGACTGCCAGACATTTGCAGGGACACAGAAAGTGATAGTTAAAAATTCACATTTATTTACTTATGACAGTTAAAATTGCTTTTATAAAAGTAAAAACAGGCCTTACAATAGAGTTCTGTGCATGTGTGTGTGTCCTGTGCGTATGGTCCTGGGGAATGAACCTGGAGCTTCCCAACTCCTAGGAAAGGATCCACCACTGAGCTACACGCCCAGCCCTAAAGTAAGAAGTTTAAAATTCATATTTATTGAGTGCTTGCTATAGCCCAGATACTCTTCTAAGCACTTTAGAATTAAGTTATTTTTCCTGAAAGCAATCCTGTAAGGAAGGTATAATTCCCACCCTTTACAGATGTGGAGTCTGTGACTCAGTGTCCTAACTGCCCAGGGCCACATAATTGGGGTTTTATAACCTCAGATACAGCTTATGGTTTTAACCACAGCAGAGTCCTCAGACTTTCTACTCAAAGGTGATAAACAGGTAAATAAGCAACACAAAGCCCGATGTGGCAAGGCCAAGTGAACGGTCCAGGCCACAGACCTCCATGAGAATGGCTGTGTTATGAGCAGCTCCAAGACCATCAGTGCAACTGGTTCTGGAAGATGTTCCATTAAAAGTCCTTCAGAGGCAAATTGAAAAGATTGTATAAAGATGTCAGAAAGAGTATGAGTCTGTTGTGCTTTGCCACAATTGACAGTGTATTTTTAGGAGTTTTATAAATGTCCCTTCTGGGCCCATACATAAGGTTAGGGTCTTATTTAGCAAAGGCTGTTCAAGTGCAACTTACTCTGTGCTGATGCTGAGAATGGAAAATGGGTTTTTTGGGTGGTTCTTTTTTGTTGTTGTTTTTGTTGTACTGCGGTTTGAACTCAAGGCCTTGTGCTCACTAGGTGCACTAGTCACACCTTTTCCCAGAAGAGAGAGAGTGTGTATGCCTTTTATTATTCAAATGCTATAAATACTGTAAAATGTTAAGTGTTGATTGAAAAGCGATTTGGTAACCTGCAATTTGGGACTCTAAGCAGGGTTTAGTCACATAGGCACTGTAATAAGTAATGCCAGCCACAGCGGTTGGCCAGGAATGCTCATTTTTACCTGTACCAGGTATGATTTTGCCCTGTGCCGTTTGTCTCTGCATAAGATGCCAACCATATTGGGCCAATACCAGCTTAGGACTGAATGGCTCCCAAAGTCCCTTGAGTCATGTCTGACATTTTATGAGCCTGTGCTGGTTAGGGTGGTCATCACAGCAGCAGACATCCACAAAGTAGAGTGCACATGGTCGAAAGGCTTTAAATGAGATACTGTGAATTCTTAAGACTTCTTTCAGACTTAATTTTCTTCTCACCAAGTTCATTGCATTCCATTTTACTGAGCACTCACTATTCTCTTTGTGACCACATAGGGTCAGTTATATCAGGCACAGCTCTTTTGTGATGTGTTGTCTATCAAATGGGTCACACCATCACAATGTGAACTGAACTGTCCATACTGACCTGGTCTGAGGCAGAAGAAAGCAGAGATGGGCCAGAGGTCCTGTACCAACTTTGGAGATGTGGAGTGCTGAATCGAATTCCTGGCTTGGCCATCCTTTCCTTCCTCCTGCTGTGACACTTGGGGGCACTCATGTTAGCTCTACCCCACATCTGGTTACTATGCCTGTCCCCTAAGATTGCTGTGAGGTTTAATGGGATGACGCACATAAAGTATTTGCACGATGTCTGGCACGGAGTAGGTGTTCAGAAGAAGGTACCATCAGCTTTACATTACCACCACTCCTCTTGTTAAGACAGGTGGGCAAGGGTTGAGGCCATGTGTGCTGGAGGAAGCTACTGCAGTCTCTCTCAGAGCCATTGGTAAATCGTCATCAGTGGGTGACACCTTCCTAATGTAACAGTTACTAAGGATTCTAAATGCCAAACCTAGTCACTGAGGCTTGGGATGGAATGGATCAGCTAACACTGCTGTTTCCCTTTCAGCCTGTGACTGTGACCCCCGGGGCATTGAGACGCCGCAGTGTGACCAGTCCACGGGCCAGTGTGTCTGTGTGGAGGGTGTTGAGGGCCCTCGCTGTGACAAGTGCACCCGAGGGTACTCAGGGGTCTTTCCTGACTGCACACCCTGCCACCAGTGCTTTGCTCTCTGGGACGTGATCATTGCTGAGCTGACCAACAGGACCCACAAGTTCCTGGAGAGAGCCAAGGCCTTGAAGATCAGCGGGGTGATCGGTCCTTACCGGGAGACCATGGACTCAGTGGAGCAGAAGGTCAATGAGATAAAAGACATCCTGGCCCAGAGCCCAGCAGCAGAGCCGCTGAAAAACATAGGGAATCTTTTTGAGGAAGCAGAGTAAGTAGTTAATGAGCCGAGTAACAACTCACAATGTTTGTTCAACTTTTAAGCAACAAAGATTTCCTGGCATGGTGCTTCTGTTAGGTTTGCTTAGTCTTGTGAGTGAAAACAGACTCTTGGCCATTCCTTTCCCAGCAGTCATGACCAGGGAGCATTTGGGTGAGTGAACATGGGCAGGTTCATCACTGGGGACCAGGATTCTGGAAGCTGCAGAATAGAAAATTTGCATTTCAGGTGTTCTGCTTTGCAAACATCACTCCAAGGCAGGAGGAAGGAAGAAACAATGGATCTGAGACAGAAGATCCATAATTGAATCTCAGTGTGGCCCGTGAACTTGAATGGCACACTTAATTCCCTAGCCTCCATTCTCTCTCCTTTGGAGGGGGCAGATAATAATTGCCTTTGCCCCATAGAGTAACACAAGGATTGACCTCTGAAATGATAATGTAATTGCAAAAATCCCCTAAAATACCCATTATAAATCTAAATCGTTGTTATTGGAAGTATTGCTTTTACTAGGGAAATTTCATCACCACAAATAAGGCTCCTTATTCTCAAGATATTTTGCTTGTAAGTCATTGAGCTACTAGACCAGTGCCTTATTCATCTAATTAAAAATTTCCGGAGCCTGTTATGGTGGCTCATGTCTATAATCCTGTCACTTAGAAGATAGAGATAGAAGGATCATGAGTTCAAGGCCAGCCTAAATTCTTATAGAATTGAAGCAAGATGCCAAATTTCTCCGCAATCATCTTTCTACCCTTCTCTTTTTTTCCTGTCCTCCAATCTTCCACTTCTACCATTGCCAAAAAGGACTCCTCCTCCCATCCCCCCCCCAAAAAAAATAAACAGCACAGTAAGACCCAAGACCAAAGGACAAAACAGGAGTGGTGTGAAGTCTGTTTTCCCTGGTCCTCTGGGTTTATTGTACTCATCATCTAGGCAGGAATAAGAAACTGTTTCACAGCTAAATCTTATCCATTGACAAGGTGATTGGACATCATGGCAGAAGTACCATACATTTTTTTTGTGGGGGGGGACTTTAATCAGTATGTCTAAGAAGCCAGATAGACTGACTGTTATCTTTTTGATTTATGAGAAGCAAGACTCCCAACACGTAACATTATTAGTTGAAGTGCCTTTGTCCTTCCCAAGATCTTGTAGATTTAATGTAACTGGTCCTAGAGGCTCAGGTTTTGTCTTAGAGCCTCAGGTTTTGTGCCCAAGATCATGTGGTTCAACAAGGTGTTATAAGTCCCTGATGAAGTGATCATGCATTTAAAGAAGAATTTGCCTCATTAAGAAACAAAGCCTTCTAGCCAGGCACCAGTGAGTGGCTCATACCTATAATCCTAGCTACTTAAAGGCAGAGATCATGAGGCTCACAGTTTGAAGCCGGCCTGGGCAAGTAGTTTGGGAGACACTATCTTGAAAATATTCAACACAAAAAAGGGCTGGAGTAATGTCTCAAGTGGTAGAGTGCACACACACACACACACACACACACACACACACCTCTTCTTAGATGCAGTGATCACAAATGGCAGTAGGCTGTGTTCTGAGGTTGAACCCCTTTAGGAAAAGGATTCTTGGCCTGAATGTCCAGTACCTCTGACAGAACTGAAAAGTCTGGTGTCCTTGGAGGGCCTGCCAGGAGATAATGCACTCCTGAGACAGCTCTATTCATCCTCATTATTCATAAGGCAGGTTATAATCATTTTAGGAAAACTAACTTCAATTTTTTTTTTTTAACATAATATCCAAGGATGCAGGTTTTAGGATCTTTCTTAAAAATATACGATGCTGTGGGACTGGGGGTATAGCTTAGTGGTACAGTGCTTACCTACCCCTGAGTTTGAGCCCCAACACCACAAAAAAGCCAAATAAATAAATAATTAAAATGTTAGGTTTGATTTTTTTAATTGTAGTATTTTTTGAGATGTGAGAAGAAATGAAAGCTTTTTGTGAATCAACAGTTTAATAAAAGCAAAATACTGAAAAAAGAAGCTATAGAAAAGCTTGGAAAAGTCATTGAGTTCATAAAATAATTAAATCTTCCAAACTGGATGATTTCATTAAGTGCTTGTTCTTTGGGCTGAGTCATTCATGGTATTATCTCAGACTGAAATAACATTTTTAAGGCCCCCAAGTGTTTAGCATCTTTACATTTTCTGTTTTTTATTTTGTTAGTGTTTTCCTTTTAAGACAGTCTCATTGTGTTGCCTAGGCTGGCCCCAGATTCTTGAGTTCAAGTGATCCTCCTGCCTCACCTCCTGAGTAGCTGGGACAGCAAAGCATGCCACCATGCCTAGGTCATTTTCCCAATTTTTTGTTTTGTTTTGTTAACAGATTTTTATTTTTTGTATTTGGTGGTACCAGAGTTTGAACTCAGGGCCTTACAGACACACGCACGCACCTCTTGCCATTTTTCCAGATTTTTATACTGACTATCATACCGAATTATATTCAATTAGGTAAACTAGTAATTCCCAGAGGTAAGGTCTTCTCCAGTGTTACTTTCTTTGTGATGTCCATGCACACAGACACCATACACTATATACACATAGTAACAGACAAAGATACTTACAGTACAGCTTTGGAGATAAGAAGATACAGATCAAAGTGAGGTTGGGTTTGGATTCCAAAGGAAATATTGTGAAAGCTACATTCATTCTCGGTAGATGATCATCCCTTTTCTTAAGGAAAATGAAAGGAAGGTGGCTCCTTTGATGAAACCTTGCAGGGAATGTAGGAAAAGCTGGTTTGGGTAGCTCCCATTGGCTTCATGGGGGCACTGCAGGGTTTCCTCTCTACATGTTTCATCTTGAACAAGATTCTGAAATTCAGAGAAGAACATTTTTGGTGGATGGCTGGAAGGCATAATTCTGCACTGGCAGTATTTGTGTCTTTTGAGTCTTGCAGCTCCTTACATATGGAGCTGGAACCCTGCCATGGCCGCCCAACATAGCACAGCTGAGTGTTCATCTGTGTTTTTCTTCAAAGTCTTTGAAGAAAGAAGTTGTTCAATAGAATCTCTTTTGAGTATAAAATCAATTCTTTGAGACTGAATTGTTACAAATTACTGAACTAGTTTAAAATCACAGAAAATAATGGGGAATTAGTAGAAAATGTAAAAATGAGGAGCCAGGTATGGTAGTACATGCCTAACACTAGGGAGATGGAAGTAGGAGGATTGTAAATTCAAGGCCAGCCTGGGCTACAAAATGAGATCCTGTCTCAAAAAAAAAATGTAATAATGAAACTTTACAATTGTCATTTACGTAAGTAAGCTTACTTTTCTTTTTACAGGAAACTAACCAAAGATGTTACAGAAAAGATGACTCAAGTAGAAGTGAAATTATCTGACACAGCTTCACAAAGCAATAACACAGCTAAAGAACTGGATTCACTACAGGTAGAGGCAGAAAACCTTGACAACACTGTCAAAGAACTTTCTGAACAACTGGAATTTATCAAAAACTCAGATATTCGAGGTGAGCATTTCTTATGGAAGAACTCAATTCTGCACAGTACATTTTACCATCTGTCTGTCCTTTTGTGATTCTTTCAGAAAAAATGTTTTCTGATAGTTTTAAAACTTGTTTATTGAATCTCTGGCACAAATGAGACTTAAAGTTCCTGTTTTACCAATACAGGACTTGGAGCACCAGGCAACCAAGACATAGCAAAGGCACCACAGGGCAAGTGGTAATAGTTATGTCAGAATGGGATCCATTCCAGTTAGTGGTTTGACTACCTGGCCTTTTCTTGAAAAGAAGCTCTTTTGAATGATTAAAATGTTAAACTGGTAATTCTGCAAATCCTTTCACATTCAAGAAATATGAGAACTGGAGAAGCTGGCCAGGAAATCCTTCATATATTGATATAATAGGCCGTACAGAACCCTCTCCTGAAGGCAAAAGTAGAAATATGTTAGATCATACTAGTTACTCTGTTTCATGCATGATTGGGTTGTTGTTGCTGTTCTGTTTTACTAGGTCCCTAAAGCCAAAGCATGTTACATTGATTTTATATACAAACTAGCCATCAGTTATTAGTTGAATTAGAAAAGGGAAAAATCATCTGGACGTGAAATCTGCAGGCTTCCTGACACCAGCTATTTAGAAAGAACTAGATGTTTGCCTGTGTGTAGAAACATGTGCACGATTGACCTACCTTCTCATTTTTCACCCCAGTGCCTCCAGAGCTCAAGCAGGTGCTAATGGGACAAAATTAATTTGCTGGTCACAAGAGGAAAGCTCTATTTCATTACTTTTATTTTTCTTGAATTCTAAAATTTTCATTCTAAAACTTTCAGTAAATTCAGGGCCAGAAGACACTGCTTAGTGAGGACACTGGGTACAAGATTAACTGTGCAATTTTCATTTCCTGCCCTAGGTGCCTTGGATAGTATTACCAAGTACTTCCAGATGTCTCTTGAGGCAGAGGAGAGGGTGAATGCATCCACCACTGACCCCAACAGCACTGTGGAGCAGTCAGCTCTCACACGAGACAGAGTAGAAGACTTGGTGTTGGAGCGAGAGTCCCAGTTCAGGGAAAAGCAAGAGGAACAAGCCCGCCTTCTTGATGAACTCGCAGGCAAACTACAAAGTCTCGATCTTTCAGCTGCTGCTGAGATGGTAAGGATTGGGGTTTGGCCTTATTTCTGTGATCCTCTAGAAGGAAAAACCCCTACTTTGTCTGTAATTTGTCTGTAATTTGCAGTGTGCAAATGAATGCAGGAATAACCCCAGGGCTCAGATCTCTGGGCCACAGTGTGGATACCTCGGACCAAGCGAGAACAACATAGTGTGAGCTTCCCAGCATGCTTCCTCTTCCAGCTGGTTCTCTGTGGTACAACCAAAGAATCGTGACTATGTTCTCACACTGTTGTGTTGACCGAATGACTTTTTACTGAAACTTTATCCTTTTTATGTGGACCTTCTTACCTTGTTCTATCTGAAGTGTGAAATCCATCTCAATGGAGGAATTTAGAATCATTCTGGAAGAGACTTTCCAAAAGAAAAAAATCAGAGCAAAAGAATTCTTTCCATGGGTGTTAGCTAAAATATTTCTTTGTTCCAGTAATTTTACCTGGTGAAGATTAAGCCTGAACTGGCCTAGAAAGTAGATTAAATTCTTAGAAGCTTTTAAAACGTAACTCTGGAGCCAAATGAAATGTTAGTGTGTTTAATGAAAATCAGGCAGAAGGCCAAAAGAAAGCCAAATCCCTGTTTCTTCCCGTTTCCTCACTGTTTTCCATAAAAGGACACCTGAGAGAATTTGGAAGGTGGGTTTTTTTTTTTTTAAATAAGGCTTGCATTTTCTCAGCCTATAGACAGAGGAAGAGTAAGAGGAAGGGTGTATTAGAGACTGAAGGGTTTAGGCTTCATTACCACTTTGTCTTAGCAATACCCTTCCTCCCCAACTGTTTACTTTGTCTAAAATAGACAAAAACATGCTGTCTGCACTATATTGTGGCCAATTTTATTGATGCCTACAAGGTTTTATATTATCTTGGGAAGTTTTACAGCATCTGGTGGAAGTAAGGAACATCTCCAACATTTATTAAGTGAAAAAGGAAAAATGAAGGCCTAGAGCAATGCATAAATTGCACCTAACATTAGGTAAAGTTGTTATTCATAGACGTGAAATGCTAATTCTTTTAGTCTTATTTCCTTTCAGGACTGAGTCCTTCCTTACAAATTCTAACAAAAAAAAAAAATCACTCATCACAAAATCTCTATAAACTGCAATGACGAACACTAAGCTTTGTAACAGAAGGCAACCTGGGAGTGGGTGGTGAGTAAGTTCCTGTGACCTTGCAAATGAGTGCCTCCAGCTTGCAGGGTGGGAGCTTTGCAGGCTTTTCTACCCAGTAAGAGCCCCAGCATTTATCAGTCTCTCCAGTTCTCTTGCTGTTTTTGTCTTTGTTAATTATCCTGTGACAACTCTCTATGGGCTCTGTACTGTCATTTTCTTGTAAAGAGATAGATTTTTGTCCCTATGTGTCTTTTAAGTATTTCCAGTTCTTTTGTAGACATGCATCTAGAGCCAGGCTGGTTTTCTCATTCCTGCACCTGTCTGTGGAAGAAAAAAAAGGATCTAGTGTGTTGTCAGACTGCTTTTAGAAAGCATCCCTGAGCTGGGTGCCAGTGGCTCATGCCTGTAATCCTAGCTGCAGAGGCAGAAATCAGGAGGATTGCAGTTCGGAGCCAGCCCAGCCAAACAGTTCCACGAGACCTTATCTTAAAAAACTCTTCACAAAAATAGCACTGGTGGAGTGGCTCAAGCCATGAATTCAGGCCCCAATACCTCAAAAAAGAAAAAAAGAGACAGCACCCATGAGGTTTTAGGTTCTCTTCTTGATTGGGACTCATGTTCTGTAGCACACAGAATGACTTTTTCTGAAGCTTTTTATGTACTGTAAACCAGAAATATGAAAGACTGCTATTTTAGTTATTAGAGATATGTATTATATTAAAATTACTGGTACAAAGAGTTGACTGTACCCACTGAAAAATACTTTATTTCTTAAAAACAATACTTTGCTCTTTTGGTAGCTGCTTTTCATTGCAGTAAATCTTGCTTTTCATTTCCCATAAAAGCACAAAGTACAATTTTCTTCCTGCTCAGCCTTTTCCATCATGTAGCACTCTTGTAATTCACTTACTTGCATTTATTTATGAGTGATCTTTGAGAAGTTTCTGGTAGATGAGAAAGGAGGACTGGGTGAGTCAGTGGTAGAAATTTGGAAAAGCTACATCTACTTTTATTCAGTTTTTTTCCATTCACATCTATAATGTTCTCCCACTTCCCTTGCTCAAATTCTACCAGCCAGCAAAACCTTTCCTATCTCCAGGTACTGAAATCTTACCTTCCTTCCTACTTACTACATCCAAACTACTCTTGGCTATTATGTGGAATAATTTCTAACTAAGTGTTAAATCTACCAAAAAGCCAGATAATGGGCTTTCTCAGTCACTATATTCACCAGAGCAGTTAACATGGTGCTCAGTATCTTTTTTTTAAAAATCCATTTCATTAGGAAAAAAAGGAAGCATTCTTTGGTGGTCACCTTAGCAGAATCCAACTTGATAAAGTGGATAATGTTCATACATTCTAATACATTTGGCCTACTCTTGGGCTCCTCGTTCCTCTCCCTCCTGTCTCCTGCACACTGTGTTTCTAAGCACCCTTGCTGAGGACCACCTGCACATTCTCTGGGGCCACCCAGGCCCTTCACAGCTGTTCTGCAGCAGATTCCCTCTATGAACCCTGTGCCTGACCCTTGGCTCCTTGCAGACCTGTGGAACGCCTCCAGGGGCTGACTGTTCCGAGACTGACTGTGGTGGCCCCAACTGCAGAACTGATGATGGACAGAAGAAGTGTGGGGGGCCTGGCTGTGGTGGTCTGGTCACTGTGGCCCACAATGCCTGGCAGAAAGCCATGGACTTTGACCGAGATGTGCTGGGCGCCCTAGCTGAAGTGGAGCAGCTCTCTAAGATGGTAATTCTGTGGATGCCTCAGTGTTTGTTATTTATTGCTTTCAGTTGTAGATTTAGAGGATCTGAAAGGCAGAAACCAATTCTAAATGCTGACTAAAATTAAAACAATATTTCAATATTAAGTATGAAAGTTCACGTTTTTGTGAGGTCAAGGAAAGAGATGGAAAGGTTTTATTTATAAAGTATTTGCTTCTTACAGGAATAACACATGCTTTAGGAACAAGAAGTTCAAACTTAGGTTGATAATTTGAGATAGCCAGTGTTACTTTATTAGGGTGATGAATACATCCAGTTCTGCTACAAAAATTGGGCATTTATTCTTTTAAATAAAGTGAAACACCTTCCTAACTGAAGTATTTATGTTGGTACCCAAGAAAAAGATCAGGGACATTTTATAGAACACCAAGTACTTTAGAGCAATTAAAAACAATTTGAAAAATTTCAAATACTAGCACTGTCTATACAGGAATACTGTATAAGAATTTGTGTACAGAACATTTTCTGCTACATAGGAACACAATACTTGCTTAAATGGGAGAAATCTGTTTCCAAGAGACATGCTTCCAAATGTTTAGTTTTTCATCATTATTTTTTGGACCATTTCTAACATTCTGGTCTGCCTAGAAAGAGTGAAATTGTTTTACAGGTAATTTATTCTTTGTACTTAGGTCTCTGAAGCAAAACTGAGGGCAGATGAGGCAAAACAGAATGCTCAGGACGTTCTGTTGAAAACAAATGCTACCAAAGAAAAAGTGGACAAGAGCAATGAGGACCTGAGAAACCTGATCAAGCAAATCAGAGACTTTTTGACCCGTAAGGAATTTTTTCATTTTACTTTCACTATTAGACATTTATTCCTGTAGATTTTGTTTGGGAGGCCATAATCTGAATCTACAGCTTAGATAAAATCAACTTTTAAAAGGATACTGCCAAAAATGTTATTTTATAGCTAAGGAAGTTCCAAGTGAGGCAAATATCCATGTTAAGAAATATCTCCATGTGTGTATATATATAAATAACCTCCAGTGTGATGCAGGTACAGGCATTTGATTTTGGATTCCCAAATCAAGAAATCAAAAGCATTCACTTTGAGAACTAAATTTAGAACTTATGTCAGACATAACACTGAATATCATTAGAATTTAAAGAAGTGGAGTCTGTTATTCTGTCACTGACCCCAAAGCTTGACAATTCTATTAGTTATAGAATATTGTACCTATAGAGGAACAGGTTTGCACCTTAAGGTTCTTGTAGAGAAAAAGAAAAATCTCTAGAATCCTGAGTGTTACTATCATAGCTCAATCATCATCAGAAAAGATGGTGTGGGCTCAGGCTACAGAAAACTTAACTAAATCGGAATCAAGCAAAAAAAGATGTTTATTATCTCACATAAATCCAAAAGTACAATAGCCTCATGGGTCTAAGATGCACTTACTTTTATTCTTTCTGCTCTGCCATTTTGAGCATATCGGCTTTGTTCTCAAGATAGCCCCTCATAGTTACAAAGTTGCAAACTTCACAAAAAGACACAATGCCTAATCAAAGAAGAGACCATTCCATACCTTTGTTGTATCTTTTTAGAAGGGAGGAAACCTTCCTCAGCTGCCTTTAGGAAGTCATTCCCATAAATCTCAGACCAGAAAGAAGCCTCATGCACTTGATAATGGAATGTGATTACAATAATTGACAGACTAGTAAGGATTTAATGTTGATTCAATCATTTTACCTGACCTTAGAGGTAGGTCCCTGAAAAAAAAAAAAATCAACATTCTGTTAGGAAGGGAAAAGGGAGAATGGCTAAAAATAACATTATTTGTCAAGGATATCTTTGGGAATGTCCTGTGGAAGCCATCATTCGAACATGTACTTTCTCTTTAAATCCTTTGGGGTTCATATTTATATTCTTTGACAATCTAAAAAGGAAAATACAACTTAAAAATGAACGATCTAACATTTGAAGTTTAACCTCATTTTTTAAATCACCTTTCATATTTGACATTTGAAACGACTTCATTGATAATATGCTATTCTGCTTCTTTAACTGGATTCTCTTTCTGTAACTTCCTAAATTTAGGTAATTTATAAGGAACCTAAACACTTTATATCTATATTTACAAATTTTCTTTCAACCTCAAAAGTTTTCAAGACCTTAGGTCCCAGCTTTAAATGCTGGCCTCTATGGTTTTTCACAAACTGAACCACACTCTCTGCTAGACTTTTACATTACATGCTCCACCCATGCTGTCTCCCCATCAGAAGTAGCCTTTCAAACCATTTTCCTTCAAAACCTGATCAGTTCCTCATCCTCTGTGAAGTCTTCCCTCACTACCCACAGCCTACAGCAAATTCTAGTGGTACTCACGGTCTGTAGTTACTTTTTTTCCTACATGTAAATCTCATCTCAACCCTGTTAGATTATAAACTTACACAGGAAATGCTCATCTGTTGGTGCAACCCTGAGGTGTTACTTACATAGGGGATAACCAGACGTGGTTGAATGAACTGAGCCATCCGTGATTTCTCACCTTTGCTTTTCAGAGGATGGTGCTGATTTGGACAGCATTGAAGCAGTTGCTAATGAAGTATTGAAAATGGAAATGCCTAGCACCCCACAGCAGTTACAGAATTTGACAGAAGACATCCGTGAACGAGTAGAAAGCCTTTCTCAAGTAGAGGTTATTTTACAGCAGAGTGCTGCTGACATTGCCAGAGCTGAGATGTTGTTAGAAGAAGCTAAAAAAGCCAGGTATCTGAAGACACAATGACATGTGGAGGCTTATTTGGTAGAATGAAAAAGGATTTCTTTAACCAATGAAATTTCTAAGAATGACCTGTGTGAGCCTCTCTGGTGATACCAGGAAGGCAGTTCTTTAAAAGAAAGACTTTTTCGTGTTAACAAATATTGTTTTATTCTTCTCCTCAGCAAAAGTGCAACAGATGTGAAAGTCACTGCAGACATGGTAAAAGAAGCTCTAGAAGAAGCAGAAAAGGCCCAGATTGCAGCAGAGAAGGCAATTAAACAAGCTGATGAAGATATCCAAGGAACCCAGAACCTGCTAACTTCGGTGAGATATTACAGTCAGGTTATATGTGGGAGAAAACATCCATGTATACTCTTTATCAGAAAAGCAAGTACATTTGGTAATTATCCATGAACAAGAATTCTTACAACTCAACAGTAAAAACACTTCCATTAATTTAAATAAATCTGAACTTTACCTTAGTACAATGCTAAAACTGAGTGGATATGTTTCCAAGGAGAAAAAAAAAAAGGACTCTGAAGACACCAAAATCCTAAGAAAGATAAACTGTACCTTCGGGAAATAGCATTAGACTGTGTTTAATAAACAATCTAAAATGACGGTGTTATTATATGCTGAACTATATATTCAGAACGTACAGTATTTTTAGAAAACTGTCCTACTATTATAAGGTAACCTAAAGCAGCCCATGTGATTAAGACCAATGTCACAACATGTTGGTGGTAATCATTCATAAAAACTACTATAGTTTTGACCACAGGGAAGCAACAAAGATCGATGTTGCCCATTCCCAATGCTCAATTCTAGAGGAACTTAACAGAGATCTTATAAACCACTCTGCTCTATTCAGAATGTATGCAAAAAACTTTTTTTTTTTAAATGAGCAAAAAGAAATTTTTCCCCCCCAAAGAATTTCATGGTTCATTCTTTTAAAAAAAAAACCTCTTAACCTCTTAAAGTAATGAAAACAAAATTCCATAATATTTTTCCCTTCCAACTTTAGGAAAGTTTGTTTCTTAAATGGGTGATTCCTTCAGTTCTTGCACTCACTCTTGGAAACCTGGGAGATGGTTTTCGACATGCTTTTCCTGCCATTATTTGATATAAACCTATATTCCTTTGTTCTGTTATTGCTCTCAGGGAGATGAAGCCTGCCAGGTCCTCAGCCATTGTTCCTTCTTAAATTCTGGAAATACAAAAGTCCCCTTCTTCAGGATAATTGTCCAGAAAAGTATTTAGAAAAATTCCATTTTCCCACCAGACTATATTTTAACTCTCAAAGTATTCTGATTTTTCTTCCTATGGCTAGATTGTTCATATTTCTTAGTTGTGCAATTAACATTTTACTGAACTTTATTTCAGTGTATATAAAAATTACTGTTTTGGAAAGCAAATTAGAGAATACTAAATTATAGGTGAAATACTTGGTGTGATGATGCAAGATAATATGGTAGCTGGTTTTCAGAGGCTCTGGGTACATTGGAAGTGTTTTAGGTCAAAGAAACAGAAAACCTCTAATTAAACCATATGTGAAAGCTTGTCAGAAACTCATCAATGCTAAGTTAATTAATGGGAGAACTTTATGAGATTGAGAATTTTTTGGTCTAAAATATTTATGGATTCTAGCATGTGTCTATACTGACATTAGTTTCAGTACAATAAAGTAGAGTTAATTCTGTGGAACATATCATTTTTTCTCCTTTTCTTTTTTTGAGGCAAGCTGACCTCCAACTCAATTTGTAGCCTGGGCTAGCCTGGGACTCGTGATCTTCCTGCCTTAGCTTCCCCAGTGCTGGGATTATAGATATGTGCTACCATGCCTGGCTAAGATCACTTTTAATCTTGTACCCAGTGAAACTGGTTATTATGTCATGACCAGACAGCTTATTTTGCATAGCTTTTTAGAAACAATGTTTATTGATTGTCCTTTAAAGAGATCAAATATGCACGCTTTCCAGTTGCCTAGATATCTGCTCCCTAAAAAACTCTCAATATTTACAGCTTCCAGCTCTAACTTTCTCAGACCACATGTCACCTCATAATCCTACAGCAGCTTTTAAGAATTTCAGAAAATTCCTAGTTTCCGTGTCTTCAGTAATTAGCTGAAACCTCTACCACTAGAGTTAAACAGCCAGAGTTGATAGGAAAGTCTAAAAAGATGACTATGTGGAAATTGCTCTTCTCACAGCTGCTGATTTGTGAATGTTCTTTGGCCAAAGTTTGCAGGTGTTCCTAAAATGTTTTCTCAACATATCAGGCTGCCTAGGTTGGAGGAAGAGGGTTCTCAATGTTAAGTAAGAAAAACATTTTATTTCAATCTCAGCTTAGATTATCAGAGGTACCAAAAGAATAAATGAATGAATGTATGACTATAATGTTATATAGCAAGAATTAAAGTTGGGCACTTCATGTAAGTTTTGTTGAAATTAACTTTCAATTATTTCCTTTGGTCTAGAACAAAATGGCAAAGCAGCCTTTCCAATATTCCACTAAACCTGTAGTCATAGTACTTCCTACAATTTCTTAAACTGATGGCTTGCTGGATGATCTTTTAGATTGAATCTGAAACAGCAGCTTCTGAGGAAACCCTGTTCAATGCTTCCCAGCGCATCAGCGAGCTAGAGAGAAACGTGGAGGAACTTAAGCGGAAGGCTGCTCAGAACTCTGGGGAGGCAGAATACATTGAAAAAGTCGCATATACTGTAAAGCAAGGTGCAGAAGATGCCAGGAAGGTAAGTCAATTTTTGTAACCTCACAGCTAAGGTGGTAAAGGTGCAGCCACTTTCCTCCTTACCTTCCTTGGAAGTACTAAGGAACAAGGACCTAACATTTACCAGGAACACCTCAAATGACCTATTTTAAAATAGCACTCTAGAGATGCAGATGGGAAAGAATGGGAGCGGTTATGGAAGTGTCCAACAAGCATGAGTTAAGTCCTCAAATCCAAACTTGGGTAAAGGTTTAGGAGAATGGAATTATTTCTTAAAATAAGCATGCCAAACTTGTATTTATGTACTATATTTCAGTTAAGACTTTTATGACATATAATTACCTAGTCATTTGAGAATAGAAAAAGCTTATAGTTCCTTACAGAGAATAGCTAATAGGAAATCAAGTCTTAACCCCCTTTCAGTCTCACTAACTACCCCGTGCTTCTTATTGGAAGGCAAGGCACTATATTTAGCAGAGAAAACTCTCACACTTAACTATAAGCCAGGTAATGCTTTAAAAAGATACCTTTTTAAACTTTGGGGAAGGTGTTAAAGACTGTTAAATAACTTAATTTCTAACTCCCTCCTATTTAAAATTTTTCCTAAAAGTTACTATAGATTTTAGACATTAAAGTACTTTCCCTAAGCCACTGGGTTGGGAAAAGAACACAATGAGAAAAGCACTCCCATCATATCAGACCTGCCTTTTCTACTGTAGCTTCCCAAAGCTCTGAGGGCATAAATCTCCCTAGCAGTCCGCTTGAGATCATCTTAAAAATGACCTTTTATCACAATAAAGAGGAGTAAGATCTCTTAAAATGAATTTCCATAATGACTGTTTGGACAGTGTTCTAAAAGGAATTCATTTGCACCTATCTTTCCAAACCCAGGCAATTCTCTCCTCACCTACTTTTGCATATGCTACAATCTCAACCTGAATTCCCAAATCTTTTGTTATAGCTGCCTTTTCTCTTTGGTTTCTGATGTCAGGTCTTTGACAACCCTAAATGAGTGAAGATCCAGATGGTCCTCCATTTCCTGAAAATGAGCTTTCTTTGATGTCTAATCTACTTTATGTAGCTCTCCGTACAGTAATTTTTCCATAGAGAAGTGCTTATCCTTAAGGACTTGCTGCAAACTCCAAAATTTCTTTGAAGTGCTCTTAAAAATATGACACCTAATACCCTTGGTGTCCTTTAATCCAGAATGCCTGTCCTAAAGTTCATATTATCATGACTGGAGCTTATATGAATATACTATGGCTTCTAGATGAAATTACTGACGTTAACATTATCACTTCTTTGTGTCTAAACATCGAACTGCAGACTCTGGATGGTGAACTTGATGAAAAGTATAAGAAAGTAGAAAGTTTAATTGCCAAAAAAACTGAAGAGTCAGCTGATGCCAGAAGGAAAGCTGAACTGCTACAAAATGAAGCAAAAACACTTTTGGCTCAGGCAAACAGCAAGCTGCAACTGCTGAAAGGTAGGTCTCTTCACTTGGGATCATGGTTTTATAAATTTAAACTAAGCATCCAGAGGTGGTTTTTCTTTAAAAAATGAAAATCTCCTTTTGTCTTAAGTTTTAAATAGAGCCTCAGAAAGACTGGACTGACTGGACTAAGTTTTCAGATAATCATAGCATAAATTGTTCAAACTTAACTTTTGTTTTATCTTCCACAGATTTAGAAAGAAAATATGAGGACAATCAAAAATATTTAGAAGATAAAGCTCAAGAATTAGTGAGACTGGAAGGAGAGGTCCGTTCACTCCTGAAGGATATAAGCCAGAAAGTTGCTGTTTACAGCACCTGCTTGTAACAAAGGAGAAAGGGCCATAAAGATGGCTGAGGTGACCAAAGTAAAACAGCTACATTTTAAAAACTGATCTAATGATCTTCAAATTAAAACTAATTATCTATTTAATGTTTTTAACCACCAAATTTTGTATGGAGTTAAATAAAGTACAGTGCTTTTGTATAAATACATTTGGTAAAATTCTTAAATTCATTGGCATTTTCACTGTTAAGATGGATTTATAAAGAAGTTTACTGCTGCTGAGAAGACAACAATTTCTATTATGCCTATAAATAAGCTGATACTCCTCTATTTCCCTAGGCTGACATGTTCCAAAAATCTATTCCCTTTAAAAAAAGTATCTGCAAGGCGCTGGTGGCTCATGCCTGTAATCCTACCTGAGACAAGGGAAGATCATGGTTTGAGGCCAGCCTGAGAAAAATCAAATAGTTCACAAGAGTCCATCTCCAAAACAACCACAGCAAAATGCACTGGAAGTATGGCTAAAGTGTTAGAGCACCTGCATATCAAGTGTGAAGCCCTGAGTTCAAACCATAGTCTCACCAAAAAATATTTTAAAAATTCACCTCCCAGTGGGAGTTGCAGGGTCAAAATTAAGGAGTAAAGATAACAGCCTAAACCATTTCAGTTGTTGCTTGGTTGCACCAATCCCCCAAATTGTAAAGACTCTTTGCTCTAGAAATGTGAACAAAAAGTGAGTTGTGGCTTGTAAATTTTCCTACCTAGAATAGGACCAGTATTGCTGATAGGTAGGTTTCAGTTAAATCAGGCCAGAATGCGTGGAAACCACTACTGAACTGATCTTAATTCCTCAGCTTTTGTATTAAACTTCACCTATCTTCACAACTAACCTCCTATGCCACAATCTGTAGGTGAAGCCAAAAACAATCATACAACAATCCCTTAGTCCAGAGCATAAAGAAAATCCCCAGAATGTAATTGTCAACTATAGAGCTGAACTAGCTAAACAACAGCCCGGTCCCTGTTTTCTCACACATCTTTGACCAAGACTCTTGGGTGGAGTTAAGTAAAGATATGTAAGCCAGCTATAATTTAGGCAACTTCCCTCTGGTCCAAGGCCATTTGTCACTTTTAGTTAGGTAAAAATCCTAATAACTAGCAAAATGGTGATATAAACTAGAACATCTTTTTTTTTTTTAAATGAGAACTTTCATTCAAATTTTATTAAAATTATTTCTATGTAGAACATCTTTTTTTATTTAAAAAATAGTAGACACTCTCTCTACTCCCCATGCCTTTTCAGCTAAAACAACAAAAGATCTCATTTTTCCAAATACTAATCAGCTCAGTGAGCTGGGACATTTGCCTTAAAAATCCTCAAAATATTGAGAGCTTAGTAGAGAAAGAAAACATTTAATACTTTTTTATGCCTATGACTTTATTCCGCACCCAGATACACTTGCATTCTCATGCTGAATGAGAAGCTTTGGGCTGGATTTAACTATTATTTTGTGTATCCTGATAGCTAGGATTTCATATTAAATTGTTTCACTACTCCCAAAGTAAAAGCTTCCCTGAGAGTAGAAGGCATGCTAACTAGCTCTTAGCATGAATTTTGAAAGACAGAATTTACTTCCACTAAAGGCAAAGTATCCCATATCGGACCAACCCTCCTCCTGTTAACAACTGCAAACTTAATATTTAACAAAATGTAACGGCACTGGAGAGCAAGCACAGCAGCCAGTGGTGGAGGAGCTAACTCTGCAGAAGTGAACAGTGCTGGGAAAATGTATTGTTTTTAACAAGTTTTCACTTGAAATGATAATAAAACACTATTTTGCTGGTTAAAGAATCAGAGTTTGAGGCAACAACATAGTTGGAAGATGTAGGAAAAAAAATTTCAGGAAGTCTACCCAATCTTGGGGAGACTTCAGATAGCATAAATAAAGAACAAACGAAGAAATTTCAGCTGCTACCCCCACCCAGTCAAGCCAACTTAACTGCCTGATCTTAAATAAACTCAGTATTTTTCAGCAGTATGTAAAAGAATATAGACGATGACTCAAACCCTAAGAATACTGGACATAGAAAGGAAAATATGACCCACACACAATGCAATTAAAACCTGAAGACTAGTAAACCTTTTCCTTTCAGCTATGATCAACTGATAGTATCTGATGCCACACAGATTACGTTCTCCAAACTTTATGACTATAACCTTTAAACTACAATCAAGTGAATAGCTAGTTTATACATTTCTAATATTTTAAATTTTTATTTACTTTCCTTTTTAGAAAGCTATGCTATTTATATACACTTTGGAACTACTTAATCTGAAATGCTCAAACTTACTTCCAGTATGCAAATATCTATTTAGCATATTTGGCCTTTAAGAGACTTAAATAACCACTTTAGTTATCAATAAATGCAAATTTTTATAATGCTCTTTAAAGAAAGCAGCATGTGGGTTGCCTTGGCTAAGTAAACCCACATAGGAAAAGATAGCAGATAAACACATTGTATTTCTCCAAAACTATATGCTAAACATTTTGGGTATCTATAAAACAGATGAAAGAATAATGACTTCTTAAATATCTTAACATTGCTGTAACAATGTGAAAAACAGACATTTGGGCCTATAAAAGTAATAATAAAGAATAAAAAATGAAGTACACACTAGAGGTAGTCTCTAAGAATTAGGACCCTCTCAAGATGCACTCAGAATAACCAGTAATCAGTATTTAAGACATGTTTATTTCGATATCTTCATTCTTTGCTATAATACATTTCAGTCTCCATTAAATATTTAAGTTTTAAAGACAGTTTGGATAATGGCATAACTATCCTTCAGACTTGTAGACCTCAATGGAACTTTAAAATCTCTTAAACACAAATTCTATCACTAAACTGCAAGAATTTAGGAGTTAAATAAAACAAGAGATGGTCACTTTTTATTTACACGGGTTGGGTTTGTACATATTAGAATCTTGTTCCAATAGGTAACTTGTTTCCAATATGAAAACCAAATTTGAAAAAACTTGATCACCTGCTTTCAAACACAACTGTTCATATACCATATTTCATTTCCTTCCTTGTAACAGTGAATTCAACTTTACTAAATCAGAGATAAAAGCCACTTAACATTAATTCAGTGAAGTTGAACCATTCATAGATGAAAATATGGCTTGATGAAAACCTTGTTTGTCCTGCATTAACATTAATGCACTGAAATAAAATATTTATTTAAAATATAGATATGATTATTCCATTCTGTCCAAACCTTTAAATACCTTCCAAAAGTTTCATAATTCAGTCCCTAGAAATTCTTGGAATTGGGAGCATATCCTGTTCAGAAATGTGACCTCTACAAAAACCTCCAAGAGATTTCAGGAAAAAAAGTATCTTTTAATTTAAAAGTTGATGGCTTTCCCAAATGATGCAGCCAGGTTTGCTTCTCTAAAAGCTTCTGATAAGGTCTGCAAGAGAAGAAGTGTAAAATTAAAAAGCAAGTATTTGTGGGTCAGAAGAAAATGGAGGTGGTCATTAATTATGCATGTTGCTAATAATTACCGGATGTGCATGGCAGACTCTTGCAATATCTTCGCAGGATGCTCCATATTCCAAAGCCAGAGCAGCTTCATTTACCATTTCTCCAGCACCCTTTAAAATAAGCCAACAACTTAATTTTGCTTCCAGGGAAAAAATAACTACAATTAAAAGACTACACTTTTAGACCTTAAAATTGTTTTAAATGTTTGTTTGTTGTTACACCAGTTGAGGCAAAGTCAGGAAAAAGTCTCCAGTCAGTAAAAGCTTAAAAGAAAAGATGACAGGAGAGATTCAGTGCTAAACCAGGATGACTTGGATTCAAATTCTGCCACTTCTCAACCACTCACTGGCTCTAGGTGCTTCATTCAGCTTCTAGCTTCAAAAACTAATAGCACCTACCTAACAAAGTTGTTGTAAAAATGAAATAAGGTCGATGTGTACATACTTAGGAAAAGTGACATAGAAAGCACTCAAATACTGTTATCTTTATTGTTATATCAGATACTGAAGGCTTCTCTTAGGAGGTAATATTTGAGGTGAAGCCTAAATAGGAACCAACCACGCAAAGATCTAGAGGTAGAGCATTGTAGGCAGAGGATACTAAAAGCCTGAAGGTCAATTTGGACTGTTACAAAAATGAGCTAAGGCTAATATGGCAAGGAATAAATAAGCAAAGGGGTAGAGCAGAAAGATGAGCTCAGAAAGGCAGGCAGGATAGGACCAATTAAGGGAAGCCTCATATGTAACAGTTTGAAGCTGAAAAGCACCACAGGAAGATTTTAAGCAGAGACATAGCCTGGTAAGTCTTAGACATGATCTTGGTTACAGTAAAAAAGTAGATGATCTGGTAGGCAAAACTGTGAAACTACTGCTGGTACCTGCTAGAAAGACTACACAGAGGCCATATCCAAACTTTTGTTGGTAATTAGCAACATCAGAATGTACACAGGTGGTCTAAAAGTAATCTACTAAATAGCAATGCTTTCCAAAACTCTTAATGGAATATCTCTGCTTTTATTATACTCACCGGTCCTAGAATATGTGCTCCCAGTACTCTGTCTGTTGACTTCTGCCCAAGAATCTTCACCATACCATCTGTGTCAGCATTTGTCTTAGCTCTGCTATTTGCAGCAAATGGGAATTTCCCAACTTTGTACTCAATACCCTATGAGAGACATAAAATGAACACCTCCGTAAGCACAGAAAAAGTTCATTCCCATTAGTGAAACCATCTACCATTTGTTCAGAAAATAAATTCCAAGAAAGCGATTGTTCACAAAGCATATAGAGGAACAACCAAAACATATTTGGGTTTTTTTGTTTGTTTTATTAGCAGTACTGGAATTTGAACTGAGGGGCCTAAGCTTTCTAAGCAAGTGCTCTACCATTTGAGCCATGTCTCCAGTCCTAAGAGGCAGGCTAATGAAATATATTTTGAGTACAAATAGTACAAATGTAAATGTACACCTGGTTATTTTTCAAATACAAATACAAAAGCTCTGGGGCAAACAGTTTTTTTAATACAGGTAACTTATCCTCCCCTCTTTTACAGCTGGCAAAGTCTAAGAAGAATGATCTCTTTATGATGCTAGCAAAGAAAAAATATATAAGCCATAATGTTCTACATAGTCATTAAAAAACAGTAATGCAGTAAGACACTTTTTCTCAGCCTCTAGAGTCGCTGGCTCAATTTGCGCAATGGAGTAAAACTGCCCATATTCAGGATTACCTCTTCCTTCAGCTGCTCTTCTGATTTGCCAACCCAAGCAACTTCAGGGTGTGTGTAAATCACCGATGGCACACAGTTGTAGTCAATGTGCACAGCACCACCAGCCATTCCTTCAACACAAATAATTCCTTCATCCTCTGCTTTGTGAGCCAGCATTGGACCAGCAACCACATCACCAATAGCATAGATACTACCAGAGCACAAAAGAAACACAGTAAGCCAAAACAGGCTTCTATCTAGTATCATCAAAATATATATCAGATACATCAAAAATCTGAGCCTAGATTCTAGTTTCTGAACAAGGAAAAAACTTAATTAGTTATATTTGATATAACATCTTGTAAGGCAATAAATTTTTTAAGCATGACAAAAATCTTACTTTCAAAACTGTGTGAAATAAATTAAAAAATTATTAAAAATGCCCAGCACTTGGGAGGCTGAGGACAAGGATCACTTGAACCCAAGAGTTCAAGACTAACCTGGCAGCACAGCTAGATCCCATCTCAAAGAAAAAAAAACCACACACACAAAAATTGAGAATGTAGATAAAAATTTTCTAAATTTAAAAATAGCAGTAATTATGAAGGATTTAAAAAGTCTTCATCACTACTATATTACATGTGTTTGAGAATTATATAAAATGATGATTTGGCTACGAATTTTTATATATTCCTTTACAATACATCCATCCCACCATAGACACAGGAAGCATCTATGTTTTATATCTTTATACTGAGAGCCAAAAATAACTAGTAAAATATTTCTTTTAATAAATAAATGTAGATAATTCTCCAACTTACTTTGGAATTTTAGTTTGGAACCTGGTATTGACTGGAATTCTACCTCTGGGGTCTAGTTCAATTCCAAGCTCTTCTAGTCCCAAATTCTGAGTAAAGGGCCGTCGACCAATGCACACCAAGAGTACATCACAAGTGATAACTTCAGCTTTACCACCAGAAGCAGCTTCAATACTACATAAAGAATAATGTATAACTGTAAATACACGTCTACATAGATAGCTGATAGATTTAAAATTTTCAGATCACAGATTTCTCAAGTGTTGGTATTTCTAATATCAAGTTTATTTATTATAAACGTTAAGAATCAGGCAATGAAAAATACGTACTTCCTCTAGAGTTTTATCATTAAAATCTCTAACGGGCAATATAACACAGTGGTTAAAAACATAGTACTCATGCCATGTGTGGTAATATATGCTATACCTGTAATCCCAGCACTTGGAAGGCTGAGACAGGATGATCCCAAGTCTGAGCCCAGTTTGGGATATATAGTAAGACCCTGTCTCAAAAAAGCACACACACACCACCCCCTCACCCCCCACACACACACGATTCAGGGCTGAGGATGTGACTAAGTGGTAGAGCATTTCCCAGCATGCACAAGGTCCTGGGTTTGAGCCCCAGCACCGAAGTACAAACCACAACCTCAGAGTCAGACTCCTCCAAGTTCAAGTACTGGCTACACTCACTAATTGTGAAATTAACCTTAGCCCAAGTTATTTCATTAAGTTGTGTAATTATTTAATAAGTAGAGTGCCAGACACACAGTAAGCAATCTAATATTACTGATTTCCCTATGTGTCTATCTAAAAATACTGAAATAATTTTATTACACACTTAAGATTTTTAAATTTTCTGAGTATGTATTATGAAAAGGAGTATTACAGTAAGACAATATGATTAATTTTTCTAGCAATACTGAGTTATATTAAGCAATAAAATGGTTATTATAGTAATTTTGATAATCTGATTTTTTTGGGGGTGGGGAAGGGTACTGCGGTTTGAACTCAAGGGACTTGCACTTGCTAGGACAGGTGCTCTTCCACTGGAACCACTCCACCAGCCCTTTTTCTGTGTTGGGTATTTTCAAGATAGGGCCTCACTTAGTATTTGCCCAGGGCTGACTTCAAACCTGTATCCTCCTGACCTCTTTCTGCCTCCTAAGTAGCTAGGATGACAGGTGTGAGCCACACGTACCCGGCAGTTAATCTGATTTTTAAAACTTCTTTTAAAGAATCAGATTTATCATCTGATGATAAATCAAAATCAAACACAGCCAGGGGCAGTGGCTCATGCCTATCATCCTAGCTACTTGGGAGGCGGAGATCAGGAAGACTGTAGTTCGAGGCCAACCTGTGCAAAAAAAGCTCACATGACCACCCCATCTCAATCCATAAAAGCTGAGTGTGGTAGAGCACCTGTCATCCCAGCGATGCAGGAAGTGTAAATAGGAAGGATCAGAGTCCACAGCAGACTGTGCATGAATGTGAGATCCCATTAAACAAATACCTACAGCAAAAAGGTCTTAGAGTGTGGCTTAAGTGATAGAGAGCCTGCCTGGCAAACACAAAGCTCTGAGTTCAAAACCTCATGCTGCAAAAAAAAAAGTAGCATACTTACGATACATCAATTTTTCCATCTGACTTCTTGGTGGCACCAGTAACTTTTGTATTCAATTTAAATTTAAACCCTTGCTTTTGAAGGATGCGTTGAAAGTTTTTAGATATCTCCATGTCAATTCCAACTCCACCTACATGACCCAAAAATTCAACTGCTGTCACATCTGCACCAAGTCTTTGCCAAACTGAACCCTGGAAATAATTTTTAAAAATCGTAAAAATAAGTTTCCATAGCAAATGTTATCTAAATCATCTTAAATAATTTATTATAAGGTATTTTCTTCTTTTGCTAATATCTTTATTAGAAGCTCTAGAGTTTAAAATGAACCCTAGGACAAATAGGTATAACTTCATGTATTTACTAATTTATTCATTCAACATTTATTGAGCACCTACTACATGCTAGGCACTCTTTTAGCTGTTAGGCAGGTGTTAGTGAACAACAATAACAACAAACACTCCCTGCCTTTGGGCACCTTATAGTCTGGTAGATGAAATCAACAAGTAAATACAGCTCATGCTAGAGGACAGTACAGTGCTATGAGAAAAATAGGGTAGGAAGTAGAGCTGAGACTACTGAAGGATGAGAACTACAATTTTCAATAGCATGTGTGACAGTTGCTATTCAACTCCAAAGACTTGAAAAAGTGAAGGAATGAACTAGGACAGGAGTGTTCCTGACAGAGGGGACAGCAAATGCAAAGGCTCAAGGAAGAAGAAGTAGGCTCTTATTCAAGAATCACTGAGAGTTGCCAACTGGCTTCACATTTTGCTTTCTCAACAAAGGACAAATGTTTACTTTTTTATTCAAATAATTTAACCTGAATAATAGTTACTAGCAACTAAATAAATAATAATGTTAATAGCAACATTTTAACAATGAGCGTAATTTCTGAACAATTACATATGAAACTATATGACAAGCAAGATGAATGTAATTAAATATGAAAAGCTAGGAACACATTCTTTACAAGAATTTATATTAAAATCATCTAGCAATTTAAAATTACATGAATTGAACTTTCCAATAAATTAGGTTTGTGCATTCACTGTGGGGATAAGAGCTAACGAGGCAATATAAAACTCCAACAGTAAGAATACACAAAAGTTAACTCAAAATGGATCATAGATCTAAGATCTAAGACTATGTTTAGAAGAAAACACAGGGGACAATCACTGTGACCTAAAGTTAGACAAAGATTTCTTAGCATACCACCAAAAGCACAATCCATAAAACAAGCCAACAAAAAAATGATAAATTTGACCTCACCAAAATAAACTCTCAGAAATATTAAGAACCTGAAAATAAAAGCCAAAGACTAAAAAAAATTTGAAAGACATCAATATGATAGAGTATTTGTATCTAGAAAACACAGAACTCTCCAAATTCAATGACAAGAAAACAAACCCAGCAAAACACAGATGAAATGGAATAAACACTTTATCAAAGATATAGAGAAGGCAAATAAGCACATAAAAAGACATTTAAGACTCTTAAGTCACTACAGAAGTGTAAATTAAACCACACTGAGATACTCCTACACACACATTAGAATGGCTCAAATAATCCAACAGTACCAAGTACTGGTGAGGAGTGGAGAAACTGAACCTTCCATTGTTGATTGAACTGTAAAAATGGTGTGATCGCTTTGGAAAACAGTGTTCCTCAAGAAGTTACAGAGAGAGTAACCCAACAATTACACTCCTAGGTATACATACCCAAGAGAAATGAAAACAGGCATCCACAGTAAAAACTTACATGAGAATATTCAATAGGTTCTGCCTGGAAGCAAGGGGCTGGAGGGGGTGGCACAAACAATGAATACACATGTAAGTAAATGTAAAAATGATCAAATAAAAGGAGAAAAAAAAAAGCTAAAACAAAAAATATTCACAACAGCATTATTCCTAATAGTCGCAAAACAGAATAGTGTCTATCAATTGATGAATGGGTAAACAAAATGTGCTATATCCACAAAACAGATATTATTTAGTTATAAAAAGAAATGAAAGTGTAGATACATGATACAACTTGGATGAGCCTTCAGAACATTATGCTGAGTCAAAAACCCAGACACAAAAATTTACATATACATTCCATTTACATGAAATGTCTAGAGTAAAATCCACAGACATAGAACCACTCTGATGGCTTCCAGGGGCTGGAGAAGGGAGAAATGAAGAATGGCTGCTATGGGACACCTGGTTTCTTTCTGAGGTGATAAAAAGTTTCAGCACTAGACAGTGATGAGAGCTGTACACTTTGTGAATCTACTAAAACCCATCAGTATGTAGCCTTTAAATAGGAGAATTATTTAATATGTGAATTATGTCTCAATAAAGTTGTTTAAAAAGAGCAACAGCATTCTCCAGACCTAAGTTAGAATACTAAGAAATAGTAGGAATGTGAAAATGTAAGAAGCATTATTTTGGAGTCTATCATTCAAAGTAGGAAATGATGAAAAGCTGACCTACTCTTTTAAGAAACTGATTTCAAAATTCTCTATTAGAGATAGGAAAACTCCAATAATATACCACCTATGTAAGTCTTATTAGATGTCAGACACTACATTGTTTTAAATGTATTACCTTATTAAAACCCAACAATAATTCTATAGGATAACCTTTTTAATGATGGGTAAACAAGTTCAAAGAGGCTCATTAATTTAACAAGGACATAATGTCATCAAGGAGCTCATGGTCTTGAAACAAAGTGAAAAGTAAATAAATGCAATACATTTCCATTAGTAGGTGCTACAAAGACTGGTGATAAATTATGCTAAGGACTCAAAGAAGGAAAGACCTGAACTTTCCAAGAAGTCTTCATTATATAGGCAACTACTATCACGCATGGTGGTACCCACCTATAACACCATCCTTGGGAAGCAGCCTGGGCTACAAAGGGAGACCCTGTCTCAAAAATGATAAGCACGCAATTGGTTTTTGAACTCAAGGCCTCATGCTTGCTAACAGGTGATTTACCACTTGAGCAATGTACCCATCTCTTTCTCCTTTAATTTTTTTTAAGTAGGGTCTCACATCTTTTGCCTAGGGCAGGGCTGCACTACAATCTTCTATTCATGCCTCCCACATAGCTGGTATGACAGACGAGTACCACCATACCCAGATTTTTTGTGCAGATGGGGTCTCACTAAGTTTTGGCCAGGGCTGGCCTCAAACTGCCTATCCCCACCTTAGGAGCAGTTGGGATTAAAGGCATAAGCCACCCACCTACCCCTTTAGGGTGACTTTTGAAATATATTTACTTATGTATGTTTATTAAATAATAATAATAAAACCTAATATATGGCTACTTATATATCAGCTACTGTACTAGATGTTAAAGATACACAAGGAATGAAACAGCCATGATCTCTGTCCTCATAAAGTTCATGATTTAATGAAAATATAAGGAACAAATAAGATCAAGAAAGTGAGCTAAATACTGTAAGAAACAGAAGTTCCAGGTGCAATGGAACACTGAGCAGGAGCACCTAAGAGCCCCCAGGATAGTCAGGGCAGGACTCACAAGAGCACATGGACAGGGAGAGGTAAGAAATGCCCCAAACAGAAGGAAAGTCTACGGTAAGAACAAAGCTTGCTCAGGAACTGCTATTCTGCCTAAGAGGAAGAGGGGTCAGACATAAGGCTGTAGACATAAGCCAGTGTCACTTCATGCTGCTCTTTAAACAGTGAGGCTGGACTTATCCTAATAGCAATCATAAGCCACTGAAAATTTCAAAACATAGCTAAACGTGCTCTAGACTACAACCACTCTGAGGAGAACAAATTTAAAAAGTTAAAGCTGCAAACCTGAACTAGGATCTAAGTAGATGAATGAAGAGGAGGGAATCTAATCCAGAGATAAAGATAACACAGACTCACATTAGAAGCCAGGACTTACTGTGGGACATGAAGGCAAGGGAGAAATCATGTGTAACTTCTGAAGTTCTTGCTTAGGCTGCTATGTGGATGGCAGCACCACTCACTGAGGTGGGAAATGTGAGAAGAAAAACATGCTTGATTTTGTTTGGGGTGAGGGAGGAAGAATGGAGATAGAAAAATGTCATACATTCACTGAATAGAGTGCCTTGGAGATGCACAAGTGGAGATGCTGGTACATTGAGATATAAAGTCTACAGGCAAAAACAAAGCAAAACAAAGCCCAGAAGCAAGGAGAAAGAATTAGGCTATAAATAGTCTGACTCCTTGGATAACTAAGTGACAATAAAAATAATATTCTATGTAAAGACAAAAAGAGTCTATGAAAACCCAGTGACAGAATCTAGAGTAATACAGTAAGGGGAAGGCTGAGAAATAGAACTTAGGTGAAGCCAGCCCAATGAGTAGATGTAAAACTAGCAAGGTATGGAATTAAAGAAGGGAGAGTTTCAAAGGCAAGAAATCACAATGTTGACTGCTGTCAATTGCACCAGCAAAGAAAATAGGCCACTTGATTGAGCAATAAAACCAAATCCATTAATGTCCTTATCAGAAGCAATATACTGGCACAAAGAATGGAATGAGTGGGAGCTGATGAAATAAGAGCACAGATGACTCTTGAGAAGTTATGTTGTGAAAAGAACATGAAAGAGAAATTAGTAACTGACAGACATGGTATCAAGAGAAAGCTTATTTGTGTGTGCATAAGCTTATGTCTGCGAGGGTGTACATGCACTTGTGTGGGTAGCATACAGGTATATGCACAGGCATGTTCAACTATAAATGAAAAGTGAAGTAGAAAAGAATTTAATGGCTGAAAAATACAAGAAAGAATAAAAATCTCAAAACTAAGACCCTGAGAAGGGAGAAAATTACATGTTACAAAGCACAGGAGAAGGGATTAATCATAGAGAAAACAGCATTTCATAGTAGCAGGAGAGAAGAGCAAAAGGAGAGCTGTGAAAACAAATGAAAAGCATTTTCAAATTTTGTACTTAAGATGAGGGAGTTCTCATCCCATGGTTCCCTTTTTATGTGATATTTAGAAGATAAGGAAATCTGTAGGCAGAGGAAGACAGTGTACTAGCAGAGGAATGAGAAGAGTGGGAAAAGAAAACAGCCATTTCAGCAATTTGGAGAGTATACCAGCTAGGCAAATAATGGATTGTTAGCCAGGCTGAGGTTCCTGCTGACATCTGTGACTAAGAATTTATACGGACACCAATCCATAGGATCTGATTTCCTTCAGGTTCCTCCTGGGAATACAATGAAAAACATAGACTGCTAAATTCAACTAGGACTAGAGTTTTGCCAAGCAAGTATTTCAAAAACAAGAGGCAAGTGACTCAAGGCTACCTTTATAAGATAGCAGCTGAAGTAACAGACTGTGGAATCTAAACTGAGTAAGAAAGCAGTCAAGACAAGAGACCACAGATAGCAAAAAAAAAAAAAAGAAAAAAAAAAAGTAGGGATTTCTGGGCTAGAAAGCCTACTAAAGTTAAAGACTATAAAAGTATACTAGCAGTAATTGTAAAAGGAAAGGAGATTGTCTGAATTTATGACTTCAGAAGTAGAGCAATTCTTGGTGAAGACAAGGTGTGATGGCCCTGAGAGAAGATAACTAAAATGAAGGAAAAAGGTGGAAAGTTGTCAGATGGACAAGAAGAGAGAACAAGACAGGCATAAAGTATGAAGTAGCACAGTGCTGAGAGAACTGCAAAGAGTTGGACATTTCTAAAACAGAGATTAAGAAAGGATGACTCATATCATGTATACTGTGGTAAAAAGTATTGTCTTTATCTGAAATATAATTAGCTCAAAACAAGAACTGTCCTTCAGAATGTCGAAGGCTATGTCAGCTTGAAAAAGAATAGACCAGTTCCAATGACCAGAGAGGGTGAAGAAACAGAAAAGCAAACTGTAAAATTGAGAACGGTCTAATGACTGATGATTACCTTAAAAGGCTGTCTCGGAAGAAAAAGTATGTTTGCTATTACTGAATGTATTAAAGCAAAACACAATGCTGTCTGGCCTAAGGTCCAACAGGAACTTTAAGTCCCTTCCAACTCTATGGAAGAGACTGAGAACATGCTGAAAGACGCCACTTACCAATTCCACACCAATCACTCCTGCACCAATAACAACCATCTTTTCTGGAACTTTTTTTAAAGATAAGGCACCTGTAGATGACACTATTGTATCTTCATCAATCTATAATAAGAAAAGCAAAAGAAAAAAATCAAAATTATTTGGAAAAACACAGTAATTTAGGAACTGTAATCTCACTCCATAAAATGACTAAAAATACTAAACCACTTCGTTTATTCTATATTACCCAATTTAATCAAATCCCATTTAAAATAACCAAAACAATTTTAAAAAGTAAAAAACAAATAATAAAAATACTAACTTTAAATTTTATCATTCAGCATTCCTAAACAAAATGGTTAATTTTAACTTCATATTTAACTAAAATTTATCTTAATATATAATGTGTTCTACAACTGGTCAAAATCACTGTAGGATAAAGACAAGTAACTTTCCAAGGCTGAAGGACTGTCAAAATATACTATTTCATTCAGAAATATCATAAAACAGCATAAAATTATTTATAAAACCTATTTCTAAAGGATGTTGTAGTAACCGTACATTACAAAGCATAAATACCGTGATTCCAGGAAAAGGTGTAACTTCTGAACCAGTAGCTATAAGTATGTTCTTTGTATCAATAACCTGAGTGCTGCCATCGGCCTTTGTAGCTGTGACCTGATTTTTGCCAGTTATCTTTCCATATCCATTCACGTGAACAACCTTTATAAAATAATGTTTATAAATTCAAAAAATTTAATGATTTTTCTGATAAGCATAAATAAGCAAAAATACTCTGTAATTAATTTATAATATAAAATGCTTCTTTATGTAGTAATGCTACACATGTAGCAGTAAAAAAAATTATGCCATGGAAATCTACTTCAGGTTAGTACTGTTTTTGTTTTTTATTTGGTGGGAGTGGGGTTTTCAGGGCTTCGCACTTGTAAAGCAGGTGCTCTACCACTTGAGCCATACCTCCAGTTCATTTTGCTCTGCTTATTTTGGAGATGGGATCTCACAAACTATTTGCCAGGGCTAGCCTCAAACCACAATCCTCCTGAACTCAGCCTCTCAAGTTGCGTGAATTACAGCTGTGAACCACTGGCACCCAGTGTTAGTGCTATTTTAAATTAAATAATGTCTCCAGTAGCCAAGCTCAAGCACTCTACAAGCATAATGCAGTATTTAATGGATATATAAAATAAAGGCAGAAATATGAACACTGAGCACCAACCTTATTTTGCTTGAATAAATGGGCAATTCCACCTGTTAGAGCTTTTACTGCAGTACTCTTCTGCTCCATCATCTTCTCTAAATTCAAGCGAACTTCAGACACTGTAATTTGTCAAATAAACCTTTAAGTTCTTAGCTAAATTCCTGAATCAATGTGTGGGTTTTTTTGGTTTTTTTTTATTAATCAAGATCTAAAAGATTTCAGCTTAATGCTGATAGAACTGTATAAAAGCCAATATTAAAAATTTTTAATCAACTGACATAATCATAACAGACAAAAGGCTGATGTTATCATATCACAATAATGAATGTACTATATTCCACTGTGACACATTCTACAAATACTGTATCATGGTTATTAGTCTAGAAGACACATAAGTAAAAATGGCAAAGTAAAACATCATATGAACCTTTAAATAAAGAAATTCTAAATTTCATGAAAACATGTATACTTTTGTATACATTTGAATGTTTCAAATACACAAGCTTAATGTAAAAGTTAGGTTTAAACACCTATATTTTAATCACTCATTTAACTCAGAAGGGAATTCTGAAGTAGCAACATAAAATAAAAATGTTCAACTAAATAAAACTGTAGAGGTAAAAATATCTTAGAAAGCAGCTCATGCAACCAACACATATCTTAAAGATGAGGAAGCAGACTGGAAGGATTTCTGATTTTACCAGGTCACAGAGCTGCCTAACAATGCATGTCTCTTAACTACCCTACCCCACCTCTTCTCTTCTATTCTATAATTCGTGGAGTTTAATATATTTGCTTTGGTATATATACATCTTCTCTACACCCCTGGATTGCCCTACGCACAGCCCTTTCTTTCAGAAACCTACTGCTATAAAGAAACAAGGGAAGGAAAAGTAATATCCCAGGGTACATTTAGTCTTTCCAAGAACAGACTATCCTTCTGGCAGTATCTGCCAATAACAATAAATTGGAGAGAAAGGATGAAAGCAACCCAAAAAAGTATGAGAGAAGACAAGACATACCAAATCCAAATGTTATGAAATGTCTTCCTTCTTTTCCACTAAGCTGCCCCCTTCTCTCTCTCCTCAGCTCTTTCCACTACCAACAACTTAGGTAGGCCTTCTCTCCTCCCTTTATCTGTCCATAGTACTCAGGAATCCAGCCTCCCCAGTGAGCTTTAGGTGAGGCAAATGAAAACTGACTCTTCACTCACATCAAAAATAGGAGAGTCAGGCAAAAGTTTGCAAAAGAAAGATATTATGGTAGAAATCTGGATTTAATAAGCATTCTTATGTAAATCTCTCTACATTTTCAAGATTATTCATCTTATTCACCCCTCACTAAACATCTATTCACATATGTAACACACACACACACACACACACAAGTATTTAGCAAGAAGAGTCAATCATGTCTGATAATAAGGCTAATACAAAAGTATACTTACTTTCAATTCCCCTAGATGCAAAATCTTTTCCATGGGCCATATGATAGTAATGAGAGTTATTCAATAAAGCCTAAAGGGAATAGAGACAAAATTATCAAATATTCACAAAAAGATTCTCTACAATCAAAAAGCACTGATGAAATGTCATTCTCTACATGGAATAGTGCATGAGACTATACCAGTTCACTTTCTCTTCTTATGTGATTAATCTAAGACAAACAACAAAGACATAAAAAAAAAAAAAATTCAAACAGGAATGAAAAACAAAAACAACTTTCTTTAAAAGCAAAAGGGTAGCAAGCAAAAAAAACCACAGTAATGTTTACATACATAAGGAACTAAAAGAACTTATCTATTTCACTGGCAAAACACAGTTAAAAAGAAAACTTGGAACATCAGAGTTTGAATGGAAAAATTAGCTATTCTGAGACAAGGAATGTGTGGTAGGCTCGTGACAGCACTATGAGTTTTACAAAGGAAAATATGGTTTTTTAATCATACTTGGGTTTACTTTTTAATTTAATAATGTAGTCACAATACATCCTTGTAGTTAGTGGCTAATTAAAAGTATCTCTATACTATTCAAAACATATGCTCACCTTAGAAGGAATGCAACCAACATTCAAGCATGTCCCACCAAGTGTTTCATTTTTCTCAATACAAACTGTCTACAACCAAAGAAAACATTATTTAACCACATATAATCTACAAAATTTTCAGTTCACTAAAATTCCAAATGTATCCATCTTAACTGTTCTGTAAAGCAAGCTACGCAAGCTATGTTTTGTTTTTAACTAAAACACGCTATGTTTTGTTTTTAACTAAAACACGAGTCCTTTAAAACTTATCATGTGAACATTAATTAACTTAAGCTAACCCCGAAGTGAATTATTCTAAAAGATATTTTAAGATTACCGTATATATTTTACTTTCATCATCATGTCTTCCCAAGTGTGATTAGAAGTCAAAATGAAAAACTTGGGAAGGAGAGGAAAAATAGGAGACTTTACTTTCTATTCCATGAGACTACTACAACCAAATAAACACATTCTTTATTACTTTGAAGTTAACAAATAATATATAGTTACCATGTTTTTATCTGCAAAGCACTTTATAAATATGATCAACCCATCCCATATAAAAACAAATCAACATCTAGTTTGAATTTAAATCTTACCTTAAAGCCTAACTGGGCAGCTTTAATGGCAGCAACATATCCTCCAGGACCAGAACCTACCACTGTTACATCAGCATCAACTGTAATAAAAGCAAATTGATATAAAATAGTAAACTGCTTAATATTTACCAACAATAGCTTTTTGGAAAGACAAATAAAAACCCCAATATTTAAATCTCCAAGGAATTGCAAATAATCATCATTTTCTATACAGTATTACTTTTTTCCTAGATACTTGGTTTTTGATGCTATTTTAAATGGCACAAATTTAAAATTTTCATTTTCTATTATTTTAAATGTCACTTTCACTTTTTATTCATTATGGCATATGGAAATACAACCTTATATTTAGCCAGTGGCCTGGCTAAATGTTGTAGTTTTATTTAATGATAACTGACAGGAATTTAGGGACACTGGAAGTAAGACTGCTTTGGAATCTGACATGCTGGATTTTAAATCTCATCTCTGTCACTTAGTTGTATAATCTTGGTCACCCTTAAGTGACTTAACCTTTCTATAATACGAGGAAGGCAAGCATGGCATAAATACATTTCAAAGAAGAAACAAGAGGTTCAGAGAGGTCAAATGACTTGCCCAAGTCATCCACCAAGTGAGTGGCAGAGAAAAAACTAAGGTTTTTTTTTTACTCTACTTCCAGTGGTTTTCCCACTATTTAACATTATGCCATTTCTCAATTTCAGCCCTCATAAACTAAAATCCCAGAGAGCAATAATTAGCTTTGTAATTCCTAGCTACATGACTTTAGGTGAGTGACTTAACCTGTTTCATATTTGTTTGCTCATATGCAAAATCAAAGACCAAAAATTATCTACTTCACAGGGTCACAAGGGCTAGAAGAGACTGTTTTTAAGATCTTAGTCCACAAGAAAAAATAATAAAATGAAGGATTTGAAATAAAATAAACCTGGATTCAAACATGAATGCTACCAGCCCTAAATTCTTGGCAAATTATTTACTATCTCTGGACTTTGATGTAACATATGAATGATAGTAAGGATAATGCCTACAGCCCAGGATTATAAGGACCAGAGAGAAGTAGTTTGTCAAGGCCCTAAGAAGGCGCAGATACATACTAAGCACTCTAGTAAATGTCATTTGCCTTCCAGATTCACCTCCCAACTTTAGTCTTACAGCCTCCAGCCTCTTTCCCATCCTCTGTAATATCCTAAACTACTACACTGCTACCTCTGTCCTAACTCTGCTAAAGCCCAACTCAGATGATTTCCTCTGACTCTTCGTTGATTTCCCTGTCTCTTCTGGAAAAAGTCCAAGTTACTAAGTACAACATCCATATCTTTTCAGTAATTATTTCTCCAATCTCATTTCCTACCACATTCTGCTTACCCACCAATACCATGCGGTACAGACTTCAGGAACAAAGCGTTAGTTTATATGCACAGAGTTACACTGGTCTACCTATGTACATTCCGTTCCATCTATCTAGAGTTAAATACTGACCATACACATTGCATGTTACAAACATTACAGTAAACTCTTGGGTACATCTAAATGATACCCTGGTTCTTATAGTCTAATTAGAGAGGAAAAAACAGAATTACAATAAAAATTCAATCTGTAACTAGAATGATCTTTAAAAACAAACCTGGTCATGTCATGCCTCTGCTTAAAACACTTCAGTGACTTCTAACTGCTCTTAGTATAAAGAAATAAAATACTTTTATAATTGTGGTACGTCAACTTTCAATCTTCAATGTGTTTCACCATTCTGGCCCTTTTTCAGCACTCGAATGTACTATGCTTCTTTCCATATCAAAATATTTCCACATACTGTTCCTTGTAACTGGAATACCTCTACCCACTCCAAACTCAACCCTTTTCAGACATCAACATAAATCCTTTGGAAAGAATTCTGTGACCATTCCCAAGGATTTCACACGTCCTATGCTTAGCCTGTGGACCCCTTATCACAATTGTAAATATTTGTAAGGTGTTTGTCTTCCCTCACTGGATTGTATGAACTCTATAGAAGCTGGATCTTATCTGTTTGGTTTACTGATTTAGCCCAGCAGCTAACCAAATAGCACACAGCAGAAATTAAATATTTGCTGAAATAATGAATGTATAAATAAACTAATCAATCAACACAATGAATACAAGTGTACCAAATCTATTCCTGTCATGACATGGAAGGTCATATCATCAGACAAAACTGCAACTCTTGATGGACTTGGTTCATTAGAATATTCAAACACCTCCCAGATGTTGGACTGTATTATAACTTTGATTTCCTCAAGCTGGTCAACCAATACTCATCTAAGACAGCAGGAGTAGACTACTGATTAAGAGTACAGGCTAAGACTGAGAGCTTACCTAGCAAGTACAAGATGCTGACTTCAATCCCCAGCACCACCAAAAAAAAAAAGATTCTCCCAACTCTTCACTACTTAACTAGAAAATCTCTCTAGGACTCAGTTCCTCTGTCTACAAAATGAGGAAACTAGCAGAGCAATACATACATGGTGGAATAGCCATGAGGATTAAAGACTGCCTGAGACACAGGTAAGCTCTGGATGTATCAGTTAATATCAATGGCATTATAGCTGCATATTGGATACTTTGTTATAGAGCAATAACAGAAATGGCCTTAGAGTTCATTTATCCAAAAAAATACGTATTGAAGACCTATTGTCCCATTTTAGGTGATAAAGTCAGTCGTTGCCCTGATGAAGCTTGTATTTTTGAGGAAAAGAGTCATTAAAGAATTCAGATGGAATATAAATATGTATACAAAATGTTATTTCATCTACCCAAAGATTATATTCATTTTACATATTCAAGGCTACTAAGATTTACAACTTACCCCATGTCAAGGGATCACTAAACTGGTTAAAGACTACTCAGTACTCAGTCTCCCTCCATTAAAATCTAAGTTCCTAACCAGGTGCAGTGGTACATGCCTCTAAGCCTGTAATTCTAGCAATGGGGAGACCGAGACAGAGGACTGTGAGTTTGAGACCAGTCTGGGCTACACAGTGAGTACCACAGAGCAAGAAATACAAAGTGAGACTCTGTCTAAAAAAAAAAAAAAAGCCCCAAACTAAGGTCCTGCTAGGCACCAGTGGCTCACACCCATAATCCTAGCTACTCAGGAGGCAGAGATCAGGAGGATTACAGTTCAAAGCCAGCACAGGCAAATAGTTCACAAGACCCTATCTCAAAAACACCCAACACAAAAAAGGCCTGATGGAGTGGCTTAAAGTGTAGGCCCTGAGTTCAAACTCAAGTACCACAAAAAAACAAAACAAACAAACAAAAAAAACCTAAGGTCCTGCTCAGGGACTGCTAAGCAAATAGAAAACCCTGAATAATCTTGTTGAACAATTCCAAAGGTATACAGTTAGTCATGGAAAATGTGCTTTGGAAATGAAAACCTAAAATTTCAATTATGGGAGTTGAGAATAATGATATTCACAATCAACAAAAGAGACAAAGGGTATAATGAGTCCAACCTTTTCCCCCACCATGAGTTTGTTTTAAAAGGACTTCCTGAGCTGTTCATAGTTGGAATAAATCATTCACTCACTGACAGTAACTAGTAACTAGAATCCTCCCTCACCCCACCCCACATCCTTCCTTCTAGGAATAAAACATCTGAAATAATAGTTTGACGATAGTCAAGGTTGCAGGATAAAATTCTTCCACAGAATGCAGTGATATTGATATCATAGCTCCCCTCAGCTAATAGTTTGTATAATGAAGCTTTAAGACCAGTTAACATCAATTTTATGGGTGAATCCAGTAATTGTTGAGGTCAAAACACCTCAATAAAAGCCCACTCATTTCCTTATCTAAATGCTTAAAAAATAAAACACATACCCTTTAGAGAAACTTTAAAAAAAAGGATAGCCAGGTGTGGGTGGCTCACATCTGTAATTCTTGCTACCCAGGAGGCGGAGATCAGGAGGATTATGGTTCAAAGCCAGCCTGGGCAAATAGTTCAAGAGAACCTATCCTGAAAAAAACTCATCACAAAAAAGGGCTGGTGGAGTAGTTCAAGGTGTAGGCCCTGAGTTCAAGCCACAGTACCGCAAAAAAAAAAAAAGTATAAAGAAGAAAATTCTATAATCCATAGCTTCCTTTTAGGTATGTCCTGCTAATTTTTAAAAGGTGCTTTTGATAAACTCATATCAAGATTTTCATTCAGGGTGTCAAAGCCACCTCACCATTCTAAACAATCTTCAAACAACCAACACAATCTTACCCAGTGACCAAGATTAATTCTTAAAACTGTAAACATATGCAATTGCTTCTCTGCTCAAAATCCTTCAGTGATTCCTCATCTACACCACTTGGCATGGCTTACAAACCATTCCATGATCTGATCCCTGCCTACCTCTCTGATTTTACATCCTGTGGGTCTCTTCACTAGTTACACCAGTCTTCTTGATCTTCCTGGAACATCACAAGCTAATTCCCACCTGAGACCTTGCGCAAGGCTGAACTAATCTCACTCCCTCATTCCATTCAGGTCCCTGTAGACATCATCTCCTCAAAAAGGTTTTCCCTGACACCTTAACCTTAAATCATCTCTTTTCTTCCCGGTTACTTGCTTTAATTTTCAATTATTCCCCAAAATATTCATCTGTTACTTATGCTTTATCTTTTATCACCTGCCTGTAAGTTTCACAAGAGCAGGGCTTTGCCTTCTTCACGTCCTGGAACACACTAGGTGCTCAATAAACATTCAAATATAAACAAATGAGCTGCAGCACAGATTATTTAATTGCTATATTCACTTGCTTTTACAACAAAACATGAAGGAATTGTAGCCAATTTGATTAAAAACTTTTGTACTAAGTACTTACTTGACTGATCCGCATAAGTTCTCAGAGGCACTGCAGAAACTCCCTGTAGCCCATGAGATATTCGACTGAAATGGCCTCTCTAGGAAAAAAAAAAGTTTCTGTTACATAAAGTATAAATTCAAAACATAGAACTACTGAAGGCTGATGAAAACATAACAATTTCTGAAAAATGTACTAAGTGTTTATTATTAGTGTATTTTCTATAACTATATGGAGATAACATATCAATTTAAAACTGTATCTAGTGGTATTAAGTTTTGTTAAATTTTCAAACCATGGTCAATTTTCAGTGCCAACATCATTGTAATGCAATGTCATAATTAAAAATGAGTATTTAAGTATGTGAATAATTTACATCATGACAATCTTTTTACTTGCAATTATTGTCCTCATTCTATTTATTGTGTGTGTGGGGGGGGGTGCTGGGGATCAAACCCAGGACCTTGCACATGCTAGGTAAATGCTCTACCACTTACCTGTTTCTTAATTAATCCACCACATATGCTTGGCCCAGATGTATCTTGACCAATCTATGAATAGGTTCTTGAACATTAGATAAGGTAACTACGAAAACACAAGTAATGTACTCATATTCTGGAGGTACTACAGTTCTACAGATTGCATCAGCATGTCACAATCTCTAAATACCTGAGACTACCATTTCCTAAGAGCAGTGAGACACAAAGAAAAATGAACAGCTCCAGTTCCAATCACAGCAGGTGACTGGGAGGCAGTGATAAAATCTACTGATACAGTAATGTTCTCTATTCCAAAGGAACTCTTGTACCTGAGATCAGGACATCATAAAAGAGAGCAAACTATCCGTCCAGAGTTTTAGTCCCAGCCTGTCCCTAAAAGCATGACTTCTGGCATGTTACATTAACTTTGGGGAACACAGACACCTCGTGTTTGAAACAACAGAGTTTGAGCTTTAAGGTCTTGTAATGCCCAGCTATAAATCACATACAGTACATACAATTTAGCGATACTTGACAGGCAGATGAAACAAGAAAGTTGCAATTAAAAATATGTCTATGGGACGACTGAGGGATGGCAATGGACACTGGTGCACAGCTGCAAACAATGACAGGACCTTAGAATAATTTCTCGGGCTATCTGCTAGAGTTGACCACGTTTGGGCCATAGGAACAGTGGTCCCAATTACCTACTTCCCCACTGCAGAAAATTAGGCCAATCAGGGGTCGAGATTAAGTATGAAGGACTAGGCCATCCATGAGAAGGGTGGTTTGCAAACCCCTACCAAGGTGAAGGCCTGTGTGTGACCCCGTCGGCTCAGGTCTGGGGATGTGGTGTGTGTAACTGCTAGCGGTCATCCAGCTAGCAGAAGCTCTCCACAGTCGACGGGTGCCGCCCCAGGAGGCTGAGCCATTTACCTTCGAGCCGAGGCCCGGCCGAGCCGTGCGGAGGCGAGGCCGAAAGTGGTCCTGGCCTGGCCGCCGGCCTCCCCTGCCCCCACCTATTCAGCCGCGTCCCGGACCCCGTAAGAGGGCTTCTCCGTTCCTCTGGCGCAGTACGCCCCCACCCATGCGGCCCTCACCTTGGCCAGGGAGCAGTACACGCGACTCCAGCTCTGCATTTTCCCCACCTACTTTCCTTTCCGCCAAAGCTTCCACCCCGGCTTGAGGGCCTCCACCTCTTTTCCAAGGTCTCACGGCTCTGCGCATGTGCAAGAGCGGCTTACGTCGCCACCCGGGAACCGCGCGATTGGCCCTCGCCGTGGAAGCGTCTTGGGCTTGGCGTCGTACCATGTCGTAAAGAGCGTAGAGCTTTGTGGCAGCGGTGTGCGTGTTTGGGCGGGGGTTTGGTGGGGGTGCTGTCAACCTGTAGGAAGTTTCAATGTGATTTTACACTTGGAAGGCGAAAGGAACAAAACTATCGTTTGCTTGATGTAGGCTACAGAAAGCAAAGCTTTCAAAACAGAAAGCAAAGCTTGACAAGTAAAGCTGTTGATTGCGCTAGGTACTTTCCGTAGGAATTGTCTCTCTTTACAAAACCATATGAAATCTTCCTCGTCTTCATTTCTTAGGGCTCAAGAAACACAATTCCCGTAAGGTCTAGCAAGGGAGCGATAACTGCAGCCCTGAGTACAAAGCCTTTATAATCTCTGCTTTCAAATTAAATGTCATGTAAAGGATGGGGTCCCACACTTTTTCATGACCAACGTTCTGCTCTAAGCATCTAAGGCAACTGACAACATACAGGAAACACACTGCCTTCTGTTTCCTCACTTGGGAAACACACCTCCCTTATAGAGCATATTAGAAAAGGTAAGATGGTAACGTGAGATTTTAAATGTCATAGGAGATAGTATGTTTAAAAGGATTGGAAACCAATTGTCTTCAAGATTGAGCACAGAGGTCTAAGGTCTAACTCTAATGTGAATAAAACTTATTTCTACATTCCTCGAAGGTTTATTGTCCAGGAACTGCTCTGTGCTCTGGGAGTTAAACACTAGCTAGAAATTACTCCTTACCTACATTTGCTCATTTTTTAGGGGAGAAGACATGAATGATATTTAGTATTTGTTACAGAGACTACTGGTTGCTACCCAACATCCATCCTTTTTTTTTACATAGTAGTAGAATGTTCAGCTGGCACATAGGTGCCCAGAATAGCAACAACTTTTTTCCATATATACATATACATTATATACACATATGAAAGAGAAAGAGAGAGAGATGACCAAATACTGGTCAATGCCCTTCCTCATTCAATATGTTTTAAATTATTTCTGATAATCCTAAAAGAGATAACTCTCATTGTGTCTTTAAAACATGTCCAAAACTTATTTGACACTTCTCCCATCAAAAAGTGAGCTTAGTTTCACCTACTCTTGAATATGGACCAACCTTACACAAATGCTTCTACTCTTGGATAGAATGCAGCAGAAATGATAGTGGTGGCACTCAGGCTAGAATCATAAGGAGCAATGTAGCTTCATCCCAGTTCTCTCTTTCCCTCTCTGTTAAAACCCTACACCTTATACCCCAGCCAACATGCTATCATGAAGCCAAACTGCTACTCAGAGAAGCCACTTGTAGATATTCCAATCCCAGCAGAAGCCAACAAAATGGTCAACTATATGAGGGAGCAAGCCTTCAGAGGCTAGCAGTCTCCAGTCCAGGTACTGCTTGGTACCACTATGAACAAAATGAATACTGTCATTGTTTTAGTCACTACATTTTAGAGGATAGCTTATTGTACAGCAATAGATAACTGGAGCAGCCACATTCTTACAACAGTCAGCTGTAATCACACTCTTCTTTATTTCCCATTATGGCTTTCCTTATTCACATCCTCTCCTCATGATGCCATTTAAAAAATCTCTAATTAGGATACCATTTGCCACCATTGCTATTTATTAAAGAACAACAAGGTTCATGTTGCCCCCTAGATGTTGCCATTCTGCCACCAAAGCAGAACCGAATATACAAAATCAGTTACTTGGCTGTTATACCAGGCCTTCCCAAAATAAAATAATTACACAATAGTTCATTTCTCTCTCACATAAAAGTCTAGGCTAGCCAGGCACCAGTGGCTCACACCTATAATCCTAGCTGCTCAGGAGGCAGAGATCAGGAGGATCATGGTTCAAAGCCATCCCAGGCAAATAGTTTGCAAGAATCTCAAAAGAAAAAAAAACTCACAGAAAAAGGACTAATGGAGTGGTTCAAGGTGTAGGCCCTGAGAGTTCAAACCCCAGTACCACAAAAAAAGTCTAGGCTAGTATTTCTTGTCACTCTATCCTATGACAAGCTTCCAGGCTTTTTTATCTTGTGATTCTGCCATCATCAGAGCCTGCTTTGCATCTTTTATTTCAACATGGCTGCTCCAGTTTCTGCCATTATATAATGAAGGGCAAGCCAACTTCACTTGCTTTTAGTTGACTTTAAGAATCACTAATTTCAGTGGTCCCATGCTGTGCAAAATATTATTAGTCTCCTGCTAGGTTGCTGTATTTGATACTTCTGACTGAAGTCTTTTAACAGGTGAAAACAATTGCTTTTCACTGTCTCCCCCTCTTCACTCAGGAAAGATGATTTTTGTATCTTAATGATTAACTACGAGGTGAGTTATTCCTGTGGAAAGGAACTAAAAAGGCATGAGTTGTAAAACTAATCAGTAACTTTTCTTTAGATTTACAAAACCCAGGACATCTGACAGTCTTCAAGCAATTTCAAAGTGTGGCCCAATGATTCACAAGTTTTGTTCTTTAATTAAAAGTAAAATAATGTTTAACTTGAAGGAAAAGAATGTACTTATCAAAAAATTATAGGGACTGTCCTAGAAGAGGAAAGTTGATTGTTATTTCAAGGATATTCCAGCAAAAGAGAAAAGAAAATGCAGGCCTGAGTGGCAAAGACCCCACTCGGCCTTCTAGCCCACTGACCTCCTTTTCCTCTCTATAAAAGCCTTTTGTGCCTCTGAATTCCCTAAAATGGTATTTTGATGATAGGCTTCCATCTTATTTGGTGTACTGGCTTTCCAAATAAATCTATTTCCTTACCCCAACAAATTATCCTTAAGACATTGGCTTTCAAGTAGTGACCAAATGGACTTGGATCTGGTAATCATTATCTTTTTTCTGCCTTGCTACAAAACTACATCTAGCCACAATAGAATCTGGGAAACATAATCTGGTCACCTAAGTGCCTAACTTAAATTGCATTAATAAGCAAGAAGTGAGGAGGTATTGGGAGACAGTGAGCACCTCCCTGCACAGGTGGAGAGAACTTCCTTCTCCCTAGCCTAATGCCGCTTTGACATCTGATCTAATACTCACCCTCGTGCATGTACCACATTAAACAATTCTTTTATGAACCACTTTGTGGCTTCTGACTCCTGCTTCTCCTGCCTAGAATTACAATATTCTCATGAAGAAAACACCTCTATCCTGTCCACTTCTCATTCATAAAGCCTAGGAACTTAACCTAGTATAAGAAGTCTGGTAAGATATACATTTGTACTATACTCATCATATCTCTTCATGCTTTTCTCCACCTTTTCTATCAACTATAGCTCTTCTCTCCTCAACCAGAACAAAGGCCACAATGAGCAGCAACAATGACAGCAAGTGGTGGAGGAGGTCAATTGTTGATTATCCACTCTGGCAGTGTTTATATTCCAGGTAAACCAACCAAAAATTGGATCATGATTACTTGCTAACTTAATTTTTTCATATAAAACTACTTCATGGGCAACTTTCCAAATTAATATTAACCTAAAAATTAGTTCTAATGATTATTTAGTGTTTTTAGGCATACTTTCATTTATTTAACTATCCTAATAATTAGATACTTAGGCCATCACTGACTTTTCAATATTATGAACAGCTTGTGGCTAAATCTTTGCTCACAGTTTTTATCAATTTCTTGTGATAGAGTTCCAGAAGTGGAACTGCTAGGATAAAAAAATAGCATATTTTAAAGCTTTTCATACTACCTTTCACTTATTTTAATTCCTGATACTAGTTGTCTTAAATGAATCAGAAGTTCTAACTGGAAGTTTTAAATGTCCTTCACTAATTTAAGAGAGATAATGGAAATAAATGTTTAATTATAAATATAATAAACCAGGCAAACAAAATATAGCTTTTCAGAACACTGCCTTTGCTGGTGTAAAAAAATGGAAATGTTGATAAGTAGTCTATACTGAGTGTTTTGGTGCTGTTGAAATTGAAGTACAGTGACAAGAACATGGATTTTGCAATTGGATAGACCTGGCTGAACTTTTGCTGCTTTAAATGGTAAATAAACATAGAACCTTGTGAACATTTTCTAGCATCTCTGATCTTCAGCTCCTTTAAGGGTAACACAAGGTGCGAGCTTCCACACATTGGGTTGTTGTAAGTATCCAAGAGATGATGTTTAGAGTTCTTGCCTAGCATGAAGCATGAGACCCTAGGTTTGATCCTGTGCACCATGAAGAAAGAAAGAAAGAAAGAAAGAAAGAAAGAAAGAAAGAAAGAAAGAAAGAAAGAAAGAAAGAAAGAAAGAAAGAAAGAAAGAAAGAAAGAAAGAAAGAAAGCAAAGATGATGTTTGAGCTGGGCACAGAACCACACCTGTTACCCTAGCTACTTAGGAGGCTGAGATCAGAAAGATCCCAGTTCAAAGGCCTGTCCAGGTAAAAAGTTCACAGACCCTTTCTCAACCAATATAAACTGGTCATGGTAACATACCAGTTATGCAGGAAGCATAAAAGGAAGGATCATTATCCAGGCCAACCCAGGCATAATCATGAGATTCTATTTTTTAAAAGTAACTAAAGCAAAAAGGCTGGGTGTGGCTTAGGTGGTACAGCACCTGCCTAGTAGTGCAAACCCCTGAATTCAAACTCCCAGAATCATAAGAAAAGATGGTGTTTGGCATGAAGTAAGCATTTAATTAACATTAATTCCCTTGTCCCTAGCTCTTTCCCCCTCCTGTTAAATTGGATCTTAATTCCTTCTTCATCTAGTATAAAAGGCTCAGTAAGTCTTAGAGGAAATTGTGCCTTCAAATGATAAATGCTAGTAGTTTCAGTGGTCAAGAAATTATATGACTGGCCCACCAGGCCACCGCCCACCTGCCCACCAGCACACCAGCTGCTGCCTGCCACAGGAGGGCTCCAACACCACCAGATGCTGGCTCCAAACCTGCCTAGGAGACTCAGGCAAATAAGACTGGATGCTAAAGGAGAACACCAGAACTACTAAGACTGAAATCCTACTGTTCCTGAACTGGGGATTTATTTTTCTTTTCTTTAAGTGTTTGTTTATCTTGTTCACTGTTTGATTGTCTACCATCTCTCCCTGTTGATTTCTTTGGTTCTCCATTTATTTTTCTTTCTCTTTTTTCTCCTTCTTTCTTGGTTTTGCTAGTTTTACTATTGTAAGTTATCTAATACTAAATTACACATAGACCAGGGACAGAAACAGTACCAAGTAGAATTATGGGAAGATGAAAAAGGGATAGAAACCATTCTTCCCCCCAAAATAAATTAGGACAGGATTCAGAGGGAAATGAAGAAAATGGATACCCAGATCCAGACTCCAACAAAACAAAAATAAACTATACCAAGGATCCCAACAAAGCCCACAAGAACACTCTGAAAGAAGAAATCCTGCAAGTAATCAATGAGAATTTCATAGAGATGTTACTAGACATGGTCAACCAAAATGCACAGGAGACACTCAAGAAATTATACGACAACAAAAATAAAGAATATGAGAAAACACAAAAACAAATAAATGAAATCATAGGAGCCCTAAATAAACACCAAAGTGAAATTGAGAACACCATAGAGAGATAAATGAATTAAGGATGAAAATTGATGATATTAAAGAGGAAATGACCCATGATATTGAAAACCTCAGAAAAAAGAATGAAACAGAAATACAAAACAAAATGGAAGGCCACTCCAGCAGACTACAATGAGCAGAAGACAGAATCTTAGAACTTGAAGATGAAATGGTAATTAAAGGGAAAACTGAAGAACTATTAGTCAGACAACTCAAGACCTGTGAAAGGAATATGCAAGAACTCACTGACTCCATCAAAAGACCAAACCTGAGAATCATGGGCATTGAAGAAGGAGAAGAGGTGCAAGCAAAAGGAATTTGTAATATATTCAACAAAATAATAACAGAAAATTTCCCAAATCTAGGGAAAACTATGCCCATTCATGTACAGAAGGCCTCCAGGACACCAAACAGACTTGACTAAAATAGAACTACCCCATGACATATTATCATTAAAACAACAAACACAGAGAATAGAGAAAGAATATTTAAGGCTATAAGAGAGAAAAAACAAGTAACATATAATGGTAAACCCATCAAAATCACAACAGATTTCTCAACAGAAACCTTAAAAGCAAGAAGAGCATGGAGTGAGGTCTTCCGGGCACTGAATGGAAATAACTTCAACCCTAGGATACTCTACCTAGCAAAACTATCATTCAAAATAGATGGAGCAATAAAAGTGTTCCATGATAAGCAGAAACTAAAACAATATATGACCACCAAGCCACTACTACAAAAGATTCTTCAAGGAATTCTGCACACAGAAAGTGAAAGCAAACAAAATCATTAAAGGGCAGACAGTACCAAACCACAGGAGAAGAAAAGGCAAGAAAGTAGAGAGTAACATTGATTTTGCTGCACACAATCAAACCCTTAAACAACAAAGACAACTAAATGACAGGAATCACCACATACCGATCAATACTAACACTGAATGTTAATGTACTTAATTCCCTCATCAAAAGACACTGTTTGGCAAACTGGATTAAAAAGGAAGATCCAACAATCTGCTGCCTACAGGAGACCCATCTTATAGACAGAAACAAGCACTGGCTGAGAGTGAAAGGCTGGAAGAAGATCTACCAAGCCAATGGCTCCCCAAAACAGGCAGGGGTAGCAATACTTATCTCAGACAAAGTAGACTTCAAACTTACATTGATCAAACAAGATAAAGAAGGACACTGCATACTAATAAAAGGGGAAATACACAAAAAGGAAATAACAATTATCAACTTATATGTACCCATTGTCAATGCACCCAATTTCATTAAACATACTCTGAAGGACCTAAAAACATACATAGACTCCAACACAGTGGTAGTGGGAGACTTTAATACCCCCCATCATCAATAGATAGATCATCCAAGCAAAAAATCAATAAAGAAATCCTAGAACTAAATCACACCATAGATCAAATGGACCTAGCTGATGTCTACAGTATATTTCATCCAACTTCTGCACAATATACATTCTTCTCAGCAGCTCATGGAACCTTCTCCAAAAGTGATCATATCTTAGGGCACAATGCAAGCCTCAGCAAATATAAGAAAATAGAAATACTCCCATGTATTCCATGTGATCACAATGCATTAAAACTAGAAATCAACAACAAAAACAATAGTAAAAAACATGCAAACAATTGGAAGCTGAACAACACATTCCTCAATGATCAATGGGTCATTGATGAAATAAAAGAGGAAATTAAAAGGTTCCTGGAAGTTAATGAAAATGAAAACATGACCTACCAGAACCTATGGGACACAGCAAAGGCAGTCTTGAGAGGAAAGTTTATTTCCATGAGTGCATATATTAAAAGAACAGAAAGATCTCAAATCAATGACCTAATGCTACATCTCAAACTCCTAGAAAAGCAAGAACAAACAAATCCCAAAACAAGCAGAAGGAGAGAAATAATAAAAATAAGGGCTGAAATCAATGAAATAGAAACAAAAAAAAATACAAAGAATCAATGAAACAAAAAGCTGGTTCTTTGAAAAAAATAAATAAGATTGACAGACCCCTGACAAACCTGACTAAAATGAGGAGAAAAAACCCAAATCAGTAAAATCAGAAATGTAAAAAGGGAGATAACAACAAACAACACGGAAATCCAAGAAATCATCAGAGACTACTTTGAGATCCTATATTCCAATAAATTTGAAAATCTTGAAGAAATGGACAGATTTCTAGATACTTACGACCATCCAAAACTGAACCAAGAGGATATTAATCACCTGAATAGATCTATAACACAAAATGAAATAGAAGCAGCAATAAAGAGTCTCCCAAAAAAGAAAAGTTCAGGGCCTGATGGATTCTCTGCGGAATTCTATCAGTCATTTAAAGAAGAACTAATATCAACTCTCCTTAAACTGTTTCACGAAATAGAAAGGGAAAGAACACTGCCTAAATCATTCTATGAAGCCAGTATTACACTAATCCCCAAACCAGAAAAAGACACCTCCAAAAAGGAGAACTATAGGCCAATTTCATTAATGAACATTGATGCAAAAATCCTCAACAAAATAATGGCAAACCGAATTCAGCAACACATCAAAAAGATTATTCACCACGACCAAGAAGGCTTCATCCCAGGAATGCAGGGGTGGTTCAACATACACAAATCCATAAATGTAATACAGCACATTAATAGAAGCAAAGACAAAAACCACTTGATCATCTCAATAGATGCAGAAAAAGCCTTTGACAAGATCCAACATCACTTCATGACAAAAGCTCTAAGAAAACTAGGAATAGAAGGAATGTACCTCAACATTGTAAAGGCTACATATGACAAACCTACAGCCAACATCATGCTTAACAGTGAAAAACTGAAACCATTTCCCCTAAAATCAGGAATGAGATAAGGGTGCCCACTATCCCCACTCCTATTCAACATAGTCCTGGAATTCCTAGCCAGAGCAATTAGGCAAGAAGAATACATAAAAAGAATGCAAATAGGTAAAGAAACTATCAAAATATCCCTATTTGCAGATGACATGATCCTATACCTTAAAGACCCAAAAAACTCTACCCCAAAACTCCAAGACACCATAAACAGCTATAGCAAGGTGGCAGGATACAAAATCAACTTACAAAAATCATTAGCTTTTCAATACACCAACAATGAACAAACTGAGAAAGAATATATGGAAACAATTTCATTTACAATAGCCTAAAAAATATCAAATAGCTAGGAATAAACAAAGAATGTGAATGACATCTACAAGGAGAACTACAAACCACTGAAGAAAGAGATCGAGGAAGATTACAGAAGATGAAAGATCTCCCATGCTCATGGACTGGTAGAATCAACATAGCAAAAATGGCTATACTACCAAAAGCAATCTACATGTTTAATGCAATTCCCATCAAAATCCCAATGACATTCATCACAGAGATTGAAAAATCTACCCTAAAGTTCATTTGGAAACACAAGAGACTGTGAATAGCCAAGGCAATACTCAGCAAAAGAGCAATGCTGGAGGTATCACAATACCTGACTTCAAACTATATTACAAAGCAATAGCAATAAAAACAGCATGGTACTGGCACAAAAACAGATATGAAGACCAGTGGAACAGAATAGAGGACCCAGATATGAAGCCACACAACTATAACCAACTTATCTTTGACAAAGGAGCTAAAAATATACGATGGAGAAATAGCAGCCTCTTCAACAAAAACTGCTGGGAAAACTGGTTAGCAGTCTGCAAAAAACTGAAACTAGATCCATGTATATCACCCTATACCAAGATTAACTCAAAATGGATCAAGGATCTTAATATCAGACCCCAAACTCTTAAGTTGATACAAGAAAGAGTAGAAAATACTCTGGAGTTAGTAGGTATAGGTAAGAACTTTCTCAATGAAACCCCAGCAGCGCAGCAACTAAGAGATAGCATAGATAAATGGGACCTCATAAAACTAAAAAGCTTCTGTTCATCAAAAGAAATGGTCTCTAAACTGAAGAGAACACCCACAGAGTGGGAGAAAATATTTGCCAACTATACATCAGACAAAGGACTGATAACCAGAATATATAGGGAACTTAAAAAGCCAAATTCTCCCAAAACTAATGAACCAATAAAGAAATGGGCAAGTGAACTAAACAGAACTTTCTCAAAAGAAGAAATTCAAATGGCCAGAAAACACATGAAAAAATGATCACCATCTCTAGCAATAAAGGAAATGCAAATTAAAACCACGCTAAGATTCCACCTCACCCCTGTTAGAATAGCCATCATCAGCAATACCACCAACAACAGGTGTTGGCGAGGATGCGAGGAAAAAGGAACCCTCTTACACTGTTGGTGGGGATGTAGACTAGTACAACCACTCTGGAAAAAAATTTGGAGGCTACTTAAAAAGCTGGACATCGATCTACCATTTGATCCAGCAATACCACTCTTGGGGATATACCCAAAAGACTGTTACTCCAGAGGCACCTGCACATCCATGTTTATTGCGGCACTATTCACAATAGCCAAGTTATGGAAACAGCCAAGATGCCCCACCACTGACGAATGAATTAAGAAAATGTGGTATCTATACACAATGGAATTTTATGCAGCCATGAAGAAGAACGAAATGTTATCATTCGCTGGTAAATGGATGGAATTGGAGAACATCATTCTGAGTGAGGTTAGCCTGGCCCAAAAGACCAAAAATCATATGTTCTCCCTCAGATGTGGACATTAGATCAAGGGCAAACACAACAAGGGGATTGGACTATGAGCACATGATAAAAGCGAGAGCCCACAAGGGAGGGGTGAGGATAGGTAAGACACCTAAAAAACTAGCTAGCATTTGTTGCCCTTAACGCAGAGAAACTAAAGCAGATACCTTAAAGCAACTGAGGCCAATAGGAAAAGGGGACCAGGAACTAGAGAAAAGGTTAGATCAAAAAGAATTAACCTAGAAGGTAACACCCACGCACAGGAAATCAATGTGAGTCAATGCCCTGTATAGCTATCCTTATCTCAACCAGGAAAAACCCTTGTTCCTTCCTATTATTGCTTATACTCTCTCTACAACAAAATTAGAAATAAGGGCAAAATAGTTTCTGCTGGGTATTGAGGGTGGGGGAGAGGGAGGGGGCGGAGTGGGTGGTAAGGGAGGGGGTGGGGGCAGGGGGGAGAAATGAACCAAGCCTTGTATGCACATATGAATAATAAAAGAAAAATGAAAAAAAAAGAAGTGGTACTTAAGCTAATATCCAAACAAAGACGTGTTATCTAGACAAGGAGGATGGAATGAGTGTTCTAGGCAGTAAGCATTATCATCATGCTTGTAGATGGGAAAGAATGCTGTAAAGAGATTGGACTGGCAATTAGGAGGCCTAAGTTCTAGGCCTAACTGTTCCTTCACTTTCTCTGTGTTACTCTAGCACAAGTCATTTCTTACCATCCTGTTGTAAAGCCTATGGTACAATTTATCTGAGTTGAAAAGATCTGGTCTACATACCTGTTAGAATGGCTCTTATCAAAAAGACAAGAGATCCCAGAGATCAGGAAGACTGCAGTTTGAGGCCAGCCCAGGCAAAAAGCTAGTGAGGACCCATCTCAACAAACAAGTTGGGAATAGTGGTATATATCTATAAACCCAGCTGCTTGGGAGGCATAGGTAGGAGTACTGTAGTCTACAGCCAGCCCACAAGAAAAGCACAAGACCCTATACAAAAAATAACCTAAAGCCAAAAAGGGCTGTAGGTGTTGCTCGAATGTTAGAGCACTTGCCTAGTAAGTGTGAGCCCCTGAATTCTGCCAAAAAAAGACAAGTAATACAAGTGTTGGCAAGAATATGGAGAAAAGGGAATTCTTCTACACTATTGGTAGAAATATATATTTGTGTAGCCATTATGGAAAACAGTATGGAGGTTCTTAAAAATAGAACTATTATATGGCCCATAGTCTAATTACTGGTATATATCCAAAGAAAATGAAATCAGTGTGTCAAAGAGATATCCATATGCCCAGGTTCACAACAGCCAAGATGCAGAAAAAACCCATGTCCACTGATAGGTGAATGAGAAAGAAAATGTATAGATAGCTAGGTATAAAGGAATATTATTCATCCAGGAAAAGAAGAAAATCCTGTCGTTTGACTTAACATGGATGAACCTGGAGAACATTATGCTATGTGAAATAAGTTAGACACAAAAGATAAGCACTGTATGATTTCATTTAGATACTGTAGAATCCTAAAAAGTCAAACTCACAGAAGCAGAGAGTAGAAAAGTGGTGCTGTGAGGGCAGTGAGGGGGGATGGTGAGATGTCCATCAAAGGATACAAATGTTCAGTTATGAGATGAAGTTCTGGAAACCTTATGTACAGCACAGTGACTAAAGTTACTAATATTGTATGGATATTTGAAATTTGCTAGGAGAGACAATCTTAAGTGTTCTCACCACACACAAAAATTGGCAACTGTGTGACATGACAAATGTGTTAACTAGCTTGATTGTGGTCATTTCACAATGTAAATGTACATCAAATCTTATTGTACACTTTAAATATTTAAATAAGTTTCATTTGTCAATTATACCTCAATAAAAGGTATACTTTTTCTTGAAGGGGAAATAGTCACAATAGCTACCTTCAGTAGATATTCATTACTTGGGGGCGGGGGAGCGATCTCTATTGGAATCCTCTTTCCACATTGAAGGATCATTATAGTTGTGGGACCAGACTTTATTAGTAAACTCAGCTGGCCTCCCGGCTCTCCTAGCCTCAGCAGCTACAGCAGACACAAAACCTGAGCTATGGGCTGGGGAAATGGCCAAATAGTAGAGTGGCTGCCTAGCAAGTACAAGGCCCTGAGTTCAAACCCCAGTACTTCCAAAAACAAAAACAAAACACCCACAATCACTTACAAAACCTAAGCTCTGCCAATCAGATGCACTTACCAGGACTTGAATCAAGAGTGGCACAAAGAAACCATGACAATTGAGAATTCACTCCACTGGCGGCAGCAGTGACACTAGTGTAGGTAACCAGAGGTGGCAACAGCTGTGTCCTATTCAGATCCTTCCTGTGGGAAATCTCAGTTGGGGTCATGGAGCTTCCCACCACCTGGCCAAGCCAAGCTTCTCTACACTTCACACTGATTGTGTAGCAATTGGACAGACTGCCAATAAATGACCTCCCAGTGGTTATTGACAACCCAGAGTCTGTTGTACACAAACATTTATTGAAAAACTACCATGTACCAGACACTTTAAATGACATAGTTGTTTTAAAGTCTCATAAGATTGCAAGAGAGAGATGATTAACCCTATATTATAGGAAAGAAAGTAGATGGCCAAATAATTTAAATAGCATACATATTTAAGTAAGGTCATGCAGTCAATAAGTAGCAAACTCTGATTTGTCTGCTCCTGCTCCTTCTACAATTCTTGACCACATCTCCTCATGCCAGACACATTACTAAGTGGCAAGTAACAGAGTCACTTGGCTCTCTCTCTCTCCACTACCTCATACTCTTGTGTCTGAAGACCTCATCTCTGGCACTGACCTGCCCTGATTACAACATAGGCTTCCTGGGGTCAAATTTCCCCATGTATTATGAAAAAGTCAGCCCCAGTAGTTTTCAGAGTTACTGATATGCATCCACTACTGGGCATTTTGTGGTTTTACTGAAGGAATAACTGTACTTCAATTGTACTTCCTAATCATCAACTTTTTCCTGAGAAAATTTTTTTTCTTAGATTATGCTTAAACAAAAAACAAACTTGTGACAAAATGATAATCAAAGCAGTGGTGGTTGGTTGAGTGAATAATAATGACTTATAATGTTAACAGTAAGCATATAAGCTGAGAATTTACTTAAAAGCCACTAGTATCCTCTTCCCAGAAGGGGGCAGTGTTCCCTCATCTCATTTACTGTATGGCTACCACAGGGAAAGCAAGGAACTCCTCAAAAGGAAATAGGATAGAAGGACTGACCTTTAATTCTTTGAAATGATGCTAAAGATATTAGGCCACTGATGTGCCACAATTAAGAAATCAATTACTAAGTATTGTTTGCCAAGAAACTACCAGGTAGAAAATATCATGCAGGACAGTGAAGGGAATGCAAAAGAGCCATCAGAAATCTTCCTGGTATTAGCGAGCCCACAATTTAGTTGATGAGACAGACATTCATGCAAGTAGTAAAGAACAAGATAGTGCACCAGCCTGAGTTGGGCATTTTGTTCACACACATTCGTTCTGAATGACTCACTCCTTTACTTCCTTCAAACACTCACTCCAAAGTCACTTTCTCAGGGAGGTCTGTCCTGACCACTCTAATTAAAAATTGCATCACACCCTTCTCTGACCTGCATTCTCATTCTCCCTGGCCTGGCTTTATTTGTTCCCAGAGCATTCTTATCTTCTAGCATACTATATCATCACTTTGTTGTATTTATTTTGTAACACTTTCTACTGCCACTAGAATCTAAGCTGTATGAGGGCTAAGATTTTTATTTTGTTCACTGATACATCCCCAGTACCTAGAAGAGTGTCTTGCACATAGAATGCATTTAAAAAATTGTTCCATGAATCAAGCGTGGTGGTGCATACCTGTCATGTCAACTACTTGGAAAGCAGAAATATGAAGATTGCCATCCAAGACCTACCCAAGGCAAAAGTGCTTATCTGAAAAGCAAGCTAAAGCAAAAAGGGCCAGAAGCATGGTTCAAGAGGTAGAGCAACTGCCTATCAAGTGTGAGGCCTGATTTCAAACCCTAGTGCCACCAAAAAAAAAGTTCCATCAATGAAAGTGAATAGAAAAGATAAGTGCCACAGGAATGTGAAGGTAGACAGGTTGTAATGGTGGGGAGCCTGGGGGAAGTGGTACACAATTGTCCCTTGTTATTGATAGGAGATTGGGTCCAGGACTATCCCCCCCCCACACACACCCAGACCCAGATCCTAGGATGTTCATAAAGAAAATGAGCACATAGAATGGTGCATCTAACTTGCTTGTGTATGATTTAAATCACCTCATCTTATTTGTAATACCTAATACAATGTAAATTCTATATTATTGATGTAAATGCTATGTTATTGTTGTATTGTTTAGGGAATAATGACAAGGAAAAAAGTATACATGTTCAGTTGGGCACAATTTTTTCCAAGATATTTTCTAGCCACATTTATTTTAGTTTTTTAAATACGGAAATGATTTTTATTTTTAAACAAATGGAAAAATATATACTAATAATATATACAGACATGCAAGACAGAGACAGTTCCCCCCAGACTAAGGTTAGTGAACATAAAAGTCCTCATGGTTTTGCACTGACACTGCTGATGAGGCTGGGGCTGCACAGTATCCAAAAGGGCCGATGTGGCGGCTCCCTTCCTCTGCCTCTTTGGGACTCCAATTGTGGGCTCAAATGTGGGTCCTTTGTAGGGTGGGGGAACTGGTTGGGCACTGGAGGCAAGGGAATGCTGAAGGCAGTGTTGGGGGCCCCTAAAGGTCAGTGTTCCCTGGCAGGTTTTGGCAGAGGCTCACTGAGGCCAGTGGTGCTGATGGGAGCTGCACTGGAGAAGGGCTGTCAAAAAAGAGGTGGATGCTGCTGATGTAGGCAGGGCAGAAGGCTGGGGGAACTGGAAGGAGCTCATGGCGCCCATGAAGTGGGAACCCCAAGGAGGAACCCCTGAGAGGTCGATGTGGTGGTCATGGTGGTTGAGCTGGTTGTGGTGCTAGGCAAACCATTCACACTGAAGTCAATCATAGACCTTGAGGCAGAGGCTTTGGATGGACTGACGATGGTGACAGTGGCCAGGCCAGTGATGATAGAGGTGGTGGTGGCTGTAGTGGTGACTGGAGCAGTTGTCTGATTGTAGAAGAGGGTTGACAAGTTGCAGGAAGGTAGGTGACCTAATGAGGTCAAAGAGGGGCTTGACAGTGAGGTGGTGCTAGTCATAGTGGGGATGTGTGGTCGGAAGAGGCTATGAATGTGCCTGCCAGTGTGGACAGCAAGGGGTTGTGGCCCTGACTTTTAGCTGGGGCCACCAAAAGGTGCTTGAACATGAGGGTGGCAGATGCCAGGCTGGGACCAGCTGGGGAGGAATGGTCAGTAGGCATACTGCTCAGAGTCTTTCTTTTTGGATGGGGGCAGACCCAGGAAGGCCTTGGACTTTTGCAGATGTCGCAGCTTGAAGGGGTGGAGGGGATAAGGTGTCTGGAAGTCTTATGGAGGCCGGGGGGTAGGTGCTAGCCCCAGGGAAGCTGCTGTAAAGGTGCCTGGAAAGGGCCCTGACCATAAAGAACCAAGAGGCACCAGAAGGCTGCTTGTCTTTGGATGTGAAGGGGCTGCAGTGGTGACCACCTCAACAAGTCTTGGGAAGGAGGTGGGGCAGGCGGGTTCTGCATCTTCTTCAGGCTCCCAGCAGAGGGTAGAACCTGGGCCTGGGAAGGGGTTGGGAGTGAGGCTGGCAAGAAGGCAGGTCCTGATGCAGGCAGGGTCAAAGTGAGGCAAGGCTTTGTGGACAGATGCTCCTTGGTGACACGGTTGGAGATTGCATCATTCTTGTCCTCCGGGGCCTTGTTAAACCACTCAAACCTCTATTTCTTCTCTCTGTCCAGGTCTTCAGAGTGATGGGATAGGCAAACGGGGGTAAAGGTAAGGTCAGTGGGTCCCTGCCCTGTACGGCAGCAGTTGAAACTTTCGTTTCCTGCTTCCACAGCTGCCAGGTATGGATGGCAAAGTGGAGGACTCATGCTGCTCCCCTGTGATATTATCTGCAACCCTTTCTCTGTGGGACCCCTTGTCCATCACCTGAGAAGCAGAAGCAGTAGAACTAGATCCATGCCCCTTCTCTTGTATTCTTTGCTGGCCTCTCTGGCCTCTGGGAGTGGAAGGAGGCTGGTCCAGAGAAGGGGGGTGAGGTGGGCCCCCTCCTTTTCCACAGCTGGGACATGCCTCTGGTGGAGCTGCAGGAACTCGTGATGGCATTGTGCTTGGGGCCTGGGATGCCACATGTGAGTTTGCTTGTCAGGAAGCAACTCATTCAAGTGGTTGTCAGAGGTCTCAGAAGTGAGACTTCTCTTAAGGGCCACAGGTTTCTATGCAAGATTAGCAGAAGGTCCATGGGCCAAGAGGGATTCAGATGTTGAAGGACTGCTCCTGCTACTTTTATGGTGCCTTCTCTTACTTTCCTGGACATCTCCAAGTATCTGAGTCTCTTCCTCTGCCGTCCATTTCTTTGTCTCTTTGAGTGAGGACTCTTTTGCACCTGGGTCCTGGGTGTTTCTTGCTGGCAAGGCCAGCGTGGAGTTGGTCATCTTCCCTGGTACTTCTTTCTCCACTATCCCTTTTTTCCTGCCTTTGAGGGCATCTAGTGCTATCTTCTTTGCACCTGACTTCAGGGCATTTCTTCCTGGCCAGGCCAATATGGAGCAGACCATCTTCTGTGGCACTGGAGGTGGCCTTCAGTTGCTGCTGGGTGAGGGGTGAGGGAGGGGGAATCTGATTCGTCCGGGGATGCACACCATCCTGGAGTTCTGCACAGCATCCTTGGTGGCAGCTGGTCCAGCATGAGGTGGACATAGCCCCTGGTAAGGAACATTGTACCTGCAGGATCAGGCGGCACCTTCAAGTTGCTGTGAGGAACCGTGTAATGAAATCCCCAGGATGGCAGTAGAAAGGCCACCTGGGGGCTAGGAGAAAGGGGGTGGGGAGCGAGGGGCGATGTGATGGAGGAGCTGGACCTGGGAGGGGTGTGGGATGCTTGAGCACTGGCAGCAGCCAGGGCCCAGGCTTGCCCAGGTTGCTGCCCATATGAAGCCATTTAGTGGGGTTGTTCTCCTGGAGTAGCATGGATCACTCTAGGAGCTTTCCATTTCTAGGGAACTTGTCCTAAGACAGACTAGCAACATTCTTTGACATTTCAAAAATCTTCTAGGACAATGCGCAAGAGCCTCAGCTCCCGGGTTCCAAAGGAACCCGGAAAAGGTGCACGAATCTCAGGTTCCACTGGTCCTTGGTGGCCCCACTGGCAAGCAATCCCCCACCCTGCAGGCACTTAGGACAGCATGAGGCTCAGCAGAGACAGGACATGAACCAGTGTCCTTCCAAAGCCTGGGTCATGGCCCTCCCTTACATCCTCTATGGGCTGCTGGAAGTCCTTGAACACATCAGAGCCCTACCTGATTTTTTATTGTTCTATCCACATTTATTGAGTTCACAAATATGGAGGGCCAATTGTATATTCAAGATATAACTACTTAAATTGTGTTTTGAAAGGTGGAATTTTGTTAGATGGAGAAGACAAACCAGGGAGAATGTGATCTCTGAGGCATGGGGACATCTGGGCAAGGAGGAATCAAGGACAAAAGAATAATAATTTACAGAATGGAGGAAGGGAAAAGTGAGGGGCTTTGTGGTCAGCTCTGTGGTTGGAATCCTCATTCTGCAATTCCTTTGCTCTTGACCTGGGATAATTTGCTGATCTCTCTAAATTACTTCCTCATCTGAAAAAGAAAATAATAATGCTTCCAATGAAGATTATTAAAAGCATTAGTGAAAAGTGACAAACAATGCAGCTGGCCAAGAGTAGGTTCTTAAAAGGAAATGATTATTGCATTGCTGTAACACACCAGACACTTACCAAACAGGTTAGTTGAGTCATTTCCAAACATATTTAAGGCACCTGACTTGAGTCTCTGCAAGCGTTTCATAGCAAATCTTCCATAAAATGGATTGAAGTGCTGGTCATCAAGTGTGAGTCTTTAAGGAGCTCTGTGGAACAGCGTTTTTCAGTTTACAGAATTCTATCAGACATACTAGCACTGGCCTCCCCAGTGATCCCAAGGTCGATATTATTAGCATTATTTATGAAAATAAAGCAGAAAACTTCAGTTTTAACACTATTAAGTGACTGGCCTAAACTCCCAAGTCTGATAAGTGGTTAAAGCATTGCTCTTTTCATGAAGTGATTGTCTGTCTCTAGCCATTTTTATGGGATTTGAACCAACACAATTACATTATTGATCTGTTCAATCAATTGAAAAAAATCCAGACACCTCTCATCCTGTAGCTTCCTTCCCACACCCCCCTCTCAGACTGAGATAAGAGGAACAGGAGAACGAGAGTATAGCTCTCAAGGCCACTTTCCATCAGCTTATGAAAGATTTGCTCTTCATGGTCTTTGTTCTCACTAAATTTAAACTCCTTCAGGTGGAAATGGCACTTGAGAATAAAATGTTGGAAATGCCCTTTACCTTATTTCATTCAACACATTTCATATAATGTTTCCTAGTCATTAAGAAACTGAATGAAAAGGAAGCTAAATGACCCAAACACTTAGGATACACAAAAAAATGCACACTGAGATAGGAAGAATATTACTACATCCAAGGGCTAATAGAACAAGAAATAATGTAGAAGAAAATTGTGGTATTAGAAAAACCAATAGCTTGCTCTTAGCATGACAGGGTATGAAAAGAGAGATAGATCAGGTTTGAATATGAAGGAGATCTAACAGGACTAAGTGAATGTGGGATGTAAGGGATATACCTTCTGTAGAAATGTAGCTATCCTTACTAATAGTAAGCGGGCTCTCTAACATACTACAACAAAGAACGTGTTCATTATCTGCCACAAACGGGCTATTTCTTTGATTCCTGTCCACAGGCCAGGTAGCTATTTTCTTCTTTTATTTATTAGAATCAAGAAGAAAAGATTGGAGGTTTAGCTTAGTGGTAGAGTGTGTGCATAGCACACATGATGCCCTGAATTGGATTCCCAACACTGGAGAGAGAGAAAGAGAAAGGGAGAGAGTCCAAGAGATCATCTCTGCAATCTTTCGTATCTCTTAGAGAATTGCAACATTACTCTATGCCAATGTTGTTTACATTTTATCATTTTTCTAATAAAGTGACCCTTAGCATGTTAAAGTAAAACATGCTCCCATCAATTTTTTTTTCTGGCAGACCAATTATTTTGAGTTCATCTTCTTTTTTCTTTTTTGGAGATAGGGTCTCATGAACTATTTGCCCAGGCTGGCTTTGAACTGCGATCCTCCTGATCTCTGCCTCCTGAATAGCTAGGATTACAGGCGTGAGCCACCGGTGCCGGGTGAGTTCATCTTTTAAGAAGACAGTTATAACTCTCTCCAGAGTGGGAAACTTCTACCCCATGGTAGTACTTAATCAGCAGATGATCTCCCAGTGCCACACTATGTCCAGCCCTATATATTCTTACTCATCCGAAAAAGGAGATAATAAATAATACTTCCATTGAAGATTGTTAGAAGCATTAGTGAAAAGTGACAAATGATGCAGCTGACTAAGAGTAGGTACTTAAAGAATATAAAATGTGGTTTTTCATTTCTAGAAGAAATTTCAAATACACACAAACTAACATAACAAACCTCCTTCTATCTATCACCCAGCTTCAACAGTTTTCAAGCCATGGCAGTGTTGCTCCACTTATCACCACCCACTTCCTGCCTCCTGTTTTGTTTAAAGGCAAATCCCAATAATCATATAATTTCATCTATAACTAGTTCATTGTGCATAAGGACTTTTTTTTAACATTTTCAAAATGGAACATAATATTTAATTTCTCAGTACCATTCAGTGTCCAGTCACTGTTTGAATTTCCAATTAAGACTTGCTTAACAATAATGTTTACAAAATTCTTCATATATGTCAAGCATTATGCCAAACAATTTATAACTGCCATTCAATTTAATCTTTATAAACTATGAATAAGGTAACATTATCATCCTACATTTTACGTCTGAACAAATTAAGGCTCAGAGATATTAAGGAGTTTGCCCTGACCACAGCCTTCAGAAGATGTAAAAAAATCTAGAAACAGGTTGTGGTGGCTTATGAATATAATCCCACTACTGGGGAGGCAGAGATTGGAAGGGTTGAAGTTTGAGGTCACCCATGGAAAAAGTTAGAGACCCAGTCTCAGTCAGTAAGTCAAGTGTGGTGGTGGATGCCTGTGATCCCAGATAGGGAGCAGGCCATAGGTAGGAGGATCATCTCTGTCAGAGGCTGACCCTGGGTAAGATCTTACCCAAAAAATATCTAAAAGCAAAAAAGGGCTGGGGCATGGCTCAAGTGGTAGAGAAACCTGCCTAGCAAGCTCCAAGCCCTGAGTTCAAACTCCAGTACCAAAACAAAAAAAAAATGCAGAAACAAAACCACAAGAACAAGTATGGGTTGCTGACTTACGTGATATGTTTAAAGGAGGGGTACATCTATCAGTGCTATAGAAGACGGGGAAAAATCTTCATGAGAACCCATCGTGCACACTGTTAAGATTTCCCATGCTCTGTAATGCATGGGATTTCCAAAAGGATGCCGTTGAGGAGGTATGTGCCAGAAATGTCAAGGGCTTACAAATGACAGCTTCATTTTTCAGTCATGCGGCTGCAGTATGTGTTACAACAAATAGATGGCAGCAATAGTAAATGTTTCTGATTCCATCCTTGCCTGTCCAGTCACAGCTCAGCCTTCTCGCTCAATTGCTCCAGTGTATTTCAGCAGAACTCCAACCATTCTAAAGGTGATTTTGGAAACACAGAGGAAATAAGAGTCCCTAAGAAAGAGTTTCTCAAATTATGTCTCACAGCCTCCTTATGTTATCCTTACCTGGAAGACTTGTTAAAATGATGCTTTTTTACAACTTAGTACAAGTATAGAATGTAAAATATCTACAATTTTTATATTTAGATTACATGTTGAAATAACACTTTGGATTTAATTTGTTAAAATGTATTACGTGTTTCTTTTTCTTCTCTTTTCCTCTCCCTATATATAATCTATTGGTCTTGTTGTGTTTGTTTTTGCTTTGTTTGAGGCACAGTCTAGCTATGCTGGCCTTGACCTCATGATCCTTCTACTGCAACCTCACAAGTAACTGGGATTACAGGTGTATACTCAGTTCACCTGCTTCTTTTTACTTTTTTAATTGTGCCTATGGGACCATTTAAAATTACTTATGTGGCTTACATATGCGTCTCACACTTGTGGCTACCATTATATTTCTTTTGGATATCTCTGTCCCAAAGGCTAGAGATATAGCATGTGATTCAAGCCTGGTCAACCAGAGCAACACATTCCCGTGACCACAAATTGGTTCAGGGATTTTGGACAGTTAGTGAATGGAACCTACTTTTATTCCCTTTAGATGTCCACCTAAGTGGATGTAGGAACTGGAGCCATTGTACTGTTTTGTCCTCACATACAGCTCTATGATGGAACAAACACTAAGGAATTAGAGCCAATTAAAGGAAAGAAATAGAATTATGGTGCTACTCAGTACTGGATGAAGCCATAGCTGCAGTTGGCTCTATTCCTAGACTTCTCAGTTACATAAGTTAACATACAGAGTGTGTGTGTGTGTGTGTGTGTGTGTGTAAGTAGTTTTCAGGGGGTCTTCTATCACCTGCAATAGAAAGATTCCTAATCAATAGACCTTGACATTAGTAATCCTTGAGAATAAATTTCAATTAAAAATAAAGGTCATTCAAGGGCTTGAAAACTAAGTAAAAAGGAAATGTAAATATGATGCTTGATGGTTAAAAAAAAGAGAGAAGTCAGAAGAAAGAGGAAATGATTTGAGGGAAGTGGGTTTTGGTTGGTTGGTTTGGTTTGAGGAGAACTGGAATATTCTCACTGCCCAGTTTTCCCTGGATTTGGAGTCAGAAAGTAGTAATGTTTCCTTATCACCCTCTCAAGATGGTAGTCTTTTGGAACTTTCCTTACCCTAGAAGGGGACTTCTGAAGTAACCCAAGCAACAAGGAATGAATTCTTGAACTATGCCAACAGAGTGGAAAGAAGACAGATTGAGAGGCAGTAAGAATGTGCAATTACAAAGGCTGGTGATTGACTAGAAGCAGAGGGAGAAAAGAGAAAGATGAAAATGACGCTCAGCTTCTTGACTTGTGATTCTTGGTTTGTGGTGTTGTCTTCAGCCTATAAGGGAGAATAGGAGAAGGGCAGCCAATGGGAACTGGGTGTGTGGTTTTAGACATCCTAGTTCATTTCTGTGCTCTCTTAGGGAGCAAGGATACCTCCTAACCTTTTCTTCCTCCTTTCTCTACCCTAAAGACTATTTCAAGCCTCCAGCCTCTGGAGATCTCCAGACTGGAACTGGACATATCTGTATGTTACAGGAAATCCCCCACCCTCTGAGGGCACCTTCAAGCTTTCTTCAGAAGTCAACCTCCACTCACAGCATCTCCAGAATAGGTACACTCTTATGGCACCTACAGTCTTTGTGAGTTTTTTCTCTGGAACTCCCATAGCACATTTCTTGGGAGTGGGGAATAAACCTCCTGGTGGACAGAAATGTAAACACACCACCACAAGTTCAGAACTCTTGTTTCCTACTCCATCGCAGACCACATCCACTTCTCTGGATCTTTCCTTATTACAGTGTAAGTGATGTAGAGGAAGTGGTAGGCGACATTAGTTTATGCTGTTCTGATCATGGCCTGGGCAAAGAATCTTACTATATTTTGGGGGGCTTTCTTCAGAATACTGGTTATAGAGGCTTTTTGTTTTTTTGCTTGGATTCCAGTCCCAGTGGGCTAGAATAAATGAGTGAAGCAAACTTGATGGAGCTGGGGAAAGAGGACTCCAGGCAGAAGGACCAGCAATGCAATAACCTAAGGTGGGAAAGTTCCCAGCATGTTTGAAGATCAGAAAGGGGCCATAAATCCCAAGGTCCTTAGCATGAGTTGTAAGGACCTTTTGGAAATGCCATCTATATTTGTTTTTTCCCCTTTTCACAAATGTATTTCCCACTCTCAGACTTTCAAACACCAGTTAACTATTACTTCCCAGGAAGCTGCCCCAAAACACAACAGCTTGCAAAACAATGACTATTTCTTACGGTTCTATGGGGAGAATGACTCAGCTTGGTGGCTCATCTATGCCTGTGGTATCATTCATTCAGCTGCATTCCTCTGGGAGTTTAGCTGGTGCTGAAGTGTCCAAGATGGCCTCCCTCCTGTATCTAGGGATTGTTTGCTGATAGCTGAAGTGTCTTGGTCCTTCCCCATGTGGCCTTTCTCTCCACATGGTCTCTCATCAGAATAGTCTAGCCCAAGTTTCTTCACATGACAACTGGCTTCTAAAAAGGTAGTAACTAAATATCCTAGCCTTAAAAATTGTACAAGATGCTATACCACTGCATTCTATCAAAATGCTCCATTGCATTCTATTAATAAACCAAGTCACATGGTCCCCCCAGAGTCATGTGGTAGAAGAAACAGACTCCATGTCTTCATGAAAATGATAATAATGAATTGTGTCCATCTTTAATCTATCACATTCTGGTAAAACCAGACAATTTACATTTTTATTTCCTAAATACCATGCTGCTTTGTGGCACATGCCTTCAGACATAGAGGTCCTTCTGTATGGAATGGCCTTTCTTTTTCCCTTCTATTACTTTATTATTATTCTTAAATTATTAAATTAGCTTGCAATTTCTGTTACACTCCTACAGCTCTAGCCATCAGATGTAATCAATGACCTTGGGCTGGACAGCTGTGTTCAGCAGAGGCAATTTCAGAAAGGACTGGCAGCTTTCCTAGTAGCAGTATGTTAGTCCTGAAGGGGCATCTAGACAGTACCTCATAGTGTCCATTGCACTCTACCATCTTTCCTTCCCTCACTTTCTACACTGTGTTGATAATCTGTTCTTCAAGACTTTTGGGAGGCTGCTGCCTCTGAACTCTAGCTTAGGTGCTGGAATGGCCACCCATTCCTGCCTGGGTTTTCAGATGCTTGTTGTGCCTCAACTCACTGCTTTCATTTGTCACAGGTAATCTCTAATCCATCCAGTGACCTTTGTTGTGCCTTTATGAAACTTTCCCTCTTCCCCAGATTGTCATCTGTCACTTGTCAACAGCCTCCAAACATTGAACACTGGCTGTCTGAGATACTACCTTTTGTTCCCTACCTTTAACCTTCAAGAGTCAATCCAATTTAGTGGGCTTGTCTGATTTCCTGGCTCTCTTTGTCTGAGTCAATAAGCCTACATATGAAGAGACATTCTAGTTCACTTATGATTACAGGAATACAAATAAAATAATTATGAAATATTTTTCATGGACCATAAAAGATTATTAAAGATTTAAAAGATTGACAAGAATCTTGAAAAAAAATAACACTGCTCTATTCTCATATACTGTGGTCTGGCTTTCCTGAAGAACAGTCTAACTTCAACATCTTTACCATCATGTAAATTACCCAGCAGTTAATTTTCTGGCCATTTATACTTACAAGATAATTACACCAGTATGAAAAGATTTATGAATAAAAATGTCCATTGCAATGTAATAGGGAAATTGGGAAGGCAAACTAAGTGTCTGTCAATTAGTAAGTAAATTAGGGAGCAAAGATACAATATTAGGCAAACATCAAAATAAGGAGTAGATTTATATTTATGTACATGGAAGATATCCATGATATTGCTAAATGAAAATATGGAGTTATAGAACATCATGCATACAGTGACCTACTTACACAGATAAGTATACATTCATGCACTGAAAGATATCTGAAAGGTTATATACCAAAATCTACTTTTAAAAAATTCAATCTGGAACAAAGATTTAACTATAATGCTGATTTGTTTTCACTCTGTCTTTTACTTTATCAACTCCACTAGGATAAAAGCTCTGAGCAAGCAAGGGCCTTGTCTACTCTATCCCAGGAGCCTAGAACAGTGCTTGGCATGGAATAGATAGTTGATAAACATTTACTGAACAAACAATGACAGAGCTAAATATCATGAATCTTTAGTTTTTCAGAATTTTTTTTTATCTTTTATAAGTTAAAGACTGCCCCAATCCTCACTGATCTCTACACTTCCACCTTTTCAATTTCTTCTTCTTTCAAGAAAAACAAATTAAATCAGATTGTCTTTGAATGGTTCCAAATGGAAAGCAAGAAGAGATACAGGGGACATCCAGGGTGCTTTACCACCCTTTCCATCTCCATTTGCCTTTTATGTAACTAGGAAAAAATTGAACTTCTGCAGAAAGAAAACTAAAGTCAAGAGTCAGGAAAAGGTCAGAGATTATAAATTAGATAAGGCAAAGCATAATGTAGTTTCATGTCTATTGATGAGCTCATATGCTCTAAAAATAGGATTGGTAAACATTCATCCAAAAAAGCAATTCTTCTCCTATTATTCTCCTAATACACACCTAAGTACAACAAAGCTATTACAGAAAACACAATGATGTTTTTAAAAGAAGAATCCTGAATTTTTTTATTTCTTCTGAGACAATTTTGACTGAAGGATATTCAAAACAAATTAGAAATTTATGGGGTTTTGTCCAATGAAAACTCAAGGATGGGCTTGGCTTAGGATACAGTGAGCCAACTTGCATGGCCAGACCCAGCCCATGTGGTTATTTTGCCAAAAATCCAAAGTAGAGATTCTTTTGAAAAATTCTTTTCAGTCTGTATTTCCAACAGCAACAATCACTGGACTAAGTAATGACTATCCTATTTCCATAATTCCTGAGTTACAAAATATGGTCTGATCTTCGGCTGTATTTTTCTTACACTTATCCCCCTTTCCTATTTACATCAGTTGTTTTGTTCCTGTAAATTTCCAAGGTGGAAATAGCTATGATAAAATGGAAATTAAAATTTACTTATTTAATATCACACTAAAGTCAGCTAGTACACAGCATGGTGGCTACAGCTTTTATTTAGGTCCAGTGATCATTCAACATTGTTAAATAGTTTCAAGATAATTCTTGCCTAAAATTATTGTAGCCATAGTTTTAGGTTGACCATTGTTTGAGCTGGTATTATGCTTATTCAAATAAATGAAAAAATTTGTTTAGTGGGGGCAAAGAAGTTTGATTTTCAGACAAAGAATTGAAACCATTTGATTTAGGCTAAAAAAAAATTAAAACAGTGATGAGTAAAAAGTATTTATTAAATGAAAAAAATCCTACAATATGTTTACATAATTTAAATTAATCCTTTTCAGATTTATCAGGGTAGTAAAAAAGTATTACAGTTTAGGGTGTCACTGGTAACTCACTCTTGAGATTAGATCTCATGACCACAAAATATTTGCACAGGTACACAGTAGATTTATTTACTTGACTGGGCATGGTAGTTTGGATCTAGAATGTCCTCCAAAGTCCCCTGTGTTAAAGGCTTAGTCCCTAGTTTGGCACTACTGGGAGGAGGGGCCTGGGAAGTCTGCCAGTCACTGGAGGCATGTCCTGAAAGGGCCCTGGCCCCTTTCTTTTTCTCTTTTTTGTGTCCTAGCCATGAGTTAAATGGTTTCATCTGCCATGCACTCCTGCCATTATGTGCTTTCCCCCTCCATCACCAGAGGCCTAAAAGCAGTAGGTCCATATTATAGACTGGCACCTCCAAAACTGTGAGCCAAAATAACCCTTTTCTCTTCCTATGTTGTTATCTCAGATACTTGATATAGTAACAGAAAGATGACTGACATATTAACTGTGACAGACTCTCTTCATAATCAATAGATTTGTGCCTTTGTCTCATAGCTTTACTAAATGAGCTAGTGGAAGAGCTATATGCCTTTACTGGATTCATTAGTTTTAAAGACACAGATATTCTCAGTACTATGAGTAAGAGTCTTTATGATCACAGAAAAAGTACCGGAGCAAATCAAAGTGAAAGAGATTCTAAATAAAATTGCACAAGAGAACCTCAAGCAAACCACCTCCATTTCCCCCAACAAGTTGGAGACACAACTGCCCTAAGATGTGTGGGTAATGTGCTTTATGTAGAAATGGGGAGTGGTGACAACTGGCCACAGAAATGGTTTAAATTGTCCCTGGGGTTTTAGACCTCTGTCTGATTACTGCCTCATCTGCAATGGTTATACAAACTCTCCTTTTCCTGTTGTGTCCTTCAAAAGGATGCAAATAATTCAGTGCCAGCATTTGGAATGTATTTATAAATGGGTGGAATGATTGAATCATGGAAGGTTATAGATGGAAAGATCCTTCATAGGTCATTTAACCTGATTCATTTCTTTTAAATTGAAGAAACTGAGGCTCAAAAACATGAAGTGACTTGCCAAAAGGTCTTAAAGCCAGTGAATTGGAGTCAGATCAAGAACTTATCTGCTCATTTCAAATGAACATATTGGTAGCATTGCTAGCTTGAACTGTGAAATCAGCATAAGGAAATTTTACAATGGCAAACATGACATATTTCAGAAACACTCTATATTTTACTCTTTAACTTCATGTGTCATTCTGCTATGTAGCTTGAGAATGTTTTTACATTACAGAATTCTCTTTAACAAAGTATTCAACTTTAGCATGGAGAGACAAGACTTTGAGGAGTCAAGACTTTGGGAATGTAGGCTACAGTGTGATAGGAAAAAAAAAGAGGGGACTGACCATGGTTGGCATGAACTATGTAGTGGAGCACCTCCTCATTCCCCTCTCTTGAATTCTTCATGTATCCAGCTTCCTCTCTTATCGAAAATTCTTGGTCTGGCCCCTGCCCCAAGATTCAGGCTCAGTTATTTTACCACTTGCTGAGCATTTCTACTTGCATAACCACATTTTAAAACCAATCTGTTCAGCAATTCTCAAACTATATCCACCATCATCCCCATCAAAATATATTCCATTTAACAACTTTACTTATGTGTTCCAAAAATGTCTCAAATGCAACTTACATATCCTAATCTTCTCCTTGGCCCTGCTGTGCCTCCTGTAAATCTCACTTGTCCCAGTGAAAGCAAATACCAACCCTCCAATTGCTTGAGCTCAAAACCTAGAAGACATTCTCGGTCCCTCCTTTCTTCTCTCTTCAGTCCTTCAGAAGATAAATGATAAATCTGGCTCCAAATGTATCTCAAATTTACTCAAAGTATCTCTTACAACAAAAGCTTCTTAAGTTTTCTTGTTTCCATTCTTGCCCCTTGCATTTCATTCACAAACCACCACCAAGAGTGACTTTCTTCAGACACGGATTAGATCAAGTTATTTCTCTGCATAAAATCCTCCCGTGACTTCCCACTGTGCTTAGAATGAAGTCACTAGCAAGCTGTTTAGTATGTTCCTCAATGATGCCACCACCTATTCCCCAAACTTAACTCAAGCCTCTCTTTCCTTCATTCATCACTCTCTCTTTGGTCCCATTTTACTTCCTTAAAATGCCAAGCTCATTACAGCCCTGGACCTTTGCATAGACTGTGACATCTACTGGAACTCTCTTTCCTGTCCATATTCCCGTGGCTGGCTCCTTCTCATCTTCAAGTCTTGGCTTAAATGGCACTTTCTCAAGGGATCTTTCCTTGACCACCCTTTATAAAATACACTAATACACTCTTTCAGCACCTTTTGTCTTTTGCAGCATTTGTGGTAATTCCTAATTACCACAAATTTCATTGTTTCCTTTCTGCCCTTCTCACTACACTGTATACTCCAAAAAGTCCAGGATCTTAGTCATCTTGCTTATCTTTTTATCTCTAACTCCTAGCATAGGGCCTGGAAGGAAGGAAGGAAGCACTCAGTAGATATGTGTTGAATGGGTGAATGGATGAACAACTACTTACTTCTCTGCTTCCTCCATCCCCACCCTAGGAGATTATAGATTCTCTGAGGTGGCAACTCTATCCTGTCATCAATTCTACTATTCCCAGAGCCTAGAGCTATGCCAGGCACCCATTGAATAATTAATAAATATTTTATAAATTAGAAGAAAATACAGGAGACCATTTCTGAGACTGTAAGAATCTGGGCTGAAAGTGATAGAAATTGAATTGGAAAGGTGGAAGGGAGAGCAGTGAACAGAGTTCACATGCCACCACTTGTCCCTGGGAAGACTCCTTTGCACTAGTCTCACCGTTCCTAGCACTTTTTGGTCCTAGCTTATAAGCACTCCCAGAAAATACCTGCTAATCTAAAAGTGCCAAAGCATGTCACAGCCGATTAAAAGTGTGCATAGAGTTTGTTCCTACTCTATTAAAAAAAAGATGTTTCTCTAAATATGTATAAAAAAGTTTAACAAACTCAATACACTTTTGCCAACTGCCTTTTAGGGAAAAAGACAGTGGTTGAAGGATGGAAGGAAAACCTACATTTTAATTGATTATTCTCTCATGTATTTGGGGGGGTTGTTTTTGTTTGCCATCTGCCATGTATTTTTTTCCAAAAAGCACAAGCTAATTTATTTAATTACTAAATATCCCCTTATGGATTGTGAGAGCTGTCAGATTCAAAATAGAGTTGCCCTTGTCAAACTGAAGGAGGGCTCTCAAGCATTTTGCCTGGAAACCAGAACTATCACAAGAAATTCAAGCTTAATGCATGAATCACACGAGAACAGGACAATGACAAGGACGGGACAAGGACAGCTAGCCTTATGTACAATCTCCAGAGCCTAGTTCATGACACAGCAGGCTATGATTTTATGACTGTTTTTCGTAGAAACTGCATCCACTCACCGATTAGAGCTCACAGGCTCTTGCATAAGGCCACAAGTGCCAATTACCTTTCTTTCAAAACATCTTATATAGCTTTTCTCTTTCCCCAATAAAACCCCAAACTTCTCCTTGTTCCTCAGACATACCAACAGGCACCCTGCCCATACATCTGTGTACCAGATTACAGTCATATTCTCTGTTTATTCCCAAATAAAAGTTCCTTTATTAGACATTCATCTCTATATTTTTCTTTGATGCTGGCAGATTACAGACTTCAATTCTTATAAAGCTAGAATAACTCATTCCTTCGTGATGAATTAAAATAATAATTGGTAGTGTGGTACTTTTCAGTTTCCAAAGCACTTTCAGACACATTATCTCATTACAATCTAAGGACATGCATATTAGTAGTAACCACATTTTATAAAAGAAGGAATGCCTCCAAGGTATATTGGGAACATCAAATGCTGGTCTGTCCTCTAAACCCAACTGCTTCTCTCTTCATTCAGTCACTTGCAAAGGACAACTTACTGTTTCAACTTCAAATTATACACATATATTATGAGAGCACCTATACATTATTGGAGAATATTAAGTATGTATATTATATATTATTATTGGAGTGTTGTCTATCCCTTTAAAACTATCAATAACTTTCAGGTTTCTTGGTACCCATTGAACATCAATAAAGGATTATTTTATTGTTGATTGTTGAAACTCAAGGCTTCTCTGTTTTATTGGAGAAAATAGAACTGTAATTTAACATTCTCCCCCTTCTGGTATGTATTGCTTTATTATTAGCTTTTGACTTTGTTGGTGAGAACTTTCCATGAGCTCAGTTCACAATCCTGGTGTCGTTCCCAGAAAATTGCTGCATCTTGTGTACTTTGTCATAGCTCTGGTGGTATCAGAGTAGTAAGAATGGACATTTGACAGTGGACTTTCAATCCTAATGATATAAAATAGGAGAGAGGGCATCTAGCCTTCTCCTCTTTCTTGCTAATCTAGGTCACTTGGCAGAGTTTTTGGATGAACTGAGCAGATAGCCCCTGCTACAACCAATAAGAAGAGGACCTCTTTCTTCCCTTTTCACCAGAGGTTCTCAGCCTATTTGCACATTGGAATACCTAGAGAGCTTTATTAAGAAAGCCACTAATGAGAATTTTGAATCCATCTGTTTGAGGTAGTACCTACACATTGACATTTTGAAAATACTGATGCAATTAATTTGAATTATCTGGGACTAGAATTAGCAGCTGACTTCCTCTGGATCTGTTAGGATGTCGGTTTTCCCTGAAGCAAACACACACATATACACATGCATCAGCCTGATCAAAGTGCTCTAATGGCCTCAGTCGTCTTGGCCAGCACCATCTCTCCCAGGCTCAATGACCCTGAGTTGTGACCTCCAGCTGAGACTGTGCTCAGACAACCTCTCCATAAAACACTAGCCCTACGTTTACCTTCCCAGTGTGCTTTCTGCATTATGGGAAAAGTCTCCAGATCTAGGCAAAAACTCATCTTTTTAATTTTCACAACAAGATACAAACTTTAACCACTGGCATGCTTGGAATTTAAACTCATTGGGTCTACTTTCAATCAATACCAATTTCTATACTTCAAAACCTGCTAAGGGATACAGCCTGGAACTGTCTGCTCTCCAGTGCCTGAAAAACATCAGACTGAAATCTTAATCAAGTCATGAGAATCAGCCATTTGGCTAGATTCTAAATGCTTCATCCCTGCATGGAGCCAACCCGAAGTACAATACCTGTGCTCTTACTTCAAGGTTCTACACAAAAGTCATTACAAGGGTAACATTGCATATTATGACCCTGGATTTTTATGGCAAATGAGTAAAAGGAATAGGTCATGAATATCAGTCCTCTGATTTTAAGTAAAACTACACCTGAAGACAGTGATTTCTGTTTTATTCAATCAGCAAACGTTTGTTAATCACTATTTTTGGACAGGTAGGTATTGACCATCCACAGATAAATCAGGGAAGTATCTATATTTCCAAGAATTAACAGACATGCAAAAAAAACTGGCATAAACAATCACAACACAATGAGCTGGGTACAAGAAAAGGGCTTAAAAGTCTACCCCCAAACTCCTAGACACCATAAACAGCTTCAGCAATGTAAAAGGATACAAAATCAACTTACAAAAATCAGTAGCTTTTCTGTACACCAACAATGAACAAACTGAGAAAGAATACAGGAAAACAATTCCATTTATGATAGCCTCAAAAAAATTAAATACTTAGGAATAAACTTAACAAAGGATGTGAATGACCTCTACAAGGAGAACTACAAACCACTGAAGAAAGAGATTGAGGAAGACTACAGAAGGTGGAAAGATCTCCCATGCTCATGGATTGGCAGACTCAGCATAGTAAAAATGTCTATACTACCAAAAGCAATTTACATGTTCAATGCAATTCCCATCAAAAGCCCAATGACTTTCATCACAGAGATTGAAAAATCTACCCTAAAATTCATTTGGAAACACAAGAGACCATGAATAGCCAAGGCAATACTCAGCAAAAAGAGCAATGCTGGAGGTATCACAATACCCAACTTCAAACTATAATTACAGAGCCATAGCAATAAAAACAGCAAGGTACTGGCACAAAAACAGATATGAAGACCAGTGGAACAGAGTAGAGGACCCAGATGTGTATGCACACAGCTACACCCTCCTTATTTTTGACAAACGTCCCAAAAACATATGATGGAAAATAGCCTCTTCAACAAATGTTGCTGGGAAAAGTGGTTATCTATCTGCAGAACACTGAAATTAGATCCATGCCTGTCACCCTGTACCCGTATAAATTCAAAGTGGATTAAGGACTTTACTATCAGACCTGAAACCTTGCAGTTAGTACACGAATGGTCAGGGAATACTCGGGAAACAATAGGTGTAGACAAGAACTTCCTCAGTAGAACTCTAGCAGCCCAGCAACTAAGAGAAAGGATAGACAAATGGGATCACGTGAAATTAAAAAGCTTCTGCACAACAAAAGAAATGGTCTGTAAAGTGAAGAGACCACCCACAGAGTGGAGAAAATCTTCACTAGCTATATATCAAATGACTTATAACCAGAATATATAGGAAGCTCAAAACACCAAACTGCCCCAAAATCAATGAACCAATAAAGAAGTGGGCAACTGAATTAACAAAACTTTTTTCAAAGGACGAAGTCCAAATGGCCAAAAACACATGAAGAATGCTAACCATCCCTGGCCATAAAGGAAATGCAAATCAAAACCACACTAAGATTCTACCTCACCCCTGTTAGAATAGCCATCATCAAAACCACCACTAACAACAGGTGTTAGTGAGGATGTGGGGAAAAAGGAACCCTAATCCACTGCTGGTGGGAATGCAAGCTGGTGCAACCACTCTGGAAAAAAATTTGGAGACTTCTTAAAAAGCTAAACATAGACCTGTTATATGATCCAACAATACCACTTCTAGGGATGTACCACAGGAATGTGACTCAAGTTATTACAAAGGCACCTGCACACCCATGTTTATTGTGGCACTATTCACAATAGCCAAACTATGGAAACAGCCAAGATGTCCCACTACTGATGAATGGATTAAGAAAAATGTGGTTTTTATACACAATGGAATTTTACTCAGCCACAAAAAAGGATGAAATTTTGTCATTAGCAAGTAAATGGATGGAACTGGAGAACATCATCTTAAGTGAAGTTAGTCAGGCTCAGAAGGCCAAAAATCGCATGTTCTCCCTCATATGCGGATTATAAACCTAAAATAAATTCAGTAATATTATTGGACATGGGTCACACACTGAGGGGAGAATGTGCACAGGAATAATAGGGAAAGGGAAGGAAACCTAAAAGTTGAACTTGGTTGATGTACACTCTGTAAAGGAACGAATATAGTAATCTTAAACTGGCAGAGTCTACTATGGGAAGGGGACAAGGAAGTAGTGAAGAGGTCTGGTAGAGATGAAACAATGTGGGTTGTAATACACAAGTGCATGGAAGCAACGCTAGGAATCTCTCTGTATAGCTATCTTTATCTCAAACCCACAAAAACGCTATGTCTTTTTTAATATCGCCCATGTTTTCTCTTCAACAAAATCAGAGAACAAGAGGGCAGAACAGGTTCTGCCCAGAAGAGGGAGGGGTGGGGGAGGTGGACCAAACAATGTATATACATGTGAGCAAATGTAAAAACAATAAAATAAAAATATAGAATATAATAAAGAAAAGGGTTTAGTACAAAGTGCACAGAGGAGGATCAATTCTAACTTGGCCCAGGCAATCAGAGAAGGAGGCCGGAAAAGGTGAGAAGGGGTGAAGTAGGAGGCATGGCTTCTCTGGGCTGAAGGTTCACATTTAAATTTTAGAAAAGGTAATTGTGGAAACAACAGGAGGTGGATTTATTTAACAAACACATTGACTAACACCCACCATGACCCAAGCACTGTTCTAAGTGTTCACATACATCACTTGATCCCCGTAACAACTCTCTGAGGTAGGAGTCATTATCATCCCTGATTTACACATGAGGAAATAAGTACACAGAGATTATGCAACTTGATTGAGGTTATATGGCTGTTAAGGAGCAAAGCCAAGATTTAGAAGCAGACGGTTTGGCCCCAGAGTTCGTACGCATTGCCATTATGTTATACTGCCTCAGGGAGAGAGATCAACAGAGAGGCTGGCGGCCAGTTGCAAGACTTATGTAACAGTTATGCAGACTATTACACAAGTAGTAGTCTAGCAGAAATAGATATGATGTATTTAGGAAGTGGGAACAACAGAAAAGTTGACCGATGTTCATGCCTTGATTTTTAGCTTGAATTACTAAGCTTCTAACTGAGTTTAGGAGTGCTTAGAGGTGCATACTTCAGACCAAAAGGAAGAGAAAGGGGAAATGACATTTACAAGGCAACATTCATGTTCTAGGCACTCTACATTGTTATCTTTCTAAATTCTTACACTCTAAGAGGTAGATATTATGTATGAGAAAACTGAGGTTCAGAGAGGTTACATAAGATCACACAGCCTAATTGGGCATTTATAGGTTTGGGCTGCTGGGCAACCTAAGAACACCCTGGTTTTGTTTGGGAGAATCACATCCCTTCCGTTGCTTGTGGTCTTGATGGGAACATAATTCCATGTTCCTGCTTCAAATAAGAGTCCAGTCTCATTTGTCTTTCTGGGTATTGGCATAGTTAAGAGGCATATGGGCTGGCCAGAGCTGGTTTGCATTGCTTGCAACCAAAAATTCAAACTGAGACCCATAGTCAGTAGTAAAGCCCAAATTCAAATCCCAGTCTATCCTGTTCCACCACATCACACAGATCCTATAGTTTCTGCCCCCAGAATGTGTGTACAAGGTGTTTACCAGAGGCTCAGTAAGAGAGCCTTTCTACAAACCATGAGATGCCTAGTCCAGGGTAATTGAAGGTCTTTGTCAGGCAATCAAATGAAATCAGGTTTGTGAGGTATAACTTACATACAAAATTATGCTGTATCGTGAACCGGTTCTATGACTTTGTTTGTTTTGCCAGTACTGGGGTTTGAACTCAGGGTCTCTTGCTTGCTAGGCAGATGCTCTACTGCTTGTGCCATGCCTCATGCCCCAGTTCTATGATTTTTGTCAAACATATACAGTCAACAAATTGCCGTCAAAAATAAGCTATAGAATGGTTCCATCACTCAGAGTTCCCTTGTATTCCTCTCTTGTCAATTCTTACTACTTCTGCCCCAACCCCTGCCTGGTTTTTTTATCCCTATTATTTTGCCTTTTCCAGAATGCCATGTAAGTGGAATTTTACACTGCGCAGTCTTTTGAGTATGATGTCTTTAACTCAGCATAATGTAATTGAGAGTAGTACATGTGGTTCCACAATCATTAGACCATTTGTCTCATAAATCTTCCTGAGTGTTAAATTTGTTGTCACATAGTCAATAGCTACTTACAAGGCTAGGCACTGTTCCAGGTATTGGAGATACAGCAGTGACTGAAAGAACCTGAGTCCCTGCCTTCCGTGAGTTGATATTCTAACGTTAGGGTCGGGGGCACACAGGCAATAAACACATAAACAGAATTTTTAGAATAATTTAATTTCAAGAACTTGTAAGTGCCAGAAGCAGTTATATTAGGATAATGGGAGAGACTGGAGGTGGGCCAACCATTCACCTCCTTTCCACTTTGTGTTATGATATCAAATAAGGACACAAGCGCCAAATTCTGTATGCACTCACTAAATTAACTAAATTCAAAGAGCTGTAATACGTTGGTAAAAAGGGCAGAAAAACATTCATTGCCATTGTTGTACCTGGTCAAGGTGACACTTCTGAATTCTTTGACTTAGTGATGGGAAACATTCTAAGGTTGAGTCAAAAATATGACGAGTCTTTAACCAGAGTAAACTATTACAAATTCATGCTTTCCTTTGGCCCTCCGCTTTCCTCTCCTACATCTTCCATTCTATGCAGACATGACAGCCCATGGGGAAGACCCGTGATGCTGTGCTCCGAGATTATCATTTTGATCATCTGACTACCACTGTTTCCAGCCAAGACCAGCCTTCCCTGTAAACACTGATCTGCTCAGAGGATATGAAGGATACATCTTAATGAAGTGCTCTGTTCAAAGGATTCGAGGACCTTGTTTGTTTTGAAACAAGTAACCAGCCTTCTCCAACCACATATTTCTGCCCTCACAGGACAGCCAGCAGAAAGTGAATGCTCAAGAACAGTCGATGACCTGGGCAAGTTCCCTGCTGTTGTCCTGCTCCCAGCCTTTCTCTGGTTTTTGTTTATGCTTTGTTTTTATTCACTTGTCCGGTTGTTTTACAGTTTAGGGCCTTGCATATATCAGGCAGGCTTTCTATCACTGAGCTACATCCCTACTTATTTTGTTTTTAAGATGAGTGTCTGCCTGATCCACTTTACCTTCAGTCTGTGCAGTAGGGTCATATATACTGCAAGTGTTGGACAGAGTCGATCCAGAACAGTTATCTTCTCTTCATTCACTCAGCCAGGAAGCACTAAGGGGAGAATGAGAATGGGGCAGACCAGGATTGGCCACAGGCTCCTCTTTTTCTCACCATGAGCCTGCTCCAGGGGTGGTGGCTGGCCAAGGCCCTGGAAAAATCTCTGGGGGTTTAGAAAGACCCCAGAAAAAAGACGACTCTGAGAAGAAAGCATATAGACAGTCAGGAGTAGAAGAATGGAATAGCTTTCTGTATTCCTTCACATACGTGGACAAGAGAATTCCCTCCGTGTCCCTGGCTCTTCTTCCCAAACCATAAAAACAAGTATGGTCCACTGTAAGACTGTCCGCAACACAAGCTTCATTTCTTTTGAAAATGCTTCACACTTCAAGAAACTTCTTTTTGAACAACAAAAAGGAAATTACTAGCAACTAACAATTACTGCACTGTAAGCATTTTATACACATTAATGTCTATGGAGAATAAGCGTTGAACACAGGAGACATATTCAGATACCTTAAAAGCAACTGAGGCCAATAGGAAAAGGGGACCAGGAACTAGAGAAAAGATTAGATCAAAAAGAATTAACCTAGAAGGTAACACACACGCACAGGAAATTAATGTGAGTCAATGCCCTGTATAGCTATCCTTATCTCAACCAGCAAAAGCCTTGTTCCTTTCTATTATTGCTTATACTCTCTCTACAACAAAATTAGAAATAAGGGCAAAATAGTTTCTGCTGGGTATTGAGGGGGTGGGGGGGAGAAGGAGGTGGCGGAGTGGGTGGTAGGGAGGGGGTGGGGGCAGGGGGGAGAAATGACCCAAGCCTTGTATGCACATATGAATAATAAATAAATAAATAAAAATAATAAAGTATCTGCTTTAGTTTCTCTGTGTTGAGGGCAACAAATGCTAGCTAGTTTTTTAGGTGTCTTACCTATCCTCACCCCTCCCTTGTGTGCTCTCACTTTATCATGTGCTCATAGTCCAATCCCCTTGTTGTGTCTGCCCTTGATCTAATGTCCACATATGAGGGAGAACATATGATTTTTGGTCTTTTGGGCCAGGCTAACCTCACTCAGAATGATGTTCTCCAATTCCATCCATTTACCAGCGAATGATAACATTTCATTCTTCACAATGTTTCTTAAGGCAATATATACTTAAGAGTGGAATTTCAAGACTTAGAAAATGTGTATCTTCCACTTGATAAGATAGTGTCAAACTGCTGGGAAATGCCTACCTATTTACAATTACAACAGTAGTACAAAAATTACTGCTGCTCCATATCTTCATTCTTCTTCATGGCTGCATAAAATTCCATTGTGTATAGATACCACATTTTCTTAATCCATTCATCAGTAGTGGGGCATCTTGGCTGTTTCCATAACTTGGCTATTGTGAATAGTGCTGCAATAAACATGGGTGTGTAGGTTCCTCTGGAGTAACCTGAGTTGCATTCTTTTGGGTATATCCCTAGGAGTAGGATTGCTGGATCATATGGTAGATCTATGTCTAGATTTTTAAGAAGCCTCCAAATTTTTTTCCAGAGTGGTTGTACTAGTTTACATTCCCATCAGCAGTGTAAGAGGGTTCCTTTTTACCCTGCATCCTCGCCAACACCTGTTGTTGGTGGTGTTGCTGATCATGGCTATTCTAACAGGGTTGAGGTGGAATCTTAGTGTGGTTTAAATTTGCATTTCCTTTATTGCTAGAGATGGTGAGCATTTTTTCATGTGTTTTTTGGCCATTTGAATTTCTTCTTTTGAGAAAGTTCTGTTTAGTTCACTTGCCCATTTCTTTATTGGTTCATTAATTTTGGGAGAATTTAGTTTTTTAAGTTCCCTATATATTCTGGTTATCAGTTCTTTGTCTGATGTGTGGCTGTTCTATGTCTTTTTTTAAAATTCCACATATGAGAGAAAGCATGATAGTTGTCTTTTTAAATCTGGTTTATTTCACTTGACATGATCTCTAGTTCCACCCATTTTCCTACAAGTGACATGTAAGGACAGCTTATTAATCGACTGTACGCTGGAGCTTTGATTAGGAGGAATCTTGAAGGACAAATAGAAACTGGCCATGTATATCAGTCACAGCCTTAATTGCAAGTGATGACAACACATTATGGCCATTTTAAGCCCACAAAGAATGCGTGAAGAGGAAATTGGGTGGCCGAATGGGAGAGTGGTGCCAGTGTGCTGAGGATGCAGTTGATGGCATGACATCTCAGACTGCCCCCAAAGCCACACATTGTTGACCCCTCCCCCATCAGGGCCAGGAGGAAAGCTTCCCTGCGTCCTTCTTGGTATCAGTAGATAAAGGTAGTTGATGAGCCACACCTAGGTTAGTTACCTGCCCACCTCTTAGCCACCAGAGTAGCTGGCAAATTGAGTATTGGGTCTTGTACGCTACTGTTCAGGAGGCAGTTGCTTCTCCCAGTAAGACTCATGAGGTGAGGAATGTCCTCACACTAGGAGGAAGGCTCAGAGGTTGTGAGTCAAAATGGCAATGTGTTCTGCACAGGTGGAGCAAGGAGGGAGGGGATGGGGCAGAGAGGGAGCATGTGCAAAGGCCTGAGCGCGGGCATCAGATGGATCAGGCTAGGGATTCACTGCAACTGCAGCCTGGAGCTTGAGGGGGAGATGCCTAAGGATGAAGCAGGAATGTGGCCAGAGTGTAGACCAAGGGAAACCTTGCATATGTTCTGCCTGCTGAGTACTCCAGTCTTCATATTGTGGATAAAGGTGTGATAAAATATAAAGTTTGGAGGTGGGGGCAGGGTAACCGAGGTGGGATGGTGGCTGACAAGGAAGATCAGGGTTTTGAAATTTGAGCTGTGTGCTCCCAATTTTTACCATAAAATACCTTCCCTATGGTGCTGGGATGGGATGTTTTTGAATGTTGGTGTCATCTTGCCAGCCTTCACTTCCCATTCTGCTTCTTTGGGTCTTAAATTAGATGTGCCTTTCCCAGACTGCAGGCATCACAGGATTTGACTCTAGGATGTAAGGTCTGTATTTGAGGGAAATGTAGACATAGGCAGGTGAAACTGGCTAGGATTGCAGGAATCTATTTGTTTAGAGCCAGCACGGGTAAACTCAGCTACAGCTACATTTTCACAATGATATGAACATTGCACTAAATCACGAGGGCAAGTGCTAAAAATAGACATCTGTTTGGAATCCTAATCCATGGGAGAAAAGTACAAAATGGAGATGTTGTCCGTAGATGTCACAGAGCACAATGAGGTGTGGTGATAGTTTGGTTAATTCTCAGCTGATGTTCTGATGGAATTTGTATGAGTAGGAAAGGAATTTCCTGACACTTAGAGAGTTGAAACTGGCTCTTGGGCCAGGAAAAACAATGACAATGAAGACTGTGCAGGATTGGCCGTGTTCTAGGGCAGGCAGAGGAGCCACTGCAGCCACCAATAGAGCTGTCATAAGTACTAATAGGAAAAGGCACAGGGGAAATCTCATTTCTGCCTTCATGAGGAAAAGAAAGAACTAAGTAATGCAGATTCAGTTCACCTTGCCTTTCCAATCCACCACCTCCCCCGTACATTTCCCACTATGCCTGCCCACAGAATGGATAACTGCAGAATCTCTGTACAATAGTCCCTAGTCCCTAGTTCAAGAGGAGGTATTATGCAGGGGTACAAGGTTGATGGGCATAGGCCTGAGAACATCCCCAACCCAATGACAAGCCCAGCCCATCCATCAACACATTTGTGAATGTCTGGAATTCCTCAGAGTGACAGATAAGAGCCTCACAATAAGTGAGTGTAGTTCTTATTCAGGCCTGGATAGCTAAGGATGCCAGGGGTAGAGTAATTTTGAGTTTAGAAAATACTTTGTGAGGTCTCACAAATACTTATAGTGAAAACACTATGGATAGCTACCTTAATACATGTTTCTATAGGGGTTTATAGTGTATGAATTTTTTACAGGATTTAAAAAAATTTAAACAAGAATTTTAAAATAGTGAGTTGAGACTTCCCTGCACTGCCTATAGCACTGATGAATTACCTGGTTAGCCAATGAGTCTAGCTGAGATTTCAGAATGCAATTTGGGGGAGGCAGGGAGTGAATCAACTGGGTCCTTATGAAAACCCCATTCACCAGATAAATGCTGGGTGTGCACTTAAATGCATTTGTTAAGGGGCGGGGGCGGCAGTAAGGTGAAAAAATTCATTGGAATCTCTGCTCCTCATCTTTTGAGCATAGGATACAGTAGGGTTTTGGGAATCTCAGTCTGTCAAAACACAGCACAATGACCTTGGGAGAATATGGTTGATGGCATATTTATGCAGCCACAGTTTTGTAGACACAGGCACAGCCACATGATCAGAGGGTCCCTCTTGCCCTCCCACATCCTCTCATTCTGGAACATTCTGGCTGAGCCAGAATGTGGTTTAGGACAGTTTAGAGATCAAGTCATCTCTGGACACTTTTCTTTTTTTTTTTTTTTTTTTTTCATTTTTCATTTATTATTCATATGTGCATACAAGGCTTGGTTTATTTCTCCCCCCTGCCCCCACCCCCTCCCCACTTTTCTACATTATGTAATTTTTATAAAAAATGTTTTACTTTGTATTGTGTGTTTTATAGTGAACACCTCAAGAAAGAAAATAATTACAATGACTTCAAAATGCAATTTCTAGACTCAATAAATATCCTTTATAATTACAACCTTAATTACAATCTAGTGACATTATTAATTCTAAGTCAACAAATAAACTAACTATATATACTTTAAATCTTAGGGGTGGGGTATCATTTAGTCACTTTGCCACCATGTTTTTGTAAAAACAAAATGATTCACAAGTGTTTTGATCTTGCATTGGCAAGAATGAAATGAGACAACAGAGGCTAACAACTTATGCTGAGTCTCAACAGCAACGCTCCTAACACCATAATTCACAGTAACCACAGGGTAGAAGCAAACCAAATGTCCATCAGTGAGTGAATGGATAAACAAAATGTGATATACACATACAGTGAAATATTATTCAGCCTTAAAAAGGAATGAAATTCTGACATATTCTACAACTTGGATGAACCTTGACATTAGCCAGGCACAAAGGAACAATTTGTGTGAATCCACCTCCTTCTTAGTGGTCAGAGTCTGGATGAAGGAAAGTGGAGAAAATGGAGAGTTACTGTTTAATGGGTAGTTTGTGTTTGGGATGATGGGAAACTTTAGGACATGGAGAAAGTTTCATAACCACTTCAGTGGTCCTTAACACCACTGAAAATGAATATTCAAAATGGTTGATATGGTAAATATCATGTATATTTTACCACAATTCAAAAACAAAACAGAACAAACCCTCCTCAGGAATAAAGGTTCCCACCCACTGGCCCTTTCTCTGCTGCACCAGACCACCTGCTTCCTCCTAAGCCAAGATCTTTAATTTGTTCTCGCTCTTCCCTCTTTCTATACTTTTAACCTATACTTCACATAATTGGTTCCTTCTTGACAGTCAGATGTCAACTCGAGTTTCTCCTTCTCCTGTAGGTATCACTTTATCCTCATAATTATTTATTAATGGTCCATCTATCTCACCTCACTGGAATGCAAGCTTCCTAGGACGTTCCATCCATTTTATTCCCCTGTACTTACTATGATCTCACCCTAAGTCACTGCTTAATCAACACTTGCTGATTGAATGGCTGGAAGAATGACTCTGGACTTCAAGCATCACTGTATGTGTTCTGTAAATAGACCTTATTTAAAGTCAAGAACACAGACTCAGGGCTGTGTCTCTATTTTCTTAAATATGTGTCTTTATACTTTTTTCCTCCTCCTCATCTTCCCCTCCCAATTTTTCCAGTCCTAATCCAGTTTAACATCATTTTAGTGAGTAATACTGAATCTCTCTGTGCAGACCTCACCCAATGTTAAAGTTCATTTGGTCCACACCTGCTCAACTTGCCCTGCCCATACTGAGTTTTCAGAGGGGGAAGTGATTTGAAAGGTAGCAAAGTCAAACATCCCAGTCCTTGGGGCCTCTTGGGATGATTCCAGATAGGAATAATGAAACAGCAATTCTTCCTGCATGGGTACATTTGATTACAGTCATCAGCTGGAACAAGGCTCACTCCTTGCTGGGATATGAGGATAGGATGGAATCCTTGTCTCTGTTTGAGCTCATGTTCTCACCCAGTGAGGTCTTCCATGCTGACCTGCTCACACTCCCAGAGCAGTATCTTGCCAAGCACAGGGCTCCATTGCCCACAGGTGCACCCCAGATCTGGGGACTGGCGGTGAAAAACCTGGGGTTTCCAAAGACCTGTGCTCCTCGGAAACATTTGCGCTAAACAAGCCTAGGGTTAGCATTTAATGAAAAGCAGCTCCATTTGCCAGCAACTAATATTTCCAAGGACCACAGTCCTCAGGTGCCCCATGGAAGACCAAAGACAGATCTGATGTTCCACCGGTGATAAGCTACAGGTGAGGTCAGTGAGGAACAACATGCATTTCTTACAGTATGTCCTTTTGTGACATAGGGGTTTTACTTGAGCTCACTGAATTTACGTATGATCTTCATTCAGTTCTGTTTTTTTTTAACTATTTTATTTTTTATTTGTTTTTGGCAGTACTAAGGATTGAACTCAGGGCCTGGGCAAGTGCTTTACCACATGAGCCATGTCCCAGTCCATTCACTCAGCTCTTTTCAGGCTACAAATCATCTCTAGCCAGTCATCATGCAAATGCAGGGATATCAGAGAAACTATGAATTTAAATGCATCTTCACTGGAAAAACTATTCAAGGTACAAATTGGAGGAAGGATTTGGCAATAATTTCTTTATTTTTACTTTTTAGCAAACTAAAAGAATGACACAAGTGAATAAAAAAACATGACTTGGATGATTTGGGAACTCAGAGTCTTCTGAATGCTAGGCAGGCACTCTACCATATCAACCACACTTCCAGCCCTTTTTGCTTTAGTTGTTTTTCAGATAGGGGCTTGCATTTTTGCTGGGGGCCAGCCTCAGACTTCATATGTCTCCTTCTACATATGTCTCCTGTCCAGCGAGGATTACAGACATATGCCACCATACTCAGCTTGTTTTGTGGGGGGGTGGTCTTACTAACTTTTTGCCAGGGCTGGACTAAAACCATGATCTTCCCAATTTCTGCTTGCTGAGTAACTGGGAATATAGGTATCAGCCATCATGTCCAACTGTTTTGGATGATTTTACTCTAAGATGGAGGATTACTTAATGGGTTTACTCATATATGTCCCTTCCCATAATTACAACCTAACTTCTCTTCCTCTTTGATTTGTCCATGGATCAGGCTACCATAACTACGTAAAGAAGTTGGAACTCCTTTGAAGTTTTGCTAAAGCAGTTAAAGGGAGGAAGGCAATCAAATATTTTGAAAGTTAAAGTGTTGCTCATAGCTCCTCAATGACTTTGATGAGTCTTCTCTAGTCTGCCATCTGGGGAATTACACTCTTTAGCTCTAGTCGGCCAATGCCCCACATATACCAATGGAACACCCCACTGTTCCTCTCACAGTTTTTAAAAAATAGCACATGTAGCCAGAACAGTGGTGCACACCTAAAATCCCAGCACTTGGAAGGCAAGGGTAGGAGGATCTTGAGTTCAAGGCCAGCCTGGCTGCACAGTGAAATTCTCTCTCTCTCTCTCTCTCTCTCTCTCGCTCTCTCTCTCTCTCTCTGTCTCTCTCAAGCATGTGCAGAGAGAGAGGTGTGTGCAGAAATGATACAGGGAGTAAGTAGGTATGTCTATGCCTATACCATGATGGGATTCTGCATGACAGAAGTTTCTACCTTGCTCTGGGAAGACATACAGAAAACAAGATGAATCATTTCTGAGTTTTTCATAGTTTGATTTGAGTGGCCATTTTGTTTGTTCTTCAAGCATTATTTAAAGTGAGTATTTTAAGTATTCCAATCATTGGGTTATTTAAATGAGATAAATAAGAGTAAACATACTCTAATTTATAAGAGTAATTATTTCTCTTTTAAGAGTTGTGGAGTAAAATAGCAATTAATTATGGATACTTGGTACTATTCTCATTTTTGGATTAATACATTTTGGCTTATACTGTGCACACATATATATAATCTATCTATCTATATATATGCACATATATAATTATGCTGCAAAGAGACTTTGTAGATGTTTAGATGTGATTAAGGTTAAAGACCTTGAGAGGAGGAGGTTATCTTGTTTATTATCTTGATGGGCCCAATTAAATGAGACAAATCCTTAGAAATGAAGTGAAGCCACAGAAAAGTGGGTCAGAGAATACAATGTGAGAAGGACTTGCCCTGCCAGGAAAATCAAGAAAGGGGCCACAAATCAAGAAATGTGGACTCTCTGTTCCTCCCCATTCGACAGACAGCCACATCTTCTCATGCGGTGCCAGCCACATCCCTGAACACGACAGAGAAGATCAGAGTGAAAGGATTTTGGTGAATTGGGTACCTGGTCATCAGGACTGCTTTCACCTCTGGCAAAGTGGGTATTGTCACCATCAATGACCCATTCATGGACCTCAACTACATGGTCTACATATTTCAGTATGATTCCATGTTCAATGGCACAGTGAAGGCTGAGAATGGGAAGCTTGTCATTAATGGGAAGGTTACTTCCATCTTCCAGAAGCGAGATCCTATCAATATCAATGGGGTGACACTGGTGTTGAGTATGTTGTGGAGTTCACTGGTTTCTTTAATACGTGGAGAAGGCTGAGGCTCACTTGAGGGGTAGAGCCAAAAGGGTCATAATCTCTGCCCTTCTGCTGATGCCCCCATGTTTGTGATGGGTGTGAACCATGAGAAGTACGACAACTCCCTGAAGACCGTCAGCAATGCCTCCTGCACCAACTGCTTAGCCCCCCTGGCCAAGGTCATCATCCATACAACTTTGACATCATGGAAGAACTCATAACCACAGTCCATGCCATCACTGCCACCCAGAAGACTGTGGACAGCCCCTCTGGTAAACTGTGGCATGATGGCCGTGGGGCTGCCCAAAACATTATCCCTGCCTCCACCACTGGCACTGCCAAGGCTGTGGGCAAGGTCATCCCAGAGCCAAGTGGGAAACTCACTGGCATGGCCTTCTGTGCACCCACTCACAATGTTTCAGTGATGGATCTGACCCGCCAGGAGAAAGAGGCCAAACATGATAACATCAAGAAGGTGGTGAAGCAGGAGTCAGAGGGCCCCCTAAAGGGCATCCCAGGCTACACCAAAGACCAGGTTGTTTCCTGTGACTTCAACAGTGACACCCACTCTTCTACCTTTGATGCTGGGGCTGGTATTGCCCTCAATGATCACTTTGTCAAGCTCATTTCCTGGTATGACAACAAATTTGGCTACAGCAACAGGGTGGTGGACCTTATGGCACACATGGCCTCCAAGGAGTAATAAGCCCTGGAACACCCACCCCAGCAAGAACTCTAGAGGAAGAGAGAGGCCTTCAACTGCTGGGAGTCCCTGCCCCCACTCAGTGCCTCAACACACTGAGAATCTCCCCTCCTCACAGTTTCCATCTCAGACCCCCCGATAAAGGGGAGGGGCTTAGAGTCCTTCCATCAGTACCATCAATAAAGTTCACTGCACCCAGCAAAAAAAAAAAAAAAATGTGGGCAGCTTCCAGAAACAGGAAAAAGCAGGAGAACAGATTGTCCCCTGCAGACTCCAGAAGGAACACAGTCCTGTTGACACAGGGCAGCTGATTTTATTTGTTTATTGAGACAAGGTCACCTTATGTAGCCCAGGCTGGCCTTGAGCTTGCAATCCTCCTGCCTCCTGCCTCAGCCTTCCTGGGATTGTAGCTGCGCACCACCATGCCCAGTTGGGTCTGTTGATTTTAATGCAGTAAGATCTATGCCAAACTTCTGAATATAAAAACTGTAAGTAATAAAATCATGTTGCTCTAAACCACTAAGTTTGTGGTAATTTGCACACTATAGAACACTAATATAGCTGACACTTTCAGTAATGGTATTTCAGATATCTTCAGCTGTCAAAATGGAGGAACAAGTGGAAGATGTATAAAAAGATTTTAATGGTACAAAAGAAGAAATTCTCTCTAGTCTCTATATGAGCCAATTTAAAATTTAGTCTTCCCTTCTCCTTATGTCTACAGATGAATACAATTAACATAATTATCACTAAATCAGCTCTTTCTTATACTGTGCACATGTACTGAGCACTACAAACATTATCTCAGTCACAGTCAATTCTTATATTAAGTCCCAGGAAGAAACAGCCTTTAAAGGTGAAGAAATTGAACCAACATGACCCTGTTAGAGATGGGCGGAACCAGAATGAGACCCAGGTTTCTCTGACCTCCAAACTCATCTTGTGAACACAGACCATAACTCTGGTTCATCCAGTTTTCCATGTAGTTCTGTCTGTTTCCTCGGACCTCATCATTATCATGAGGGCAACAGAACAAGTGGCTCTAGAGATGTTCTGCAGGGCAAGAATTCCTCTTGGATTTTCCAGAGCTTCTCTGCTAACTTAAAATATTCTTTTTGTCAGCCAGGTTTGTGGTGTATGCCTTTAATTCCAGCTATTCAGGAGGTGGAAGCGGAGGTGGGAGGATCTGGAGTTCAAGGCTAGCTCAGGCAAAAGTAATGGAAAGACCCTGTCTCAAAAAAAAAAAAAAAAAAGCAAAAACTCTGAGTTCAAACACCAATTCCACAAAAAACAAAAACCAAAAAAAGAACAAAAGTTCTGGAGGTATGGCTCAAGTGGTAGAGCATTTGCCTGGAAAGCTTGATATCCTGAGTTCAATCCCCAGCACCGTAAAAACAAAAACAAAAATAAACAACAACAAAAAAAACCCCTCTGTCTTCAGACCAAACATCAAAATATCCCACAAATTCTGTTTCCTCAAATGAAAAGTGAATAAATACCATAATAAAATATACTGGAGCTTTGGGAGCTCCCCAAAGCATGTATCAAATAATATTTCCTCATTTGTATTTAGAAAATATTGTCCAAGTATCACTGTGTCATATGGCCTCTTAGGAAAGTCATGGCAATTTGATGTCTATTGCATCCATTAAATTCCACTCTACCCAAATAAGCTGCTTATGCATTAATATCCATTATTACACTGCATGTGAAGAGGGGATTGAGCCATGCTCCTGTTTGATTGACAGGGCACCTCAAACTGGATGCCATCTCCACAGAGACACACAGTTTAGGAGCTCATTCCCTACCATAGGACAGTCTAACACACAGGCTCCAGATGTGTGTCAGAGCCTCATAGCTGTCATTTTAGAGGCCCTCAAACAGCATGGCTGAGTTCTGAAGTAGCTAAAGTCTGCTCCCCCATCTCAGATATGTACGCAGGGTCCATGTTATCAAATTCCTTTCTCCTGAGATGTCCTAGCCATCTGTCTTAGTCTAACTCTAAACCCTACAGCTGGAGCACCTGTGGTATCATTTGCCAGGCTGGCATCCTGGAGCTACTGCAAACTTGGCCAGGACCTAGGTTGGAAATGGCCCAAGAAAGATCAGGGGACTTGCAGCTCACACCATTTGCTCTCAGTTTATGATCCAGTTATAATTCCTTCTAGTGTTCACAATATTATATTCCCTACCCATAACCAGACAGTATAGAATCCCATCCATAAGTGAATGTTACAAATTTAATAGATTTAGAAAAGAAAGGAAGACTTAATTACCTTCAAAACCAAATAATGGTTTGTGCTAACTGGATTTGTTCTATTGCTAACAGGAATATAGCCATTTTGAAAAACAGTTTGGCATTTATTAAAAAATTAAATATATACTACTATCATGTGCTACTCCTAAGTATTTAGCCTAGAAAAACAAAAAACATGTCATGGACACAAGGTGAATGGATGGAAATATTGATAGTGCCTTTTTTTCATCATGGCATCAAACCAAAAACAATCTAATGACCTTCATCTGGGGCCTGTTATAAACCATGATATGTATACACAGAGTAATACAACTCAGTAATAAAAGGAGCAATCTGGCTGGGCACAGTAGCTTACACCCATAATACTAGCTACTTAGGAGATGGAGATCAGGAAGATGATGGTTAGAGATAAAAATTAGCAAGACCCCAATCTCAACCAATAGCTATGTGTGGTGGCACGACAATCATGCCAGCTATGTTGAAAGCATAAGTAGACATATAATAAGCCCTATAAGTGTGAGAGCTTATTTGAAAAATAACAAAAGCAAATACGGCTGGGGACATGGCTCAAATGGTACAGCATAACAAACACAAGGCCCTGTGTTCAAACCCCAGTGTCACCAAAATGAATGAATGAATGGATAAATAAATAGTGCAATCTACCGATACACACCACACAGATGAGTCTCAAATGTGCTGTGCTAAGTGAAACAAGTGAGACTCAAAAAGCACTATGTAATATATGATTTCATTACATAAGATTCTTGGAAAAGGCAAAAGCTATAGGAACAGATAACAGATGGGTGGTTGCCAGGAGCTGGGGATGAAAAGAGAGTTAGCAATGCAAAAAGGAATTTTTCTGGGTGATGGAACCATTCTTATCTTGATTGTGATGATAGTACATGTTTGTCAAAATTCATAGAATTGTACACTAAAATCATGAAACTTATTGTCTGTAAGCTATACCCCAATCAATCTGACTCTAAAAATAAGTGATATCCACTCTTCATAAGATTAAGGTAAACCCCATTCTTAGCTCCTGTAAGACAAGTTTGGATCCATGTGATTCAGATGACTAAAAGAACACCAAAGCTTTGCTGTTTTCTTGAAATGGTGGTTGGAGCCAGAGATGTCATTCCATGCTTGCTCCCTCCACCTCACTCACAGCTAGCCTGGCTCACAGCTGCCCTCATGCAATCCCAGACACAGCAGTGACCTAGTGCATCCCACCACTGACCTCTGCTCATGGGCTTCTTTCTACCTAGGGCTGCCTTTTCCCTCATTTCCTCACAGAGGATGTCTTCTGACTTAAAGTCACTGCTTAAAGTCACCTGCTAGAAGGGGTGCTTCCAGATCCTGTCCAGTAGGATTAAGTGTCCACTGTTCTCAGTCACTGTGCCCCATTTGTTTGCTTCACTGATTATGATCTTTAATTTTTTTATGGTATGTTTTTGATAGGCCTGTTTATTGCCTGCATTTTCCTGCAGGTGGAAGCCAGGTGAAAGCAGGCACCATTTTTGCCTCATTCATATTTGTATCCCCAACACAAGGCCTTGCCACAGTAGGTGCTCAGTAAATATTTGCTGAACCAGGACAACTAGAGGCCTTGCCAATCAAATCAGCAGCAGTACAAGTTTACCTAGCTCTGTGATTATGTTCAAAACCAACAATTGTTTATTCCCCAGTCACAGAGCTTCAATGGTGTTTGCACCATGTGAGTTAGACCAAACCCAAGCTTTGTAAGACAGAATATCTACAAGTACATTTCTTTTCAGAATTGAAAGACTTCCTGTGAGTTCTACAGGGTGTGGGTGAAATCAAATTGTGCTTGTTGTACTTGGGCACATAATGGTGATCTGCGTATGGTCACAATACCTTTGTCCTGTGTAATACCACAGAGTGAAGACAAGCACTTCTAAAATATGAAAGAACTGATTTTGATCAATACATTATGCAACAACTCACAGTGGGTAAATTATTAGCTAATAAGTTAAATCTTTTCCTAATGAAAATGTGATAAACAGATTATTTCCTACGTAAACCACAGTCCAAGACTCAACTATCTCAAATATTGATTTCTTCCCTGATAATTATAGGTCAAATGTTTAAATTGTGGGCTTATATATTAACTAGGCATTTATCCCTCTTAATCAAAATCCATAGGAGCTAACCAAACTGACTATTTCTTGCTCAAGATCCTCTTTGTTTTAATGTAGTCTTTATACCTGCTATTTCCTCCACCAGGAACACTGCTCCCCCATGTCCCCATGGCTTACTCTTTCACCTCCCTTAAGACATGTCTCAAAGGCCACTATGTTAATAGACTCATCACTGATCACCTAATTCTAAATCACATCACTATGTTATCACCTGGTACTGTGTGTTCTTCTTTCCTGATTTACTTTTATCCATAGCATTTCTTTTCATCTGCCATACTATGGATGTCTGGTGCATGTCTCCCCTTGCTAAAATCTAAGCACAAGGAGAACGGAGACTCTTTTTTTTATTAACTCATTAATTTACTATTATATCCCCATGGCCTAGAACAGTACCTGACACATAATGGGTGATCAATAAATATGTATTGGATAAATATTAGATAAAGTTATGCAATTTGCTATCTCAATCACTTAATGACCATGGTGACAAGTCTCAGGTCCCTTCTAGATTGTATACATTTGTTTCTCAGCTGTTACTAGCATGTAGCAGCTCAGCGCTCAGAAGCTATAAGGATCCAAGGGAACTAACATTTCTTGGATACTTACTGCTCTTGGGATGTGGACACCCACCAGGCATTTCTATGACATTTTCATCACAAACCAATCATTATAAACCAAGCAAGTATCAGGTAGAGGCAAGATGACAGAAAGATCATTGTCCTGGGCTTCAGGACTCACTATACTGCGGTGTCAGGCAAGTCACTTTACTCTCTGAGCCTCAATTGCCTCACTAGAAAAGAGGAAATTCAGCAATCCTACATAAACACAGAGGTCTCTGACTTAGGGTAGCTGGCTAAATTGAATCATTCCCCTCCACACACTCTTAAATAAATAAATATGGCAATTGACAGGACTTGTTCTCTCAGCCTGGAGAGTGAGTGAAATGAGAACATACACTCACACACACTCATATCACTCACATACACACTCTCTCTTTTCTCTCTCACATACACACACACTCTTCTTTCTCGCACATACACTCTTTTCTCTTTCTCACACACACTCTTCTCTCTCATACACACACTCCCTTCTTTCTCTCACACATATGCTGTCTCTCACAAATACACACACACACTTTCTTCTCTCTCTGACACACACACTCTCTGTCCCTGTCTGTCTCTCTCTGTCTCTCTGTCTCTGTCTCTCTCTCTGTCTCTGTCTCTCTTTCTCACACACACACACACACACACACACACACACACACACACACACACATACACACAATTCCTGACTACATTCTACTAACCTTACTTTCTGGACCCTGTTGCAGGAATATGATAAACTAACCAACCGTAGCTAATAGGCTAGTGTGCCTGGATTTTTTAAACAATGAATGGAGACTTTAGGAAGTCCCTGCCCTTATTCTGAAAGAACAATTTGAGATAAACCACGAAAGTAAAAATTTCAACCAGGATACAGAATGGTTCTTAATTATTTGGGGGGGAGCAATGTTTCTTTTGAAAAGCACTAGACTTCAAAGTGAGTCAGGGGAAAATAACTGCACACCCTAGAGATGATCCATTGCATTCCGCAATTCAGCAAGTGTTCTGAGCACCTACTAAGCACCTGGTACTCTGTGAACAGGTGGCTACACCCAGCTACCATGCTTTCAGATGGGCCACCAAGGGTTTAAAATACCCTTGTACAAAGTAGCAAAACACAGCACACCTCAAGAGAGAAACCTCTTCCCCACCCTCAGTAAACCCTCAGTGCTATTGTTAGAGGAAGGATCTCCAATCCTAAAGAATATCACTGCTGTCCACACACATCTGAAAATTCAGTGGTTACGTGTATTCACCAGCTTCTACATTCCTGGCCTTTGTGTCATGGCAAATTCACCTTTCTTTCTGGGTGTTTTCCTCTTTCTCTTAGCTTGTATCTAGGCTGGCAGTGGACTTGCACTGGGAGGAGTGTGGTAGGGTGGTGGTGGGAATGAGTTTTAAATCGTTATACAGTGTCACACTGCATGTCTATTAAAATCTCACAGAATCTTTGTGTGGTGCTGGCTTCGGGGTTGGGCTTATTGCATTCTTGGCTGGTGCAGTGTGTGCTTCATGAGGAATGTATTGATGTTGGTCTGTGATACGTATCTTTGCCCTTTCCTAATCCTCTCCAGAACTGTTATTATCAGTTTTCTGGAATTTCCCCTGAGAAGTTTCAAAAAATGCATTATCTCCAGACCTCTAAGACTGCTTATGAGAGACAGGGAAAAAAAATTTTGAGATGGGTCTCCCTGTGTTGTTCAGGCTGGTCACGAACCCAGACTCAAGCAATCTTCCTGCCTCAGCCCTTTGAGTAGCTGGGACTATAGGCCTGCACCACTACACCAGGCTAAAAGAAATTTTTAAAAATTTTGAGCTTCACACTCCATCTAAGCTTTCTGGTTTGAAGAAAGCCTCAAAACCCAAGTTCATTCATTCAACAAAAATTAATTGATCCCTTGAAGTGCGCCTGAAGATAAAAGAACGTGACAGACACAGTCCCTGCCATCCTGGACTTTTCTTTTTTTTTTTTTTTTTTGGTGGGACTGGGGTTTGAATGCAGGACATCGAAAAGCAGGCTCTCTATCACTTGAGCCACACCTCTAGTCCAACTTTTAGTGAGGACATCTGGCAATAAATAAAGGAAATAAGCAAATAACAAGAATTTATTGTACATTTCAAAATAGCTACAAGACAGAGTTTTGAGAGTTGCCAAAAATAAGAAATGGTGACTGCTTAAGGTAAGGGATATGCTAATTACCCTGATTTGATCAGTGCACATAACATATAAAACTTCATATTGGATTCCATGAATACTGTGTCACTGAAAAAAATTAAACACCTTGTTTTAAAAAAAAAAGTACATAAAGCCAGATTTGTTAAGTGCTGAGAAAGAAAAAGGCATGGGGCAGTTAAAACAGAAAACCAAAAAGAGCTAACTTAAAATTGGGGCATGGGGTGGAGGGAAGACCTGAGGGGGATTCGTGTAGGAGTCAGCTGGGCAAAGGGGAATAGATGTTGACTTCAGAATGAGAGTTAGCCTGTCATGGAGTTTCTATATCCCCTAAAAACGTCTTTTTCTTATTTTTCCCCTGAGGAATCTTGTCTCTAAAGCTGGTGTCGGGAGTACATGTAGAAGGTGGTGTGCCCCACTGAGGCCAAAACCCTAAGATGCGGCAGTCTTGCTCCGTCTAGTCTAGGTGACCTTGCTAAAGTTTACCCACAGGAGAAGTAGAGCCAACCCTAAGAAAAGAGATGTTCCCCTGGCTAAAATCGTCACAGGCCAGAGGGTGGCAGAAATGTAGGAGGGACTGCATAACAGTTTCACCATGGCCCACACCCTAGTCTGAGCTTGGCAAGTGTGCACCTCCTCCTCCCCGGAATTAACCTCTGGAAAATGTTTGTCAGGATGCCTCACACCACTTGGGCTGCTCAGGCTTCCACATATTAGGTGGAAAAGGCAGGTAATTACAACAAAGGTACAACAGCAATTTCAAGCCAACTGAACATGACCTTGACAGCATTGCATGAAGGATAGCCTGGCACACAGTAAACACTAAGAGAGATAGCCATGTCCTGGTAAAGCCCACCTTGTTACGTTAATGGCTAACTCAGTTTCTCTGGCACAATGGGCAAAGAGTTCGACATTGCAAGTAGGCAAAGAGTTTGTCCACGGCCTACTTGCTATTTCATCCTCACCCTGAGCTGCTAAGAAGAATAGCAATGGTTTTTTGCTTGCTTATCATGAGTCAGAGCCAGGCTAACCACTTGATATTCTTCAATCATCTTAATCCCCACACCAACACCTGGAGACAAGGAAGAGATGAGGAAAAAATGAAATAGGGGAAGGTATAGAAGTTGGGCAATTTATACCCCTTAAAAGGAGTAGTTTGACTCCCAGATCCATGCACTCTTCCCCTTACAGACTAGCTAGTGTTGTCTACATTTGCAGACACCAGAGGGGACCCGTCAAATACCACTTTTTGCTAGAGACCCCTGATTAGGACAGTGGAAAGTAAATATGAAACCTCAGGAGACAAGAGGTGACCTGGAAACTGGGTGAACAGGAGGGATTTTACTTCCTTGCAGTAGGACTAAAAGCACAAGGGACAGTTCCCTGTATTTGCTCATGGATGTGTCTTCTTAGGATTTATGCCTGCCCTGTTTTTTACTTCTGGGTTGAAAGAATTGTGCTAAATGTGGAAGTGATGCCTTTTTTCCCTCCCAGTCATCATCATACAGGTAGTTTCATGCAGCTAATGAACTGTGTGAAAAGGAAGTCTGTGTGTGTGTGTGTGTGTGTGTGTGTGTGTGTGTTTACAACATGTATATATCCATTACATAGGAAAAATCTGAAATATTTGTTGCACTCTTTTGCTCCATGTTCTGCACTCAAATCACACACAAAAGGATGAGCATTGCAGTGATTCCAGTCCAGCTTCACCAGCATTGGCTTTTACTTCTGTCCTTTTAGATCTCTCTTTTGGAGTATTGTTTTAATTAGTACGCCATGCCCATGCCAAATTTACCCTTCAAAAAGTGGTGAGCTTTTGAAGCTGTTGCAAAGTTAACTATGAACTTATTAGACCATTTATAACTACTTCGAAAATTGCCTTGGAAAGCAACCAATCTATTAAACAAACTCCCCTGCTATGTGGAGCTCCATCTGCTTGGCCTAGAGCCAGTGAATTGGCTTGTCCCAGTGGGCTTGGAAGTGCCCTGACAAGGAAAGAGGAGTTAAAGGTCAGTCATCCTTCTACCATCACCTACACCTGGGGCATCTGAGGAGCTGTAAGAGGGAAGTCATCGCTTATGTGCACCTTCTGTAAGCCAGGCATTGTGCTAGGATTTTTACAAATATTTTGCAAGTTAATTGATAGAATTTTTATAGCTAATAACTAATATTATAAAGCACAATATTCTAAGTGTTTTACAAGTATTGACTCATTTATGAGCACAACAACTTGATAAAGGACATTCTATTTTCCTCACTTTAAAACATGAAGAAACCAAGTCAGAGAAAGGTTAAGTAACTTGCCCAAGGTCTTGCAGCTGTTATGTGACACAGTCAGGATTTAAACACAGCTCCAGAACATAATATCCACCTCTACCTATGCCACCCTTAGGATAAGGGAAACAAAGCTCAGGTGAGTAATCCGACCCAAGGTCACAAAAGTAGGATGGGCAGGTAGAGGACTCAGAGCCCAGATTTGTCTGATACCAACATCCTGGGCTTCTGGCTGCACCTCATGGTTGCCTTCCTCTTGTGACTACTAGAACTATTTCATCACCTATAGGAACAAATTCAGACAAACCGCTTCCTTTTCTGATTCCCTATTCTTTCTCCTTAATCTCTCCTCCTTCCTTTCCTCCCCATATTTCTTTTCTTTTTCCTCTTGTCTATTCTTGCTTTCTTTCCTTGTTTCCCCCACTCCCTTGCTCATGCCTGAAGTCTGTCAGTAACACTCAGAACACAATGAGGACTCAAAAGGTTAATGAGTTATGATGCTCATTAATGTAAACAGACATATAATTTCATAGTAATTGCCTCAGAAGTCTGTTCATAACTGAAAAATGCTTATCTCAAGAAATGGCGATGAACTGGTCTACTTGTTGGACAAAGGAACAATTGATCAAATCATTAAGCACTCACTAGATTAATTATTTAATAATTTGATTAAGGGCTTGGTTATTGACGTGGTTATTCAGATTAACCAGATTGCATGTCTTATCCTTGGGTGGGACCCCAGAAACCAACAGTCACAGAAATATAGACTGCCAACAAGTATAGACTGCCCCAGTTTTTTGGCCTGGGGACAATACAGGTTTGTAGGAGACCCAAAAGTCTTTCAAATAAAAGAATTTACAAAACTCATCAACACCTAGAAGACTCCAGAAAATTCATGTCTGTAATCCTTTACATCATCACACCATGGGTACACCTTATACTCAAGGCTAGTGCTGTCCAGGGCTCTCACCTTTTTGTTGTTGTTGTTTTAATCTATCTGCCTCCTCATTCCCTTTTATGCCTTCAAGTCCCATCTCTTGCTGATGTCTTTCAGATCTGTGTTTCTAGAACACTCTCTCAACACATTCGTACTGCCATCTTTCTGAACTCTCTACTTGGATATCCCTCAGGCATCTTCCACTCAACCAATTAATTCTATTTATGGTGTTTCTCAGCTCTACAAGTTTAAATTCTTGACTCATTTTTTAGTCCTTACTTTCCTACACCTGTAGTTCTCCAGTTTCCTCCAGTTTGTACCAAGTATTTTCCAATGAGCTCCATTCCTCTCTCTCCACTGCTGATGTCTTGGTGGGTCATTATGACAAGTACCTGGGTAGAATTTGTATATGCTTCCCTGTTTGCTTTCCCTTTTACAGTCTTTAAGATACTTAAGGATAAGAATTGAGTCTTACTCATTTGTAGATACAATTACAAGCAGGACTGAGCTGGTCTCATCTTACTCCAGTTCATTATTCAAGTCACTGCAACAATTCACTTTCTACAACCAGTCACCCTTCATTTCCATGTGTTTCCTGTAACTTACAGAATAAAGGTTAAACACATCGCCACAGCATATGAGGTCCATTTCAGTCACCACAATTTGATTCTCTACCTGGAGAACACCACTCTTCTCATCCACCTGACTCTCCAGCTGGCCCCACACGCTCTGTTTTCATGAATGTGCCATCCTTTGAGGGTCTTTACACATGCTGCTGTTGCACAGGAATGATTTCCCTGTACGCCCTCCCCAATGCTGCCTGGAAGACAACTGTGTATTGAAACCCAGCTCAGTGTCCTCCGCTCTGAAACACCTTGCCAGACACCTCCCAGACAGCTCTTTCCTCTATAACCCACCCATCACCTTGACCTTGATTATCTTATCTGTATGTATGGTGTTTCACAAAGATTTATTTACTTATAGCACTGTCTATTTTAGTTTCCTGCTACTGCTTTACTAAGTTACTACAGACTGGATGGCTTAAAACAACAGAAGTTGATTTTCTCGAAATTCTGGAGGCTACAAGTCTGAAACCAGTATCACCAGGTTAAAATCAAGGTGACACTGGACACCAGAGGCTCACGCCTGCAATCCTAGCTATTAGGAAGACTGAGATTAGGACAATCAATGTTTGAAGGCAGCACAGTTCACAAGACCCCATCTCCAAAATAACCAGAGCAAAGTAGATAGCAGGTGCAGCTCAGTGGTAGAGCACCTGCTTTGAAAATGTAAAGCCCTGAGTTCAAACCCCAGTCTCATCCCCCCACAGCAAAAAAAAAAAAAAAAAAAAAAAACCACAAAAAACAAAACAAAAAACACCTCAAGATGTCAACAGGACCACATTCTCTCCAGAAACATCAGAACAGAGTTCTGTGCCTCTTCTAGCTTCTGGGGGCTGATAGTATTCCTTGGCTTGGCCACATTACTCCAATCTCTGCCTCTATCATTACATGTCTTCGTGTGTGTATGTGTGTGTGTGTGTAATAACCCTCCATCTCCTTCTTATAAGGATGTGTGTGATAGCATTCAGGGCCCACCTGGGTAATTTGGTATAATCTTCCTGTTAGGGCAAACAAAAGGCAGCCATGTTAGACTGGGTCCCCTCCCCCTTGAAGGTGATTTACTAGAAACTCTCCACCTGCCCCTAAAGAAAAACAGACACCCACCTTTAGCCATTTACTAGAAACTCCCCACCTGGCCCAAAAGGAATGACTCATCTTTAAGCCATTATCTCGGGAAGGTCAGAAAGGGACATTGAGGATTATCCACCTCAGTGACCTTCCTGGGCCTTCTCCACTCACCTCATAAATACCCCCAGTCTATAAGCAGCTGTGAGCTCCAGCCCTCTTGCTGAGGACCCCCTCTGTAGGACCACGTCTGCACAATAAATCCTGTGCTGGCATTTGAACCATCTCCCTGCCTATCCATGCTGTCTCTTTCATTCTAATTGATGGTACCGAGACCTGGGCATCAGGTAGGTTTGGCTCTCAACTCTCTGCTCTTGCAGCCTGGAAAGCAATTGACAAGTGGCAGCTCTTCCTGGGCTTACCCTCAGACCCTGAGTAGAGGCTAGAGCCATCCTCCCCCACCCCTTGCTTCCTTTCCTTCTCTTTTCATCGCTCGATCTCTCCTACCCTTTCCTTTCTTTCATTCTAACATTTAACTTGAAACTCTTTGCTCTAAATCTACCTCAGCCATGATGGGGGTTTCTTTTACCCCCCTCCTACTCCATAGTCTGCTCCTATCTCGTCTCCTGGACTGGCCATCCGAGTGAGGACAACAGAGACAAAAATGGACAAGGAGAAAGGGAAAGAAAAGTCCTGCTCAAGTCCCATTGTCCGTTATCTCAGCCTCTTGAGTGACTCACAGGGTCCCAGGACTACAAACATAAAATCAATTGAAAATCTAAATGACATGAGGCTGATGACTACAGCTACTTTTCTGTCCCAACCTCCTGGTCTTCCACTTAAAACTCAGTCTCTAAATCTGCCTAAACACTCTACTAACAGTTTTTGTCCTTTAAGTCTTGCTTTTGAGATGGGCCATTTGGCCATTTTCCCACAGATATGTCAAGACCAGGAGAAGGAACAGGGCATATCCAGGTTGCTGCAGGCGGCAACCCTGGGCTGGCCCCTTCACTCTCCTAGCCAAGGCACCATACGGTGGGGATTATGGACTCACCCCCTCAACCTCATGTATGCATAGACTGGAAGGACAAAAGACAGAACTTTAGTTCTCTGTCTAAGCTTCTCTTTATTTCCTGAAGATGCCCATGTATTTAAAATTAAAATCTCAGTTTCCAGGTGATAACATTAGCTAAAAGGCAAAAAGGCAGCCTTCCGAGTTCTGCTATGAATTCAGTAAGACATTCAGATTTTTACTGAGACCCTTGCCTATAATTCTTGAGGGGCTAATTTATTCTACCTTATCCATGCTTACTAAGATAGCTAGATATCACAGTTTTAATGGAGACATAATCTTTTTTGCCAAACAATCTGCCCCTTTCCCAGCCTGTCATACAAATTCTAATTTAAAAACAAATTTTTGGTATAAAATAAAAAAGCACTTCCCATATTCTTTGCCTGGATGAGGATATGAAATGTCAACTCTATACCGAAGACTAAGCACCCTAAATTCACTTTAAAGTTTTGGCTAATAACAAAGTTACTGTAGCCCAAGGTAAACTATTATTAGAGATTATTTAAAAAAAATCCTCTAGAGATAAATCTAAAGCCTTCAATATTTAAGAGTGCACTCAAAATGAATGTAATTGTTTTTTGCATCATTGTGTGAATTTTGTGTGCATTGTATGATTAATTTATTAAAGACAAAAATCTGATAGCTATGGCTACAGAATTATTGGAGACTGAGACTGACTCAAGACACTTTCCTAGAATTAACTCTTGCTTCAACTGTGAAGCCACCCAAAAGGAGTCCTAAAAGAACAGAATGGGACACATCTCAATTTGCAACTGAAAATTAAAAAAATAAAACTGATCTATATACTTGTGGCCACTTAGTTAACTGTTACATGTTCTTGAGCTCTTGAATCTATGTGTGCTTCTTCTGTTCTCTTCTCTCCTTCACCTCTTTTGCTACTACTTTAAAAAAAAAACAGTTTTTCAAAGTTTTATGTCAACCAGGTTTAATGAATACAGGCATTATTTTTTGGACAGTAACCTTAATCTGTTGCATCCAATTCTTCTGTAGTTAGATTTATTGACAAATGTGTCTTTGTAAGTCATCTACAAGAAGGGAGTCCAGTTCTAACATGGCTTCCTTTTGTTCACCCTAAGACTTCCCATCTCAAGATCCTTTACACCTGTAGGGACTCTTTTTCCAAATAAGGGTAACACACACAGGTTTCAGGGAGAATTAGGATGTAATATTTTGGGGCCCGTCATTCAGTCCACCACAACGTCCAATTGAGACCGCCTCAAGGCAGGGCTTGTGTTTTGTTCATTTTTTATTCCTAGCATTTACCATTAACAGGCATTCAACAGATGTTTAATGAGTGGCTGGAGAATAAATGAGCTGAACTCTCTTGTCTTGCAGGCATTGACAAGACAAGAAGCATTATTCATTATTCATTATTCCTTTAACAAGCATTTATTGATCATTTTTATGAACTAGATACTACACTAAACACCTGAGGAACAGTAAAAACACAAAACAATCACGGCATTTAAAAGGAGCATGCATAAATAAATGCATGATTACAGCTTAAGATAAGGGTTAGGAGAGAAGAGATCAGTGAGAGAGAATGAATGGGTGGAGATAAGAAAAGCCTCGTTGTGGAAGTAACAGTATGAGCAGAGAGGTGAAGGAGGAATAACAGCTAAGTAAAAAGCGGGGAGGTGATTATTCCAAGCAGAGGGGAAAACAAATACAGGCACAGGCTTTAGGGAAGGCAGGAAAGAGCTTGGAGTTCAAGAAGCAGCAAGAAGTCTGGAGGGACTGGTATGTAATGATCTGAGGGGACTTGGTGGGGGAGCAGGAAGGGGAGTGAGGATCCTGGCAGGGCAGAGCATGCAGGCTTTGGGATCACGTTAAAGATTTTGAATTTATGGTTGAAACAATAGGAATTTAAGGCCAGTGACGGATGCAACCAGATTTTTAATTTTAGAAGTCACTGACTGCTCATTGGAGGACTGATGGGAACGGTCAGGGAAGATAGAGGTAGACCTGTCCAGAGGCCACTGCAGGAGTCCAGATGAGATGGTAGCTGTTGATAGGGAGAGAAGTGCACAGATTTGAGATGTGAGTAGAATGGATAGACTTCATAGGCTAAATCAAAAATAATTTTCTTAAGGTTAAGTTCGCATGTTCATCTGTTCTGATCTGAGTAGAGAAAGTGCAAAAATTAGTGAAATCTGTATCTATGGTTACTTGACTCTAGACAAGGGTGTTACGACCTTCCAGTGAGGCAAGAATAGTCTTTTCAGTAACGATGTTGGAACAGTGGGATAACTGGAGGCTACATTATGACTTTGGATCCCCACTTCACAGCCTATAAAAATATACACAAAATGGATCCGGAATCTAAATTCCGGGCTAAAAATTTAAAACTCTTAGAAGAAAACAGGCAAATTCTTGTGACCTTGGATTTGGTAACAGAGTCTTAGATATGGAATCAGAGGCATAAGCAACAAAAGAAAAAAGTGATAAGGTAGACTTCATCAAAGTTAAAAACTTTTGTGCATTAAAGTACATTATAAAGAGAGTTAAAAGACAACCTGTAAAATGATAGAAAACATATCTGGTGAGGTTCTAGTATCCAGAATATGTAAAGAACTCTTATAATTCAAAAACAGAAAGACAATTCAAAAAGGGACAAAAGATTTGAGTAGACATTTCTCCAATGAAAGTATTCAAAGAGAGAACAAGCAAGTGAAAAGAAAAGCTGTTCAATATCATGAGTTTAGGGCAATGCAAATCAGAACCATAATGAAATACTACTTTATACACATTAGAACGGATATAATAATTTATTAATGGAAAATAGTGTTAACAAGGATATGGAGAAATTGGAAGCCTTGTGCATTGCTGATGGGAATGTAAAATAGTACAGTCATTATATAAAACAATATAGCAGTTCTTTAAAAAGCTAAACATAAAATTACCATGTAGCTCAACAACTCCAGGCATGTGTATATACCCCAAAGAACTGGACACAGTTATCCAAACAAATACTGGCACACGAATGTTCATAGCAGCACTATGCACAATGAACAAAAAGTGGAAACAATCCAAATGTCTATCAACTGATGAATAAATACACAAATTATGCATATATACAATGGAATATTATTCAGACATAAAAAGGAATGGAGTCTTGGTACCTGCTACAACATGGATGAACCTTGAAACATTATGCTAAGTGAAAGAAGCCAGACATAAAAGGTCACATATTTTACAATTCCAATTAAATGAACTATCTAGAATAGGTAAATCTATAGAGATAGAAATCAGATAAATGGTTGACAAGGGGGGAGGGGAAATGGAGAGTAACTGCTTAATGGATATAAAGTCTCCTTTGAGTGTGATAAAGATGTTTCAGAATCAGATAGAAGTGATGATTATTCAATAGCATAAATGTATTAGATGCCACAGAAGCATATTTAAAATGTTTAATTTTGGGTAGGCCCAGGAGAGCGGGGAGGTGGCCTAAACAATGTATACCCATGTGAGTAAATGTAAAAACAATAAAAAAAATACTTAAGAGAAAAAAATGTTTAATTTTATGTTATATAAATTTCACCTAAATTTTTTAAGTCAATTGAGTAGACTCTTGGGTAGAGTCAGATCAAGAAGATGCTCTTGCCAGCTCCTTGCTTGTCACTTTATAAAGAAAATATAAGCCAGATCCTCTGAGCATTTGAGATGAGGCGTGGGGCCCAAGGAAAGCACTGTTTTACATTTAGCAAAAGGATATTTGTGAGATGTTTTGTTTTGGGTCCCCAAGCTTCTATTTATGCTGAGAAACGTGACATATCAATGATCTTAGAGGAGAGGAGAAAAATTAAATACATAAATATTTGCGGACTAGACAGAGGAATTGGCCGCATGATATTCCAAACTAGAAGGGGGTGGGGTGGCAGGAGGAACAGTCTGCCTGGATCTGTTACCAAATACAGCAAAGTTTTATTGCTTAAGGGGCTGAGAGGGCCAGAGGGAGTAGAGATTGGGTGAGAAGAGGATTGAGTATTGAACACAGGTGCTTCTTGTTCCAATTCTATAGTTTTCTCAACTGTCAAAGTCAGACCTGCTTTAGCAAAATTTTAAGAATAATACTTAGAACAAATTCTCAGTTTACTACTTACTGGCTACATAAAGGAAAGTAACAGAGCATAAGCAAGGTATGGGATCAATTTGAGATGTGATTTCCAGTAATGCTTTAACTTATCATTTCTGGGTCCACCATGAAAAATGGAGCTAATCATGCTATTTATTCTTAATAATGAAAACGAACATTGAGTACTTACTATATACTCAGACACTTTGCTGTATATTCTACATACACTATCTCATTTTACCCTTTCAAATGTCCTTTGAGGTTGATATGGTCAATAAGCCTATAAACTAATTTTTCACAGGTGAGGAAAGTGGAGGAGTGGGGGTCAGTATTTTGCCAAAGATCACAGAATGAAATCTGGACAGGAACCCAGGCAATGTGATATCAGAAACACTTTCAACATCACTTCACTCTACCATGTATTCCTGACTTTTCAGGGATTTAGATTCTACCTTGGCTATGTGAGAGAAAATTAGTAAATGTAATACATGAGGAAACCAAAGTATATTTTTCTCTTAAACATTCATTAAAATCTCCCATTTAAAAATTATAATAGAAAAGTTTTAATTACCAGAATATAAGTCAAAGAATAAAATAAAAATATGAGTCCATAGTAATATAAATAATTTATAAAAGGACTAACTCTTCCTTACATAAGAATTCCGGGTAATAATTGTAAAGGGAGTGAGGGAAATAGAAAATCACCCTTAGAAGACCAGCACAATAGTTGCTGTAGGTAAGATTGGGAGTGAAAGTTTTAGGAAAAAGATATTTGCGTGGTCTCATGCTATCTCCTTCCCTGAAAAAAATTCTTAATTAGAAAGGCATACAGAGGACAAACCTGGCAGATACCATCTTAACCAAGCGACGAGGTCAACACTACATTATGTAACCCTGGTATGAAGCATTGAGACGAGACATCAGCTCCATGACATTCTCCCCCAATAGTGTGTAACATCAATCTAAGCCTCAGAAAGCATCAGACAAACCAAACCAAAGGATGTTCTGCCAAATAACTAACCAAAGTTCCCAGGATGTGAAAGACAAGCAAAGAATGAGGGCCTGTCACAGGTTGAATGAAACTAGGGAGACATGACAAGTAAGTATGTGCCATCCTGACTATGACCTTGAAACAGTAAAAGAACAATAGAAGAAAGACTGCTGAAATCTGAATAAAGGTTACAATTTAGTTAATAGCATTATACTGTTGTCACTATTTAGGTAACATGTACTATGGTCACTATGACCAATATGCTATGATCATGTACTATGCCCACTGCAGGGTGAAAGGTATATAGGAATTTCTGTAATTATTTTTGTAACTCATTATAATCCTAATGTTATCTTTTTAAAAAAAATTAAAATAAGGGCCTATCTCTACTGGAGGTAGAGATAGGAGGAGGCCAGCCCAGACCTCCCTCCAAAAGTTAGTGAGACTCTATCTTAAAGAGCAAGTGGAGCATTGTGGCACATGCCCAAATTCCACCTACATAGGGAGGCATAGATAGGAGAATCACAGTCTGAGGATGGCACAGGCAAAAAGCATGAGACCCTATCTGAAAAACTGCTAAAGCATAAAGGGTAGGAGGAATGACTCAAGTGGAAGAGTTCAATCTTCGACACCACCAAAAACTTTTTAAAATAAAAGTAATAATCAGGAGGATTGATTAAACGAATTGTAGTCCAAAGCAAGAATACATTGGATATTCCAGCTCCTGGGTCAAAAATTCCAAGGAACTCATTTTCAATCTAATCTTCCATTGCATTGATCAATGAAATGCAGTCCATCTCAAAAGTAAGTAATCCTAGTCTAATTTTGAGATAAACATTAGACAAATCCCAGATGGAGGACATTCAACAAATTCCCTGACCAATACTCCTCTAAAAGTCATTGTCATGGGCAGTTTTATGTTTCTACATGACTGGACTGTGGTACCCAGTTATTCGATCAAACACAAACATAGGTGTTGCTGTGCAGGTGTTTTATAGAAATGGCTAACATCTACAATCAGTTGACTAACTAAAAGAAATGGCCTTACAAATGTGAGCAAGGCCTCCTCCAATCAGTTGAAAGCCTTAAAAGCAAAATCTGAGGTTTCCCAGAGAAGAAGTTTCTGCCTCAGTGCTACAACATTAACAACTATGGCAGCCTGCTGGCCACATTGCAGACTGGATCAGACTTGGGACCTGCAGCATCAACCCCTTCCTGACTTTTCAGCCTGGCCTCACAATCACATCAATAGATAGATAGATATTCTTCTATTGGTTCTGTTTCTCTACAGAACCCTGACTAACATAGTCATCAAAAAGAAAAATGAGCCTAGTGTGATTGTATACTTCTATAATCCCAGAACTCAGGAGGCTGAGGCAGGAGGATCATGAGTTTGGGACCAGCATGGGCTACAAAATGAGGTCCAGGCCAGGAAAAGGAGGAGGAGAAAGTGAAGGAAAATCTAAGAAACCATAACAGCCAAGGGAAGGCTAAGGAGACTTGATAAGTAAATTTAACACAGCATCCTGGTTGGGATCCTGGGACAGGAAAAGACAGGAGGCAGAACTAGCAAATGGGAAGAGAATACGAATTTTGGTTAATCATAATATATCAATATTACTTATTAATGAAATAAATATTAATTTAAGATAGGAATACTAGGGAAAATGAGGTGTGAGGAACATGGGAAGTTGCTATACTACTTTGCAATTTTTCTATAAACCTAAAATGGTTATTTTAAAAAATAGGTGCAGTCTACCCTTTCCAAGGAGTCAAAATAAAGTTTGCACTCAGATGTACCTTCCATAGGGCTATAGTTACCATCCTTTCAATAAAAATTAATAAATATAATTATGTTGATTGATTAATATTAATATATAAACAAATGAAAAGTTATTTTACTATTGAGGCCTATTTAACAGATAATTGAATCAAAGTGACAATAAAAATAATTTGATATTTGTGTTCTGAAGAGTTCCTTCATTAATTATTTCTCTTTTTTGCAGCATTTTTATTAGCATATAACAGTTGTACAGGGGGATACATTGTGACGTTTACATAAGTGCTTACAATATATCTTAATTAGACTCACCCTCTCCATTGTTCTCCTTCACCCCCCCACCCCAGAACAATTTCAGCAGGTTTCATTATTCTATTTTCATACATGAATACAAACTACATCCACCATATTTGCTTTCCTTTATCCTTTCTTATGCCCACCCCCTCCCACTGGTACCCATCTCCAGATAGGACTTGTTTTACCTTCTTGTCCTTCCTTTTTTTAAAAAAAATATTAGTATATAATAATTATACAGGGGTTTCATTGTGACATTTCAATAAATACATGTATTATACCTTGAATTGATTCATTCCCTCCATTATTCTACTTACCTGATTCCCATTCTTTTTTTTTTAATTATTCATATGTGCATACAAGGCTTGGGTCATTTCTCCCCCCTGCCCCCACCCCCTCACTTACCACCCACTCCTCCCCTCCCTCTCCACGCTACCCCCTCAATACCCAGCAGAAACTGTTTTGCCCTTATTTCTAATTTTGTTGTAGAGAGTATAAGCCATAATAGGAAGGAACAAGGGTTTTTGCTGGTTGAGATAAGGATAGCTATACAGGGAGTTGACTCACATTAATTTCCTGTGCGTGTGTTGCCTTCTAGGTTAATTCTTTTTATGTTTTTTTTTTTTTCATTTTTTTTTTTATTATTCATATGTGCATACAAGGATTGGATCATTTCTCCCCACTGCCCCCACCCCCTCCCTTACCACCCACTCCACCCCCTCCCTCTCCCCCCCCCAATACCCAGCAGAAACTATTTTGCCCTTATTTCTAATTTTGTTGTAGAGAGAATATCAGCAATAATAGGAAGGAACAAGGGTTTTTGCTGGTTGAGATAAGGATAGCTATACAGGGCATTGACTCACATTGATTTCCTGTGCGTGGGTGTTACCTTCTAGGTTAATTCTTTTTGATCTAACCTTTTCTCTAGTACCTGTTCCCCTTTTCCTATTGGCCTTAGTTGCTTTAAGGTATCTGCTTTAGTTTCTCTGCGTTAAGGGCAACAAATGCTAGCTAGTTTTTTAGGTGTCTTACCTATCCTCACCCCTTACTTGTGTGTCCTTGCTTTTATCGTGTGCTCAATGTCCAATCCCCTTGTTGTGTTTGCCCTTGATCTAATGTCCACATCTGAGGGAGAACATACGATTTTTGGTCTTTTGGGCCAGGCTAACCTCACTCAGAATGATGTTCTCCAATTCCATCCATTTACCAGCAAATGATAACATTTCGTTCTTCTTCATGGCTGCATAAAATTCCATTGTGTATAGATACCACATTTTCTTAATCCATTCATCAGTGGTGGGGCATCTTGGCTGTTTCCATAACTTGGCTATTGTGAATAGTGCCACAATAAACATGGGTGTGCAGGTGCCTCTGGAGTAACCTGTGTCACAGTCTTTTGGGTATATCCCCAAGAGTGGTATTTCTGGATCAAATGGTAGATAAATGTCTAGCTTTTTAAGTAGCCTCCAAATTTTTTTCCAGAGTGGTTGTACTAGTTTACATTCCCACCAATAGTGTAAGAGGGTTCCTTTTTCCCCACATCCTCGCCAACACCTGTTGGTGGTGGTGTTGCTAATGATGGCTATTCTAACAGGGGTGAGGTGGAATCTTAGTGTGGTTTTATTTTGCGTTTCCTTTATTGCTAGAGATGGTGAGCATTTTTTCATGTGTTTTTTGGCCATTTGAATTTCTTCTTTTGAGAAAGTTCTGTTTAGTTCACTTGCCCATTTCTTTATTGGTTCATTAGTTTTGGGAGAATTTAGTTTTTTAAGTTCCCTATATATTCTGGTTATCAGTCCTTTGTCTGACGTATAGTTGGCAAATATTTTCTCCCACTCTGTGGGTGTTCTCTTCAGTTTAGAGACCATTTCTTTTGATGAACAGAAGCTTTATAGCTTTATGAGGTCCCATTTATCTATGCTATCTCTTAGTTGCTGTGCTGCTGGGGTTTCGTTGAGAAAGTTCTTACCTATACCTACTAACTCCAGAGTAGTTCCTACTCTTTCCTGTATCAACTTTAGAGTTTGTGGTCTGATATTAAGATCCTTGATCCATTTTGAGTTAATATTGGTATAGGGTGATATACATGGATCTAGCTTCAGTTTTTTGCAGACTGCTAACCAGTTTTCCCAGCAGTTTTTGTTGAAGAGGTTGCTATTTCTCCATCGTATATTTTTAGCTCCTTTGTCAAAGACAAGTTGGTTATAGTTGTGTGGCTTCATATCTGGGTCCCCTATTCTGTTCCACTGGTCTTCATTTCTGTTTTTGTGCCAGTACCATGCTGTTTTTATTGTTATTGCTTTGTAATATAGTTTGAAGTCAGGTATTGTGATACCTCCTGCATTGTTCTTTTGACTGAGTGTTGCCTTGGCTATTTGTGGCCTCTTGTGTTTCCATATAAATTTCATGGTAGATTTTTCAATCTCTTTAATGAATGTCATTGGAATTTTGATGGGAATTGCATTAAACATGTAGATTACTTTTGGGAGTATCGACATTTTTACTATGTTGATTCTACCAATCCATGAGCATGGGAGATCTCTCCACTTTCTATACTCTTCCTCAATCTCTTTCTTCAGAAGTGTATAGTTTTCCTTGTAGAGGTCTTTCACATCTTTTGTGAAGTTTACACCTAGGTATTTGATTTTTTTTGAGGCTATTGTAAATGGAATTGTTTTCATACATTCTTTTTCAGTTTGCTCATTGTTAGTGTATAGAAATGCTAATGATTTTTCTATGTTGATTTTATATCCTGCTACCTTGCTGTAGCTACTGATGATGCCTAGAAGCTTCTGAGTAGAGTTTTTTGGGTCTTTAAGGTATAGGATCATGTTGTCTGAAAATAGGGATATTTTGACAGTTTCTTTACCTATTTGTATTCCTTTTATTCCTTCTTCTTGCCTAATTGCTCTGGCTAGGAATTCCAGTACTATGTTGAATAGGAGTGGAGATAGTGGGCATCCTTGTCTGGTTCCTGATTTTAGAGGGAATGGTTTCAGTTTTTCTCCGTTAAGTATAATGCTGGCTGTAAGGTTTGTCATATATAGCTTTTATAATGTTGAGCTACTTTCCTTCTATTCCTAGTTTTCTTAGAGCTTTTATCATGAAATGGTGTTGGATCTTATCAAAGGCTTTTTCTGCGTCTATTGAGATGATCAGGTGGTTTTTGTCTTTGCTTCTGTTAATGTGGTTTATTACGTTTATTGATTTTCGTATGTTGAACCACCCCTGCATCCCTGGGATGAAGCCTACTTGGTCGTGGTGAATAATCTTTTTGATGCGTTGTTGAATTCGGTTTGCCTTTATTTTGTTGAGGTATTTTGCGTCAATGTTAATTAAGGAGATGGGCCTATAGTTCTCCTTTTTGGAGGTATCTTTGCCTGGTTTTGGGATAAGTGTAATACTGGCTTCATAAAATGTGTTTGGCAGTTTTCCTTCCCTTTCTATTTTGTGGAACAGTTTAAGGAGGGTTGGTATCAGTTCTTCTTTAAAGGTCTGATAGAATTCAGCAGAGAATCCATCAGGTCCTGGACTTTTCTTTTTGGGGAGACTCTTGATTGCTGCTTCAATTTCATTTTGTGTTATAGATCTATTCAGGTGATTAATTTCCTCTTGGTTCAGTTTTGGATGGTCATATGTATCTAGAAATCTGTCCATTTCTTTAAGATTTTCAAATTTATTTGAATATAGGTTCTTGAAGTAGTCTCTGATGATTTCCTGGACTTCCATGGTGTTTGTTGTTATCTCCCATTTTGCATTCCTGATTCTACTAATTTGGGGTTTTTCTCTCCTCATTTTAGTCAGGTTTGCCAGGGGTCTATTGATCTTGTTTATTTTTTCAAAGAACCAACTTTTTGTTTCATTAATTCTTTGTATGGTTTTTTTTGGTTTCTAGTTCATTGATTTCAGCTCTATTTTTATTATTTCTCTCCTTCTATTTGTTTTGGGATTTGCTTGTTCTTGTTTTTCTAGGAGTTCGAGATGTATCATTAGGTCATTGATTTGGGATCTTTCAGTCTTTTTAATATATGCACTCATGGCTATAAACTTTCCTCTCAGGACTGCCTTAGCTGTGTCCCATAGGTTCCGGTAGGTTGTGTTTTCATTTTCGTTGACTTCCAGGAACTTCTTAATTTCCTCTTTTATTTCATTGATGATCCATTGTTCATTAAGTAATGAGTTATTTAGTTTCCAGCTGTTTGCATGTTTTTTGTCTTTACTTTTGTTGTTGAGTTCTACTTTTACTGCATTGTGATCAGATAGTATGCACGGTATAATTTCTATTTTCTTATATTTGCTGAGACTTGCTTTGTACCCTAGGATATGATCTATTTTGCAGAAGGTTCTATGGGCAGCTGAGAAGAATGTATATTGTATAGAAGTTGGATGAAATGTTCTGTAGACATCAACTAGGTCCATTTGATCTATTGTATATTTTAGATCTTGGATTTCTTTATTGATTTTTTGTTTGGATGACCTATCTATTGATGATAATGGGGTGTTAAAGTCTCCCACAACCACTGTGTTGGTGTTTATATATGCTTTTAGGTCTTTCAGGGTATGTTTGATGAAATTGGGTGCGTTGACATTGGGTGCATACAGGTTGATGATTATTATTTCCTTTTGGTCTATTTCCCCTTTTATTAGTATGGAATGTCCTTCTTTATCTCGTTTGATCAATGTAGGTTTGAAGTCTACTTTGTCAGAGATAAGTATTGCTACTCCTGCCTGTTTTTGGAGGCCATTGGCTTGGTAAATCTTCTTCCAGCATTTCATCCTAAGCCTATGCTTATTTCTGTCGGTGAGATGGGTCTCCTGTAAGCAACAAATTGTTGGATCTTCCTTTTTAATCCATTTCGTCAAGTGGTGCCTTTTGATGGGTGAGTTAAGTCCATTAACATTAAGCCTTAGTACTGATAGGTATGTGGTGATTCCTGTCATTTAGTTGTCTTAGTTGTTTGTAGGTTTGATTGTGTGTACCTAAGTTGAGGTTACTCTCTACTGTCTTGCTTTTTCTTTTCCTGTGGTTCGGTGCTGCCTGTCTTTTCATGGTTAAGTTGGGTTTCACTTTCTGTGTGCAGAATCCCTTGCAGAATCTTTTGTAGTGGTGGCTTTGTGTTCACATATTGTTTTAGTTTCTGCTTATCATGGAAGACTTTTATTGCTCCATCTATTTTGAATGATAGTTTTGCTTGGTAGAGTATCCTGGGGTTGAAGTTATTTTCATTCAGTGCCTGGAAGATCTCACCCCACGCTCTTCTTGCTTTTAATGTTTCTGTTGAGAAGTCTGCTGTGATTTTGATGGGTTTACCTTTGTATGTTACTTGTTTTTTCTCTCTTACAGCCTTCAATATTCTTTCCCTAGTTTCTTAACTTGTTGTTTTAATGATGATATGTCGTGGGGTAGTTCTATTTTGATCTGGTCTGTTTGGTGTCCTGGAGGCCTCTTGCATCTGTATGGGAATATCTTTCTCTAGATTTGGGAAATTTTCCGTTATTATTTTGTTGAATATATTATGCATTCCCTTCGCTTGCACCTCTTCTCCTTCTTCAATGCCCATGATTCTCAAGTTTGGTCTTTTGATGGAGTCGGTGAGTTCTTGCATTTTCTTTTCACAGGTCTTGAGTTGTTTAATTAATAGTTTTTCCTTTAATTACCATTTCATCTTCAAGTTCTGAGATTCTGTCTTCTGTTTGTTCTATTCTGCTGGATTGGCCTTCCGTTTTGTTTTGTAGTTCTGTTTCGTTCTTTTTTCTGAGGTTTTCCATATCCTGGGTGGTTTCCTCTTTAATGTTGTCTATTTTTGTCCTGAGTTCATTTATTTGTTTATTCATCATGTTCTCTGTTTCACTTTGGTGTTTATACAGTGCTTCTATGGTTTCCTTTATTTCTTCTTTTGCTTTTTCAAATTCTCTACTTTTGTTGTCTTGGAATTTCTTGAGTGTCTCCTGTACATTTTGGTTGACCCTATCCAGTATCCTCTCTATAAAATTCTCATTGAGTACCTGTAGTATGTCTTCTTTTAAATTATTCTTGTGGGCTTCATTGGGGCCTTTGGCATAGTTTATCTTCATTTTGTTGGAGTCTGGATCTGAGTTTCTGTTCTCTTCATTCCCGTCTGGTTCCTGCACTAATTTTTTGCTGTGGGGAAACTTGTTTCCCTGTTTTTTCTGTCTTCCCATCATTGTCTTTGCTGTTGTTACTGTCCCTGTACTGTGTGCAATTAAGTATTTTCTAGCTTGTAATAATAACAATGGTAATATTTAGAATGGAAGGGTGAACTGAGATGGAAAGCAAGAAGTTAAAGAAAAGGGAAAAACAAATACACAGACAAGAAGGAGAAAACAGAACAAGGTATCAGACAAGAAAGTTTCAAAGGTATAAACAGGGAGCGTTAGTGTACTAATCGACAGTAAGCTGAACAGACATTAGAGAGACAAAGAGAGGATTGAAAATCAAAAATAAAAAAAAAGATAAGAATAAAAATAAAAAATAAGTAAATGAAGGAAATATCTATATATAAAAATAAATTAAAATAAAATGAAAAATAGAAAAAAAGAAAAAACCAAATAACCTCCAAGTTCAAATGCAATGAAGTTTCAGTCTTAATAATTTGGGTGTCCATCTCAGTCTCCAATCCTGGAGATGGTGCCTCAGATGTTGTTCTGTAGTTGTCTCCTCAAAGGGGATGCATAAAGTAGAACAAAACTACACACACACACACACACACACACAAAAAAAACTCCACCAAGTGTCCCAAGTTCAAATGCAATACAGTTTCAGTAAGTTTTTCAGCATGCAGGTGTAATTTGGTTGTTCTCTCATCAAAGGTAGGGAGAAAAAGAGAAAAAAAAAAGAGTCTGGAGACAGTTCTGAGAATGGTATCTGGGGCTGTGGCTTGCCTGCCTGCTGCTGTCAGCCTGCTGTTGCTGGCAGCTTATTTATGCAGATCTCTGGAGTGCGCTTAACACTCACCTGGCCCTGCAGGCTTTGTTTACTCAGAGTTCTCCTGTGCGTGAGCCTCTGCTACAAGCTTTCCCCTTTCCAAGCACACTGGGAAAGGTGACACTGCACCCGCGTTCTCAGGCCTGCGTGTTTATTTACAGTTCATGTGGGAGGTGGGTCTTCCCCCCTCTCCTGGGGAGTTTTCCTCCCACCGCCACTTTCACAAGCTTTCCTGCTCCTGATTACTGGGTGGTGCTGCTGCTCCTGCCAGCCGCCATGTTTGTTTACAGTTCACGTGAGAAGTGGGTCTTCCCTCCTCTCCTGTGGAGTTTTCCTCCCTCTGCCACTCTCACCAGCTTTCCCGCTCCTGGTTGCTGGGCACGTGCCCCTGCTCCCGCTGGAGTCTCTCTGGCCCGCCCAGCTTGTTTATTTACAGTCCCGGGAAGGATTCCCTTCCCCCAATCTTTGGCGCTCAGTGAGCCCCACACACTTTCCTGTGTGTCTTTATTGTTCTTATTGCTTATTACTCAGATTCTCTTTTTTTTCCCCAGGTGGAGGTCAGTCTGTCCAGGGGGCTATGCTGCTTTGGCCCAGGCTTGTCTGTGGGAGTACCGTGGTACCAAGAAGCTCACCTGGTCCGCGTCTTCCCAAGCCATCTGGGCGCGGGCGACTGGCGGTCTGGGGACCCTCCTGGTTTCTCCGTTTAACATGAAGTGGAGATTCTCTGTGCCAGCTGGAGGTGTGGAGGGGTCAAAGTTATGCCTCTTCTCAGTGATTATGCCTGCAAAGTGTGTCTCCAGCGTCTCTCCAAGATTTCACTATAGGAGGATCACTTTCTGCTTCCTCCCTCTAGCCGCCATCTTGGAGTCTCCTGATTCCCATTCTTAAGGTGACTTCAACAGATTTCAATGTTCCATGTTGTACTTGTATAGAAAGTACATCAATATTTACCCTCCTTTACCCTCTTCATTTACCCTCCCACTCCCACTATTTCCTTTCCTTTAACATGACCTGTTTTACATTCCTGTCCTTCATTGTTTAAGTGTCTGCTCCTGAGAGGATTTTTGTTGTTGTTGATTTGGGGTTTTTTTTTTTTTTTTTTTTTGATGATACTGGGGTTTGAACTCAGGGCCTCATGCTTGCAGGCAGGCTCTCTACCACTTGAGCCACTCCACCAGCCCTTTTTTTGTATGTGTTGGGTAATTTTGAGATAGGGTCTCATGAGCTATTTGCCTGAGGCTGTCTTCCAAGTAGCTAGGATTACAGGTATGAGCCACTGGCACCTAGTCGTGTATATTTGTTTTTCAGTGGGGGTTTTGCCTTGGTATTTTACCTATAAGTAAATTGTGTTTAAATCAGTCTAACCCCCTTTATTATTCTTCCTCACCTCTTCCCCCCAACCCAGAATTGTTCAACAGTTTTCAATGCATTTTGTTGTGTCTTATTCCTACAAAGATGTGATATGTATTATTATCCCCTCTCTATCATTCTTCTTTTCCTCCTACCTTAATCTCCTTCAACAGTCCCACTTTTGGAAACATGTTCTGTATATATTTATATGCATATATGATAATGCTTGTACTTTTATTAGATCTATCTTCCGTATATGAGAGAAAACATGTGATCTTTGTTTTTCTGAACATAACTTTCACTTAAGTTGATATTCTCAAATTCCATCCATTTACCAGTGAATGACAAATTTTCATTCCTCTTTATGGATGAATAAAATTCCATTGTATCTAAATGCCACATTTTTTAATCCATTCATCAGTTGTAAGGCATCTTGGCTGTTTCCATAGCTTGGCTATTATGAATAATGCTGCGATAAACATGGGTGTGCAGGTGTCTTTATTGTAACCTGACTTTCATTCCTTCAAATATATACCTAGGCATGATATTGCTGGATCATATGGTAGTTCTATTTTTAGTTTTTTGAGGAGCCTCCATTCTGTTTTCCATAGTTCCTAAACTAATTTACATTCCCACCAACAGGGTTCCTTTTTACATCCTGATCAACATTTGTTGTTGTTGATGGTAGCTATTCTAACAGGAGTGAGGTGGAATCTTGATGTGGTTTTAATTTGCATTTCCTTTATGGTCAGGGATGTTAAGCATTTTTTCATGTGTCTTTGGCCATTTGAACTTCCTCCTGTGAAAAAGCTCATTCAGCTCATTTGCCAGTCTCTTCATTGAGTCATTGATTATTTGGGAGTTAAGTTTTTTAAGCTCCCTCTATATTTTTGGCTATTAATCCCTTGTCAGATGTATAGCTGGAAAAGATTTCCTCCCATTCTGTCAACTGCCTCTTCAGTCTGGGGAACGCTTCCTTTGCTGTGCAGAAGTTTTTTAGTTTCATGTAGTCTCATTGTCAATCCTTTCTCTTAGTTGCTGAGTCATTGGAGTTCTATTTAGGAAGTTATTGCCTATGCCTATATGTTCCAGTGTATTCCCTACTCTTTCCCACACTAGTTTCAAAGTTGCAGGTCTTATATTAAGGTCCTTCATCCACTTTAAACTGATATTGGTATGGGATCAAAGACATGGATCTAATTTCAGTCTTCTACATGCAGATATCCAGTTTTCCCAGCAACATTTGTTGAAGAGTGTGTCTTCTCTCCATCGTATGTTTTTGACATTTTTTGTCAAAAATCAGGTGGGCCAAGCTGTGTGGATTTATGTCAGGGTCTTCTATTCTGTTCCACTGGTCTTCAGATCTGGTTTTTGTGCCAGTACCATGCTGTTTTTATTGCTATGGTATATAGTATAGTTTAAAGTTAGGTATTGTGATACCTCCAGCATTGCTCTTTTTGCTCAGTATTGCTGTGGCCCTTTGCCATCTTTGGTGCCTCCATATGAACTTTAAAGTTGATTTTTCAACTCTGTGATGAATGACATTGGAATTTTGATGGATATTACATTGAATATGTAGATTGCTTTTGGTAATGTAGTCATTTTCGCAATACTTGTTCTACAAATCCATAAGCATGGGAAATCTTTCCATCTTCTGTAGTCTTCATTGATTTTTTTCTTTGGTGATTTATACTTTTCATTGTAGAGGTCTTTCAATTCCTTTGTTAAGTTTATTCCTCAGTATTTTTTGAGGTTATTGTAAATGGAATTATTTTCCTATATTCTTCCTCAGTCTGTTCATTGCTGCTATATAGAAAGGCTACTGGTTTTTGTAAATTGATTTTTGTATCCTGTTACTTTGCCTAAGATGTTTATGATGTCTAGAAGTTTTTTGAGTCTTTTAGACATAAGATCATGTCATCTGCAAATAGGGATAATTTGACTTCTTCCTTTCCTACTTGAGTTCCTTTTATTTCCTCTTCCTATCCTATCACTCTGGCTAGGAATTCCCAAATTATGATAATTAATAGTGGAGAGAATGGACATCCTTGTCTTGTTCCTGACTTTAGAAGAAATGTTTTCAGTTTTTCCTCATTTAGTATGATGTTTGGTACAAGCTTGTCATATATTGCGTTTATATTACGTTGAGGTACACTCCTTCTATTCCTAGTGTCATCAGAGTTTTGTCAAAAGTTTTTCTGCATCTGAGTTCTGTCTCTAGAAGAGGACAATTGCTCTTTTTTAAATTAATTTTTTTGAAATTTTTAACTGAGTTATCTTATTTTCTAAACTTAGTTTTCCATTTCCAAGATTTCTGTTTGGTTTTTTTTTCAGAATCTCTTAACTCTTTGTTGAATTGCTCTTTCATACTCTGCATTGTCTTCCTTAATTCATTCAGTTATTTATTTGTGTCCTCTTTGAATTCACTGATCATTTTAAGACCAATGTTTTGAATTTCTCCAGCATTTCATCCATCTCAAGATTTTTGGAACCGAAAATCTTACTACAGATTCTGAACTTTTGAAGGAGTCCTGTTGCCTTGTTTTTAAGTGTTTCTCTATTTCTATGTTCATATTGGCACATCTGATGGGATGGATATCTCTTCCACGTACAAGTGAGGGCCTTCTCAGGGAATAGCCTTCTTTTGACAATGTGCCCTGGATGATTGGTTAATGTTGTGTAGTGTTGAATTTATTTCCTAATGAACTTAAACTTCCCTTTTGCTTCTCTGACTGCATGGTGGTTTTGATACAGTGCACATTTGTCAGAGCCTGAGACCCCCATCCTGTGTAGGTCTTGCTTGGGTGGAGGACCATTCCTCTTTAGGAATGATTCTTCCATGATTTACAATTCAGGTTCTGCCTGACAGAAGATGTATGATCAAATGTGTCCGAAGGGCCATCTAATATTGGTCCAGGTGGCATTCCAATGCTAGCATTCATAAACAGGTTCATTGGAACACAGCCTTGCTCGTGTTTACCTGTTATCTACAGCTGTTTTCTGCTATAATAGCAGGGTTAAGTAGTTGCTATTACATGGATCATAAAGCCTAAAATATTCTGGGCCTCTACAGAAAAGGTGTGAGCCCTGCTATAAGTGATAGTGCATATTACCTCCTAATAAATATCTACTTTTATTAGAATTATAAAACATGTATGCGTTAGTTACAGAATTATTATTGTGAGCCTATTTTGCATGAATTTGAGGAATCTGTTAACTATATTATGTGAAAATCTGAATTGTCCATTAAAAACCCACAATAACAATATTGTAATCACATTATGTGTGCAAGGATGTTTCTGCATAGGAATTACAGCAGTCTTCATGCTTGTCAGCTAAGATAGTTTTAGATGATAATAAGTGAGTCATTCATTTATTCCTTCCTTTCTCTTTTTCTTTCTTTCTTTTCTTTTTCTTTTCAATATAGCTTCTCCAAAAAAGGAGAAGCTGATCTCAAATAATTCTGAGATCTTATTTTGCAATTATAAAAGTTGGAAGAAACTGATTACAATGCAAAATGCTGATGAAGAGGCTCAGCAAGTCACTGAGTAATTTTTGCTGACAGCACCAACTTGGTTCATTTTAATCCTGAGCATAGCCTAAATACCTAATTTTTCAAAACGATGTGTATGAAATTATCAGCATGTATTCTCACACCACAAGTGTTATACTAGCTGCGTATGTAAATGAGATTGACAGGCATGTGATAAAATATATATGTCAATATATCATAGTTAACACTTACAAAATACCTACTATGGTTTATGTACATTACCCTGTATTACCCCCTCAACAAATCTATAAGGTAGATTTCATGTCTTCTTTATGTTATGAATAAAGAAGCTAAAGCTTGGAAGTGTTAACCTGTTTAGGAGTACCAACAAATAGGTAGAAGAACTGGGAACCTAAGCTTTGTCCATGTCATAATTAATCTTATTAAATATAAGAATGTGCCTTTTTTCCATGTATGTATTTCCATGTTGTATGGTTCATCTTTTCCCTGAAGTACCTAAGCCATACTGAAGACTTGGATGAGCTAGGGATGGTCAGGGGCTGAGTTCAGGACTGTTACAGTGGGAATAAGGTCAGGGGAAACAGAGGAGAGTTAATATTTATCTTCTAACATCGAATAGCAGATTTTCAATTCCTTAGTAAGACAATAGTCTTGAAAGCTAAGCTTTGTCAATAGAGAAAAGAATTTTTCTAAATTCTCTTCTCTCTTCCTTTACCTTATAAAGAACCATGTCTAGAAGGCTTTCTCTGTGATTTTCATAGAGGAGAAATCTAGATAACTCAGAAAAACCTCTTTTCCCTCTCATTGGTCTGTGGAGAGAAAAGCCGAGCTAGATATATGTCTCAATCTTCCTTCTTTGCCAAAGCCCCTGAGAGTAAAGGAGTAGTAGATAAGGTAGATGGAAAGTCTAAAATTGAATCATTTAGGCTCTGCTTTCTGTTGAAGGCTCTGGGGAGGAACCACGTTGTAAACTGTCCAGTCTAACATGGAGGCAGCCGTGTTGATGTGAATCCAGAATGCAGCACAGTTAATCAGTAGAGTCACACTTTAGTTCCCCCAAGGGATATTTAGCATCAGAGAGGTCCACTATGAACAAGAGTGTAGAGTCTACCTGGGGAATTTGCCAAAAGCATTCATATCCAAAATGACCTCTGGCCACCTGGAGGCCAAGGCAGGGTTGAGATGTTAGGAAAGAGAAAACTCTCAAGCCAAGCCAAGAGAGACTATTCTCTCTTCTTAGCTGCAGACACCTGCAAAACACCAGAGGACTGGTCCAGTTTCCCTTGGCAGCTCCCAGTCTAGGATGTGGCTCTTGGGACTTCATCATACTCTACTACAGGCATTTGCATCACTTCCCTTCCCACCCAGTCCCTCCCCACCAAAAAAAAAAAAAAAAAAACCACTTAGTGCCATCTGCAGGAAAAGGACCAGAAATCTCACAGACCGAGCATTGTCTAAAGAGACCATTTAAATTATTAAGTTGAATTAAATTGGGCTATTTAGTTGAACTACAATATAATTTTCCTCCACTAATGAAAGCCATGGGGGATTATAAGGACATCATATAAGTTAAAGGAAATATTTATTTTCTCAGGGAGAGTCTTTAGTCAAAAATCTGAGCACAGTATGAGTAAATTTGTCTGATCCTAGAGCCTGCGGCTAGACATTCTAGTGCTCATGTAGGTAAATGGGAAGCTTTGGTCAAAATCTTAGGAACTTTAAATATTTAAACATTCCTCAAGCATGTTCCTGAGTTGAAGTGTTGGCAGAAGATATATCATATGTATAATACATAATAATACTGGGTAGTTGTCAGAATTTAGCAAGTGCTTAGAACATAGTCTAACAAGTGCTATGTGTTTGCTGGTGTCATTATTTTCTGTGGTATCTATAATGGACTCCCTGGCACACATGTTCCTTTCTTCACTAGGTAACAGCCCTGAATTTTAAGTGTGATTGAGCCACCCCAGCTCCACTCATGGATCCTGATCACTAATCTGTCAGAGGAATCCAGCCCTTTGACACAGTGATTGGTACAGAGTGGGCACAAATCCTAAACTGGTTTAGTCAGAATAAAAGCTGGCACTTCTACTTGATGTTTTGGGGAGAAAGCTCTCTATGTAGTGTGGTGAGTAAAAAATTGTGATCTAAAATTGCAGTGACTAGTTTTTCTAATATAGCACTTAGGTTGAATTAGCCATTCTCAAATTATCTGATCTGAGGTCATATTTATCCCCTTAAAAAATTACTGAGAGCCACAAAGAACCTTTATTTATTTGCTTTATAGTTATCAATGTTTGCTGTATTATGAAGCTGAGAATTTTTCAATTGTCACTTCATTTAAAATAACAGTAATAAGCAAGAGGGCAGAATAGGTCCTGTAGAGGGAGGTGGTTAGTACCAGCGGAAGGGGGGAGGATGTGGGGAAAGAGTGTATGAGGGTGAATATAGTGCAAATACTGCGTACACATGTATTAGATGGAAAAAGGAGAACTGTTGAAATTATTCCAGGAATGGGGGGAGGGGAGAAAATGGGAGAAGATTAAGGGTGTGAATCCAAGTGTGATATATTTGATACATTATAAGAACTTTTGTAAATGCCACAATGTACCCTCAGCACAACAATAAAAATTTTAAAATTTTAAAAACCTCTTCTAGGTTAATATAAACAGCATAGTTTTAAATTTAAAATCTAAATTTTTCCAAAATGAAAAATTAGTGAAGAGAGTGGCATTGAGTTATATATTTTTTTAAATCTCTTCAGTGTCAAGTTTAATAGAATATGACTAGATTCTTACATCTGATGCATTCGATCTATGTTTTAACATATCAAACCTTTGGAAAATCCTCTTTTATGCCTGGGAGATTGAAAAAATGATAAACATCTGAATGCTTGTACTACTTTCTTGTTGTTGCTATAACAAAGTTATACAAACTTAATGGCTTAAAACAATATAAATTTATTATCCTGCACTTCTGAAGGTCTGAAGTCCAAATCAGTCTCAGTGAGCTCAAATCAAGGTGTCAGCAGGGATGAGTACTGCTGGAGGCTCTAGGGTATAGTCCATTTCCTTGAACTTTTTAGCTCTTGGAGGATGCCCACTTTCCTTGGCTTGTGCTTCCCTCCTCCACATTCAAAGCTAGTAATGTAGTATCGTTACAGTTTCTTCTCTGACTCATTCTCTTTTACTCTCTTATACGGACCCTGTGATTTTTAGTGGAGCTATTCAAATAATCCAAAGATATCTTCCCATCTTAAGATCCTTAACTTAATTACATCTGCCAAGTCCCTTTTGCTGCATAAAGTAACATACCCATATTGTGGATCTCTTTGGGTGTATTGGGGGGGGCAATATTCAACCTATCACAGTGTTACTATTAAAAAATAACAGTGTTGACCCCAAGGAATCAATAAAAGAAGCTCAGATATCCCAGGAGTTCTCACTGTGTGTTCTACAGAGACCCCAAATCATAGTGGTTTACATAACATAAGTATTTCTTTCCTATATTATGATTAAGGCATAAATAAGCCACTCAAGGCTGTAATGGGAGTTCTACAGTGTCAGGACCCAGAATCCTTAGCTCTTGTCTGACTTCATCTATAAGATTCAGATGATTTTTGCCTTCAAAGTTGTCACCATCTGTGTGGTTCAAGATGATTCATTATCATATCCAAGCTCTCCAATAGAAAACAAGAAAATGGTGGAAGGAGGGCTCTCTCCTTCTCTTTAGTATGTATGTGCCTGCTGCTCAAATCCTATTAGCCACACCCATCTGGTAATGTGGTCATGCCCAGCTTTAAGGAGCTCGAAAAGGTAACTGTTATCTAGCCAGTCATGGATCCAACTAAAATTCCTACTAGATTCAATGAATAGTCTCTATCTCAGTTCTCATGAGGAAAATCTAAGCTGGTGATACAGACTAAAGAGGATAGCAGAGCTAAGAAATTTTCAAAGAAATGAATCCAGATCAAGCCTTGGCTGAAGCCTAACTTTGAATTTCTCAGTTACATGAACCATTGCTTTTTCCCTCATGTTAAAACCTATTTGACTTGGAGTCTCAGTTATTTGTAGCAAATATATCTGCTTCAATAACCATGCAGTATTTTCTCATTCAAAACAAGGAAATATAGGATCTTGCAAGTACATATGTGTTACAAGAACAATGGGTCAGATTATTTGAAACTGGAACCACCCAGAGCATCCTGGGGATGGGGAATGGTCACAAGTTTAAATTCTAATTTGGGCTCCTTATTAGCTAAACATTCAACCATAACATTTCTTCAAGATTCTTTGAATGCTATGGATTAATAAGCCTAACTTATTTACTCAAACAGCCTATAAGATCATAAATAGAAGGTAGTATCATAGAACACAAATCTAAGAATACCTTCTTAAGGCTTGTATGGGGTCTTCATGGTTCAGAGACCCTTACTCCTTTCGTCTTGTTATTTTATAACCCTAGAGTGGTTGCCTGTATGCCTATGATCTAAAATAGCTTCCCACCACCTCCTGAAGTCTCAACAGCAGAAAAAAAGAAAGGAAGGCCACTCTCCAGTCCTCTAAGGAGCATGAATCTTTGTTAAAGGAAATCATGTATCACTAATCTTACTTTTAAAATAAGTAAGGAACCAGGTACCTGTGGCTCATGCCTGTAATCCTAGCTACTTGGGAGGCTGAGATTGGAAAGATCACAGTCTGAGGCCAGTTTGAGCAAAAAGTTTGTGACATCCATTTCAACCACTAGTTGGATATGGTGATGCGTGCCTGCCATTCCATCTATGGCAAAAAGCATAAAATAAGAGGGTCATAATCCAGGCCAGCCTAGACAAAAAGCACATCCCTATTTCCAAAATGGGCAAAAAGGCCTAGAGGCATGCCTCAAGTGGTAGAGTGCCTGACTAACAAGTACAAAGTCCTGAGTTCAAATTCCAGTACCACAAAAAGTAATCTAACCTAACATATTTTGAATCTTAAAACAATGCATTATCCCCAAAGCCATAAAATAAACAAAACATTGAATTTCCATAGAATTGAGAAAAATGTTGAGGTGAAGGCACATTTTAGGCAATCAATCAATGTTGGATGGAAGGATGATAAGAAACCTATCATAGCAAGCTTGTTAAGAAAATTGTGGAAAAATGCTGGTTTCAGTTACATCAGAGATTTGCAGGTAATACTCCTGAAACTCACAGTAGATATGGGATGGCCAAGGTATGTTCTCTGCTGTCAAAATTATTTCCTTTACAGACACAGAAAAACATATCTAAGAGCTAGACTATAAGTTTTTCAAATCATCAAGAAAGAAAGAATAGGGCAAAAAGGAACACTAGCCATAAGAAAAGGATTAACAAAGGGATCTTAGCCTTCATTGCTGAGTATGGTCTCACTAAATAACTTAATAACATGTTCTGGAAGAGGCCTATATACTTGAACATTTCTTTATGACAATATTTTTTTTGGAAAGTGAGAGGACAAGCCAATGGGACTGAACTTGCTTTGAAAACTTTTCAGGGCTGTATAAATATGCAAAAACGTAGAAGATGACATCTGAAGTTCATACTAAGTTCAAACTAGTGTATAAGATAATGAATTTATCTGTCTAAAGGGGATGCAGAATTCACATGAGCTTATCCTCTAATTTGGGCTGCCTTTTCTTGCTGAGTTAGCCTGGATCCAAAGGTGTCACAGTAAAAAATATATTTTTTATTATCATATTATTGTTGTACTGGGGTACATTGTGACATTACAAAAGTACTTACAATACATCTTAAACTTACCCCTTCCACCATTCTCCTTTATTTCCCTCTCTCCCATTCTTAGAACAGTTTCAACAGGTCTCATTTTTTTCATTTTCATACATGAATACATAATTTTCCACTATATTCATCTATTCACCATATTTCTTTATATCCTTTCCTTCCCACTGGTACAAACCCTAGACAGGATCTGTTTTACCTTCCTGACCTATTTTTGAAAAAAGATATTTTTGTTTGTCTAAAATAGCAATATAAGGAGTTTGATATTATATCCCAAATTAGTTCATTCCCTCCGTTTTTCTCCTTTTTATCTCAGTCCCTTTCTTATGGTCATTTCAACAGGTTTTAAAAGGCTATATTCACCAGGTTCTGGTAACCAGGAGGATCATGGTTCAAGGCCAGCCTGGGCAAATAATTCTTGAGACCCTATCTTAGAAATACCCAACACAAAACAGCACTGGTAGAGTTCATGCCTAGCAAGCATGAGGCCTTGAGTTCAAACACCAGTACTGCCAAAAAAACTTATTTAAAAAAGTAAGAAACAGGACTCCTATGGCTTTTTTCTTTAGTTCTATAACATTAAAAAGTGTTTTACTTACTGAATATGGTTGGTGCACTTTCTATACAAGAATCTATATTCATTCTTGTGTATTCATTATATATATAGTGACAATATTATCACTATATATATAATTAGACTTATAGGGTACATTAGTTACATTGCCCCTATCATCTCTCCCCCTTAACCCTCTCCCCACCCCACTTAAAGCAATTGCAAGAGATTCCTTTGTTCTATTTCAGATAGGTATATGAAGTCCATCTATCATATACCATCACCTTAATCTCCTTCATTCACCATCCACTGTACCTATTTTACAGTCCTGTTTTTTGTTATTAATATTCAAGTTGATGTTCAAAGGGGTGTCTCAATGTATGCCCGCTGTGGGTGTGCTTTACTTAGGTCCTGTTTCCTACTTTTAAAAACAGCAGTGTATCCCTGATTGTAATTATATAAAGGTCAATTATTGGGCTAGGGTAGAGTACTTACCTAGCATATGCAAGACCTTGAGTTGAGTTTGATTCCCAGGACCAAAAAAAAATTAAGTCAATTCTTAATTAGCATTAATAAGCTTTGTCAAGAAAACTCCTTTTTGAAATCAATCACCTGAAAGAAAAGTCCAGGACCTGATGGATTCTCTGCTGAATTCTATCAGACCTTTAAAGAAGAACTGATACCAACCCTCCTTAAACTGTTCCACGAAATAGAAAGGGAAGGAAAACTGCCAAACACATTTTATGAAGCCAGTATTACACTTATCCCAAAACCAGGCAAAGACACCTCCAAAAAGGAGAACTATAGGCCAATCTCCTTAATGAACATTGATGCAAAAATCCTCAACAAAATAATGGCGAACCGAATTCAGCAACACATCAAAAAGATTATTCACCATGACCAAGTAGGCTTCATCCCAGGGATGCAGGGGTGGTTCAACATACGAAAATCAATAAATGTAATAAACCACATTAACAGAAGCAAAGACAAAAACCACTTGATCATCTCAATAGATGCAGAAAAAGCGTTTGATAAGATTCAACAATATTTCATGATAAAAGCTCTAAGAAAACTAGGAATAGAAGGAAAGTTCCTCAACATTATAAAAGCTATATATGACAAACCTAGAGCCAGCATTATACTTAACGGAGAAAAACTGAAACCATTCCCTCTAAAATCAGGAACCAGACAAGGATGCCCACTATCTCCACTCCTATTCAACATAGTACTGGAATTCCTAGCCAGAGCAATTAGGCAAGAAGAAGGAATAAAAGGAATACAAATAGGTAAAGAAACTGTCAAAATATCCCTACTTTCAGACAACATGATCCTATACCTTAAAGACCCAAAAAACTCTACTCAGAAGCTTCTAGGCATCATCAGTAGCTACAGCAAGGTAGCAGGATATAAAATCAACATAGAAAAATCATTAGCATTTCTATACACTAACAATGAGCAAACGGAAAAAGAATGTATGAAAACAATTCCATTTACAATAGCCTCAAAAAAAATCAAATACCTAGGTGTAAACCTCACAAAAGATGTGAAAGACCTCTACAAGGAAAACTATACACTTCTGAAGAAAGAGATTGAGGAAGAGTATAGAAAGTGGAGAGATCTCCCATGCTCATAGATTGGTAGAATCAACATAGTAAAAATGTCGATACTCCCTAAAGTAATCTACATGTTTAATGCAATTGCCATCAAAATTCCAATGACATTCATTAAAGAGATTGAAAAATCTACTGTGAAATTTATATGGAAACACAAGAGGCCACGAATAGCCAAGGCAATACTCAGTCAAAAGAACAATGCAGGAGGTATCACAATACCTGACTTCAAACTATATTACAAAGCAATAACAATAAAAACAGCATGGTACTGGCACAAAAACAGACATGAAGACCAGTGGAACAGAATAGAGGATCCAGATATGAAGCCACACAACTATAACCAACTTGTCTTTGACAAAGGAGCTAAAAATATACGATGGAGAAATAGCAACCTCTTCAACAAAAACTGCTGGGAAAACTGGTTAGCAGTCTGCAAAAAACTGAAACTAGATCCATGTATATCACCCTATACCAAGATTAACTCAAAATGGATCAAGGATCTTAATATCAGACCCCAAACTCTAAAGTTGATACAGGAAAGAGTAGGAAATACTCTGGAGTTAGTAGGTATTGGTAAGAACTTTCTCAATGAAACCCCAGCAGCACAGCAACTAAGAGATAGCATAGATAAATGGGACCTCATAAAACTAAAAAGCTTCTGTTCATCAAAAGAAATGGTTTCTAAACTGAAGAGAACACCCACAGAGTGGGAAAAAATATTTGCCAACTATACGTCAGACAAAGGACTGATAACCAGAATATATAGGGAACTTAAAAAACTAAATTCTCCCAAAACTAATGAACCAATAAAGAAATGGGCAAGTGAACTAAACAGAACTTTCTCAAAAGAAGAAATTCAAATGGCCAAAAAACACATGAAAAAATGCTCACCATCTCTAGCAATAAAGGAAACGCAAATTAAAAGCACACTAAGATTCCACCTCACCCCTGTTAGAATAGCCATCATCAGCAACACCACCAACAACAGGTGTTGGTGAGGATACAGGGAAAAAGGAACCCTCTTACACTGTTGGTGGGGATGTAGACTAGTACAACTACTCTGGAATAAAATTTGGAGGCTACTTAAAAAGCTAGACATGAATCTACCATTTGATCCAGAAATACCACTCTTGAGGATATACCCAAAAGACTGTGACACAGGTTACTCCAGAGGCACCTGCACACCCATGTTTATTGCAGCACTATTCACAATAGCCAAGTTATGGAAACAGCCAAGATGCCCCACCACTGACGTATGGATTAAGAAAACGTGGTATCTATACACAATGGAATTCTATGTAGCCATGAAGAAGAACGAAATGTTATCATTTGCTGGTAAATGGATGGAATTGGAGAACATCATTCTGAGTGAGGTTAGCCTGGCCCAAAAGACCAAAAATCGTATGTTCTCCCTCATATGTGGACATTAGATCAAGGGCAAACACAACAAGGGGATTGGACTATGAGCACATGATAAAAGCGAGAGCACACAAGGGAGGGGTGAGGATAGGTAAGACACCTAAAAAACTAGCTAGCATTTGTTGCCCTTAACGCAGAGAAACTAAAGCAGATACCTTAAAGCAACTGAGGCCAATAGGAAAAGGGGAACAGGTACTAGAGAAAAGGTTAGATCAAAAAGAATTAACCTAGAAGGTAACACCCACGCATAGGAAATCAATGTGAGTCAATGCCCTGTATAGCTATCCTTATCTCAACCAGCAAAACCCCTTGTTCCTTCCTATTATTGCTTATACTCTCTCTACAACAAAATTAGAGATAAGGACAAAATAGTTTCTGCTGGGTATTGAGGGGGGGGGAGCGGGAGGGGGTGGAGTGGGTGGTAAGGGAGGGGGTGGGGGCAGGGGGGAGAAATGAACCAAGCCTTGTATGCACATATGAATAATTAAAGAAAAAAAAAAAGATAATGTTGTTCAGTGTTTTGGAGGATTTTTAACTGACATGTTTATTTTGCCAAATATTGCTATTTCAAGTAAAATCAATTGTTTAATTGAAAAAAAAAAAAAAGAATTAACCTAGAAGGTAACATCCACGCACTGGAAATCAATGTGAGTCAATGCCCTGTATAGCTATCCTTATCTCAACCAGCAAAAACCCTTGTCCCTTCCTGTTATTGCTTATACTCTCTCTACAACAAAATTAGAAATAAGGGCAAAATAGTTTCTGCTGGGTATTGAGGGGGGGGAGAGGTAGGGGGCGGAGTGGGTGGTAAGTGAGGGGGTGGGGGCAGGGGGGAGAAATGAACCAAGCCTTATATGCACATTTGAATAATAAAAGAAAAAAAAAAGAAAACTCCTTTTTTCAATGAGTCATTTTCATTCCTTTTCATACCCTTGATTTATGTGTTTCTCCCTATATTCCTAAAATTTTAATTACATGATACAGAATGCTTTAAAGTTGACAGTACTTGCCTGTTCAGCTTCTAGATAATGATTTTTTTTAATTCAATGATTATAAATAATGATACTAGGACAAGCAGTTCTTAACCTTACAATGGGTTGCATTACTTGAAAAAAAGTATAATAAATCAGAACACTGTGAAGCAAATCTGATTTTTTTCACAGGAACAATGCTGCAATAGCAAGGTTATGTTTGTAATCAAATGTCAGGTCCTATTTTATTTTTTAAAGAAACAACCATAGTATCCCATTACTCACTTCTACATTGCCTAGATACCATACAATAATATACTTTTAATGTATATAAATCAATTATCAATTTAATCCAATAACTAAGTATAAGAACTGTACTGGCATGAGAGTATCTCTGGTGAATGTTGATGAGATGAGAATTGAGGTTTTGAGGAAACAGTGATTCCAAAAGATGATTATACCTGGGCTCAGGAAGCAGAGAGGTTCCTGGGAAATGACCTATGTAGAGAAGAAAGAAGAGTGCTGACAGGTCAGAATCATTGATATAAAGTCTCCACATAGATTGGGAGGATCCAAAAGTGGCCCAAGTGCAGAGAGGAGGGAGACTGGAGACCAAAATACCTGACTCAACCAAATAGTACCTTTTTAACCAATGCTCTTGTTGGTTTGAGAGCCTCCTATGGAAAGCTTATCTACTTAGCTCATTTCAGCTACTCATTGTTTTCCAAGCCTCCGCTCAGCAATGGACATGGTAGTGTCTAGGAGTCAATGAGCACATCCAGAAAATGGATTTTTTGCCTCACGTCCACCCAAACCATCTAAAAATAGAAGATCATGCTATTTAGAGATACCAAAGGTTATTATAGGTTTTTTCCATCTACGTCTACTGGCACAATAAAAAATTTTATCTTAACTGGCTCAACTTAGCATTGGTTGTTGACAAGTAGAATTGGGGTGATGAAAGGGAACTTTCATTTTCACCCTGAGTGTTTATATAAAATTTATTATTTTTTTACAATAGGCATGTGTAACTCTTACACCAAGAGAAGTTTTCCATTTTGAAAATGAGTATGGAAAGAACAGTAGAAATGGGATGACTCTTTGAGGAAAAGTAGAAAAGGAAATGGAATAGATATGGTAGAACTAATTAATGCAAGACCTTGAGTATTGATGGAGAAGTTGGGGCTTCCCTGCATATGCATTGATTTCTACTCAAGCAAGGATAATGAACACTGATGGAGGGTCTCAAGGATGGGAATGTAGGAGTTTGACTGTAAGAAAAAATTTTCTCCTGACTCTGATAGTGCAGAGGTAGCAACCCCTCCTCCTTCTAGAATAAATTCTCCAAGACCCTCAACTGCTCACCAGCTGCCATGATGCTGTTTTTCAAATCTGTGATTCTAAGGTAGGCTCATAGTATACAAGTTGAGAAAGTGATTCAATGATGAAAACAGTATTTTCAGAACATTAACAGCAGGAGTATGTAATAAGAATTAGAGGATAGGAAAAAACCTCTGGAGAGATAGAGGAAAAGAGAATTAATTGAGCACATACTCTGTGCCAGAACTTAATTTTCTTACTCATTTAATTCTAAAATAGCCACTCTCCTACCACACATATTATTGCCACCTTGTATAATGAGGACATACAAGGGTGACTAAGTGGCTTGTCCAAATTCTCACTGCAATTAAGTGACATAGCGTCAAAGCCAGGACAGAGAAAGCCATGATAGTGAGGGAAGGATGAAGTTGAGAAACACTATAGAAGGGGAAGATTTTCTAGTTCTATAAAAAAGTCAAAAAGGAAAGAGGAATCAAGACTGAGTGCAAACCCACAAGTCAGTGATAGAAGAGTGATGTGGATGAAATCAGGGAAAACCAGGAGATGCATTTGTAGGAAAGAAAGAAGTGTTTTTAAAATCATGTTATCAATAAAACTGCATTTTCAAAAATTAAGCAATACAATATGAATTACATATTAAAGAGTAAAAAATCCCTTTCCTTTCTTCCCAATGCCACTCTGAAAGCACAGTGACTATCAACTGCTTCTTGAGTGTTCTTTATTAAAATCATTTTTATATGAATATGAACACACACTACCAACTCTTATTTACATTGTCTTTAATGGTAGATTTTTAAGATAGAGATTTCCAGATACTTCATTTTTTAAAGGCTGCATAGTTTTTCACTGAATGGGCACACTTAATATATTTAACTAGTTCTGTACTGATAAGCATTTTGACTGTATTTAGTAGGAGTTTTGTAGGATGTTGTTTTTGACAATGTCTATTTGCAACTCTAAAATACTGCTTGATACAAATTCTTTTCTGAATTTTTTTGCATAATTATGAACATGTATTGCTAAAGTAAATTCTTAGAAAGTGCCATATCAAATAATATTTTTAAATTTTTAAATAAATGTCTTTTTTTATTTTTGGCAGTGCTGGGGTTTGAACTCTGGGCTTTGAAATTGCTAGGCAGGAGCTCTACTGCCTGAGCCGCGTTTGCAGCCTTAAATGTCTTTTAAATATTAATAAATATTCCCAAATACACAGTAAGTAATTCTGCACTCTCAAAACTAAAACATTCCATCTTTCCAAATTGACACACAAACAATAATACTGTTTTCATCTTGCCAAGGTGATACCGGATGATATCACTGTTTTAAATGGCTGCATGAAATTTTGAGCATTCTGAGTTTGGGACGTGATAGGGTCACTTATAGGAGCATTCTTGTAGGGGCAAAATGTAAGGCTGTGAATTCGAATGAGTGGGGAGAGTCCAGATGCTGCATTTAGAATGGTGATCACAACAGAGCAAACTTCTCTAAAAGAGTAGGTGTACAGGAGATCAGAGAAACAAAGCTAAGCTCTGAGGAATCAGAAGTGATGACAGAAAGAAGAAGAGGAACCAGCTCTAGGGAGGCTGATAAGAGACAGGAAAATCCAAGGAAATTTAAGACTACAAAGTTAAAACTGGAAGCAAGTGAAAAGATCTAGCTTTTAAAATAGCAAGCATCAAGATCTAGTGGACTGGAGGCGTGGCTCAAGCAGTAGAGCGCCTGCCTCACAAGTGTGAAACCCTGAATTCAAACACCACACATACACACACACACAAGATCTAGGAAAACAGCCACAAAAGATCCATTTGAATTTGGCAGAGAAATGAAAATGGATTTACTCAGTTTACTGCGATCCTTCTGTGGGACTCATGTGGACATCTGTGATAGAAACCTTTACTGTTTAGTAGAAGGTACTACCATAGCAGACTGGTGGGAAATCCAGCCAGCTCTTTAAATTTTTCCAAAGATTAAGTTAGTCCACTTCCAGAACATTAAATAATACTGGAAATGAAGTGGAAGGTAGTTTCAAAATCACGCAACAAATCATCCCGTGCCATCCCATCCCACACCCACACCCACTCCACACACCCATTATTTTACTAGGAGTCCCACCTCTAAAATGAAGACTGTGGCAATGGGAGGGAGGTCTGACATTGTGGAGACAAAAGGTTATAATGCTGTACTTAAGCATATAAAATATAATTCTTTACTCCAATATTGCTATAAGTCTTATCATACTATTACACATAATAAAATGAATTGAAATATGAAGCAATAAAAGAAATGTGAGTTATGCATGAAATGAGAGTCACAAATGCAGGTGACTGTTGTCAAGATTGTATAAGGCATACTTCCTGCAAAGGTTTCAGCATCACGTCCACTCCCTCCCTCAACCACCCCCACCCAACACATATCTGAGGATGACTTTTAACTCCACATGTCACTCTAATCCAGACTCTTCCAATGGAACGAAAAATGCCTTAAAATTGTATTCTACAGGGTTGTTTTGTTTCCATCTGTACTCTCCAATCTCAGATTTGACCAAAATAAAAGACACTAGAAAGTTTAACATGTTTCTGATTGGTGATTATTCATTACTTTTACTATTTTCTCTACACTCTGAATTTTTGTTATCACCTGTGTCTTTGGACTTAATCTTGATACTAAAAGGAACTAATAGAGATTCATATGAATCTGGGGAATTACTTTCATTGGTAGACTCGACTTCTTTGGGTATCAGTCTTTATGAAGAATATAAGAATAACTGTCTCAATTCCAAACATTGACAGAAAAAAGATGCTCTGTGTGGCCATAGTGGATTTTTGAAAAGGCAGCCTGGAGTCTATTAGAAAAATCCATATGATCTGAAATCAAGGCACACCATTAAGTATCAAGGAAGTGAAGTTTGGTTGCTCCTTCCAAGATCAAAGAGATTCACCTCCTGGTTTAATATCTGCCCATTTTGCCAATGATGTTTGGGGTTGCACCCAAACATAATACCCTCAGTATTTTTTGTTTTACACAAATTATCATAATTGATCAAAATAGCCACCAACCATATTAAATTTGTTAACTCTGCTCTATAGCCTTTCCTATTTCTTTACCTTTTAGAATCTGATGAAAACTATCCAACATTTCCCCTGAAAACTTCACACTTACACACACACATATTTTTGTTCAGTTATAGTACATTCCTTGAATTCTACTCATAGATCCCTGAGGTACTCAAATAACATTTCTGTTACATTTAAACTGAGTTTGAATTATGAAAATTTTATCCAGAAGTTCTTCCTTCCAATAAAATTCAGTACGTCAGGGAGGCCATGCCTTTTAATGTTGCAGAGTAGGGTGATACCACATTAATGAATATAAAAACACCCCTCTCAAAAGTGTTGTAAGTCAGGTGGTTCTATATCTGCAGCAAACTTGCAGATGGAAAACTTGATGGTTTAGGAGAACATGGATAGATAGAAAAGTCCCCCCCTTTTTAACAAATGCCAATTTTCTTTCTAAATTTAGCAAACCTCTTCTACACAAAGAGCAGAATCTCATCCCAAATTTGTAAATGGCATAACGTTAAGATTTCAACAGAAATAAGAAACTCAAATGTTCTATTAAAAGAAAGGTATTATAATTTTAGTCTTTCATATTCATGCATTAAATTAATATACTTATTTTTTTGTTTATCAACTCAATAGCCTTATTCCTATATGCTTATCACATTGCCAGGCACTTGGGATAAAGATAAAGAAGCAAAACACAGACTATCATCAGGAAGTAGAATGCTAAGAAATCAAGAGAACTATTTAAGTCACTGCATCATGTCAATTACAGGAATAAAATTTGACAGGATAGAAAAAGATTTGTTTCTTGGGACATATGGGTGAATGAAGAAATTTGTTACAGTAAAACTCAACTGTTAAATTATTCATTTAAGTATTCTTCCTAGTTCAAATACCATAATCACAAAAATATTGTGTTAATGAATATATCAAAGGTTTAACTCTATGACACTTAAGCTAATCTGTAAAGGAACATTATTTATTGTGTTGTTTGAAGAAAAAAAAGCACTTCTTTTTTTTAAAAAGAAATAAATGAAACACCCACCATAATGGCTTAAACTGAAAACTGATAATACCAATGTTGGCAAGGATGAGGAGCAACTGGAATTCTCACACATTAGTGATGGGAATTTAAATTGGTAAGACCACTTTCCAAAAACAATTCAACAGTTTCACATAAAGTTAAACATGCTTTTATACCAAGGGCTAGCAATTCTCTCAGCACTGAAGAGAAATTAAAGTACGTGTCTACAAAACTTGTGTAAGAATATTCATAATAGCCTCTTGCTCATCAACAAGAGAATTCTGGACAAATTTTAGTATATTCATACAATGGTATACTAGCTAACAACAACAAAAGAATAGGCAACTGATCCATGTGATAACATATATGAGCTGCAAAAATAGTAAGCTATGAGAGAGAAGCCAGGCACAAAAGAGAACATACTGTATGTCCCATTTATATAAAGTTCTAGAACAGGCCAAACTAATCAAAGATGATAGAAATCAGAACGGAGATTGCCACTGGGAGTTGGCTGGGATTGTCTGAAAAAAGGCGTGAAGATATTTCCTGGGAGGATGGAAATGTTCTCTACTCAACAGAGTGGATATTGTATGAGACAGAATAATAGCTTCTGAAGGTGTCCATGTCCTAATATGCCAAACCTGTGAATATGTTGTCTTATATGGTGAAAAGAGGCTGCAGATGTGATTAAGATTAAAGACATTGAAATGGGGACATTATCAGAGGGGGTACAATCTAATCATATGAGCTCTTAGGAGCAGAGAACTGGCTGGGGATACAACTCAGGGGTAGAACATTTGCCCTACATGCACAAGGCCCTGGATTTGATCCTCAGCACAGATAGTGAGAGAGAGACAGAGAGACCAAAAAAGGAAAGAGAGATGTAGTCTTCGTTGTTAGCTTTGAGATGAAGAAAGGGGTCATGAACCAAGGAATGTGGGGGGCCTCTAGAAATTAGAAAAGACAACAAAATAGTTTCCCTTAGAACACACAGAAAATAACATGACCTGATGGTACCTTGATTTTGGTCTAGTAAGATCCATGCAGACTTCTAACCTACAAAAGTATAAGGTAAGTTTGTGTTGTTCTAAGTCTCTAAGTACGTGATAATGTGTTAAAGGGTCAATAAATAACTAACATGGGTACAACCTTTTGCTAAAACTCATCAAAATGTACACTCAAGATATGCACATTTCACTTCATGTAAGCTAAACTTTGTTACTGATTGAATTGTGTCCCTGAGGGGAACAGGCTGGGCCTACTGTGGGTTACTCTATGTCATATAGAACAGCAGCTTTCAGCATGTGCCTAGCCATGGTGACTCCATTTTATAAAACAACGATTTTTGACATCAGTTACTCTATTTCCAGTATAAGTACCTAGAGGAATGACTCTACATTTTGTTGCTACAACTACAACCAAATTTATTTATGCCATAAATCATTACTCCTGTAAGCATATAAAATCATATCAGAAACACCAGAAACATGAGCTTATCAATCACACAGTGTTACTCCCTCACCTGGGACTATAAAAGGAGCACCCCAAAACTGAGATATTGTAGACACACTGATCCATCACCTGGTCACTCTTCACATGCCTCATCCAGGAAAATTGCCATAGCCAAAGACCACTACTTCTATCCCCAGGCTCCAGCTCGAGCTGAACTTCTCAGCCTATGACATGCAGCTCACTTGCAGCTGACACTCAACACTGTCTGCCACCCTGACCTGCATTTGACAACCATAAGCCCTGAGCAGCTCTGCACCTGCGGTTCATAAAACTTCTTATCTTGACTCCTACATAGACATTTCCTTGTGTCTACATCAGCTTCCTGTACCTTCAGTACAATTCCTGTGAACCCTACAATCTCTTTAACCTTTTCATAGCTATTCTATAACATTAATCTTTATTTATATATATATTTATTATATATATCATACATAGATATATATTTATATATATAATTGGGTGAAGTATGTGTGATCTGAGAGTTAATATGAGTAATTAAGATGGAAATAAAAGAACCTATGATTGCCAATGGCCATCACTACCAAGTGAAATATGTAGTAGCTGGTGAATTGAAGTCAACAAAAATGACAGAGCTTGTAAATTTATTGTTATTCAACAAATTTTGACATTGTAGAAATACACAAAAATGTCCATCTACGTTTGTGGCATAGCTCACTCACACAAGCCCTCCAAGAATATATATTGAAAACAACTCTCCCTGGGTGTGATGGCACAAACCTGTAATCCCAGCATCTGGGAGACTGAAGATCATGAGTTCCAGGCCAGCCTGGACTATATAGTGAGACCCTGTCTCAATTAAAAAAAAAAACACAAGAGGTAGGAGTATAATTCTGTGGTAGAGTCCTTACCTAGTATGTGCAAGGCCCCGAGTTCAATCTTCAGCATCACACACACACATACACACACACACACATAAATAATTAATTCCTAGTATTTATTTGGAAACAGGATCACTGCAGATGTAATTAGTTAAGATGAAGTCACATCGGAATGGGATAGGCCCTTAATCCAAAATGACTAACGTCCTTCTGAGAAGGAGGGAAAGACAGACACACATGGTGAGAATATTATGTGAAGGCAGGGGCAGATACTGGAGTGAATCAGCTGCAAGACAAGAATGCCAAGGACTGGCTAGGCATGGTGGTACATCCTGTAATCCCAGCTATTCAGGAGGCAGAAGCGAGAAGATCACAAGTTTGAGGCCAGCCCAGGCAAAAAAACAAGAGGTCTCAAAAATAAATAAATAAATAAAAACATAAAGACTGATGGCATAGCTCAAGTAGTAGAGTGCTTGCCTAGCATGCGCAAAGCTCTGGATTCAGTCTCCAGTACCACAAAAAACAAAACAAAACAAAACAAAAAAACAAGGATTTGGAGGCAGGAGGAAGCAAGAAAAAAATCCTACCCAGTGTCTCATAGGAACATGGTCCTGCTGACACCTTAATTTTGAACTTCTGGCCTCCAGACCTGTGGAAGAACAAATTGCTATTATTTTAATCCATGTGGTTTTTGCAGTACTTCATGCTAGCAGCCCTAGGAAATTAATACATGACTAAATATTTTTACTCTGCAAAAAGAAAAATAAAATTACAGATGTACTTGAATCTTGCGTCATAATCATCCCCAAAAACCTTCCTCCATCTCTCCTCAGAAATAACCACTATCCTTAATTTCTTTTATTATTCCACTGCTTATTTTTATAATTTGCTATATATCTATAAATCATAAAGCATGTTGTTTTTCTTTTCTAATTTGTTGGGACAAAAATAGAAATCTCTCTCTCTCTCTCTCTCTCTTTCTCTCTCTCTCTCTCTCTCTATATATATATATATTTTTTTTTTCTCTCTCTCTCTCTCAGAGTCTTACCATGTAGCCCAGGCTAACCATAGCAATACTCCTGCCTCAGCCTCCAAAGAGCTGTGATTGCAGGCATGTGCCACAATGCGCAGCTCTCTCTTTTTTGACACATAAAAACTGAGTTTATGTAAAGGATACAACATGATAGTTTGCTTTTAAATGACTACCACAATCAAGCTAATGAACATATCTGTCACCTCACATTGTTACCCTCTGTGTGTGTGTGTGTGTGTGTGTGTATATAGATATACACTTGAGATCAATGCTCTTGGAAAATTTCAAATATACATACAGTATTGTTAACTACAGTCACCATGACACACCTTAGCTCTGCAGACTTACTCATCTTATAACTGAAAGCCTGCATCTTTTGGCTAATGTCTCCCCATTTTCTCCATCTCCAGCCCCTAGTAGCCACCCTTCTACTCTGTCTTTATGGACCCAGCTTCTTTACAATCCTCATCGCAGCCATATCATACAGCATTTGTCTGTGTTTATTTCCCTTCTCATGATGTCCTCTAGGTCATCTATATTCTTGCGCATGGCCAGGTTTACTTACTCTTTTGAGTACTCCATTCCACTAATCTGGAAGCTTAGGTCTCCTTATCTTGGCTATTGTGAATAAAGCTGCAATTAATATGAACAGACATCTCTTTGACATACTGATTTCACTTCCTTTGGATGTATACCCAGAAGTGAGACTGTTTTAAATTGGCACAGAAATTATGGGAATTGCTACAGCCATTATGGAAAACAGTGTAGAAGCTTCTCAAAAAATTAAACATTGAACTACAATGTGACACAATGATCCCAGTTCTGCATGCTTTTAAGCTTTGTATAAACATATTGTGCTTATTGCTTAATAACTTGGTATTTTTCATTTGATTTGTTTATGAGGTGAGTTCATATTGTTATATGCAACTGTAATATGTATTAATTTTCATAACTGTATGGAATTCCATTTTATGAACAAAGTATTAATTTCTTTATCCACTGTACTATGAATGGACATTCAGATATTTTCTTTTTAATTTTTGCTATTACTACTTTGAGCACGCTGGAACACATGCAATGTTTCTTTTTTTTTTATTCATATGTGCATACAATGTTTGGGTCATTTCTCCCCCTTCCCCCCACCCCCTCGCTACCAGGCAGAAACTATTTTGCCCTTATCTCTAATTTTGTTGAAGAGAGAGTATAAGCAGTAATAGGAAGGACCAAGGGTTTTTGCTAGTTGAGATAAGGATAGCTATACAGAGAGTTGACTCACATTAATTTCCTGTGCATGTGTGTTACCTTCTAGGTTAATTCTTCTTGATCTAACCTTTTCTCTAGTTCCTGGTCCCCTTCTCCTATTGGCCTCAGTTGCTTTAAAGTATCTGCTTTAGTTTCTCTGTGTTGAGGGCAAAAAATGCTATCTAGTTTTTTGGGTGTCTTACCTATCCTCATACCTCTCAAGTGTGCTCTCGCTTTATCATGTGATCAAAGTTCAATCCCCTTGTGTTTGCCCTTGTCCACATATGAGGGAGAACATACGATTTTTGGTCTTTCGGGCCAGGCTAACCTCACTCAGAATGATGTTCTCCAGTTCCATCCATTTACCTGTGAATGATAACATTTCATTCCTCTCAATGTTTCTTAAGGCAATATATACTTAAGAGTGGAATTTCAAGACTTAGAAGATGTGTATCTTCCACTTGATAAGATAGTGTCAAACTTCTGGGAAATGCCTACCTATTTACAATTACAACAGTAGTACAAGAATTACTGCTGCTCCATATCTTCGTGGCAACATTGTCAGACATTTCATTTTTCGTTTTTGTTTTTCATGGTGCTGGGGACCCAAAGAAGGGCCTCGTGCATGCTAGTCATGTATTCTATCACTTAGCTACACCCAAGACAGGTGCCACCATCTGTTAGGCAAAAGCAAATTAACCGTGAAACAAATGAAGTTTAAGTTTCAGGAACCTTTGCTTGTATAGACCTCTTCAAAGGCTCTTCAGTTAATTTTTATTTGAAATTGTGTTTTCTTTTCCTTAAAACAAGGTCTACAAATTGGGTAAGTTTCATGCCATACCAAATCAAAACACAGCCCTACTGATGATGGGTGTGAAATGTATCTTACTGCGGATTTAATTTACTTTTCCCAGATTACTACTGTAATTGAACTTTTCATATGCTGACTGGCACTGCACATTTTCTGTGAATTTTGCCTTTTGTCTTACTGGTTTGTAGGAGTTCATTATATCTTCCAACTTCTAAAGACTTCATTGAGGCAAATACCTTGTGCAGTCTGGATCCTGTCTTCACTTTTATTATAATGTCTTTCATGTTTTGACTTTATTCATCTTTTTCTTCAAGATGTGCTTTTTCTTTTCTTTTCTTTTCTTTTTTTTTGTAGGTGGGATGCATACTGAGGTTTGAATACAGGGTCTCACACTTGGCTAGGCAGGCACTCTCCCACTTGAGCCAAACCTCCAACTAGATGTGTGCATTTTTGTAACTCGTGTAAGAAATACTTTTATGCCAAGGTTAGAATGGTCTTCTTTCTATATTTTATTTCTTTTTTTTTTTTTTTTGGCTGTACTGGGGTTTGAACTCAGGGACTTCTGCTTGCTAGGCAGTTGCTTTACTACTTGAGCTATTCTGCCAACTCTTTCTAAAAGTTAAAAATTTTGCTTTTTATATTTGGGTCTTGAGTTAACTTGAAAAAATTTTGTAAGTGTGGTATGAAATTGAGATCTAAATTTTGTTTTTCCACACGAGTAGCCAGTTTCTCAGAACCATTTATTTAAAAGTTTTATCCTTGCTCTATTGCCAAGTAGCCTCTGTCATGTATCAAGTTTCAACATATGTTTCTAAGAAGACTTCTGTTCTGCTGCATTGGTCTATTATCTCCCATAGCAAAGACATGGCACTGTCACAATTACTACAGCTTTATAATGTCTTTATCTCAAGCAGAGTAAATCTTCACATTTTTTCTTCTTCAAGGTTGTCTTGGCTTTTCTTGACCCTTTGTGCTTCCATACAAGTTTTAAGACAAGTTTGTCAAGTTCTATGGAAAAAGTACTTTTAGATTTTTATCACAATAGCATTTAGGTAATAGATTAATTTAAAAAAAATTATTTGTGATATCAAGGCTTTGTGAAAACATATGGCTTTAAATTTTTATATTTTGAGTTTTTTTCCTTAATGGTGTTTTGCAGTTTTCTCCATAGGGTTATTATACCTCTTAAAACATGGTTTATCCCTATTAATCTTTGTAGCTTTTGTTGATAGTACCAATGCTATTTTTCTATTACATTTTCATTTAGGTTATTGTTAGCATATAGAAATGCTATGAATTTGTCTTTGTATAGCTAACATTCATTGATCTTACAAAGTTCTCTTTTTAATCTCTTTTTAATCTGATCAATAGTTCTGAGACTTTATTTTTATGTACAATTATTTTCCAGGTCTTCAACAACCAAACCTAAATGCACAATTTGATCAATGCCCAGTGGTTCTCAATAAATGTGCCATACATTTTTTAAAATAATCAAAAGCAGCTTTATATGGTAGTTTAAAAATGACAGAGTTAAGCTACTGGGTTCTAATTAGCTCTACCACTTAAATCAAATAAATAATGCCATATGTAGTTCTTGTGAGGATTAAATAGGATAAACCCAATAAAATACATAATAATGGCCATAGTAAGCACTGAATTAAAGTTAGCTGCTATTATTATTTTATTATCCAATTACATAGGAAATACATATATGACCCAGATTTTAAAACAATCTCTAATGACCTGTCCAAATTCTTTTGGAATTGCATTGTATCAAATATAATTCATTTAACCGTCATTCGAGCAATATTTATTGAGTGGTTGTTCTGTGATTGATCATTCTAGGTACCAGGGATTCAGTAATGAGTAAGATAATTAAGATCTGGCCCACATAGGATTTTCATCCTAATGAAGGAACCAAACATTACAGAAGTGTATAACTATGTATGTGTTAAATTATGATGTTACACTTTTAAAAAACATACTATGGGAGAATAATATAAAGGGACTTACTGAGATTGGGAAGTTAAGGGATTCTCTGAGGAAGAGATATTGAAGCCACGTAACAGATAGACAGAGGGAGACGTACATATAAGCAAAGGACAGATGTAGGAGAGGAATTGGTAAATTGCAGGGACTAAAAGAGATCACTGTGTTGGGTGAGAAGGGATAGCTGAGGCTGAAGAGCTGGACAGGGGATATTGTGCAATACCTTGGAGGCCTTTTATCCTAAGTATAATCATTAGCCCCATGAAGAGGGCTAGCATGAAAAGTTCATTCCCACTATTGGGTGGAAAAGAGACTGGGAGGGCCAGGAAAGGAAGCAAGGAGGGCAGAGACACTCTTGCAAGAGATGCTGGTGGCTTAGGCAATGGAGGAGAGAGTGGAGATAAGGCAAAATGATGGCTTTATGACTTATTTTGGTAGTAGACCCAACAGGACTTGGATGGATTTGGCTGGAGGTGAGGAAATTGTCTTCAAGAGGAGGTGACAGGGATTGTTCCCAAGTTTCTAACATGAGCAGAGGGGAGTGTTCTTTTCTGAAATGGAGAAGATGAGAGATGGAGCAGATTTGTGGAGAAAGATCAAGGATTCTATTTGAATGTGTCAAGTTTTAGATGCCATCAGGGCATCCAAGCAGAGATGTTGTCTTTAAATATATGTATCTTGATGGCTAGCATTAGAAATCTGAAGTCACTGGAAATCCTGGGACTCCAATTTAGGGGAAAAGGGTAGAAGAGGAGAACCTTGGGGAATGCTGAAGAAGGAACTAGGTAGACAAGAAGCTGGCAATGAAGTGTGCAGTAAAAAATGAAGTGAGGTAGAAACATTTTTTGACATTTTTAAAAGAGACAATTTTGAGCAAGAGTAGTAACAGGGTCAAATGCTAAGAGGTTAAGTAAGATGAGGGCTGAAAATACTCATTGGCTTCAGCAATGTAGGGTTTATTGCTCTTAGCCAGAGCAGTGGTGGGAACAGAAATCAGAGTGCAAACAGAGGACTGTTGCCTGGAGTTGAAAGAGCGTTCCTAAGAAGGACCTTTATGGTAGCAGGAGTTAACTTGTACACAACTCTTTTGCAGTTCAGAAGAGTTTCATGGAGTCATCCAACCAAGAAACAACACCTCTGAACTCTCATCAAACCTGGTAGGTAAAATGCCAGGGAGATTTTTGTTTTAAACATCTGTTGTGCAAAACTCTGCAAACCAATGAACTCCTCTCTCTCTCTCTCTCTCTTTCTTTCTCTCTCTCACTGTCTCTCTCTCTCTCTCTCTCTCTCTCTCTCTCACTCTCTCTCTCTCTCTCATATACACACACAAGTGCACAATTGCAGTGGGTGGTTTAATCTCACAAGGAACTTGAGGAAGCTGTTGTCATCATCACTTCTGCTGATTGGAGTCTCAAAGGTCAAGACCACATTGGAGTCTTTCCATTGTTGTAAAAGTTAATGAAAGTTAATTATTAAAGCTGACAGAAAGGTAATTTGCCCACCACCTTACATAACCTATATAGACATCTCTATACATATGGATGCATGCAGAGCATATAGACCCAAGCAGATGGACACTGTCTCTTAGAACTGGGCTGCTTTATCTCGAATTTTTTACACTGTTGCTGAAGCTCCTCACTGAGTATGTTTCAGGTAGGAACTAAACTTAAAATCATTTTTCTCAATGTGATTTCTTATTTCTTTAAAATTGTATTTTTTCTTATTGAAACCTATATAGAAGTTACTGTTGTAATCTTGAGTTTATTCCATGAACATGAATATTTTGAATGATTTCACTAATAGGCCAAAAATTTCTGTCTGGTGCAATAGTGTGTGAAGTAAATATTTGAGGAGCCTTAAGTTACCAAGTAAATGGTTGTGTGCATTGTTAAGGCTTAAATAGCCTTTTCAAAGATAGCAGTGGTTTTTGCCTTAATTATTCTGATAATTCCTTTTAATTCACTTAAATCTGACTTTATAAGAAGTTCATCTGTTTTGAAGGTTAGAAAATAAAGCAAGCTTTTAGGAAAAGTTTTCCCCAGGAGATAGAGTCATCTGTTAGAAAGGCCATCTAGTCCAAATGTGAGGGATTTATCTGCCAGACACCCCACAAAGTTCAAGAGTAAAGGAAAAGTGGAGAGGAGGAGAGTCACCAGAAGCAAGAAGGGCCAAAGTAAAAGGGAAAGAGAGACAGAGGGAAAACCTTGTCCTTGTTCAGCAGCACAGTGCTCTGAGTCACAAATAAGATGAGACTATGCAGGTGCCCGTCCTATAGTTTACCAACTCCAAAGACATAAAATGTACTACATTCTTTAAAATTTCAGAAAAAAATTTACAATATTCTTCAGTTATAGACATGAAAAGCAACTTACTAAATCATTGAACTAAATAATTCTCTTTTCCAAAATAAATTTGTCATTTGGAGGAACAATGTAGTGAAAGTTGGCCACATAAAGATCATTCCTCTGAGAAATTAGGAAGCAGCTATTTGATTTCAGAACAAAGTAGTTTAGAACAAGTCAATAGATACTTTGTCTCCTCTCTCTGGCCAAATGAATTAGTAATGTATAAATAAAAGAACAGATGCATAAATACCTACTTGAATATCTCATATTTAACTAAGAAACAAAAGAACACTATTTTTCTTTTTCTGTCAGTTTGTTTGTTTGTTTGGTTGGGTTGGGTTGGGTTCGGTTTTTGAGACAGGGTCTCAACTGTGTAGCCCCAGCTGGCCTTGAATTTGTGATCCTTTGTCTCTGCCTCCTGAGCACTGGAATTACAGGCGTGCACCACCACACCTGGCTCAAGAATGGATTATTTTCAAGTTACTAGAAAAATTAAGTAATAACATAGCCTAGCTCTTTTGTAAAATGAAAGTCTTTGATTTTCCAAATGAAGAGAAATGGCCTCACTGTATTGAGGAACAAAGGGGAGAATAAACCAGGTGACTTCAAGATCAATCAGGTTCACATTTTGTGTGTATGATGTTGATAGCTGGGCAAGGAACTGTATGCTGAAGAGCAAGGGCACTGAGGTGGCCTCTCCCAGAGCCCTGTAGTCTTGCCTTATCTCTTTTAGAGATAGGGGCTAACAGCCCCCCACATTGACACTGCAGAAAATATGCTGGAGTGGGGTTATGCACAAAACCTATCTTCACATCCTGGCTCTGCCACTTGCTAGCAAGAGTTGGAAAAGTCATATATCTTCTTTCATCTCAATTTCTTAACTTGTGAAATGGCCATAATAATAACCTACTTTTTCTGCATGCTTCACAGGCTAACACTCAAGGAAGAAAAGCGAAAGTGCTCAGAAAACCACAAAGCTTTATAGAAAGGGCCAGGGGTTCTCTGTATTCTTCTCGAGACCTACAGAGTCCAACACTTCTTGCCATGGTGCATCCAAAAATTCTCTAACGAGTTCACTTTTGGTCAACAAAGCCTTCTCTTTCCATTTTGGACCTCTTGGTATCCTTATAACATGGTTTGCTCATTCGCCGTTGATTTCTCATTCTTCCTTCCAAGGGTGGAATGATGTTCTTTAAGGTCTTACTCAAGACTCACAGCTCCTTCATGAAACTTCCCTCAACTGCAACCCCCATCCCTTCTTCTTTCAACTTACTATTTGCACCAATCACTTTGGGCACCTCTATGTAAATATCTTAGCTTATTTTGGCAAACTGTTTTGTGTATTTACTATATTGCAGGACCTTTGCAAAGGGAAAAAAAAAAAAGAAAACACTAAAATTTGGCCCTTGCCCTTGGAAAACCTTTGTGTGTGTGTGTGTGTGTGTGTGTGTGTGTGTATGTGTGTGTGTGTGGTATTGGGGATTAAACCCAGGGGCTCAAGCTTAATCTTCCTACCACTTGAGCTGTATTCCCAGCCCTTTTTTTGTTTTTGGGATAGGATCTCCCTAACTTTACCATCGTTGGCCTTGAACTTGCCACCCTCCTGCCTCTGCCTCCTGAGTAGCTGGGATTACAGGGGTATACCCAGTTGAAACTCAGACTTTTGGAGAGAGAGAAGCATAAACAATAATGACTATACAGTATGACATGGAATAGAAATATGTCCAAGGTACTTGCAAGAAGGAAATGATTAACTCTATCTGAGGGATTCCATGAAGCTTTACAGCATCTTCTTATCTGTACAACCAAGTTCCTGACAAACAATAGGCCGATCAATGACTATTGAAGGAATGAAGAAATGAATCAACGGTCAGGGACAGCTGAGTACGTTTAAGGATAATTTGGAATTTAGCAGGTGTAGGAGAAGAACACAGATAAAGGGAATGATGTGTGCAAAGACACAGAGATGGTAAATATCATGGTGTGTTAGGAAACTACTATTGTAATTTTGAAGGAGCTATAATTTGAAAGAAGCATGTAAGGCTAGAGCCTTACAAGCAAAATATAAAAGGCTTTGCATGCCATGCTAAAAAAAGTTTAGATTGATATTCTTTTAAAATTATTTTACAACAACCTGGAGTAAGAATGGAAAACTGCTACTTTTTGGAGATGAACTCAGTTGGTAGCACTAACATTTTCCAGCAGGTCCTGGTTAATTGTGTCATGTAGGCTCAGTCATGAATTGGGTCAATACATTCCATATTAAACTCAGTCCTGAAGCAATTGCCTAGAAAAATCAAGGCTAAGAAGTCTCTTTTACCACACCTTAGCAAACCTTGATTACAGTCCCATGAGGAAGATAGTGACCTCCTTTACCACTAGAAAAACTAAGCCTGGAATCACTTGCTCATAGCAAACACAGTTAAGCAACAGCAAAACAAGAATTTGAAGTCAGGTGTGTGTATTGCCAAATTCTTATGCTTTTCTTTGCACTTCCTCCCTAAATTAAATTTGACTTCATTTTTTTTTAGTGCTATGGGCAATGTAGTAATAAAATTCATGAAAAATAATAACAAGTTAGTGCCTAAACTAAAATTAAACTGACCTAAGTTCCTAAAGATATTACAAGACCACTATAAGACACATGAACAGACTTCTTGAACTGCACATATGCTGCAATCTTGCCCATTGCAGACACTAAACTAGAGATATGTGAATTAGACACATAAATTTGACCAAGAAAAAAAATCAATAATTTTTCCTCTAGCCATCTTGTCTTGGACACCTGGGGAAAATACTTTCACATCCTCAGAATCCTCACCCCAGTCCCATCACCTTTAAATACCTCCTAGTCAGCTTATGCTCTCTCTCCAACAAATGACTCTGGCTTCATGAACAACCTTGGAAGTGTTTGTGAGACACTAATGCCCTTCAAGCAATCATCACTAAATGGCAGAGAACAGAAGTATTTTGCATATTCTCAATGTCAGTGGACCTAGTTCTTTCTCCCAAAGAAATAGTGCAGGTGTACATTTATAATACAGCCTTGTGAGTTACCTGCCGTGCTTCAAAAGTTACTGAAGCACAGAAGAATCACAGAATTAAATGGAAAATTTTTGCCCACACCAGACTGAGACCCCTCTGACTTCTTCTCACCAACATCAGGGGAAGTGCCCCTCTCAATCTTCCATTGGTCACGACTAATCACCACTCCGGCTCTCTCTCAAGCTGACGTCATCATCTCCCTACTTCCATCCAGCTTGACCCCCAACCAGAATGTCAGCCTTTTCTGTGCCCTTGATTCTGATTCCCCTCTTGCTGCTGATTGGGGTTCTGGTCACAGTGCTCACTGGAGCAATTGTTCTATTTGTTCTCCCATCTTTCACCCCTCCCCAAAGTACAGTTCTCAGAATACTGTCATATTCTCATTCTCCAGTGACTAACTGATGAAACAGGATTAGCTTACCTCCAGCACGAGGGGATTTTGAGATCCAGGAAAGGAGTTGTGTTTTCAGCAGATTTCAGGCAAAAGCTGGCATTTTCAGTGAAGTCTCCATGCAGACCTTCCTTACCTTTGATGGTTATTGAGAAGTGGTATACCTGTGCAGAAGGGAAGGCATCACCTGCAACTGGAAGGGGCTGGGAAATGCTCTGTACAGCTGCCTCCTGGTTTCAATTTACCACTAATTAAAAACAGGTGCTAGCATTGCTTATGAACATTTTGTTTTAAATTAGTTGTTTCTCAGCAGAAGGGACAGACCTGTGGAACACTAGAACACTGACTAAATGCTGAGCAGTGGGAAGGGCAGGGCCATACGACACCTCTCAGCAGAGTGGGCAGGCAGAGTGGAGATTCCCAGGTAATTGGAGGCCACACAGTGACAGAGGGCTGCAGGTCAGCAATGGGTGGACCTTGGAGGGGTGGGGAAGGGGTGTGTTCATAACAACCCCTAGAAATATCAAAAAGTTATTCATACATTGGAATAGTTACAATGAGACACTGAATTTCAGAAATTAACCCTAGGATTCAATTTCTGCTAAAAAAAAAAAAAAGGCAGAGGACAAATGTGTATGACACAGCACTAAAGTACATAAATACATGTATGTATATGTGCATGTATGTATGTAAGAGATATGTATATATCACAAGGGTCAAGAAACTTAAAAGAACACATTACAGAAAAGGAAATACAAGTGGAAATATTTACAAATGAGACTCAGAGTTCCAAAACTACTAGGAGGAAGGGTCTCTGAAAATGAATTTCAGTTCCCCTAAGAAACCCGGAAAGAAATTGAGCCATGAAGGTAAAATATGAGAAAGCAGACATTAATATGGGCAGAATATTTGAAATTGAAATTGTGATCCCAGGAACCAAAATAATTTTTCCAAGAATTTCTGGGAAAAAGATAACCTATGTGGGTGAAAAACAGGTCAATAAAATAGCTTTGAATTCTTAACTAAAGTAGGTCATTCTCAAGAAGCCCGGAGATGGTGAATGACATTCACTTATGAGTCTCCGGAGCCCTGTTCAGCAGAGGCTCCAAGGGAGTGGTTGGTTCTGGGCTCATGTTGGTTATTACATGTGTCATATGAATCAATAGCTTTTGGTTAGGGGAACAAAGGGAGAAAAGACTGCAGTGTGACTCTCAAGGTCTTTCTGTGATTCTAGAAAGATTTCTTAAGCTGCCCTAATTCCTACCCTGGAGCACGCCCTTGGTGGCAGGCCTAGGTGTGAGGAGGAGGCTTTTTCCAGTCTGTGGTAGGAGGGCCAGAGTTCAAGCTCTTGATCCAGCTGCAGGTCTGAGGAAGTGCATTAAAGAGCTAGTCACAGTCATCCCCAGGGAGGGGGCTGGATGGAAATGAAGTTTTTTCTGCCACCATTGTCACTGACCAGGGCTTTGCAGAGAGAGAAGATACAACAGCCAAAGGAAGGGAAGAAGCACCTGCTGGATCTTTTTTTAGGAAAGAGAACCAGTAAGTTTCTGTGAACTCCTCAGTGGAAATGCAAGCAAAGCAATCAAAGAGTGAATTTTTCTTCTTTTTCTGTCCATAGCAGCATCTGAAAGAAATCAAAGTACACAGCATGTGAGTCTTCCTTGTTCTAATGCTGGCTGGGTTGGGTCTCCTCGAAGGATTAAAACTGTTCTGAAAAGACACTCTAGATAGCTTTTGCAAGACGTCTAAGACCTTAGGAATCACTGACCATGAGTTAGGTCTCAAATGTCAATGTCCCAGACAAATTGTTGGTAACTGACCAAAGGCGGTGGGGGGATCCTGCTGTATGTGTATCAATGAGCAAGCCATCCCCACAGCAAGAGCAAGTTCTTCTGGCAACAGGAAGTACTATACAGTTAGTAGGGTATGACACTTGAAAATTGAGGGGAAAGATGGAAGAGAGGATAGAGATGAGAGACAGAGAAAACAAGCTGCTTGGATAAGGGGGAGGATCAGAAAGAAGACCAAAAGAGGATTGAAAAGTCACAATAAAGCCCAAAGGTCTCAAATTCTGGGGTCAGTCTAGAGGGTGGGGCACAAGTTTTTTCTGGTTAGAAAAAACTAATGCAGAGGACATTAGAGGATTCTGGGGAATTGGGGTAGGGGAAAGAAATAGATGGTCAAAGAGGTCGGGTGAGGCCAAGAGTTGAGGCCATATCCAATTCCTGGTTATAGCCTGAGCTCTGCAAACTTGCTGAAAATACTGTGTGGTACCAGATAGCACCACGTACCAAGACACCATCTTATGTGATGGTTCAATTCATCACTGTGATTTAAGTCAAAGAACAAAACTCTGATCATTCTGGGTAGTAATACAGAACCAAGATGGGAGTGGGGAGGAATGCTAAAAGAATGTTCTTCAATTATGTTCATATGGAACAATGGAGAAACTCTATGTCACAGAAGAAATAGGAAAGTCTGAAAATGGAAGTCCCATTTTTTAAACTGCTAACTATACTTTAGAAGGAAAAATATTTAGATTTTGGCAAGAGGTAAGGGTGTGCACAATTATTCTCTCATTTGTAAGAACAGGATAATAATAATAATATTAGAAATGACCCAAAGAATAAAGAGGGCTAAATTGTTAATGTGCATTAAAAGATTCTGCAAAACTGATCTTTTAAGTATAATAGGAACAGTATTGAGATACAAATAAAAAATTTAGATATCTTATGCAGACAATGTTTTGTTTTATCCCACTGCTGTGCTGGGGGACTCTACCACTCAGCTATATCTCCAGCTCCAGAAAATGGGAACCGTTAAAATAATAACTACCATTTGGTGAAGGCTTGTAGTATACTAGGCACAATGGAAGATGCTTTGAGAACATTCTCAGTTAATCTTCACAGTCACTTAGAAACCTGGGTGTCATTATCCCAATTCCTTCGATGAGGCTCAGAGAGGTTAAGTAACTTGCCCATGATCTTTCCTTTAAAAAGACCTTATCACTCATGACCTATAGTCTCTTTTAAACTCTAACCCACAGAAACAATAGGAAAATGTCTTTGAATTTCTAAATTAAAAGCATTTTATAAGGCATTTTTTTCAATTCTGATGGACAAATTGGATTAACCTTACTTAGAGTGGGGGGGCAATGAATAGACTTTGATCTGTCCCAGTACTGCAATGATAACACTTCAGAAACATTTCTAGGAAAAAAGTCAGTAACATCATCTCACTTTGTAACCAGAAAATAGACTCACCCATTAGTAAACTGAGTCAATTTTTATGGCTTTTTGGCAATCTTTTTTTAAAAAAATAAAAGCTTTACTTACCCAAAGGAGCTGTGTCCAGCTCATTGGAGGAAAAAGTTGTATCACTGTCACAAAACACAATCTCAGTCCCTTAATCCAGCTCTTTTGATCTCAAAAGGTGGTAACATTCAGTTCGAGCTCACTCATCTGTAAATTGCATCACATCGTTTCTGAGTTATTTAAGAAGGAAGCTCTGTTTGGTTCCAGGCATTTTAACCTGCTAAAGGCAAGAAGAAGGGTTCACCACGTAATTTCAAAGGACTTCCACCCGCCGCCACCACCGAGAAAGCAAAATGATTGAACCCATAGGGAATCAGTATGTTGTGGCCAGGCCAGTGTACTCTTCAAATGCTTTTGGGGAAGAGCACAAGAAGAAAGAGAGACGTCACAAGACATTTCTAGATCATCTCAAAGATTTGTGTAGGTAAGATATTTTTTAAGGTACGGGCATTTGGAATAAATGAAGCACTTTCTGCTAAATTTCCTAGCTGTCAAACTGTCCTTTCTGGCTCTAGTCCATACCCAAGAAGCCTTTTCGTTTTCAGTTTCCAAACCTCCTACTCCCTGCCTGAATTGGAAAACTTAAGTGTCTAAAATGAATACCATCTCAACTATTAACACAGTATTTCCAAATCAGACAACTAACAGATGAGACAAATTCTCAATTGAAATATTCCACAATTCAAGCTGAGGATGACAAGTTCTAATTATTATGGCTAAAGAAAAGCTGGCATTTCCTTAAACAAATCTTTTGGCGGTGGCCAGGGAGCAGTCGATGTGGGCAAAAAGGTGAATATCAGTGGGAGTGAAATTGCTACTTTAATCTGTTGTCGTCCCTATCAATTTTCCACCTACAATTAGGTATTAAACTTAAAATGTGATATTAATTGACTGACCTCCGGGCTTTCAATGTTTTCAGATGTTCCACACAAAAGGTCAAGAGAATCGTCATGTCTTTGTTCCCCATAGCATCTTGGCTACCAGCGTATCGGATAAGAGAATGGCTGCTCAGTGACATCGTGTCTGGTATCAGCACAGGACTGGTGGCTGTACTCCAAGGTAACATTTTTTTCTAGTCTTTTCTTTTAAGATATATTCATGTACCATAAAATTCATGTTATAGTTCTAGGGTTTCATTTGTTTGTTTGTTTTTGAGGTGCTGGGGATCAAACCCAGGGCCCAGGAAGAAAGCTAGGTAGGCATGCCTACCTCTACCACCCTTTTGATATGTACAGTTAGTGGGTTTTAGTATATTCATCAGGTCGTGCAGCTAACACCACTGATGCCATAACATTTTGATCCCTCTAAAAAAATCCTTTACCCACTAACAGACATTCCACCTTCCCCTCCACTCGTCCTCCCAATACCATCTTTGTGTCTCTATGGATTTTTCTACTCTAGATAGCTCACATAAATGGAATGGTAGAACATGTGGTACTTTGTGTTTGATTGCTTTCCCTTAGCATAACATTTTCCAGGCTCATCCACATTGTCACATGGACACATAATATTCTATCATATAGACTGTATATGTCGACACTTTTTTTGACATTTGAGTAGTTTCTACTTTGAGGAGAGTATGATATTCTGTATAATATTATGAACAATTGTGTACAATTTTTTATGTAAACCTATGCTTCAGTTACCTGAGCATCCCTAGGAGTGTAACTGCTGGCTCACGCCACATGGGGAGCTGCTCGAAGATTTTCTTTTCTTCTTATTTTTTATTTGTTTATTTTCACATGTGCATACATTGTTTGGGCCATTTCTCCCCCTTCCTCCCCACTCCCTCCCTCTCCCCCCACCCCACCCTCCCTCACTTCCAGGCAGAACCTGTTCTGCCCTTAGCTCTAATTTTGTTGGAGAGAAGACATAAGGAAGATTTTCTGAAGAAGCTGTAGTGATGAGGATTTGGAATCTCCACAATCTCACTGCTTGCTGTTGTCTGGGTAGTATTGATGTATCTTTAGGAAAATGGTATTCAAATCCTTTGTCTAGGCAAGCCCTCTACCACTGAGCTGCACCCCCAGACCCCTTCCCCCTTTTTAAAATCAGATTGTTCTTCTTTCTTTTGTGGAGTCACAAAGGTTATTCACATATTCTGGATACTAGACCCTTATCTGATATACACTTGCAAATAATTTCTTTCATTCTGTGGGTTGTCATTTCACTTACTTCTTAGTATTCTTTTCTTTTTTTTTTTATTGTACTAGGGTTTGAAGTCAGGGCCTCATGCTTGTTAGGCAGGCACTGTACCACTTGAGTCACCACATCCCCAACCCTTTTTTTTTTGCTCTTAGTTACTTTCCACGTAGGTCTCATCTTTTTGCAGGGTACTAACCTCAGGCTGCGATCCTCCTACCTATGGCTTCCCAAGTAGCTGAGATCATAGGCATGTACAACTACATCCAGCTTATTGGATGAGACAGGGTCTCACTAACTTTTTGCCCAGACTTGCCTCAAACCTCATCCTCCCAAATCCCTGCCTCTGAGAGGCCGTGATTATAAGCAGGAGCCACCATGCCCAGCCCCTTAATAGTATCCTTTGAGTACAATTTTTTTATTTTGATGAAATCAGTTATCTATGTTTTTCTTTGTTTATACTGTCATTTCTAAGAAATTGTTGCCTCCTTCAAGGTCAAGAAATTTAAATCTTTGATATATTTCTTGTTAATAAGGTAACTGGTTTTAAAGGCACAATCTTAAATACAGAGGAACCTAATAAGAATTCTGTGATTCCCTTGCATAAAGTAAGACCCCTGCTGCTTGTGTTTACAGGTTTAGCATTTGCTCTGCTGGCCACCGTCCCCCCACGCTATGGGTTGTATGCGGCCTTTTTCCCAATCCTAACCTACTTTATCTTGGGGACTTCTAGACACATATCTGTGGGTAAGTGAGTTACTGAGCTGATTCAGGCCCATGTTGCTTTTCTTTTATAAATTCTAGTAGCCATACACTGTACTGATTCCAGACTGTTTATAATTCATGAAAAGAGTCATAGTTTTCTGTAAGAATTAGAACTGGGGTTTGGGAAGGAGAATTGAGCTACACAGGGACGTCTTTTTGAAAGACTGATTTGCTTTAGGGAGGCACAGACTGACCACAACTCGCCCTCTGTCAATTAGGTCCGTTTCCAGTTCTGGGTATGATGGTGGGAGCAGTAGTTACAAGGGTAGCATCAGATACTGGGATCATGACAGACTCCTTTAATAGCTCCGTGAGTAATGAGTCATTACTGGAGGAAAGGAAGATAATGGTGGCTGCATCAGTCACAGTCCTTTCTGGAATCATTCAGGTGAGTACCTTCTCATGTACTCTGCCAGCCACAACCTGCCTGTCCTGACTGCTCCACATCTTTCTGTTTTCCCTCCCTCGTGCTATCACTCTTTGTCTTCCCTTTACCCCTCATCACAGCCAAAGTGGTGAGGGTGAAGGGCACTTCCACATCTCAAAAAGCAAATGAGTGAATGTGGGTCTAGATCAAAGGAAAATGCCAACAGGGTGGCATAAGTGATAAGGAATGATGCTTCATTCAGTAAATCACCTTGGAGTTGGTATAGTCAAGAAAAGTAACTATCCACAGGTAATGGTGGTGCTAGTGGCTTTGGAATTTTATTCTTTCTAACTCCCCAACAACCAGAATCTAGTTGGAAGAGATGGGGGATTTTTCACTTTGAACTGTCCAATCAAAGATTTAGGGAAAACTAAAGAGGATTATGGTAGAGCCTAAAACCTCACTCCTAACCAAAGCACTGACACCATCTTGAATAATTAAAATTCAGGGACTTTTCAAGATGTTGCTTAAGTTGACAGTTAGTGATATTATTGGTTAAAATAATTTCTTAAAGAAAAAAAAGTCTTCAAGAGAGTGCATGTCCTACTGACAAACCTTGTGGCCCATTGTTTCTAATACAGCTCTAAAACTAAGTACAGAAATAGAACCCAACTGGAATTTGCACATCCACAATTCTGTCTGCATTCTGGACACATCAGTGGAAAGATAGGCCAAGTGTCCAAGGGAAGGAGAAATCACTCAAGAATTCACACCAATGTTTTGGGGGCAATTAGCCATGCTTATCCTCTAACTAGAAGTAAGCATTTCTGATGTCTAGCACACAGTTAATGTTAAGCAAGTTGATCGACTTGTTTGAGGAAATATGAATGGACAATCACCCAAGCATATTACAGCAGCAAGGAAAAGTACAACTGCAGATCTACGAAGGCTGAGGCTAGATAAGATTCTGCTCTGAAAGGTTCATGGTGAAATCTTCTAAAGACACCCCACCTAAAAAAAGGGGGAGAGGGATAAGCCTGATACTTCTTGGGGTATTACTGGACTTACATCCTATTTGAACACCATGTCACTTTCCACCTGGGGGGGGTGGTATGAGGAGGGGAGGAGAGGAGGAGCCCTGAATCAGGGAGGCGTTCCAGGATGCAGAGACATCAGCTTCTCCAACCATGTACAAGCAAGCTGAACTTTATAGTTTGAATCATTTCCATTAGTTTGCTGGAGCATGCTCCTAATCTATGCTACCAAAGATTTTTGTCCTTCTCTTCCCAGTTGCTTTTGGGGGTCCTGCAGATCGGATTTGTGGTGATCTACCTATCCGAGTCCCTAATCAGTGGGTTTACCACAGCTGCTGCCATTCACGTTTTGGTTTCTCAACTCAAATTCATGCTACAGCTGACAGTCCCAGCCCACACTGACCCATTCTCAATTTTCAAAGTGAGTATTCCTTTCATGTCATGTTTCTTAGAGAGCCTTCCTCTAATGCTTCTGTTGAGGGGCTTTACTTACAATTTCCCAGAAATCAATGGGTCGTGAAATTATTCCACATTAAGCAAAAGTTAGTGAAAAAAAAAAGAACAATACTAAAAATCAACACATCTACCAGACAGTGAATATTAACAACCAAGATCAAGACAGGCTTCTCTTAGCGTTGACTCTTAAGTATTTTCAAAAAGAAAATATATAACCGAAGTGGATTATTAAAACTTTGCTATTATGTTCTGAGTTTAAAATTTTCTCAAAGTCTTATTTTGAAAAAATTTATTTATTAAGTTATATGTTTTGCTATTTCACATAAATCAAGTCTTTTAGAATTTAAGTTTTTAGGTTTTTCTTTTCTTGTGATGCTAGCAATTGAACCCAGGGCCTCACATATGTAGCCCTCTACCTCTGAATTACACTCCTGGCTTTTATTGACGCTTCTACGTCCTTTATGTGCCACTGTTTATAAAGCAAAAGGAAACTAACCAATAGGTAGTCAGGGCAGTGGTTCTCCCCTCCTCCAGAGGATGCAAAGTAGAAGTATTAAAAGAAAAAATTATAATTTGTAGGGCTGGCAGAGTGGCTCAAGTGGCAAGAGTGCCTGCCTAACAATCATGAGGCCCTGAGTTCAAACTCCAATGCTACCAAAGGAAAAAAAGCCAACCTTAGAGCCAGGTACTGGTGGTTCACACCTGCTATTCAGGAGGCAGAGATCAGGAGGATCGCAGTTCAAAGCCAACCTGGGCAATTAGTTCACGAGACCATATCTCGAAAAAACCCATCACACAAAAGGACTGGTGGAATGGTACAAGGCATAGACCCTAAGTTCAAACCCTGGTACTGCAAAAAAAAAAAAAAAAAAAAAGACTGGTTTTGTGAATTTTAATTGGCTTTATTTGCAATCCTAGAATCAAGCAGCAGAGCAGCAGTCTGTACCAATAATGGTTCAGAATGCTATATCCCACCATGTGGCCTGGTTACATATGGAGCCAGAGAAAAGGAAGTGACATACAGAAAAACTGAAGTGAGGTACAGAGACAGCCAAACTAGTTGCAGCTCATTTACAACTCATGACTATTTAAATATGGTTCAGACAGTTGGTCACTTATGATTGGCAGCTACTTGTTACAAGAGTAGGTAACATTCACATTACACATCGAGTTAGGTTACTATAAAAGGAGAAATCTTTAGGCTAAATCGAAATGTGTACAGAAGCAGCTTTAGGCCAAACTTAATTCCCCCTTTTTGCTCAACCTTTTAATTTTGAGAGATTGACCAAACTTTGAGCATTGACATCATTCAATCACCATCATAAATGAATTTATATGGTCTCAAATTCCACTGGAAAATATCAGAACAGTGGGCCTAGAAAGGTGGCAACCAGAAAACATAACAATAAGGAAAAAAAATGGCCAATGGCAAGCTACTTCTAGATAATCCTTTACCCCCAATACCCCAAGGGTTAATGTAGAGACAACTATCTTTTGAAGCTAACTCAGACTGGAATCTCCTGTTTTTTGGGGAGAGGGCTCCTTTTGTGTTTTGCGATCTCTCTGCTTCCTGAAAGTTTCAGTTCAGTTATGTGTATTTAGCATGAGTGATGCATTTGGATTGGTCTGGTCTATTGCACAGAGTGTAGGAGCTCAGTACAAAACAGTGACTTCTTATAATTTTTTTTAACAACAGACCATGTTCTCAGTACTTCTATCAGGATAGTCTTTGAGAGTTTGAACAGATCTTGCTACTCCAGAGGTGGGGTATTCTGGGTAATTTGGGACCCAGCTTAGACATGTTTGAGCTGTCCAGGGCCTGTGGATATGGAACCCAACTGGCTTCAAGCAGTAAAACTCTGTACAGCACAATTTGGAAACTATTTTCCCAAAATGACCTAGAAAATCAGTTAAGAAATGTGAGGGATTTGAACATTTAAAATCTAGCATTTAAGGGGATATATGCTTTAAAAAATTCTCAGGGATTAGAAGTTATTCATTGGACAGAACAGTAGTGATGGTTGTGAAATAAAAATAATGGACAGAGACCTAGGGACAGAAGAAATCTGTTGTAAAAAATGTGAAAAATATCCAACAAAATTTGACACAAGCCAGAGACCTTCTCAGAAAAACATGACAGAGGCATCTCTAAACTGGTGTGTCACCTACACTGCTAATTTATCCTTTCACTCTCCATGCCTGTCTCTACATTTGATATTCTTGTATTTTAAATTGTAGGTCCTGAAGTCCGTATTCACCCAAATAGAGAAAACTAACATTGCAGACCTTGTGACATCCTTGATCATCCTACTGGTTGTATTTGTGGTTAAAGAATTAAATCAGCGCTACAAAAGCAAACTTCCAGTGCCTATTCCCATCGAATTCATTGTGGTAATCAACTGTCTGAAGAATTTCTGTCCTAGTCTAGTGTGTTCATGTCAAAAACCCTTCAACCATCTGTACAGCAGGTTTAGTGGGGCCCAGAACAACTGTGCAGTTTCTGAATACAATGTTTAGGAGGGTTTTCTCTTCATTCAGAATTTAATAGCTTTCTCTTAGGATTTTGGCATTATTCGTTCAAAATAAGTCAAGAAAGGTGCAGAGAGCAAGACCTCTAAGACCAAACAATGCACTGACCCATCTCAGTTAGTGCTGGGGGTCTCTACCCCAATAGCCAGTGAGAATTGCCTCAGGATTTCTTTAAAACTAACACAACCCAGGCTGGGCTTGGGCAATGATTTTTTTTTTCCTAAGTATGACTCGTAGTTGAATCTCACATTTCTAACTTAGGCAATTTGCAACTTTGCAGACCGTGATCGCAACAGGTGTATCCTATGGCTTTGACTTCGAACACAGGTTTAACGTGTCTGTGGTTGGAGAGATGAAAAGTGGGTAAGTGTGCCTTCCGTGCTAAACTCCAAGCACTAGTAGAAAGTAAGCATCTGCAGCGTAAGGGAGGCTCATTGTGCTTTCAAGGACGCAGCTACGGGAATGTCAGGTCCACTGTACTTAATATCAGGAAGTTTCTCCTTGCTCAGAAGCCAGGCAACAAAAGTAAAAATTAGGAAAGTAGTGAAAATAAATCAGTTCTGCTTATAAGGAAGCATCAGTGAAATCAGATTTCCTTGTCTATAAATGACTATAAACAGCATGTAGTGCTTTGTTTAAGGTTACCAGAGCCAAGATCCAAGGGTTCAAAAGAGACAATGAGGGCACACCGCTTTAACAACCCAGATAGGTACGCTCTGTCCTTTCTCGTGATCAAATTCAAAACAAAGCCAGAGAGCCACTTTAAGCACCACAAATGAATGGGAAGCCCAGTTTGTTCAAGGAATTGAAAATATGTTCTGTTACATATAGTAGATTGAGAAGGGAACCCAAGTTTGTGCTCTCTTTTCTATCTCTGCCCTCTGATCATAGATAGTATCTGTTTCTTTCAACTTCCCTACTAAGGAAAGATTTTCTTCCTGCTTAATCCTAGAAATCAGCATTTATATGTATAGTCTTGAAAATACTCAAAAGCAAGCTGGGTGAGGTGGCTCACACCTGTAATCCCAGCTACTCAGGAGGTGGAGATAAGGAGGAGCAAGGTTCAAGGCCAGCCTGGGTAAAAAATTAGTGATAACTCCGCCCCCATACCCTGATCTCAACAAATAAGCTGAGTGCCATGGTACATCTGTAACTCACCTACACGGGAGGCTATAGGTAAGAGGGCAGATCACAGTCTCAGACCAACCCTGGGCAAAACTGAGAAACCCTACCTGAAAAATAACTAAAGCATAAAAGTGCAGGTGACATGACTCAGGTAGTAGAGTGCCTGACTAGAAAGTGTGAAGCTATGAGTACAAGCCCTAGTACCTCTAAAAAAAGAAAAAAAAATCAAAGCAATATGGTTTGTGGGACTGGGATTTGAACTCAGCTCTATTGCTTCAGCCATACCTCCAGTCCATTTTGCTCTGCTATTTTGGAGGTGGGGGAATCTCATAAACTATTTGCCCAGACTGGCCTCAAACTGCCATCTTCTCAATCTCAGCTTCCCAAGTAACTAGGATTAAGGGCATATGCCACCTGTGCCAGGCTCCAAAGCAAATACTTTTAAGAGGAGATATGTGTATGATTTTTAAAGCAAAAATATATTTTATTGCCAGATTTTCATGTGTTCTACTTAATGAATTGCAAGTATCATCTTTCATTTAAAAAGTTGCAAAATGGAAACTAGGCTGAAACCAAAAGGCTGTTTTTAGGGTTTCTCTCCTTCCTACAATTTTCAAATGATTACATTTAATTTAAATGTCTAAGGAGATATAAGCCACATTAAAAAGTAAACAAATGCAAAATCAAAGAGGGTCTTGTCAAAGTGGAAGGGTTTTGAAAATAAATGATAAACTTTAGATAACCCAGTGATAATCCTGGAGAGATTATTTAGTAAAAGCTCTAAATGTCAACAGTCCTTTCTCCACCACGTGTGGGGCAGAGAAGGAGCTAGTTCTCATTTACTAACCATCACACTCTTCAGAGAGGCAGTGTGACCTAGTGTAAGCTCACGCATTCCAGCTCCATGACCCTGAGCAAATTACTAAACGTGTCTCAATCAACTTAATTGTAAAAATGGGGCTAAAAATAATAGCGATCACAAAGGATTTAGAAGAGTTAATGCATGAGACATGGTTAAGTGTCTTGCCAACAATTAGTGTTCAAACCACATTACTGCTATTGCTAATTTACCACCTAAGTTAGGTACAAGGCACTCAATTTTTTTCTAAGTAATGATTGGGCATTTTTTAAATTTCTCTTGATTGAAAATAGAATATTACTAGAAGGTAATGATTATTAATTATTGCTAATCTGCCACCTTAGAAATTATTTTGTGAGTTCACCCACATTAAAAGCAAATAACTTGACCCAATGGAAGTGCTAGTTGAAATAGTAAAGGAAACACAGAAGATGCACTTAGATTCCAGAGGGATCTTATAAAAATAGAGAGTGGGCACTTTGTATTTCCCAGGGTGTGAATAGTACTCACATTCATTATTTTATCTGATCTTCCCACAAAGCTTTGAAGAGAAGAGAACAGATGTTATTATCTCACTTTACAAATGAGGAAAATGCAGTTCAGTGAGGATGAATCAGTGGCAGAGCCAAGAAATGAAGTCTTGGGGTTGTAAATCTCCATCACACCACTCTGTGGTGTTCAGAAGCCAAAACAAAACAATAATAGTAGGGTTCTGGTTATTTTGGTACAAAGTTCAGCCTTTAATTGTATTGCTGATATTAGATTTCTTTTTAAAAATAACTTTGCAAGCTAACTTTCCAATTTGTAATATCAGCAGGTATGGAATAATAGTACTTCTTCAAAACTAGAGCTGAAAATTTATGATCGAAGCTATTCATAAAACATGGACAAACAAGGCAGAAAAAGATGACTGGGCCCAATTAAGCCACCTCCAATAAGTTTTAGGTCAAAAGCAGATGTTTATAGAAACTGAGCATTTTAGTAAATTAATTTTGAGTTTGAGATGTGCACCTTTACTAATGCCCCTAGTAAATATATTTAACAGCTCTCAGCTCATGAGGCATAAGCACCCTATAAGGTGCACATTTCTCTGACACTTGATCACTTTCAACTAAAATCCACTCTCCATTGGGTCATGGTTGGCTCTGGCAGATCTGTGGAGTGCAGGACAGATGTCTTTTGTAGGGGTCTTCCATGAAAGGTTACTGTCAATGCAGAGAAGACTTTGTTACTTACTTTCCTTATCTCAGAATTGTGTTTGCTCAAAGAGCCTTCATCCATGGATCACTATTAGAGGCATTGTGGAGGATGCTTTGCAACCCAACACACAATACAAGTGAAATCTAAACCACTTTGCACCAAGCTTACAGGGATATAGCATATATAAAAGCATGGGGATGCTGGCAAGATCACATCCAGCTTACCCTTATCATTGGCCTAGATCCTCAGTGTTTCATCAAATCCAGGCAGCATTGCTTTGTAGCAGTAAAGTGGCAAATTCCAAAGTTTTCAAAGAGACTAAATTCTTATAAGTTATACTCCAAAGTAAGACATGGCTCCTAGATCACATCCATTTATTGACTTGCCCCATATTCTTATGAGTTTATTAATAAGTTGGTGACATTCAGATCTGCTAAATTTCAATTTCAGATTTCATCCCCCTATTACACCTGATGTGAAGGTTTTCCAAGCCACCATAGGAGACGGCTTCAGCATTGCCATCGTGGGCTTCGCAGTGGCCTTTTCAGTTGCCAGAGTCTATTCCCTCAAGTACGATTATCCAATTGATGGCAATCAGGTAAGTATTCAACCTTTTCTGGGTCTAATTAGACATTTTAACATTTTGTGCACATAATAGTCTTCTAAAAAAAAAAAGAAGATGCTTCTAAAAAAATTTCCTCCTTGTTCACCTGTCAGGAGTTAATAGCATTGGGAGTGAGTAACATATTCGCTGGGTCATTCAGAGGATTTGCAGGGAGCACGGCCCTCTCCAGATCCGGGGTTCAGGAAAGCACAGGAGGCAAAACACAGGTATTTTGGTGTCTTTGCTGCGAGGGCCATCTTAACATTTAAAACTGGGAAATCCAAGTCAGAAGAGAAGGGTATGTCATGAGAATTGCTTTGTCTTCACAGATTGCTGGCATTGTCTCAGCTATCATTGTGCTCATTGTCATTGTAGCCATAGGATTTCTTCTGCAACCACTACAAAAGGTAATTCTCCTCTCTCTTTGGATTACATCTCTCTCCTTGAGGTGATAAACCTTTGGCTCTCAAATTCTGAAAGCATCAACTAAACTAGGGAAAATGAAGTAATGACAAACTCTCAAGAATTCTCCTTAACCAGTATTCAGTGAGGCAAAACTATTTCCTTTCTCCTGGCAGCGTTTTCTGAATGTTAGGAATGCAGATGGCCCCAACTACCTTATCTGCTCTGCTCTCTGCATGTGCGTAGGGCAGAATATAATTAATGCTTAAAGGGAAGACGCTCTGGCGCTGCCGCTTCAACCTGGATTCACTGAAGTAAGGATTTTCTTAAAGCTCTAGATAATCAGGCCTCTATCTAATGCTGAGAATGGTGCTACCAGCCACACAACCTGGTCTCAGGAATACACCCTGCAACTCCTAGAAGTTTGGTTTGACTCCAAAACCAACAAGTATGGGAGCAAACAGCCAGACACAGGCCTTACCTCTTTATCTTCATGCTCCCCTCTCTGTGACTGTGAGGGGTTAGCTTCTTGTTTATAAATTGCAGTAGCACCTAGATTTAAAAAATAACGTCAGCTCCTGGAAAATACAGGATCACTAGGAAACCAAGTACATTGTTCCTTATGGTTTTAATATGCTTTTGAGGGGGGTCAGGAGCCCTGTAGACCTACTTGTAATCCTGGCTCTGCCATGTAATATCTGTGTGCTTTTGGCCCACCGTCTCTCTGAACTGCCAGTTCTCTGCTTGTAAAACAGGAAGGGAAATAGTATCCTCCCCACAGAGTAGCTGAGAAAATTAAATGAGATAATGCCCAATAGTACTTAACCCAGGTCATTTGTATCATCAATGCTCTGTTACACTGTCTACAAAGTACATAGACCTGTGATCCAGTCCTCTGATGTCTGTTGGTTCTTATCTTAGCGCCTTTTTTTATGTTGGTTGGTAGCTGAAATGTGAAGTCAGTTCCAGGGTTCTGACTTCCAGTGTGACATCCCAAAGAGTCTTGTTGGACAGATCTGTCCAACAACTGCCAAGGAAGAAGTCAAGAAGTCACCAGCAGGGTCTGGTGGAGTTGCTCAAGTCACAGAGCCACTCAGCATGAAGCCCTGAGTTCAAACCCAATACCACTAAAAAAAGAGAAGTCACCAGCAAAGAAATCATACCTACTTAAGCCTTTATATCAATTACAATGTGGATGCCAGGTACCTGGTAAAATCACCCCCCCTTTTTTTTCTATGGTTTCTCAGTGCGCTGTATGCTTTACAAGTACTCTGTTGAATATTTTTATTTCATGGTGCATTGACCAGCTGGGAAATAATGCCTAATGAAAAAAAATATGCCTCTAACATGTGGCACTTGACATATTTTTAAGTCCTGCAAAATGATGAAGTTGATGGTACAGAGTCCTATAAACCCTTCTCCAGTGACCACAGTGGTGACACCTCTTATAGCTGTATACAATATCAAAACCAGGACACTGACATAAGTAAAGTGCTGTTGAGTAGATTATAGACTTTATTCAGTTTCCTCCATTTTTAACTGGCACTCATTTGCATGCAGTTTTCTTTTTAAAGTTATTTAAGACTATTATTTCTTCTAAATAATTACCTGAATCAAATTAACTACTTAGATAGTAAAATATAAAAGTTACTTATGAAGATTAAAAATACCTACCTGGGTCAGTTAAGCAATCTTTGAAATATGAAAATAAAAGCTGTGTTTGGTTTTCTTTGGATACTGTGCTTTTGTGGTATGAAAATAGTCAGTGTATAAATTGCATACTCCACTCGGAATGGAGCAGCTTGAAAGGTGGGTGGAGGAGGGGGTTCCTACCATTGTTTTGGATTCCAAACAAGGATGGTATGCTTGCCATTCAGCATTTTTCACCTCAACTAGCACCACTCCCACAGAGCAATGCTAGCATTCTTCATGTAAAGAACAGGAAGCCTGATGCTTGTGTGGCAGGCTGATTTTACAATCCTGGACCCTCTTAGTGAATCCACCATTCAATGATTGTCAACATCGTGGCTTCTTAAGAGGCTGTGTTGTGTGTGCTTATTACCAATGTGAGGAATTTTAATTCATTAGATCATCCACTTATTCATGGAATATTTATTCAGCCCTCCTTTAGTACATTACCATAGTGCATTCTAGGGATACAACATGGAACAGGACAGAGTCTGCTTAAAGTCTTTGTTAACCTCTCTGTGATCTTTAGCTTCCTCTTACAAAATGGCATGATTGCTAGTTATCAACAAAGGTTTGAATTCTTTTTTTTTTTCAAAGCACAACCCCCATCTCCTGAAATTCAGTCAACAGATGCAAGACTGGCTCTGCTTGGAAAGAATTTATTCCAGTACTTACCTGCCATAGGTCTTAAGATCTGCTTTTCTCTGTCCCAAGGTGCATGTTCTTAAACACTATCAGATCATCTATGGCATAACCACAAGGAGTGGTTCAGCCTTGTCACTATGGTGGAGACAACCTCATGCAGGGGACAGGTCAGAGTCCCAGCTCTGGTGTGTCTAGCATGACATTGCACACCAGAAAAGGGTGTATCCCTTGATATGCTTTGAGGCCCACTAAGGGACTCACATATCTGTAGCCTTCACCTTTGCTTCTACATTGTTTATGTGATTAACCTAAAGTACATCTGGTGTTTATGTTTTTCAGTCTGTTCTGGCTGCTTTAGCTCTTGGAAACTTAAAGGGAATGCTGATGCAGTTTGCTGAAATAGGCAGATTGTGGCGAAAGGATAAATATGACTGTGTAAGTAGACACAATGGCATTTGAGGAAGTGAAATCAGAATGGCAGTTTAATGCTGATGTAAAAGGCATAATTATATTGCAAGCTATGTCAAATTTTGTTTTGATGCATCTGCTTGAAATAACCTTAGTTTATTTTATTTGCTGTCTTTAAATTGCATATTCTAGCAAACATTCTTTCAGATTTTTTTACTTAAAAGGATGGGCTCCAGTGGGGCATGGTGGTGCAGGCCTGTAATCCCAGCACTCAAGAGACAGAGACAAGAGGATCTTGAGTTAAGAGGCCAATGTAGACTATATAGCAAGACCATATTTCAAAATAATAGCTAGCTAGTTAAGCAAATAAATAGGTGCTCTAAATAAATAAGTGGATGAATGGGCTCCTGCAAGTAGAAAGTTCTTCACAAACACTAGTGCAGACTTCCTCAGACCTAGTCTAATAATTCTTGCAGTCATCCTGCATTGTCACAGAAACTCTGAATTTTAAGGCATGCGTTGCTTCTGTTCTTCATTATGTAATATATTAGTTTCTGAAGACCCTGTGAGGAATTTTAATTCTGAGCATTCCTTCTGGAAATACTCTTTCTTTTGGAGTATTATAAAAGAGTATTCTCTACAAATAGGTAAAGAAACGGTCAAAATATCCCTATTTGCAGACGACATGATCCTATACCTTAAAGACCCAAAAAACTCTACTCAGAAGCTTCTAGACATCATCAATAGCTACAGCAAGGTAGCAGGATATAAAATCAACATAGAAAAATCATTAGCATTTCTATACACTAACAATGAGCAAACTGAAAAAGAATGTATGAAAACAATTCCATTTACAATAGCCTCAAAAAAAATCAAATACCTAGGTGTAAACCTAACAAAGGATGTGAAAGACCTCTACAAGGAAAACTATAAACTTCTGAAGAAAGAGATTGAGGAAGACTATAGAAAGTGGAGAGATCTCCCATGCTCATGGATTGGTAGAATCAACATAGTAAAAATGTCGATACTCCCCAAAGTAATCTACATGTTTAATGCAATTGCCATCAAAATTCCAATGACATTCATTAAAGAGATTGAAAAATCTACTGTGAAATTTATATGGAAACACAAGAGGCCACGAATAGCCAAGGCAATACTCAGTCAAAAGAACAATGCTGGAAGTATCACAATACCTGACTTCAAACTATATTACAAAGCAATAACAATAAAAACAGCATGGTACTGGCACAAAAACAGACATGAAGACCAATGGAACAGAATAGAGGACCCAGATATGAAGCCACACAACTATAAGCAACTTATCTTTGACAAAGGAGCTAAAAATATACGATGGAGAAATAGCAGCCTCTTCAACAAAAACTGCTGGGAAAACTGGTTAGCAGTCTGCAAAAAACTGAAACTAGATCCATGTATATCACCCTATACCAAGATTAACTCAAAATGGATCAAGGATCTTAATATCAGACCCCAAACTCTTAAGCTGATACAGGAAAGAGTAGGAAATACTCTGGAGTTAGTAGGTATAGGTAAGAACTTTCTCAATGAAACCCCAGCAGCGCAGCAACTAAGAGATAGCATAGATAAATGGGACCTCATAAAACTAAAAAGCTTCTGTTCATCAAAAGAAATGGTCTCTAAACTGAAGAGAACACCCACAGAGTGGGAGAAAATATTTGCCAACTATACATCAGACAAAGGACTGATAACCAGAATATATAGGGAACTTAAAAAACTAAATTCTCCCAAAACTAATGAACCAATAAAGAAATGGGCAAGTGAACTAAACAGAACTTTCTCAAAAGAAGAAATTCAAATGGCCAGAAAACACATGAAAAAATGCTCACCATCTCTAGCAATAAAGGAAATGCAAATTAAAACCACGCTAAGATTCCACCTCACCCCTGTTAGAATAGCCATCATCAGCAACACCACCACCAACAGGTGTTGGCGAGGATGCGGGGGAAAAAGGAACCCTCTTACACTGTTGGTGGGAATGTAGACTAGTACAACCACTCTGGAAAAAAATTTGGAGGCTACTTAAAAAGCTAGACATGGATCTACCATTTGATCCAGAAATACCACTCTTGGGGATATACCCAAAAGACTGTGACACAGGTTACTCCAGAGGCACCTGCACAACCATGTTTATTGCGGCACTATTCACAATAGCCAAGTTATGGAAACAGCCAAGATGCCCCACCACTGACAAATGGATTATGAAAATGTGGTATCTATACACAATGGAATTCTATGCAGCCATGAAGAAGAACAAAATGTTATCATTCTCTGGTAAATGGATGGAATTGGAGAACATCATTCTGAGTGAGGTTAGCCTGGCCCAAAAGACCAAAAATCGTATGTTCTCCCTCATATGTGGACATTAGATCAAGGGCAAACACAACAAGGGGATTGGACTATGAGCACATGATAAAAGCGAGAGCACACAAGGGAGGGGTGAGGATAGGTAAGACACCTAAAAAACTAGCTAGCATTTGTTGCCCTTAATGCAGAGAAACTAAAGCAGATACCTTAAAGTAACTGAGGCCAATAGGAAAAGGGGACCAGGTACTAGAGAAAAGGTTAGATCAAAAAGAATTAACCTAGAAGGTAACACCCACGCACAGGAAATCAATGTGAGTCAATGCCCTGTATAGCTATCCTTATCTCAACCAGCAAAACCCCTTGTTCCTTCCTATTATTGTTTATACTCTCTCTACAACAAAATTAGAAATAAGGGCAAAATAGTTTCTGCTGGGTATTGAGGGGGGGAGAGGGAGGAGGCGGAGTGGGTGGTAAGGGAGGGGGTGGGGGCAGGGGGGAGAAATGAACCAAGCTTTGTATGCACATATGAATATAAAAGAAAAATGAAAAAAAAAATTGGAAAAAAAAAAGAGTATTCTCATGTCTTGCTATGAGAAGTAGAGTCCATATCTAATCAGGGTCAAAGTCTGTGGTGTAAAAATAACTTGTCTACATACCCTATGATACATGAAGAGCATAAATTAATAAGCTGCACGTGTTTGCTGCTGTTCCAGGTAGATCACACTGTTGGGGAGGGGTTGGTCCTTTTTGGCATACTAAAATTTTTGTAGAGTAGTAGCCATTCATTAAATCAACAGGCCAAGAGTAAAATTAGTATAGGCTTTCCCAATTAATTTGATGAGTTTTTTGGGGGACTGGAGGTTGCAGTGTTGGGAATTGAACCCAGGGCCTGGTGCATACTAAGCACATGCTCTACCACTGAGCTATATGCCCAGTTTTCATTTTCTGATTTTAATGAATAGGCTTGTTCTGGAATTTTTGTTATGACAGAGAGAAGACCCAATCCCATTTCCTTAAGTGGGTTAGGGCTGGGATTAGAAATAAACACACAGAGTAATAGAGAGGGGGTGAATTTGATCAAAATCCATTATGTGCGTGTATATAAATATCACAGATAACCCTTTGTATACTTTATACTAATACAATTTTTTAAATATATAACATTTTTGTGGAATTAAAGAATACTGAACTAGCATTTCTATATCAGCTATTTATAAATATTTGAGATGATTACGAGTAAGCACAGTTCAAAATATGGATGTAAAAGTAATTTTAAAGAGATTAATGCTGATGAAAATTCAAATAATTTTTTAAAAGTTAAGTAACTGCTTAAAAAAAATAATACTCTCCATGGATCTTCTTATATTTGATTGTGTTTCTGTGGCCCAGAACCTGAGCCTACAGAATGACCTCTTGAGACAGGTGTTCTCCTACGTACTTTGCTCCCTGACCCAAAATAACAACTTCTAACCTCTGCTTTTGGCTCAGTAGCCCATGCTTTGTCATAGCCCTGGACCTAAGACATTGTATTTTACTTAAATTATAGTGCATGTGTTGCTTTCTTTTTACAGCTAATTTGGATCATGACCTTCATCTTTGCCATTGTCCTGGGACTCGGGTTAGGCCTGGCAGCAAGTGTGGCATTTCAGCTCCTAACCATCGTGTTCAGGACCCAATTGTGAGTGCTCTGCATCCTGGCAGGCTTTCACCTGCCCAATCAGAAGAGTAAAACTCTTCATCACTGCTTAAGAGAAAAGTAGTTTGGTTGTTAGGCATACTATCATCTCTATCAGGACCAGCGGGAATAGACTTCTCAGGTTGCTCACCTCAAGGCCTGAAGGTTGATAGAATGCACCACCAGTCCAGGAAGGAGACCTGTTTGGGCACCAGTTCAAAAAATCATATATTTCTCTGTGTCTATTGCTCACCAGTAAACCAGAAGTAATTTGGTTCCAAATAGGTTTAATGTCATTGCCTTCAACTTGTTAAACAGGGGAATGTGTTACTGAGAATACCGTGAGACCCTCCAGGTATAGTGAGACTCTCTCTATCTTCATAGTTTCTCAGATCACACACCTACCTTACAAGAATGGAGTTGGACCAGAGAACTTCTCAAAGATCCCTCCAGATCCTAGGATTCCCCAAAGATTGGAATTCTTGATTCTTGATAGTCACATGGTTCAAGCATCTTTCTGATTTCTATTCTTTGTCAGATAATATCACCACTGTGTGATTAGTCAGCCCATGCTGGATTATATGATGTGAGAAGGAGAAATAAGGCCACTTGGGAACCAAGGAGTGCTAGAGCAGAATTTGTTATCTCACTTAAAGTTATTTCTTGACGGATGGAATGTACTGATATTGAAATACATTTGTATTGCTCTTGCACTGTTTTATTCATTTATATTTTTATTGGATTCTTTACTGAGGACCCACCAAACATAGACACAAACTCTACAGTGAAATAGGCAAGTCATTTTACTTCTCCATGTCGTTACTCATATAATTGGTTAACCATGCTGCCTTACCTTGCTGATTAACTGTGATATTCAGAATCAAAGTGACAAAAAACTAAGGAAGTGTTTTGCCAACTGTGCTGTGATAGGTAGGAGACACTAGTTTTGAAGCTATGGGAAGACAAAGCTAAATAAAACAAGGTGTTTGCTCTGCAGGGTATCTCTAGATACCATCTAATGGCATGATGATTCCCCAAACTTTTAAGATTTGAAAAGTAAGCCTTTGTTGATATGCTAGAAAAAGTCAAGGTTAGCCTTATAGTAGGCCTTAACAAGTAGGCACAAATGATTCACTTGGTGTTGTTTTTCCTACAGTCCAAAATGCAGCACACTGGCTAATATTGGAAGGAGCAACATCTATAAGAATAAGAAAGACTATTCTGATGTAAGAGTGATTCATTTTTATCTTTGACTTCCTACAAGATATTACTATGAGTCAAATTGGTACCACCTCATATTTCTTCTCTGTGTTATAGATGTATGAGCCAGAAGGAGTGAAAATTTTCAGATGTCCATCTCCGATCTACTTTGCAAATATTGGTTTCTTTAAGCAGAAACTCATTGATGCTGTAAGGTTTGAGGGTTTATTCAACTTTTTTTTTAAAAAATTCTACTGAGTATCTGAGAATGAAATGTCTGTTCTTTAACAAGAAGGTCACTGAGATCACTTATGTTGAGAATGAGTTGCATCAGAGTTTTTGTGTTCCATGTCCTAGAGCAGGTGAAACTACCTTATAAGGGATCTGATGATATGTTGGGAAGTAAGCCTCTTGATACTAGGTTAATATAGAATCCTCTTATCAAAGTCTGTTGTAAACTAAAAATTATCATACAATTATAAGCTGCTGATTAATAATAGATGATACCTTCTTTTGGGTATCAAGGTCAGGAACCCCAAGGGAGCATTTAATATTTGATTGCATCCTTGGAGAGATTCAGGATAGCAAGTTAGGGTTTTTGTTTGTTGGTTCTTGTTGTTTTGTTTGTTTGTTGGGGCTTTTGCACTTGCAAAGCAGGTGCTCTACTGCTTGAGCCACACCTCCAGTCCATTTTGCTCTGATTATTTTGGAGATGGGGTTTCTTGAACTATTTGCCCAGGCTGGCCTCAAACTACAATCCTCCTGATCTCAGCCTCCCAAGTAGAGCCTTACTATGTAACCTAGGCTGGCCTCAAACTTATGATTTTCCTGCCTCAGGCTCCCAAGTGTTGAGTTTATAGGCATTCACCACCATGCCTAGATATTTTTTATTGTATAATTTGATCCTCCTCCTTTCTTCCTACTCTGAAGCTAAATATTGCAGCAAGAACAGATTTGTGTTGAAAAGGGAGAAATGAAGGTTAGTCCAGTCTAATACTACAGTTATAAAATAAAATCATGTAAGAATAAATTTTATAAAGTATAATCATAAACTTTAATAGAGCCAAATACTAATTAGGTGTCACCTATACTTAACAAATAGAAAATAAGCAAAAATTCCAAACACAAACAGATTGAAATAATATTTAAATCTATTCATGAATCAATTATGGATAAATCCTGGACTATAAGGAGGTTTTTGAATTTTGATAATATCATACAGGCTAAGCAAACCATAGGCTTGACACAACACTATTGGTCTTGTTTAAAACTTTAAAGTTTGTGTCACAAATATCCTCTAGGTCCTAATCCCTCAACCCACCCCAGCTAGTTATTACAATTATGCTATATAAATAGCAGAATATTCACTACTCTCATAACATGAGTGGTTTTTCAGGTTGGCTTTAGTCCTCTTCGAATTCTACGCAAACGCAACAAAGCTTTGAAGAAAATTCGAAAACTGCAGAAGCGAGGCCTGCTACAAGTGACAAGTGTAAGTTTCCTGATCATGTTCTCATGTGTTATGGCTGACAGCTTAGTAAAACATAATTCAAGCTGTTAGTTCCATTACTTTAAATGAAATGCCAGACAAGTAAGGTATTCCATGTGTCAATGTCATTTTTAAAACGTGTTTTGCTGTTGTTCTTGTTGTTTGTGGTAATGGGGCTTGAGATCAGGGCCTTCACCTTGAGCCACTCCACCAGCCCTTTTAGTGATGGGTATTTTTGAGAAAGGGTCTCACAAACTATTTGCCCAGGCTGGCTTTGAACCGTGATCCTCCTGATCTCTGCCTCCTGAGCAGCTAGGATTACAGGCATTAGCTACGGGTGCCTGGTTAAAATGCGTTTTTGAGGGTCTCAATTTTTTATTGTCCTGATAAAGTACCAGACAAGTATCTCTAATTCCTTTGCTCTACCCAATTTTGAATCTTTGCTTCAAACGTTCCTGGTAATTCTTGACATCCACACATTTTTCACAATCTGAATGATCATGCATATATTACCCTCCCCTGCAGAAAGGGTTCATATGTACTACTGAGAGTCTAAGGGAGCCCGATGAAGAGCTAGACAACAATCAGCTGGAAGAACTGGACCAGCCCATCAATACCACAGACCTGCCCTTCGAGATCGACTGGAATGAGGATCTTCCTCTCAACCTGGTGGTCCCCAAAATCAGCCTCCATAGCCTCATTCTTGATTTTTCAGCAGTGTCCTTTCTTGATGTTTCTTCAATGAGAGGTCTCAAAACGGTAATTAATTGTTTTCTTAATGGGAGCAACTAATCATTAAAGGTAAAAATTGTATTGATGGACAGATGTTCCTTTAGATAATATACAATTAGAAGTAAATTTTAATCTTACACTATTTCATAAAGAGATAGAAGTGATGAGGAGTGTTCAGTGGACTCTTTAGAAGTGTGTTTCCCACCAGGCACCAGTGGCTCATGCCTGTAATCCTAGCTACTCAGGAGACAGAGATCAGGAGGATCACAGTTCGAAGCCAGTCCAGACAAATAGTTCACCAGACCCTATCTCAAAAAAAAAAACCTTCACAAAAAAGGACTGGTGGAGTGGCTCAAGGTGTAGGCTCTGAGTTCAAACCCCAATACTGCAAAAAAAAAAAAAAGTGTATTTCCCAAGACCACATACAATTGTGAAGGCAACCAAACATACACTTGTAATGTGTGTGGAACCTCCTGATAAACAACTGCTCTCACACTCCTAACAAATCTGGGCATCAGCCACGGTGCTTTCAGACCCCTGTGGGCATTGCACCTAGATTATCCTGAAATCAGACATCTGGAAATGTTGGTGGGGTGGAATAGTGAGTCCCTTTGTTCTGATCCTCATCCATTATAAGCTGATAAAATTTCACGTGGCTACTTAAAAGTAAGTCTAAAAATAGTTATATGAAAGAACAAATGTCACATGTGATTTAAAAACAGGACTAGAACAAGTAGGTTGTAGCCGTTTCTTTCCATAGTCTTGTCAGCATTTCTAAAACAAATGAGCGTCCAACAGAAATGCAGAAGCATAAAGAAAATTTAAGAAATTCTCCATCTTCCTCTATTTTTCTTCAGTTTTCACAGAAATCTAAGTGAGCTGAATTTAGATGAACTCTATTAAGGATGGGTGAGCTAGATATAAAATTAGAAAACTGAACCAATTTAGTTCTCTTCTGACTTAAATTTTAAAATATCGCATAACTCTCAAGATTGTTTGCTTTTTCTTTTTTTCTTAGTTTTTATTTTTGTTTAACTTAGGAGAAAACACACATACACTACATTCTTTTAGTCTGAACAGTTTAGCATACAGGACAAGGACTGATGGGCTTTTTTTTTTAAAAGACCTAGTTCTTAGTGCAGTGACTTGCAGAAGTTCTAAAAGTGTTAATTGATGATGGTGATATATTAATGATCACCTAACTTGATCAACAGTGGAAGCTACTTTTCTTATTTTGTATAATCTTGTATCACTGCTGGTATTTGTTTTTAGCCTAGAGACCCAGAAACTGGATAAAGATTCCTTGGTGATAGATACATGCAGCCACTGTGGATAGGAACAACAAGCAGCTATTAGACACAGTGTTTTGTTTTTCAGTTTTGTCTTGATAGGAAGCTCTGGTCCCAATCATCCCTATACAGAGTACTATGTTAAAATTTAATTAGAACTGATCTTGTGAGTTTGAGTCAGAACATTTTCTAATACTTCTCCCAAGAATGACCATTGTTTGCATCTTACTGAAAAGGCAGGCTCTTCCCTTCAGGTTTATTTTTTTCTGTTATGCAGCTTTTGTGTTTAAGTTTAGTACTTACTTCTTCTATTATCACTTTTCAAAATGTAAAAAGTTCTGAAAGTAATGTATGACCGTAAGATAGGAGTTTTCTCTGTTTCTGACAAGTGAAACTGCTCTAAAAAGGTATGCCTTTTTTTTTAACAGATTTTGCAAGAATTTATCAGGATCAAGGTAGATGTGTACATTGTTGGAACTGATGGTAAGTTCTTTGATTTATGAGACACAGTCTTGTTATTTTAAGCTAGAGATCCTTCTGCTGCTGCCTCCCAAGTGCTGGAATTACAGGTATGAGTCACACACCTAGCTAAAGATTTAGTGGTGCTTCCACCACCCCCAGTGCTGGATATTGAACCTAGAGCCTCAAGCATGCTAGGCAAGTACTCTACCACTGAACTACATCCCCAGCCTAGTTTCTTTTATTTCTATTTTTTGTTCTAAGAGTTGCTTCAGGCTCACTGCTAATGCTCAGTCTAGACAACCTCTCTCCAAAAGAACAGGTATTTTATGTGATCATCAAGAAGGAAATCTAATTTTCAGCTGACCCAACAAAAATCCCCATGGAAAGAGCATCTTTAGTTCTAGCTGTGTTAATATGTGATTCAGTGAATTTTTGACTTGAATCTGAGTTTAATAGGTAGTAGGAGTAAATGTGCGATTTTTCACTCTAAACTTGTTGAAAAAGTAGTTTTCTGTCTTCCTCCCCTCCTTTGCTTTCCTTATTCTATAAAAACTCGGTTTCAGCTTCTGCTTGCTGATGAGGCCACCTCTGCCAAGGTTATCTACTGGTGACTTACAGTTTGTCAAGATTAATGGCCTCCTTCTCTGCCTCCTCCTACTGGTGTTTACTTGAGTGTTTGGCCCTTTCTGTAGCATTTTCTTTAAAACTCTCTTCCTCTCTGACTTCTGTGAGCCCATTCATCTGATTTACCATACACCTCTCAAGTAGAACCTCAGTTTATGACATTGGCTCCTCTCCCACCCCTGGCAGAGGGTTTTCCCCAGGCTTCAGCCTTCAACTCTACAGTTCTACTTCCGTGGACTCTTTCTAGTCACTCTCCTCCAAACGTATGACTTCAAGTATATCTGCATGTTAATGGAGTCCCCAAATTACCTCCAGCCCAGCCCTTTCAACTGTATGTCCCCAGGCACCTCAGATACATGTATTCAAAACTGTATATATAGCTCTCTCTCCCTAAACGCCTTCTTCTTTCCTTTCTCAGTCACTGCATCACTACTCACCCAGTTGCCCATAGTAGAAATTCTAGAACCATCCTGAATTTCTTTCTCCTTCGTCAGGTCCTAGAAATATTTCCTCTTAAATCAGTCTCATTTCTAGAGCCTAATCCAGACCCTTACTTCTCTTATCAAGGCCTTCTGGAAGATGTTTTAATCAGTGTATTTGTCCATTTCTAGCATTCTCTCTCACCTCATTTTTCTAAATAGAAAATTCCTTCAAGAATTTTTTCAACAATACTGTGAAGACTTCTCTTCTTTCCCAGGCAAAACAATAGGTCTTCATACTTTTTGCATCTGAGTACACACATATCACATTATTTTGTATTTCTGCGTTTGTGTCCCCAGTAGACTATGATCTTTTGTGGGGCAGGTATTGGTCTTGTTTTACCTTCTTATTCCCTGTCTCCCACCTAATTCCTAGGACATGACAAACATTCAGTGAGGACCTACTGAGTATCTGCCACTGGTTGACCATTGTTCTGGGTGTAGACACAGCAGTGACTGATAAGCCATTGCTCACATGAGGCACATAGTCTGTGGAAAGGCCAAATAATAAGCAAATAGAACCATATTTCAGATAGTGATAGTACAGGGTTAGGAGACACCGAGCAATGGACTGTACTGTTTTGGACTAGTGATCAGGGATGTCCAGTAATGTGATATTTGAGTGGAGACTGGAATGAAGTGTGGGCATCAATCTTGACAGTATCTCAGGGGAAAGCATTTTAGGGAGAGGTAACAATTGGCACATGGGTCCTCAAGGAGGCAGAAATTGGCATCTCCAATCTCTCCTTCTCCTGCTGCTTCTGTTGCCTGGCATCCCACTCAGTCTAACTGACATCATCATCAGTTTCCTTCCCATCCCCTCTCCCTCAGTTACCTGTTGAAAGCTTGCTTTCCAACTCCATCTTTTGTTCCTTCTCTCCATCTTTCTCTAAATTCTAGGCACTATAAAATGGTATCTGCTGAGTCAAGTTTTCTGATACCCTCCAAAAGCAAACAATCTTTACCAGCTTTCTCAGAATTTCCATAATACATGTCCTGAACCTCTCATTCATTCAACAAAAATGATCTGAGAACCTTTTATGTACCAGCATCACATTTAAAACTAAGAGAACAAGAAAGAGGAAAAAACTATACACTGCCCCTTGACCTCATTATTTTCCTTTTCCTTTCAGTACTATAGCTATAAATAAATGTTCTATCTTCCTTGAGGGCAAGATTCAGGTCTAATTTACCTCTTGATCCTCTTTATTAACTCTGCCAGAGCTTTGCACAAGGGAGACATTAAGTCTTATTTGGTTGACTGACCTGTGCAAACAAATGCTAGTTAATGCCTAAAAGAAGGGAATTTCTGAAAGGTGATGTAAGATACTAAGGAAGATGTTTCCTAAGAAAAACCAACCAATTTGGGAAAATGGTTGGTAAGAAACTGGTAAATATAGGTCTGCCCATCAACAACAAACATCTAAAAGAATGTTTCCTATTTTGGAAGAATCGCAATTTTTAATGATAAGCCTCACTTGATGTTCCAGTCATTAAATAGGGACATTAGCTCAATAGGCTACTGCTTAAATAAAAGTGAATTAATTTTCTTTTAGGACTGCTTAAGGTCTTCTCATTTGAACCTTTTCGGCTCATTGGGGTATTAATTATGTATGCATGTGTATTAGAAAGGTATTCTTCAATTCCAGAAGATATTGCACTAATGATACATGGGTATTGTGCCACCAACACCTAACAAATATCAATAAAATGCACATTCACAAATGGAATTTCAAATCGCAAGCCTCAAGAAATCTATAATCAAACAATTACTTCCTCCTAAGTGTTATGTTTACTTTGTTCTCTAGATGATTTCATTGAGAAGCTAGCTCGGTGTGAATTTTTTGATGATGAAGTCACGGACTCAATATTTTTCTTAACAATCCATGATGCTGTTTTGCATATTCTGATGAAGAGGGATTACAGTACTTCAAAACTGAATTCCAGTCAGGTACCAGCTCTGATGACATTCACATCTGTAACCAGCTATCTGCACTTCTTAAGTTTTTCTTTATATTTCAACATCTTTATTTTTTTATTCATTTATTCACATGTGCGTACATTGTTTGGATCATTTCTCTCCCCGCCCCCCACCACCCTCTCCTCCCCTCCCACCCTCGCTTCCAGGCAGAATCTGTTCTGCCCTTATCTCTAATTTGTTGAAGAGAAGACACAAGCATAATCTATATTTCCATTCTTTTTCTCAGGAAAAAGAAATGAAATTTGACTTTACCATCAATACAAATGGAGGATTACGTAATAGGGAATGTCAGGTAAGATTCTTCAACTGATTTATCTTCCTCCAAATGTTGCAGCAAAAAAAAAAAAAATTAAGTAGGACATCTTCCATTTGAGCCTCTGTTCCTCATCTCTAGAAATCAAAGGAATGCCACCAATCTCAGGGAATATTGAGGAAAATAAACTCTGGCCACTTTTTTTAAAAAGATGGGAAATAGGAAAGAGGGTCTGTATTAATATAATATTGAGCATGTCTTTTTGTTTTTCAAAGTACCTACAACCATCAACTTATTCTAGCTGTATAATAATCCATGCGGCAAGGAAGATACTGCCATAAATTAGTGATGAAGGCGACAAACTACCACACCCTCCTGACATTCAGGAGCATGGGAAGTTTGTAGTCAAGTCCCTTTCCTTCCTTACTAGAATGAGTTGACAATCATTTAACTGGATAGTTCCATTTCATTCTAGAACATTCACTTCTAAAACATTCAGACCTTTAAGTCAATGTTTCTGTCATAGGCCATGGTAGGTGCATTATATTCATTATTTTAATCCTTACAGTAATATACAAAGAAGGTATCTTCAAGTTAGAAATGAAAAAGTTGGGAAACAGGCTCAGAGAGCTTAACTAATTTGCTTAAGGTCACAGACCAAGTAACAGCAACAGCACTTAACTAAGATCTATCCAATGGCAAGACCTGTGTTCTGGTCACTATAGTATACCACCTCTATCCTTTGGTGAAAGACTAACGGATTGAGTACTGAGACGTAATCTAAGTACTTCAAGTACAGGAGGTGACTAGAGGTAGTTCTCCTAAATGAAGAGATGTCTAAGAATAACAAACAGGAATGTAGGTTAGAAATGAAGAGATGTATAACATAAGATAACCCTGGACCAGAGTGTTATCAAACAGCAAAGGTCAAATGAAAAGGTCATTCCAGAAATTTAAATAGACCTAAAGTGAGAGGAAGGCCTGGGTAAGTGCCATGATGCTGTCTCCCAGCAGTGGAATCCAGAGAAACCCAACCTCAGCACCTTGCCTGAGTACCCTACTTTAAAAAAAAGCTTCATCCCAGAAACCTCCTCCCCAGTAGCTGGATTCAGAATTGTCATTAAGTAATCAGGGATAAAGCATAACAGCATTCAAAGCTGATCTCTGATGCCAGCTTTTGAACCAATTAACAACAGAATACAGTCATCACCAAGCTCTATCTTGGCTTCTCATATTTAAAAACAGAAACCTTTAACCTCAGTTCCTGGCTATGCTCAAAGGAAGATAAGTCAGCAGTGACTGGGGGTAAAAGTTGAATGTGCCTGGCCAGCACACATGGACCCTTGGAGTTCATGTGGCCCCTGAAACAAATGTGAAAAGATACATTGCTACAACATATTGTACTGTTATTTTGATTAAGTTAGTCTTTGAGACACACATATTAAACATAATATGTGTTAATCAAGTAGTAAAGAAAATTATTTGATCATTAAAATTCAATACAAAAATTGTTTAACTGGTAAACTCTAGCTCTTAAGGTATAAGTTTTAAAAGGAGTAGAACTTAACAAATCTTTTAAAACAAGAACTTTCTGTCTTCTTCCAGGTACCAGTTGAAACGAAATTCTAATCAAACTACAAATTCAGAAGACTCCTAATCTGTCACATAAAGAACAACTTTATACCTAGAAAGTTATTGATAAGTTCATACATTGTATGAAGAATATTTTTGACAGAATTATGTTTCAAACTTTGGAACGAGATTGTTCTACATGGTATATTTTTCACATATCTAGTATGAAATTATGTAAATACTCATAATTTTATACCTTGTAGATTTATCAAGGGAAGAAAATTATTTTGTTTATATATATTTTTGTAGCACTGACAGATTTCCATCCAAGTCACTGCCTTCATGTATAATGTTCTGTGGTATATTTATACCCTGCTTTGAATCTCATAATTTATACAGGTCGTGCTAACATATCTCCATTTTAAAAAATTCAGTTGTACAGCAGATGTGTCTTATTAAATTTGTAACTTTCTGAAACATGCTTGCTGTGAGTCCCTTTTATAATGTTGTGATCAGAAAACTGCTACATAAGAATCTTTTAGCAAAACCACTGTAATGAGACTTCTTGGTCCACATTTTATGAATATCACTCCAGCTTTTTTAAAGCATCTAACTTTTATCCATGTTTAGACACAATCCTTGTTAGGCCGTATCTGTAATTTTAACTAGTCTTTAAGGCAAAACCTTATTGCCCCCTTCCTGATCTGAAAATCGTAGAAACTAGTGTGGGCTATAAAATGACAAAGTAAGAAGATGAAAAGTAAAGAGAAACCATGATGGTCTCACTGGGAGAAAACAGTGTCCATCCACACTTTTCACAATGTTTCTTAAGCTTTTTGTGTCATGGACACCTTATAAAGTCTCATGCACCCTGTGGATTTTAGGAGAAATTCACACATACGTCTCTAAATCTCAGGGTAAGAGCTCTTCCTTTATAGAGGGTATAAAGTAGGAACTGAAAACAGGAACCTACTTAAGTAATTGTTTGGCTTGGGGGTGGAACAAAAGATTCGTGCAGGATTGTCACTGATAATTGAATCTTCCCCAAGGTGCCCTCTCCATTCTTGCCAACCAAAATCACAGGGAACAGGTACAAGCACTCCAGTTCTTGTGCCCACACCATGACACATCCAACCTTAACATTTTAGAAGGTCACTTCTATTCTCAGCTTTGAATGTGTCTCTTCTCCTAGGCCTCTACCATGGATGTGTTGAGTAATGGGAATATGTGGGCCTGGATGTTTATTTCTGTGCTTCAGAACAAATAGTGCAAATTAACTAGTACAGAAATCTGACCCCTGATTTAGGAAGAGGTTAAGAGAACAAACTGGAATGAAAGAGGGTATGACTGGGAAAACAGAATAATCTGGAGAGAGACAAAAACATTACTAAAATTAAGAAATGTTAAAGCTAATACATATTCTTGCCTAACATAGTAACTTGCCACTTAAAAAATGTTCTGAGCTCAAGCCTGAAATCTATACTGCATGAACAGGAATAGAGAAGACGAATCATTAACTTTTTTTTTTAGTATTTTCATGAATTTCACCATGTTGAAACTGTTGCTCCCCTTAATGTGCTGTCTCCGTGAATAACAACTCTTCAGGCTGCTCATGGCAAAAAGTCTGTCAGAGCCCAGCACCAGTGGCTCACACCTTTAATCCTAGCTACTCAAGATGCAGAGATCAGGAGGATCTTGGTTTGAAGCCAGCCTGGGCAAATAGCTTGAGAGACCCTATCTTGAAAATACCCAACACAATGACTAGCAGAGTGGCTCAAGTGGTAGAGCGCTTGCCTAGCAAGTATGAGGCTCTGAGTTCAAATTCCAGTAGTGCCAAAAAATAGATGTCAGGAGATCCTATGGACTATATACTACATAAAACATGTAATAATTTAATTCTCAAAATAGCCCTCCTAAGGTAGGTACTATGATTGCCCTCACTTTCTGGAAAAACCAGACTCAAAGAGGGTAAGTAACTAGTATAAATTACATAGTTGGAGAAGTCTGTCTAGACAATCCCACTCGAGAGTCCAGGCTTTTAATTATTAGGAAACATTACCTCCCAAATAAAATAAAATCTGTCTAAAAACTGATGGGTTACAAGGCAGGACTAAACAGGAATAATAAAGGTACATTCTGTAAATTTGTTCCAAAGTTACTAATTTAGCATTGTACAATTAAATGTAACCAGAAAAGTTATTAGGAAATATTTAGGATCAGAACATTTATTTCTCTTCCATTATGATTTTTTTTAAGATAATTTTTTTTTCCTGGCCACTATTCCTTGAAAAAAGAATATATGTAAAAAAAATCTATTAAGGAAAAATTTAGAAAGGGCCATTCAGACAATTCCAGGTAAACTCCTTAAGGCAGGGGCCATATTTACTTTATACATCATATACCCACATCTAACATCTAATAGGTGTTTAATTTTCTATGTGTATGTATATGTACGCACACATATATATCCTCCTACATGTCACCCAGTTGTTAATATCAGCAATGCTACCATCTCTTGTATAAATCACTGGAAACACCCTTCTGACTGGGCCATGCTTTCCTCTTTGCCTTACTAGTCTTTTCTCAATGCAAAGCCAGAACAATCCTTCTACAAGAAGTTTCAGCATCCCATTCCATTCTTTTGCTCAGGATACCACAACAGCTTCATATGTCTATCGGAGTATGGCCAAAGACTTTATGATGGCCTAGAAGGCTTAGGGTCTTCCCATAATTCCATTACCTTTTCTTTGGGGGGGAGCGGGGAGGGGAGCAGTGCTGGGTATCAAACCCAAGGCTTTGTGTATGCTAGGCAAGCACTACCACTGAGTGAGGCCCCAGTTTTTTACTTCCTCTTACTACTCCTCATTCTTTCCATCTTCTTGCTGTTACTCAAATATGCCGGGTACAATCCAACATTTGTGGACTCTCCTTGGAAAGGTATGGACTGTGCTATCTATGTTGTTTTTGCTTAATATCTTTGTTCAAATGTCATTTTTTCAGTACGTTCTAGGTTGCTAACTACTCCAATTATCCTTTTTTTTTTTCCTGTATCTTATCACACTTCTAACAAGGCATTTAATTTTATGATGTCTGGTGCCTCTCAAGTGCTTAGGAGAATCTCTCAAAGGCAGAGTAAAGGGAAAAGGGGCTTAAATGTAATATGAAGGATGGTGCTTACAAATACTCAGAATACACCCAGATTATTCTTAGGTCATAAGTTCAGAATGACTGATTGTTCTTAAGATAGACCCATCCGAGTATGAGAACTAAACTCATCACTTAACTGTTTCAATCTTGTGATTATATAATGCCTAAAAGCCCTAAGTCTTTTGGATATTGGGACTACAGGTAACTTTTTTCTTTTCTGCAGTTTTCCATACTTCAGAAATAATATGTATTTCTTGTTTTAGCCATAAAGAAATTGAAATACTTTTGAGTGTCTACCAAAATTTTTAAAGCCCTAATTTTTTAGAGATGGGAAAAATTAAACTTTAATATTGTTATTTTAAGCATTCTGCCTTAAAGCCTTTTCCCTTAAAGGTGGAAAACAAAACAAGGCACATAAAAAGCCTGAATCCATTTTTACCAGTAGCACTACCATGTAATTTATCTGGCTTACCCTCCATTCTTAGTATATCCAATCCTTTTTTTAGATTGTGCAGTTATTGAAATAATTCTGCTTGGTTTCTAGGCTATAATTTAACAAATTAGTTACAAACCAGTAAACAAAAATAAATTCACTTTAATCAGAACGTAGTATGTTCATGTGCCACACTTCACTTAACATCGATCTGCTAATTTGATACCTAATCTGAGAAATGGTTTTGTTATAGGTACTTGTGAAATTTTTTGCCTGTATTTATAAGACTTTTCCCCCCAAATTAGTAAAGACAGGACTGTAGGGATTTTCCAAACAGATGAATGACAGCTACTTTTCCAATGTATTTGTTAGAATTAGCCTTAAAGCAGTTCCACATGCTTCATACAGTAAGTTTATAAAATGTTTAAATATCTATTTACATTTCAGTTATATTCAATTAGTGTTTAAACAGTTTTGACAAGTGGTTTTTACAGGGGAAAACAGATAGTTTCTTATAGTCTTTGCAACGGATTTTCCTCCAAATACTACACAATATTCAACTTAGAGTTTAGTCTTTTAAAAAGTGAGCCTAGTTTTACTGTAGAAAGTTGTATCAACATAATAAACAGAAAAAATTCTGCATTCTCCCAAATGTATTGTTATTAGGTAAAAACTCATCTAGGCAAAATAGTATTTATGCTTCCATTTTATTGTTTTTAAGAATTAAACTGCCACCTCAGTAGTCTTAAGAGCAATATAATGAAACATACATTTAGATTTATGTCCATCATAGCTTCAAAGGCTTCCCTGAAATAAGGCTAGGATTCACATCTTTTTCCTTAAGGAAAAAAAAACACTAACAGTAATTTTGTTATCCTTTTACCCACCAACCCTCATTCAAACAACGGATGAATTCAAGTCTAACACCATTTAAGACTTTTGTCTGCCACAAGACATTCACCTGACCTGCCTCACTGCGTGTTTATTAAACCTAACTGAATATAAATCATTTTTTAAAACTCCAAGAATTCTTGTAAGGTGAAATGTTATCATTATAGTGATTATTTGTTCAAAACATAGGCTAAGTGGTTTCTGACCACATCCAATGCTAGTAAGTTTCAATAATAGTGGGAGAACTCTTCACAAATAGTTGAGAAGCTCTAAAGTGAATTTGGCTACTTTCTAATTATATGAAACAAAGCATGATTTGGGTATTTAACAATATTCTAGTAGCTCCTAAACAGGGGCACGAAAACAAATCAAGTTTGTACCAGTCCAAGTACCTACAGTAACATGATAGAAGCACTCACCACCATTTCACACTATTTCACTCCCATGCTTCTAAAAACAAGAATTTCTCACTAGAAATAGTGCTTTAACAAACTAGACTCTCAAACTGCTAAGCATGAAAAATCACCTGCTTAAGAAAAGTGTATTATGTTATTTTTGGCCAGTCAAGGTTGAAATGGCCATTGATATTATTTCTAACTTCTGCTCTAAGTTCGGAAATTATTTTGCTTCCAATCATCCAGGATGAGAATTTGTTTTGCCTGTACCTGACAGAATAAAATGGTAAATTAGCAATCAGTTCATTCTTTGTCAAAAGAAATGTTCTAAATTTATACACTATTAACTACCTAATAAATGATATCTGCATTCTACACGTCGTGTTTATATTATGCGCCATTGCAGGGGCGGGGGGAGGAAGAAAAACTTCACAGGGTTTATTTAATCCAAAGGATATATAACAATACCCTAAGAATGCCGATTTATACATATGAGATCTGTATAAACTGTAAGTGGTCATCTAGGTTGGACTGTAACAAGCCCCTATAATGCAAAAGCTAACCAAAGGCACCTTACAAAGCACTGAAATTCACAATTCAGTCACTGCTTTTCTCTTCTCCAATACAAAATTATCTGGTAGTCTTCACTGTTGACTCCATGCTAAAAGGTTCCAAGTTTAGACAGCTTTCCAACAAAAGGAATAAGAAATAATAGTTTTTAAATTTCAAATTAGAGAAAAAAAAACCCTTATCACATAGCAATGAAACCTGAGCAAATGCTAGTTTGTGATTACAAAAAACATCCTTCATTAATACATTATTCAAATTCCTCCACAGCATTCAAGTTGTAGTATAAAATCCAATAAACAAGCACTTAAGCATAGAATCAAACTATCATGAAATGAGATTTATATAAAACCTATTCAGCCCCAAATATTTAGCATCAAGACAACGAACATAGAACACACTTTATCTAAATAACACCATTTAAACAGTTCTACAAAATAATGTTACTTAAGATTAATAAGTGTGGTGCATCATGTGACTCCAACCATTCAGTCAAAAAGCATTAATGAGTAACAGCATCCGTCACCAGCTTGAAGGCTATAGAATTGATTACTTTGGCCATATTTCCAAATAATTAGAATGCCTTCTAATACAAACATAAATATATGAGAATACATGAGTACTGGAATTCCAATGTGTTTTGGTGCTCCTGAGGCTGTCTAAACATGAAAAGGCATCCAAGTGAAGTGCATTGTATACTTACTATACCTCAATATTTCAGTGCCTAAAATGTGAAATGATTCTCTATCATTTAACAGTCTGCCTTACAGCAAATTTTAGTAGTTTTGCTTTTAGAATTTTATTGTGACTTTGGGAAATTAGTGGTAAAACATGGTTTTAAAAAACAGTATGTGGCTGCACTTAAATTCACATAAAAATAGCATTTTACAACCATATTGAAATTTAATCCTTTCACACAGGTTAACAAAATGTATCACAAGAAAAACTAAACATTGGGTTTAACAAAAGCAATACTTTTGAAAATGGAACAATGAATATTTTTTTCAAATTTTTTACAAATGGTCACTTCTGGGTCAATTTACCACACTAGGGGGACAGTTGTTAAAATGTAGCTGTGCTCAATTGAGCCACTTATCTGCACTACAGTATAGTACTTGAAATCAATCCTAAGGTCAAGATTTAAAACCATTTCAAGAGACAAGACCCTATGTGTTTGATAGCCACCTCAAAAGAGGTACTTTTCTCCTTCCCCAAACAGTCAAAAGCTTAATTAAAAGACTGACTATATTTAAGTTTTTCCTCATCATACCTTCAGTTCAAAATACTACGTATCATTGGTAATACGGTCTATATCTTGTCTGATCTGGATGATGTGGTCCAGCAAGTGGGGTTTGAGAAGGCGGACCCTGCATTCGTGGAGGAGGAGGTGGCCCTCTTGGTGCAGGCCATATACCAGGACTCATTCCCCCTGGTTGTGTAAATGGAGGGCTCAGAGTTCCTTGATCTTCAGTAAACTGGGGTAAAGAGTTAGGATTGTAATGGTGAGGAGGGGGTGCAGTTACAGGTGGACCACCATGCTGAGGTGGGGGAGGTCCTGGAGGAGGATGATTCATATAAGGTGGCATCTGGGCAATAATATGTCCTGGGGGAGGGGTTATTGGTGGTGGAGCAGAGGTCATTGGTGGAGGTGGAGCTTGGCTATATACCAAGTGAGGAGTACCTGCAGCCTGGGGAGGATGTGGCATTGGATGGCTTATTGGTGGTGGAGGAGGAGGGGGTGGTGCATAATGTTGCTGTGGAGGCATAATATGATGAGGGTGCGATACCACTGGTTGACCCTGATATTCAGGATGATGGTGAGCAGGTGCTGGGGCAGGAGGTGGTGGTTCTCTAGCACCTGAATTTGAGTCATCCTGAATAGGGACGGTTATTAAATTGCTGTGTTTTCTTGTTGAAATACGAAAGGTTTCCTGACTGACCGAACGAGGTGGAGGTGGAGCCATGGACAATTCTGCTGGAGGAGCACGAATATCCTCATGTGGCTGATTATAGTGCTCATGCGGCACATGCTGCAAAGGAGGCGGTGGCATCATCATGTGCTGCTTTGGCGGAATATGGCTCATATGGTGCTTGTCTGGTGGCATTATAAACCGATCAGGGATTTCAGTTGGTGGTGGGGCAATAGGAGGATGAACATTTTCAAGTGAAGCACGGGTAACAGGTTTTCCAGCTCTCATGTGACGATGGTTGATATGAGCCTGTAAGTCTCTCTGAGACAGATACGTTCTCTTGCACCCTTGAACAATGCTACACATGAAGAGAGACCCTCGTGTACACTGCTCAATTCGCTGCACAGGATCACTACAGCTAAATTAGAAGAGGGAAAATTTGATTCACTAAGAACAGAATATAAGAATAATGCACTTTTTTTTCTTAAAAATGTCTACTTATAAAAATGTTACATAAAACACAGCAAAAGTTAATTAAAATTACTTTAAGTGAACCTTCAAGTTTCCCCATTTTGTCTTAGCGATTAATCATCTACATTTCTGTCAACCTTAGAACTCCAATCAAACAGAACATGTTTTAAGAGGAAATCTTACATTCCTAACACCTAAAATGTATTTAATTTTCTCAAAAAAACAATACTTTTTATCCATTTGCAAAAAAATCCAGATAGAACAAAGCAATGGATCTATCACTTATAATCACAGGAATTCCGACCTGGACAGTATTACTGAGCAGTAAGTTATTATTGAGAAAATACTAAGTGGGAAGATAGTAAGTAGAAGATGCCTCAAGAACTACAAGAATGACTAAGATCACACTAATCATTAGGGACCTTAACATTAAACAACATAGGTAAATGCAAACATTGACTATCAGGGTCTCTTCAGGAAGCAGTTTTTCTGAATTGTCAGACAAATTTACTACTCAAGTGTAGTACATTTTTTTCCTTTCTAAATTCAGAGCACTGAATTTATTGTTTTCTTAATGATTCAGGGTCAAAATTGTAACTACTTTCCATTTATATTTAATCCACTCTTGCCTTTAAAGTCTTCATGACATAGTGGGAAGAGGAATGAACTAAAAATCCAAAGATGTGAGATGTAGTATTGGCTCTGTAATTTAGAAGATACTTAAACCACTTTGAGTTTGTTTTCTCAGTTGTAAAACGGAGTTAAAATATATATTCTACCTAATTCACAATGTTTTCCTATGTCTTTCACTGTTCTTAAAAAAATTAAGATCAAATGCAACAATGAAAGTGGTACTATTTAATCACCAATTAAGTACTACGTATGTATAAATATAAGCTGCTGTCACTAAGTATGTGCCATTCAGTCAGGTCATTTGATACTACAGTAAATAGCTGTATATTCTTGATTTTTAAGTTGTGTCTACTTTCCCATCCTTGCTATAAAGCCTGCACTTGTTAATGTTTCTATACTTCCCTTTAGTGGCCATTTATTACACTTCTTGTTTTCTTCTATTTTTTTTTTTTTTTTGCTTCTAATTCACTATAAACTCAAACCCATCTCCACATAAACAGCATGAGGCACTTTCAAAAGCAGTAGTATGCAATAGATATATTAATTTGGGTTGCTATTTCTTTACTTCCTGATCTGGGTCTATTAATCCAGAAAGGCTTTTGTCCTAAAACAGAACTAAGAACCACACAGGTAAACTGCTTACTGGAGGTCATTTAGTACCCTGACAACTAAATTTCCTTTTAAACATTAACATTAGAGCATTTACGTAAGAGAAAACCTTTTAATGTCCTCTCTACATTCAGTGTTTTAACATACATAAAATACTCTATCCCATGAAACAAATTTACTACATAATTTAAAGTGAAATGTACACTGAGTTGGAAAATTATAGAGAAAACACCCAAAACAAGTAAGTAGTTTAAACTTTTAACTTCATAACTTCCCTGAATTGTAATTCTACAGAAAAAAAAATTTCCTAAATGCACAGTACAGGTTTATAATGTGTTTCTTTACAAAGCTAATAAAATATGCCAAGGAAATCAGTTGTCATTGGATTATCAATAAATCATCCCTTTTTCTCCCAGTGATATGGTATAAGAAATACCACAAAAGGCAATCATCCCTTACAACTGCTCACAGCTTTGTCAGCAACCAATACTACAAATCTTGAGTTAGTTTCAATCACAGGTTATAAGGAATCTAGGAAGCCTATAGCTGTTGCAAGGATTTCATCCTTCCTTCTCAGGAGTTCTAAAATTGATACAAAAAATTCCACTTGATCCTGGATCCTTCAAGAGCATCCCAAAATGGACCTAACTCTTTATAACCTGTTAAAGTCTATTTCATGATGGTATTCTAAGACATACTCAAGACATAATAATCAGATTCCAATGTAATTAGAGCTTATATACACAGAGTTTATTACATGTCAGGTTCTATCTATCTATCTATCCATCCATCCATCCACCTAGCTACCTACCTACTTTCATTTAATCCTAAAAAATAACCCAATTATCAGCTCCATTACAAATAAAAAACAGCTATGTCACACAGCTAATAAATGGAAGAACAAGGATTTGAACTAAAAAGCTCTAATTCTGGATTAATTCTCAATCACTATACCACACTACACAACTACCTGTCTAGGGAGGGAGGAAGGAAAGAAAGAAAAAATTGTTTGAGGCTTATAATACTAATTCTATGATAGCAAAAGCATTTCATCATTTTGGCCACTCTGAATTGACTCACAGTGGCTATCTAGTCCTATCTTACAGAGAAGGCTAAAGCCAACTCTGAGCTCACAGAGATTAGCCATCTTTACACATCTGACTCCTTGCTAGATTTACATCATACCCTGACTTTTAAAACAGTTTATAAATCATTACATTACAAACTTTACTATTTAAAAATAAAAAGATGACCATATCTTACCCTGGACACATTTTATCTCCCTTTTTTTCATGCAAAATAGCACAGTCATAGCAAAAAACATGCTTGCATGGAATCTGTAAACCAAAACATTATAGTTAAACATACTAGAACTTAAAAATATTTCCATAAAAAATATTAGTAAGCAGTAAACATAGAAGGCACATGAGAACTGTTAATAAGAACATTTATTAAGCACTAACTAATATATAAAAAGCAATAGTTTACCTTTTTTTAAATCACACAGCCTTTTGAGAATGTATTGAAAACTTTGGCCCCTTTCCCAATAAATGTTTATGTCTACATTTGCTAACTCTTTGTTTTAATGTTTGTGGTGTTGTTTTTTGCTGTTCTGAAAGGTTGAACTCAGAGCCTTAGCAGGCACTCTATTACTTGAAACATTCCACTAGCCTGCTGGTTTTGGTTTTTTGAGACAGGGTCTCACTGTGTTACCCTGTTAGCCAGGCTGGCCTGGAACTCCCTATGTAGCTAAGGCTAGCCTCAAATTTGTGATCCTTTAACCTGAGCCTTCCAAGAACTGGGATAACAGGCCTGAACAACCAAATCCAGCCATCTGCTTATACTTTCTGGAGACATAAGCTCTATAACATGATAAGGTAAAACATGTTTACACTGAAACTATTCCCAAGAAGTAAAACAGCAATTACATAAATTTACAGTATTCTAAAACTTCCTTTAGCCATTTCATCCTTACTTAAAATGTTTTACTTAGTTATTAAACAATAATAAACCTGTACACTTAAATTTCAGATTCCTACCTCTACATAAATGCTTAATCTACAAAAACAGTATTTAATTTAATTATACTTACCATTCGCCCATAGATTTTAATAGGCAATCCACATTTGTCACAGAAATGAACTGGTGTATCATCCTTTTCACCTAAGATGTTTATCTGTTGAAATGATATAATTAAAATTTCCTCTTTAAGCAAGTCTAACAATTATATCTATAATTCACACAATGAATTGGTTAGAATTTTATAAAGGTTGTTACAACTAGAAATATAAGTTTCTTAGCGTAATCCCCATTATTTGTTTGTACTTCTTCTTAAATAGTGATTTTACTTGACTTCACTACAAATTACTTCAAATTATTTTTGGAGGGCATTAATAGGCAAATGATTTGTATACTGAAAGTCACAGATATAATAAAAAATCATACCAGACATTTTTTATGTAGTCTATATTACAGGTAATTAATGTTTAATTTTTCAATTTTAGTTATACCTTAAAGTCCCAAAAAAGGTGTCCAGGAAATCTTCGCTGATTTCCAAACAGTTCACTCCCTTTACAGTCATACCGTTCTTCTTCATTATAATCAAATCCTTCTGAGAAAAAAAGTGTTACACATTAACTTTTCAAACCTCAAATTTTATTTTGGAAATATATTTACAGGACAAAATAGGCCTACTCAATGAAAACCCCATCTGATGCTTTTTAAAGCTCTTCTAAGAACAAGACAGAGCAAGATAATTGAGAATAGTTTAAAATACCTGCTACAATGATTTTGGTAATCATTTAGTCCAACTCTGCTAGTTTAAAATTGAGAATATTTCAGTATGATTAACTCAGTACCTCATCTCTTAGTTAAAAAATAAAAAAAATTAAAAACAAATTTGGGCAGGGAGTGACTCAAGTCATAGAGCACCTGCCTAGCAAGTACAAGGACCAGAGTTCAAACCCCAGCAGCACCACCACCAAAAAAAAAAAAAAAAAATTAAGACTAGTGGCAGAGCCAAGAACAGACCTATGGTCTCTTGACTCCCATTCCAGTATTCATATCAATTCAACAGAACATGTCTAATATAAAACTTCACTAGGGCCCACCATTATGCTTGTGGCACAAATTTTTAAGATATTCATTAGTATTTATTGGAAACTATCTATAAAAAGTAGTATCATGCTGCAAGAGACTGATTTTCTTGCCAAAAGAATATAATGAAAACATAATTCTGAAGAATTTCTTATGATCTAGTAAATTAGGCATCCTCTTTTTCAGTCCTAAAGTGAGAATGGCTTTAGAAAAAATATATGTATACACTTCATCCGTATCACCCAAAGACCTGGAGCCATGATACTTACAAGTATCCTCTCGTACACTACACACAGAAATAGCAATAACTTGAGGTAATATGAAAATCAAAATGGGCTCAAATTCTCTGGCCTAATTAAAATGCTGATGGCAATTCTAGGTTGAATCCAATTACCTAAAGGAAAGCTGAGAAGACAAATATATCCCTCCTAGGAGCCAAGCTTCTCACAACTCTTTTGGCCCTAGAACTGGTAAATAGAGAAGCCAAAGCACATAAGTTTTAATTTTGCCCACATGGCTAAATTAAAGCACCTTTGTACAGATGGACACACACAGACACACAAACAAACAGCAATTTTGAATTTTTTGAAGCTGATATTCACTACACTGCTAATTAATTACTTCCAATACAAATGTATAGTTCTCAAAGTCAGGGTACTCTTATAAATTACACCTGGGTGTTCCCAGGCTTTTATGTGACCCCATAGAAGCTGGTGTCATTTAAAATTCAAAATAAGGAAAAAATCAAAGTTTCAAACCCAGTATATTATTGGGATCAGCAGTCAAGGATATGTGGATCACATTATCTCTTTCCACAGCAGTTCACACAGTATTCCTATCTTTAAACTATGTATTTGTACAGTTATCATACTGGTAGCTAAAAACTCTGCATTTTGATCAATGCCTTAGGAAAAAAATAATCAATTTTTTATGCCAAATGGGTGAATCTAAACTACCTAATATCTATCGTCAGGGTCAGTCTGCTCTTTAAAATAGAAACTAGTAATAGTAGTTCTCTCTAGAAGAGGTAGTATAGCTTGGGAGTGTGGGGGGAACATCTCCAAGAATGTATCTGTAGTTAAAAAAAAAAGTAAACTTACAAAAAGTCAGATAGGGAAACCTGCATCAGATAGGCATCAGTAGCCCTACATAGCTAATTGTGTGATTTATTCATTTACATTATTTTTTTGTTAGTGCTAAGGATTAAACCTAGGGCTTTTGCACTACCACTGAGCTAAATGCCCAGTTTCACTAACACAATTTGTAACATTTCAGCTTCAAATATACTTGTTTAGGTGGGGAGAGAAGCCCTACAGTTAAAGAAACCATATTAACAAGGTGTAATTAAAGCAGACTGACTCTAAAAAGAAACATAAATTGCTAGAATAGAAGAGAAAATCCAGAAGTAGATATAACTACCTTTTTTTAGAACTTAAAAATACACTAACGGCAAGATTCCTATTCAGCAAGGAAAATACAGATTATTCAACCACTGGTGTACTAGCTAGCTGTTTTGGAGAGAAAAATAAGCAGTATCTCCCTTTTCTTTTTAATACAATAGTTTATTTTTTTCTTTTTAATATACTAGCCACCTGGCAGAGTGGCTCAAGTGGTAGAACACCTGCCTAGCAAGTCTAGCTAAGCCTAGCAAGCGTGAAGCCCTGAGTTCAAGTCCCAATAGTCAAAAATATATATCTATATAGACAAATACATATCCATTAATATTCCAAAACAGAAGTAAAAAAGTGGTCTGTAAAAGGTCAGACAGTACATATTTTAGGTATTCTGGGCCTTATCGTCTGTACCACAATTATTCAAAGGTACCATTACATTGTGTGAAAGCAGCCATAGACAATACTTACATTGCATTAACTTTTACTTCTAAAAACAGAGCCAGATTTGATCCACAGGCTATAGTTTGCTGACCTATACTAAATGGTAAGACAGTAAAACCATTTTATACTCATGAAAGGCTTTCTTAAGAATGTCTTAAAACCCAAAAGAAGTAACAGAAGAAACTAGCTATCTGACTATAAAGAATTGTTAGGCTCTTTAAATAAAAGTTTCATAACAACAAAAGGAGAATATATATAATATGTAACAAATAGCCAGTTTTATTAATTTACAAAGAAATCATAAAAAATCAAAAGAAAGGCAGCCACACAGAAATACTGGTAAAGGAGTATACACCTAGGCAAGAGAAATGACAAAACTATGTGAAGAAATTTATAACAAAACAAAACTCTTTTAAAGATTAATAAAACCAACTATGATGTGTGGGAATATAAAATAATATATATTTTCTGAAAAACAAGTACAGCATTTGACAAATTCTAAAATGCATATCACCGAATTTTAAATGTCCAAATTTTTTGCGAAGTACAGATTCTACAAAGTATACACAGTAAGCTGTATGTACAAGGATATTTACTGCGATACAATTTTAGCAAAAAAATTTGGGAAAATTTGTCAAATAAAGTCATATTTATAAATAAATACCTAAACTTATTTATCTATGTATTTTGAAAAAAGGTAGTTATACATTAAAAAAAAAACCCTAGGATTTCTGAATAAAAGGTCTTAGAATTATTTTTAGAGAGAAGAATCATGGTGGGAGAGGAGCAAATTTTACTTCTAATGTTATGATTTATGCAATACTGTTTAGATTTTTTTTCCATATTGGAAAACTTATATAGGGAGAAAAAGTGTAACATGCTAAAAAGAGACTAAAACAAAAAGGTTGAAAAATGAAGAGTATGTAAGTTTAAAAAAAAAAAAAAGGTAGGTATAAGTGAATAAAATTATGTCGCTGGTCCAATAAAACACTGTTAAACCTCTTAGATTAGACAAATTACCTTCATCACCAGGTGGAGCCTTTGCAGGCATCCTGTTAATAGTCCTTTGAGTTCGAGGTGCAGGTTTGGCTTTGTTTGCCTGTTTAGAGATGAGTTTTATAGGAATTCGTCTGCGAACATCAAGACCACCCAAGGATCCAGAACTATTAGTGCCTTGTAACTCATTGTCTGTTCGGGGGAAAAAAAAAGTTATAATTTCTTTCATTTTTTCTTTTTGAAGATTGTATTACAAGTATTAAAGGACTGGGAGCATGGCCCAAGTGGTAGCACACAGGCCCTGAGTTAAATCCTCAGTATCACCAAAAAAAAAAGTTAAAGAATTAAAACAACATAACTAACATTATCAAAGAGTAAAGGTCATCATTCTGATTTTAAGTATTTGATACAACTTTAACTGATAATTTTCTCTATTTTGGATAAACCTTTTAACCTGTTTTGAGACAGGGAAACCTTTCAGAAAATGATAAAAGTTAAAGAACCTTTACCTCTTCCTAGAAAAGTAAACAATAAAAATTTCCATAATCCAGAGTAGTTTACAGAAACCTAAAACCTTTTATGAACCCAAGTAAGAACGTGTCTCAAATAAGTTTTAAAAATAAAAAACAAAAAAGAAGAACAAAACCCGCCCCATCTATGTCTAATCATTAAGCATGCAAAGTAATCACTCAATAACCACCAAATTGACATCAGGACAACCAATAAAACTGGAAATACCAAACAAACTCTGATGACTAATTACATAATACATCAGAAAATGAAGTTAATTTTAAGGAATGTGATTATTTCCCTATGTATAAAGTCGTTTATCTAAAAACTATCTAGTAATATAACAAACAATTTTACTAGAAGAACATGCAATAACGTATTTGTACTACTAACAATCTTAGAAACACATGTGACGAGTCAGCATTGTAATGGAAAGTTATAATTTAGGATAATACAGTATGTAAGGTTTTTTTTTTTTTAAAGGTGGCTATAAGTAAATAAAATTATATAGATTATTTAGTATGATTAAAAAAAAAAAGGCTTGTTAAACCTCTTAGTTTAAACAAATTACCTTCATCACCAGGTGTGGCCTGGTCTAAATAACTGACACTATCTACTCTTTGAAGCCTCTGTTTGTTATTTATGAAACAAATTAATTCACATCCCATGACTATCAAGTGCACGATTTCATAGTACTGATTCGTGGAAAGCTTAAAGTTTCCTTTTTTCAAGTACATAAAAAGATATAGAAAATGTTCAACTTTACCTACAAAAAGGAAAATGCTCTTAAATAAGTAATGCAAGTGAAATTTTTAATTATGTTTCAAATGTAAGTTATTGAACAAAATCTTTGCAAAATATTATAATCAAGGACTGGCAGAGTGACTGAAGTGATAGAATGCCTATTTAGCAAGAGTGAGGCCCAGAGTTCAAACCCCAGTGCAACCAAAAAAGAGAAAGAAAAAGAAAATTACAATCAAAACTGATAGCCAAACTTTCCACATTAAACTCAGTAAGGCCAAAATGTGGTAGCAAGCCAGTACTAACAACCTGCAAGACTATAAATACTATATACACATTTACTTTTTGTGAATATATAAAACAAAATTCAAATGGGTCCTAAATGATTTCTTTAAATATCATATAGTCAATTTTCTACTCTTATAACAGCTAATCCCAAGAAAAATCAATGCAAAAAGAATTACATGGATAGCTAAAATCCTGAGTAAGTGTAAATCCAAACTGATCAACTTTCAACATTTCACTAAATGAACTGTTTAACATATTTCATGTTCTCACTGCATTTGCTTCTCTATGTAAAACTACTCAGAAGTGATGCAATAGCCAAAAGATATGATAGAATGACTTTTTTCATGCTCAAAAAGCATTCCCAACTTTCCAAAGAACCAAAAAAAAAAAAAAAACCAGCAAGTTGTTACAGATAATTAATGTTCACATATTATTAAAGGAATTCTTTAATGGTTTTATATTTGTGAATGAAAATACCAACATTTCATTGCAAGCCCTGACACAATAGCCAGAAACCACCTTGAAAGTCAGATGCCCCTTCTACTTTGCTCTTTGCCTCACAGATTTCAAGTTATAAGCACAGCACTTAATAGAGACAACATTCTGGGTTTATTTGGGGGTTTGCTTCTTGCTACTTTTCAAAATTAAGCATCAAAACATACCACACAACTTCCTTTCCAGTATAATAACAGAACAAAGCACGTAACAAAATCTTTGGATGTTACACAAAATGAGAAAAGGATAATTGGCCATTTAAAGTAAGTCCACTTTTAGTATATGCACTGCTGAATCAAGAAAAAGGTGTATCTACTTTTTAAAAGGAGTTGCCACTTATATATAGTTTTCAAAAAGATTTATTTTTATTTCTTATCTTGGTTTTATCTTGAATAAAAAGAACTAAGAAAGACCAGGGGGAAGTAACTCAGTAGTACAGAACCTGCCTAGTATATTCAAGATCCTGTGTTTGATCCCTTGTGCCTACTCCCCAATAAAAAAGAACCAATAAGTATCTTACAAAATTTAGGTTATTTTTACAGAAGTGTTCATTTTTACACTGACCAAAGAATGAATCAAGAGATAGCTGGGAGTTTCCTGGAGCAACCTTTCCAGCAAAATCCTATTACAACACCTTCATTTTACATTTGAATTTTAAACACAATCATAAAGTGGGTCAAGGCCTCTTGATCCTTTGATATTAAAAGCATTCTTTTGAGATGCCTATTTTGCCATTATATCTTCAATTAATTAGCTAAATGGAATTTCCTCATTTGCCAAAGGCTTTATTTGTGGTTCAAAGTTATCAAATTAATTTTTATGAACTTCATGAAAATTTGAGGCTTAAAATTTTCCCCCATAATCAATTCATAGCAATTGATACCGTTTTTTGATATGAGACATTAGGGAGATTGCCTCATAAAAAAGCTGAAAGCACAGAAAAGCAGCTAACGCTAAGCAGAAAAACCATCTGAATAGAAACTCCTCTTTTAGCTGGTCAGCTCATTAGTAGAGTATTTTCATGTTCAGATGACTTTTTCTTCCTCAGGGAACCTTTTAACTTAAAAACTAGCAAAGTAATATTCTACCCACTCACCCACATTCATATTTTATAAGTTAACAGCCTCTAAACAGTGGCAGGGACTTGCCTCCCAATCTAGGAATATGTTCAAATGACAAATATTTTGCTAAACCCAAATGCTCACTATTGTACATTCAAGATCGCAGAACTTCAATTCTATAAATTTTCCAAACACTGGAGTTCTTTAGAACTCCTGATTCTAGGACCGCCTGTCTACTCAACTCTCCTTAAGTGATCTCATCCACCCTATGCCTCAAGAATATCAACTATGAGATACTAATTACCCAATACATATTTTCAGTGCATATCTTTACACTGATATCCACTTGATGCCTCCCTTCAAATGTCTCAATACACATCTCATACTTAGCAGTCCAAAACCAACCTACTGTTTTCAAATTCCTATCTCCCACCTTTTAGAAAGATCTGTTTTTCTCTGTAAGTTTTCCCCAACTCAGTAGCAGGCACTACCAAGAGGCTCAAATCAAAAAACCAGGCATTTCTCATTTCTTTCACATACTTCCAAACCAATTCATTAGCGTATGTTTGGGTGCTACCACCAAAATATTTATTCCATCTCCCCACTCTTCTTTTTTGATTTTGACACTGATTTGATCACTCCCGGGGGCCTTGTGCATACTAGGCCAAGTGCTCTACCACTGAGCTACATGAGCCACCCCTTCACTTTCACTAAACCAAGCCTTCCTTCTGATCTACTGCAATTATCTCTTAAATTGTCTATTTTTTATTACTCTTGTCATCCTTTCTTACACCATTCTCCACAGAGCAGTCTTTTCATCTTATTTATTTATTTTTGTAGTACTGGGGGTTGAACTCAGGGCCTTGGACTTCCTAGGACGCTCTACTGCTTGTGCCATACCTCCAGCTCAAATCTACTGTATTTTTAAAGATTATGTTCCTTTCCTACTTCATTCAATGGCTTCACATTCATTTAAAATTAAAATCTTTATCATGGTTTTCAAAATCCTCCAGTCTCATCTTAGAGCTCTTTTTCTCTGCTAACTAGGCTACAGCCTACTGGCCTTCTTCTCTTCCTATCTCAGTGTCTTTATACTGGCTGGAAACGGTCTTCCCCCTGCTTTACTCCTGACTGGATTTTTCTCTCCACCAAATCTTGACTTAAATATTACTCTTCCAGAAAGACCTTCCTTGACCACCCTCTCTAAAACTTCATACTACACAGCACCCATGGTTCTTCAAAGAACTCACCATAATCTGTAAACAAGCGTCATTAAAAAAAAAAAAAAAACCAAAACTTGTCTGTCTTCCCCAATAGAATGTAATTTCCATGAGAACCAGAAATCAGTTCTATTGTTTACCATTCCATCATTCCATGTACAGGTCTACAAGTATCTGAACCTATCTGGCTTAAGTAAACATGTCATATACATATACATACATATATATATATATATATATATATATATATATATATATATATATACACATATATATATACACATATACACACACACACATATATATATTATGGATACCCAATTACATAACTAAGTAGGTATTTAATGACTGAGGACATTCCAATCAATACTTGAGATAAAGTGTTTTTCCCTACTTGTACAGTGGTCGATATAACTGTCTGAAACACTCATTCAATACCCAAGAACCGGACGAAAGCGAAGTCAATAAATTCACTCATTCAATACCCAAGAACCGGACGAAAGCGAAGTCAATAAATACATAACAAGGGGTGGAGCCACTCTTACTTGGGAGTAAGAAATGAAAATGTCTTAATTTTAAGACCTCCTCTGTTAGCGTTCCTAAATGATGCTGAGGAAGGACCACAGCCAAAGCGCGGGGTATGCTTTTGGCTTAGGTTAAAAGGGGTTTCAATCATGATTTCGAAAACCACATCTGACTCCATTCTCTACCCTGTAGTCCATGAAGGCCCAGAGAGACCTAACGACAGGAGGTGACCACGGCAGCACCTCCCACAGCTGATAGAGACAGCAGGAAGCCTCCAGACACTCTCGCCCAGCAGTCTCAGCATAATGAGGCTTCTCCCAACCCCGAGCGGAATTCACCCGCCAATTTCAGCTAACGTAACAGAACAACCGGGCTGAGAAAAAAGGGGCTGGCACCATTCACTTTCCACTGTCTCGGCTCCGTGCCCAGCAGAACCAGAAGAGGTGGCTGTTGCCGGCCCCAAGGATGGAGGCACCGCAGCGGAGGGTAGGCCGGGAAGCAGCAGGCCTTACCGGGACGGGAAAGGAATCTAAGAGAGTCCTTCGTCACCGCTACACCCCAGTACTGTGGGGCGAGCATAACTCCTTTTGCCCGCAGGGCTACCAGTCCCACACCAGCCACTGGGGCATGAAACAGGGACCCCCACAGCCTCCGCCTCCTTACCAGTGTGATCCATGATTCGGCTCGCGGGGCACAGTGGGAGCGGAAGTTAGCCGCGCCGGAGTCGCAGCGAGCGCGTGCGCACTACCTTCCGGAGACCGGAAGGCGGAAGTGCACCGGGTTGCCCTGCATTGGTTTGCAAGGGCTTCCTTTTCTCGCCTCCACTACCCCCACTCCGGAGAGGGAGTCAGGCATAGTTTGGGCGGAGGCCGACAGAGCGGGTACGTGAGGAACTTCAAGAGGAAGTAGCCTTTAACTGTGGGAGGGAGCCGGGTGGGGGGGGAGCGGAAGTAGTCGAAGAAATAAGCTCGAGGCAGGTAAGCGGCCGTCCGCCCTCCCCCCGGCGCAGTGTAGCCTTGTGGGATTTGTAGTGCGCTGGAGCCGGGCGGCGCATCGCGCAGGCTTGGCGGTTGGGCTGGCCCCACCCCGGCGGGCGGAGTAACGGTTTGGAATCCCCCCGGGTCGGCGGCTGCCGCTCTCGTCCTCTCACCGCACTCTTGGGCAGGTGTCTTCCCGCGGGAGGGAGAGCTCCTAGCTAGAGAAAGGGAGGCGCTCTTGCTTACATTCTCTGTGTGGCTTTGTTCGGAGGGCTATCTAGACCCACGCAACTGGCGCCCACCTCCGAGTGGCTAACTTTGAAGCACGTTTGCAAGGTTGGACCAGCCACTCGTTTTCTAGAAAAACGCTGGTGGCACCGCGAGCCGCAGCTAAAGACTTGGGGGGAGGGGGGTGCACGTGCCTCTGCCGGGGACACCTGACCGTGAGGTGGGGCTGAGGGAGGGAGGAAAGAGGCGGAAGGAGGAGAGGAAAGGTTGAAAAAGGAAGGCCGCCAACGAGGAAGAGAGAGTTAGCACAACGGGCGGTACCTAGTTCCAGTTCCTGCTCCCAGGGGTTTGTGGTTGCAGCTTTCATCTTGTTCAGCCCAAGCGCACAGTGTCAGAGGGCGAGTCCTTAGGCCCTTCGGTGCGGTCCCCACCTCGCAGACGTGGCTCACTGTGTCTACTCCCGTCTCCGACCCTTTACACTTGATGCTCTCGGATGAATAGAAAGGAGCACAATTAGTGCAAAACACAAGCTGGGGAGCCAGGGGATTGGGGTTCTATTCTTGTCGTCCCTTGGTGACGACATCATTACCTTGGGGTGTTCACGCTTTCGGTGCCAGAGTTCTAGCTCAATAAATAAAAAAATAAATAAATTACAGAGACCTCGAGTAGAAATGTCTTCACGGTACTGAATTCTGAATAAAGTGAGTGTAGCGATGTATATAACTGTGTGGCTGCACAGTGACAGCTGGGACTAGTACTGTGATGATCAAGCCTGTGACTGCACCGTGATTTGGCCATTATTTTACAGGGATCTTTTTGAAGACTTTCCAACTTTTTGTAGCTTTATAAACAAGTTTGTAGGTACATTCACAACTAAAGACATCATAAAGAATATCCCTGCTTTTGTTAAAATGTAAAGTTCTGTACTCAGTGATTTTCAGGATGTTATCAATTGCTGGAATTATTGTTTTGGGGTTGGGGAAGCTTTCTTCTATACCTCCCTAAATACAGTGCTTATAGGCCCAACCCTTTTTTCACCTATTTAGGGTTTTCCAGGAAGTAGGGAGTCAGTGCAGCCTCTCTCACTCTCTCCCTTCCCTCAAACTTGACCCATCAAACTTCAGGTTGATGCAAATCTAGGTTCAGAATAATGTTAGTTTCTACTGATGCTAAAGAATTAGAATTAAAAAGCTTTAAAATTGTATTTTATATAATTTGTGAGTCAAGTTTTGTCAGCAGTTTATGGCATTAAGTTATGAAAATTTACTGAGAGAAAACTCTTATTTTGATTAAATATTAAACTGTGTTTGATTTGACAACTGTTACTTTCATACATTGTCTTAGAATCCGTGCTTTATATTCATTGTGCCCTTAATTGTGATTGCCTCCTTTACCAATGGAGTAGCAATGTGGAAAATTAATCTTACTACACTTTAAGTGGGACTATCCAAAGACATATTTAATTTTGTTTTTTTCAGTTTTTATTAGCATACATTAATTATACAAAGTAATGACGTTCATGACATTTCCATACATGCATATTACCTACTTTTGACCATTTTCACTCCCCCGTTACCCTTTCTTATTCCAACAACTCCCCTTCTACATCGTCCTTTTACTTCCATCTCCACTTTTCCCCCCTAAATTCCATAAATGAGAGAAAACCTATGAGATTTGTCTTTGTGAGAATGCCTTATTTCGGTTAACATGATGATCTATAGTTCTATTCATTTTCCTGCAAACATTTTATTCTTTATGACTGGATAAAAATTCCAGTCATAAATTTTTATATGTTAGAAAAACAGCGCTCACAAAGAAAGCTCACGAGAAAAGTCTCATGTCCATAGAGCAAAGTTTCATGGCAGGCCCAAACTGCCAGGCTGGCTGGGGAAAAGATGGTGCAGCCCCAAGTGGTCTGGGCAAGGAGTGGCTTTTCTAGAAGGGGGAGGTTAAGGAAGTTAGTGCCATGCACCTAGTCTCTAGCAGGGGAATTTCTCTTAAGGAGCAAGGCTGCCATTTTGACCGATTCACAAAATAGTGACATTATTACTCTATCATTTCTCCATTTTTTTCTTTAATGATGAAGGTAGGGGCTGAGGATCAGAAATTGGGGCATTAGTCTCTTTAGCTGCTTCCTACTGGCAGGGGATGTTGTATGGTGCAGGATCTTCAGGCTCCTGCATCCTGGTGGGGGCCCCCATAGCAGTCCTCTGGATGGTTTGGGAGAGGTTGATATCCCTGGAGGCACAACTGGTTAAACTTTGATTAGCAATAGCAGACATGTATGATACAAGGAAGGAAGCTTAAGAATAGGAGAGCAAGAAACATAGGCATTAGGATAGGCATTGGACAGGAGAACCACTGTGAAATGTTGTTCCCTAGACAATTTCAAGAGTTCTCCAATTCCCTTCTCCATTTTTCTAACTGTTCCTTGAGAGGTGTCACCACTGGGGGATCCCATTGAGCTTGACAGCAGTGAGTGTCATGAGAATGACCAGATGAGGGCTAGTCCACCGAAGTCCCAGTGGAGAGGGTAGAAGATCCTTTTAGGAGAGCAAGATGGCCTGATTTAACAGAAATTGTTATAGGGTGGGGCAGGATCTGGTCTGCATGCTCTCTGAGAAGTTCCCTGAGAAGGTTAAGATAAGGTAGGTAGTCAGCCAGAGTAGGAGAGTCTGTTGGAGGCAAGTTTTCTAAGAGAAATGGATGGCCACACATTATTTAAGACCCAAATAGGAATATTAGGAAGAGCATTAAAAAGTTGTCTGCTAAGGGACTGCATACCTAGGGATCTAAATTCTGTAAAATCCTGTAACTCCCAAGTTTGCTGTAAGCTGTCTTATGGTATGGGGGGAGGGAAAAGGAAGATTGGGTTGATGCACTTATAACTCAGGGAGTGATTCTGTCCCTTTAAGGCCACACCTATGTGGGTGAACTGTGGGAGGCAGGGGCTGTCAGGATTTAGGTTAAATGTAACACCTTTGGATAAAAGAGTGTTTTAGCTCATTTTGTATATAACTTTGTAAATGTTTGTACCATATTTAGATAAAGTATAGACACAACACAGTTACAAGGTGGTCATTTAAGACACATAAGCAAATATGTAAATGAACTCTGATTTAGTAGTACTTAAAGCTTGACAAGACCAGCAGAATTTCTTTGATAAAATCTTTCTCTGTAATGGTTTTTTGTAGATGTTACTCAGAGCAGAACAATATTAAGATAACTTTGTTATTTTATAGACATAGAGGATTTGATTTTAGTTTGGCATGACCCTAAAAATCTTTTGGGCAACTCTTAGATTATAGTCAACTTTAACTTTATCCCACACCAAAGTTTTTTATTATACACTTTTAGAACTTACTCAGACCTTCATATAACATACTAAACCCTTCGATGGCTTGTCTTTATCCCTCCTTGGCTTGTCTTTATCCCTCCTATTTGAAACAATCTTTAGGATAAACCCTTCTTTACAAAATCCTTTCTCATCCAAAAACATTTCTTTTTACTTTAACTTCTCAAAAAATATATTCACTACCTATCTATATCCTTTCCAGTTGTTTACTTTGTAACTTGTATTTTAAAATTAACTTTTATAAAAATTTTAAATTTATTATATGGATTGGAGTAATTAATTAGTAGCCCTTGGTGTTTTTTAAGGAATTTATGATAGGCATAAGGCCTTGTCCTCCCTTAGGCTTGAGGGGATATTGTTTTGGGTGTGGAAACTTGAGGGATTTTTGAGTTTTATTTGAATAGGGAAGGCCGTCCTGGCTCACCCTACACTCATCTCATCAGTCCACACTGTGGAATCTCTTTGTTCCTGAAGGAGGGGGCAGCACAGATAGCTACCTGGGGGGAGGAGAACTTGAGATTTTAATTGAGGTAGTAAATCCAGTCCCAGCAGGGACATTGGAGTTTTAGGTACTATGAGGAAAGAGTGACAGAAGAGGAGGTCTCCCCAAGAGCAGGCCAGAGGCCAGGTAAAATAGTGCTGTAGGGGCTGGCCAGATTTACCCTGAATGATAACTTTTGTCATTGGACCAGGGACCAGGAAAAAAAGGTAAAACAGAGAAACAGTTTCCACTGTCTAGGAGGAAAATGATCTTTTGTTTTTCTGCCATAATGGCTGCCATGAGTCTCCTCAACATCGATGCCAAGAAGTGGAGCATGAGCAGGAGGCCAGGACCCATCAATCCATAGGAGGTGGCACCTCGCCTTCCATCTGGAGACAGGAGCACTTAGACCTCCAGTGGTTACCTTTCCAGAGAGGGCAGGGTCCTGGTTGGGGGTGGGACTGTCTCCCAGGGCTGTCCCCCTTAAGCATTCTTGCAGAAGTGCCCCTCCTGTCCACCATGGTAGCAAGTTCAGGATATAGGCCCAGTCGGGTGGACCCCTCTCTGAGAGCAGCAGTGAGGCCATGGTGTCTCTTATCTTTTTCTCTCCTGTTAGTAAGGTCCCAGACATACAAACATAGCTATAAATACAGACATGGCTAGCTGTATTACGTGGTTCAATGACTGTTTCTCTTCAGCCACAGTCTTTGAGTTTTTACGAATATCTGGGCTGACTGTTAGAAATTTATCTTTGAGGAGAACCTCTCTCACCTGTGACTCTGGGTCCACTGTGGTATGCTTTCTGAGGTCTCTGGACTGTTCTTGGCCTCGGTTTCCTCACTTGAAGAATGAGGGATCTGGTCTAGGTAAACTACTTTCTTTCATTATGAGATGGCTGAAGTGACATTAATGCCACTTACCTTCCTTATCATTTTTTTTTTGATTTAGTAATGTTGGGGAATTGAACCCAGGGCTCTGTACATGCTGGGCAGACATTTTTTCATTGAGCTACTTTCTCAGCCCCAAATATCTTTTTTTTTTTGGCTGTGCTGGATTTGAACTCAGGGCTTTATGCCTGAAAAATGGCACTGTACTGCTTGAGCCATATCATCAGCCCCTTTTAGTGTGGATCTGTCAAGGGGACTGCCTGTGCCCCTGTAGGTAGGTACATTTATTCCCACATTTCCAGGTCATGGGTATTGGGGCTCATAGTAAATGGTAATCATTTTTAACCTGAGTGGTTTGGGAACCTGAGTGGTTTGGGCTAGAACCCATTGCTTTTCTAATGAGAAAAGAGTCTGGTATAGTAGAAGCATAATATCCTTTCATGTCAATTGAAAGGTTTGGATCACAGAGATAAAGGCTTGAATGTATTTGGGCATCAGTATAGCTGTCCAGATGTTTTTTAATTTCCTTTAGATCTAATAACTGGAAGGGGACATAAGACTTGCCCTCTTCCTACCATTGCCTGTTGAAGAGGGAAGCACTAGTGTTAATATTTGAAGGGAAAAATTTATGTTGAGGCCAAAGGTATAGAAAATTTTAAATGAGAAGTTTAGAGACCACAGTAATGTCTATTTTGTTATTTCTGGAACTATAATCTTGAGCTAACAATTGGCTTACAAGGGCTGGGTCTGATGTCCCAAGGTGTGAGGTGGGGCTAGGAGAAGGGCTTGTGCAAGGTGCCACTCCTTCCTTCCTCCACACACACCTAGGACAAATGACCCTGTCTGCTAGGCCTGATCCTGTGGCCCATTGCCCCTCCCCCCTTCCTGTTTTCTCTGCGCACATTTATTCTAGGGGAAGTGGCGGTGGGCCACAGCCATCATCCCATGTAGCTGGCAGCCCAGGATGTGCTGGGTCCTCTCTATGGATTTTCTTAGCTACTGCAGGCATTTTTGCTGTGTCCAGGAGCTGGCATCCCTGAGCACAAGCGCCTGTTTGCTTTCCCTCCTCCCCTTGTGGGGGCGGAGTTAGGGCGTGAGTGTGGCAGCTGCAGTTTCTTGTAAGCACTTTTTGTAAAGCAGCTGATTTAAAGTTATATTAGACTGAGAAGCCTGGCAAACTAGTTGGAATAACTTAAGTCATAAGGTACCATGCTACAAGTTTCTCATGGGAGGCAGGGACCCAGTAAGCCCAGGGAAGGGAAGGCAGACAGAGACAAAGGACATGCGGTGAGACCATGGAGGAAGCAGAAAAGGTGTCCTGACATCTTAGGTAAGGGAGGGGAAGGCAGAGCCTGGAGGCATGAGGGATTAGCCATCACCTGTGCCTCTAGGTTGCTCCCATTGACTGGTACTGGAACACTTTCAGAAAAATAAAACCTCCACTCTCCAGTCTCTGAATAAACTCTGGGCTTGGTCTCAGCCCACAGGGAGGGAGCATGAGCTCCCCAGAGCCAGAATCGCCATGAGGCCAGAGTTCGCAAGGAGTGGCTGGTTTAACTCCATGATGGGAAAGTTCCTCAGGAAGATAGGAAGAGGCAGGCTCAAGAAGTCTGCTTACATGGGGAAGGAGGAGATGTGGGAGAGGAATTGGTTGATTTAGAAACTGGTTTAGAGACTAATACAATCTGCACAGGGGAACAGAAAGTATAGAGGGAGGGTTTGCTGCAGAGATAGGGAAAGGATTGGATGTAGGAAAGTTCCTTCCATTTACCAGCACGCTCATAGAGATTGTATAAATCCCTTAAAATATTGGGATTGAAAGTGCCATCAAGTGGCCATTTGGAGGTATTGTCTAATGGGCCAGGCCTGATTACAGAGAAAAATGAGCTTTTGGGGCTTAAGAATAGGCGTGAGGCGTAGGGGCACAAGGTTGGCCAGGAGACATCCTAATAGGGAGTCTGAAGGAATTTGGAACGGTCCATCTCCCATGGTGAGGCCTGAACTGAGGAGAGATATGGCGGGCATCCCCAAAATATCAGGTCCTCAGGAGAGAGAGAGAAATGTGGAACACCCAGAGGGAACATCTTCACCATGGGGGGATCCACAGTTCCTAGTGGGGAACCCGGTTCCCAGGGACGAGAGCGAGCTGTGATCTAGTGCTAGGTTTTCAAGGAAATGAGAGAGGAGAGACCACAGCTCAGCGTGCGAGGAGGACTCACCAAGAGAGAGGACCTTGAGGGAAGATTGGCTGGTGGTGGATGGCAGTTGGAGGCGTGCTGGGGCGGAGGAACTTCCCTGTGAGCTAGTGAGAGAGTGGTGTTTTCTAGGGAGTCCCGGCAAAGCAGCTCAGATCCCAGAGGAAGGGAATGGGAGTTGAGAGAGAGTGTGGGGTGGGATGGGGGAGGCCAGAAGAGCAAGGTCAGTGCCAGGAGCTCACCAGATCCAAGTCACGGCACCAAATGTTAGGAAAAACGCTGCTCACAAAGAAAGCTTACGAGAAAAGTCTCATGTCCATAGAGCAAAGTTAAATAGCAGGCCCAATCTGCCAGACTGGCTGGGGAAAAGATGGCACAGCCCCAAGTCTGGGCGAGGAGTAGCTTTTATAGAAAGGGGAGGTTAAGGAAGTTAGCGCATGTGTGGTAGTCTCTGGCAGGGGTGGGGCTGTCTTACAGTGCAGGAATTTCTGTTAAGGGGCAGGGCTGCCATTTTGGCTGATTCACAAAATGGCAACATTATTACTCTATCAATATATATATAAAGTCCATATATACCACATTTTCTTTATCCATTGATGGTTACCTAGGCTGATTCTATAACTTGGCTATTGTGAATAATGCCTTGATAAACATTGGTATGCAAGTATCTCTATAATAAACTGACTTTGATCCTTTGGGTATATATCTAGAAGCTGTATCATGTAACAGTTCTATTTTTAGGTTTTTTTGAGGAAACTCCATATTGATTTCCATTGTGGTCAAACTAATTACCACCAACAGTGTCTAAGAGTTCCTTTCTCCCCTCATCCTCACCAGCTTTTGTTTTTTGTTTTTCTTGATGATAGCCATTTACACTGGGGTAAGATGGACTCTCAGTGTAGTTTTTGATTTGCATTTCCCCAATGGCTAAAGCTATTGAACATTTGTGCATGTATTTATTGGCCGTTTGTGCATCTTCATTTGACGTGTGTTCAGTTCATTTGCTCACTGATTGACTGGATTATTTCTCTTTTGGTATTTAATTTTTTGAGTTCTCTGTATATGCTAGATACTAATCTCCTGTCTGATGAATAGTTGACAAAAGTTTCCTGCCATACTGTTGGCTGTCTTTTCACTGTTGTTTATTTTGCATATAGAAGCTTTTTAATCTGATGCAATCTCATTTGTCAGTTCTTGATATTATTTCCTGAGCTATTGGAGTCCTGTTCAGAAAGTCATTGCCTATGCCTATATCTTGAAGCTTTTTCTGTAGCAGTTTCAAAGTTTCAGATCTTACATTAAGGTTTTTGTACAAGGTAGTGGGATCTAGTTTCAGTCTTCTACTTGTAGATGATACCCAGTTTTCCAAGTACCACTTCTTAAAAAGGCTGTCTTTCCCCCCTTCCCCTCCAGTGTTATGTTTTTGGCACCTTTGTCAAGAATCAGATGGCTATAGCTGTAGGGGCTTATTTCTGGGTCTTCTATTCCATCAGTCTTCATGTCTGTTTTTATGCCAGTACCATGCTGTTTTTGTTGGTATGGTTCTGTAACATAGTTTGAAGTCAGGTGTTGTGATGCCTCAAGCATTGCTCTTTTTCCTCAGGATTTCTTTGCTTATTCAGGGTTTTTTGTGTTTCTATATGAATTTTAGGATTCTTTTTTCTTTTTTCTGTGAAGAATGTCATTGGAATTTAGATGGGGATTGTACTGAAGCTGTAGACTGGTTTTAATAATACAGTGCCTTTTAACACTGTTAATTCTGTCAATCCATGAACATGGGAGTTCTTTCCATCTTCTAATATCTTCTTCAATTTCTTTCTTCAGTTCTTCGTAGTTACTGTAGGGCAGACTTATATTTTATTACTACCTTCTAATATCTCTCATTAGTGACCTGCATGCTGTAACCAGTCACAATTTCTTTATTAAAAGTTGACATTATTTTCTCTCATGTGGAATCCAGCTCTAAAGGGGGAAAAATGACATAAAGAACAGGGACTACTGGAGAGGGAACTGGTGGGAGGGGTAAAAGAGAGGGCAGGAGGGAGAATATGATAGAAGTATATTGTATGCATGTATGAAAAAGTCATAATGAAATCATGAAACCCATTTTTTTAAATTGCAAGAATTTTGAGGGAGGTAGAGGAGGAGATAAGGGATAAGAAAGAATAATTAGGATGAATATGATCAAAATATATTATAGACATGTGTGGAAATATCACAATGAAACCCTCACATTGTATAATTAATATGCATTGATAAAAATTTAAGAAGAATAAGAAAGAGTGGCATTAACAGTTAGTTATATAGAATGACCTAAGGTTTATAGAAAATGAGAAGTCATTGTAATGGACAAGCTGAAACACTGGGATACATATATATGTGCATACTTGGTAGTCCCACTTCCCAGACCTTTTTGCTTTAGTTATTTTTTCAGATAGGGTCTTGCCATGTAGCCCAGGTAGGCCTCAAACTCAGCGATCCTCTAGCCTCAGCCTCCCAAGCATGCCAACAGGCCTGGCTTCAGGTACATATTTTCATCTTACAGACTACTATGAACTATAAGTTAATGGTCTTCAAGATGTTTTGATAGGCTTCTGTCTGTACAGTACTACTGATGATATGAGAGAAATAAGATGAGCTTCAGAGAGTTTATTTCCCCAAGAGCTAGTTTCAGACTGTTTAATACTGGGTCAGGACAGTAACTTTCCTCTCTTAATGTTCTTTCAACGATAGTACCTGAGACTGCACAAAGTAAGAGCCATGAAAATAATGCTCTCTACCTCAAGGACCATAAAAGCTAGCATTTGTAGAAATATGTAAAAGACTCATAATTAAGTTCTATTTGTTTCAAGGGAATGATGAGCTACCTACATTCAGAGAAAGTAAAGAGTAGTGGAACTGAGCACAGTTAGACTTTATGGAGTAATGTTATCAAAGACTTGATGAGTGGGTAAAATTTGGAGAGAAGGAGAGCAATGACAGGCTTACCATACAGGGAAGAACGAGGGTACAGATGTGAGAGCTGTTAGGGCTTACATAGGGGTCACTGATCAGCATGGCTTGTGCTATTGATCCATATTTGGGAGTTTAAAAAAATAAGGTATGACTGTAGAAAACCTTGAAAAGGAAGATTTCAGAGTAACAAGTAAGAAATAGAACATAAGCTGGATGCCGGTGGCTCAAGTCTGTCTAATCCTAAGTACTTGGGAGGCTGAGATTCGGAGGATATGGTTCAAGGCCAGTCCAGGCAAATAGTTCCCCCAGTTCCACCAAGAAAGAGAGAGAAGAGAGGACATGTAACAAAACCTAGTATCACTTCATATAAGTGATAGAATCCCACAAAATACATTCAAAAACTGAGAAAATCTTAAATGGGGGGGTGTGGGGAGAGAAGGAATCAATACTGTTAAATAAATCTAGCAAAAAGAACAACTGACCAAGAAGCCTGAGACACCTATGATAGCCAAAATGCCAGCAAGTATGAATGAACAATTAATAAAAGAATTTATGGGGTTGCAGTGTCCACTATATGCTAACACAATTGATAAACAGAAATGAATGGCAAAGACAGTGGAATACACTGGTTAGATGTATGATGTATGTCATCAAATTACAGCAGCCAGTCTCCAGACACCATCAAAAACTGGGCAACAGACAGATCCAGGAACCAAAAAAGGAATTAAAGACTCTAAGGATTGATCTTTGCTTGTTGTAGGCATTTTCCCACTTGTCTCGTGAAGGGGTTACATCCTTTGATGCCTAGCAGAATACATACCCACTTGGAAAGGATCCCTTTAATCTAGAGAGGTCCTGCAGGCTTCTGTCTTTGAGAAGGAAAACTTTGTGGTAGGTAAACTTACTTCTCCCCACATCTTTTCTGCCAAGAGAAAATTGCCTTTTCTCTCTCCATCTGTATTTAGCTCTCTCATGAAAGAGTGTTTTGAGTATTGCTATGCTTTGTTCTCCAAGTTGAGAGACTAAGTGTTGGAAGATGGTACCCTTAACCCTTAAGAAGTGATTAGATTATTAGAGGGATTAATTAATGCTTTTCTCACAGGATTGAGCTTTTGCTCTTAGGGGACTGGCCAGGTGTGGTGTTCCATGTCTGTAATCCCAGCAACCTAGGAGGTGGAGATCAAGTGGATTATAGTTCAAGGCCAGCCAAGGCAAAAACCTAATGAGATCCTCATCTCAACAAAAAACCTGAGCATGGTGGTACACATCTGTAATCCCAAGTATGTGGGAGGTATAAATAGAAGAATGGCAAGCCACACTGGCCTGGGCAAAAAACACAAGACTCTGTCTGAAAAATAACTAAAGTGAAAAGGGCTAGGAGTATGGCTCCAGTGCTAAAGTGCTTGTTAAACAAGCAGAAGATCCTAAGTTCAAACCCCAGTATCACCAAAAAGGAAAAAATTTTAAAAACCAAGTTTGGCTTTCTCTCTTGCTTCCTCACTCTCACCATGTGACACCTGTCCTCCACACAGATGCCTGCTCTTCCCCATGTGATTCTATGCCATGAGACCCTCACCAGAAACTGATGCCAATGCTGTGCTCTTGGACCTTCAGAACTGTGAAGTAAATAAAGTTCCTAGTCTCAGCTTTGTTAACAGCAACAAAGCAAACTAAGACATATTAAGCTGCTCAATAGCTATGCCATTGTGCTGTAGGCAAGTAGTCTGTGATGCTGCTTCCTAGACTTGAGAAAATGTCTATAGGGCTCTCTGTCCCTAACTTCGGCTCCCACTCCATGCCAGTCAGAAGAGCTTTCCAGCTTCCCTGATGCTATGATTTGAATGCATGTGCCTCTCCAAAATTGGTATGTTGAAGCTTACTCCCTGTGGTGGTATTAAGAGGTGCAATCTTTGGGGGCAGAGTTGCCATGAATGAAATTCATGCTTTTATAAAAACGGCTTTAGAGAGCTGCCTGACTGGGTTGCTCATCTGTCATATGAGGACACAGTGTTCGCCCTTCCATCTCTTTCCACCATGTAAGAATGGTAGCAAGCTGCCATCTTGGAAGCAGAGAGCCCTCACCAGGCACCAAATCTGTTGATAATTTTATCCTGGGGCTTTCTAGCTTCCAGAAGTATGTAAAATTTCCTGTTTATACATTACTCAGTCTCAGGTATTTGGTTCTAGTAGCACAAATGGAGTAAAACACCTGGTATACTTGGTTTGTAAATATAACCCTGGTTTGTTTTGTTGTGGGGGGTTTTTTGAGACAAGGTCTCCATATGTAGCTCAAACTGGCCTCCAGCTTGTGATCTGTCTACTCCATCCTCCGAAGTGCTGGGATTACAGGTATGCACTCCATTCCTGGCTATAAATAAGCACTGTTGTTTCTCCCTGTTTATTTTACATCATAACCTAGTACCATAAGCACAGATGCACACACCTAAGCATACATGTGTCATGAAACTACACTTAATATATGCAATGGTCTCTGCTATTTCTATTCTGCCCTTTCTAAAAAAAAAAAGGTTGATTATAATGTCCTAAATTGATATCAGAATACACCATGGGTTGTAATTTTAGTTTGAAAACCATTACTACATCTCCTGTGGTATTGTGAAGAGTTTACACTGTTCTAGAAATAGCTGAGAGGAAGGATAAATCTTAGCATTGAGAGGATATTCCTTTTGCATCAGTACAAAAGAATGATGAGCAAGAAGAGCAAATGCAAGGCCAAAAAACACCAGGAGACTCAAGAACAAAATTGCCTAGAGTTTCTTTCCTGTAATTGATAATAGCCACCTCCAGAACTGGGTCTCAAAATGAAGAAAAAAATGATACCTTGACAGTAGATGTAAAACCTACCTGCTCCTCCAATGAGGAAAATACCAGCCATAGATTTGCATTTCTTACTCCCACCTTAACACATACCTGTCCATCTGGGTACCTGCTCATATGCCTCCTTCTCCATCAAGATTTCTCTGATGTAGAGAAAGAACATAAGCTTTGGAATCAGGCAGACAATGTTCAAATTTCAAATCTCCTTGTGTAGTATTCGGCAGTTGCTTAAGTTCAGTTTTGTATCAGTAAAATGAGGACAATATTAGCTTTTCTTTGAATTGTTCTAAAGAGATGACCTCTATAAAGGCTCGTTATTGCTTCCCAAATAACAGGCCTTCAATAAATGTTCATTTCCTTCATCCTTCTTGGTAATTACTACCCCTTCAGAACACCCAAGCACCGTGTTTCTTTTAAGGAATCACTTTCTACGTCATATTGTAGCAACATGTTTATTTCATCCATCTACAGTCAAGCTCCTTGAGGATAAGGCCCATTAGTTATCCATATTTATATGATACATAGCATTTAGTAGAAGGTACTAGCAAAATATTTGTTGTCCTACTAAAGAACGTCATCAAAGGATAGTTGTACCAAAATTTTAAAATTACAAAATTTTGCACCAGAATGTGACTACTGGTTAAAAGTTCATAATAAAAATCGTGATGCAAAGCTAGGTGCCAGTAACTCACGCCTATAATCCTAGCTACTTGGGAGGCTGAGTTTGGGAGAATTGTGGCCTAAGGCCAGCACAGGCAAATACTTCTCAAGACCCCATCTCCAAAATAACTAGAGCAAAATGGACTGGAGGTATGGCTCAAGCAATAAAGTGCTTGCAAAGCAAGCACAAAGCCCTGAGTTCAAAACTCAAGTCCCACCAAAAAAAAGTTGTGATGCAAAGGCACTGATCACTAGGATTACACAGAATTAGTAGCACTTATTTATACCAATGAATATTCAAAGTTCACTCAATAAAAAAGCAGAAAACATCTAATGCCAGAAGATAATGGCCAAGATGTACAGAGCCTCTGCTGTGGAAATTATGATCAAAGAATATTCGATCCAATGAAGATTGGAATCGAATTCAAGCATATAAGCAAAAGGCAGTCATTATCAAACATAAAGAACTCAAACACAGCATACCTGATTTTCCATGGGAAAGAAAAATACCTTGTATATATGTGTTTTGTTTATACATATATAACAATGAAATGGAAAGAAATTAAAATTCAAAACTCAGGAAATGAGAAACAGTGATTAAATTTATTCACCAGCAACTTGAATAAGTTTTGTGCCAGATACCCTTCTGGACTTTGGATATATTAGTAGCAGAGCAGTCAATTCACCTTGCCTTCATGAAACTCATATTCCAGGAAAGTGTGACTGCTTTAAACACATAACTTTACTAACAGTAAGCAACTACAGACATTAGGATTACAGAATGGAAAGTGAAAAACATTCCATTTATTGTTACTGTTTGTTTACCTGCTGCAGTAAGAGACAATAAAAATGATGACTTAGTCTGCCTTCACCCTTGCCTAAGGTGCCAAAGGAATTAAAAATGAATCTTATATACCCAGCATCCTGTGCAAGACATTTCTTGGCCCTTTCTTAATGTCCCAGGGCACAACCAAGCTGCTTCCTTGAAACCAACTAATACTTAAGTTTTCAAACATTTTCAGGTTGCTAAACCAACACTATCAACATCCACTCACTTCCCAGTAAACAAACACATTGTACTGTCTCCTTAATTATAGAGGTGACTTAATGTTTTATTATAGCAGCTAAAGGCATGGGCTTTGGAATTTTATCTCTGCCTTTTGCTTCTTGAGTGGCCTTTGATAACTTCAACCTTTCCTTGTCTAGTTTCTATTATTTGTAAAATGTGGGTAGTTTTTCCCACCTGATCTACTGTTTTGGAGATTAAATTAGCCAGCAAATTTCAACAAATTAGCATTACATCTAACACAATGCTTAACAAAAATAAGTGTTAAATCTTAGCTATCTTCATCTTTATGATCACCTTTGCCAGGTACATAAAAATCCTAGACTCAAACCTGTTTAACAGATGAAGCCCACTAGGTGGCACCAGCCTCAGGTAAATAAAATCTCCCAAGCATAATGTACTTCATCAAAAAGTTGGAAGTCATGGAGAGACAAAAATGCAATACAGTAATAATGCAATGTACATTTATATACAGTATATACATATATATACTGTGCTCCCAAACTAAGCAGTTAACCCATAATAATTAGCTAAAGCACATCTTGCAAGTCAAACATATTCTGGTTTTATTTCTAGACCCCATAAGATTCTGATCAAAGGAGACAGCAGACAAACTTTGAGAAACTCTACTATTCTGCATCCCGGTGTGGTGGAACAAACAACTAGGGCTTTCTGTTGCAGAAATCTGTTCTTCAAAACATTGTTATAGTAAGGAGTGATCTGAAGAGAGACCCCTTCGAGAACCTGAGATTTTGTACAACGATTTTGTTCACAAACCTGATTCAGTCATGCATTTATTCAAGAATTATTGAGCATTTACAGTGTTTGACACTGTTCTAGGCACTGTCACATATAGATAGATGAAGTGCTGTCCCAAATGTGTAGCCAGATTATAACAGCACAGTGATCTGGCATAGGGCCAGTGATGGTGAGCCCAGTACATTGGTTGGTGGAATAGCAAACACTTACAAAGGCACCACCATTTTACTACTCTGCTTTTGTCACAATCTGAATCTCAGACTTCTTGTTCAATTGTTATTTTCATCATACATTAACAACTTCCATAACTCTATAGGAGGAAATGATCCATCACTCCTTCTGTCTCCCAGTCTCATCCTCTACCCCCACCTAAGCTTTCTAGTGTGGGGACACTGACAGTGTGCATATAAACTATTAAACAATAACTTCAGACAATTTGAAAAGCTGTAAAGGAAACAGAAAATGAGCTGGCCATAGGCCAAAGGATACCTCTTTTGGATGATGATATTTAAGCTGAGACCTGAAAAACAAGAAAGAATTGATCTTAATAAAACCTGAGGGTGAAGAAAGCTAGGCAGAGGGAAGAATAGATACCTATGTGCCTAGAGCTCTGTGACACGGTGGTAGTTAGAAACAAAGAGGGAAGAGGTGGGCTGTGTTTTACAAGATAGGAGATATCACTATAGCATGTTTAATTGCTAACAGATACAATTCAAGACAGAAGAAGAATTGATATCATAGAGGAGGGATCCCTTGGACTAGTGGAGGGGTTTACTTTGGTAAGAGCTGAACCATACCTTTTAAAGCTCTTTTCCTTAGTCTTAATAATACCACCCTTGATTCTCTCACTCTATCTAATTGTTCTTTTTTGGCCTTCTTTCCAGACCACCTTTTAATTTGCTTGTCTGCAGGGCTCTGTCCACAACTTTTGTAATTATCCCCTAAACACTTTTTTTAATCTCTCAAATTTCTATCTCCAGCCCTCTATGTGTCTTCTGATATTTTGGTTTAGGTACTTGATACCTCCACTTGGGTAAAGGCATCTTGAATTTAACACATTCAAAATTGGGATTCTCGGGTCTCTCACAAACACACACACAAATGCAACGCTTTGCCTGTAACCCCAATTGTGCAGGAGTGGAGCTGGGAGGGTCATGGTTCAAGGCATGGAGGTAGGAGGATCAAAGTTCAAGACCAGCCCTGAGCAAAAGTGTAAAACCCTAACTGAAAAATAAACTAAAGCAAAAAGGTCTGTAGGCATGGCTTAGGTGGTATAGTGTTTGCCTAGCATGCTTGAAGCCCAGTACTGCCCCCATCCCCAAAAAAACCCACAACACTTAACAGTGGGGGTCCTCAGGGATGGCCCAGTTGCCACCCTTCCTCACAACCTCCACCTTGTTCTTCATGCATAAAGTATCAGGATGAACATTTGTGCTCACCAATATTTCTAGTTCTCCTTCCTTCCTTCCTAAACATTTGGAAGGATTATATTTATCCACCTCCCTTACTTTGGTCACTAAAACGTGAATGGAAGTTACATGTTGCTTCTGGAACAGCTATTTAAAGCAGCTTTTTTTTTATTCCCCCACTCCCCTTGCCTTCTTTTGTACCAAGGTGTTCACATGTTGAAATGTTAGGTGTCTGAAATCAAAACAGCCTAGAATGCTGAATTAGCACATGGAAGAAAATTGCCCCAAAAGTCACTTGGTCCTGCACAAACTTTGAGCAAGGGAAAACAAAAAAACAACAACCTTTTGTTGTTTAAGTCATTGAGGGTTTTGCTTTTTTTAGCTCTGAGGTATGTGTGTGCACATATAAATGTGTTTCACGTTACTACAGTAACTTACTAAAGCTATGCAAGAGTATATTCAAGACAAATCTCTTTCAGAGGTAGCTGTTCCTCTTCAACTCTTCCTCCATTTCAGTAATTATGATCAGCATCCATTTACTTGCTCAATTCAGAATCTCAAAACCAGAGTGTTTAATTCCTCCCTCTTCCTCTCCTCACAGTCTGATCACAAAGTTTTCCTAAGTATGTCTCAAATACACCCTGGATATTTGAAATAGCCTTCTTCATGTTCCTGCTTCCAGTCTTGGAAGATATATGCCTTCCCAAGATGTTAATAGTGTCTACCATAGAAATTCTTCCTCCCAGCCACCCAGTTCCTCTATGCAGCCAAAATGACTGGGGCCTTCTTTTGTAAGATAGCTCTACACATAAACAAGTCTGTATTTCTCTTGGTAATCTTTTTTAAAATGCAAATCTGCCCACATTTTCTCCATTTTAAAACTTTTCAATGCCTTCACATTACACAATTTTCAGTGTTGAGGCTCTGCATTAGCAGCCTCCTCACTTTCCCTTTCTCCCATTACACTCCACAGCACCCCTCCTCAAGATTCTGTTCTGTTCCCTGTACTTAAAGGTCTGTACATGCTATTACATCCTCTGAGAGCATGCATAGCCCTCTCATTGCCCCCATTTGTCACCTTCAAAGCCTATACCACAAGTAGTCATTATACAGTCTGCTGTTCATGTCTGCAATAATATGCATCCATAGATTCATCCAACCACAGATAACTGAAAAATTTGAAAAATATATATAGCACAGTAGGAAAACTAGTTGACAGGAATTCATTGGATATTTCAAAATAGGTAGGAGAGAGGAATTTGAATGTTCCCAACACAAAAAAATGATAAACGTTTGAAGTAATGGATGTGCCAGTTACCTTGATCTGATCATTACATTTTCTATATATATGTGTATTGAAAAATCACACTGTATCCCACAAATATGTACATTATGTGTCAATTAGAATTTTGTAAATGTTTGGAAATCACATGTGTACTGAACTTACAGGACTTTTTCTTGTCTTTATTCTCTAAACAATACAGTGTAACAATTATATAACATGCATTATATTTGGTATTATAATTAATTCAGAGATGACTTAATGTATATAGAAGGATGGTTGTGTATAGGTTATGTGCAATTATTATGTCATTTTATGTAAGGGACTTGAAGCATCTATAGATTTGAGTATCTGCAAAAGTTTTGGATCCAATCTTCTGTAACTACAGAGGAACAACTGTAGGTTGGTATTTTTACTTTTTTGTTGGTCATTTCTCACATTAAACTATAAGTTTCATGAACATATATTGTGTCTGTTTTGTTTACCACTTGCTGGATATTCAATCCGTAGATCTGTGTCTATTATAAAAGAGGTGCACAGTAAACATTTGATGAATGAATGAATGAGGACTGATGGGAAAATTAGTGCTGAGTGTGTGTGGCATGCAGCAGACTAAACAAAAAAGAAAAGCCTCAACTACGTAAGCAGGCAAATGTAGCCTCCATGTTGTTTTTCCTTTGAGTATAGGTTTTTATCTCAAGGTTCCACACCATGTGGCTGACTGTGTCTCTGGACAAGCCAGCCACACAGCATGGAGAAGAGAGACTGAGGAAAAAGAGGAGCAGAGTGTCACTCCCAAAGCATTAAGCCCTTTTATTTGGAAGGAGATGGCAGCAAACACAGAACCCTGTTTGCCAAAGCCTGTTATTTTGTCAGAGACATTTAATAACTGGTTTAAATGGACATATTAAGCAATCATTTCTTCCTTTGTTTTGGGGACTGAATGTTCCTTTTTTTACAAGCAAGTAAAACCAGAAAGACAGTAAAATCCAAGCTTCCACATAGAAACAGCAACATAGTTATAAGGAAATAGTAACTCCACCATCTCAAATCAATGTCTACTTGTGCCTTACATGTTTAAAATCACATATATTTCTTCTGATAATAAAAAGGTCTCATATAATTATGTATAATACCTAAATTATCCTAAAAGAATAAACTATGGAAATAATCACATTCATGGAACAAGGCTTTTATTTCTAAATCACAAAAGCTAATACATCTCCTTTCATCTCCTACTCTCTCCTTGGAAACTAAAAAACAAAAGTCTCATTCATCACTACTTTAATTTTGCCTTCTGAATTTATTTCTAGGTTCCCAGATCAGCTGATTGGATTAGCTAGGTAATGTAACCCAACCATTTTTACCTTTATCTCTTACCAGACTAGAGGATAAAATCCAAGCTCTTTAATGTAGTATACAAGGCCCCTCATTATCTAGCCCCAGTCCACCTTCTAGCCTCATTTCTCCCCACTTCCTTTCCTGACCCACTTATTTGAGAGCTTACTTTTGAAAGGTCATGGGCTCACCAGAGTCTCCTTATAGTCCAGACCTCTCCTACTCACCAGATACTTCTGTATAAAAGTATAAAGGCTACCCAGGTCTCCTCCTTTTGTATATGGCATAGGCTTATACATGGGTATAGGACCCTGCTGTGCTGGTTCACCAAAAATTGATCAGGTAAGAAGTGAATTCAACTGGAAAAGGTAAGCTTGACTACTTTGATCAACATGCAGAGATAAGAACCATCCTCCTTGGTAGGCAGCGTCACATAGTTCATAGGTGCCTTAAGGAAAGTCAAACTAGTCTCACTAACTAGACTGGTTGGCCAGGGACTTGTAACATTCTTTTGCATCTAAAGAGTGACCTTTAGATGCTCATGTGTGGCCTGGAACTCCTCCATGCCTGCAGTGGTAGAGGGTAGAAGTAAAGTTGCAGGAGTATTTTCTTCTGGGAGGCTCACTGGAAGTCATTGCAAACAAGTTCTACAGTAAAATAACAGGTGTTCAATTACCCTGGCCACTTGAAATTTAATAGAACAGGTGTTCCTCCAAATCAAAATGTTGTCATTCAGCCATAAGTCAGGGTACTGTGATGTGGCAAAGTGTAACTGCACTTGGAGTGGTTTTTAAAAAGAGCCCTCAGGAGTCTTCTCCTGAGAATAGAGTTAAGCTTCTTGATTATGGTGCTGTGTATATGGAGCTATGTACACACACACACATACAAATGAGTGCATGTGTAACTGGTGAAATACGCATAAACCCTATGGTTTGTACCAACACCCATTTCCTGGTTTTTGTATAGTAGTGTAGTTGTGAAAAATGTTCACATTGAAGGAGACTGGGTAAAGGGAACATGGGAATCTTGCTGTACATTTCTTTACAACTTCATGTGGATTTATAATTATCTCAAAATACAAAGTTTTAAATGAGGGAAGAGGGGGCTCAGTACAGGAGGACTTGATCTAAATGCACCAGGAATGGCTTTGAAGCTAGAATATCTTATGCAAAAAACAGTACCTCTGTGTCCAAAGATGTGCCTGAAGAAAAGAATGAAATGAGCTACCTTGGTTAGCATACTCAAAATGGATACAGAGGCTCTCTGTTAGCATCCAAGTGAATCACCAGCCCCTTTTCTGGAAACCAGTAGGTAAGCAGGTAAGCAAACAGGTGTGTAGTAGTAGGCCTTAGCAGTAGTCCTAGAGCTCAGGAAACTTTGAGTGCCTTATATACTTTGAAGAATACCACTTTCAAACCATGTTGGCCTTATTTTGCATCACTAACTGCAGCTTAATTTAGTCATCCAGCAATATTCACTGAACTAATGTGTCTGACACTTCTCATTCTTCTTAATGGGATATGTTTGGGAACAAAACAAAGAACCCTGTCATGGTGGAGCCCATGTTATAGCTTAGGAGAGGAGGCAGGAAGGGAAAATAAACAGTATTAGTGAATTATAGGGCATAACAAAAGGTGATAACTATTATGGAGAGAGGGGAGAAAGCCAGATAAAGGGGACCAAGAACTCAGGAGATGATGTGGTGTAAAAAAGAGTATTGCTCACTTTTCTGAGTTCTTAAAGGATATGCTTGTATTGAAATCAATTCTTTATTTGAATTTTCTTTTTCTGCTACCAAATCCTCTATACCATCATTTCTTTCCACTCCTTCCTGATCACTGTCTTTTTCCCTCCACCTTTTATTTTAGCCTTTCTCTTTTCCATTATTTCTCTTGTATCTCTCTCTCCTTCCTTAATTACACTTCCTCCATCCATGGTTCTTACCTTTTTTACTCTTTTACTCCTGACCTTCCTTTCCTTCAACCCTCACTGTTTCTATTTTTCTTTTTCTCCCATTCTTTCTAGCCATTTTCCATTGTGTTGCTTTCTTATGGAACTTATATTCATATAATTAGTGTTCACATACCTTGTGTCCCACTGTTTATTATACTGTTTACATGATAAATGCTTCTTATTCTAACTTAAACAAAACTTTCTTCATGTAGCTAGCCTGATGTAGATAAATACCCTAGTTTCATAGGTCTGATAGATCTAGGCCCCCAATAGTGTTCACCCTTACAAATATTTCTGGAACATAGAAGAGTACATCACAAGAATGTTCACAGCAGCACTATTCATGAAAGCCCAAAACTATTAAAAAAATACCCATAAATAGTAGGATAGATAAATAAGTATTTAATGCAATACTATACAACAGAGAGAATTAACCAATGATTGCTGTATGCAATAACATGGGTCAATCTCATGATTATAACATTGAAATAACACAAACACAAAAAAGAAGAAAAATAATCTTTGATTTCACTTAGTGCAGTCCAGGTTTTAGCCAGGTATGGTGACATACACCTGTAATCTCAATGCTTGGGGAAACAAGATAGGAGGATTGTGCATTTGAGGTGAGACTAGGCTACCTGGTGAGATATTTCAGGAAAAAAAAAAGAGGTTTTAGAAATCAGGACAGCTATTACCCTTGGGGAAGTTACTAGAAAGTAGTATGGGCGGGGGGGTCTTCTGGGTGCTGTTAGGTTCTGCTTGTTCATCAGAGAGTGGGCTAACTGATGTGATTGTTTTATGAAGCTGCTTCAAGCAGTGCATTATATATATTGTACATATATGTATATTGTACCTGAACAAAAAGTTTGGTTAAAATAATGAAAACCATTGTACAAAATAATCTGGACATGTTTTGGTAACAATTACAAGAGTTAACTGAGAGATTTGTGAGTGACATTGTTTATTACATCAATAAATCTATATAAAGAAATTACATACAGATGAGTGGAAGTGGAATTACAAAGAATATATCAAAATGGTGACTAATAAAAGTAATGGCAAACTTGGACTGTAAGATTTTTTATTATATTTAATAGTTTTTCTCAGAAATGACACACCTGAGTAGTATAAAAGGCAACTTTAGAGCCAGGCATGATGGTACATGCTTGTAATCCCAGCGTGTCAGAAGCTAAGCAGGAAGATCTTGAGTTCAAGGCCAACCTGGGCTACATAATGAGACCTGTATAAAAAAAAATAATAAAAAGGCAACTTTACATTTATTAAATAATATATGCAAATATTTCCAAGTTTATAGGATTTAATTTTTTGAAATTCATATACAATAACAAATCTTATTGATCAGTTAAAAAATATAAAAGATAATTTTAATTTCAAGTAAAATTTCCATAGATAATACAGAATTAAAAGTATTCTTACTATTCACAAAATGCTTAGGAGAGACAATATTCCTAGTGTGCTTCTGAGACATGTCAGACTGTAGTCTTCTATAGTCATAAATAGACCCAAGATTTTACAAAACTAGCCTTATTGTAAAATGGAACTTTGGTATTTTCTTCATATGAGCAGTGCATATTTCCTCTATTGAACAGAGGTATTCATCCATTTTCTGAAAGACTATTATTCATTCTTGAGAGATAGGGTTTTTTTGCCATTATTACCAGGTTCATGATGGAAATGAGATAGCATTATAATCCTAGCTGTGCTGTGATTAGATATAACCAGAATTCAGGGTCAACTAATTTGATGTAGTCACTGATCACTTTCCTTCAGGAAGAGGCACATAGTTTCTGATTGTGTTTTAAAAGAAACCAGAGATAAGACATTGTACCTGTGGCTCACCAAGTACATTTGGGAATTTCACACATCTGTGTCAATGGGACATATAGTTCTCAATCAAGCAAGACATTGTCTCAACTGGGGACCTGAGTATTATTTTTCTCTAGAAATAAAGAACAATTTCACTCCAGCATGAAACACATGGGAATGTGGCATAAGACAAAGCCTATATATTATACATAATGCCTAGAAATTGTTGGCACTCAGAAAGGATTAAGTAAAATAAAAATACATAAATTTTTCTGGCTTAAGATATGGATTTTTAAAAAGTATCTATTTCCAATGTGCATATTCCAACCAGTTTTCATATTAAGTTCATTTGCTTTGTCTTTAGAAACTCATTTAAACTCATTTATTTTTATTTTTAATTTATTTTTAATTGTGTTGGGTGGAGGTACATAGAAACCCATTTTAAATAAGACTACTATAGATAATTTATATTTTAGATTTTTTTGGAAAGTAGTCAGAATTCAGTTAAAGAATACTTATTTTACATGCTGCTAAATATTTAAGGAAAAATATAAATCAAAATTATTTTTTTACCAAAATAGCAGTTTTCATGTTAGTTTTTGTTTGTTTGTTTTTTTGAGATAGGGTTTCCTATGCAGCTCAGGCTGGCCTTGAACTCACAATCTTCCTATCTCAGCCTCTCAAGTGCTAGGATTACTCATGGGTTCCACTATGCCTCAGCTTTCTTGTTAGATTATAAATAGACCAGACGTATATTTACCTCCACACAATCATCATTTTTATAGACTAAGATAAATTAAAACTGCATTTTAAAGTGGAGATATTCTGTCATATATTTTCTTTTCATTATAATCTGATTTGTTATCATAGCAAAAATGATTTATATAAACCATGAAAATCTCCCTTACTATTTCACTTGTCTGCATCAAGATTTTTAAAACATATCATCCCAGTTTTGTAGCTTTTAAATGAACCGTTTCCAGCATCAAAAAAAATCCTGAATTCTGGTTACACATCTGCTTACACTTCATTAAGTACTAACCAAACTTGTGTTTTAAAAACTTAGACTTATTTACCAAAGTGAGCATTAATAATTGCATTTCACTGTTTACTGAATGTGATCTTATTCTGTGATTAGTGCAATTCATGAATGTCAAGGTCAATCAAAATTGATCTTTCTTTAGTATTAGTCCTTCCTGGCTCACCTGCCCACAGAAGTTATTGGGTCAACACAGAGCTAAATAAACACCCTTGTGAACACTGTTAGCAAATCTGTCATGAGGGATCAACAGCATCTTATAACATCAGCAGATCCTGGACATTGCTAATTCATCTGAATAATTCTCTTCACCATAGTGCACATTTTAGAGGTAAGCTGTTTGTTTTATAAATAAACCATAGAAACAATCTTAATCCTTCTCATTTAATGGGTAAGAGGTTAAAAATTCTCAGATTTAAAAATGTAACAAAATGAATGAGTGTTTAAGTCCAAAGAAATAGTCAATGCAGAAAATGTTTGCATAGAATGACGGTGGTGGGTAAAATCTGTCTTGCAGTCCTTGCTTACAGTGACCTCCTGAGCCCACTTTCAAGAAGCAAGTCTACGCATAGCCTGTGGAAGCAAAGGACAAACAAATGTTGAGGCAACTGAATATGTTTTTATAGTATTGGTTGGTCAATTTTACTCATCTTGGATATATAGCAGCACAATAAAAGTAGGGTAAAGATTTAATTTTGACCCTTATCATACTTTAATTGAATTTATATCAAAGCAACAGTTCCTATTCATTGAGCACTTACTATACTCAAAACACTGTTCTCCTGGCCTCGCATGCATCCTTTAGTTTTAACAATTCTGGTTTTATTGCTTTTGTCTTACATGCAAACACTAAAGTGAAGACTGGGATAGTAATTTGCTCTGGACTGTAAAGCCAGTAAGTAGCAGTATGAAGACTGCTCCACCCCTCCCCCATTCTGTGTGGTTTCAAAGCCTATGCCCTTGAAACCTGTGCAGACTGCTTCATCACCTGTAGAAGCCCTACCTGAATGATCCCCTTATGTGGCAATCAAGACATATCTTTTTAATATGGCAGCCTTTGAAGTTCCAATTTTGATATATAAGTTTTTACTCAAATTAAGCCTGCCCTATATCCAGAGTCATAAATTACTAAAGCCGGAAGTACATCTCAGCTTAATAATGACTTTCCTAGGTTCAGTAAGCTATAGGGCCTGTGATTTTTCAGTCCATCAATGTCTTTCTTCTACAAAATTCTCTGTCATCCTTACTGCCTGATTTGACTGCAGGGGCTTGAATATTAATTCTTTTCAACATTTTATCAGTAACTGGAAAAGGTCAGAGAAGCATGCTTTTCAGATTTGCCTATAGTACAGGTTGGATTGGGTTCAAAATATGAAAATATGTCAATAAACTGGAAACAACAATATGCAGTCTAGCAGAAATATATGTAGTCTTGCATTTTTGTTTTAAAAATTACATAAATATAAGTGGGAGCTCAGGGAGACCATGATCTGTGTGAAAATGTCCAAGTCTTTAGTTGACACCTGTTCAATATGGGCCAAGATTTTGATGTAGCTAGGGTGAAAACAAACACATTTTTAAGTTACAGTAATAAAAATATCTAGATGAGATCAAGGCAGTCATTTTTGCATAGTCTTCATGTTGGCCTGACCATCTTTGGGGTTTTGTGTCTCCTTCTTGGCCAGTGAAACATTGACTAACTGCATGTCTATGAGGAATAGTAGGAGTTGGGTCTGTCACTCCTAGAGGAGTGTCTGGTGGAGACATGAGATCTAGTCTCCAATAGTTGAAAGGCTCTTCAGTAAGAAGATCTGTATTGCTAGGAGAGCCATCTCAGTCTACTGGATAGTTATTACAGAAAGACCCAATCAGTTTTGTAAGCACAACAAACATTTAGGGACTTCCATCCATATAATAAGAGTCCCTGCAGAAGTCACTAGTGCCATTGTCTGGACATGGTCATACAAAAGCTAAGTGAACCTACACAGTGATGGCATAGGAGGGATTTCTGCATGGGCTTGGACTACTTGATTTCTAAGAAATCTTTCAACTTTAAAATTCTGTGATCTTCCATTGTTGTTTCCCATTGTGCTTGGGTGGAGCCACAAAGTTTACTCAGATACTACAAGTTCAATTAAGTTTCCTAGGAATAGTTAGATGCCACAAGAACATCTGAGACACCAGAATCAGCCATAGGTAGAGGTAGTGTCTGTATTAAGCCATTATCAATCACATGAAGAAAGGTCATAAGGTTCCTGTTCCTCACATGCTATTCCAAAAGCTTATGAAATTCCTATATTAGAAATTCTCTCTTTTCCTATCCCATGACCTTAGATCTCTAGAAAAAAAAGTATGCATAAAATCAGGACCAGTGTGATCAGCCAGCAGTTGATCATTACTGTATGTCTGAGTCAAAAGATCCCCAAGTACTTAATGTCTTCATGGGAGATTTATTTTCCATTTTGCCTTCCTATGAAGTCTTCCTTTCAGTATTGTTTTTTATTTTCCTTGAATAGTTCTAATCAGACACATTCACTGCCTGTATTACCCAGTTTACTCAAGATTTAGTACAAATTCTTCAGGAGAACATAATGATCATACCTCATCCTGGACATCAAGTTCTTCATCAGCCAGCTCTTTTTCCATCAATTCAAGAGGATCCTTACAGTCTTGAATGAGGTTGATCTTGACAAAGAGAACACATGGTATTTATTAGAAATATAAATAGCATCAGTCTACCTAATACTCCACTGAAAGTGGTGTATTTTACTGGCACTCCTCATCTGTAAACTACAGGCTTCAGAATCCTCTTCAGATTTCTCATTCTTCTATGTTTCCTACCTTAGAATTTTTCCTGCACCATTTTTCTCTTTCAAGTATGAGCTCGTGTAGTTCCCCATTGTCTAAACTCCCTTACAGCTTTCTTCTCCAACCTTTGAAGGGTAAGCCTCTTCACAAGACACCTCTATGCCTAAATAACTGAGCAGTCAATAGTGCTCCTCTTTTGATGGCTATGCTAAGAACACTTCGTTCAACACTAAGAATGCAGGGATCATGCAGTGAAGGGCTGTGACTCAGGAAGTATATACTCCCAATTTAAATTGGATGGAAATTAATTTTATTGAAGGCAGAAATCAACATCTATAGATCAAGTTGGCTGTTCAGGAAAGTTCTGCTTTTTAGGAGTAGTATGTAATTTGATCTGCACAAGATACCAACAACAATTTGGCTTTGTCTTATGCAGGAGGAAGGGCATTTCTAAAGGAAGTTGAAAATACCAAGACTAGAATAATGAGATTTTAGTTCTGGTTTTATTTTTTATTTTTGGCAGTATGAGGGTTTGAACTCAGGGCCTCACACTTGTTAGGCAGGTGCTCTATACTTCAGCCTTACCTCCAACCCTTTTTGCTTTAGCTACTTTTCAAATAGGGTCTCAGAGTTTTGCCCAGGCCAGCCTGAACTTCAGTTCTCCTATTTATGCCTCCCAAGTAGCTGGTGTGCTCCATGCCCGGCTTATTGGTTGAGATGGGGGTCTCACTAACTTTTTGCCCATGCTGGCCTCAAATCATGATCCTCTTGATCTCTGACTCCCAAGTAGCTGAGATTACAGATGTTATCCGCTGCACCCTGCTAAAATGATGTTTAGGTGTGCTATTTCTTTATTTTTTTCATTCCATAAATAACCCAGTTCTCTTCATTAGTGTGGAAATTAATTAGAGGATTAAGTCTCTGTGGAAATGGTCATGAAACAATGGGAAAGATAGAGTTTAGGTGTAACTACAGGTTGGGACTGTCCTGGGATAGTCCTTGTGCCAGTAAAATAAAGAGACAGCAAGAGATTCATATCACTGCATCTACAATCTCCTTAATACACTAGTGACTCTTCCTAAAGAAAAGGAAAATACCACAGGTAAGGTCAGTCATCATTTACCACAATCTACCACACATAAGGCTTTGTGCTAGAACCTGAGGAGACATAAAATCTCACAATCCACCAGTAATGTTCAGCCCAATCTGCAGTGAATCAGAAATATACAATGCAAGCTTTCAGTTATACTCCAGCCAACATATTCAGGGTAAAAAAAGCATCCATCCCAGTCCCTCACAATGCCTCCCTGATTGTGAATATGATGACGTTACAGTGCGCTCTTAGCTACCCAGTTTCATGACATTCATGGTGGAAGATCTTATATCAGAATGGGTGTCAGCAAAAAATAAAATAACTATTTCATGAACTTGATACCTTGGGTTTATTTTACTTTTAATATGGGGTCTTTTTTTTTTAGATATATACTGCTTTGTTTTTACCTATGGGTTAAAAACTTTTTAAATTATATAGAAAAAAGGTTGTGGGTTTTCAACAATGAGCAGTTTACATGTAGCTTTTTATAAAAAGTAATTGTGGTTTTAGTGCTTTTTTTTTCCTTTTTTGAATTGAAGATGGACACTTTAATACTTAGGGTTACTCACCCCAGGAAAAACTTCTCTACTCAGAAGCAAAATGAATAATGTAATACTTTATAAATTAGTTTTACTTCAAATGTCAGCTTCCAATCTATGACAAATATCTACTTATTCTAATTTTAGGAAAATCAGAAGCAATTTAAAATTCATTATGTCACTAGAATCATAATTACTATATTTTTATAGGGATTTGTTTTATTTTCCAAAATTCACTAAGAAAGGGTCATGAGAAATAGGTTTCTTGCTCCAGGCCTACCAATAGACTCAGGTAATTAGCCAGACCAAAGTGTTCACTTCGCCTGGATATTTGACAGAAGAATTGACATATTAAGACCTATAGGAAGTTAAGGTATATTCTATCTTGTGGAATAAATTAACCCTGAGCTTACCTGTGGCTTTGATTTTTTTTTTCTTTATCAAAGATTACTTTTGGCCTAATAGAGCCTCTTAAGACATTTATAACTCAGGGGTTACTATATTGCTACAGTTTATGCTGCATTTATATACACAAATTACAGAAATTTCAAGATTCAGTGCTGTTCTAAAGAGGCATTATAGCTGATGGCCATTTTTATCAGTTAACCTATACACATTGCAGAACTATTATGGAACTAGGCACTACCACATACTTTCCTACAAACTGTCTTATTTTAGTCCCCACATCTTCCTAGCAAGGTAAAGTGGTTTTTTTCCCCATTTCACTGATGAGAAACTGAGGCTCTGAGAAGTTATATAAATGGCATAAATTCAACAGGCTGGGTTTCAAATGAGACTTGTGTAACTTTCACCATTTATATAACAATAATCATTGCCATTTAGGAAAGATAGAGATATAGAAAAGTTTTAATTTTTTCTATATATTTACCGTTTCTAAAAGGGAATCTTGACTCTCCCGGGATTTAACCTGGTTCTGTAGATAGAGTATAGCATCATGAACGGTCAAAAAGAATGTGTCCTTCCTAATGTTATCATCAAAAAACCCACATCGCTCCATCTTTTCTATCACATGATCTGCAAAAGAAAGATGTTTAGTTATTTTCTAGGGAAAGTTATTTCTGTAATATCAACACTAAGTTTTTGGTAGCTCCTTTTAATTTTTCTTTACATTTCTAAAATGTGACCCTGTTTTAAACTGACTGAGTTTCTTTTCCAGAAGCACACAGAATGGTTATCCTACAACTGCTTATGGAAGGCCTTGATGCACAACCATGTCCCTTTTGCCAAGCCAGTGTCCCCATCCCCAAACAGCTGTGAGACTGGTTGCTAATGGTTCACAGTTATGCCCTTTTCTGGAGAATTTCCTTGACCAGTGGGAGCTATCTTGCCTGAAGAGACCTAGGAGGGCTACCCTACCTCCACACACATTCACAGGTGGCCTGTAACCACTGACTGACTATAATGGAATACAAAGTTGAGGCCCCCTTGCTTAAGATGGCATAACTCTCCTGGTTCTTTTCCTGCTGCAGACCTCCTTTGCAATCCAGAATCTAAGACTAGCCTCCTGAAACTACTTGTTTCACCAGCTTCTCCTCCTGCCCTCTCCTGCTTTCCTCACCCCTTCAATCACTTGCCCAAGAATGTCCTCATCTCAGCCTCTGCTTCTAGAGAACTTGGCCCAGCACTTCCTCCACACAGAGACTCACATGCCTTCCAATCCTCCTGTTCCAAGGGATCTACATCATCCCCAGCTCTGGTCTCCCCATAACAATGTCCCTTCACTTGGTTGTGCACCACTGTGTGGACATAAGTTCCTACACATTACAAGCTCTGTGGCACAAATTGGAGGTAATTATATTTCTAAGTTAAAAAAATGTCTCCCCAGAGTTATTGTTTAATTGGAACAGAGTTGTATGTGGAATGAAAAATGTTGGAAATAGTGGGTGATGACTGTACAACATTGTGAATATAGTTCATGCTACTGGGTTAATTATAATTATAATTAAAAGTAATGAAAATGGCAAGTTCTGTTATACATTCTTCACCATAATATTAAATAGTTTTTTTTAAAGGCCTTCAGACATTATGTACCTACATTCCAAGGTACATTCCAAGCTTAGGGGAAAATCTTACAGATGTGCACACATATGCATTTACCTTGAAGCAATGCAAAGTACACATTCACATCAATTCTTTGAAATTCTTTGACCACCTAAAAATTAAGAAAAGGAGAATTAGTGACAAGAATAACTTGATCTGCCCATAATTCAGTTGTATTCAGTTACCTGCTAAGAAGCATCAACACTTGGTGGTTAATGGAGACTTTGAGGAAACTCCATTATTGGAAAAACAACAGAGACTTTCAATCTACAGTGATGGTAAATGTAATTTACTTCAAGAGATTGCAAGCCAGGCATGGTGGCTCATGCCTGTAATCCCAGCACTCAGGAGGCTGAGGCAGGAGGATCAAGAGTTTGAGATCAGGGTGGGTTACATAGTAAGACTCTGACTCAAAAAAAGACAGAGAGAGAGAAAACAGAGAAAGAGAAAGAGACAGACAGACAGACACAGTCAGTGCCCAGTAACATAGCACTCTATAACACAGAGGTGCTCAATTAATCTTTGTGGAAGGAAAGAAGGCAGTACAAAGGCTTCCAAACAGTACCTGATGATTTGAATGAAAAGCACAAGTTTCTGTCTGCCTGTATATTCACAATGTAAAAGCTGACCTACACATCAAGGTCTTTATTTTGAATATATCAATGTCAGTAAGCTAATTGTAATTTTGTACTATAGTGTGGTACTGGGGCTTGAACTCAGGGCCTCATGCTTACTATTCAGGCACTCTACCACTTGAACCACTCCACCAGTCCTTTTTTGTGTTGGGTATTTTTGAGACAGGGTCTCATGAACTATTTGTCTAGTACTGGCTTCAAACCTTGATCCTCCTGATCTCTGTCTACTTAGTAGCTGATATTACAGGAGTGAGCCACTGGTACCCAGCTGTACTATAGTTTTATAAGATGTTACTACTAAGAGAAACTGGGAAAGAGGTGTGGAGGATTTCTCTAATATTTCTTACAACTACATGTGAATTTACAATGATCGTTAGAAGTTTAATTTTTAAAAATCAAGACACTAGGCCTATGGACAATAATAATTGTTATTATAATATTTGAAAGCAACTACATAGTGTGGGAAATTCTGGTATTAAATATATTAGGACTCTCTCCAAAGGTAATTCATTAAACCCTCTGGCCAAATAAATAACCTACAGTAGACTCAATGCCTAGAGTGAAATGGACAACAAAGAACAAGAGAATGTTGTCAAATGAGCTCATAACCAGACCTGCTAGGAGAAAAAAAACCTCTCAGCATGTTCTCACACTCTTTTGCCAAGGATAGTCACTTCCCTACCTTACTTGCCTAGCACCCACACCCTGGTGTCATTTTCTGCCCTTCCAAGGTAGCCAATAAGCCCCTAGCTAAGCTAAACCTCAGTGAGGAATCTGTTTCATATTATCTGATTATTCACACCTTAGCCAGCTTACCTGTCTGCCTGACCCTCTTGGTACCGAACTTGACACTTCGGTTAACACCCTAGATAAGGTCTACTATGACCCACGTACTATGGTTGTTATTTATAAGATTTACATATGTTTAGTCTCACGAGGGTGGAGATTATGACTACTTCATCACTGGTCTCTTGTTCCTGGCAGGATGATTAGCATGTGTTAGGCATTGAATGAATGAACCTGCACTTGCCTAACTGCTTTCTGATATCACGGATGTTTTAATGCTGCATGCTCAACTCTTGCCCCAACTTCCTACATGCCTGACAGGCTGCCTGCTCTAACCTCTTAGTAACACCTGGCTTTTCTAGTCCTACCCTTACTGCTGTTCATACCTGGTATTCCTTATCCTGGTACTGAGAATAACACTTAACACAAACTTTTACCTATTTTTCCTTTTCATGTTTCATTTACATGCTCAGGAAAATAAAAGTGTTACTATTTGGAATAATACTGGTGTGATATTTATGTACTATTTATAATAATAGTGTAATATTTGGAATGTCTATGTGACAGAAACTCTTCTAAACTCCTTATATTTGTAGCTTATTTAATCTTCTATGAAGTAAATACCATCATTACCCCTATATAACAAAATGAAGAAATTGAGGCAAATTAAGCCACTTGGTCACACTACTAGTAAGTGGTGGAGCCAGGATTCACCTCAGGTCATCTGGTTCTGGAGCTTATGCTTTTAAACCATCACACTCTATTACAAAGTATTCACCTGGAAAAATTACAGAGTCCATGCATTTGCTCCTTCGCAAAACTGGGCAACCTGTCATTTTACTATTGCCAAAGCTTCAAATTTATAGTTCAAAAAACCAGGACCTTACCATTCGCAATGACTTCACTCCAACAACATCCAGGAAAGATATAGCTCCACAATCAAGCACAAGGCTATGGATTGGCACCTTGGGAACATTCACTTTGACTGGAAGCTCAGAGTTCCAATCCACACGAATCTCAATTTCCTTGGTGGGGATATCAAGTTCCTCTGGCTCTTCGATATCTTCATCAGGTTCGAAAGCATTATTTGTTGAACCAGCATCACTTATGACACCATTCTAAACAGAGAAAAGACAGCCAACTTAATTACCAATGACTTGAACTGTCTTTCAACTATTCATCTCAAATTTTTAAATTCCTACACACATTATTCCTTGGTAAGCAAAAATATCAAGGAGGTGAACTTTTAAGAAATGAGTTTTACCTCAGTCCAAACTTTGATGTTCTTTAGGAAGAAAAAAAATGGAAGAACAAGATGCCAAGAAGCTCTCAATTTCTGGAAGATTCTGGAATTTTGTCAAGAGATATGTTGGCAGGAGAATCTGAGTAAAATTTAATAGCTCTAAAAGTTTATGAACTTACTGCCTTCTGCTGTAATTTTCTGGAATTGAATTTATACTTATTTTGTTCCTTTCAGTAAAAATAAGGTTAAAAAAAATAATGTAGCTGCCGTTCAGGAAGAAAAAAAATATCACACCCTGTGCTTCCAGGGAGCTCTGCTGATTGCATTTTATTCCATCCGTTCCCTCTTGCCTGCAAGAACAGCTCAGCCGTTCTCTGACAAACATATGTCATCCACTAATACACATCTGGATACCAAAGGGACAGATTTAATTTTAGACCATCTAACTGCTTTCATCAGAGAAAGCAAAAGAACTCAAAGGGAGAACAAAGCTGTCACCTCACCTTTGTTGCCCTTAATTGTCCTTTCTTGATGAGTTTCTGAATTCTTCTCAGTGCTTTCAGCCTCTTATTATATACTCTGATGGCATCAAATCCCACCTTTGAAAATAAATGTAAGTTACTTATACTGTCTGTTCCTAATGTTCATCAATGAAAGCTGTTATCTGAATGGTCATTTCCCAAAAGAAACTATTCCTTGAGACATCCTGCCAATAAAGAAATTGTGAGGTCTGATGAAATCCATACCTGTTCAGGAGCAGGCCACCCTAGCCACACCAGAGACTCTGGGAAGAAGGTAGCATATTAAAGACTCCAAGAGAGTAAAAATGATAAAACATCAAAAATAACCCCTTTAAGCTTTACATCTGTGTTTTCCAAATTTCCTTGGTATCACAGAGCCCGTTGGTTACTGAAAAATCTATGAAGGTTCCTCTACACCAGTTTGCCCTGGAGCAAGGGAAAAGCACTGATGCAGAGGCAAAACCCAAGTTCCTAAGGAGCCTGGCATGCAAGAGCAGGTCTTCCCACTCACATCCTCCACTCACTTGTCATTGCACTCCAGCGGGCCCACTGTCCCCTCACACCTGCCCCACTAGACTTCCCTACCCCTCACTGTCCAACTAACATAGATCTCTCCCTTCTGGGACTTGTCTTTTTCTCATAGTTAAAAACAATTTGTTAATTTAAAATAACTGAAATCCAATACATGTTAACAAAAATACATGCTTTCCCAAGGAACAGTAGAGAGCAGTTGTAGGCCTACTGTCTGGCTTCACAAAAGGCACTGTGTCCTCCCTGCACACTGTCTCTGGTCAAACTCCACAACCCCAAACAACCTCAGTGGCTGACCCAGGGCAACTTTGCCCCTGGGTGGTGACAGCTGCTGCTAGGGCCACAACTCCTTGGTGCCCCTGTACCCCGGAATCTTCCCCCAAGTTTGGGCAGCTTTGTCACCCCACTCTCCACCCCACTCACCTGCTGCACCCCTAAACACTGAACTCAGATGTCTATACATTTTTGTAACTTAAAATTCATCTCTAGTGTTTTTGTCTGGCAGCTATTGTTACTTGGATTTTAACATGTCAGTTAAAATCCCAATAGATTATAAATCTATATATAAGGCAGGAATGTTATGATATAGTTCTTTTGGGGGAGGGGACCAGAGTTTGAACTCAGGGCTTCGTGCTTACAAAGCAGGAACTTTACAGCTTGATCCACACTTCCAGTACATTTTGCATTGGATATTTTGGAGATGGGATCTCATGAAAACTTTACTTGAGCTAGCCTCAAACCTAGATCCTCCCAATCTCAGCCTCCCAAGTATCTAGGATTACAGATGTGAGCCACCAGTGCCTGGCTATGATATAGTTCTTAATGACCTGCACAAAGAGAACAGAGCATAGTGCCTTATTTCTAGTTGAAGCCCAATAAACAAATGAATGCCATCTCAAAAGTAAGTTGGAAACCAAATTTCCAGACATAAAATACTTACTGTGGACTTGATACATTTTTTGAAACCATCGACATTGCCATAAAAAATAGGACTAGAAAATCTAAGAATCTTCACTCCTTCAGGTTCTACAATCTGTCATTTAAAAAAAAATGAAGTTAAACAATTAAAGATCCCAAATATTCAATTAAGTTTCTGGCTATTCTGCAAGGAGTGGGGGGTCACAGTTGTTGAGAATTGCTGGGTGGCAGCATTCAACTTTCCTGGAATTGGGGCTATATCCCAGTTAGGGGAGAGGTGAGGCAAGAGAGGATGCCAAAACTCAGACTTCCATAGTTGAATAGAAGGCCTGAGAAAGCAATTATTCAACCTTCTGATTGCCAGATAAAGAAAATGAGGCCCAAAATGGTGGCCTCATTTCACTGACCCTCTTGGTTTAGCTACAAATTTATGAGGTACCAAAAAAAACAAGGGGACCAAGAGGTTTTTTAGGAACTGAGGCCTATGACATCTTCTGTTGTTTATATCCTGACACACAAGGCCACACTGAAAGTAGAGTCATAGAGTCATAGAATCATAGACTTTTCTAGTCTTTAAGAATCCTTGCAGTTTTAGTCTAACCCCTTTAGATGAGAAAACTGAGGCCCTAAGAGGCTGTGTGACTTGGGCAAAGTCTCATCAAGACATAGACTAGAATTCAGAATTCCCAACTCAGCCTAGGGCTCCCTGCCCCACAGCCAAGTTCATTTTGAGCTCTTGATGGCACTTGGCTAGCATAACAGAAAGACTGTGGAAATAAACAAAGTAGCAGCTGCTGGAATTCTAGGCTCAGTGTACAATAATTTTTAATATTAAGGTAAAATCATAACCATAACTTCCTGGGCTCACATTTTTAAAATGTTTTTATATTATTTTTATTATATATACTTGTATTTATTTAGTTATTTATTTTGCTGAATTTATGTTTTCTTTATTTACTTTATTTGCTTTTTCATCTTTAATTTCCCTAGTGGTCACTAATCAATTTTATTTGTGGGCAAAACAAGTTCACAAATGTTTAATTTCTTTGTTTTCCACTTCCTGTATCATATATTATTTCTTCCAATTCCAAGAATAAAGTGATCCCACTTTATTCTTTATTCAAATAATGTCTTGGTGACAGAAAACCTTGAAAATCCTCTCCCTTTTTTTTGTGTGGTGCTGGGATTAGAACTCAGGGCCTTGAGCTTGCTAGACAGGCAATCTACCTCTTGAGCCACTCAACCAGCTCTTAGAATCTCTTGTTAGAACTGAATGAAGAAAATCTTACAGGGAGTTCAGCCAAATTCATAGAAGGTAAGGATTACATAGCAGAGAAATATGATTTTGACTTCATGTCTGGAAATAATCTATTATTTTTTAAATCCCTCTTATGATTCCTACATTAGAATGATACTTTTTTTTACTTTTTACTTTTATTTTGGTGGAACTGGGGTTTGAACTTGAAGCTTAGAATGACACTTATGTCAGAAGGTACATCGTGTCAACAGTTCTCATGATCCCAGTGAATTAGTAGACTTTCCCACAAATGTCTTCTGGGCTACCTTGTGCCTAACAGGCTGAGAGACAGAAATACATGACTGCTCAAATTCCAGGCTAGCAAACCCTCATTTAGTCAGTGAGTGTCTCACAAAGGCACTTACATTTTTGTAAATCTTGGTACTTTTGTAGATGTCTGTGCTAGTGATGCTTCCAAGGCTATTCCATGAGGGACTACAAGAAGAAAAATTAATATTAGGATTTTTTTTCTTGGAACAGCCGTATTTTAGACTAAAAAGTTAAAAAGAAATAATAGCAACTAAAGAGCCCATCATTCTGGTGTTTGGACTCTGTCTTTATTACAAGTGACATTTTCCTGTATCTAACTCTGAAATGAACAGCTGGTGTTTGCGTGGAACTGGAGGAGAAGGAGGAACTAACTGTGACTCTTTGATGGCTGAGAGAAACAGTGAGCATCATACTTTCATGTGCATAACAATTTATAGGATAAACAAAGAACTTTCTCATATGTTAAATCTTAATACAGCCCTCCCATCACCCTGAAAGGTCAGCAGTATGATCCTTACTTTTATGAGGTTCAGGCCAATTAGACCTATGGCACTTACTTGTCACTTCTTGCAACTTCCTGATGAAGTCAGGAAAATCTGTAAGTGATCAAATTAGTCTCTTTTTATAGAAAAAGCAGCCTGGGAGGACCAGAAATAAGTCCTTCCTGTCAACCAGACTGTTGATTTCATGTTCCTGGTGCAATCAGATAAATTCCATGTTTCTTCAAGTGTGACTAAGGACATATGCTAAATGCAGCTCCTGAAGAAAGACTATCTGTTTGGGGTCCTTTCAGCATTGTGCTTTCAGGATCAGCATTATAATCACTGGAAATTAAATACTGTGGAGGATGCTGCTTTTTTGTTGGCTAAAAGCCTGGTTACCAAACCGGCAACTAAAATGTGCCACTAACTTTTCCTTGGCTTGCTGACTTTTAACTTAGAGCTCATAAGCTCATCTTTCTCTCCCACACTCTTCCCCCTCAACCAGACTAAGAAAAGAAAGAACAGAGACTGAGGCACATTCAGCACAAGAGGCAGCATCTCCTAAGGACAGTTTCTGAGTTATTTCCTAGCAGCCAACAGGGCACTTTGGGAGCTCATGAGCTCTTTCCAGACCCTGGGCATCTGGGGTGGTGACACAGAAAACCACTGGCCTTTTGGGTAGGTGTCAACATGATAGAGTAGGAAGGAAGGGCAAGGAGAGCTGATTGGTGGAACGGGAGGGGCGAGCCTATGCTAAACTGAAGTTATCTATGCTAATGGTCTTCCAGTTTTCTCCTTCCTCACCACCTAAGCACAGGCAGAGAAGAGGCCAGAGGTGCAGAAAGATAATGGAAGAACTAAGGAGGGAGAGAGGTTCTGGTCCCTAGTAGGCCCAGGAGGGTGCATAACCAAAGTCTCTCAGAAATCAAAGCAAACCCAACACTACCAGATTGTTTTCCATTATTTAACTCATGTCTTTGCTGCTTTCACTCTGCGTATGAATTAATTATGTTTACGTCCCATTATTGAGTGGTTTATTAGTCATATACCTTATTTGACAGATTGGAATAAATCTGCCATAAACCTTATTTGACAGATTGGAACTCTTAAAAGAGTTGTAAAACTTTTAAGAGTTGTAGAACTTCTAGGTTATTAGCTCCAAAAGAGGAAAATGAGCTATGATATACTTAGCAGTTGTTTTGTCCTAAGCCTTGGGTCCAATTTTTCATATACTTCATCTCATTTATAGAAGAAATTACAAAGCAAGCTCAGTCTATGGCCAGACCACATTATCTATTAGTCTTGCCATGGCTAAGGAGAGCACAGCAGTGGAATATGTGACTAAGTGCACAGATTTTGGACTAAGTTGTATCTGTGTTCAAATCTTAGCTCTACCTATTAGTAACAGTGTGAGCTGAGGAAAAGTCCTTGCCTTTCTGATCTTCAGTTTTCTTCCCTATAGAATGAGATGATTCAAACCTATTCATGGGATATTTTGAAGATTAAATATTATAATATTTGTAAAGCATGAGGTGCTTAACTTATAAAATTGCTCAATATATAGTAACTATTATGAAAGGAAGTAGTTTCACTATATTTATCAAAACAGCATAGGAAAATTCAGGATGTATTGTCCTGTTCATAGGAAATCTGAGTTTTATAGTACTTACAACTGGACTCTCAGGACCACAGTCAATAGTCCAAATATAAGGCCAGCCAGTAAGCCCAGATCCAGTCCCAGAATGATGGACATTACACACGTGAACACCCAGATAACCTAGGGGGAAATGGAAACAAAAAGAATTATGTTAACTCATTTGATACCACCAGATGATGACCACCTATTAAAATAAGATTGATTATCCACAAATTACAGCTTTTTAAAAATATTCTGCCTTCATTTTTTACATTAAAGTGAAACTAGGGATTGGACTTCCCTATTAAGACCAACTGCCCCATTTTATTTATTTTTAAATTTTTGAATAGGTAATATATTTACATGGCTCAAAAGGAAATTAATATTTAAAAGGTATACAGTGAAAAATCTTGCTCACTACCATCTCTCCATCCCACCCATTCCCAACCTCCTTCCCTATCTGTATTATTTTATTTCTGGGTATTTGTGTATAAACACACATAAAAAGCATACACACTTTTCTCCAACATTTCTATTCTGGCTTCTTTTTCACTTAACAATTTGCCATGGAGATCTTTATTTATAAATATGTAGGAAGAATTTTTCATTCTTTTTGGGTGTCTAAAGTAGAATAGAACTCCAAAGATTTAGCTTTCTGATTTTCACAATTCCTGAGAATACTTCAGTCAAAATCAGCATGCATTGGGGATCTTGTTTTTGTGTTTTGTGTTTTGCTTTTCCTTTTAAACTAGGATTTAAAGACAATGTGGGGTTTTTTCTGTTTGTTTTCTCACTTTAGAAGGTGAAGAATATATGAACTTCTTCGAGGAGTCCTAGTGGAAATGAATCCTCCAGAGATACATGGTCTTCACAGAGAAGACAGTAGGTTTTGATTTATTCACACAACTCTAATTTCTGCCAGAGTTCATAAAGTGCAGGTGGGGCTTAGAAAACAGGGGACCATAATGATGTGACAGCAAGCATATAAGAGCCAAGTATTACTTCAGAGAAAAATGGGTGGTAGGTGACTTACAGAATCAGTTTTATTCTGCCTCCATAGACGAGGAACATCACACACCTGCATAAACATCCCTTTCAGGTTGGCGATCACAACAGCTGCCAAGACCGACTGCCAAGAGAGACAGGGAAGGCTGTGTTATTCGGGGAAATGGTTTCCATGTGATGATTTTTAAATCTCCTATTATTTCCCCCAGGAGCAGAGTGGTGAAGGGAAACTATGCACTCAGCATACAGAGAAGCAGAGTTACCTTCTGCAAGGGTTCCAGAAGCTTCCCCAGGGCAACAATGGCAACCATCACGATCCCTGCTGAGATGATGCCTGCAACCTGAAAGACACACCTTCATGAAGAGGGCTCATCCTCCTCCCTGTGCCATCCAGCTCACCACATGCTCCGGAGCACACTGAATGTCCTCCACTCTCCCCTTCTGCTCAGCATTGAGAGAAATGAGCATTGTTTGCTGAAAACACACAAAACTGAACAAAAATAGAGTATATAGATACTGTGCAGAGAAATGAAAGAGATTATGAAAACTGAGCCTGCAAAAGTAAGCCCAATTTGACATGGATTTCATCTGGGTTACTACACCTATAATTTTGCTGTCAATTTAGGAAGCCAACCTTCTTGTTATCTGCCATACATGAAACACATACCACCTCCTTCCCCAGCAACAGAGATTACTGTCAGGCTCTTGGGAAATAAGTTCTTATGGTATGCATCTGATTTGTCTGCATTATTGAAGCAGCCATAACTGGGACACTGATGACATGCTGTCCTTAGAGCACATGCTTCTCATGAAAGTCTCAAGAGAAAATAAGTTCACTCATCTTACTGCAAATTCTTGTGCCGCAATGGTGCACTGACAGTTGGGCCTGTGTCTCCTGCTTCCTGCAAGAGTTGCACCAATGCAGGCTCCGGAACTTGCCCCAAGGCAGCTGCAGGAGTACAGGAAGCTCAGAAACTTTACCTGCGCTGGCCCAAGCTCTGCTAAGATCCATAAATAGCTAGGAGAGCGGCAGAGGGGGCAGGGGTGAGTCTCTGGTTTGATCAGATGACCAATGGATTCTCTCTGGAGATAGCTGGAGCATACTGAGGTGAAGACTAGAGGCTCTGAAATGAAGGAGAGAAGGAGACAGAGAACCAGAAGCAAAGCCTTCAGAGAGGAAGCAACAGGGAAGATGACGTTGAGTACAAGTACTGCTAGTGCAAGATGTCTGAGTTAAAGGAAGCAGATATATCAAGGGTAAAAAGGAATTAGGAAACATTCACTCTATCTTGCAAATTGATTATTTATATTCAGGCTATGATGGGGTCAGGCTGGGGCACTATTACGTCTAAGAGGTACTAAAAAGCCCACTTAGGCTGGAGGCATGGTTCCAAAGGTAGAGTGCCTGCCTACCAAGCACAAAGTCCTGAGTTCTAACCCCAGAATTGCCAAAAGAAGAAGAAAAAGAAAAGGGAAAAAACAATTGAAAAGCCCATTTAGTATGTCAAGCTCTTCTCTGTGCTCTCTCTGGCACCACACCTCCAGCTTCCCTACATCTGAGGGAGCTTTCCTCTCTCCTATCTAAGCAGAAAAGATAATATCCTGCTTCTCTCCCTCCTCTATCCTCCCTTTGTTCTTCCCTTCCCTTCCACTTACTTAACTGCCATTTATGAGCCACTTGCATCTTACTGTGGATAAAGGGCTCCATGAGCTGGTGAAAGAAATGGAGATTTGGAGACAAGGACCACAATCAGTTACCAAACCCAAGACAGGACTGTGGTCACCTATTCACCAAGTATATATAAGTGTAAGTCTCCAATTACAGGGGTCAAGGTTAATTTTGGTAACTACATTAAAATCAGGAATCAGTTCATTTTCTGTTTTATTTAAGGCTGGTTTATGGGAAACTATCTATTAGAAGATTCAGTTCCTAGCAAATTAGTTATTGCTAAGTGAAAGGGTTACAGAGCAGCAATCAGAATTTCTTTTTCATGAGTCAGTTGAAGTCAGTTGAGGGTAAGAGAAACAACAGGTAGCAACATTTAGCTCTTCTATATCCCACAGATATCTGAAAATAGTTGATGTCCACCAACTCTCATTCTTCTATTTATTCCTCCAGCAAATACATGCTCAGTGTTTCTTATGTGCCAGCCACAAACTATGTCATCAATACTCAAGATATTGTTCTTGTCTCAAGGGGTGGAACAGTCAGCCTTTATCAATAATGTGCTAGGACTCTGCAAACATTTTTAAATTTAATCCTCACAACATCCCTGTGAGATAGATACAGTTATTATTCCCATTTCATAGATGCTGAAACTGAGGCTCCAACATAACAAAAAACAACACAAGAGAAGACCTGCAAGTTTATTTGGTCAGAGGTCCCTGGATTTCAGTCCAGACACTTAGACTTTTAACCCTGGAACTTAGTATACATGTCAGTAATTAAATATCAAGCCATTTCTGCACTTGTTTCCTTCAGTGCTGAAATCCTGGCATCCTTCATTCTTAAATATAATGCATGCTAGTGTGTGGCAGAGGAGATCAGTTTACCACAGCACCATTATCCCTGAGCCCTGTGCCAAGCAGGTCACTTTACATGGGCATTCATTCTTACAGGGGCGGCCAGCCCAATGCCTCCATTTGAGCCTGGAGGTAACAGCAGGAGAAGGGACATCAGCCGTTTGTCTGCACCCTCTCAGGACCCTGTGCCCTGAAGAACTGTCAGTGCTCGTCTCTAGGGCAAGAGCCAGAGCTCCCACAGCTTTGGAAATGTGCTTGGCCACAGACCTCTGGTTATGCCACCTGCTACGGGCTGTACTGTTTTACCTGCTCCCTCAGAACTGGAAATGTTTGCAAAATAAAATTTAAGAAAAATCCTAAGAATTAAAATTAAATTTTTGTTTCAAATGAGCCAAGAGATTGGAAGAGGCCATTATAAATAAAAAGGAGCATTACTCATTCTGTGAGCACAGTCGCAGCTCCCCCGGGGCCACCACCACTGGCGTCATTTGTCTTCTCAGTTATTCTCTTATATAGTAAGTGAAATTCTTAATAAAATAAGCCTTAACAAAAGCCTTAACGAAACCCTCGAAGACTGCATGTTTTCTACTAGTTTGGGTTGTTGTTCTCCTCCATAGACTCATCCTACTACCAATAATAGTGTGAAGGAGGCAAAAATCCACCCACACTTAACAGAAGCACAACGTTCCTGCCCCAAGGCCACGGGCTTGACCTATCTGGTTCTGAGTCTGGCTGGAAAGGGAGGCCCTTGAGACCAGTTCCTGAGCTTTCTGACTGATGGGAGGAGGAATTACCAAGAGATTAACTGGCATACTGGTTTTTTGGTCACCTTGTGAAGGCTAAAACCAAAAGCCACATTTAAAAGACAAGATTAAGTCCATATTGAGAACTTCAAAAATCTTACTCAGGAAGAAATTCTAAATGTTACAACAACAACAAAAAAATATTCTTAACTAGCAAAGTGTTGCTCTGTGGGACCAAAGGCTTCTGGATAAAGTTCCTGATCCTTACAAAGGAAGTGTGGAGAGAGTTTTGATTTTCCTCAAAGTATAACTCACAAAGCTATGAAGGGCCATTACCAGGCCCTGGTTCTCCCCAGGTAACAAATTGATAAAAATCAGCATTCTTCATTACTGATTGTCCCTGAAAAGTAGGTAATTGAAGTTATCTGTCAAGTGAGCTGGACACAAAGAGATTTGGGAATTACTGCCTCAGGAAACCATAAATGTTGCCTTTAAAGAGGTTTTGATGAGGGATGAGTCAAAGATGAATAGGCCTAGGTTGGATCACCTGAAGAGGCACAGGCCCTCTCTTCTCAAAGGCTAATTGTCCTGCTTGGTTCTTGTGCAAGTTTTCTGAGCATCCATTCCCTGGTGTGTCTCTGTGATCCATGTTACCCACTGTTGTTCCATACCTGTGTCTTTCCCCCAGTGCTCTCCTGGACAGCGGTGCGGGATAGCGCAGTGGTGGCCACAAAACAAGAGAAGAATCCTGAGAAGATGTTGCTGATCCCAAAGGCAATGAATTCCTAGGAAAGAGACTGGATGTCAGCAATGACACAAATAGAGTCTGAGAAAGACTACAGAGTAGGTTAAAGGAAACTTTGACACCCACCCTGCCTGATGGTCTGATTTTATTTTTACCGATAAAGGCATTTGATTAACAAAGCATGAGAAATTTGGACTCCACAGAATCTAGGAGAGGTCTTACTGCTATCAGTTGTTTTCAAGGTTGACAAGAAATGAAACTAAGGATCCCTTGCTAAAACTTTTTCACTGTTTTACCTGTCACATCATAGGCATTTTTGTGTGGTTGAATATTTGCTACGAAGCATATTACAACAAGCAGAGCTATTATTCTACCCGATTACTAGTCCTTTAACTGCTGTAATGGCTATGCTGTTTTCAGAAACACACACCTACAAAACTTGCAGATTTGTTTGTAGTTAAAATCAGCTCACCTGGCAATGTATCATATGCCTGTATATGTTAATTGCACAGTGAACTGCATCACAGCTGTTATTAATTATTATTATCACACTGTTTTTATCATATTACAGCTGCCTTTAAAAGCAAATTACCAAACACTGGGTTACTTGAAGAACTCTTATGCTGAGCTAATATGTTAATTTTTATTGTTGGTTATGACCTGACTAAATTAGCTCTTTTCAAGTTAGTGTTACTCATGTTACTTCTTAAAAAGAAAAGTTTTCCAGCACACATGGTTCAAAATAATTTCTAATTACCAAGCAAAGAGGGAAAATAATCTAAAGTAATCTAATAAGAACCCACAGAAGAAACGAACTCTTTCTTTCACTACACCAAAATCTTTCCACTTATGGTTTTCTTTTTTTTTTTTTTTTTTTTTGGTTTTCAGCCCTATAAAACCAATTCAGCAAAAGGGCAACCATACCTGATTCCCATCGATGGTATAATCATGTTTGGTGGCATACACTTTTCCTACAGACACTGCAATAGCATAAGCCACCACAGCGATGGAAAACGATGCAGCCAGCATATCAGAAAACAAGCTCACAGGTGGAAGTGTGGGAGGCAAAAACCTAGGGAGGAAACAATGCTGTGAAGACTTGACAACCCTTTTTCCCCACCTCAGCAATGCTGTATCCACTCAGTCACACAGACAGTAAAGGACATGATCCAAGAGAATGAAAAGCAGATGTATAAATAGTAGCACCTACTTTTACACTTTTTAATCTTACTGGCTGATTTCTTTATTCCCCTATTTGAGAGCCTCTTCTATACCTCTGACATAAATGAATCTGCTGTTACTAATTCTTTTTTTTTTTTGGTGGTACTGGAGTTTGAATTCAGGACCTCGAGTTGGGATTTATCAGGACAACTTTCCAGTATTTCAAAGAGTTTAGTTTTAATGCCCACTGCTACCTTGTTGCCCAGTTCTCCAAATATTATGTGATCCTCGACCGACTAACCAGGATTATGTCAAAGCAAAAGACCTCAGTCAATCTGAGAGTAACTGTGTGACTTTATGTTATTTAAATCTACCAAATCTATTTCCTTAGCTGTCAATGGGGACTCTGAACTTTTTTCTCAGAATGAAATGAGGTATTATATGTTTAAGTAATTAGTGCTTGTTCATAAACAAAATGCTCAGTCTACTTTGGGAGAACCTAAACCTGTCATACTCCTGACACCATTTATACTGTCTTTCTGAACCTTAATGGTGTCGGTTATTTGCCCCAAGCAACTAAGGTCCTGACTGGACATCTTCTGATCACCTCAGATTAAGCCTTTCTTTTAGCACCTGACATAACTCTTTCCAAATTGTATGCTCATGGAGTGGACCTGTTTGGCCCCAGTCAACCCTGTCTGACCTGATCATAAGATAGTACTACTGAGAACCCAAAGGGAGGGAACATATAAATATACACTTATCTGAAAAGATGAGATAGAGCAGGGTAGGCCCTGAAGGACCAAAGAGCCCATAAGAGACAGTGAGGCATGATCAGCATAACACTAACTGTATGTTTTTAATTCAGGCTGGACACGAACATTTGGTAAATATGCCTCCACTCCAGCTAAAGAGAAGTGGCCTCAGAAAGAAGCCAGGAAAAAAGACCTCTGTGATTTTCATGATCCTCCCTCCCCATGGCACTGTTCTTTGTGCCACACTTTCAAGTATACTGCAAAGCACCCCACCTGAGAACATTGCTCATAAACATGATAACAAAGAGGACCAGTCATTGGGATTCTGAATGAGGCAAGAGAGTTAGTGTACAGATTAAATTCAGAGGACAGAGCAGTCCATCTTGCTATGGGTTAAAACACACATGGACACACACAGACCTACACACTCAGAACCAGGATGACAGACAAGGTGATAAGGATGCCTTGTAGTGATGAGTAAGGAACAGGCCCATTAAAGTTGTGGGCTAAGTTACACAAGAAAGGCAGATTGTGCCTGGCTCACTTAGTGCCTGCTGGCAATGAAAAAGCCAGGGTGAGAGACAGAGGGCTCCTGGAATATTCAGGCCCATTGGACATAGAGAGGTCATGTGTTTTTACCAGAAGGGGAGTAGAGAGGACATAGAGTCACAGTTTTTGGCTGTTCAGTGAGACGATGTTTTGGGAGACTGAGTGATCCTAACATTTGGTCCTTACCCTCAAGGATAAAAGGAAGTTGACGACAGCACCCTGGATGGACAAGTGAAGTAGGGAGGAGATCAAAAGGTGGGAAATCAGGACAAGGCAAGGCAAGACATCTCTATAATCCCAGCCACTTGGGAGTTACAGGTAGAAAGATCATGATCCAAGGCCAGCCTGAGGAAAAACTAAGGCGTGCCTCAAGTGGTAGAGTGCCTGCCTAGCAAGCATGACGTCCTGAGTTCAATCCCCAGTACCATCATCAAAAAAACAAAAACGGCAGGAAATCACAGGCTCTTGTTCCTCTTCCTTCTGTGGCACTCACCTCAGCCACGTGAACACTCTCCTTTCTTCCCTAGTTTCCAATCTCCCTCTGCTGCTCTTTCTCCAATGATGATAATATCATTAGAATTGTTTCTGTGCTATCAGGTCAGATCAGATAACAAAGGCCTTTTTTGTGGCTTGTTTAGAATGACAGGTATAAACAAAGGTATTTTATCCCTTCAACAAATATTTTCTGAGAGCCTACTATGAGGGAGGTGCTGTGTGAGGGCGACAGAGCTGAACCTACACAAATGGGGTCACTACCCTGGGAGCGGGGCGCTTCATAATCCTTGATACAAATTGACTGACCAGGGGACTGTCAGAGAATTCAGTGTAATTAACCCCAAGGGCAGGAGGCTAGAGACCCATGCTCAGGAGGAGAGCAGCAAGAAAGCTCTGCAGAGGGCTGAGAGGACACATAGGGCAGTAAAGGTGAGTTCCCCAGAACAACTGGAACATGGGTGGATGGGCACAGGGTATATATTATGGACCACCTGTAACTTGTACAGGTTAGGAAGCCTGACCAAAGGAATCCTTGAAATCTGTTTTTATGTAATTGTTAATAACTACTCAAATAATGTAATTATTAGGATAAGAACTCCATAACCCAAGTAGCTACATTGCATCTCTTGTCATTTAATTCCTTCCAGTTTTAGAATTCACTACCAAAATGTTATCCCCTAATGTAGAGTTTCCCAAATTTACCTGATCAGAAGACTCACTTGAGGTACTTTTGAAAAATAATAATTCCCAGCCCCCCCTCCTCTGGGAAGCTCAATGGGATAGGTTTGAGGGGGGACCAGGAATCTGTGTTAAAACAGGTCTCATGTGATTCTTGCACAAAGATTCACCTGAGGAACACTGTAATGGGTGATATGTAACCTAAGGCTCATGTAGACAGTTGTCATTTTTCAAATATTTTTTAAACTGACATTAGAATAAATTGTAATATTTAGTTAACTGGGAAGATAGACGTTTCCTGTGGAATGAGCACTAGGAAGAAGCTAGCTTGAGAAGCTTCTGTTAAGAGCATGGGAAAACAACTCAAGTTTGCTTGGTGAAATTGAGAAGGGAATCTGCAAGTCTAGTCATAAATGCTATAGGTTGTTAACAAGTGTAATAAACATCTGGGCTTCCTTTTAGGTCCCTAGGATAAAACTATAGTGCAAGGCACTTTGTCCATCCTGTGCACTTTGTGTGTCGGAGGAGGGTGAAGGGGGATTATTGGAGATTGAACCCGTGACTCTACCACTTGACCCATGCCTCTAGTCCTTTTTGTTTGTATTTTGCTTTTGAGTTAGGGTCTTGCTAACTTTGCTTGGACTGACCTTGAACTCGACATCCTCCTGCCTCCACCTCCTGAGTAGCTGGGACTACAAGCAAGAGCCAACTGGCCCAGCCCACTCTGTGCATTTTATAAGAACTCTTACTGACATTTTACAAGTTTGAGTTGAGGCATCAACTGCTGTAATTACCCTTGTCTTATAGGAGAACTTCCCCAGGGCCACACAACTAGATAGTGACAGAGGTAGATAAAGGACCTTCTAATTCACCACACTGTAAACTACCTACCAAACCTTAAAGATAATGTAACTTATTTATAGGTACAAATGATATACCTATTACCTATGATTAATTAAACCAAATGGTAGAGAATTTAGGCCAGTTATCCATGAATGCTTAAACAGACTTTTAAAAGAACAATAAATGATACTATGATTGCATTTATGTTATGTTATAATTATACATGTGAGTTTAAATTGGGAATCTGATGTGAAATGTACACATCCCACCACACTTCTAGAAAGTGAAGGAAAATAGCATATGGACTGCTTTTATAGAAAGGGCTTGAACTTTACCTACACACGACTGCTGGTTGGATGCTTTGCATAAATGGGTACTTCAACAAGATCACATGCAAACAGGACTATTGAAGGAGTCCTAGTGAACTGAAACTTGTAATAGGAGCTTTCATTTAAATACAAAATTCTGGCTAGGCACCAGAGGCTCATGCCCGTAATCTTAGCAACTCAGAAGGCAGAGATCAGGAGGACTGTGGTTCGAAGTCAGCCTGGGTAACTAGTTCGAGAGACCCTATCTCAAATAAACCCTTCACAAAAAGGAGGGGGGGTGATGCTGGTGGAATGCCTACACCTTTGTAGCCACTGAGTTCAAACCCCAGTATTGCAAATAAATAAATAAAGTTCTCACTTCATAAATTAGTATTATCTACAAGGAGTACCATACTTACCCTCTTGGGATGGATTTAACAATCCCAGCATTGTATTTTTTTTCCAAGTCAGCTCCATATGAAATGCCAGTGGCAACTATAGTCTAAAATTAAAAAAAAAAGCTATGAAACAAAAAACCCCCAAGCCCCATTTTCATAATTCCTTGCTAGGCTGAATTTTCTACTTACCACAATTACTTCTATAGGAATAGGAATTGGGATTTTGTGTTTAAATCGATCATTCAGTTCCTTAACCGCCATACAGACGATGATGGTGAGTAATGCAGCAATGAAATCTGCAAGGTTGGTCTCTCCAATATTTTGAAAAATCTCAATCAAGGTCTGTAAAGAGAAAACCATTTCATATACCTCCTGCTACATAGACATGCCCAAACACAAAATCAACCCCCTCCCGTGGAAAAACTTGTCAGCATCAAATAACACAGGAAAGTCTTACACAAACTATAAAAATGTGTTGGCTAATACAGGGACAATCAACTACAGATGCATTCTCTGCAATATATATATATATATATATATATATATACATATATATATATCATATATAGGTGAAACTATAAGTGATTTTTGCATTCTTATATTTGCTTGTGTGTGTGTGTGTGTGTGTGTGTGTGTGTGTGTGTGTCTATGTGTGTGTTTTGGTGGCACTGACATTTGAGCTGAAAGCTTTATGCTTGCAAAGCAAGTGCTTGACCAATTGAGCCACACCTCAACTCCATTTTTGCTCTAGTTATTTTGGAGATTGGGGGGGGGGTCTTGAAAACTATTTGCCTAGGCTGGCCTTGAACCATGCTCCTTCTAATCTCAGTCTCCCAAGTAGCTAGGATTACAGGTGTGAGCCTCCAGAGCCTAACAAGAATTTCCAAAGGGAATGGCCCTCTAGATCATTCTACAGGTAAACCTACAGTAGACAAAGCCAGCCCATGGTAAGTACCATCACACAGACCAGACTTTTATTTAATTTTTTTTGGTACCTGGGTTTGAACTCAGGGCCTCATGCAAGCTAGACAGCTCTCAACCACTTGAGCCCTGTATTTCTTATAATAAAAAATGAAAAGCATTTCAAAGAAAAAAAATCACTACATACTGTATTTTACTTGCAGAAAAACTTTAAAAAGCTTATATCTTAAAGTGATTTTATAGGTGCTATTAAGTGCCCTAATTTTTACCATGTATACAGAGTGTTATTGAGATTAAAAGCAGACAAACCCCAAAGTTCCAATTAGCCAGCATCTTAAGTACTGTTTTTCCCTAAATCTAAATGATACAGGTAATATAACAAAAGCCTTCTAAAATACTTTAATATGTAGATAAAATCCATTCTTTAGAGCAAAGAAAAGTTATTGGATTGATATATAGAGCAAGTATACACATTTAGAAATTGATTTGGTGCTTAGCTCAAACTTGAACTAAGATATAACTGAAAATAATTCTTCCCAAGTGAGCAGAGAAGCCAGCTCAAGGAAAACTAGTTTTGTTTTGTAAACATGAGGTTTCTGGGAATCAAAGGTGCTCTTCAAGGAAATTAGTAAGGGAGAATCCCAGGGAAGGACACTAGCTCTTTGTTACATGAGCTTCTGTCCAGCAGAAGTCATGAGTTAAGAAGGCATCTCCCCTACTACCAACGAATGGATCAAGAAAATGTGGTATCTATACACAATGGAATTTTATGCAGCCATGAAGAAGAACGAAATGTTATCATTCGCTGGTAAATGGATGGAATTGGAGAACATCATTCTGAGTGAGGTTAGCCTGGCCCAAAAGACCAAAAATCGTATGTTCTCCCTCATATGCAGACATTAGATCAAGGGCAAACACAACAAGGGGATTGAACTTTGATCACATGATAAAAGCGAGTGCACACAGGGAGATATGAGGATAGGTAAGACACCTAAAAAATTAGCTAGCATTTGTTGCCCTTAATGCAGAGAAACTAAAGCAGATACCTTAAAGCAACTGAGGCCAATAGGAAAAGGGGACCAGGAACTAGAGAAAAGGTTAGATCAAAAAGAATTAACCTAGAAGGTAACACCCACACACAGGAAATCAATGTGAGTCAATGCCCTGTATAGCTATCCTTATCTCAACCAGCAATAACCCTTGTTCCTTCCTATTATTGCTTATACTCTCTCTTCAACAAAATTAGAGATAAGGGCAAAATAGTTTCTGCCGGGTATTGAGGGGGTGGGGGGAAAGGGAGGGGGTGGGGTGGGTGGTAAGGGAGGGGGTGGGGTGGGTGGTAAGGGAGGGGGTGGGGGCATGGGGGAGAAATGACCCAAGCATTGTATACACATATGAATAATAAAAAAAAATTTAAAAAAAAGAAGGCATCTCTCAATTTTTTGAGACCAGTAATCTCCCAGCAAAAGTGACTTTTTTTTTGCATATTTTTATAGAGATGTTTTTGTGTGAGATAAAGGAATGGGGCATCTTAATAGTTTGAAATATGCATATTATTCATTTTTACGGTAAGTAAAATCCTTAAAATAATTATGAGTCTAGTAACTATTACATAATGAACATTAGGTAATGTAAGAGTCACATTGCCAGCAGCCTCACGTCTCTGGAGCACACTCAAGAGTAAGGGAATGAAGAGAGTATTGTGCAAGCAAAATGCATTCTACCAAGGGCTTGGGCATTTAACTTAGAGGAAGCTTCTCGAGGTTTCTCTATGAGGGCATTTTTGCTGTTACCTTAAACACTATACTAACACGCCAACCTTGTCTGCTTTCCAGAATCACTGAAAATTGCTAGAGGCAGAAACACTGACAACAATAAGGTGAAGCAGTGACAGCAGGGTGAAAAAGAAAATGGGAAAATCAGCACAGTAGACACAGGACCAAAACCTCAGGCACCTAACACAGGAGCAGCCCTGTCAGCCACCTGGGAGGCTCTGAGGTGCTCATTGCTATTTGACCCTTTACATAATCAAGTTTCTGACAAGGATCTCATTAATTCATAAACTATTTTGATTCATTGTCTACATAACACAGGTTTACTTTCTAATTCAAGATGGAAAAAATTCAAACTAATGGAGACAAAACATTTGTACTAATTATTCCAATCACAAAAGCATTTTCATCTTACAAAAATCACTATAGGATTCCCATTAAATCTTTGAGAGTCACTTAGTCATTTTTTTAGTAAAAAAGAACTTGCAATGTATGAAAAAGGTGATAGGAGCTGCAAAAAACCAAAATCAGCTTATATCACACACTACATCTTGCAAAACATGTGAGTTATATATATATCAACTGCTTGCATATTAATCACTCAATCATTCAGGATTTTTTTCCTCTTTTTTTTTTTTTTTTTGGCAGTACTGTTGGAAGTACTGGGATTTGGACTTAGGGCCTCGCATTTGCAGGTGCTCTACCACTTGAGCCACTATCCCAGAACTTTTTATTTTAGTTGTCTTTAGGATGTTTCAAGTTTCTGCCCCGGCCAGCCTGGACCACTATCCTCCTATTTATGCTTCCCGCATATGTGGGATGACAGGTGTGCACCACTGCACCCAGCCACTGGTTGACATGGGGTCTTGTCAACTTTTTCCCCCAGCTGGCCTTGAACTGTGATCCTTCTGATCTTTGCCTCCTCAGTAACTGGGATTATAGGTGTGAGTCACCAGGTCCAGCACATTCAGGATTTCTTATAAAAATCATACTGTAAAAAGTTTGATCTATGTAGAGATAAATCTCAACCATATAAACTGGAATAGTCAGATTGTCATGAAAGATCTAGAGATGAGATTTTAAGAATGCACTGAACAGTAATTCTAATTTAATTTTCTATTAAAATGCTAAAACATGAATAAATGTGATTTTGCACTTATTCTCAACATAGTTCAAATCATGAAAATGAGCTTTTCAGTTATAGATAGTATTTTACTCTATTTCCTACTGTAACTGGAAAATTTTAGCATCATTTCATTTGGACAATTATTTTTGCCCAATGTTACCTGAGTGTATGAAGCTATAAGGAAAAAAAACTATTCCCAATATTACATATGAGAAAAGTTACTGGTTAATTTTTGGAGCTGAATTTATTTTAGTTCATCTTATCTCAAAGAATAAAATTAATCCTTCATAATCACCTCTTGCTACCAGGCATTTCCTGCTACAGATATTTTGCATATATCGAGATTCCTGCTCAAAGTGTTACTTTCTTTATTATAATGATGTAACTTTTTCATATCAAAAATAAATTCAAGTAACAAGTCTGATCAAGCTAAACTAGGGCTTTCAAAAGTCTCATCTTTGGGCAGAACTCTTCATTGTGATCTTCCTCATCAAATGAAGTAGAGCAGGTAGCATCAATTTAGTAAAGCAAGCCAAGAGGGCGTCCCTGTCCCTTTCCCTCCCTTCAGAGTGAATGGTACCAAAACAAGCACACCTCAGTGGCTATTTAAGTAGCCGCATGGTAGCATCCAGATTGTTACTAGCTCTAAATTGCCACCAATACCCTGTCCTGATCCCTTCTGCATTCTATATCTGACACCTGTGGTGTTTTTCTATTACCCTAATAGTTCTGTCATCCAATTCTTTGTATTCATTACTTCCAGTCTTACTCTTTGGAGTGGGGCAAACCAAAGTACAACATTATAACAAAAATGGTAACAAATTAAGTATTTTTACAACAATTTTACAATCTTTCCTGGAAGAATCCACTATTGAGCTCATTGAAGGATTCCTTCATAAATGATTGCAATAAGAATGCCAGGAGCAAACCTCTCAGTTCAGGGACCTTTGTGCAATAATTTTCAGATCTGCCCATTCTCTCTTTTCAGATTATGAAGCTTACATTTACTACCACATAGGATAATTGGGACACCTTCATCCAACTTGACTGGCTGTGAGGAATTCCCTGCAGACTCCCACAACAGAAGGTTCCCTGATTATAATAAGTATTCCTAGTGCTGTATAGTGTATAGCACCACTGTGGTGTTGCTTGTGGGGACGTCTGAGGTGGAAAGAGTGGGCATATGCAAACTCTGTACTTCCTGCTCAATTTTTCTGTGAGCCTGAAACTTCTCTTAAAAAAAACAATAAAATCCATTTAAAAATTCTAGGTCACTCAGTCCCTGTGAAACAGTCATCATTTGTAGCATGTGTTGGTACTGGGTTGAACTTGCTAGTCAGGAGCTTTTCTACTTAAGCTACAACCCCAGCCCTTTTTGCTGTGTTTTTTCAGGTTTCCCAGGACAATGTTCAGACTATGACCCTCCAAACTATGGCCTCCCAAATAGCTGGGATCACAAGTATGAACCACCATGCAAAGCTTATTAGTTGAGATGGGGGTTTCACTAACTTTTTGCCTGGGCTGGCCTCGAACTGTAATCCTCCTGATCTTCACCTTCCAAGTAGCTGGAATTATAGATGTGAGTCACCATATTTTATGGGCATGTTTCTTCTTAAACATAGTACTAAGAGACCAGAAGAACTATTTCCACTGTTCTGTAGAGATCCAGCCAAAACCCAGGTCAAGTGTTATTCTTAGCCTCCTGTGAGGTTACAGCAATGTTGGCACAAGGAAGTGAGCACTTAGTACGGGATATATTGATGGGTTCAAGAGTCATTGCTTTTGCATAGGGGAGTGAATAGTGGCCTAGTGGTGTATTTATTCAGTAGGTGAAATGAATGCATTTGGAAATGAAACAAAAAATGAGCAGCTGATGGAACGTGAAAGCAAGATGTGTCAGAGATTGCAAAAGTGGCAGAGCCTGCTCAAAGTAAGGACGTCTGAAGGTCTCCAAAATAACTGGCTGGGCATAGGGGTCCATATAGATAACCCATTTTTAGTTTAGTAAATATCCTACAAGCCACATAAATGCATATCTATGTAAGAGCATACAGAATGTCTAGCATTAAAAAAAAACAAAACAGGTTCAGGACAGTGGTTGTCCTCTGAGGGTGGAGGAGAAAAGAGAATGTGATTGAGGAAAAGGATATAGAGTTTCAACTGTACTGGCAATAATTTATTCCTTTAATTATTTTTTTTTGTGGTGCTGAGGATCACACCCAGGGCCTTGCACATGCTAGGCAAGCTCTCTACCACTAAGCCACATTCCCAGCCTCAGTCATTTATTTCTGAGGCTGGTTATGGATACATGGGAATTAACTACAGTAGTCATGGTCTTATTATTAAAAATCTGGAAAAGATCAAAAGCTAGAAAAATCAGATTATCATCTAAATTTTTTTCTAGATTTTTATATGTATGCAACATACATATTTATTATTGTAAAAGTTGGAACATGTTTACTTATCAGTTTTTAATCTTTGTTTTTCTCACTGAAAAAAATGATTTCACATTTCTCCATATTAGTGGTTCAAGGCCAGCCCAAGCAAAAAGTTCATGAGACCCCCATCTCCACCAATAGCTGGAGGGAGGTGGTTCACACCTGTCATCCCAGCTATGCCGGGAGCATAAGTAGGAGAAATGTGGTCCAGGCTACCCGGGACATAAATGTGAGACCCTATTTGAAAAATAATGAAAGCAAGAAGGACTGAGGGTGTGACTCAAGTGATAGAGTGTCTGTCTGCCTGGTAACTACAACGCCCTGAGTTCAAATCCCAATACTGCCAAAAAAATCACCACCAACAACAAAATAAAAAGTCACGACTTCATCAGGGGACAAAAGCAAGAATGACCAAAATAATATTGAATCGTGGACAATCTATGCTAGTGTTTTCTAATAGGCTGGGTCTCTGGGAAGCAAACAGTAAGCTCTGTGAGGTCTGCTCATCTGTATTAATGAAAATCACAACAATAAGCTAAGTCTGACTATGTACCGGCTATTGTGCTTGGTGCTTTGCTCAGTTTTTTTTTGGAAACAGAGTCTCACTATGTAGCCCCAACTAGCCTGGAACTTGCTATGTGGTCCAGGGGTGCCTTGAACTTGAGATCCTCCTGCCTCAGCCTCACTCATGCTGGGATTACAGGCACATGCCATCACGCCTGACACAATTTTCTTTTTTAATCCTAACAACTCTGAGAGGTAGCTACCACTATTACCCCCATTTTACAATCTAGGACACGGAGGTGTAGGGAAATTCATTACAATATAACCAAAATCTCACAGGTAGAAGGTGGTGGAAAGAAGGCTCTAACTCATGTCTGTTGAAGTTCAAATTCTGAGACACCAATTGCCTTTCTCCTCTGACCATTCCCACCACCTGGCATGGTAGCTGGTCTGCAGTAAGCACTTGGTAATATTTGCCGAATGGATCAGTAACGTGGGATTATAGCACTGTTATGAAACTAGTGACAACCTCACTAACTCTTTGGTACGTCTGCATGGCCTCACATTGTTTGGAAAGCTAAAATGTGGGCAGTTAAATGACTCCAAGTCCACCATTAATGCTGGCACATCAGTTTTGCATAGCGTCATCCCCGAGCTAGAGTGACATCATGTTCTTATCAGCATCTTCCAAGCCTCAGTAACATGCTTTATATAGAACATATATTTAGCTCCAAGGACTTCCTAAAATCTAATTAATGTAATCTATATCCTTCTTGTGCATCTCTTTTGCATACTGAATCATCTCTGAATCTAATGTTCCTTTTCATTTATAATTACCAAGACATTTACATTTTGCATTTTATAGACTCATAATTAGAAAGGGCTTGAAGCTGCATCTCCAATCATATTGTTTTAAAAAATAAAAATGAAAAGAAACCTTGAAATAATAATAATTTCTAAATAACGTATTTTTTTGAGACAGGGTCTCACTCTATAGCCCAGTTTGGCCTTGAATTTATAATCCTCCTGCTTCAGCCTCTCAAATGCTGGGATTACAGGTATGTGCCATCATGCCCAGCTTTCAAAATAATAACTTTTTTGGTACTTGCTACCTGCCAATCCTTGGTCCAAGTGCTCCTCAACTATTCTTATTTAAGAATAGAAGGAAGTAGATACTCTTTAACACTCCATTCTGTAGAGAAGGAAAGTCAGGCATGGTAATTTGCTCAGATGGCTAGTATGTAACAGGGGTAAAATCTGAATCCAGGTCCATCCAACTCTAAACTTGAACTTTCAGTCACTACCTTACATGGTCACTTTGTCTCCTTAAGACTAGAATACAAGTTCATTGAATACCAGACTTATCTTTACTTCATTCTACCACTTTGTTTCCACTTACACTTTTTAAGTGCAGTAACTTTTCTGAAACCATTCTAAGCAATGATTTACAAAGCCTGATTCTTCTTTGTGTTACTCCTGATTCTTCTGCTTCTTTTAGGGAATGTTTTCCATGGTTCACAAAGTATATTAGGTGATCATAGATTCTTCAGCTCAAGTTAAAGAGAGAAAGAAGAGTGACTGTTGTAAGAAACAGTACTTACATAGATAATGGAGAGAACACCATTGTAGTTTTTGGTTGAAACATTGAGGACAATCTTCAGCTGTGAGACCAGCACTTGGAAGGCAGCTGCTGTAGTGAATCCACCAATTAAAGGGTCTGCCAAGTACCTCACTATGAATCCAATCTGCAAAGCTCCAAATATCAGCTGGGATAAGAAGAAAAAGGAAAAAAATGAAATGTTTGCCTGACAGAACCAATCTTGAAATATGAACAAATTAAGCTTAATACCAGTCAAAACAGTCATAGGCTTCCTGCAGCACAAAAATGCTTGTAGAAAACAAATACGAATTTCTTAATGGCCTGACTCTCTCCTCTCCTCCATCACTTTAAAAATTTGAAGCCATGTGGAATATAGACCTTGAGGTACTTCTGTATACTTACTAAGAAGAGCAGAAAGTCACTTTCTGATTTTCAGGCCCTACGGCCCTGCTCACCAGATACTGCTCCATTGTGACTCTGCACACTTCCCTTCTGTAGTCCTCAAGTGAATCACTCATGTTATTCTGCTTTTTTTCTGTTTCTGACTTTGATGGTAAGTGAGCTATTTTAGCATCTTACCTAAAACAATGTAATTTAGAATATAACTTTGGAGGTCAGGAAATTACTTTGTTTTGCATAAGATAAATCTTTAAGTCCACATGTTTTTAAATTAATTATTTCAAATAATAATTACATCCATCTATATTTTGCATGTAAGTCCATTACCTGTATGATTCCAACCAAAAGAGTAAGGGTGCTTGCGATCAGTACTCTCTCTGCATCTCTGGCTGTAGTGTCTACCACAGTGGCATTCAATGCAGTTCCATTACTATCAGACACGAGAAAGCGCTCATCAGGCGCCATGCTCAGAACAACAGATCCCACCATTAAACTGACCACAGGGAAAGGTCCTGGGGAAAAAAGGGGACTGTCAACTAACCAAGTATTAATGACAAATATTTTAATCACAAATATTGAAACTCAATATGTCTACATAGGATTAGAAAGATGTGTGAAATAATTAGCTGTGACCAGGAAAATATTGCTTGTACATACACACACACACACACAAAGCTGAAAAGCAGATATCTCAAGGCATTCATGAACCACAAATGGCCAAGAGAGATGGGTAGGTGGGTAATCACAGTATTTGGGATACTTCATGAATCCGAGGGCCCAGGGCCCAACATATTGTTTGTGTGATCCTCAGGTGTAGGGGGCAGAGTGGGAGAAGCTGTCAGACAGAGAGGTTTTCTGGCAGAGTCAATGTATAAATTGAATCCTTACTTGTTCTACCTAATTTTTATTCCATATAATCTCATCTCTAGAGTGTCCAATATCCTCATCTCTGGACCCAAGCACCTTGATAAATATCACAAGTATAGTTTCTCTTTTTTTGCTTTGCAAGACCAAAAAAAACCCACTTTTGAATGTGTAATGCCAGTTGGTAAGATCCTGTGTTTTTAAAAAGTTCTGATTTCTTCCAGCAACTGGTCCAGTCACTACTGATATTTTTACCATGGTAATGGTGATGATCCTACTTTTTGATAATAAAAGGCTTTATAGTTGGGAGGATTCAATGCAAATCCAATAACCTGGGATGTAGAGAACACCAGAGAAAAATCAGCTCTGTGTTCCTTGCCTAGGGAAGCATTTGTCACTGACTGATTCTCCAAGTGAGGAAGTTCTTTCACTCAATATCCTCCTCCTAATCTCCTTCAGACATGGCAGTGAGCTAGATACTGGGAGAGATACAACTAAACTCAAGGACGCAGTCTGAGGGTAGCGAGGTGTATTTCTACGAAGAGGACTATCCAGGTAGACATGGCTAGCCAGCAGGTAGTTTTAAGAGCAAAATTATTTCTATTATAAACATCAAAGTTGTATAAAATAACATTAAAACATTCATTTACTAGAACATTCTAGCTAAAGAGAACTTAAGTTTTAGGAATGACAGAATACCTACGATGTGCCATTCCAAGAAGGAAAGGTAAGCTTGGTCTCTAAATTGTTTTGGCAGGATTTGCCAGTCTTGGGGTGGGGGCATGACTCAAGTTGTGGAGCACCTGCCTAGCAAGCGCAAGGCCCTGGGTTCAAACCCCAAGACCACCAAAAAAACATTCCCAGTCTTCTAATATTATTGGTTTCAAATAAGTATGGTCTTTAAGGAAATAATGAATATATATTTGATGAACATAATTTAATAAATTCAAAGTTCCTCTAGTAAAGTAAGTGGGTTCAAAGATCTCATGAAGATTTTTTTTCTATTATTGTACATTTTGGAAGAGAACACCAGTCAACTTTATTATACTATCAAAATTCAAAATATGCTAAAAATCTAAAGTAGGTTTTCATTGTCAGTCTTCCAATTTTATTCTCTTTATGAAAACAAAGTTATGTATAAAGCTAACCAACATCATTCAATAGCCAAAAATAGGAAAAACACTGAAACCCGCTTTCCCAGGAAAGTGTTAACAAAGATACGGCAGAATGGAGCATATACTCCAGACAAAACTCTTTAAACATAAACAAAGCTAACTGTAAAATACACTCGTGATTACCAACGGAGATGTGCCTCGATGTTCCAAAGATAAAGTATGTCAGGATAGGAAAGAAGGCGGAGTAGAGACCATATCCAACAGGAACGGAAGCTAGCAGCGCATACGCCATCCCTAAAAGGACAACCAAAACAGATTCACAAACAAAAGTTATAGCACACTTACACTGTACAGAGAAAGGCCTTGATTTAGGGACTTAACACATCAGTCTGTTCCAAGTGGTTTTCTTTTTTGTGTGTATGTGTGGTTCTGGGATTTGAATATGGGGCCTCAGGCTTGCTAGGCAGATAAACACTCTACTGTTTGAGCCGCATCCCAGCCCTAGTTTTCTCATTTTGCATACACTGTGGTGGTGTTAGGGTATAGAACATGGTTTAGCCAGCAGGGATAATGATTGCTTCTACTAGCATCACCTGCTCAAATGAACTGCAGTAATTGATTTTCAGTGGGAAAAACAATCAAGTCAGTTGTTGATTACAAACCTGGTTAAGACCAGTTTTGCATGTGGACAGTTTTGTTTGAGCTCAGTGTTCCCCAATGTTCTGAGGGACTCAAAAAAGACATTGTTTCTCTTGCCTTTCCTTTCTTGTTGGGGAACAGAAGTTAGATATAAACAAGAAAAAAAATATGGCAATTGTACTTAGCAACAGGCAAGACAAACTCTCTGCCCTGGTAAAGGAGAACAACTCTACTGTAAGTAAGCCATACCAGTAGGCCTCAGGGCTGTGAATGTCAGGCTAGAGAAATCAACACTGCAGTGGACTTGGAGTTGGAAGAAGATAATGAGAATAAAGACACATTATTTCTTGGTGAAATACTTACGTAGTCAGTGCATCTTACTTACTCCATCCTACCTCCCACACTTCACTCTCATGAGAGAAAATGAAGCTGTTTGATCCTTGAGTCATTATGAAGGACTAGATTTATAACAAGTTTTAAAAAGTGGTAACAACCCAAATGACCTGGTCTACAGGCACTCAAAATTATTTATTTATGACTATCCCTCAAAAGGAAAGTGGTTAGGTAAATTATACTTCATATATTATAATTCTATGTTGCTGAGATTCTCTTGGTGTGTGTAATTCTATAAATACAATTTATGTTATGTATAGAAGCACACTAACATGGAGAAATATGAAATAATTTTTTAAAGTGAGAAAACAAAGATTAAAAACTGAAAAGCATACATGCTCCCACTCTTATAAAAGTAAACTTGTATGTTGCATATATTCTTAAATCTGGAAAAAATATAATATAATAATCTAATCTTTGTGGATTTTTAATCTTTTCCAGATTTTTAATGTACAAAAAGACAATGAATAATATAGTAAATTCCCATGTATCTACAATCCAGCCTCAGAAATAAATGATTGGGGTTGGGAATGTGGCTCAGTGGTAGAGAGCTTGCCTAGCATGTACAAGGTCCTAAGTTTGATCCTCAGCACTGCAAAAAAAAAAAAGAATTAAAGGAATAGAGGAATAAAATTTAAAGGAATAAAGTTAAAACTTGGTATCCTTTTCCTCAATCACATCCTCTTTCCTCCTTCACATTCAGAAGACACCACTGTCCTGAACTTGGTACTTTTTATTCCTAGACATTGTGTGTGTGTGTGTATATATATATATATATATATATATGTAATTTTTTTCCAGTAGGAAAAACAATCAAGTTGTATATATATATGCATTTATGTGTTTAGTAGGACATTTACTTAACTATGAATGGGTTACTATATGGTAGGATCAACCAAGACTTTCAGTTTGTAAAGAAGATTTTTTTTCTTCATGTTCCTTATATGTGTTTTCCAGTTTTCTAGTATGAACATTCATTCACTCAACTACTATTGATTATGCCTCTACCTTGTGCCAGTTACTGTTAAAGTCTCTGTCCTAGATTTTGCATTCTAGAAAAAATACGTATTATTGGTGCAATTGCTTACTATGCGAATTACAACAGGAGTTGTAATAGTCAGTAGTCTTAATAAGTTGGAATAGAATTAAAAGGTGGATTCACAAAGGGAAGACAAGAAAGAAGAAGCAGGGATGAAAGCACAATCTATTTATTTCCTATGGCAATTTTTCAAGATCTGCTCAAGCTTCCAGTTCCCTAATCTGGGCTTTTCAGGTTTTGTTTTACCCTGTCCCTGCTCCTTCAGCATTTCATATGCCAGGAAAATGGGGACATTTTCCATTTTCATGTAGCGTCTCTCTAGTGACAACTGCTACTCAGGTGCATGGTCATCATCTTTATTACAAAGGAATTGGTACAATAATTTTGAAATTAAACAGATTGTAAAGAAACCTAGACCACTGACTTAAATTATGTAATCTCTGTGTTATCATCTGTGATGCATAGGCTGGTGGATTGTACTGGTAAATCAGTGCTGATAAATATTTAAAAACATCCACAAGGCAAGACCTCTCACCATGAGGACACAAGAAGACGGGCCCTAAATCTGTAGGCACCTACATGTTAGACTCACAAGCTTCAAGAACCATGAGGAATAAATGTCTGTTGATTATTGAATAAGTAAGTGAAAAAATAAATGCCCAAGACAGAAAGTAGACAGCAGACTCCCCATAGCTGTGAGTAAAGATGAGCACTAACAGTGTTGCATAGATCTTTCGCTACCTAACAGGAATTTTTTATTTTAATAGCAAAAATCAAAAAGGCTCCATGACCCTGAGTAGCTCCCTGGCTTCTCAGCAATGTGAGCCTGTCACTTCTGATGAATTTCCCACTGCTCCCCAGTGCCTGGCCAGTGAGATGGTCATGGAACCTGATATCACTGGGAATGGCAGTATTTCCTGTGCCTCCTTCTCTCCAACAGGTCCTCAGAGACCTCCAGCCCACCACTCCAGAATCCTTACTGCAGCATTTCTTCACCCTTCTAAGGCTTCTAGTACTAACTAATCCACTCTCTCCAGATGGTTAGCACCATCCTGTCCTTACTTCCAGCACACTCCATGGAATTGCACAAATACTCCCTTGCTTCTCCCCCATTCCTCCTTCCTTTTACTGCTAAAAGCCCAATCTGGTTAAACCCAAACATCCACTTTTTTCATGACAGCCTTCAAGCAGCTAGACAAACTGCACATGTAGAATTCATAAGAGATATTCTCAGGATACTTTTCATTCAAGCTCCAAGCCCCTGTGCACCTGTACCATTTGGCTTCCTTTGACAATGGAGGGAACCTCCTTGTCGTCTTCAAGGAGTAATCCTCCCACTCTGTCAGGACCCGTCCACACTGCCCCTTTTCATGACTTTGCTTCTAGTAGTTTCTCCTCTACCTCTTGGAGCACAGGTTACCTCTTTCCCTCTACTAGGTTATTCCTACCAGTTCATAAATATGCTTTACCAGCTCCTGTATTAAAAGAAAAACTTTGCTCTACCTTCATCCTTTATCTCCCTCCAACCCACAGTAGAACTTCTTAAAAGCAGTCTGTGAACTGCCACCATTCTCTACCCTTTATCTGCTCCTCTTTTTTTTTTAATTGTTTTAATTTCTCTCTTGGCTTCCAATCTCTCATTCCTCTGTTTGTTCCTTTTCTCCAACTTCTTGAGTCTTTGTCAGGCTCTTTGTTGCTTCTTCCTCATCTTCCTAACCTCTAACTATGCTAGCCTTCTTTTCTTCCCCATCTGCCCTTTCCTCCTAGCTGGTCACAGGCATTCCCACTCTTTCATTTCATTTATTTATTTACTTAGTGGCGTGAGGGTTGAATCCAAGTCTTTTTACATGCCAGACAAGCGCTCTACCATCAAGCGACATGGCAGCCCTTGAATTTTTGGGACAGGTCTCTCTATATAGCTCTAGCTGGCCTGGAACTCATGATCCCACTGTCTCCGTCTCCCCATGTGCCCAGCTCCTATTCTTTTAAATTATTACCTCTAAAGTAGTGCTTTCCTGATTTTTACGTCTAGTCCAAAGTTTTCCTCTAACCTTCACATAGTACTAGCTCCCCCTTTTGTTTGGCATCTCCAATTAGATGCCTCACATGCATCTTAAACTCAGCATGTCCAAAAGGAAACCCTTGATTTTTCATCCCAAACCTGCTCTGCAGCCAGTGTTGGCCATTTTAACAAATGACACCATCATCTCCCTACTTGCATAAGCCAACACCATAGAGCAGTTTGTGGATTTCATTTGCATTCACCAGTATATATTGGTGATTCTTGACGCAAAATGTATTTTACATAGGTCTCTCCGTGTCCTGCCTGTCTAGTTCAAACTGACATACCTGTCCTCAGGGCTGGGTTTAGGGTTTAGGGTGAGGCAAGTGAGGTGCCTAGGGTACAGAATTTAAATACACCCACCCCCACACCAAGAGTGAGTTGCTCATCCTCTCCTGGGCCTTGCCTAACTTTATCACATATCTCATCGTTACCTACCCTCCCCAACTGCTCTCCACCCACACTGGAATTCTTCCTGTTCCTCCCTGGAAAATACTAAGCAGTTTTCTTCCTCAGGGCCTTTGCACCTTAACCAGATCCTCTTCTTGTGGCTTGTCACATGTCTCCTTCTCATCCTTTGATCTCTGTCTGAATCTTACCTCCTCAGTAAGGAATTCCTTGACCATTGTATATAAAATAGACCTTCCTTCCCAAGTTAATTTCTATTATGGCACATTTAATCCATCACAATGAATATCACAATCTATAGTTGTTTTTCTATTTATATACTTATTTAATTCCCATCTCTACCACTGGAAGTGGGCTTCATGAGCTCAGTATCTGTGCCTATTAGTAAATTACTGAGTCCTCATGGCTGAATACCTGGCCTACAGATTTACTTCATAAATATTTATTACATGGATAAATGATAAACAAATATATGTATGAGTCAGATTAACTTTCCAGGAACTCAGCTTACAAAGATAACTTTATAGGGATCTGTTTCTGGAAAAACATACTACCTATAAAGCAAGGAACTACATACAGTACACAAGTTATGATTGTAGGAATTAGACTCTGGCTTCAATCCCTCCTCCACCACTTGCCAGCTCTGTGACCTTGGGCTAGATTTAATAGATTTCTCATCTATTGAAACAGAAATCATAATAACACCTCCCTTACAGGGTTGGTGTGAGGATTAAACAACTGGCCAAAGTCCTTCCTGTTTGAACATATTAAACAAAGTTAATCTTTATAATGTACTTATCTATGAAAAGTGGAGGGGGGCTAGAGCTTGAAATACCATTTTTCCTATATAAAGATGATTCAGTACAGGAATTAAAGTCAGTCCTCTTTACTAAATATTTATGGAGTCATACATTATGTGCCGATCCCTGCCACATGAACATGAGTCAGACATGGCTCCTGACCCCAGGAGCCCAGGGTGCTGCCATGTTCATGACTGTTCTCGAGACCTGTTGCATTGCTCCTAGACCCATCCTGCTCGCTCAACTGCACCTGTAGGATCCAGATGTGTTGGTTCCAACTGAGGCGCATGTTAGTGCTACAGAACATCCTTCTTCTCTGTGGGCATCTACCTGGTCTGGTCTGAGTAATCTGGGGAGGTTTTTAGCCCACAATATTGCTCAATATTTATTACTAACTTCTGAAGTAGTCCAGTTTCAAACCATCTTTCTACACATATCCACACCTTACACGACTTCCCATCACTTGGCAAATTCAGACTTAACCTTCAGGGAAACTCAGCTTTGACAACTCAACTTTCAGGAAGCTTTTCCACTCTCCTGACTAGGTACAGCACTTTTCATTGGCACTTCCTTAGCAGGGGACATTACTCTGCTACAGCCCTTAGCACACTGAATTTTAAGCATCTATTTCTCCACCAGACTGTGACCCCTTGAAAGTAGGTAGTGCATCTTATTCTTGACAGCATACCTAGTACCTGCCATGTACTAGGTGCACCTTAAAATCCTAATAAATAGTCCAGGTGCCAGTGGCTCATGCCTGTAATCCTAGCTACTTGGGGACAGAGATCAGGAGGATCTCGGTTCAAAGCCAGCCCAGGCAAATAATTTATGAGACCCTATCTCAAAAATAACCAACACAAAAAAGGGATGGCAGAGTGGCTCAAGTGGTAGAGTGCCTGCCTAGCAAGTGTGAGACCCTGAGTTCAAACCCCGGTACCACCAAAAAATTATAATAAATAAATGAGATTTGTTTTCATGGTTTGGAAGCTTTTAGGGAACTAGGCAGGTTAGTAGAGAATGAAAAAACAAGATGGTGAGGATGAGGGACAGAGGAGGGTGCCCTTACTGCAACATATCAACAGTGCAGAAGATTTCTAATATGCTCATGGAAACATTACGAAAGAAACTCACTTTCTAAAATAAAAACAAAACCCCAGAGACATTTTCCAAGAAGATTAAGATAAGAGGATGAATGAAGGCAGGGGATGAAAAAGAATGGGGTGAAAAAATACTAATGTATAGTCCAGGCTAAGACACTTTCTTCACTGATCTTTAAACTAGCTCCACACTGAAGGTCAAGATCTATGTGTCGAATGTAAAATAATTTAATGAGTTGAAATGATCATTTTTTTTAAAAAAATAAGCCAAATAGAAGAGGATAGAAAATATCAGAGTCTACCACTTATAGTTAGGATAAATATTATTTCAAAAAACTTCAGCTTCATGTGTACAGATCATGATGTAACACATATTTCTTACTATGAATAGTTGCCAGTAAGTTTGGGGAGCTACTGCTTGATATATGCGTCTAAATTGAAGCCACACAGTTACAGAAGCAGCAATGTTCCTTGGGAAGAGACTATATGGAAGAGAAAAGAGGTGGATCTCTCTAAGTGACCCTAGAGGAATGATGAAGGCCTTGAAGGGTGAGCAAGTAGTTGGTACAGACCCATGGGGGAGTTATGAACTCTCAGTCATTCAAGACCCAATCCACCGTCTTACCTTGCAACGTGCCCACTAGCCCAGTACTAACTCCTGAAATAATGTCACTAAGCAGCCATTCCTTGACTCGGTATTTCGGAAGCCAGTCCAGGATGGGCAGGAGAATCTTCAGTACACCAAGGGCTCTCTTCCTTGAACAACTGTCAAAAAGCAAGAAAACTGGATTTCCAATCCAATTTTGATTATCAATTACATAGTTATAAACTGATTTTTATGAGAATTTCATGAAAAACATTAACACTGAAGTGCTTCCCATGCTTTTACCAAGAATTGTAGCTATACTTTTAAATGCACTGTCCGAGGAAGGGCAGGATTAAGTGTCCATCCCCTCTTCCACCTTTTCAATTCTCTGAGAGAATACTTCTAAACAAGAACCCATTTTCTAGCCCAGACAGAGAGTGATCAATGTGGAGTCTCTGAGTGGAGATTAATTTTTAGACTTCTAACCCTGGCACCACCTTCTTTTCTTTAAAGAAAAATAGACACACTGTATATTTTGGCAATACAAGCTTGGAGCTAGATTTTTGTAGATTTTACAAAAGTCTTAACATGTTAACTATATAGCTTGCACCTCGCTACTAAGCAATTTTAAATTCAATAACCTCTAGATAAAAGAAATTATCAACAAAGGTGTATATCACTTGAGTCCTGATTCTTAAATGTTTTCTTTAAATTATGACATTTATGAGAAATGTTAATGATGACTCAATTTTTAACATTATGGAATCATTTTTAGGTGAATAACAAAATGTGGTTGTATTTTTAAAAAGACTCTTTAGAGATCCACACTAAAAGATATATAGACATAGATATATAGATAAAGATATATAGATATAGTTATATAGATAAAGATATATAGATATGAGATGGGCCCGCCTCATCCATGCCGTATCTCTGGATTCAGTCAACTGCAGATAAAAAACAATCAGGACAAAATGTTGTGTCTGTACTGAACGTGTTCAGATTTTTCCTGTCATTATTTCCTAAACAATACAGTATAACAGCTAATTATACAGCGTTTATGTGTATTGGATGTCACACAGATGCTTAAACTCTACAGGGTGGCATGCATAGATTATAGGCAAATACTACTATGCCATTTTCTATAGGGGACTTGAGCATCTTTGAATTTTGGTATCTGCAGGGTCCTGGAACCAATCCTCATGGATACCAAGGGATAACTACAACAGGTGAAAGATCCACTGTATGGGACTTGCTTCAAAGTAATACAGGAGTGACAAGTGGGTGGCAGTGAAGGAGACAATATTAACTGTTGAAGCTGGTCATGAGTAAGAAATTAGGGTGGTTATTATGTTACCATGTCTACTTTTGTATATATTATATATATCATGCTGGATAATAAAAGGGTGTTTTTTAAAGTTGACAATTAGTTGACTTTCATAAGATCTTTATGTTTGTGGTACCTACTTCTGGGTGGCACATTTGGGTTTAGAGACATATTGGGTTTCCTTAGGGGCCCCACTGCCTCCTGGTGAACACATGGAGCTTATGGCTCTCTTGTTCTCTAGCTTTCATTCTAGGCAGCTAACTACTATCGTGGTAACGCCAACTATACTATCCGCCTACATTGGCTTGAAGCTTTTAAGGACTCCCGTCCAGGTGGTGCGTTTTATCCATCTTCTCTTTGAACCACTCTTTATAACCCTCTTCCTCAGTCTGACCTTCACAAGAAGAAAGTAGAGACGCAGAGAAATTAGAGTACCCTAAGGTGAACAACAGGTCTCATCAAGAAAGGAAAAAGCTAGATGGGGAAGAGGGGCTCGGGGACCCACTCTCCCCAAAGGTGAGTTTCCCAGACAAAAAAGTTATAGTGATTCTGGCCGGAGATTGATGGAGCCACCCTCGAAGCTGGAAGCGGGGCGTCGCGGTGTCAGAGGCAGCCAGCATCCCGGTGCCGAGCGCCGTGGGCACTACCTGCAGCTCTTGACCAGGCGCTCCCGCAGCGTCTTGCGCTCTTGCAGGCGCCGCTCCTGCTGCTGCTGTAAGGCGAGCTCGGTGTAGACTGGCCGCGACACCACGTAGCTACAGCTGTACTCTGGAAGCTGCGGCGGCTCCGACCTGCCGCCCGGCGTTGCCATGACCTGCGAACCCGAGGAGCACCAGGAGGTGGAGGTGAGACCAGGGAAGACGATCGGAGGTGAAGAGCAGGACGCAGAGGCTGTGAGCCACCTGTTGCCTGTCGACCCTGGCGAGCCTGGTTCGCCTCCTGCTGTCCTCACGCCCTCACGGTGGTGCGCACTTGCAGGGGGTACCTGAGGACCTTCGGGCCCCATGACCTGCCCCTGCTCCCCGGAACCCTCCTACTCTCAAGGCAGTGAGCCTCGCTTTGGGGCTTCAGGAGCTGGACCCGGCCTCCTCGGTGGGCAGCCAGGGCGCTGTCCGCGTCCTGAAATCTCCCTGGCACAGGGCTGGGGCAGGGGATCGGGGTGCTTGCGCGTGCGGGGCGGGGGGTGGGGGTGGGGAAAATCGCGTCCCTCCTTCCAATCACGCGCACTGGGACAGGTGCACAGTTCCCGGGCGGGACGCGGGACCCTCAGGGCGAGCTCCTGGGGTCCGCAGGTTGCGTTCGCCGGAGGCAAATTCCAGCAACAGGTCGGAACTCTCTTGAGGCTAATGGAGCGGTCTCCCTAGTCCTGGACCCGAGCCTTCTCCTCTCAGCGTCTCGGACAGGTCCCATCCCCGCAGAGTTATGAGGGAGGGAGTGGCGGAGTGCGCCGCATCTTCAGCTGTGAACTCACCTGCTCCGCTCGCGCGCTCCGCCCGGAATGCCCTGGGGACAGCCGGTCCGCTGCCTTTATACTGCTCGCTTGCAGCAGGCAGTGAGGCTCTTATTTATGGAGCAACAGAGACACCTTGGTCTAGAGGAAGGACGCACAGTGACTGCGCTCTTTCCCCACGGATCCTGCCGGGAAAGAAATCCTACCCTTCTCTCGCTCTTTCGTTTTCCCGAACGCGGGAGGACCACCCGGATCCTTCACTCATCCCCTAACTTCTTAAGCCAGCTTCGAGGTCACGGGCGGGTCAGTCCCTGTGGGATTCGTTTCCGGATAGCAGCGCTGGCTTACGTGGGAGCACTGACTTTGACTCCTCGGTTATGTGAATTTGGAAGCTCTAGCACAGGTGCCCTCATAACCAGGTGGGGAGGAGGAGGGTCGCAGTAGTTGGATTTGTATGTTAATAAAGCTTTGGGTTTCTAGAAAGCCTTTTAGGAGTACTCAGCGGGTGGTGGTTTATAGAGAACACAGTTTACTCATGGATTTTAGATACATATTCTGTAAACTTTTGTGTGCCTGGGTGTTCTATTTCACAGTCAAAAGCAAGTGTTGGTTCTTTATTTCTTCTCATTGGTCTGGACAGTCAGGAGGTAATAATCAAGACTAGAAGAGGGTGGGGAGTCAGAGCTATATTATCTAATCAGTGTTTTGTCTTCTGTTGGGATGGATGAAACTTGCTAAAACTCATGCGTAGTTAAGGTAGAGGGCAGAAGGAAAGGTTTGCTAAACCAGAACATTCTCACCTCATTATCAGTGTTCTGCAATAAATGCAGAAGCAGCTCCAAAATACGGACTTTTTGGACACCAACCTTCAGTTGCTTAGAAAGAGAGAACATGACAATTGTATAGAAGCTCCGGGAAACAAAGCCACTCAGAGCACCTTAGTGTAAATCCCCTAGTCAGTGTGGTGCAAGCATGTGTGTTTTTCTGAGGAATGAATGAGTCAACAGCTTTCAACAGATTTTCAAAGGCATACTTGACCCAAAGAGGTCAAGAACCAGCCAGGCATGGTGGCATATGCCTATAGTCTTATGTACTTGGGAGGCTGAGGTGGATCACTTGAGAGAGAGAGAGAGAGAGAGAGAGAGAGAGAGAGAATTTAGGTTCTGAACTTTAGAATTCTTATATTCTTATCCACTTGCAGAGAAGAAGAGAAGGATCTGTTGTGCATATTGTGTTTGTAAGTACCAGTGGATCTTAACTAAGGGTTATTTTGTCTTCTACCTGGGGCAATGTCTGGAGACATTTTTGGTTGTCACAACTGGATGGATACTACTGAAATCTAGTGGATAGAGGTAGAGGTCAGGGAATGCTGCTAAGCATTCTACAATGGAGTTATCCACCTTTAAGGTTTTCGTGTGATTCAAATGTATATTTATTAAGAACCATGTGTACTAAACATATACATCTTTCTATGTACCCATATGTATGTGTTTGTGTGCATTTTTTACAAGCAGCATATTGTTGTTGGATGTAGAACTCAACTCCACTCAAAAACAAAAGACAGGAAGGTAAAACAGTCCAGTCTGAGGACTGGTACCAGCAGAATGGGGGAGGGACAGAATGAAAAGGTGAAGGAGGGTGAATATGGTAGAAATATTATGTACTCATGTATGAGTATGGAAAAATGAAACCTTTTGAAACTATTCTAAGAAGTTGCAGAGGTGGGATAAAAGAGAATGGCAAAGTGGGTGAATTTAACTTGATATATTGTAAGCCAATATATGTAGCAATGTCACAATGTACCCTAATACAATAATAATATGATAATAAAAATAAATTTAAATTTAAAAAATAAAAAACTCAATTCCATGGAAGTAAGGCCATATTTATTTTAAAGTAGATTCTGTACTCACTTTATACACCCTGATAGATACATTCAATGTCCAGTTGAATTGCTGCTTGTCCCAAGAACACTCCTTGATGCTCTCAGAATTAATCCAGTCAGAATTAATCCAATCCCTTTTCTGGATTTTCTTGGTACCATATCTGATCCTCTCTTAAGTACTGCTCACGATCTAACTTAGTACCCTAGTTTCATTTACAAATAAGTCTTATCTCCCTCACTAAACAAAAACTTCTTGATGGAAAGCAATATATCTTCCTCCAACCATTATTATCTTCAATCATGTTTTCTAAACAGACATATCCATAGCATAAACATGTTTTAAGAACTAAAAATTATATTATATATTTGCCTATCACTTTCTTCAGTTAAGACTATGTATGATATGGATATATTTACAGGTAAGTATATGTGGACTTTTCTTAACCTTTGTCAACCAACAGCTGCCTAGGATTCCAAAATATCAACTCAAATCATAGTTCTACAATAACTTACCTAGATGACTCACAACTATAATTAATGTGGAGGCAGTCTGTGCAAATGTAACCCATACCCACTCTGATAAAGATTTTGTTTCCTGTTATTTTCTATTTTGAACACTTTTAGTCTGGTCCAATAAGCCTTGTTGACCACTTTGCATCAGAACTTGGCAGTGACTTGGTGGTGATGGTGATTGAGAAAATTAAGGAGTGGAGTAGAGGTAGCAGAAGGACAGCAAGAAAATAGACTACTGAAAATACCAGGAGTCCACAGTGCAACTTTTCTTGGAGAACACAATTCTTTGAAATGCATGTTTTTGTATAATTTGGTTCAATTTAACATGTTCTGCATGAAGATACTGCTTTTTTTTCCTGTGAAAAGCTTTTTCTATAGCAAAAATAAATGTTCATGGACAGACTAGCATCTCCATTACAGAATTCTGTAATTAGAGAACTATTTTTCTCATAGGTAAAAGACAATCTGAATTTAGCTGTCTTTTAAAAACGGAGAAGAGTAGGAGGTGATAACAGCTTGCTCTCCCCACCCAATTTACTTGTTATATTAAACATCTCAGATTACTCACTTAGGTTTATACATCAAGCTTCATCTGTTCCACATACAAGTGGGTGGCTCTTATTTATCAGAGTTTAATCATATCTAGGACTTCTTTCTAAAGAGATAGATGTGTCACTTCAAAATAAATGTCAAGACAGTAATATTGTTACTTTACAATACTTGATTTAAAAGGCATTTTTTTGGCTGTACATAGGGGTTCATGCTTGCAAACCTAGCTACATAGGAGGCAGAGATTGGAAAGATCAAGGTTCAAGGCCAGCCTGAGCAAAATGTTTCCAAGATCCCATCTCAACCAATAAAAACACTGAGCATGGTTGCATGCATCTGAAAATCCCAGTTCCACAGGAAGCATAAATAGGAGGTTAGTGGTCCAGACTAGTTGGAGAATAAAGTGAGAACTTATCTAAAAAAATAAGCAAAGTAAAAAGGGTTGCAGGGATGGCTTCAGTGGTAGAGTATCTGTCTAGCAAGTACATGGTCCTGAGTTCAAACCCTGGTACTGCCAAAAAAGACTTTTTTTCTTTTGGTGGTACTGGGGTTTGAACACTAGACCTCATGCTTGCTAAGCAGTCACACCTCCACTTGAATCATTACCAGCTCTTTTTTTGTGTGTGTGTTGGGTATTTTTGAGCTAGGATCTCAGGAACTATTTGCCTGGGCTGGCCTGAATTTTGATGCCCCTGATCTCTGCCTCCTGAGTAGCTAGGACTACAGGTGTGAGCCACTGGCTCCTGGTGCCCCTCCCCCCAAAAAAAAAATCTTAAAGATTTTTTTTCATCTATCACTTAGGCATTTGGATGTGAGACCACTCCCTTGTTAGAGCTACATAGTCATTCATTTGGGATTTATTAAGAGTTTATTTGTGTTGGCATGGACACAATGGTGACAAACATGTGCATCCTGGTCTCATATCTGTAAGTGCAATAGACATTCATCAAATAGTCACAGAACATCTAATTTCACTGATTCAAAAATGCACGTTCTAGCTGAGTGAATCTCAATCAATAAGTCTGGTGTGGTGGCACACAACAGTGATTCCAGCTCTGCAAGAGACTGTAGGTAGGAGGATCACTGCCTGAGTCTGCCCCAGGCAAAAATGCAAGACCCTGCCTGAAAAATGACTAAAGAGGAAATGAGCTGGCAGAGCAACAGTGGCACATGCCTGTAATCATAGCTACTCAGGAGACAGAGATCAGGACGATCGTGGTTTGAAGCCAGCCCAGGCAAATAGTTCAAGAGAACCTATATCGAAAAAACCCATCACAAGAAAGGGCTGGTGGAGTGACAAAAAGTGTAGGCCCTGAGTTCAAACTCCAGTACTGAGAAAAAAAAAATCTAGGGATGTGGTTCAAGTGATAGAGATACAAAAAAAAAAAAAAATCACACCTTTTAGCAGGATGTAGTGGTGCTCATCTGTAATTCCAGCACTCAGGAGGGTGAACCAGGAGGATCAGGAGTTCAAGCTAGGAGGGGCTTACATAGAGAAAGACCCTGTCTCAAAAAAAAAAAAAATTCACCCTTAAAACAAATCAAATCAGGATTCATCTTATAATTGATGATGTGCAATAGTTCAGTTGACAGCATTTTCCTTAATGATTCATAAAATAATTATGACTTTTATAATTAATGAAATCCTACAATTAATAAGATATGGGTATTAATATAAATTCCTAAATATACTTTGCTTTTAAGTGACTATTTGTGCTACAAGAATGGTTTGAGTCCTTTGTTCTTTTAACTTTAAGAGCAGTCAATCTTGCTACATTTCCCTCTTGTAAAGAGTTTTTATAGTTTAAAAAGTTCTCTAATCAGAAGAATTGCAAAACAGTGGATACATACAAATATTACCAAAAATTCTGTTTTCACAAGAAATATAAATTCTGAAACTTATTACTTTCTACTTTTGAGGTGTATTTTACATAGCTTATTTATTGTTTAATGTGGAATTTAATTGAATCATTTCAATTGGGAGGCAGTATTTGAAATCTGCTGTTATTTGCATTTAAAACTGAAGCACTGCTCACATTTCAGTTTGTTATTGGTGGTCAATAGAAATCCTGAAAAAACAATGACCAGAAAGGAGGGCATTCTCCCCCAGGAAAATTCAACTCCAATCCTGAGCTTTAATTTTTTTTTTTATTGTTGTGCTGGGAGTACACTGTGGCATTTACACAAGTTCTTACAATATATCAAATACATCATACTTGAATTCACCCCCTCCACTGCTCTCTTTCATTCCCCTCTCCCCGATTCCTGAACAGTTTCAACATTCGACAGGTATCATTTTTGCATTTACATACATGTATGCATTGTTTGCACCATAGTCATCCTCCTACCCCTTTCCCACTACCTCCCCTCTCCCACCGGTGCCAACCCCCACCCTCTACACCCCCAGCTCTGATCCCCCGACCCCAGAACCTGTTCTGTTCTCCTGTTTTCTGATTTTGTAGAAGGAAAAACATAGAAGATAAAATGAGAAACATGACATTTTTGCTTATTTTTTTCTTAATGCTTGTTAAATTTCTCAATAAATGCCAGATTTCTGCTATATACAAAAGGAGAACTTAAACTTTCTCTCAACTTTTCTGATCGCTCCTTCTCTGGACAACTTATTAAGCTTGTTTTCAGTAACCATACAGTTGCACACTTGTTTTGTCTTTCTTGTATCTTACTCTTTTTCTTCTCCATTAACAAGATATGTTCCTTCAGGACATGAGTATTTCTTTTATGGGATTAAAATTAGGGCATGCCTATAGTAGAAAATTTGTGAAACATTAAAGTCTAAAATGGAAACTAGCAATTGCTTCATATCCTATTTCTCAGTAATCACTGTTAGCTTTTTACTTGTTTCTTTTTTGTTTTTTTTCTCTATGTGCATGGATATATATATATATATATATACACACATATCTATCTATCTATATCTGATACTTGTATCAGACACTAACATAAATGTTGGAGAGAAATCAGTGATTAAGTTTGACAAAGTTTCTACCCTCAAAGGACTTATAATTTAGAGGGGGAGTGATTATCAGCAATTTTAAAAGCAGACAATATTCCATTATGATTTTAAAAAACTATGGAAGAAATTAACAGAATGATGTCTTAAAGAATCCTCCATGGAGCAATGTAGTGTGGAGAGATGGGGGACTGCTTTTTGGAGTGGATGATTAGGGAAGGCCTCTCTCTTTCTGAGAAGGTGATATTTGTACAGCGATCTAAAGGATGGGAAGGAGACCACCTTCCTGGAAAGGGAACAGCAAAGGCAAAAAAATATATGGAGGCTCATGGCATTATTTCCACAGGATTTGCCATGTTGCCCAGTGTGGTCTGATTTGAAAGTTGACCTGAACGTTAAACTGCTTTTGAACATAAATACTACCTTGAAGTAAGCATGGTTATTTGCAGTTTACATTTGAGAATATACATACAGAAAGTCTAAGCAATTTGCTTAAGGTAACACAGCTTGGCTGAGCTGAAATGTGAACTCAGTTCGACTGCAGAGCCCACTTTTTTTTTTTTTAACTACTGTGGAATTATGCAGGGTATTAGTGACATCAGCTCTCCTCACCACTGAAGTTCCAGCCCTCTTATTACTCCATCTGAGGCTTCTATCCCCTTGCCCAGTTTCAGCTTTTGATTCCGATCTTTTTGTACAATATTTAAAAGTATGGATACATAGAGGATGGGATATTAATAAGTCAATATATATGAGCAACAAAGAAATTCAAACTACATGGCAATGAAAAAAGGGCAAGATGCAAGGAGAATGGGTAGTATGCTCACATTTATATAAATGAAGGGAATAGATTTGTGTAATTTGTATATTAGATTAATTTAATTTAATTAATTTGTATAATTTGTATAATTTGTATATTAGATTAACCAGAGTCCAAGCAAGAAAGAGATGGAATACACAGAGTTAATGAAGGATTTGTTTACTAAAGTGTGGGTAGGGTTAAGAAAAAACAAAATAGGGTAAAGCACTTCAGGGTGGCTGAAAGGAGCTGTCAGATGTGAACTGTCAGAGAAGAGAGTGCTCTGCAATACTAGCCTGAGGAAGGAGAATGAGGAGGAGGAAAAGGAGGAGGAGGAGGAGGAGGAGGAGGAGGAGGAGGAGGAGGAAGATGATGTTATCAGAACTCACTGTGCTAATTAGAGTGGGCAGCCCAACAGAGCTGTGGCCTATGGTAGAGAAATAGAACCATGGCTAATTCCATGTTCAACAAGGAAAGAGCTGGGAAAGTAAAAACCCTAAACTTCCCCCCCCCTTCCTAATCTCTGATCTCCTGCTGGTGCTGCCCCTCTCACCCCATTCCTCCACTGTCCTGTCTTCCTGGAAAAAGTAAGAGAGCTAAAGAACCTGCTGACATTACCCATAAGGTCAGCCTCCTGGGCAAGAACAGAGTAGAGAAAGGTGAAGAGAAGATAGTGAGGGGTGCATAGGGGTTTATCCATACATATAAGCATAGAGTGTTTCTGGAAAGATTTACAAGACTAGTTTGTGATGGACACAAGACTTCAAAATGCACTTTTATTTTTATATTTATAGAACAATCAAAAAAAGAGTACAGCAAGTTCTCAAACACCCCACACATCGTTTCCCCTACTATTGACATTTTAAATTTGTATCATATATTTGCTACAGCTAAAAAAATATTCATACATTATTAACTAATGTCCATAGTTTGTTCAGACTTCTTTGGTTTTTACCTATGTAATGTTTCTGTTCCATGAACCATCCAGGATACCACATTACATTTGGTCATCACATTCCCTATGGCTTCTCTTAGCCATTCCAGTTGCTCAGGCTTCTCTTGTTTTTGATGACATTGACAAGTTTTATTGGCATATATACAAAGGGGTCTTTGTACAGTTAGGAAGAACTGGCCAAATATTTAGTAGGATGCCACTCTGTTGGAATCTGTCCGATACTTCTCATAATTAGACTGATGTTACTTTTTTTCTTTTGGTTGAAAAGCACAGAAGGTGCTGTTTTCATCATGTGTTATCAAGAGTACACAGTCCACACCACTTCCATTGTTGAAATTGACCTTTATCACCTGGCTGAGGTCATGTTTAATAGGCTGCTCCACTATAAAGTGACTTGGCCCTTCTCCACCTGCTTCTGTTCTGTACTCTTTGGAAGTCATAGGTTTCTCATGCTTAAGGACTGAGGAATTAAACTCCACACCCGTGAGAGCAGAATAGCTACATAAATTGTTTAGAGTTCTTCTGCAAGGGAGACTTGTTTCTAATCCCTATTTAATCATTTATTTATGTCATTATGGAGTGATTAATGTTTACTTTATACTTTAAATTATAACTCAATAGTACTTTCTTTTGGTCATCAGATTGTTCCAGTTTTGGAGCTCTTTCAGTTGATTCCTGTGTAACTGTGACACGACTCCACCAATGTAGGGTGAATTTGTTTTTTGTTTGGGGACACTTCCTTACTTTCTTGGCACTGCATGATGCTTCAGACTTACCCTGTATATTTGCTGCACCAGTCCTAGAATCAGTCATTTCTCCAAAGTGCCCTGGTTCCCTTTATTGGTAAATATTATCAGAAACCAAAATCTGACTGGTAGATGTACTCATTGCTACTGGGGTGTTGGTGCTCTAAGCCCTCTCAACTAAGGGAGCAAAGAAATAAGTGTGTATATTAGTCAATATAAACACATAGCTAATATTTCTAATCTAACCATCTATATGTCTATTATGCTGAATATACTAATGAAAATATTTATTTATTGTACAATATTTTATAGTCTGAGTTTATTTTTACTAGATCCATATGCTAGTTGATCACTTAAATTGTAATATGATGTTTGAAGTACTATGGCAATAAATCATGTATGTCTTGATAGTGTGGATTACTAGATTCAAAAAAGTTCTGTTGAAAAGGTGTACATAAAAATTTTCACCTAATCACTTAAAAAATATGAAGCACACATCAAAATTTTGTTACTCAAACTGTTTTGAATATGGTTGGTAGGACAGCTAAGTGATCAAAATAACTCATTAGGGAGTTTTTGCTCCCATTTCCTGCATGGATGACAGGAAATATCTCTCTTTATCTACCCCTGAACTCTTGCTCTCACTTTAGAGACAACCCATTTTCCTTTCCTAACTTTACTACATTTACAGAAATATTTGCATCTTGCTTGAATTCTTCTCCTGCCGGATGCAAGAACCAAGCCTGCCCCAGAAAGACTTCAGTTAGCCGGGAGGGTTCCATACTGTGGGGGCAAAAACCAACATCTCAGCTCAAATCCAAAGGACTATCATCTACCAAATCGCAGTCCAGGACTTCTCGGGACAGCTAGAAATGCCTATGAAAGGTAACTTACAAGATTTAAATTAATCTGGTTGCTGATGGTTCTGAACAAATACAGCTCTTTTATCCAAGGTGTGTCATTTTGAGGACTGAGACCTTAGAGTTTTAGCCTTGATGATGATAAGGAAATCCTTGTAAGAGTCTGTATTTTAGACAGCAAACATATGAATTCCCAGGTGAAATAAAGGGTCTGTACAAGATAGTAGACACTGGTGGGAACATTTGTATCCAGCCATCTTGAAGAGTCTCAAATGGACCCTACCACTGAGAAATCAAGATGGAAGTCCACTATGGGGAATTCAGAAAAAAGGATTAATACACAAGTGCTGTGATAATCTACATCCAAGACAGGGTTCTTTTAACATGGATTCCATGAAATGAAGACAGGTTTCTTGCTTACCACAAATGGATAGTGGACTTGACTTGACGTTCTAAAGATTTTTTGTACCCTAAAACCAGTACATTTTTGACATTTGGAGAAAAAATATGGAATCTTACCACAGATGGTAGTTAGTATGCCTGGAATTTTTTGCTAAATTGAGTCTGACCTCATGATTCCATAAATAAAATAATTTTTTTCAATAAATTTTCTAACACTTAAAAAAAACCTCAACAGTTCTTCTTTCATAATGAGTGATCCTTGTATGTATTAGTATGTAGGATGAATACCTCAACATGGTAAAAATGGAATTCATTATTTTCTCCAAATCCCATTCTTAAACTCCTCCTTTTCTTAGAATCTTTATCTTGCTGAATGCATTCCATCCATTCAGTTCCTCAAGCCAGAAATTTAGGAGTCATGGCATTCTTTCTCCTTTCTTACCTTTAATGTCAAGTCTCCCCCACCCCCTTTTGTGGTTCTGGGGATGAACCCAGGGCCTTGTGAATGCTAGGCAAGTCCTCTGCCACTGACTCCCCTCCCTCCATCAACTGTCTGAATAGCTCTCCAGTTTCTGAGTGCTCTATTTCCACTGCTACTGCCTGGGTTCAGGCCAGGATTACATCAAGACAATCTTTCCTAATAACTCTCTTAGACTCTCTTCCTGTTCTTCTCACAAGTTATTCTCCAAAGTGAACAACAACAACAAAAAGGTTTTATAATGCCAATGCCTATAGTCCAGCACCTGGGAGGCTGAGGCAGGAGGATTGCTTGAGTCTAAAAATCTGGGACCAGCCTGGGCAACATAATTGGCATCCTGTCTCAAAAACAAAAACAAACAAAAGAAATGTGAAAGTGGTCAGGTCTTCCCTTAGTTTAAAGCTTTTCAAAATGGCTCTCCACTGCCATTAGTCCTCTCTTTCTATGGACTAATGGTACTAAGATCTCTTTTATCTCTGAAACTGGTGACATGGAACTTTTTCCCCCTTTCTCCACCCCAACTTCTGTCTTGGTTTAGCTATTCTTTTGATGGTGGCTTTCCTGATACCCAAGGCAAGTTTAGATGTTCTTCCTGCATATATCCTTATTGCACTCTTACTCTGTGTGTACCTACCACACTGAAGGGTATTTTTGTGAATCCACTGTCAGGCTATAAACTCCTTGAGGGTAAGGACTTTATTAAGAATATTGTGGAGTCAGACTGAGTTTTAGTCCTGGCTCTACCATTTTCTACCTATGTGACATTGTGGAAGTTATTTAGCTTCCCCTGGACTCAATCTCATCATCTTTAAAATAAGATTATATGAGAATAGTACCTATCTCATAATGCTGGTGTAAGAATTACAGGCAATGCTGACACATGGTAAGCATTTGATAAATGTTAGCTATTATAATTGAGTTTTAGAATCCCAGGGAGCTGTTTAAGTTAGATCTTGGTATATTTTGAGCTCCATTCCAGAAAAAGGTACACGAATATATGTATATGTTATTTGATCTTGCCAGGAATAGCTAATTTTATCTGTCAAAATTTCTTCCTAGCACGCTCTTTTGAGTCATGGATTTTGGCTTTTAAGTAAGCTAAAGGTTGATAATTGGGAGAACAGCCAGGAAAACTTATCCACAGCTTTTGAATCACATGTTGAACAAATCTGGCAGCACAAGCATCAGGCTGCCTTCTGTTTCTAATCATTTTTCTTTCTAATTTAGTTTCTCCCACACAAAGGGATTATAGTTTATTTTCATTGTAGAGTCCATGGAAGATGTTACAAGATGTAAAGGCAATTATTTTCAAGTAGATGGAATCCATATTTGAGGACATCACAGTTGGCCTTATTCCAAGTACTAAATAGTAGAACTACTTCCCCTGGGTTGAGATGACATGTCATTGATCTAAAAAGGCTTGTAAAAGTCTTGACTGAGCAAACCTCTTTCCATCTATATCTCTGAAATTTTTCAAACAAAGACAAGTGGCAGCATCTAATTTTTTGAAAGCTTCTCTAGGATTGTATAGGTTAGTAGTCTGGGCCATGAAAGTTTTGAACCCAAGACATATTTCAAAATAAATTACTGGGGAATTTCTCTTTCCTTTCATCTTTTGATTTCTCAATACCCACAGCTGACTCCTTATTCTAACCTTATCAGAACGATCTTCTTCACTTCTCAGATTCTGCTTTTTCACCCACATTTGTTACAGTTTTCTACACACAGGCATTTGTCCCTGCTTCAAAATACCTATAAAAACGGGTGAATGTAGAAATGTTTTTGTCAGCCCTGAAGCCCACATCTTGTAACACATTAAAATGTTTACAGAGGGAAACTGCAAGCGTAAACAATCAGGAACAGTTCTGTTCATCCCTGCTCTGTTTGTCCAAATCCTATGTGTCAGACCTGAGGTCACAAACTCCTCTTCCTCCAGGAAGTCCTATCAGCATCTCCTTTGGACTGAATACTCTTTCCTTGAAGATCTTATTCTGTTTTATTTCTACCACAGATTTGACATCACATTGTAGTTTTGTCAGTTCCGTGTTTGTGTAAACCTCCAGTAGAAATATGTGTCTTGAGGGCCTATGCTTATCTCTGTGACCCTTGACAAGCTTCCTAATCTCTCTCACAAGTATAATGAAATAATAGTCATTCACTACACTATCATGGTAATTAAATAATGACAAACTTTCTAGACCATAGTAAAGTGCTCAATAAAGTTAGTTCTCTTCTTTCTCCTGAGTTTTGTTTCCTGCATGGTACCCCTCATGGACCAGTGGGAGATGATACAGAACTAGCAGTCAGAGTATGGGTTTATAGTCTGATTTCCTGTTCAGCTACTCCCCAAGGAATTCAAGAAGCAATCTCTCTGTGCCTCATTTCCCTTGTCTGCAAACTGGGCATAGCACTAGAACTTACTTCATAGTGTTGTTGTAATAATTAAATGACAAAAAGTAGATAAAGCAATTAGAATCTAGCACCTGGTGGGTATTTAGGAATGCTGGCTGCTACTATCACAATCTTAGTGTATAGAAGGTGCCTAAAAGTACTTTCAATGAATTGGAAAAAATCATGGCTGATTAGCTGAGATAACCTTGGTCATTATTTCTCACTGACTCTAGGGTGGTTATCCTTTTTTCTATTTAGTTTGCCAATTTATCTTGTGAATGATTTATGGGTCTGCTTCTAACTATTTGAGTCATAAAATAATGTGTAGAAGAAAAAAGCCAAAAGAACTATTAAGTGGAATTATAATCAAATAGGAAAGGTGTTTAATAAGGGTGAATAGGAGATTCCTAGTGGTATATATCTTAATTTAAATCATAGGTTATGGAAAAGCCAAAGTCATATGCTAATGTAATCATAATATAATTATATCGGGAATAAATGGAAAAGCTAATATAGGCTGAGAATCAATATGTGAAAGACTAAATAAGGCTTTTCTTCTTATAAAGAACTCATAACGTATTATAAATATCTCATTAATGTGCACAGTGTTCCCAGAAAAGTAAAATAAAATACTTAATTCATCAATATTGCCTTTTCAAAAAAAAGGTTAATTTTATCAGTCCTATAATTTAAGGAATCAACTATTTCTAGAAGAGTGGATAACAAATCATAGTGCCAACCCAAAGGCAACCACTTTCAAGTTCTTTAGCTAATCCTTAGATATGTTGCAACTGTATCTCTAAATAATACTTATACATTTGTTTTTCTTACTTTGCAAGATGAGAATTCACTACTGCCACAGCTCTGCACACTCACTTCTCCATCTTCCCAATATGGGATTGTAATTTTGGTTAGATACATAGTTACTATTTGCATTGTTGTAATCATTTTCTATTCAGAATGAAGCTCTGTGGTAAACTGCTACATTTCATTTCCTAGACATTTTGTGTGTTTCCTTGAGCGTTACTTCTTTTTTGTTTCTTTATCTTGACCTTACTGATTATATTTGTCCCATTTCAATGCTATTGTTCTTTCACATTTGCCATCTGATCAACTTCATTTTCTATAAAGATCCTCTTTTGACTGTTGGGGTTCAAGTCTGTTATCCTAGCTACTCAAGAGGCAGAGATTGGGAGGATAGCAGTTTAAGGCAAGCCTAGGAAAAAAGTTTGCCAGACCCCGTCTCAACCAATGGTTGGGCACAGAGGCGTGCTCCTGTCATCCTAGCTACTTGGGGAAGCACAAATACAATGGTCGTCCAGGCTAGCCTGGTATAAAGTGAGACTCTATTTCCAAAATAACCAATGAAAACAGGGCTGGTAGAGTGGCTCAAGTGATAGAGCACCTGCTTAGTAATCACAAGGCCTTGAGTTCAAACCTCCCAGTACTATTAAAAAAACAAAAACAAAAACAAATCTTCTCTCAGTTGTCTGAACTGTTTCATAGCTAAGGTTCTCCCCGTACCAATACCCTGTAGATTCTCTCTGCCTCTCCTGTGTGAATCACCTTTTCCCCAGTTTCCATCTTCCTCTTTCTTGGTTTATTCATCCTTTAGGTGGAGTACATCCTCTATCCACTAGCTTCCTGAGGAATGCTGTGTGGGTGGTAAAATTTCTGAGGATATGTAAGCCTAAAACATGTCCTCTTTATGCATCACTCACACTTGATTTGTAATTTGACTAGAATATGGTAGAATATGAGGTTGGATATATTTTTTCCTCCAAATTAGCATTGCTCTATTGTCTTCTATTTTTCAAAGATCCTTTTGAGAAATCTGAATTTACTCAGATCCCTCAATTTGTGTTTCTGGACACCTGTAGAATCTTCTCTTTGAATCCAGTTCACTGGCATGGGTCTATTCTATGGTTTGAATGTAACCCTTCCAAAATTCACTGCTGAAACTTAATGGCTAATGTAGTGGTATTAGGATGGGGGCCTTTAAGGAGTGATTAGGTGATGAGGACTCCCTTTCTTGAGAATGGGATTAGATCCCTTCATAGGAGCACTTACTCAGAGGATTCAGCCCTTCCTGCCCTTCTGCCTTCTGCCAGGTGAGAGTACAGATTTTCTTCCACTTGGAGGATGCAGCATCAAGGCACCATCTTAGAAAACAGTCCTCATCAGACACTGAAACTACTGGTGCCTGGATCTTTGACTTTCCAGCCTCCAGAACTGAGGAAAGTAAATTTAAAAAAAAAAAAAAATCCTCAGCTGTAGGTATTTTGCTACAGCAGTACTAATACATTCTATTTTTAGGCATTGGGCCCTTCAACTTTTCTCCTAAGAGCTTTTTTTTTCTGAATTTTTAAAAAATAGTTTCCAGTTCTGACTTTATGAGTGCATTGAAATAAGGATTCATGGCCTCTGAGACATCAAGAGTTTTGTTGTTATTCTTCCTATACACTACACTGTTTTTACCACATTAAAAAAAAAATCAGTTCAGGCTTTTCTCAGATTTCTTCCTGCTTGATTCCTGTTCATATTTAAAAGTGAGGGCCTTAAGAGCTACCTGGAAGGTGTGAATGAGTGGGCGAGGCTTATTCATGGTGAGATTTCCAGTAGGGTGAGCTGTCCTGGATCTGTTGTTGGGGAACCCCTGATGTCAACATCTTTAGATGTTTCCTCATGATAGATTCCCATCTAGAAAACGCTCGTTTGGTATTGTGCAGGGAAGTAAAAGACTGGCTGCCGTCATTCAGGCTTGAGGAAGAAATTCTGCATTTAGTATGCATGCATCCTTTATGTACCTCTTGTTTTGTTTATTAAAACAGACCTCTGCTTTATCCTCTTCAAAGAGGAAATCTGTCTTCTTCTGGGGCTCGGGAGGGGTGTCACCCAGCAGTTTGAAGAGAAGGGCATCCATGGCCTACACTGCTTCTCAAACAGCTTCAACCAAGCTGTCCTCTCTTCTAGTGGTGAGGCCATTAGTGCCTAAGCCTTGATTATTTGGTGGCTTAAACTGGCCTAGTTCTTGGCTTTCTCCAAGAGGTTTCATCAGTTACTAGTACACCTGCTTTGCAACTTTGAAAATGTTGGTGGTATTTCTTCTCATGTTCTATTTGTCCTTGTGGGTTTAAGCCTTAAAAAAAGAAATTTCTTTACTGTGGTTTTAGTGCAGGTTAGAAGAAGGTAAAAGTGTATGTTAATCAGCTATCCTTTTGCAATTCTGTTTCTTCAGGTGAAAATTCTACATCAGATATTTTTCTAGTGTTTGGAGAGTTTTGCAGTTGCCTTCATTTGGAAAAACCACAGGCAGCAGACTGGGCATGCTGAAGCTGAGAGGACTTGCTCCCTTTCAAATCTGTTTCATCCATAGTTCAGATAAAAATAAAAAAATTCTCCCAATCAAGAACTGAGAAAAACTTATGGGAATCTGGTCATAAAAAAAATTTTTTTTGAAAGTATTCAGCATTCTCAAAAAGCTAGCAGAAAGGATTTTGAAAGTTTTTACTGTAAGAAATAATGTTTGAGAAAATAAGCATGTTTAACTTGATTTAAACATTATACATGTATGCAGGTACTATCTATGTATTGAAACATTACATAGCATTCCATTAATGTGGTTTTTATGCTTTTATATCAGCTAAAATTAATTTAAAAAGAAATGAAGACAAATAAAAACACGGACCATTAAAAAAAAGTATTCAGTTTGACAAATAACTTACACATTGTGATAAAATAGCCTCCCAAATATATTTTGGTCCTTATTCTTGAAACCTGAATGTTAAGTTACATGACAAAGGGACATTAAGGTGCTACTCAGCTGACTTTATGACAGGGAGATTATCCTGGATAACTAGTTATCCCTGGGCAGAATAATAGGTGTCAGGTGGATATGATATGCTAAGACTCGACCTCCCACTGCTGACTTGGAAGATGGAAGGGGCTGTGAATGGAAGGCATGCGGGTAGCTTCTAGAAACTGGAAAACTGAAGCTGAAACAGATGCTCCCTCAGAACCTTGTGAACGCTAACTTCTCTGGTAGAATGTGACAGCACCAGTAGGAAACAAATACACTCACTGTAAATGAAAAAAAGTGTGACTTACTAAACTTTGAGGTTTTCAGCAAGTTAATTACTCTGCTCTCTCCTTCCTTACCTAGAGGCAGACTTACATGGAGGTAATGAAGTTTAAGCTTTAGGGTTCTGGATATACAGTTCCCATGGAATACTGGAGTTGGAGAGTATTCTGAGTGAAAGGAAAAGCCAGGTTGCAACCAGGAAGCATTCCTGATAAATTGCCCCAAGAGATTTTGCAAGAAAGATCAGATTATTGCAGCCCCATTTACAATAGCCAAGCTATGGAAACAGCCAAGATGCCCCACTGACAAATGGATCACAAAAATATATTTATGCAGAATGGAATTTTACTCAGCCACAAAGAAGAATGAAATTTTATCATTTGCAAGTAAATGGATGGAACTGGAGAACATCATCATAAGCGAAGTTAGCCAGGCTAAGAAGGACAAAAATCGCATGTTCTCCCTCATAAATGGATTATAGAACTAAAACAAATGCAGTAGTATTATTGTACATGGGTCATACATCAAGTGGAGAACACGCACGGAAGAAATAGTAAAAGGAAAGGAAACCTAAAAACTTGAATGTGGTTGATGTGCCCCCTGTTGAGTAGTGAAAAAAGTAATCTTAAATTAGCAGAGGCCACTACGAGAAGGGGACCAAGAAGTAGCAAAGAGGTTTGGTAGAAATGAACCAATGTGGATTGCAACACACAAGTGCATAGAAGCAACACTAGGAATCTCTCTGTATAGCTATCTTTATCTCAAACTAGCAAAATGCTATGTCTTTATTATCTCTTAAGTTTTCTCTTCCAACAAAATCGGAGAAGAGGGTGGAACAGGTTCTTCCTGCCACCCAGGGGTGGGGAGGTGGGTTGGGGAGTGTTGGGGGAGGTGGTACAAACACTGTATACACATGTAAGTAAATGTAAAAATGATAAAAGAACAAAAAAGGATCAGAATCTCTAATCTCTATTCTTATTCTGAGTAAATTCTCACATTCATGCCTAATTATGTTTTTGTCATTTTCTATTGATTTTTTTTTTTTTTTAAGACAGGGTCTTGCTAAGTTCCTCTGAGTGCTGAGATTACAGGCATGCACCACCACTTTCAGCTTTCTATTAACTTTTATAGGAAACTCCCCCAAATGTATCTGTTCTAGGTCACCAGAAATCTGTATCTGCCTTTCAAAAGACTTTTGCTTTTTAAAAAAGACTTAAAACATTATGACATATATACATAATCATATATACATTATTATAATTATCTTAATCATTGGAGGAAAAGTTGCAGTTAAGATTTAAGTGGGTAACAAAACATCCTAGAACCAGGCTCTTCCACAATATCAAACTTGCCAGTGAGATTTGAAGGGAAATACACCAGTGTCTAGAATAGGGGCTTATTAATAGTTTAAGAAGTTTGTTCAAAATTGTATCTGATCCTGTCATAATCTTAAAACAACAGGGTACATTGTAAAGACAAGGAATGAGAAGAGTCATCTGAGAAAATGACACACTAGAACTCAACTGAATTCAGCTCAAATAAACATTTATTGCATACCTAAGCAAATTGGGTATTGTGCTTTGTCTAGAGTGGTAGGAGTAGCTGGGGCAAGTGTACCCATGGTTATTAGAAAAAGTCATCCTAAACTCCCTAACAGTCTCACCATAATGTGTTTCCATTACATAGAACTTGGGGAGCTACCACTTTTCTTTTTTGTTTTGAGACAGGGTCTCACTATGTACTCCAGGCTGACCTCAAACTCATGATCCTCTTGCTTCCACCTCCCAAGTGCTAGGAGAGTGCTGGATTACAGGTGTGTACCTGTAATCCTTCCAGACTTCCCCTTTTAAAAAATTAAGGTTAAATAAAATATTTTCTACCTCAACTCTTTTAAATGTTCAGCTCAGTGATAACTATCTACATTCACATTGTTGCCCAACCATCACTGTCATACATCTCTGGAACTCTTCACTTTTTAAGACTTATCCATAAATTCTGTCAGATAATCTTTCTTATAAATGGGGGTAATTTACCATTGGACATTTTTTTTTTTTTGTATAATGTTCAGAGTAGCTTACTGCCAGAAACCATTAAAGGTTCTTTAGGTGTATTAACTGATTTAGCAAATCCATGGAGTCTTAATCACTTTAAAGATGAAGACCATGAGGCTCGGATTGGGTAACAGAGGTGGGACTTGAACCCAGGCAGTCTGTGTATGCACTCCTATGTCCTATACCCTCCAGAACATTTTTTGCCAATAAAAATTTTCCTGAAAAATCCACAGCAGGTGGGCCAGTTAAGTATACTATGTCATAGGACAGTGGGTCTCAATGCCCCTTTCTGCTTACATTCCAATGGTTATGGAGCTGTGTCTCATTACTAACACTGGTTGCTTGAGTAACTTGTAATGATGGTTAGTGGTAGATGGCCTTGTATGTGTAATTTGAAAGAATCCTACTCCCCCAGGTGATGTCTTTATGCGCTATTAGAGGTAGGTTGAAACTCTTAAAGAATATTGACTTATGTGAGAGGAAAAAAGGTCATAAAACAGGATATATGAAACATGACGATGGTCTCATTTTTGTAAATATTTGTGTGTATATATGAGAAAATTAACCAAACTGATAACTATTTTTTTATAAAATTTCTACATTTTCTAAATGTAATATACACTGATTTTGTTTCAAGAGAAAAAAAATCAACTAGCCTCCCCAACTCCCACTTTCAGTAAGTAGATCTTTGTGGAGGGTTACTCCAGGAAGCCCTTGGCTAAGTGGTACTCTAGGAGTCTTTGTGTCCCAGGAAACTGACAACACTTGGAAGAGACAGATTTTTTTTTTTTAACCTCGGGTGGTGCTTCAGGGAGAACAAAGGTTTCTGAAGGAGAATTAGACTCTGGAGAAACCTGGCTTAGCCAGGAAGAAACTTGGAGGCAAAGCCAAAACTTCTCATTCTTTGCTTAAATCTAGGAAGAACATCATCCCGTAGAAAACTTTTCCTCCTAATTCATTAGGTTTATATACCATGCTCTCACGTGCTACCTTTTTATGTGATACAGCTAAATGCTCTTTCTTGCATTTGTAGTGTCAGCTATCCTTGCAGTGTACATGACAACTGAAGACAAAGGTAACAGCCCATGGTGTATTCGTGTGTGTGTGTGTGTGTGTGTGTGTGTGTGTGTACTCTTATGATGCAAAACACAGAAATGGGGGATTTGCATAATGTTGATGGGACAAATAGTAACAGTTAAATAAAATATAAAACACTGAATATGCAGAGACAGTGAGGGGTTTGTTTGTTTTTAATCAAGACCCCCATGAAAAAAAATTTGGAGGCTGCTCAAAAAGCTAAACATTGATCTACCATTTGATCCAGCAATACCACTCTTGGGGATATACCCAAAAGACTGTGACACAGGTTACTCCAGAGGCACCTGCACACCCATGTTTATTGCAGCACTATTCACAATAGCCAAGTTATGGAAACAGCCAAGATACCCCACCACTGATGAATGGATTAAGAAAATGTGGTATCTATACACAATGGAATTTTATGCAGCCATGAAGAAGAACGAAATGTTATCATTCGCTGGTAATTGTATGGAATTGGAGAACATCATTCTGAGTGAGGTTAGCCTGGCCCAAAAGACCAAAAATAATATGTTCTCCCTCATATGTGGACATTAGATCAAGGGCAATCACAACAATGGGATTGGACTTTGAGCACATGATAAAAGCGAGAGCACACAAGGGAGGGGTGAGGATAGGTAAAACACCTAAAAAACTAGCTAGCATTTGTTGCCCTTAATGCAGAGAAACTAAAGCAGATACCTTAAAAGCAACTGAGGCCAATAGGAGAAGGGGACCAGGAACTAGAGAAAAGGGTAGATCAAAAAGAATTAACCTAGAAGGTAACACACACGCACAGGAAATTAATGTGAGTCAACTCCCTGTATAGCTATCCTTATCTCAACCAGCAAAAACCCTTGTTCCTTCCTATTATTGCTTATACTCTCTCTACAACAAAATTAGAAATATGGGCAAAATAGTTTCTGCTGGGAATTGAGGGGGTGGGGGGGAGAGGAAGGGGGCAGAGTGGGTGGTAAGGGAGGGGGTGGGAGCAAGGGGGAGAAATGACCCAAGCCTTGTATGCACATATGAATAAAATAAATAAATAAATAAATAAAAAGACCCCCATGAGAGGCAAGATACAAAAGCTGATGGCTTTGTGCCATAAATAGATGTTTGGGCTTTTTCTAGGATATTAAGAGAGACAACACATTAAAGATAATCTAGTATCATTCATTTGTTCAAGAACTTACTGAGCAGCAACTCAGGACAGGTATGGTGCTCTGTGTGGTTAAAAATACAGCTTCTATTTTTTTCCTCTACTTTGCATGGCCTCAATCTCATGTTCTAAGAGGGCAGCATTTGTTTCAGGCAGGATAGAAGAAGAAAAAAATTGCCACCACATGACATTCCTACCTACTTCCTATACCTATATGCAAAGGACATGGACAATGTCTTTATGCTGACAACTGTGTGTAAAGCCTCTGGGCATCTTTGCCACAGGTGACTAAAGGAATGAATATTGAGAGATGACAACTAGTACCCTCTGCCACAAGCATCGATTGCAGGATATCTCAACTTCAACAATTTGGAAATTGGGGTCAGGTAATTTTGCTCCAGTGCATTGTAGAGTGGAGTTAGCAACATCCTTGGCCTCTGTCCATGAGTAGCATCCTAAGTCATGACAACCAGAAATGTCTCTAAGTATTGCCAAATATTTCTTGAGGATGTTCTTTCCACTTCCTGATAAGTACCACTGACTTACTGTGTGCAGGAACTGTCTTAGTCACTGGGAAGTAGACAAAAACTATAAATGAGATACTTTGAGTGACAAGTGTTAAGATGAAAATAAAATAAGTCAGACAGGGTTGGGACATGTAATTTGCTACACATGTACAAGTTCTGAGAGGGGAAAGAATAAGGCTTGTTCTAAGAATCAGAATGCAGGTGTGGTTGGCAGGCAGGGCAGTTTGACAGACAGGAGGCTAGACAGTAGGTGGGAGCCTGGTGAGATCTTAGAAATCTGATCTTATATGAAATGGAAAATAATTGGAAAACTTTAAGCAAGGAATGACAATGATCTACATTAAAAATTAGATGGCTGTTGAGAGTGTATAAATGAGAGGAGTTAAAGAAGATGCAAGACCAGAAGGGGTTGTATTAACAGTCCAAGTGAGAGATGATGGCGAAGAGTTTGACATTGGGAATGCAGAAATAATATTGAAGGAGAAAAATAACTAAGATAGGAGATGGCTAAGGCAATCTTTTATCCATATGGCTAATGGGAAAGACCAAGTGTTGTTAAAGGGTATGTTTTCTACACATCTTGAAATGTAGCCCATGCCTTTACAGATTTGTCCTGTATACTCCTGTACTAGCTTTGGGTGGCAGCTATAAAAAATTACCAGCAACTTGGTAACTAGAGTTATCACATGACAACAATTTTCACGGTTCTGGAAGCCCCAAGTTCAGTTATCAGTTTCATTGGTGTCTGCAGGCCATGCTTCTGTCAGTCTCTAGGGGAGAAACTGTTCTTTGCCTCTTCCAGCTTCTGGGGGCTATTGGTATTCCTTCACTTGTGGATCCATTACTCCAATTGCTGCTGCTGTGGTCACACTGCTCTCTCCTCTTCTGTGCAGTAATATCTTTCCTTTTCCATTCTTAGGATACTTGTGACTGCATTTAGAGCTCACTCAGTAACTAGGATAATCATTCTTCTCATCTTCTGTCTTAGAAGGAAATGCCTCCAGAATTCAGGGATTATGACATGGATATCTCGTGGGAGGTTGGAATTCAGCCTACCACAGTTCCTGAAGTGTTTAAAATCACCTTTGGCTAGAGAAGGAAAGGCTAATAAAGTCACTTGTTTAGAGATCACTGTGAAGATAATAAAATACTGTTTATACTAAATGAAGACATGTTTAAAAAGAAAAATAAAATACTATTTCTATAAATGGATTTTTAAGATTTCTAGGGAAGGAAGGCTAAGAGATGAAAAATACATCAGGGCTTCATGAGCTTAAGACAACTCATTTTAGATACTAAAGTAAATGTCAATGCCTAAAGAGACTATTGTATTCACACATTAGATAACAGACACTCAAATGCATGATATGTCACATGTCAAGAGGGCTGAGCATGGACCGCTCGGTGGGCTTAGACATAGATGGGAGGAGTAGTGAGAAGGCAGTGGACACTGGAATGAGAATGTAGAACTAGACTAATCCACAGAGGCAGGGCAAAGCAGCAGGTTCACGTACATTTAAGCAGTTGTAGTTGAAAAGGGAGTGACAGTGAAGGAAGGTGGAGGCCAGCACCAAGAACTCCAAGAATGGCAAATATCTAGAGATCCAGGCAGGTTTGTGGCATCAGGAGAATATCTCAGGTGGTAATTAAACTTCTGGTTCTAGATTGGGGTTCAGGGATATGAACCCTGTCACTGCAAGTAGAGCCTACTTCCTAAAGTTCTGAGATAAATAACCAAGGAAATAACTTGGGCCCTAAGGAACAAAAGCAGGAATCTAGTTACTCTTACTGGGGTTCACAATAAAGCTGAACAAGCAACAAGGATGACTCCTGCCAAATCTAGTGTTTAGCTAGAACTTTGTAAATGCAGCAGTTTCCTAGAGACAGAACCTTTGGCAGATTTACAAGTAGGAAGAAAGTCTGATAAACCCAAGTAATTCTGATAGAAAGAGGTAAGAATAACAGTCCTGTGTTTGAATTTATATTACAGTCCAAGACAAAGAAGTCATTATTGACAATGTATAGGAAAATAAAATGCAGTGTAACCACATTATGGAATGTATGTAACTACAAATGTGGAATACAATTTTTTCAACAATAGGATTTGCTAAACACCATCATTGGAAAATAAAGTAATAGGAAGAACTATCAAACATAGCTTGTGAGACAGTTTGGTATAGTTTTAAAGAGAAATTCTCTGGTTAAACCCTAGCTATACATGGCAATGTTTTTGGTTTCAGAAATTATAGCTAGTTTGTGAATGAAAATGAGTGATATCCAGGGAACCAGGATACCTGAATTCTCAAATCCTGACCTTGAATCTAACTCCTCTTCATTTTAATTTGGGAAAATGGTTCAAACTTCTGAGGTTTCTAGTTACCTATCTGTAAAATTGAGAATGTTCAGGTATAAGATTCCTCTCAAAGCACTTTAAAATGCTTTAAAATCCTTATACTCTTTTAGAAGTACCCAAATTTTCTCCTTGCTATGCAGTATGAACAACTTTGAGAACTACTGTGTTATCCTTACTTATACAGTACCCCTTATTTTATTAGTCCCATTGTGGAGATGAGGAAATGGAAGTCTAGCAAACCTGAATAGCTTGTTCAAGATCACATGGTGAAACATGGTGAAGCTGGTTTATGATCTTGGTTCTGTGCATTTTTTCCTTTTTTTCTTCTTCTGACTTTACACTTGATTTCTATAGAGTTGGCCAAGGTCCCAAATACTCAGTATCTATGTATTTATCCATGTAGCTCTCACTTTGATATTTCTAAGTCTACACTTTAAGCTGTCATTTGTTCAGTTCTCCATCTCAGCACTATCTTTCCTTGTTATTTATGGTGTTGTCAGCCCATATGGTCTAACTCCCATTTCTTACTCCTGTTAAATGTCTCCTTCATGTCTGTTTTTTAGCAATAACTCCAGATTTTTATCTGAAATAAAATATATACTTGCTCATTTCATCCACTTTATAATGAAAAAAGTACACATGAAGTTGGTAAAGTACACAAGGAAATGTTAAAATTATAATAAACAACAGAAGATGAAACAAAGACTAGAGAATTAAAAATTCAAATTACTATTTTTGATTTTCTTTTATATTTAGATATTCATGAGATAAGGAAGTAGATTTTCATATTCAAACACTGAAAACAATCTAAGTCATATTATTACAATGACTATCTTTAAATGAATATTACAACGGAATACAGTATTTAATATTTAGCTTCCAGAATAGAGAAACATCTCAGAGAAACTGTGTGATATGTATGTTTGAGGTGATATTTGCATAATCAGTAGCTCTCACAACCACAGAAAACCATCTCACTGCTTTTTGGATATGTCATATATAAAGTTTTTAAGAATTTCACATTAAAAAATAAGTTCAATTCAGATATGACAGTTATGCAAACTCTATTACTAGATGACTCTGAAAAGGTAGAATGCTTATCATGTGTTACTAAAACAAATGTCAATAAAAATAGTCCAACAGGTGCAGAAGCACAGCAACAAAAATATAATTATCAATATAGCTATCTTACTAGAGTAAGCCATAATATCATCAGGCTTAAAAAAAAAAAAAAAAAGCTAAAGCCATTGTTTTAATTGTTCTGACTGTTCTCTATAAATATAGTTGCTAATTTTGATCATTTATCCTTATTTAATTTCCTGTGAATAATTTTGCTGATACTGAATATTATCTTCAAACACATAACCATCATAATCATATGATAAAATAATTATTACTGAAAACTCATTAAAGCTTTCAAGGCTATTAACGGTTTCATGCAACTTAAAAAAATCTAATTTTAGAAGTAACTGGCTAATGAATTTTTTTTTTATTGGCAAACAGTCATTTACCAATGTTATTAGCAATATGTAAACATGCTATTTAACATGCTTATATTTTTCTAAAGAACTGGAATACATACTTTATATGTGAAATATTATCAAACATTTTGATATTGTTACAATATATAGCCTATGTGTGGCATTAAAAAAAATTGGCAAGCCATAGTGCATTTTTCTGAATTGAATTTTAAACCTTCTAGTGACTACCCTGATAATAAATTTATCATCTTGACACAGTGCATTGTAATCTTCTTTCATAAAGTTCACAGGCCTTTCTTATTGCCTTTTCCTAAACGATTCTGTAAGAAAAAATAAGACAGCAAAGAGTGAGAAACAGATTCATAGATACAACAAGGACTTAAAGAAAACCCCTTCTGTGTCTAGTTATTAATTTTAAGAATAACAAAATGTGAAAGGATGGATTGAGAGAGTCAAAGTTTAAACCTATGAAATTTTGAGTTTTATTTGAAAAGAACAGGGGAAAAATAATATTTTATAAGTTCATTTTTTCTATGTCTTAATCTATTTTGCTTTTGTTTCATGGATTACCTCTAGGAAAACAAAATTTTTAAAATTCCCCTGCTGCAAATCCAATTAAGATTGTTGGCAAGGAACGAATGAATGGAAGCAAAAACCCAGCTGGGGTGGCTTTTCTTTTCTTTTTTTTTGGTTCTTCTAGAGCTGGCTTTTCACATTATGCTTCCCTGACTATGCTATAAAGATGACTATAATATAACTGAAACTAAAGGAACTTCAAACTTCACTTGAAGAAAGTAAATGCTTGTATCAAGGAAAATCCCATAAAATGGAATTTCAGAACATTACTGATTTTATGTAGAAAGTTCATCAAACACTTGTTGGGGCTGTACACTGATATTTTCAGAAAAACTTAACATTAACTTTAAGCAAACAAAAAGATAGGATTAGAGGAGGTATCTGGATGGTAACATACCACCTTTATACTTTTTTTTTGGTAGTACTAGAGGTTGAATTCAGGGCCTTGAGCTTGCTAGGCAGGGGCTCTACCACTTGAGCTATACTCCTAGCCCTTTTTACTTTAGTTATTTTTTGAATAGGGTCTTGCTTTTTTGCTTGAGCCAACTTGGACCATGATCCTCTTATTTATGCCTCCTACATAGTTGAGATGACAGGTGCACACCACCATGCCCAGCTTTTTATTGGTTGAGGCAGGGTCTTGCTAACTTTTTGCCAAGGCTGGCCTTGAACCCTGATCCTTCTTATCTCTGCCTTTGAGTAGCTGGGATTACAGAGTGGAGTCACCACACCTGGCCCACTTTTACATTTATCCATAGCTGACCACTTTAGATAAAAATCAAAGCTTTGATGGTGTTATTAGGATAAGTCTCTTAAGTGAAGGGGGATTTTTTAAAATGAAATTTAAAGCCTGGCAGGTGCTTTCAATAACCCCTAGTCAGTTACGTCTTTTTCTTTTCTAGAAGAGAACCAGGACAAGTAAGGAAAGCCAAAGATCATGTTTTGAAGGGACTGTTTTCTAGTATTTATTTAGGGTTTATAATGGGGAGGAGACCAGATTGAGAAATCCAAATGGATTTAAAAGATGCAACAAAATGAGATTTGATTGCAGAAAAGAAGCCAGTTTTCTCCCTTTCATGTATTTCTTAATGTTTTAACAATCCTTTACATTGTTTGTTTCATTTAAATTTACCTCAATTATATAAAATTGAGAAAGTTAATGTTTACTAAGGAACTTTAAGATATAATTAAATTACTAAGATAGGTTTGACAACAGAAGTAAAATTCATGACAATAAACTAAATTCAGCTTTTTACTATAGATGTTCTACAGTATCTTTTGGTTCTTCAGAAGGTGAACATCAGAGACTCATTTATAAGATGGCTTCATTAAATGACATTTAAGTTCAGACTCATACAGGTTTTCATACTGGACACATTGTGGTGTAGGTAGGTAGATGGGAAAAATGTAATCAATTGAGATATAACAAATAGCATTTTAATGCTCTACAGAGCTTTTCTTGATTAAAAATATTTAAAAAGCTTTCTTGCATAGGATCTGGCTTGATGCTCATAAGGTATAATTCTCATTTAAATATTGAAGTAGCCAAGGTACATGGATGTCAGATGGTTCAGAGGGTTACAAGAGTTGAGATATTTTAACCCTTGAGCAGGTATTTATTATAGGAAGTTGGTTTTACAGGTGACAAGTAGGCACACCAAACAGGGTGGTAAGGTATCTTAATGATTACCAACAGCAGAAAACTACCACTACTCCTTGGGCTGAAGGAACAAAACAGCACATGGTTAGGGAGCACATGCATGAGGGACAGCAAATGGATGCTGCCTAGTGGGAACTGGGACCATGAAGGGAAGAAACTGATATCATGAAATAATGGCACCTAAAGCAGAAAGTAGGAGAAAGTCTTCCTACTTTCTGTATTTTACTAGTGCCTCTCATCAGCTCAACTTGCCCAGAAGTCAGAAAGCAAGACAGTCTGGAAAATGTATGTCCCTGAGATGTGGAACCACAGCTGTATTAAGAAGAGAATGGATGTAAGAACACAGTCTAATGACCAGCACAGACCAAAGAACCTGGTTAAGGATGGGGTTTCTGGAGAAAGATTTCTTGTCTTTTAATTTCAGCTTTAAATGTTATCACTTTCTAGCTCAAAAACAGGGGTAAATAATATAGCATCTCTGATTCTCAACTTTTTTGTCCACAAAAAAGGATATTAAAATATTTTAAATTATTGAGTTGTCATGGGGAGTAAACAGGACAACACATATGAAGTCAGTAGCCAAGTGCTTTGTCTAGAGTACACTTTTGAGTAAATGTCATCTATTAAGTATTTTAAAAATGGGATACAAGTAGAAATTAGATGAAGGCATAAATGTACTATCATGGAAACTCATCATAGTTGAGTACTCCCTGACCTCACAAACAGAAGGCAAACAATTTATCCAGGCAAGAGGCCTTGGAAGCAACTTCTTTACTTTCCATGGTGGATCTTGAAGATGACATGGACTAATTCTTATCATGTCCTGAGAAGGCCACAAGTTTCAGGAACTCTGCTTTACAGATGGGAAATTGGTAGTCTTACAGAAAATCTAACCATCTACTCCAGACCGGGTGAACTAAGCCCTCAGTGTCCCGGGACTAGTGTACAAAGGATATCCACCATTTCCTGGGCTGCCATGTCTTTTTCTTGCTGTTGTCAAAGTAGGCTAATTAAATCGAACATGCAAACCAACTGGGAATATCAGATTACAAATGTGTTTTGGATTGCTTCTTGAAAATCTAACTCAAGGTCAAAGTAGCTTGTGAGAAAATGTCATTTTTTCAATAAAACTTCTACAGAGGAAGTAATCCTGATGATGATGATAATCATTTCTTGAGCACTTACAACCAGCCAGGGACAGTGCTAAGCACCCTTCACTGGATTGTTCTCTCAATAATCCAGTGAACAAGACATCATTATTGTTCTGATTGTACACATGAAGAAAATGAACCCTGATGAGAAAACCTCTTATAATAAAAAGCTAGTATGAGGCCAGGTATAGGTATTCCAAGACTGTCTATGAGCATAGTGCCTATGTGCCACATGCCAATTCTGCTTCTGGAATGCAAGTGTCCCACAGTTTTCCCCACACATGATCAAGGTGTAGCTGCGAGGGGCTGGAGTTTAGCTCAGTGGTAGAGTGCTTGCTTAGCACGTGTGAGGCCTTGGGCTGGGACCCCCTGCTCTGGAAAAAAAAAAGGTGGGGAAAAAAGTATGTCTGGGAAATCAATTCAGGTTAGTGGCTGGTAACTAAAGAGAAGGGGAACACAAGCCCAATATGGATGAACATTTGGAATAGACTCTTGTTGAACTACAGAGGAGGAGGAAGAAAATCCATGGCTCAGATCTGAGTATGGCTTTAAAGTAAGTTTTCTTGTTTTGTTTCTTATTTTCTTTGGAGGTAAATCAGATTTTGAATGCCATAGTCTTGTCCTAAGATATCTAAAACACCAAGATAGAACAAATAGTGTGATGTGGTACTTTATTTTTTGCTGCAATGTTTTATTCTTCCTTCATCTTTTGGGTAAATCTGACTTCTTAAGTCATTTAACAAAGCCAGGATTAAGTGCGTCATCTCGATTTGAGAAGGATAAGTAATCCAAATAGTTTATTTAAATAATTATTGTTTCAAAAAATTCAAGTACATAAAGCGCATGTCACCTACCTGAAGTTCTGAGTGTTCTTTCAGAAGTCGGTCATATTCTTTTGAAAGTCTCTCTGACTGTGTCTTCATACTCATCACATCATTTTGTGCCTTAAAAAGGGCTAAAAATACCAAGTAGAATTTTATTTTGGAAGAATTTCAAACCAACAAAAGTTGCAAGACTATAAATAGAGAACTCCTGTGTAGTTTTTATTCAAATTCACCAATTGTTAATGTTGTGCTACATATGTTACTATATGCCCTCTCTATACACACAATTATTTTCTTGGATCATTTTGAGAAGAAGTTGAAATTGCAGACAATTTACTCTTTCATACTGATTTCCTAAGAACAAAATATTTTCTAATGTAACTACAGTATCATTACTAAATTTATTAATATCAACATTTTAAATCTAATCATCCATATTCCAATTGTGATAAATGACCCAATTATGTCTTTTTTTTTTTTTTTTTTTTTTTTGCAGTACTCAGGGCTTATACCTTGAGCCACTCTGCCAGCCCTATTTTGTGATGGGTTTTTCTGAGACAGGGTCTCGTCTCATGGAACTATTTGCCGGGCTGGCTTCAAACCACAATCCTCCTGATCTCTGCCTCCTGAGTAGCTAGGATTACATGCATGAGTCACTGGTGCCTGGCTTTTTAAAGTTTTTTCTCATTTCTAATGCAGAATATAGAATACAGATCATGCATTGTATTTAGCTGTCATGTTGCTTTAGTTTCCTCTAGTCTGGAATAGTTCCTCAGTCTTCCCCCAGCAGTCCTCATCTTCTGTGACACTGAGATTTTAAAAAAGGCCACTTTAAATAATATTGTTCATTTAGGTTTTTTCTGATATTTCCTCACGACTAAATTTAGGTCATGCAATTTAAATAAGAATATGAAATAAATAATGTTTAATGCTTCCCAGGGTATCCAGAGACCAATCACATCCAAAGGTCCTCTAGTCCTCACTGTTTTTACATTCTTTAGTTATTGTTTTCTTGTAACTTAAGCAATATATGGGAAGATAATTTAGACTATGCAAAATCCTGTTCCATGTCAAAATATCTCCCCTGTATTTATTATCCAGTGATAATTCTTGCCCAAACCAGTCTTTATTATGACAGCGGCAAAATGGTTTTCCAATTTCACCATTCCATCCATATTTATCAGTCATCATTCTTCCTTTTTTCTCCATCCAACTATCCATCTGTCTGTTCATCCATCCATTATGTATAAACTCCTAAGTTCCTATTTTTCAAAAGCTTATTCATTGCTATATGTAATTATCTTGATATTCAAATTTCTCTAGGTTTGGCTAATTAGAACTTGTTCAGGCTAGTGCCTAGCCCCATTTACTATATCCCCATCAGTTTTTTTTTTTGGTAAGTATTTCTTTGCTTTCTGGCACAATGTTCCAGCTACTTTCTCTGGCTCAGCTGGGACTCTGGCACTACAAAACAGTTATCAGAAGGGTCTGTTTCTGAAAAACCTGAGAGAAAAACCATTTTTTCATTCTAAGAGACGGACAACTATATTCTTGCAAGAATGGAGACAATCACTTTGTATGCAAAATTGAAAGTATGAACTTAAAAGGTTTTACCTCAGGATAATGACATACAAAAATGTCTATATATTGGCCAAGGAAGTACAGTTTAAGTCAATAGATTCATATCCTTAGAAATAGAAAAAAAATATGACAACATATTGTGGAAAAAATCTAATGAGCAAAATATGTAGAAGGGAAGAGTAGCCTAATATGGGATAAACAGATTAAAGTCATTATACTTGAAATTTTTCTTATAGAGCATTTAGAAATTACTTTTCCAAAATCTGGGAATCCTGATCTAGCTCTGCATTTGTAAATCTTTTAGGGTAGGGGCGTTAGGGAAGAAAGTGAGATAATTTAAAAATTAATTATTTTGGCACAGGAAACGGTAGGTTTTCTCGAGAGGAAAGGTAACTAGATTGTTGCCTATAATCTCAGGTACTTGGGAGGCAAAGATTGGGAGGAACCTGGTTTGGTTCAAGGCCAACCTGGGCAAAAAATAAGTGAGACCCCATCTCAAAAAATAAGCCAGGATGATGGCACATACCTGTGATCCCAGCTAAGCAGGAGGTCATAGAGATAGGATTGTAGTCTGCCTGAAACAAAAATAACTAAAGCCAAAAATAACTAAAAGCCAGAAAGGGCTGGGGCATGGCTCAAGTGGTAGAGAACCTCCCTAGTAAGCATGAGGCCTTAAGTTCAAACCCCAGTACTGCCAAAATAAACAAAAACCACATGTAACTAGTGGCTAGCAATATTAGATAGCACAGCTCTATAATTTCCTACATATTTCTTTTATAGGTCCATAATTCTAAATTAGATATTAAACAATGGTTTTGACAAATGTAATATATTACTTGGTAAAGATGTGAGTAAGGTATGGAAGACAGAATTTTTGGTGGTGATTAGGTTTCATTGGTATCACAGTTTCTATATAAAGAGTTATATCTTAGTTTTCAATTTATGCTCTACCAAAAAGGCATTTTCTAGAGGCTACTTGAAATTATAAAGCATAGTTAGTGCTATATTCAAGATTTACTAAAAATATTTAAGAGCCAGTATTTTTGGTATATAGAGTGCAATAGATTCTACAACCTAATAATGTCTAACTACAATGGTGGCTTAAAGTATGTTGGTGCTCTGGTATGAATGTTTGTTTTTCTCTAAAATTCATATGTTGAAACTTAACCACCGATGTGATGGTATTAGAAGGTAGGGCTGAGAGGTGATTAGGTCATTAGGGGGTTGGTACCCTAATAAAAGAGATTCCAGAAACCTGACTTCTCTCTTCCATGCTATGAGGACAGGTGAGAAAGCACCATTTATGAACTAGGACATGGTTCTCTCACCAGATGCTGAATCTCCCAGTACCTTGACTTCAGCCCTCTCAGTCCCCAGAACTGTGAGGAATAAATTTATGTTGTTTATAAGCTACTGAGCCTATGGTACTTTGTTGTAGTAGCCAGAATGGAATGGACTAATGCAGTTCGTCAGGAGCTTGTATTGAACCAGGGCTGGTCTTAATGTTAAAATGATTTACATTTAAATTTCTGACGTGATATATTACTTAGTAAATTTAATACATCTTAGGTATCAGCTCACTGATTCCTTATTAAAAGAAGGTAGGGAACCATTTGTACAGCCTATCTAGCAGTTTCTTCTGGTTATTACTGGTACTAAGCTATAATGAAACAATAGCTGGCAAATATTGCTTTCTGCCATTTATCAAGTCAAGGTATGAACTGTTTCTTATTTTGTTTTGTACTCGATGGGTATCAATAAACCTAATGATTACCATCACAGTGAATTCATTCCAATTAGGGAAGGCTGTTATTGTCTAGATTCCTCTTGAACTGCTTCCCAGTTCTTTCTCTATCTCTCATTTTACAAAAATTACAATACTGTGTTTTGGATGCCTTCCATCTCCTGGAACTATGTTTGTTACTAAGGGATTATGTAAACTTATTATTTGACATGTGAATACGCTTCTTTTATTTTGAGTCATATTAGTTGGGAAACAGTATATATAAAAAAAACATTATTGGACAAGCAGGCTTGAGATGATACATCTAAGTTTCCATTTCAGTTTTCTTTATCTGCAGAAATGGGTTATTACTTGCCAGTAGCTTTGTAGAAATGCTGAGAAATTTCATAAGAAAGTTGCCAGATTCAAGTAGACTAGGTTATATAGTAGTCACTAGGAACACACATCATTTATTTATATAGAAAATAACTATTTGTAAATATCACAATGTACCCTAGTACAATAATCATAAAAGTAAAATATATAAAAAAGAAAACCATAATTAATGTTGGTGATACTAGTAAGCCAAAATGTTTCCGTAAAATGACATGTAGGCAGACAAAAAATCTGTGGTCTTTCCAAGTGCCAAACTTGCATTTATGGGGCTATTTGCACAATGGGAAGAGCTGGTGAGACTAATGCACTAGGTAAAATATATTGTGTCACCATGATTTCTACCAGAGATAACAGATACTACCAGCTAAGCCCTGGAAGAGAAACTTTCTAGAGGCAACGGCATGGCAGATGAAGTTGGGCTGTTGTATAATAGTTAAGGATTGAGCCAGAGGAAAACATTTTATTTGAAAAATTTCCATATATCCAATCTTGGTTTCTTTTAGTTTATTTGGCTCTATTTTTGACAACCTGAGAGTGTAATACACTGGAGTTATCCAGTATTTAATCCTCAATGTACTATTCTCTTGTCAGTGATCAATTATTGCACTCTTAATTCACAGTAATGCTCTGATTTATGTGGAAAGTAACCCAAACTTCTTTTTCATAAGGAACATAAATTGCGGCTTTAATTACACTATAGTTTTTATACATTTCAAATTTGTCAGGTCCCTGTAGGTAAGGTCTAAGCTTTAGTCATCATGTCAATGATCACCTACTTTCTTAACCTCATATCCATCTGCTGATAAGGTTTGTTGACTCTACTTTCTTTCTACTTCTCCAATCTATCCATTTTACTCAGCCCTGTGACCACCCCTCATCCCCAACTTAGATTATTGAAATGTGTTTCTTACCTAGTTGCTTAACTGCTCTAATTGTCTACAGTGTGGACAAAGTGATTTCTCTCATGCTCTGAAACTCTCCAATAGTGCCTCCAAAATGTTAACATATAAAAATGATGTAAGAGGCCTTTTCTGATGGTTCCTAGGCCTGCTACTCAACTCAGCACTGCCTCTATATTATTTTATGCTCCAGTTGCAATGAGCTCTTTGTAGTACCTCCAAAGTGTCACACTCTTTAAGTTACATATTGCTCCTTTGCTAAAGTATCCAGCCCTATCCACCTTTACCACACCCCTTCACTCACTCTCTCCCATTTTGCTTATTAACATTACCTTTCAAAATAGCAAGAAACTGTCCTTACTCTCTAGTTTTGCCCTTTAATGCATCTTCAGTCTACCTTTATCATAGAACCGGCTCAAGCCTGTAATCCCAGGTACTCAGGAGGCAGAGATCAGGAGGATTTGGTCTGAGGCCAGCCCAGGCAACTAGTTCACAAGATCATATCTCGAAAATACGCAACATGTAAAATCAAGGGGTTGGTGGAGTAGCTCAAGTGGTAGAATGCCTGCCTAGCAAGTGTGAGGCCCTGAATTCAAACTCCAGTACCATCCCCCACAAAAAAGCCCCAAATGGCCAGAGCTGGAAAACTTGAGCAACAAAATGAATTAAGCAGTATTAAGTTATATTTATACTATATAAATAAATGAATGAGGAGAACAGACAAATCTATGCAGAATAATTCCAAGTAATTTATGTGAATACTTTTTTCTCAAGGAGATAGAGCATAACTCATTTGTTAAATGTGGGCTGTGAATAGTGACCTTCTTCTGACAGCATGGGAAGCATGGAAGTTGGGTAGTAGTGGTGGCAGAAGAACTCTGTAGTACAGAAACCTGATACACACTATTTTAATCATGTGATCAAGGTCAACATCAACAGTGATTAATCATGTCAGTAGTATGTGCTTTTGAAATGATATGGTTAAAATGGCACTTTACTCCTATAATCTTCTCAAAACCCATGTAAATAAACCCAGTCTAATAAAAAGACTGGATAAATCCCAACAGAGGTGTATTCTACAAAATAAAAAAGCAGTGCTTTTTAAAACTGCCAGTCATCAAAAGTGTATTATTAAAAATCAGTGACTGGGTAGTGAGAAGGCAGATGTGAAAAAAGCAGACCAAACAGATTTCAAAAATGTCAAAATATGGAGAACAACTTCTATGTATACATCTTATCTGAAAAGGGCTTCAGTGTTGGGTATGGTGGAGCACACCTATAATCCCAGCACAGGGAGGCAGAAGCAGGAGGACTGCAAGTTCAAGGCTAGCCTGGACTATATATGTTAGTGAGTGAGTGCAAGACCAGTCTGGGCTACATACTCTTCTCTCAAAAAACAACAACAAAAAAAAAGGTGGAGTGGGGGGAGATGTTTAAGTTACTTAAGGATTGAGAGGCAATATGGTCTTATCTTAAAATAATTACAATTAGGGTTCATGAAAATAGTTTTTTATGAAATCATCCATATGGTAAAAAAGTAAAACACCTATAGAAGAGCTGTGACAATTAAGCTCCTTAAGGACAGCAATGGTAAACCTTTGTTATTTTAATACAGAATATGAGGAAGGTAATTTTTCTCCTGGACTCTTACTGCTGAGAATCTATGAGAATATACCAAAGATTTCTACTTTTCTTCACTATGAAAGATGCCCTTAAAACAAGGGAGTTACCCATTCATCTAACTTGTCAACAACTTATGGAATGTATACTATGTATCAGGCATTTTTCTAAGTGTTGAGGAGTATAGTGAAAGGATAGCTTTGCTCTCTCTTATTTTCTAGTTGGGGAAGAAGACACATAAAGAGGCCAATCAACCAACAGTGACAGTGATAAGTGCCACGCAGAAAGGAAAGACAGGGTGATGGAATAGAGAATGACTATGCAACTTTTATCAGTTTGAGTAGTCAGGAAGTTTTTCTACAGAGGGGAAATTTAAGCTAATATCTGTTTTGGAGGCCCAGAAATGACACTTCAGTAGTAATGAGCAAATCTAGGGCTCATATCTTATTTTTTAAATGCCACTTTCCACTTAAAAGAACCAGTGTTCATTAGAGAAGTGGCTGACTCAGGACTGGGAAAAGAAGCATAACATGAGCCTGGAACATCTTGCAATTCCGAAAAGTGTGTGTTTATAGAACAATGAGGGCATGCCAAAATAACACGGGAACCAGCTTGAAAAGACTCCTATTAGCCAAAGCTAAAGCTAGCTTAAACAATAAAATATAATGCTAATGAATTATAAGCACTAAATACAGTGAGCAAACAAATAATTGGGAAAAAAAAGGGAAAACTTGTGTTTATGATAGATGGCAATTTAACAAATGTAGGAAGAGGGAGGGAATTAGAAAACCACCATTTGGAAAATACCAAAATAAGTGAGAAAATAATATGAAGAGAGTAAGAGAAAAGGATAAGGCAATTGTAAAATGTAAGCATTTGGGGAACTGAGTGAAGGGTAGGAAAATTGTTTATTATTATTCTTGCATCTTTTCTGAGAGTTTGAAATTATGTCTAAATAAAAAATTAACAGGAAGAAAAGAAATTTTGCTATGAAGTAGAACAGAGAAATAGGGGCAGTGGATGATGACTGGAGGGGAATGTGAGGTTGAGTTTTAACAATTTTTGGATAGGAGATCCTAGAGGATGCTTCTTGTATGATGACAGGAAATGAAGGTGTAATTGCAGAAACAAAATCCCTCAGGAGAGTGGGGTTGGGATCCAAAGCACCAAAGGGAGATTGGAACTTCGCACATTGCAACCCAAGGAAAGGCTATGGATTTGATCCCAGCTGTGAGGGAATGATGGTAGAATGGTAGTTTTTTGGTGGAAAGAGTAAAGTCTTTTTCTGACTAATTCTTTATGCCCAGTGAAGCAGGGTGGATTTAGAACTTTGAAGTTGAAATGAGAAGATTTAAAAGAGTTTTGAAGGTTTCAGAGCAAGGGAATAGAATTGCCATGCAGGGCTGAGGGCCCATTTGAATTAAAGCAGCTGGGTCTTTTTGAGTGCTAAGGAAGGAAAGAGAGAGTACAGACAAAAGATAAGTATTTTATAAGGACATAACTATGATGAATCATGGAATCTAAACAAAGTAAGGGACTACAACTAGTGTTTTTGGTGAGATTTATTAGTATCTAAATCCAGGCCTCAAACACTAGGTGAATGGTGGGGACACATAAGTAACTTCAACATGGCCTTTGCCTTTCATAGCATTTACAATCTAGTAAGAGACACAAACAAATAAAAAGATAATTTCTCTGGAGTGCACTACTTGAAAGTAACCATACAGGGCATAGAAGGAGGATGCATTAACTGCTTAAAGGAGAGGAACTTCAGGGATGTTTTCTAGAGGAGGCAACTTTGGAACTGAAGGATAAACATCAGTTATAAATGCTTGTGCTTAAAGGGGGAAGGAAGAAAGGCATTCTAGGCAATACTGGGCAAATGTGAAAAATAATGAAACACCACTGGTGCAGCTATAAGCATCAATATTTCAAAGGAGGGGTATAAAATTTAAATTGGTTTTGATTTGCATTTCCTTTATGTTCAGGGATGGTGAGCATTTTTTCATGTGGACTTCTTCCTGTGAAAAAGTTCTGTTTAGTTCAGCTGACCACTTCTTTATTGTTTCATTAATTTTTGGGAAGTTTAGTTTTTTGAGCTCCCTGTATATTCTGGTTATCAGTCCTTTGTCTGATATATAGCTAGCAAATATTTTCTCCCACTCTATGGGTGGACTCATCAATTTAGAGACCATTTCTTTTGTTGTACAGAAGCTTTTTAATTTCATGTAGTCCCATTTGTCCATCTTTTCTCTTAGTTGCTGAGCTGCTGGGATTCTACTGAGGAAGTCCTTGCCTACACCTATTGCTTCCAGAGTATTCACTGCTCTTTTGTGAACTAACTGCAAGATTTCGGGTCTGATACTAAAGTCCTTAATCCACTTTGAGTTGATAGTAATAGAGTAACATGCAGGGATCTAGTTTCAGTTTTCTGCAGGCATATAACCACTTTTCCCAGCAACATTTGTTGAACAGGCTGTTTGTTCTGTCATATGTTTTTGGTTCACCATCCCGGGCCATAAAGGAAATGCAAATCAAAACCCACTAAGATTCCGCCTCACTCCTGTTAAAATAGCTAGCATCAGGACCACCACCAACAAATGTGGGAAGGAACCCTCATGCACTGCTGGTGGGAATGTAAGCTAGTACAACCACACTGGAAAACAATATGGAGGCTTCTTAAAAAATTAAACATAGATCTGCCACATGATCCAGCAATACCACTCCTAGGGATATACCTGAAGGAATGGGACTCAGGTTATTACAAAGGCACCTGCACACCTACATTTACTGCAGCACTATTCACAACAGCCACACTATGGAAGCAGCCAAGATACCCCACTACTGACGAATGGATTAAGAAAATGTGGTATTTATGCACAATGGAATTTTATTCAGCCACAAAGAAGAATGAAATTTTGTCATTTGCAAGTAAATGGATAGAACTGGAGAACATCATCTTACGCGAAGTTAGCCAGGCTCAGAAGGCAAAAAATTGCATGTTCTCCCTCATGTGCGGATTATAGACCTAGAACAAATGCAGTAGTATTACTGGACATGGGTCAAACATCAAGTGGAGAACGCACACGGGAGGAACAGGGAAAGGGAAGGAAACCTAAAATTTGAATGTGGTTGATGTGCTCACTGTAGAGGAGTGAATACAGTAATCTTAAACTGGCAGAGGCCACTATGGGAAGGTGACTGGGAAGTAGTGAAGAAGTCTAGTAGAGATGAACCAATGTGGGTTGTAATACACAAGTGCATGGAAGCAACACTAGGAATCTCTCTGTATACTATCTTTATCTCAAACTAGCAAATATACTATGTCTTTCTTATCTCTTATGTTTCTCTTCATCTCTTCAACAAAACCATAGAACAAGAGGCTGTTCTGCCTGGAAGGGGACGGGGGTTGGGAGGAGTGGGGAAGTGGCCCAAACAATACACATGTAAGTAAATGTAGAAATGATAAAATAAAAGAAAGGAAAAAAAAAACCCTTCTGGGTTCCAGGCAGGAAAAAAAAAAAAATTTAAATTGACAAGGCTGGAGATGATGATGGGTGCCGGATCATAGAAGTTCACATTTGCCATCTTGAAGAGCTGTAAAGGTGACAGGAGCCACAAAGAGTTTTAAATAGTGTGGATGACTGATTGTGGTTTAAAAAAACTGCTCACAGAAGCAATGTGAAGAGGCTGAACTAATGGCGGAGAGATTAAATTGGGACATGCTTTAATAGACTGCTTGTTCAGCAAGAGGAGTCAGACATTTTTGTAACAGAAATAAAGCTGTACATGCAATTATACTACAGAGCAAACATTAATGAATAAAACCAAATACAGTTATATTTTTCTCATGCAAAGAAGAAAAAACAAAACAAAACAAAAAAACCCCACGTTTTTTTGCATATGTCCCAATCTCCCCACTTTTTGGAGTGGAAAATGAATAAGGCTCATACATAAATTGCTTGGGGGTTTTAGAAAAGACATGGATTATGGATGCTGGCACTTATGCAGATTACTGGTACTGTTGGCCAGGGAACTGATAAATAAGGCTTTTAAATTTACTAAAAAAATGAGTTATACTGTATGCACTGTTAGTGAAAGAAACATCAGTAAACACACAAAGGACTGAGATCATGGCTCAAAGTAGTAGAGTGTTTGCCTAATAAACACAAGGTGTTGAGTTCAATCCCCAGTATTACCAACGAATGAATGAATGAACAAACAAACAATTAAATAAATAAACACATGAAGACTTGATCTCTCATCTTAGGTTGCTAAGTAATAAGAAAAATAATTTTGGTTCAGTTACTAAGTAGAGAATAACTACAAAATATTAATATGCTGCTTTGAGCTTAAAAATCAGGATACACTCTTTAGGCAAAGCACAATTTAAGAGCAGGTATATAAGCTGCTTTGATAGGGGAACACGTTATAAAATAATTTCATGTGTATATGGAATTCCCTTCCCTTCCCTTCCTTTTCCTTCCTTCCTTCCTTTTCTTTTCTTGTAGCACTGAGGTTTGAACTCAGGGTTTTGCACCTGCTAGTCAGGTGGTCTACCACTTGAGTCACACCCCCAGCCCCAAAATTTCTTAAATTACCAATCAATATTCATTCAGCAAGCACTTATGTGCACAGATTTGATAACAATGTTCACAGTAGCAAATCTTTTCAGCATAGCCTCACTTATGCTGAAAAAGTATTTTTTTTTGAAGACCCTAACTAAGGTCAACAAATATTTCTGTAAATGGACAGTTAGTAAATATTTTTAGTTTTCCAGGTCATGCAGTCTGCTGCAACTACTAAACTCTGCAGCCACAGAAAACATGTAAATGAATGGGCTCATCTTTGTTTCAATAAATTTATTTTATAAAAACAAGGCAACAGGGTTGGGCATGCCTGTAATACTAGCTACTCAAGAGGCAGAGATCAGGAAGATGGCGGTTCAACAAAGCCAGTCCAGGGAAGACAGTTTGTAAGACCCTACCTTGAAAATACCCAACACAGAAAACAGGGCTGGCAGAGTGGCTCAAGTGGTAGAGTGCCTGCCTAGCAAGTAGGAAGCCCTGAGTTCAAACCCCAGTGCCACCAAAAAAAGAAAAAAAGCAACAGGCTATATTTAGCTCAGAGGACATGGTTGTAAATTGTCTAAAACAACACATGTAAATTTTTGTTTTTATTTTACATTAGAAATTTACTCAAAAGAACTGTAAAATACTGGGTCAGAACATAAGAGGATAATCAAAATTATACCAGAAAATATTAAGAAACCTCCTATAAAGTTTTTTTCCCTCTATCAATTTTCCCCATAGAAAGAATAAAGGCTACATACATAGATAGGAGATGTCATAATAAGATTTAGTTTTAGAAAAAAACTTTTTTCTTCTTTTAATTTTCCAAGCAGATTGCTTCCTATCAACTTCAAAAGTGACTGAGTCAGGAACCAAAAGAGAAGACAATTTGAAGGAGAAGATGGTAAGTTTACTTTTGGATAAATTGATTAGAGACTCTGGCTGGGTTTTCACATGCAAATATCCCCATCAAGCAACCTCTAAAGCAAAACTCATTCTCTAACTACTAAAACAAAAATGAATTCATCTCACTGGTGCTCATCACTTTAAATGCTGGGATATTAAAACACTGTGGGTCCAACTAATCTATTTCCAAGATCCTAACAAAGCAGAACCAACTACTTTGGTTTTATAGTCCAAACTCAGATTTAGTTAGTAAATGAACAATTCAAACATCTAACACTGCCCATTTTATCAATGATCAGCTTTTGAGAGGTCTTATCTCTTTTAAGTTAGAAAGCCTGTAAGATTTTACATTTAAATTTAGTACTTTCTCATTCTGCTATAGAAAAAAGAATATTAAGTGTATTTGGAAAGAAAGTTTGTATTTCCTTTACCCTAAACTTGAGAAAAATGTTTTAAATTACTTATAATTTTTTCTGAGATGGAAGTTAAAGCCTAAACTTTTCTTTTTACTTCAGTCTTTTCCTATTCAATTTGGAAAGTTTTATGACAGAAGTAGTACTACTAGTAGTAACAATAATGACAACAGTAATAATGCCTAGCAGTTTATTGTATCTCTTAACAGGCCAGGTACTGAACTACATGCTCTGTGTGGACGGCAACTCTATGAAGAACCACAGTTGAGAGTAAAGTAACTTTCGTCAAAGTCACACAGAGGTTAATAAGTGAAAGCTGGTTTTACAACCAAGTTTGAGTAACTTCAAATTTCGTATTTCCAGACACTAGTTAGGTGCCTTAAATATATTTTAAATAAATACTTTGAGCAAGAGAATTCACAAATTAAAACATTTGAGAGTTATTTTATTCTCTCTTATCTTAAATCTCTGGCTACAAATTGTTTGTGGTTAAACATTTTCTTGCTTTTAGCTTCCTTTGTGTGTTAGAATACATTTTGGACTATTAAGCGTGGTATTCATGTCTCAGCTTTCTTACCAGCCACATCATTTCCACTGTACTCTGCTAAAACTGTGAGCTCAGCCACAAAGGTCTTTCATCCTTGGTACATGTGCATTTCTGAGACCAAGGGAATAAATTCATTCCCCTCTCTGCTTCTGAAATTTCTCTCCATGCCTATGGCTCAGCTGAAGTGATACCTCTTTTACCAATTTTCCTCTCCTCTGTGCTACTAGAGCCCCTATACCTTTATTTTGGCTTTTATGACCCCTCACCTTTTCAGAAGAAATAGCCCCATGAGTTCAATGTAACTGCTTCTGGGGAGAGGAGCTGCAGGAGACTGCCATTTTTCACTTTAAGTCTTACATCACTATTTGACTTTTAAATTTATGTATACGTAAAAGTTTGATAAAATAAAAAAAATCAGGTACTCTAGAAGAACACTCTCTTTTATATAGCACCAGAGTAATTTTTTTGTATTATATTTCTATAAGTAAAGGCTCTCATAGGTGAAAAGAGCTCTAGATATCTAATACCATTTTTTACTTTCTGAATATAATAATAATAACGAAGAGAACCTGATGATTTATTTTCTCAAATCATTTCTTCTCTCCTGTTGTTTTATTACTCCATATCAATGGATCCAACAAGTGTTCTAAACAAACCACATTCTAATACTAATGAGAAGTGGTTAGGTTTACTGGCACATGGAAATACCATCTCACTTATTTTTCTGCCAATCTAACTACATTAACACATCTAGAGAACTGTGCTTGATTACATTCTATTGCCTAGAATTCCTTTATTGACTATGCAGTTAGCATTCTTCACTCATGTTTTTTTGGTTGACTAACCCATGTATCATACAGAGGAGGAAATGAGTCCCAGTTAGTTTATGTATGTTGGAGCTACCCATTTGGGCTTCAAGCTCTTCATGAAATAGATTTAAAATATGCTTGCTCTTGCTTTATTGTCTCTCTGTAAAGATTTTAAAAGCTTTTCTCAAGATAGACATCAAGTATATATAAGGTATTCTCGAATTTCTGATTAAATATCTTCCCTATAGTTATTCCTCCTAGTCACTGAGACACTTAAATAGTTACAGGCTTTGGGAATGGATAAAGAGCTTACAAAAAATGACACAACTAAATGGGAGTGTAACAAGGAACTAAACAGGATAAAGTATCACATATTTGTTCTAAGAAAGTAGTCTTAAGAAAGCAAGACTCTTTTTTTTCCTGGTTTAACAATAATATCAACCACACTGTAGAGCTAATACTGAGATGAACTAACAAATACTAACAAATCCTTTGTTTTCCTAAATAAATGGGTTGGTCACAATTTTGCTTTAAAAATTAATGTACTATGAATTACATATTGCCTATTGTCTGTCACATCCATCAAATAAACTATGCCTTTTCTTTTTGGCAGTGCAGATAAAAAATAGGGGCCTTAAGCATGCAGGCATCAATGCTACCACTGAGCTACACTTCCAGCCTTATATTCTTTTTTTGTGTGTGTGTGTGTTACTGCGGTTTGAACCTAGGGCCTTGCACTTACTAGGCAGGCTCTATCATTTCAGCCATTTTGCCAGTCTTATTCTTTTTAATATGAACTGTTCTTACTTCATAAAAAGATGTCAAAAATGCAGAAACTTCCAGAAATATGATCAGAGAAGAAAACTTGCTTTTTATCCAAATAAAAAAAGCTATTAGGTAATAAAACAAAAAAAACCCATTATGAACTATTTTTAAGCATTAACAATTTTAAAATGAGGGTGGCTTTGCTGTAACTATAAGTTAAACATAACTGAGTTTATATCTATAAGAATTTATTACTACAAAATATTCTTAAGAGAATTTATTTTTAGATAGATATATGCAGTTCATTTGTAAGGAAATGGAAGCACTATAGCTTTAGATTTGTATATAAAACTTATGTCTTATTCTTAAGACTTAAGAGGTAGGAATTTAGGGGTTTTGGTATATAAGAGTAGCAATTGCCCTGTAAATTTCCATCTTGTCTTGAGCTTCAATTTCTCTTGAAAATCACTTCAACTATTTTTACTCCCTGGTCTTTATGTTAGTATAATTTACTTATTACTGGCAATTAAGGATGATGTTTTAAACTCCAAGACCTTTGAGGATGTTAAAGGTAGTCTTTAAAAGGAAATTTTAATTCTTTTCAAGGTAATTCAAGGTTATAAGGAAGCATTTATTCAGGAAGGTAGCTGAATTAATAGTATTTTAAATAGGGGACTAAAATGTTCTGTTCCCTGGTCCAAATGTCTGTTGTTATAATGCTGCCAATACTTAGGTACACATAATAGACCTTCACATGTAGTTTTTGTTCTGTTTGCATATGCTTTGTTTAGAAAACTTATTTAAAATTTGCTTTTTCCTCAGCGGGTACACTTTTTAAGGAAAGTGTTCTTATGGTTCATGTTAAATGATTTTTCAATGAATGAATTATTTGAAAATTTATTTAAAAACTGCTGATGAAAGGAAGGAAGAAACAGGGAGTGAGGAAGGAAGGAAGGAAGGAAGGAAGGAAGAAAGGCAGGGTCAAGGAATTTTCTTCTGTCCTTTTTTGTAGGAGACATATACTACTATACAACTCTTACTATAAGATTGGCAGTGCTAACAATTCCTTTTTAAATATAACATGCTGTAGATGTATTAGAGCAGGTGTTTCTATATACAGCACAATCACTATGTAAGATTTTTATTTAATTAATATGTAAGTTTTTTTTTTTTAATCATTGCCTGGATGCATACGATGATTGAGCGGCACACATTTTTTTCTCTAGTTATAAAATAAACACTGGGAAAGTATTTAGTTATATGAACAAATACCAGTAGTTATCCTGGAGCAGTCCTTTGAAGTCAATCTCCTTGGGCAGCAGAAAGTTTTCCACAACATAAAAGTCTATTTCTAATATGCAAGCTTATGAACTTTGTAAATTCCTTAAAGCTTAGGATTTCATTTTTCACGGTAGTGCCCTTTCTAATTACTCCACACATTGGGATATCAAACTTATTGTTAAATGAATTATTGAAGTGACATATCAGGTCCTTACACCTTACTTAGTCCTGAGTGTAAATTAGGTACTCTGGGGTATGTATGCTCTCTGTTGGATCTCTAGGGTAATAGTACTAGCTGAAGCACAAGAATAGTTTACTAACTGGCTAAAATCTGAGCTGGAGGTAAAACGCAATGGAGAGTTTGTCAAATTGAGACTGTTCTTAATAGCTGCCTATAGAACACCATTTTCCCAATTTGAGACTAATATAGGCTTAAATAAACCTTTGCATTTATACTTTATTTCTACGTATACTTGGGAGAAAATATTTCACTTAGATTCAAGAAACACAAAGGGTAAGAAAATTCATCTGCAAAACATCCTATTTCCCCATATAAAATATAAGTGACACTGCTTTTTGCTCAATTTTCAAACCCAAAAGATCTTTCTGAAAATTTCTTATGCATTGCTACCTAAGTACATTCACTTTTTAGAACTCAATGAATATTTTGAGTAGCACTGTGTACAAAGCATTGTACTACTAAATTCACATAAAATCTACACTAATATGATTTCTTAGTTCTTGCCTTCATGAATTTTTTTTTATGTAAGTCAAGAGAACATAGCCAAAGAAACACCTGCTTTGGAAATGGAACCTCTGAGTGTCTCAAGGTTATTAAAAATGTTATCTAAAAAATAACTTTGGGTAAATAAAACGTGCTCATAAAATATTACACATCTTGCAGGAACCAAACAGGACATACTCAAACAGGTTAAAGTCTGTTTGAGTATGTCCTGTTTAAAGTTTTACCTCAACACTGATTACTGCTGAAAGTAGCTGTATAGTCTATATTTCAAACAAAGAACCTGGTATCTCTTATCATCAGATTATAAACATAATACCTATATTCATTTTCTCTAAACATCCAATGTTTCTTTTAAAGAAATATTCATGTAATAGAGTTTAGTCTTAGGAAGTTAAAGCTCAAAATATTTCATGGTTAGAAATTTTGAAAGGCAAAGAAGAAACAAAATTGACTAGGGTTAAGAGAGGCGTAAAAAGGCATACTACTATTCTTGTCTTTTATTTCTGTACCACCTTCTTACAACATAAGACATCCTTGGCAGATACAATCAAAAGATTGTAAAATAATTTTTTAAACAATTATTTTGGAAACAGCTCCTTGAATTCTCTAAAAGGATTAGCAGCAATGTTTCATGCTGGGTGAAAGAGAACCCTACTTTCTTTTCTGAAATGATTAATGCAGAGAAGAGGGGAGCATTTAATTCATTTTCATATAAATGTTAAAATTTCTTTTGGAATTGCAGAAACCACAATAGTACTAACTATAAGAAGATTCTTGAATTTTGGGCTATACTGTACCAATTATGTAACATACTACCTTGTCTAGAGGGGTACTTAATTCTTTTAACTTACTGCCTTTAAACTACCCTTTTCTTTTAACTTTAGATAAAAACTATAGCTGGTGGAGTGGTTCAAGTGGTACAGCACCTGCTTAGTAATTGTGAGGCCCTGAGTTCAAGCTCTATACTGCTAAAAAAAAACCCCAAAAGCAAAAAACTAAAGAATTTTGCACCACATGAAATATCCTCCTGAAGATTTTTGTTTATAGAATTAGCTTTTATCTTTGGAGTCTCAATTTCAAGTCCGAATATACCTTGATGAAGTAAATTCCATCTAAACAATGTAAATAGGTATTCAAATAATAGTAAGTTATATTACAGAGAAAATTACTTTAAGACCCTGACAGGCTGACAGGTTCCCCAGTGTGGCCAACATCAAGCATAATTTGTTCCTACATACAGAAATGTTGCCAGGTGTCAAGTCAAACATACTGAGTTATCTAGAATGACATTGGATTTAGACTATCTACTTTACAGTGCTGTGCAGCTGCAGACAATAATACTTTGTTCTTTGACTAGGCAGAAATGTGTGTGTGTGTGTATGTATGTATGTAGAAGAAATAGATACTTTCATGGATATGGAGTCAGGATGTCCCATTCAGATAACCGTGCAATGCACTTTGGAATAAGGCCTCAAATTCTCAGATGATACCCCAGATTACTGCTTACTCTAGGTCTGTCCACCTTTTTCAAGGAGCTTTCTTTTTTATGTAGTAGGTAAGAAATAATAGGGCTTGAGATCAGTGATTTATTTTCTTATAACCAAAACTGTCCCCTTGTGATCACCTCTACAAAAGAAGTAATGTATGATGATGGAAAAATGTGACTCATTTTACAAAAATATGCTTACAAGCAACGTTTTAGGAACATAGCTCTTTTGCTAAGGCAGGAACATTTGTGTTTACAACACAGATCTGAAACACCTACATGTTTTTCTGTATAACAGAACATGTTTCTCTTGGCTGCAACAATGTTTTATCTTCATATTTGAGCAGGAATTTATAAATAGGTCATTCTTAGTATTTTGGCCAAAAGGACATTTAGGCATTAGCTTTGTTTAATGTAAAACAATGAAGTATAACACCATAAAATATCATGCCAGTCTTTTCACTTTTTTACATGTACACAAAAAGTTACCATCTGAAGTCTTCTTTAATTCAGCTTTCAGTTTTTCCTGGTCTTCTACTAGTTTTTTATTTTCAGCTTCCAAAATATGTTTCTCACCCTTTCCATGGCTTTTCAAGATCTATCACAAAAGAGAGTTACAGGAAGAAGTAAGCTTAGATTGCAATAGCTAGGTAATCTTAAGAGGTTTAAAATGGCCTGAGTAAACTATCAAAAATTACTGGTCCTATTATTTTGTCCTTTTCAGTATTTTATAATTTTTTATAAGGCACTTTTACTAACAGAAACTTGATATTTGGCAAACACAAAAATGATTTCTTCTTCTTATGGATAGATCTCTAAATTAATCTTTATTTCAAATTAAGAATTTCTGGTTGGGCTGCAATTCGAATTACGTTTTCAAAATTATTTAGGTGAATAATGTGAATCTCTCTTCCTCAATTAAGTATGTAACTAAATCTAAGGGAAAAAAACCCCAGTTCTGTAGTTGATATTAATTGAAAAATCATTATGCTCTGATTGCAGTGCTATCTACTCAGACTATTTTTATATAAATTCCTAAGAATATGTCAGGGTGGAGATGGGTAAGTGAAAAATGACAGGGCCATCTCTATGTTCGGAAAATTCAATTTTATTTTCATTTTTTAAATTAACAGTCTCTAAATTAACCTCTATACAGTTCATCCTTCACAGTGCACTTTATATTTTAAAATCTATTCTGGCTTTAAAAATGTTTGTAGCTTATCTTTTCTAGGCAAGAACAATTAAAATCTGAATAGCAAAACAAATGATTAAAATAAAAATATGTGCCCACTGGTATGGATCAGTTAACTAGAGATCCATTTTCTTTTTTGGGGGTGGAACTGGGGTTTGAATTTGAAGCTTCACACTTGCTAAGCAAGTGCTTCACCACATGAACTACTCAGTCAACCTTACTGATTCTTTTTCTAATGTAAATGGTTATGTTTAACAGCTAAAACTCACAAAGTTTTAGTGGGTAATGACTAGATGCAAATATTTTACAATGCAAGGTTCTAAAGGGACAAGACAGTTTCTACTCGTAAGTAAGTGCAATCTAGGAGAAAGGACAAGACAAGAGCATAAAAATTGTAGCACAAAACCAAATAGAGTACTGCTGTGCTATAACAGTAATTAAGCAGCTCAGCAGAGGAATTAAAGCTTTAACATACATACGCGTATATATATATGCATATATACGTATATATATATATATATATGTATATAAACGTGTGTGTGTGTTTATATTTTTGGGAAATAGGAAGATTTAAATATATTATGAAAATGAATGAATATATTCTGAACTGGAAAGAGCCTCATACTTTTGAAATTAAAAAAAAATTTTTTTAAAAGAGCATGACAAGAAAAAGTTTCCCTAAACCTCCCTTAATTTGTTTACTTCAAGTTCAAAACAACTCTAGCTGTTACTGCACTAATTCAATTCATACAGTCTCCAGTGATTACCCAAATTGGAAGAGAACTACTGAGTTGCTGGAATGTTTACAGTGACTGCTTGAATGATTATGCCACTGACTTGGAAAAGTTGGATTTGTGTCAGTCTTGTAAATAAGGTTTCATTACTGCACTTGTAAAATTGTCCAAATTTATTATGTGTAATTTCATGCTGGAAAAAGATCAAGAGCTCTGGAATCTGAAACTCAAAAGCTATAAGAACACAAGCATTCACTGCCCCACCCTTCTTATCTCACCTTAGTAGGTGGGAAGGAGGGAAAAAAGTCAATAAAAAGTAAAGCTCCACAGTCATTTTAAAGCAGTTAAAGTTAACTGGAAGTTGGGTGTGGTAGTACACAAATGTAATCCTAGCACAAGGAAGGCTGGGGCAGAAAGATCGTAAGTTCAAAGCTAGCCTGGGCTACATAGTAAGGTCCTGTCTCAAAAAAACAAGAACAAAACCCAAAAGGTTAATTGTTCTTTCATAATTATTTAATTGAATATAAGAACAGAAAGGGGTCTGAGGCACCACAAGTCATTTTATAGGACAGCATGGAAGTTGTGGACACAAAACAATGTGATTATGATTATGGAATCTAGAGTCAGACTGCTTGGGTTCAAATTTTCTGTTACTATATGAGATTTTGTGCAAGTTACTTGACCTGTCTTGTGCCTCCATTTCCTCATGTATAAATTGCAGATAATGAAATACAAAACTCATGGGATTGTTGTGAGAATTAGGAAAGTCAATACCTTACTGTGAAGCATTTGAAGCAATACTTGGCATCATGTTAACTATTGTTTACAGCTAAGGAACCTTGAAGCCCAGAACTTATGAGGTGACTTGCCCTAGGTCACATTGCTAATTACTGGTAGAACTGGAACTAGCACCCAAGTCTCCTGGATCTCAAGACAGTGTTCTTTCTACTAGACAATATGCCTCTGATAGAGAGTGAGGAAGTATTTCAGCAATTTTATTGTTCCTTAGTTAATACTTCAAAATCCACATGAAGGACTGGAGGCATGGCTCAAGGGGTAGAGTCCTTGCGTAGCAGGTTTAGGACTTAAATTCAATCCCCAACGCCACGGGAAAAAAAAATTCATATGAAGTATCTTGAAATTAAATTTTTAAAAAAAATTTTTGAGACACAGTGTTATTACAGCCCAGACTGGCCAAGGACTCATGATCCTCCTGCCTTTACCTCCTGAGTGCTGGGATTATAGAAGAGTATCACCATGCTTGACTCAAAATAATTTCTGACATTCTCACCTAGGATTTTATTGGTTACCTTACTAATCAATTAGTTTTACTCTGAGCACTGACAGTACTTATATCTAATTCACAAACTTTCTTCCCTGTGTGTATTGGCTTTAGCCTAGCACATCTGTGCCTCCTCTCTGATGATGTAGGACCACTGAGTAGGTCACAACTATGCAAGAAATGGGGAACTAGGAGAACAAGGAACCAAAGGAAAGAGAAAAAAAAAAAATTATGGAAGGTCAAGGAATCAGTGAATGTGAAATAAATTTCTTCCAAGGGTAAATGTCTCTGAAAAGTCCCAAAATTTTTTGAGGATGGTGATTTTCTTGATGAACAAGATTATTTAAGTGCATCAATTATAATGTATGTGAGAAAAATACTAGTATCAAGAGCTTTATAAAAATATTTTCTATTTTCATCAAAATTGTCACTATGAATCCCCTCTGTATAATGAATATATCCTAAGAAAAAATTTTATCAAAAACTTTCCATTTTCTTAGAGCTGAAGAATAAGAGAAAAATAACTGAAGAAGAATAAAGCAATGTTCTAATAGTAGCTATAATTCATTATTCTAAGATTATGTGCATAATTTTAAAGCAATCTGGATGCATGATAAATCCTTCCATAGATATGAGGCTATGTGCTTTTGAATTTAGTCATCATATACTAATCAAAGCTTTGAGGACTATAGTTTTGTATTTACTACTGTGAAATGAGATCAAAGGATGGAAAATGAAGCAAATAACATTAAGGTACAAAATGAAGTTGATATACTGTTAAAACATTACCCAAAAAGCAAAACTAACTTATTGTTTGCTTTTGAATACAGAAAATACCAACATCTTGATTTCTAAGAACTATACTTACTTACAATACAAGAGTATTTAGAAGACATCAATGGATCGATGGCTTTGCCAAACAGAACAGAAGAGCAAAATATAAACTGGTTCTTATATTCTAAAAGTTTCCATAAAAGATCCTGTTAACAATCTACTCAAAGAAACACTTTTGAATTTTGTTTCTATGAAAAGAGGTCTTTACTTTCTTATAGTATATGAGTCAAATATCATAAAAAGTAAAGGATAAGCTTTGGACTTGTGACCATGATAGTGCTGCATCACTCACAACTTTTTACAATTATTTTTGCCTCATTTAAAAAGTTTTACAAAGCTTGCACCATATAATAGCTACTCATTTAGAACTGATAAAAGGTGGGTGAGGATATCGCTCAGTGGTAGAGTTCTTTCCTAGCATGTGTGAGGTCTTGGGTTCAATCACCAGCACCATTAAAACAAAACAAAACAAACAGAACAACAAAAAAACAACTGATGAAAGGTGGTGCTTTTAATTCTTTGTCTCAAGAGGCTGGGCTTTAGTACTTAGCTAAGGATTTTAATTCTCTACTGCTGGACTGAAAATACTTTTTACATAACTATGACTTGGTATAGTGTACAATGACTTTGTACTTCTTTTTAACAGAAAAATCTTGTCGCATTATTTGAGGAACATTTTCTTCAGGAAATTTTGCTTTACTTCTGAATAGTTCCACTGATTCTTTTTCTTAGAGCAGAATTAATGATATGAACTAAAAAAAACTCAAGCTATGAGCTCTGAGCCAAAATTTTAAATTTAAAAGAAACTCAAAGTAATTTTGTGTCTTTTATTTTTCCATTTATTGTTCTTTTTAGTCAATAGGGAAAACACTAGTACCTGATCCCCACTCTCCGTGAATGTGAGGGGAAGGCTAGGGTTCTCAAAGGAATATCATGAGCATCACCAAACTAAAGACTCTAAATATGCACAATCGTCAATGTAGCATCAATGCCCTCTGTTTCTTACACAACCAATCATACTCTAACTCAATAGGAAATGCACACAGGAAAAATTACAAAGAGTTACTTTCAGTTACGAAGTAAAATTGATGGTTATAAAAGTACAAATTCATATTTCTAGAAAGTTTTCTCCTTCGGTCATAGTAAATAGGTCTGATGACATTAATTTATTATGGAGGGAAAAGGTGGGAACTAGTAAACCTAAAGAATACTTTTGAAACAATCATTCCATACAACAATATTGTTACTTGTGGCCACTTTCTGCTAATAAATTATGAAAATGCTAGGGTTTTACTGAGACAGAGTCTCACTATGTCATCCAGACTGGCCCTGAACGTGTGATTCTCCTGCCTCAGCTTCCAGAGTACTGGCATGACAGGTGAAAAATGCTTTGTTTTGATGGTGAGAAATACTATACTACTCATTGGGCACACCAACAACATTACACAAACATGCTACAAAGAAAATTCAATACCCATTTTAGTTTTTCATTCTCTTCCATGAATTTTTTGGCAGCCTTATTAGTATTTTCTGCTTGAGATTTAAGCACTCCTTTGTTTGACAGTTCTTTTGCCAACTGAGTAATAAGTGTAACCAGACGTCTCAACACCCTAAGGGAGGATAAAAAACAGAAGTTCAGAATAATGCATAAATAGACTAATCATCAGTAACTGTATCTTTAAAAGTCATTGTCAAATGACTGTTTTAGACAAATGGTGGTGGATAAGGTAATGTTTAATGCTTTTTTATATCCAAGTTTTGCAGTTACAAGCCTGTGTCTCATTCCTTTGGAATCTTTGTTAGAAGACTAGCATTTAGAATAGACAGGTTTAGTGGTACTTTTGTTTCAGGTGATGCTGGGGATGAAACCCAGGGTCTCATGCACACAGTGGTACTTATTCTTCTTACAGAGGCCTTTAGTTTGAAGGAGTACAGACAGGACAATTTTATACTAGAAATCTTTTTTTCTTCTCCTCTTTTTTGGCCCAGTTTAAATTTGCTACTTATAGTATATTGTACAAGGCTAGAAAACTAAAAAATGCTCACTCACATCTCTTTATGGGTAGCTCCTGTTATCAGAAACTGTAATCAATTGCTTCAATCACTCATTCATTAGGTATTTACTAAGGAAGACCTATGTACTGCATGCTATGCTTGGCATGGGGTACATAACAGAGAATGAAATAAGACTGACCTCAAGGAGTTTAGATTCTAGTTGAAGGCACAGGTTAAAACAGTATTTAATTCCAATTGTGAATGGTACTAGAAGTTAAGGTATTTACACATTCTAAGAGATCATATAATAGAAGAGGGAATGATGGTTACAGAATGAGGTCCTCTGAGAGAGATGCTGAAGAATGAGTAAGAGTTAGTTAGGTTATGGAAAGACACAAGAGTTCTGGCAGATGAAATAGCTTATGTGAAGACCCCAAAGTGGGAAGGAGACAGGTAAAACTCAACAAATATTTGTTGTAAGAACGAACAAATGAATGAATAGTGAGTATGAGTGGGGGTGGAATGTATTATACATATTGGAGAACAGTATGAGAGAATGCTTCGGAGTCAGCGCCACAGATCATTCAAGGTCCTATGGAACTAGCACACTTACTATGGAACTAGCACACTTACTATTACTTGTAATTTGGGTATACTGTCTGAGTTCTTTTGAGAAGACATTAGTTAAAAGATCTTAGTACAGGTGGAAAAAATGAGAAAAAGAATCTTAAATAATGTTTTAAAATTGTGCTTCTTTTTTTTTTTTTTTTTTACTTACAGCCAAAAAAATAATGAAAATCCAGAAATGTAAAGATTTCTTTGAGATCTAAAAAGTTTCATTTGTGTATGTTCATAGGCCCCAGGTCTGTTGGTTGTGCTCTTCTCGATGACATGATTTGAAGAATATTTCCTTACTTCTCTCACAGCATCTATTACAAAGAGAAAATATTACCTTGGTATAACTTTGGAATAACTTACCAAACTTTCTGTAAATGGAAAGTAGTGGCAGATTATTACTGTGGCATTCTTTTTTTTTTAATCATTCATCTAGGATTTACCATCACTGTGTTGTCACCTCTTGCTGTACTGTAAAATACTATTATTTCTTACTCTTTCTATCCCTAAGGATGTCTAAAGTTGAACTATGGACAGTAATAAATATATTATCTCATCACAATCAATTCCAAGAGACTATATTTCTCACATTTTATTTCATCCACTATTACTTTAAATAATTGAGATTTTAGAAATATTTCATTACACTGAAATTTCTATCAGCATAGATTTGTTAAAATGGGCTTTGATCTACGGTGGCATACACTTCCCTGACAGGCAAGCAGATGGCACCTGCTACTGGAAATATTCAAATTGCTGCTCCTTTGTTGCTTTCAGCTCTGGTAAGTTTCAGATCCATGGGGACTATTTCCAGTGGAAAACAGATATCTTATTAGCATTTATGTTTACTCATTCTTAATGAATGGATTCTTATATGTCCTAGACAAAGTGTCTGTCTTAGATATTTCAAAAGTCAGTAGAGATACAAGCAGTTAGATTGTTTCTTTCATGTGAACATCAGTATTTCTCAGTTTTTGCCACAAAAGGAGATTCTAGTTAGAATAGCAGCTTTATTGAGATATAGCTTACATTTCATGAAGATATCCTTTTTTAAAGTGTGTAATTCAGTGAATTTTAGTATATCCACAAAGTTCTGCAACCTTCACCACTATCTAATTCCAGGACAATTTCATCACCTCCCCCCCCCCAACCCCCTGCAGCATTGGTGGTTCCTGGCAGCAACCATCAATTTACTTTCTGTTTGGGTTTGCCTATTGTGGACATTTCCTATAAATAGAATGGCATATTATGTGGTCTTTTATGTCTGCTTCCTTCACTTACCACAATGTTAAAAGGTTCATCTGTGTGATAGTATGTACCAGCACTTCATTACTTTTCATAGTTGAATAATATTCCATTGTTCAGAGAAACCACATTTGATTTATCCCTTCATCAGCCGAGGGACATTTACATTGTTTCTACTTTTTGGCTATTATGAATGAAGTTAAACATTCACGTACAAGTTTTTGTGGTGACATGTTTTCATTTCTTTCCTCTTGGTATACACCTACAAGTATATATGGAACTGCTGTTCCATACAGGTACTCTATGCTTAACTTTTTTTGAGGAGCTGTTAAACTGTTTTCCAAAAGAACTGTACCATTTTACATTCCTATAAGATGGTTCCAATTTCTCCACATCCTCAGCAACACTTGTTATAATCTTTTTTTTTTTTTTGTGGATACTGGAGTTTGAATTCAGGGTCTTATGTTTTCTAGGCAGGTACTCTACCACTTCAGCTATGCCACCAGCTATTTTTTGCTTTATTTTTCTGGTAGGCTCTCACGTTTTTTTGCCTGTGACTGGCTTTGGATTGTGATCCTTTTACCTATGGACTCCCATATAGCTGTGGATTGAACCCAGGGCCTTGTGCTTGCTAGACAAGCATTCTACCACTGAGCTCATCCCCAGCCAATTCCTTCTGTTCTTAAAATATGAGTTGTTTGAAATAATTCTTTTGTCTGGGTCATGCTATCAATCTAACACACTATTTGGTTTATTTGTTCTGGTTTATTTTTAATGTTTCAATTCCAGACTCTTTTTTTTTTTCTAAAACTTGTTTGAAGATTCCTTTAAATTTCTGGGACAAGTTAAGCACAATTGGTAATATTTATTTTTGAAGTGGTAGAATTTCTTACAAAGCTATGTGTTTTTCTGAAGTAGAGGTCCCTTCTCATAACTTTGTATGGAAAGTGGCCTGTTTTAATTTTCTGTATCTGTTGGGATTCACTTGGTAAATTATATTTTTTTCTATAAAATTACCTATTTTGCCCAGGTTTTCAAATTTATTTGCATAGAGTTTATAGCCTCTTAGTTTTTAAGACAGGGCTTCACTATGTAGGCCAGGTTGGTCTCAAATGGTTAATCTTCCTGACTTAGCCTCCCATATGCTGGAATTATAGGCATGAGCCACCATGCCCAGTTTCCCTTAGAAGTTTTTCTAAACATGTCTTTTCTTTGGCACCGGGTTTGAACTTAGGGCTATGTAGGCCCTCTACCACTTGACCCATACCTCCAGCACTGTCCTTTATATATATATTTTTGGTGGTACTAGGATTTGAACTCAGGGCCTCACGCTTGCTAGGCAGATGATAGGCAAGCGGTCTACCACTTGAGTCACTCTGCCAGCCCTTTTTTATGTGTAGTATTTTTTGAGGGTCTCACAAACTATCTTTTTGTTGTTGTGTTGTTGATGGTACTGGGATTTGCACTCAGGGCCTCAGGCTTGCTAGACAGGCACTCTACTACTTGAGCCACTCTGCCAGCCCTTGTCCTATCTTAATGGCAGTTTTCTCTTTGTCACTCATCAGATTGCTTCAATAATATAACAGGAGTATGTCAACCACTACAAATAACCATGAAAGAAAAAAAAATTAACCAATAATATTAAAGAGGTTTACAAATATACACGGTCATATAAACCCACATGTAGAATGAATCTCCTTTGTACAATAACAAAGAAACTATGTCTAAAAAGATGGAGTGAGACCAATAATAAGGGAATGAGTGCAACATACAGTCAGTTTTCTACAAATCATATGAAGATAATCTTTTTTTTTGTGGGGGGGAGCACTTATGGAAACTTTCTAATTCTGGAATGTACTTTTGCTGACACTAAACATGTTCACATAAACATATTCTTGATTTCCTATTTCCTGTCTATTATGACCCTAAAACACACACACACACATATACACACACAAATACATTAGTATTGTCTCTAGGAATACCAATCCCCTATGATAGTTACTTTATTAGAGATAATCAATACTAAAAATGAAATAAATTCCAAAGTAAAATATAGAAGCAAGCTTGAGTAATCTACTGGGTTATGTATTATTTATATCATGGTTGCTTTAGTGGACTAGGGCATTGAACTATATTACTATGTATAAAACTTAAAACTCCTTAATGAAGTAAGTTGGTGTTTTAATCCCATTTTGAGATGAAGATACCTTAGCCTTGGGGGATAAATTCTATCTCCCTAGCTTAACTATCCATGATGTTAACAGGGTAGAATTATTCACTCTGCCAATGTAGGCTCCAGCCAGCAGTCATGATTCTGCCTTGTGGCTCCCTGGCCATAGCTAACCTGATAAGGGGTTTGTACTAGCTACTCCAATTATTTCCTTTGAATTGGGATTCAGAGATGGTTAATTAATCTTTGCACATGGTTGCGGCAGTTGTATGATGTTTTCTTCCTCAGGGATAAAACGTAAGACGAAGTAAACAGAGACAGGCAGGGATACAAAAAAGGACGCTTTAGTTCCTAGTACTAGTTCCTCTTTGGAATCTGGTTTCCTTCCTTCCCTGTGCTACACTGAAACAATCTCATATTCCCCTTTCTTACTCAAGCGAGGTTAAGTTGGCTTCTGATAGTAATCAAAAGAACCTGGACGATAGGTCTCCTTTCTTATGGATAAGTGATAGCTTTCAGTAGAAATTTTAGTGATCATTTTAGAGTAAGAAGTTCACAATACTCTTCTAGAGCTAGTTGGAGCTACTGAGATTATTTCCATTTCTTCCTTAATTTCATAGATGAATAAATCAAATTCCGAGACACTATTCCAAAGGTTACTTAGTTTGTGGCCAGGTAGGGATGTGTTTTATTTCCTAACTAGTTTACTGTACTTTATTATGTGTTTAGAGATTCAATGAATAATATTAACAATAATATACCATGAGACATTTTGAAATGAGGCACAAACCCATTCATGACCTGGTATAATTACCTTCCTGTTTTTAACAATACTAGACCCTCTCACAATAGATGTTCTCAATTTCATAAAGATGACTGATTCTACTTCAGAAGCTGGTGATTTGGAACATGAAACATTTTATCACAAAATTATGTACCTACTTAATCTGTAACACAACTGTGAGGGGATTCTGAGGAAAAATGTAGTCTATAATGTGTATCAAAAGTCAAAGTGCCAAGGAGTGACACTTCAAAAAGTAGCTACGTTATCTTAGACAAGTCACTTAATCTCTCTGAGCAGTACTTCTAAAAGAACATGGTGATTATGAAGTCTCTCGGAATTTGTTTTGACAACCTTAAAGCTCTACTTTTAATTTCTAAACTATTGTTACCATGAAAATTCCAAAGATGCTGAAAAACTTGTACAGGTGCAAAAAGCTTGGATCAGAAGTGTTTGGATTTAGTTTTTTTCATTTGTTTTTGTATGGTAGAATATCTGCATATACGTACTGAGATACTGTAAAGATGGAACTCAAATGTAAACCAGAAATTCATTTATATTTCATACATACCATATATATATACATATACATATATATATATGAAGTTAATTTTATACAATGTTCTTAGTGTACTTGTGCTTTAATTGCAATCTGTCACATAAGGTCAGGTGTGGAATTTTCCACTTGTGGGGTCATGGTAATGCTCAAAATGTTTCCAATTTTGGAGTTTCTTTAATTTAGAATTTTCAGTTAGGGATGCTCAGTCTGTCCCAGTAAATATCTATAATACTTACACTTAGATTCAAATTGTTAACAGTTTGCTGTATTTGCTTTGTCTTTTTTAACACCACTTGAAACTCAAGTTGAAAAAATCATGATGTTGGGGACTAGGCATGGTAACCCATGACTGTTCAGGAGGCAGAGATGTGAAGGATCGTGATTTAAGACCAGCCTGGGCAAAATATTAGGAAGACCTCATCTCAATTAATAAGCTGGGAGTGGTGGTACATGTCTGTGCCTCCAGCTACACAGGAGTCTGATATCTGAGGTCAGCCCTGGGCAAAAACCAAGAGATCCTGCCCAAAAACTAAAGCAAAAGTGCTGGGGACATGGTTCAAGTGGTAGAGCATCTGTTCCATGAGGCCCTTAGTTCAAACCCTAGTGTTGTACTCCTCCTCCCTGCAAAAATCCTCATACTCCTAAACATCTCAGCATGCATTTCCTCAGATTAGAGACATATTCCTGTATAAAAGGTATTGGCAAATTTTTTTACACAAGAGAGTAGATGACAGATGTTTTAGGCCGTACAGCTGGAACTACTATTCATCTCTAGAGTTGTCTATGGAAACAGGCATTGACAATGTGTGAATAAGCATGGTGATGCTCCAATAAAACTTTACTTAGAAAAACAGAAATTTGGCCCATAGACTGTAGGTTGTTATACACAGTGCTGTCACAACAAAAGCTAAGAAAAAAATCCCTGACATTACCTAACAATCACTCCATACTCAATTTTTTTGCAGTGGTTCCCAAATCTGTTGTGTAGCTGTTGTTTTTAACCAGGATCTAAACCCTGAATCTAAGATTCTGCTTGAGAGACTAATGATGCTATTCTTTGTTTCTTCATAGCAAAGTCCTTGGGTACCTACAACATTACTGTACAAAGGATTGTACACCTGGTAACCATGGGAAATGAACATGTGGTAATGCAAAGCAGGCTATGCATTAGTGCATTTAAACTTTAATATAGGGCTAAGAGTATGGCTCCAGTGGTGGAGCGCCTGCCTCGCAAGCACAAGAACCTGAGTTCAAACCCCAGTACCACAAAACAAAAACAAAAACAAAAACCCATAAACCTTCAAATAACCTAAGAGGTTAAGAATCACCACACTTCCCTGAAATTTGTGCATATAGAACAGTATCAACTATGTAAAACAGTATCAATATTTACATCGTATAATATTGATAGGTTGCATAAAGTCAACTATATCAATAGCAACATCAGCTTAATTAAAAACCAAGGAATTCATTAAAAAAAGAACTGGAGTTATGCTTATTCAAAGTACGGCTCTACTACTTACCTAGAAACAGAACAATCAATAGGACTATAATGGTAAGGAAAGCTTTGTTCCAAAAAGCTGCAATCTTACCCCAGACATTAAATGAAAAAATCTTCTGCCATCTGTAAAGTGATACAATTATATTAGGTATTAAAAAACCCCAAACAATAACAAAATATAATCAAAAGTAGGCTTTAAAATGCCTTCTAGAACTAAAGTAATACTTTGGTAGTAATGTGGCAACTAAAAAGAATTAGAGAAATTTAAGTTTTAAATTTATTAATTCTGACATGACAAAATATCTCATAAAACAGAGAACAGTTTCATATTTAATAATACTTGACGTTTTATTATCTTTTGTCTGGTGGCTTAAATATTCTAAAGTAAAAATAACTTTAAAAGTTTCATTAGCATAAATTAATTTTACAAAGGTGTTTCATTGTCATTTTATATGTGTCATTTTATGACACATATATAATGTACTTTGATCGAATTCACCCCATCTATAATAGCACTCTTTCTTAAACAATTGAGAAAATTACTTTTAAAGTACATATACATGAACAAAACCTTTGAAAAGAATTCTTATAGTAAAATGTTAATATTGTTAATAAAAGTATTTATATCTGAGTAACAACATGACTAAGTCTTTTGGTCTAACAATCACCAACATTTCAGCAGTAGGAGGTCTAACTCTGCACAATTATCTATTTATTTGAAACAGGGTCTGGCTATGTAGCACAGACTAGCCTTGAATTTGTAATCCTCTGCCTCAACCTCTTGAGTGCTGAGATTGTAGGCATGCACTATTAAGCCTGGCTTTTGCACATTTATTTTTATATAGTACACTTAACATCTACTCCAAGTAAGAGATTTTTCTCTACTTTAACCAAGAGACTGCTTAAAAAATATTAAAGAAATTATATATGTATGTACCTATATATATATATATATATATATATATATATATATATATATATATGAATAGAAAAAAATCTTAAAATATATAGGCTGGTAAATTTTTACATATGTATATACCCATGTAATTTACCCGCTATCCAGAGGTCAACATCTGAACACAGAGGAAATGAGATGGGACAATAGTCTAGACGGATTGAACAATATAAGCAAAGACACAGAGGTCAGAAGGATAAGTTATAAAGGACAAAGTGTGTCCATCTTACAACTGCTAAACTTTGTAAAATATCATTTGAAATGAATAATACATTAACTGCGTCCAAAGGAGACAAATAAAGGTAATAAGCATTTAAATACACTGTAAGCACTTGCAACTATTAAAAAGTTTTAAGATTAGAACAAAAGTTGCTGGGGAGAAGGGGACAGATATAGATGAAGCAGTTCCTTTTGTCTCTATGATTTCAATTCTAAACATTTTTATATAGACACTATTTGAATTCTATATAACAAAAATTTTCTATTTTGAAAAAGAGAACATAAGTGGTAATACCTTGATGTAGGTCCAAATGTAAATTCACTTACTTCCTTAAGGTTCAATAAAAGGAGGAATGCAAGAAACCTCCTATAGGGAAAACTAGCAATTTACAGTAAGACTCAATGCATAAGCAGCTAATAACTGCTAATACATATTGAATCTTTACCAATGTATTGGCCCTAAGCATTCTTACATGCTTTATCTCATTTAGTTACCACAAGAACATATGTGGTAGATACTAGTACTACCTCCATTTTGTAGAAAGGGAAACTGACCAGAGGGAGATAACTTGCCCAAGGCCATACAATAACATGGAGAGAGAGTTGGAATATAAGTCCAGGTAGGGATTTCTGGTAGTATGTTGCTTTTAAGCACTGACTTATGTGGCAAAAGACTAGAGAAACTAAATGAACATATAACCTTTTCTTTGAAGATTATGGTGGCACACATATAAAAGGTAAAAAGAAGCTGGGCGCCAGTGGCTCATGCCTAGCTACTTTGGAGGCTGAGATCCAGCCTGGGGAAATGGTTTGAGGGACCCCCATCTCCAAAATAACCAGATCAAAAAAGACTGGAGGTGTTGCCCAAGCAATAGAGTGACTGTTTTGCAAGCATGAAGTCCTGAGTTCAAATCCCTGTCCCACAAAAAAGTAAAAAGATGTGAATACAGAGAGACATTGTATAGATGATTTCTGTGCATATATATCTTTTCTTACGTACATATGCACATGAGTATTTATATATCATGCACACATTTACACAGACATACATTTATCCAATAGTTACTTGGTCAGGATAGGTTAAAAATAATCAAAAACAAACAAACAAAAAACCCCCAACAAGGTGGGCACCAGTGGCTCACACCTGTAATCCTAGCTACTCAGGAAGATTGCAGTTCCAAAGCCAGCCTGGGCAAATAGTTTGCAAAACCCTATCTCAAAAAATACCCATCACAAAAAGGGGCTGGTGGAGTGGCTTAAGGTGAAGGCCCTGAGTTCAAACCCCAGCACCCCAAACAAACCAACCACCAACAGTATGGCAGGAAGAAAAAGACTGATTCATAAATCACTTGGACCAGCTAGGTGACCTCAGTTAGGGTATGTACCCTTTCTGTGCATCAAGAAGTGATCTGCAGAGAATTAGTGGACTGTATGAAGTAACTGAAGATTGTCCCTCCTGCAGTCAGTTCAATGTGTTCCCTCTTAAGGAAGAAAAGCAAAACAAAACAATAGTACAGTTGGTAGAACAGAAGGTAGGTGAAATCAAGGTAAAGGGCAAGCTAAGAGTTGTGAAAGACTACCTGGACCCTGGGCCAAGGTAAAACTTCCAGTCCTAGGATTTTACTGCACTATGCTTTAGTGGGTTATCTCTAGGATCTCACTTATGAAAGATTTTCTTTAATGCCATGAGTACAAACAAATAACTTGCAACATTTTTTTTTTTTGCTGTTACAAATGTGTTTCACCATTCATGCTATCAATTCCTAGATCTGAAACTAAACTCCTAATGAGTAGATTATTACAAAGGTAAAGTGAGTCAGTGCTTGGACTGGAATACTCACTCCTTCAAGACCTTAAGAAGTACTTTACTAAAGACGTAATGCTAATACATGATTCTGGTACTTTTCGTTTTCAGCCCTTTTAAGACACATTCATTAACCTTGAGAGAAATAAAAAGTAGTAAAATTGTCATTAATGTTTCTTTTGTTACCTACGGTCCCAAACTAAGAGTAGTTTATTAGCTTTGGTTTCTAAATTGCCATAACATGCTCTAATTCACATTTTTGCATCCATGTTGTACTGTAAAATAATTTTATATGTTTACATTTATTTCACTGCTCCAATTCAGAAATAAAACAAGGGTAAAAGGTGACCACAGGACAGGACAGATGTCAAAACCGTAACCACTGTACCTGTAATCAACAGAACTTCTGTTTCCGTTGTGCGCGTCATACAACTTCCTATAAAGCGATATTTTAATATTGTCACTAGATAGTCCTTGGTTAGGCGGGTTTACTATTGGAGAGCTCCTTTATACAAGTGGCTCTCAAAACTCTTTAATCTTAAGCAGACTTTTCCCAGGTCACGCTGGCAGCCTGCAGAAGCCAGTCACATGGTCAGTACTGGTAAGGGTTTGGCGGTTTCCTACCTCTGAGGAGGAATAAAAGGCAGACAGAAGATTAAAATGAGTCCTATTTCAGCATAGAGGAAGCTTGCAACTGCCACCCACTGGATTGTCATTGTTTTCTCTTCGCACCTAAACAGAGAGTTGATTTCGCTTTATTTCAAGAGGAGTGGGCAGGGGCTGCGGGGCGGCCCGGCCTCCCCGCCAAGCGAAGGAAGGGGTGCCGGGCTGAGGGAGACGCGTCCCAACCTCCTCCCCGCCCGCCGGCTCCGCGGCGCCCGCAGTCTAACGCCTCCCGCCCCCCGCCGCCATCTCGCGGCCCGCCGGGGGCTCCAGGGCAGCCCGAGGCGGTCGCAGGCCCCGCCAGCCTTACCCCGCCGCGGCCGCCCGCTCCGCACGCCGCTGCGCGCCGCCGCCACGCGGGACGTCAGACGCCGCGCGGGGGCCTGGCCCCACCCCCGCAGCTCCCGGCCCCCGGGCCGCTGAGGTCACAGGCGCGCGACGGCGCGGGCGGCGGCGGGGCTCCCTCCCGGCGCCGCCCACCTCTCCGTCCGGCGGGTGGCTGGGGTCCGTCCGGCGGGTGGCTGGGGTCCTTCCGCCGTCCGGGGCCTGGGGTCCTTCCGCCGTCCGGGGCCGGTGGGTGAGAGCCCTTGGTTCAGCAGGACGCAGGAATCCACTTGAAGCTGGTGGGTGGCACGGTGTCCCGTTCTTGCCCACGGGCTGGGAAGAGGCGATGAACTCTTCGGGGTAGGAACGGTGGGTATGGTGTGTTCATTCAGTTACCAAAATGTGTGAATTCACGCAAATCATTTAAGATGCTCTTCAATACTGTCGACGCTTCAGGAATGTAGAAAGTTCTGTCTTCCTGGAGTCAAGTATTTTGGGAACATTAAGTGTTGAAAATAATTTAGAGTATAAAAAACTTAAGTTGGCGCTTTTTCTTAATAGCACAAAATATACTTGATTACATGTAACCTTAAGGGAGAAAGACAACATAACTTAACCATACGAAGATACTTGCAATTAAAGGCGTGGTTCTTCTACACGGCTTCCTTTCCGACAGGCGCTCCATACACAGTGAACTCACCTCAGCTAATTTACAGACATCATCATGACGGCGTGATCAGCTTACAGCTTATGCACTATTCCTATCGAAGGAAAATGCCAATATCTTCATATATAAAAGTGAAGGCCCGACGAAAAAGCAGCACAGCACTCGTGCAAAAATTGACTCATTTTGACATTCCCATAGTCTTGAATTAGGCAGTTTAGGTAATTGTCTCCTTAATAGTTTTCATGTTGGTAATACAGAGTAATATATTAGTTGTGAATTGTCTTAACCTGAGATAGTTTATTCTTGCAGCATACATTCACACCAGTAACAAAACCTATTAGTAACACTCCCAAACCACTGCAGTTCAGTTGCCCAGAGGCAGAAAAATAACATCACTAGAAATAGAGAATGAAAATTAGTTTTTAAAATTAAGACCTGATTTCTATTCTCTAGGAAGTATTTGAAATACATAATCTCTACATCGGCTACCGAATTTTTCATAGTTAAGATGTGGGGGTCTGTAACTATTTTTTTAGTCACAGGTTTATTTATCAAAGTCTCCATTTTTTTATTGATCATTGGCCATCATTTAATTTTTTTATTGTTTTATTATTCATATGTGCATACAAGGCTTGGGTCATTTCTCCCCCCTGCCCCCACCACTCCCTCCCTTACTCCCCACCCTACCCCTCCCTCTCCCCCCCACCCCCTCAATACCCGGCAGAAACTATTTTGCCCTTATCTCTAATTTTGTTGAAGAGAGAGTATAAGCAATAATAGGAAGGAACAAGGGTTTTTGCTAGTTAAGGATAGCTATACAGGGAGTTGACTCACATTAATTTCCTGTGCATGTGTGTTACCTTCTAGGTTAATTCTTTTTGATCTAACCTTTTCTCTAGTTCCTGGTCCCCTTCTCCTATTGGCCTCAGTTGCTTTTAAGGTATCTGCTTTAGTTTCTCTGCGTTAAGGGCAACAAATGCTAGCTAATTTTTTAGGTGTCTTACCTATCCTCACCCCTTCCTTGTGTGCTCTCGCTTTTATCATGTGCTCAAAGTCCAATCCCCTTGTTGTGTTTGCCCTTGATCTAATGTCCGCATATAAGGGAGAACATATGATTTTTGGTCTTTTGGGCCAGACTAACCTCACTCAGAATGATGTTCTCCAATTCCATCCATTTACCGGTGGATGATAACATTTTGTTCTTCTTCATGGCTGCATAAAATTCCATTGTGTATAGATACCACATTTTCTTGATCCATTCATCAGTAGTGGGGCATCTTGGCTGTTTCCATAACTTGGCTATTGTGAATAGTGCCGCAATAAACATGGGTGTGCAGGTGCCTCTGGAGTAACCTGTGTCACAGTCTTTTGGGTATATCCCCAAGAGTGGTATTGCTGGATCAAATGGTAGATCAATGTTTAGCTTTTTAAGTAGCCTCCAAATATTTTTCCAGAGTGGTTGTACTAGTTTACATTCCCACCAACAGTGTAAGAGGGTTCCTTTTTCCCCCTGCATCCTCGCCAACACCTGTTGGTGGTGGTGTTGCTAATGATGGCTATTCTAGGGTGGGGATATGGCTCAGTGGTAGAGTACTTGCCTACCATGCTCAAGGCCCTGGGTTCAATTCCCAGCACCACAAAAAAAAAATTAGCAAACAAATGATGGCTACTCTAACAGGGGTGATCAAAGTCTCAATCTTAACAAGGATCTTTCAAGAAAGCTTGAAATGCACCATCTTTAAAGACTTTCATGTAATCTTAATTTTTAATTATAGATAACATCATGTCTAACTAAATTCAGTTACATACAATTTCATAAAATATCTGGAGGTGTATAATTCAATTGGGAAGTGTACCACTTTGATTTCCAATTTGGATTTTTAATGTAAACCTTGAATACAATTCTATCCAGAATTTCTTGTTCTTTTTTGTTTTATTTGGATGTTGGCATTTGTTCTACCACTTTTCTGCACTTATTTTTATTAAAAACATACTTCTTGTTAACTTACAGATACAAGTCACACTTTGATAGTAAAATATAAAGTTTTATTTTAAAATGTTAAAAACATGATTTCTTTGGGGACCCCACCACCACCTCTCTGCCACTCCCAATCCATAAAGATTCAGAGCATAGTTTGTCAATATTTGGACCTAGGATGTCCAGGATGGTTGAACCACCTGGGCTCTTCAAAATAAATTTTCTGGGTCCACCCAAGATCTGAATCTGAATCTCTGAGGATGGGGATGTAGGTCTGAGCTTTAAAAAATGCTCCCAGGGATTTTTTTGTACTAAAGTTTGAAAGCCACTGATTTAAAGTAAAAAGCTGGGTGTCACCTTGTATAGTTTCATTGTAGGTATAAAATGATATTAAAATAATTTAGAAAGTCCAGTCAAATGCCGTAATGGTCTGTGAGGTAATCTAAGACTGCTGATGTGCTTGACAGAGCATTGAATATTCTTTTTTCCTGCCTTGAAGTTATTTTTTCCATCATGTACATTAAATGTTGATGAAAACACATATAAGGAGTTCCAAGTTCAAGAGCGATGTCAACCCAGTCCCAGATGCATTTCAGTGGGGTTTCTTCGTATCCAGCAAACATGGCTGGGTTGGTTAAAAGTCCTCTTGCAACCATCACACCTACAAATGAAAGCATGCCATATTTGTCTGTACATAAGAACGCATGGTTATTTAAACTCAAACGCTATATTAAAAAATTAAGTATTACAAGGTTTCACAATACCCTTATTAAAATTAGTCTGTTTAATTAATGAAACTATTTTTGGTGCCATTTGTAAACCAAGAAAGTTAAATATATTTATAAAATTCTTTATTTTTCAAAGATTTCTATGTTAAGCAATTGGTCTTTATTTTTTTTTCTGGGTGGTACTGAAATTTGAACTCAGGGTTTCACACTTGCTAGGCAGGCACTCTGACACTTGAGCCACTCTGCCAGCCTGGCCTTTCGTTTTTCTTTATGGTAAATTCAGATTGTCATAAATTGGGCTGCTTAAAGTGAAGTATATGTGCATTCTCCCATCTAGCAATAGCTGTCATAGGGCTTGGTATGCCAAATGTAAGGGGATAATGAAACTACATAGCAGTTCTTGGGTTCCTTTGGCTCCTATGATCACTCAAGTTCCTTAACTCATTTCTATTCTAGGTGCTTTATTTTACAAATAGACTATCTGGAAGATTATTAACTAGTCACTAAATATGATGGTAGCATAGAAATAACTGAATTAATTTACCCCAGTTAAAATTATCTATTGTTTGTAGGATGAAGAGCTACCAACATTTTAGTAAACTGTTCAGTTCTTAAATCAGTATGACAGGAAAATATGGCCCAGTGTTAAAGAAAAATAATGAAAATCAAATTAACATTATTCCTTCATTTTCATTTTCTAATTAAAAGATAAAAAATTCAAGTTATTTCTTACCATCTGTCCCAGTAATCTGCCTCACATTTTCTGCTTCTTTTAAGCTTCTGATGTCTCCATTAGCAATTATAGGTATAGACATATTTTCCTTTATTATTTTAATGGCATCATAGTGGACTGGCTGATGTCTTTCTTCAGTAGTTCTCCCATGGACTGTAATCCAGGAAACCCCAGTTGCTTCAGCCTTTCGACAAAGATCTACAGTTTTTGCAAGGTTGTCATGGATCCTATAATTTCAAAATTATATCTATCTGTTCACAGCACATAAATTTTAATACTAAAATTAAATAAAATGGTATTTTACCTACTACATTATTTTAGCTATCTTTGCTCTATCATAGTAGTGCTTCATGCCACTATCAATAACATTTTATGTAGGGATCAGTTTCTACCCAAGACCTCAAATTTAGTCATTTCATTACTGGAAACAATAGGATGACAAATGAGTTTTATCCCACTTACTGCATCTCCCTTTTGGCTTTGAGTTTTCGAAGTATTGGCATAGAAGAATGGAAAGATGTTATTTTAATATTTGATGTGCATGCTTCAGTTCCCAAGAGGAAGAATATAATACTTTATCTGGAAATGTTTTTAAGTTTTCACCAAAAAAATAGTGTTGGCTTATTTTCCTTGTGGAATTTTAGTACAAATATTCCTATTTTCTCCTTAGTACCAGAAATGCTTCTTAACATAAATTAAATAGTACTTAGAAAAAGGTGAGGGTTTGGTAAAATCTTTTCATAAAGGAATGTTTTAATTTTTGTTAAAAAATTAAAAGAGGAAGGATTACAAGTAAAAATAAGGGTATATATTTGTTTACTAAATACCTTGTTTCAACATTTCCATATACCAGCTATCTATTTAGGTTAGACACTCCCACATAACCAGACAAAATGAGTAGATTAAAATATTGTTTTGACCTTATTTTAATGGACACTGAAAATCTGGGGTTTTCCACTTGATTTCTAACTTGTTTCACCATATCTTGAACAAGGTCTGGCTTGTTTATTAAGCAAGCTCCATAGCCTTCTGCCATTGCCCACCTTCAGAAAGCAAACACACAACAAATGGATTGCAAACAGTTGGAAGGGAGGAAAAAATTCTAAAAGCATTGAAACAGTCAGTGCATCTATATTTCTCTAGCTAGTGATCTGGAATGAAGGAGATTTCAAAATTCATAGATTTTCAAACTTCTCATTTCTAAATCGATAATGAGGCTAGGAAAACATGTTCTTAGATCAAAAAGTACTGAGGTAAAATCATTTTCACAGGCGAGAATATTAAATTAGAATTCATTCAACCAAAACAGATTTAATATTTATAATTAAATACAATTACTTCAGATTTACCAAATTCCAAATTTGATGTTTATTGTGTATAACAAGAGGTTTTATTAGTTTTAATACTAGAAAGATATTTTTGGCTTACAACATTCCAACACCACTAAATAGCTTATTTAATGCTCCTAATGAGTATACAAATATGTCTAATCTGATTTGGATTATGTTGCACTTAAAACCTTGATTTTATTCTTTGGACACATTTTGAATTATTGACAGATAGCCTAGTACAGTGCCAGCGCAGTAGGGAGATTATTGTCAAAATAAGTGCATCCTATTAAACTCAGTTACTTAAACCCAATCAAATAACTGTGGTATGAAAAAAAAAAAGTAGTTCCCATAAGGTATTTTTGTAAAGGAATTAGTTACGAGAAAACATGTCATATCTCCCAAATCACAGAATCTGTTGTTAGAGCAAATGTATCAGATATGGCAGTGAAAATACATTTTAGGGACGGCTGTTAACATTAGTCTCACATAACGAAGGCAGATTCACACACACACACAAAAATGATAGTGATGAAGGAGGCAAAATACTTGCTAAAGGTCTCTACATCATTTTAGCCATCAATAAAAACCATTGAAGTTCTTAAATAATCATTCTGTGTTTTCATTCCTTCTTGTTTAGACCCTGGTGCTTTAACTCTATGTCCTTTTTTTAGTTTTTGGAAAACTAGAAAAACATTTTACCATATTCACATATTTTCTAATCTTTTTGAAAACTCTTTGAGCTTTACCTCTGAGGGCAACCACAGTTAATGTCTATTCCATTTGCATAAGGACACACTATGCGAGCGGCATCAGATAAAAGTCTTGCATCATTAGCAGCAAACTGAACAATCAATGGGCAATCACCTGATAAAATGAATAGCTCAACATTAAAATCCACAGGGGAAGAAAGCCACACATACACGCATACACACATGTATACACATGACACTAAACCAAGTGTGAAAAGGATAAAATATTTTTAGCCCAAGTAACATCTGTTCAATAAGATAGTATCAAACAATTTTAAATTAAAAGCAATTTACATTATGTAAAAATTCAAATAGTACAAACCACTCCTGAGGTACAGAATCTCTTCTTAAAAGTAGGAATTGGTATATTACAGAATTATTTTTTGTATACCTGTAAAATGTAAGTGTTAACATTCTATATACACTGCTAAGCCTACTGTTCTTTTCCTGATGTATCTGGGAGATGCGTTCAGATGTATTTTCTTCTTTTTAGTGGCAAGTTCCACCATATGGATAGACCACACACTATTTCTAGACTGTTATTTGTGGCTCTTGCAAGTAATGCTGCAATAAAGATACTCTTGCATACTTGCTTTTGTGAGTATATTCCTACAGTAAAATCATAGAAATATAATTGTTGGACAGGTATTTAATAATGTGACAGATATTACTACCTTATTTTCCTAGAGTTTAGCCATATAAGTACATATCAAAATGGGTAAACATTCTTGTTTTTTAACAACTTATCCTACATTGTATATTCTTTCTTCATATAATACACGATAGACAGCTCTGCTATCTATCGTGTATTATATTTTCTCAGTTCTTAATCTTTGAGTGTATTAGTGCATTTATATATAAAAGTTTAATGTAGTCAAGTGTATCAGTGCTTTCCTAGCTCTTATTTATTTATTTGCAGTGCTAGAGCTTGAACTCCCTTGAGCGCCACTCCACCAACCCTTTTTTTGTGAAGGATTTTTTTCAAGATAGGGTCTCCTGAACTGTTTGCCCAGGCTGGCTTTGAACTGTAATCCTCTTGATCTCTGCTTCCTGAGCTAGGATTACAGGTGTGAACCACAGGTGGCCACTTTTTTGTTGTTGTTATTTTTTGGTGGGGCTAGGTTTTGAACTCAGGGCTTCACACTTGCAAAGCAGGCACTCTACACTTGACCCACACTTCCAGCTCTTTTCTAGCTTTTAAAGAACGTATTTTTCTCATCTTTGGTTAGTGTTACAAACTCTAGAGACATATTTTAGCATTTGTAAGACTTTCTTAAAGACTACTTATATGTGATTCACTGAGCGTCAAAATGCATTTCTGGGCATTATCCCAGTTGTACTGACCCAAGATTTCTATGGCAATCCACCGATTTATAGAATTACTATGGGAAAGCATAATTTGCTTTTTCATGAGCATATAGGGTGCTTTTTCCTTTTGTACCTCAAGTTACAGAATTTCAATTTAACAACAATTTATTGGTCTAATGTATTTTCAACACTGTTAGATGCTAAGGATACAAATCAAGCTATTTCTATAGCTCCAGACCTCAAGGAACCTATAATATACTGGAATGGTATATAAGAAGGGAATTATTATACAGTAGGATTAAGTACAGCAATACAGCCTGTGCTTATGAGGGACAGCATGCGTATAGTGATTGGAAAGGTTTCTTGACTAAAGTTGAATCTAACTTTACAGGTAGATTAACAATCATGAACTTAGTTTGCCAGAGAGAGGATCTGGGGCATAGGCATGATTGGGAAGGATTCTCTAGATAGGGATGTGTGAGAAAATAATGCATGTTGAGAAACTAAAAATAATAATTTAGTATTTTTGGAAGAATAAAGTTAATGGGCTGTAGGAAGAAATTAATAGATGATAAGGCTGCAGAAGACATATTCATAAGCTGAATCACCTATCCATAGGTGCAGGAATTTTAGTCTTCAAGTTAGTGGTTCACAACCTTTAGCAAGCATAGAATTACTTGGATAGCTTTTCAAAATAGATTGCTGGGCTGCACACCCAGAGTTTCTGATTCAGTAGGTTTGGGGGGAGCCTGAAAATGTTCACTTCTGACAAATTTCTAAATAATATGAATACTTCTGGTCTGGGGTTCACATGGAGAACCTTTGGCACTGAGAGTTCCAAAGACTGTAAGCAGGGAAGAGACATGATCAAATCTCTATTTTAGATAGGTCATCTTGGCTCATCTTGGAATGGGACAAGACCACAGGCAATGAGACAAATTTAAAGAAAGGAGGACTTTAAATCTCGATCGACCACTGATGGCTTACAAGGCACTCAGTACTATGATATGTAAAATACTAAAGACATTTAAAAACTAAAGGATCATAATGTAAAATATCTTATTATCTGGTAAGATAAAATGAGTTTGCAATTTTTTTAAAATGTTTTACAAAGTCAGCAAACTATGGGTTTCACGTACCTTGGTTTGTGGTAAATTCACTGTCTCTGGCTTTCATAGATCTGACAAAATCAGCAGCCACTATCATTGGTGTATAACACAGATCACAACAGTATTTTCTTACTAATGTTCTAAAAGCCAACCTGTGAGCACATAAAATTTTAATTATGCATTTAGAATACACCGTAATCATATGTACTTAATCATTAGCTTGGTTAATTCTTAAATGTTAGGGAGAGTTCTGTTTATGTGAAGATGGAGTAAATGTACTTTTTCCTAGTCTTCCTGATAAGTATAACTAAAAACCCTGGATATTACATATAAAAGAATCATAAGCAAATTCTGAAAGGTGAAGATAAGAGGGCAGTCAGGCTAATGACATGGGGTACCAAGAAATGAGAGAGTGGTGAGGTTCTCTGGGTTTTCTTTTTGCCTAAAACATCTCAGACTTGGGGGTTGAAGAGGCTGGCCATATGAAATCACTAGTGGGACAGGTAAAAAGCTGCTCAGATGTCTTTCTAATCAAAGCACAAGGAAAGGACAAACCTAGGAAGACAGAAAACTTTTAAGATAATAATGATTCTACTCCAGCCAAACAGTATAGAGGAAACTTTGGCTTTACCACTCAGACCTCTACCATAATTATGTGCTCCAACATCCCACTGTGGTAGTGTCCAAAAAAGGCCTGATGGGGTCTGAAACTTTTTACCCTGGTGGTATCAGGTCACATGGACAGTGTAGACTTCCATGTCTACTACAGCAGTATTAACACACCCTCTCCCACTACTTGGGCATGCTATGAGAGGAGAATAGTGAAGAGCCAAGGCTTTCAGTATTGACCAGCAATTATGAGGACACCTTAACCTAAATGAACTGCAACTCTCACCCCTGCCAGCAGTAATGAGGAGCCCGTAATGCCTCAGATGTCATAGGAAGCCAAGTAGAGAATCTGGACTTAATGCTGATAGTAATGAGATGGTGCCCCCTCCCCACCTTTCCTTGTTGGAGCAGTATCAAGAAAAGTCCAATTACAATAGAAGGTTCAATATTCAAAATCAGTCAGCGCGATCTGCTATATCAACATGCTAAGGAAGAAAAATCAAATTTTTCTACATCAAATTAATGCAGAAAAAACATCTGAAAAAATATATATATATATTTTTTGGTGGTGTCAGGTTTTGAATTGAGGGCTTTGCATGACAAAATATTCTTATTCCCAGAAAGAAAACAACTCAGTAGAGGAGAACCTCTTCAATTTTATTTGTTTATTTTTGTGAGACTGGGAGTAGCAAGTGTAAAGCCCTGTAAAACATAAAACCTAAAAAACTTTTAGAAAAGTCAGAAAAAAAATCTTCAGGATCTTAAACTCATAAAGATTTACACAAATTCTTTACACAAGGAAAAACTGATAAAATGGACTTCACCAGATGAAAAATATTTGCTCTGTGAAACAGATAAGCTACATACTGGGAGAAAATATTTGCAAACTACATAGCTGACAAAGGAGTAGCATCTAGAATATATAATGAATCCTTAATAGTAAACAACATGAAAAAACTGGATTAAAAATGTGCAAAGTATTTGAATAGACATTTCTACAATGAAGATATCAAATAGCTGACATACACATAAAAAGATTCTCAACATCACTCAGTGTTAGGGGAATGCAAATCAAAACCACAAGGAGGTCCACTTTATACCCATTAGGATGAGTATATTAAAAGAAAAATAAGCTGGTGGAGTGGCTCAAGTGGTAGAGTGCCTGCCTAGCAAGTGCAAGGAGCTTAGTTCAAACCCTAGTACCAGCAAAAAAAAAAAGATGGTAAAAGAAAAATAAGTACTGGCCAAGATGTGAAGAAACTGGGACTTTGTGCACTGCAATGGTGAAGCCTCTAAGGAAAACAGTATGGTTCCTCAAAAAAATTAAAGAATTACCACATGACCCAGTCATTCCACTTCTGAGATTACAATCAAAAAGAAATGAGCTCAGGGTCTCAAAGAGACCCATGCTCATAAGCAGCAATAGCCAAAAGGTGGAAGCAGTGTACATCAACATATAAATGGATAAACAAAATGCAGTGTACATACACAGTGGACTAATGTTCAAACCTTTAAAAGGAAGGACATCCAGGCTAGGTAGCACACACCTGCATTTTTAGCAGGTTAGACCTACGCAAGAGGAATGCAATTTCGAGGCCAGCTTGGTCAATATAGCAAGACTCTGCCTCAAAACAGCAAATGATTTAAAACAAGAAGGAAAGGTGACATGTGCTTCAGAAAAAAAGAAAACCTCAGTAATAAAAAAAAACAATTAAATATGGGCAAAAGACATGAGGAAGCATTTTAAAAATATACAGATGGGCCAGGTGCTGGTGGCTCACACCTGTAATCCTAGCTACTCAGGAAGCAGAGATCTGGAGGATAGCTTGGGCAAATAGTTCGAGAGACCCTATCTTGAAAATAACCAACACAAAAAGGGCTGGCAGAATGGCTCAAATGGTAGAGTACTGTCTAGCAAACGTCAGGTCCTGAGTTCAAACTCCAGTACTGCCAAAAAAGAATACACACACACACAGATGGTAAATAAGAACATGAAAAGATGTTCAACATCATTAGTGACATAGGAAATGCAAATTAAGGTCACAATGAGGTATCAGTATGTACCTATCAAAAAAGGTTAGAATAAAAACATCAAAAGTTGTTGAGAATGAGGAGAAACTGGATTCCTCATATGTTGTTAGGTTGAAGTGTGAAATAGTATGGCCATGCTAGAAAAGCTCAGGAGTTTAACAAAGACTTTTATTCTAGCAATTGTACTATGCATTTGTCCTAAGACACACATTGACCTGTATGTGAATGTTTATGTCTATTTCTTACCCACTATACTATTATAGATGGAAGTACAACCAGCACCATTTTTATAGATAAGAAAGGTGATGCTTGGAGGGATTGTTTACTAAGGGCCACACTCATACCAGTTAAGTGGTAGCGCCAGGACTTAATTCTGGATCATGATTCTGACCAAAGCTAGGAGTTTGAACATCCCATGCAATGAGTGGTCTTACAGTTACTTAAAAAAGCCAGAACATGTAAGGGAAATTACATCTTTGTTCATTAACCATGTAACCACACTTACTTTGAATAGCGAACCATTGGGGCACAGACTTTTATCAGCTGCCCAGAATGAAGCATTTCTATTGGATCTTTTTTTCTTTCTTGACATATTGTGGCTTGTATGGAATCACTCTTCATGAGTACAGATTTGTTTCAAATCTGAAAGAGATAATTAGTTTGCATAGAGAAAATGTACTTTCACTACATGAATCCTCATCATTCTAACAATTTCAACAATATTTTTTATCAGGCATATGCACCGAGAAATTGTTTTAGCTTCTTTTCATGTTATCAAATAGGATACCATTGAATTCTGCCTCTACTTATAAATGTGGAAAACTACACAAGACAATTGTGGGAAACCTAGATGTGGAAAACTACAAGATTTTTTCTAGTGTACCATGTTACGACTTTTCAAATTACCTTTTTTCTGTTGTTTTGTTTTTGAGACAAGGGTCTCAACAGGTAGTCCAGGTTGGCTTTGATCTGGCAATACTCCTGCCTCCACCTTCCACATGCTGGGATTACTGGCATGAACCACCATGCTTGGCCTCATGTTACTTTAAATTTTTTCCATTTTACTTTGGCAATGGTAAACCAAGAAATTTGAATCAAATTACTTTCCATATAATACTGTGTATAACTAATTTGAAATTCACTGAAAACTGTTGATGGGAAGGGGTAAGGCAGAGTAACAGAGTGGGGTTGAATTGACCAAAGTAAAGGATATTCACAGATAGGATACATCAAGAAACCCCTTTGAACATTGACTTTAGAATTAAAAATGAAAGACAGTACTGCAAAATAGGTACAGTATGGGGAGGTGAATGGAGATGAATGTGAGGGAATATGGTTTGTGGGCTTCATACACATACATGAAATAGAATAAAACCTTGCAATTGCTTTAAGTGGAGTATGGAACGGATTGGGGGAGAAATGGGGAGGGCAATCTAACCAGTGTACAATGTAGGGCTATTCAGAATCTGCACAATGAATCCCCCCGTATAATATATGCTAATAAAAATGAAACATTAAAAAAAAAAAAAAAAGAACCCAAAGTAACTACCATATGATCCAGCAATCCCACTTTTGGGTGTTTATCCAAAAAAATTTCCATCCAGATCTCTAGCAAATACTAGCATTCCTGTCTTTATTGAAGCAGTATTCACAATAGATAAGACTCAGAAACAACAGCCTAAATGCACATTGATGCATGAATGGATAAAGAAAATGTGGCATATGCAAGTAATGGAATATTATTCACTCTTAAAAAAGGAAATTCTGAAATATGCAGTATCATGGATGAACCTCATGGACACCTGGCTGAGTGAAATTAGTTGGTCATAGAAGGACTAATGTTTCATTTATATGAGGCATCTAGAATAGTTAAACTTACAGCAGAAAGAATGGTGGTCTGAAAGAAGGAGAAATGGGGAATTGCTAATCACCAGGCATAAAGTGTCAGTTATGCAAGATGAATTACTTGTGAAGATCTGCTGTAAAATGTGCCTATAATTAACAATACTGTATTGTGTATTTTTTGATGTTACAATTTATATTGAGTTCTTATCACAATAAAAATTTAAATGTTGAATTCTAAAAAACATTTCATTTTATTCAAGTGTCAAAGGTTATCAGTAGAACAAACTTTAGTGTTTCAAAACATGTCCTAGTATTCTAATTCTTTGTGCCTCAGACGGTAAATCTTTATTATTTAAAAAAAATTAAACCTGTTACCACCAGTGAAAATTTGGATTATAACCATATGATTAAATTGTAAACCACTTTTATACTCCAAGAAACATGAATAACAAAATTAAGTGCTTTATGTACAGTGTATGCTGCTTTTCATATTCCGATTTTGGCAGTGTAACTTAGAAACAGATTAAAAACTAATTCCAAAAATTAGCTTTACTGAAAAATTGAGTCTTTAAGTTTTGGTAAAAGTTAAAACAACTTAAACATGGTCAAGGTACTTAAGGATGCCATATCTTGAAAGAAATCCTTGAAGTACCAACATTTAAGTACAGGAAAAGGGGAGTGTAAAGGAGAAGCACAGATGCACTGTGGAGCTGGGAAGAACAAACCTAGAGTGATATTCAAAAATAAAGAGGGAAGACAGAAGTAAACACTACAAAGTGTCCAGTGGCAATAAAATTACTAGTGACTTTAGCAAGAATTTCATTCTATGTTTGTAGTTACAGTGGTCTCCCTCAATATATATTTGGATATGTATTACAATTTGGGAGCTTTTAAAAAATCAAAGATCAGCAAGGCACTGGTAGTACACACCTATAATCCTAGCTATTCAGGAAGCAGAAATCAGGAGGATTGAAGTTCAAAGTCAGCCCAGAGCAAATAGTTTGAAAATACCCAGTACAAAAGGGGCTGGTGGACTGGCTCACGCCATAGTGTGCCTAACAAGCATGAGGTCCTGAATTCAAACATCAGTCCCGCCAAAAAAACCCATATATATATATATATATATATATATACTCGAAGATCAATTAAATCAGAATCTCTGCGTTTATGGAATGCATAGTTTTTTTTTTTTTTAAAGTTCTCCAGGTGATTTCAATGTGTAGCCTATCTCGAAACTATTGGAATACGGAAATCCACACACTGGACAGTATCTCTGGTCTTTTATTTAAATGGGCTATCTTACCTATTATTTCCTTTCGGATTCAGATTGAATCCGAAAGGATTCTTTATTTATTTGTACATTCGTGCTAGTATATATAGTAAGGGTTCAAAACTTCATTTTATGAACATTAACCAATGTAAAAAAGCTAAGGAAGAAAAATTCTGTAATTCACAGATAGTACTATAATCTGTGTAGTTAGTAGAGAATTACTAACGACAACCTAGTTTTGTTCGTTATGGATCATGAAACCTAATGCGAGTCTAAGCACACTACCCTTGGTAATTCATGTGTCCTTCACTCTGAATAATCGATCCAAATAGCATCATGACTGAAACAGACAATTAGTGTATTACATCAGGGAAAACCCTGAGGCCAAGACAAGAAAGCATAATGCTGGTGTGTAGCGGAGACTTGCTCACCTGAGTAGCTACGAGTACTAAATGCTTTTGGATCTATGAAGTACTAACAACACGCTTCCCGCCTGCGTTTACCCCTGGATCGCCACTCAAGGCGCGGGACAGACAGAGCTGGTGGCAATTTCGCGCCCGTGCGGGTGTGGAGTGCGGCCACGCTCCCGAACCTCGAGGCCCGGGCTGTACGACTAATACTTGCTTTAGAGAAAAGCGCCACGGCCACGTGCCGGCGCCCACCTTGTCCTCGGCGGGGGAAACGACGTCAGCCCGGGGGGCGCGCGCGGCTCGGAGCTGCGGCCGGCGGCAGCGGACAACGCGAGTTTGGCGATACTGAGCACCCGGGTCCCCAGCTCCCGCCAGCTCGGGTCTCCACGCCACTCCCAGCCAAGCTCGCTCCTACCGCGGCTGCTGTGTCTGGCCTGGCGAGGACCAAGCAGCCGCGAGCTGACGAGGCGGGAGGCGCCTGGATTCTGCGTCACCATCTGGGCGGGGCGGAGGCGGGACCGCCACTGACGTCATCAACCCGGCACCTGCCAACATGGAAGGTGGCGACGGTGGCATCGCTGTGGCTGGCCGTGGTGCGCTGGGTTCCGCAACAGCTGCAGCGACAGTGCGGGAGCTTCTGCAGGACGGTAAGGAGTCGGCGCCTGACCAGTTGGTAGGGCTGGGGTTGCTCTGCTCCGTGCTTGGGCCGAGCTGGTGGACTCAACCCGTCGCTCGGCAGAAACTTTTCCCGTCTCGACTTGACCACTCCCCTCCGCCCAGCCCCCTGGCGTTCCGGTACTGCCTTGGCCCACGAGTTCGCGCAAGGACGCCTTCTCCCTTCCCTTCCGGTGTCTTGGGGACGCTTGGCCTTGCTCCGGTTTTGACTCTGTCCTCACGCGTCCGGGGCTTGCTGAAGTTGCAGGACCCCGCACCCATTGGTCTGCGTCGGCAGTCACCGCCTGCAGCCACAGCTGTTGACGAAAGGGCGAAGAGTTAAGAGTTGGAGCCCAGAAGTGTGCTCCCACCCAGGACAGATGGCACACGCTTAATGAAAGAGGGAGGGGCTCATTAAAGTGGAGTTGAAAACACCGTTCGTTTCTTGGGTTATACAGGTGTCCCTTTTTGCAGGCTTTTAAGCAGTTATCCGCAGTTACACCTGTGTTTTGTCCAGGCCGGGAATATGCACTTGTGTGGAACACAAAAATGAAATTTATGGTAGTCGATTTTGGAGAGAACTTGACCCACATAAGTTATAGTACAGTTACAAAGCACATTCAGTTGTGTCAATGTAGTTAACATGCCATGAGTCTCTTATCCTTCAGGATGAAGTTCATATTTCACAGGGTAAACATAGGGCCCTTCTCACCTGTTCTTAATATTTTCCCTTATGGACATAACATTCTACCTTGTATTAAAATCAGTTGTACACCTGCCATAATCGCACCCGCTGTATTGTAGAACTCCGTTTTATATTCCATAGTATTAATAGTATCTTGCATACAGTAGGTGTAGAATATTTCTAACATTGAGTATTGACGCAAAAAAAATATGTTCCCATTTGTAGCCCGAAGTGGGTTATAAATGATTGAAATTAAGTTCTGAATTATTGTATGTTCTTTGACTGTTGAATATTTTGTTATTGCCTTAATTATCTGCCTTTTCATTATAACTTGGGTACTTTTGTCAAAGCTACTGATGTTTTCTGAACTAGATTATGTTGGATCCTTTAGTTTAAGGTCTCTGTCTCATGCATCTTTGCATCTTAGTTGAAATGCAATTTAGTCAAGTTTTGAACTTTTTATGAAGTTCCCACTCAAGTAGCTCACCATCTAGTAGGGGAAATTATCCTATGTAGTAGCAGTAGGATTGTGTACAAAGTAGAGCATTAATGCAGAGGATGGTAACTAGAGGTTAGGGATTGGTGAGGTAGTGTCATGAAAGCCTTTCTGGGTAGAGTCGTTTCAAAGTGTAACTAGGATTTCTCCTGGTGAACAAGTAGAAGTAACAATGGATTTTAAACAATGAGAATGTGTTTCAGTGGAATGTATTCCAGGAATTGTAATCAGTTTTTGGAGAGTGAATAGTCTTCTATTGTGCCTTCTAGATTTTCCTATTTAATTCTCTTTGCTATCCTCTACAGTGATTATTTAGATAATCTTCCTTTTCTTTGTGGTACTGGGGTTTGAACTCATGGCCTCGTGCCTGATTCCACCACTTGAGTCATGCCTCCAGTCCTTTTGGCTAAAATTTTTCAGATAGGGTCTCACATTTTTGTGCAGAGGGACCCTGAAACTCAGTCCTCTCTGCAGCCTTCCACATAGTTGAGATGACAGGTGCGTGCCACCATGTCTGACTTGTGATAGGGTTCTTGCTAACTTTTTTCTTTTCCTTTTTTTTTCTTTTGTTGTACTTGGGGTTACATTTGGAAAAGTTCTTATATCATAGCTTCTTGCTAACTTTTTGCCTGATCTCTGCCTTCTGAGTAGCTGGGATTACAGGTGTGAGCCACTGTGCCTAGTCTCAATATATTCCTTTAAACTCAGCAAATGACTTTCAACTCCTCCCCTCCACTTCCTGCCCCCCTCCCCCCAAAAAAGAACCCATCAGATGTGAGATTCCTTCATCAAACCTTTGAATTTGATCTGAACCTAAATAACCATCCTTTGTTCTGTGTTTCCCTCTGCATTTTCAAATACGACAGAAGTGGTCTCTACTTTTTCTTAAAGACAGTCCCTCCAGTTGTGCTCTGGATTTTCTTCCTGTCTCCTCAGGAACCCCATCACTCCCATTCTGTACCATTGAAGTCACTTTGCAAAGGTTGCCAGTGATTTCCTGGGGGATAAGTCAAATGGACATTTTTGATCCTTACTTGAACTTGTGAAGAGCTTGACTCCTTTCTTGAAATACTTCCCTGCTGTGCTATATGGATTCAATGCATTTTTTTTTCATTTTTCTTTTATTATTCATATGTGCATACAAGTTTTCCTTGTAGAAATTCTGAACTGTCAATGTATTTCGTGTTCGAGAGGCCTTTGACACTACTGATGACTTAACTTTCTTTAAACTGTTCTTTGGTTTTAGCCATTATGTCTAGTTTCTTTTTCTTTTTCTCTGAACAATCTTTAGTCTCTGGTTGCTTCTATTTTGCTGGTTTCTGAACCTATTTTCTCTACTTTGCTGTTTTTGTGCATTCTAAAATTTCTTCCCAAATCATCTAGATTTTTTTGTTTGTTTTTGTAATTTGTGTTGTCCTTACCTCTCCTGAACTGTAGAACTATTATTTTTAACTGTCTACTGAAATTTCAACTTGATTGTGAACAAGCAGTACTGTTTCTCTATATAACACTCTACTTCTGAACAAATACTGCAACTTCTACATATGAAAACATAAAATGAAGTAATTTTTTTTTCACTTGTTTCCTCTGATCTTTTCCTCCAATAGTCTCTGTTACCTGTTATTACAGCTAATTTGTTGAATGCATGGTTGTTCCTCATGTAGATTTATGAGTTTCTTGGAGTGTTTACTCAAGTTCATCTTTTTATATTTAATGCCTTGTGATCTGGTTTAGTGCAAAACTGGTATTCCCATATCAGTTACTTAAGAAATTTGGGAATCATCCTTGATTTGGTCTACTTAATCACCCATTTTCAGCTTGTCACTAAGACATTCACATTATCCTTTCTGAATATTTGCCAGATTTGTTATTTCCTTGACATTTTTAGTGATACTGTCTTGTTCAAGTCTTCCTTATGTCACTATTGCAAAAAACAAGCCAGGTGTGGTAGTACATGCCTGTAATCCCATCTATTTGGGAGGTGAAGGTAGGAGGATTATGAACCAAGGGCAAAAGTACAAGACTTTGTGAAAAACAAGCTAATGTAAAAAAGGGATGGGGGCATAGCTCAATCGAGGCACTGAGTTCAAACCTCAGTACCAACAAAACCAAAACAAATAAAAATAACTTAAGTGGGATATGAGTTGAATATTTTGGATGTCTTACAGACTTCTTTTCAAATAACCCTCCAAACCTTCGTTTGGAACATCATGATTTCTTACTCTTTTTGCCTAACATATACATTCTATGATCTAGAGATACTGAGATTAATATTCTGGTTGTTAAAATAGACCTTTTTCTTTAAATGAGACTGGGGCTTGAACTCAGGGCTTTGCGCTTGCAAAGCGGGTACTCTGCCATTTGAGCCACATCTCCAGTTCGTTTTTGCTCTGGTTATTTTTGGAGATAGGGCCTTATGAACTGTTTCCCTGGGCCAACCTTTAACCTCTATCTTCCCTATCTCAGCCTCCCAAGTAACTAGGATTACAAGCATGAGCCACTGACCCCTGGCAAAATAGGCCACTTTCATATTTGCTGCTGCTAAATCTTTCTTCTGCTTGGAATGGCCTTCTTGAGACATTTTTCTGTCTGGTTGGATTTTTAATCCTGAGAACTACTTGGCAATTTGAAAGGAGATGTGGTTCTCAGAATTAGGGCTTCAGCAGCAAGATCCTTTTACTTCACTGTAGTTTAGAGTAGTCAAGAATATGAGTCTTTGCTTTTAGCAGAATGATAACTTTCAGCTGATATATAGATTATTTAATTCATTCAGTCAATATTGAGCACCTGCCATGTGTCCAATATTGATCAGGCCCTGGGATGTGGAAGTAAACAAACACTTTACCCTCAGGGAGCATGTTTTATAGAGGATATAGGCAACTGAAGTGTTCTTCTAAATACTCTGTTTTGCTGTCTCTTGTCAGGTCAGTCTTACCAAAATCTAACACATAATTAGGAGGCTGTGGTATATATCATATTTAACCACTTCTATGTATCTGTTTTTATCTTTTGATAGCCTCCATCTTTTTTCTATCTACAGACTTGTGGCTTCCTTATAAAAGATTTTTTTTCCTAGCATTACTGTTTTGAATCTACTTATTTTACCTATAAATCCTAAATTTCAGTAACACCTGGATAAGTTTATATTTGGCTATTTCTAGTAAAATTCTAGATTCACTTTATTATAATGGTATGCGTGCTGGAGATAGCTGAAGCAATAAATATTACAAATAGCCAGTTCTCTTGGGTTCTTCCTGGTAGTGACTTCATTTTCTTAGAATAAAGGGTATGGGTAGTAGTTGTGTATTCATCACAACTTTTATTCAGTGTTTATTCAGTGTTTTCCTTTTTTTTCATTGACTATAAAAGTATTTAGAAATATAGCAAAGTGGCTAGAGCCTGGGCTCTGCAGCTAGACTTCCTGCATTGAAATCTGAGCAGTGTTGGATAAGTTGCATGCCCTATGTATGCCTGTTCCCCATCTATGTAATGGGGGAAATGATAGTTCCAACAGGGTAGTGTGGGGATTGAGTCACTATGTATAAAATACTTAAGATCAGCTCCTGGGGCGTATTAGCTCTTGTGAGTACTACTATTGCTGTTGTCTTCTTTACTTCTTCATTATTTTAGGAAGCATTTATAACAGTTCCTAGTATATAAAAAGATGTTAGATATATTAATTATGATTATAATAGTTCTTTTATTTAATAACTGTGGCTTATTATAAGGTAGATAAAGAGTGTTCCTTATTTTTTTCCCTAGAGTGTTACAGCGACTTTTTAAGTGAAGACTTCGATGTAAAAACTTATACTTCCCAATCTATTCATCAAGCTGTAATTGCTGAACAACTAGCAAAACTTGCCCAAGGAATCAGTCAGTTGGATAAAGAGCTACACCTACAGGTAATTTCAATCTTCTGGATCCTATTGTATTCAAACTAAAGTGATAATTTAGCCTTTTTGTAATCTCATTATTATTAAATCTAAATGCATATTTACATGAACAAATGTATAACTTGCCAGTGAGACTTATATTTCAAATTATATTTTTGCAACACACACACACACACACACACACTTTTTTTTTTGGCAATATTGGGGTTTGAACTCAGGACCTCGGTGCTTGCGAGGCAGACACTCTACCACTTGAGCCACTCTGCCAGCCTTTCTTTTTGTGTGAGGTATATTTGAGACAGGGTCTGGAGAACTATTTGCCTGGACTGGCTTCAAACTGTGATCTTCCTGATCTCTGCCTCTGAGTAGCTAGGATAATAGGTGTGAGCCACTAGTGGCTGGCCTTTTGTGTACTTTTACTATACCTGACTCTGTAGAACCTTTTGTTTATCCTGTTTACCACCTAAATTGATGTGCAGTGACTACAGTGGGCAACAAACAAGATGTCTTTGATAAATGTAATAGAAAATGGAATTTTAGAAGTAAAACAATGTGAATAAGAAAAGTTGAAATGTTACAAAGTGTAATGTACCATTTGCTGAAATCATAGAAAGTAATGAATGTTGTGGTAGAGCACAATATGGGCAGTTTGGAGATTGGTCTCAATGGTCTCAGTTTCAACTATGTTGTTAACTTTTGTGCTACTTAATGTCTTAATGGTTTGGAATTATGAAGAAAAGGAGATTGCGGTAGATAGTCTTGAAGATTTCTTCCTTTCTTACACTTCTATAATTTTTATGGGATGGTTTAATAATACACTTCCTAGTTATATCATGCCTTTTGTCTAAGCAGTTACTTTAGAAATGTGTAGAGGAGTAAACAAATGTGTGACTCAATGGACCATTTACCAGAAACCTGGATCTAGTATATCATGAGATATCACCACTTAGACTTTCTGTGTACTAATTTCTTTTATGAATTAAAAGAGAAACTTAGAAGGATTGGATGACTTAAAAGGTCACTTTAATTTTAAAATTCTGATGATTATATTTAGAGTTTATTTATTGACAAATATTAGAAGACTTTTAATTGTCAGGTTTGGGTTAGGCTGTGAGGGTAGAGAAATGAATAGAACACATTTCCTGGCTCTCCAAGAACTCACAGATCAGTTGCAGACACAGAAAGAAATAAAGGCTTGCAAATGAAGCTTGTTTTAAATCAAATGATAAAAGGTGTTTGTGAGAGCAGGGGAGAATGCACTTACTTTGCCTAGAGTTCTTAGGGGGTAGGACTTTGCACGAGCCTCCTAATTCTTTCTGCCCTTTATGCTTGCTATTTTCCTTATATTCAGTACCTTCGCTGCAGGAATCAATAAGCATTTAAAATTTATTTAACAAGTCATGCTTTGCTACTGTAAGTATTTATAGTAACTTAGGATGTGAAGTAGATGAAATCTCTGAATTCTAGTATGAGATCTGAACCTGCTATTGTTGGTGTTCTGCAGAAGAATTCAAATAATGCTAACCAAATAAAATACTGTAAAAGTGATTTAAAGTATCAGTGAGATGACTAAAATTGTGAAAGATTTACTGTTAGTCAGCGCTTAGTATGGGAAGTTAAAACCATGCTAGTATTTAAAGCAGAAAGATATTTAACACTGTATTGGAAGCTTGTTAAATTGTTAGGTGAACAGATGGTAGACTTAGGTGAGGGAAGTTCCATAGATGCAATACAAAGTCCTGGAAGCTGTATGCCACTGCTAAAATTCTGCCTCTTAGTACCTCTTGACTAAACACCAATCAAGATGGCTCTCAACTTTCTGTAAATCTTCAGGTTCAGGACCTTGCTTACTAGCTGAAACTGAAACAGGAAGATAGATTTCATCTTTCTTCTGTGTTCTGCATCTCTTGGAAATTCATCTTATTTGCTGTAAGGAAGTCTATGAAAGTGTGATTTCAGGCTTTTCAAAGTGTCACAGAGATGAAGGAGAATAGAGAATTAAAAGAAAATTAGTTTTGTTAAGGTGAATACATTGATAACCACATCAATAGATGAGAAAATTCAGTCTTCTGACAACCTTTGGGGTAGAAGACTGAAGAATAAAGCTAACATTTATGTTATATGGGTATGAGAGGAAGACACTTGATAGAATAGCAGTGATATTCAGAACAGGACAAAATGAAGGATGTAAGAGGGTGTAGAATGGCAGCAATACCAAAACAGGACAAAGTAAGTGTACCAGTGAATGAATCTTTGCTGTTTAGAAACTTCAGTTTACAGACTAGAGATGAATCTTTTTATTCACTGGAATAAAGGGTGCAAAATAATAAGGATTTCTACAGTATTGTGAATTTGTATGATATTTTAATGTTATTAGGAAACTTGCACGTAGCCTTTTACTTAACCTTGGTTTTAATTTTATTTATTTTTTAATTTAACATTTTTATTAGTGTAAGTTGTACAGGGAGTTTTCATTGTGACATTTCCATATATGCTTACAATGTACCTTGGTTAGGTTCACCCTACCATTATTTTCCCTCCACCTTTTTTGTTTTTGATAGGGCCATCTACACTGCATGAACTCCCCCTGTACCCTCTTTTTTTGGTGATCTGGGGTTTGAACTTAGGGCCTTGTGCTTGCTAGACAGACATTCTACTCCTTGAGCAGCCCTTATACTGCCCTAATTTCTGAAACAATTAGTGTTTCGTAGGGAAGAGGCTTTACTGTGGCACTGGGGAACTGGAAACAGGGTGATATTCAGGGATAGACAAGCACTGAGCACTTTATCTCTCCAAATTACGATGTGGCCTTGATGGTGCTAGATTAAATCCAAGAAACAAGAGAACTTGATGTTTGAAGACGTTTTTTTAAAAGGGAAAGCATATTAACTTGCATATCAAAAATAAGCCGATTTTTCCATTTTTGGCTTAACTCCACTTTGATATTGAGTAAAGCAAGGGACTTGCTAGGATCTGAATGTTTTCTTCCCCCAAACTTCAGATGTTGAAACTTAATCCCCAATGTGATAGTATTAAGAAGTTGGGGCTTCGGGGAAGGTGATTAATACCCTTCTAAGAGAGATTGTTTGCCTTTCCTACCATGGGAAGACACATAGAAGGTTCCATTTACCTTATTTTATTTTATTTGTGGTACTGGAGTTTGAATTCAAGGTCTACACCTTGAGCCACTCCACCAGCCCTTTTTTGTATTGGGTTTTTTTGAGATAGGGTCTTGCAAACTATTTGCCTGGGCTGGCTTTGAACCATGATCCTCCTGATCTCTGCCTCCTGAGTAGCTAGGATTACAGGCATGAGCCACTGGTACTTGGCTAGAAGGCTCCATTTATGAGGAGCCATTGCTCACCAGACACCAAATTTGCTGGCATCTTGGTCTTGGACTTCTCAACCTCCAGAACTCTGACAATAAATCTCCATTCTTTATAAACTATCTAGTCTACAATATATGATGATACTTTGTATTTGCAGCCCAAGCAGACTAATACAGGGCTAGTGAAAAGGCAGCATCTCCTCCTATTCTTTGTTGAACTATAAATGTGTGTGTTCCTGCTAATAACTCATCTCAAGCATGCCTTCATAACCAGTATTTTTTGTATTTGTCCCTTTTATACACTAACAGAAACCTTTCTTTGTACATTGTAGTTACAAAGAAAAATGCCAAATAGAGCAAATGCTGATTATTCATTCTTGAGTTTTCAGGTTGTTGCAAGACATGAAGATTTACTGGCACAAGCAACTGGGATTGAATCTTTGGAAGGTATATTTCTATCAACTATTACAGATTAAATGGAGCTAGACAGGGATCAACAACCTTTTTCTGTTTAGGGTTGTATAGTAAATAGTTTAAGACTTTGTGGACCATACAATCTGTGTTGCAGCTACTGAACTCTGACAGCAGTCAGCCAGATGATATGTAAATGAATAGAATGGCTATGTTCCAGTAAAACTAAATAAAACTTTGCTGACTAACCTCTTAGCTCAATTATCTGGGTTCTGATCCTTGCTTTACTACTTATTATCAGATATATGACTCTGGGCAAGTTACTTAACCTTTCTGTGTCTTAGTTTTCCCATCTCTAAAACAGATATTAATATGTACCAAAATGACATTGTTCTAAGGAGTAAATTAGTTAGCAAAATGCTTACAACAATGCCTGCACATTGCTCCTTTTGTTAGTTAAAACAAAATATCAATACCACCAAAGTGGGTAATAGAAGTAGGTTTAAATTCTTAGTTCTTTCCTTTCTTGGAGTCTTTCTTTGAAACTCATTAATAAAAATATAGTTGAATCATAACACATCGGATTTTTATTTGAATGTATCCTTTTATTTTTGTTTAACCAAATCTTATATGAGTTTTTCATTCTCTCAATTAAATGAAACTGAATGAAATGTTACTATTGTGTTTTATATCATTACTTGTACTGTGATTAGTATTATTAATCATTACTCATCAAGAAAAGTTAAGTGGTTTTTCCCTTTGTTGATCAAATTCTTGAGGAAGGATATTGGTTTTTGTGATACAGTATTTTTTAATGCTTCTGATATTTCTTATGTACTCAAAGATTTAACTTAGTTTCAGATTGTACATGTTTCTGTGATATTCTTGTGAAGAACTTATTTTGGGAAATGATAGTTTTACTGTTACTCGAAAATTTGGGATAGGTATTTGACTGTGTCCTTGGGGAAATTAAATAGCCCTAAGTCTGATTGACCTAGTATTGGCAATTAATTTTTTTTTGATCTCCTAACTTGTGTATGGGTTCCTGAGAGCATATAATACCTTATTTTAGTAGTAATTTTTAAAAGCCAATTATAACTATTTCAGTTGTGAAAACTTGCATGCATGGCATGATAGTACATTGATTCTGAGTGTTATATGTGTAAATGAGTCATTACAATAGAAGTATTTCTCATTATTGTTTTCTTATATGTATTTTAGTTCTATAATGTGTTTTTCCCATAACACTTTTAAAGGATTACAACATTTCAAATACACTGTTAGGGCTGGATTGTATCTCAGTGGTAGAGTACTTTCCTATTATGTGTGAGACTTTGGTTCTATTCCCAGCACTGCAATATATATATATGTGTGAGTGTCTTATATAATATATATATTTATGTATTATATAATGTATGTTCTTGGAGAAATACATATTTTTAAACCAAATGTATATGCATAATATACATATACACACATTGTTAGGCTGAGTTAGTCTCTTGGATGTAAGTATGGAATACCAAAGGCTGGCATTTTTGAATTTCTATGATAATCTAAGCATGCTCTCCAGATTATTTGACAATAAAAAGCCTAAGCATAAATGGGTTAGTATTCATTTTAGCATTGTGTGTATTTCTAAGCACTTGCTGGAATCTTATTTTGCGATGCTGAAAAGTAAATGTGCTACACTTTGAAAATTTGAATCTTAATCCCAACTTTTACATTCATCCGCATATTTTCTTACACTTGTGAAATTTTTGCCATGTAAGTAGTTTGGAGTTATACTTATTAAGCCTATTTCATTAAGAATCGGTATCCCCATTCATTTATTTGTTCACTCAGTCAATCAAATACTAATTCAGAGTTTGGTAGGTACCAAGTATGTCTGAACAGTGGACAAAGTCACCTTATTTTTGGAACTTATGTTCCAGGTTGGGAGATAGATTTTCTTAAAAAAGTACAAATAGAAAGTATCTGAAATCCTACAAAGAAAATAAAACAGGTGATTGAGTAGGGGAAGGGGAATCTTCCATCTATGATGGTCAGAGAAATCCTTTTGGTGAGAAGATAATGTTTGAGCTAAGATTAAATAATAAAAAGGAACCATCACATGAAGATCTGGGGTGAAAAGTGTTGTAAGCTTAGGGAACAATGAATGGGAAGGCAGTAATTAACTTGGTATGTGTGAGTGATAGAAAGAAGGCTAGAATGATTTTTGTGAGTGAGTTTAATAATGAGGGAGAGAATCATAGATTTCTTGGAAAGGAATTTGTGTGTTTTTTTCTCTGGTGGCTCTATAGAATGACAAGGGTAGAATCAGGGATGATAATTAACAAGCTGGTAGAATAGCTAAAATTGATGGTGCCTTGGATTAGAGTGGTGGATATAAAGACAGAAGTTGGTGGGGTGAAATGGAAGCAGACCTGATGGGATTTGTTGATGGAGCTGAAAGAACTGAGGGAAAGGAGTCACTACAAGTGATCCTTCAGATTTTAGTCTGAAAAATTGGATAGATGATAGTATGAGTAATTGTGATTGGGACTATAGTTTTAATGTAAGAGTGAAGGGGAGATTAGGGAAGGAATTTTAAGCAGAAGATTGGTATGATATAGTTTGAACTTTTAAAGATTGGTCAAGGTGGTTTTTTTGGTAATTGTGGTAAAATATGCTTAACATAAGTAACATAAATTCTAACATTTTAAAGTATACAATTCATTATAATGTTGTATAGCCATTGCTACTATCTAGCTCCAGAACTTTTTTACTACCTCAAATGGAGACCCTATAAACATTAAGCAGTCATACACAATTCCTTGTCAGATTTCTTTCATGGATAAGGACTAGAGAGAGAGTCTAGCTACAGGCTTTATTACAATGTAAGTAGTGGTATTAGTTGCTTGGATTAGGATGGTGGCAGAAAAAAAATTATATTTGTATATATTTTCTTTTTATTTGGTTTTTACCTGTAACTTTACAAAGTCAATGTAAGTTGTTGTTTTCCTAGGTGTTCTTCAGATGATGCAGACGAGAATTGGGGCTTTACAGGGAGCTGTGGATAGGTACTGTTGTTTATTTTATAAATACAAGGAATTGGAAATGTTTCTATCCATTGATATTTTGAAAGCGATTTCACTTTCACTTTTTTCTTCCTCTCCCTTGCCCCCTCTCTTTGCCTTTAGGATAAAAGCAAAAATTGTTGAGCCATACAATAAAATAGTTGCCAGAACTGCACAACTAGCAAGACTTCAGGTAGGTTCTTGCTTTTATTTCTTTATACTTTAATATTCATAGTTTTCAAAAGTGGGAAAATTTCAAGAGTATTAGTCCAGAAGAAATAAGATAGTGGGAACAAAATGTGAGAGAAAAGGGGGGAAAATAATAAAAAGCCTTAAGCTATCCAATTAAAAAAATATAAATTCAAAGTAGTAAAATAAATTATGATTCTTACTATACTATTTTGTTTTTGTTTTTGAGTGGAGTCTCACTATGTAGGTCAGGCTGGCCTCCAACTCATGACCTTCCTCCTCAGCCTCCTGATTAAGTGAATTATTTTCTCTTTCCTAATTGCTGTGTATAATCAATCATTTTCTATCTTAGCTGTGTCTTCTTCAGTTTCATCAGTGTTTTATAGTTTTTAGTGTATAGACCTGCCACCCACTTGGTTGAATTTATTCCTAAGTATTTCTTTTCATTATAGTTTTGTAGTTATTTTAGATGGGATTAATTTCCTGATTTATTTTTCATAGTTAGTATATAGAAATGGTATTGATTTCTGTATGTTTGGTTGGTATCCTGCAAAGTATTGAATTTGTTTTAGTTCTGTTTTTTGGTTATTTATGGTTTTCTGTGTATGAGATCATATTGTCTCTAGGGACAATTTTTACCACCTCTTTTTCAATTGGATGTCTTTATTTCTCTTGAATAATATTTCTGGATAGGACTTTCAGTACTATGTTGAATAGAAGTGAAAGAAGTGGGCATTCTTGTCTTGTTCCTAATTCGTTGCGACTTTTTAGTTATGGAAGGATGTTGAATTTTGTCAAATACATTTTCTGCATTTAGTGAGATGATAGGCCTTTTGTGCTTCGTTTTGTTAACATGTATCTTGTTTATTGTATATGTTGAACCATCCTGGCACCTCAAGGATAAATAAATCTGATCATGGTAATGGTCCTTTAATATTGCTGTTGAATTTGATTGCTAGTATTTTGTTGAAGATTTTGCATCTATATTGGTAAAGATCTATAGTTTTCTTGTAATATGCATGTCTAACTTTGATATTAGGAGAATGGTAGCCTCATAAAATGAGTTTGAAAGTATTCCCTCTGTCAATTTTTTTGATAGAGTTTGAGAAGAATTTATATTAGGTCTGTTATTGTTTGGTAAAGTTCACCAATCAAGCCATTTAGGTCCTGGGCTGTTCTTTGATGGGAGAGTTTTTTTTTTTTTTTTTTTTTTTTTGTGATGCTGAAGTTTGAACTTGGCCTCACACTTGCTAGGCAGGCACACTACCACTTGAATCACTCCATCAGCCCTTTTTTTTATGTTGGGTATATTTCAAGAACCCTCTTTTACATGTTTTTGTCTTTGCCTGCTGTTCCCTGGGGTTTTTTCCCTTTGATTGGTTTTTCCATCATCATTGTTGTTACTGTCATCATTATTGTTGTTATTACTACTTTTTACTTTAGCCACTTATAGGCCTTGGCTAAGCTAGTCTGTTATTTTGCTAATTTTTGGTCACTGTGTGTTTTAATTTTAGAGTTTCTCTTTTTTCTTAAAATTTGTTATCACCTGTTATATTTCTTATCTCTTAACTTTTATTTATTTATTTTTTTTTCATTTTTCTTTTATTATTCATATGTGCATACAAGGCTTGGTTCATTTCTCCCCCCTGCCCCCACCCCCTCCCTTACCACCCACTCCACCCCCTCCCGCTCCCCCCCTCAATACCCAGCAGAAACTATTTTGCCCTTATCTCTAATTTTGTTGTAGAGAGAGTATAAGCAATAATAGGAAGGAACAAGGGTTTTTGCTGGTTGAGATAAGGATAGCTATACAGGGCATTGACTCACATTAATTTCCTGTGCGTGGGTGTTACCTTCTAGGTTAATTCTTTTTGATCTAACCTTTTCTCTAGTTCCTGGTCCCCTTTTCCTATTGGCCTCAGTTGCTTTAAGGTATCTGCTTTAGTTTCTCTGCATTAAGGGCAACAAATGCTAGCTAGTTTTTTAGGTGTCTTACCTATCCTCACCCCTCCCTTGTGTGCTCTCGCTTTTATCATGTGCTCATAGTCCAATCCCCTTGTTGTGTTTGCCCTTGATCTAATGTCCACATATGAGGGAGAACATACGATTTTTGGTCTTTTGAGCCAGGCTAACCTCACTCAGAATGATGTTCTCCAATTCCATCCATTTACCAGCGAATGATAACATTTCGTTCTTCTTCATGGCTGCATAAAATTCCATTGTGTATAGATACCACATTTTCTTAATCCATTCGTCAGTGCTGGGACATCTTGGCTGTTTCCATAACTTGGCTATTGTGAATAGTGCCGCAATAAACATGGATGTGCAGGTGCCTCTGGAGTAACAGTCTTTTGGGTATATCCCCAAGAGTGGTATTGCTGGATCAAATGGTAGATCGATGTCCAGCTTTTTAAGTAGCCTCCAAATTTTTTTCCAGAGTGGTTGTACTAGTCTACATTCCCACCAACAGTGTAAGAGGGTTCCTTTTTCTGGCCATTTGAATTTCTTCTTTTGAGAAAGTTCTGTTTAGTTCACATGCCCATTTCTTTATTGGTTCATTAGTTTTGGGAGAATTTAGTTTTTTAAGTTCCCTGTATATTCTGGTTATCAGTCCTTTGTCTGATGTATAATTGGCAAATATTTTCTCCCACTCTGTGGGTGTTCTCTTCAGTTTAGAGACCATTTCTTTTGATGAACAGAAGCTTTTTAGTTTTATGAGGTCCCATTTATCTATGCTATCTCTTAGTTGCTGTGCTGCTGGGGTTTCATTGAGAAAGTTCTTACCTATACCTACTAACTCCAGAGTATTTCCTACTCTTTCTTGTATCAACTTAAGAGTTTGGGGTCTGATATTAAGATCCTTGATCCATTTTGAGTTAATCTTGGTATAGGGTGATATACATGGATCTAGTTTCAGTTTTTTGCAGACTGCTAACCAGTTTTCCCAGCAGTTTTTGTTGAAGAGGCTGCTATTTCTCCATCGTATATTTTTAGCTCCTTTGTCAAAGATAAGTTGCTCATAGTTGTGTGGCTTCATATCTGGATCCTCTATTCTGTTCCACTGGTCTTCATGTCTGTTTTTGTGCCAGTACCATGCTGTTTTTATTGTTATTGCTTTGTAATATAGTTTGAAGTCAGGTATTGTGATACCTCCTGCATTGTTCTTTTGACTGAGTATTGCCTTGGCTATTCATGGCCTCTTGTGTTTCCATATAAATTTCACAGTAGATTTTTCAATCTCTTTAATGAATGTCATTGGAATTTTGATGGGAATTGCATTAAACATGTAGATTACTTTGGGGAGTATCGACATTTTTACTATGTTGATTCTAACAATCCATGAGCATGGGAGATCTCTCCACTTTCTATAGTCTTCCTCAATCTCTTTCTTCAGAAGTGTATAGTTTTCCTTGTAGAGGTCTTTCACATCTTTTGTTAGGTTTACACCTAGGTATTTGATTTTTTTTGAGGCTATTGTAAATGGAATTGTTTTCATACATTCTTTTTCCGTTTGCTCATTGTTAGTGTATAGAAATGCTAATGATTTTTCTATGTTGATTTTATATCCTGCTACTTTGCTATAGCTATTGATGATGTCTAGAAGCTTCTGAGTAGAGTTTTTTGGGTCTTTAAGGTATAGGATCATGTCGTCTGCAAATAGGGATATTTTGACAGTTTCTTTACCTATTTGTATTCCTTTTATTCCTTCTTCTTGCCTAATTGGTCTGGCTAGGAATTCCAGTACTATGTTGAATAGGAGTGGAGATAGTGGGCATCCTTGTCTGGTTCCTGATTTTAGAGGGAATGGTTTTAATTTTTCTCCGTTAAGTATAATGCTGGCTGTAGGTTTGTCATATATAGCTTTTATAATGTTGAGGAACTTTCCTTCTATTCCTAGTTTTCTTAGAGCTTTTATCATGAAATGATGTTGGATCTTATCAAAGGCTTTTTCTGCATCTATTGAGATGATCAAGTGGTTTTTGTCTTTGCTTCTGTTAATGTGGTTTATTACGTTTATTGATTTTCGTATGTTGAACCACTCCTGCATCCCTGGGATGAAGCCTACCTGGTCGAGGTGAATAATCTTTTTGATGTGTTGCTGAATTCGATTTGCCATTATTTTGTTGAGGATTTTTGCATCAATGTTCATTAAGGAGATTGGCCTATAGTTCTCCTTTTTGGAGGTGTCTTTGCCTGGTTTTGGGATAAGTGTAATACTGGCTTCATAAAATGTGTTTGGCAGTTTTCCGTCCCTTTCTATTTCGTGGAACAGTTTAAGGAGGGTTGGTATCAGTTCTTCTTTAAAGGTCTGATAGAATTCAGCAGAGAATCCATCAGGTCCTGGACTTTTCTTTTTGGGGAGACTCTTGATTGCTGCTTCAATTTCATTTTGTGTTATAGGTCTATTCAGGTGATTAATTTCCTCTTGGTTCAGTTTTGGATGATCATATGTATCTAGAAATCTGTCCATTTCTTTTAGATTTTCAAATTTATTTGAATATAGGTTCTCAAAGTAGTCTCTGATGATTTCCTGGACTTCCATGGTGTTTGTTGTTATCTCCCCTTTTGCATTCCTGATTCTACTAATTTGGGTTTTTTCTCTCCTCATTTTAGTCAGGTTTGCCAGGGGTCTATCGATCTTGTTTATTTTTTCAAAGAACCAACTTTTTGTTTCATTAATTCTTTGTATGGTTTTTTTGGTTTCTATTTCATTGATTTCAGCTCTTATTTTTATTATTTCTCTCCTTCTATTTGTTTTGGGATTTGCTTGTTCTTGTTTTTCTAGGAGTTTGAGATGTATCATTAGGTCATTGATTTGGGATCTTTCAATCTTTTTAATATATGCACTCATGGCTATAAACTTTCCTCTCAAGACTGCCTTAGCTGTGTCCCATAGGTTCCGGTAGGTTGTGTTTTCATTTTCATTGACTTCTAGGAACTTTTTAATTTCCTCTTTTATTGCATCGATGATCCATTCTTCATTAAGTAATGAGTTATTTAGTTTCCAGCTGTTTGCATGTTTTTTGTCTTTACTTTTGTGGTTGAGTTCTACTTTTACTGAATTGTGGTCAGATAGTATGCATGGTATTATTTCTATTTTCTTATATTTGCTGAGGCCTGCTTTGTGCCCTAGGATATGATCTATTTTGGAGAAGGTTCCATGGGCTGCTGAGAAGAATGTATATTGTGTAGAGGTTGGATGAAATGTTCTGTAGACATCTACTAGGTCCACTTGATCTATTGCATATTTTAGATCTTGGATTTCTTTATTGAGTTTTTGTTTGGATGACCTATCTATTGATGATAATGGAGTGTTAAAGTCTCCCACAACCACTGTGTTGGCGTTTATATATGCTTTTAGGTCTTTCAGGGTATGTTTGATGAAATTGGGTGCGTTGACATTGGGTGCGTACAGATTGATGATTATTATTTCCTTTTGGTCTATTTCCCCTTTTATTAGTATGGAATGTCCTTCTTTATCTCGTTTGATCAATGTAGGTTTGAAGTCTACTTTGTCAGAGATAAGTATTGCTACTCCTGCTTGTTTTCGGGGGCCATTGGCTTGGCAAATCTTCTTCCAGCCTTTCATCCTAAGCATATGCTTATTTCTGTCGGTGAGATGAGTCTCCTGTAAGCAACAAATTGTTGGATCTTCTTTTTTAATCCATTTTGTCAAACGGTGTCTTTTGATGGGTGAATTAAGTCCATTAACATTAAGTGTTAGTACTGATAGGTATGTGGTGATTCCTGCCATTTAGTTATCTTAGTTGTTTGAAGGTTTGATTGTGTGTACCTAACTTGATGTTACTCTCTACTGTCTTGCTTTTTCTTATCCTGTGGTTTGGTGCTGCCTGCCTTTTCATGGTTAAGTTGGGTGTCACTTTCTGTGTGCAGGATCCCTTGCAGAATCTTTTGTAATGGTGGCTTTGTGGTCACATATTGTTTTAGTTTCTGCTTATCATGGAAGACTTTTATTGCTCCATCTATTTTGAATGATAGCTTTGCTGGGTAGAGTATCCTGGGGTTGAAGTTATTTTCATTCAGTGCCCGGAAGATCTCACCCCACGCTCTTCTTGCTTTTAATGTTTCTGTTGAGAAGTCTGCTGTGATTTTGATGGGTTTACCTTTGTATGTTACTTGTTTTTTCTCTCTTGCAGCCTTCAATATTCTTTCCTTAGTTTCTGAACTTGTTGTTTTAATGATGATATGTCGTGGAGTAGTTCTATTTTGATCTGGTCTGTTTGGTGTCCTGGAGGCCTCTTGCATCTGTATGGGAATATCTTTCTCTAGATTTGGGAAATTTTCCGTTATTATTTTGTTGAATATATTACGCATTCCCTTCGCTTGCACCTCTTCTCCTTCTTCGATGCCCATGATTCTCAAGTTTGGTCTTTTGATGGAGTCGGTGAGTTCTTGCATTTTCTTTTCACAGGTCTTGAGTTGTTTAATTAGTAGTTCTTCAGTTTTTCCTTTAATTACCATTTCATCTTCAAGTTCTGAGATTCTGTCTTCTGTTTGTTCTATTCAGCTGGATTGGCCTTCCGTTTTGTTTTGCAGTTCTGTTTCGTTCTTTTTTCTGAGGTTTTCCATATCCTGGCTGTTTTCTTCTTTATTGTTGTCTATTTTTGTCCTGAGTTCATTTATCCATTTATTCATTGTGTTCTCTCTTTCACTTTGGTGTTTATACAGTGCTTCTATGGTTTCCTTTATTTCTTCTTTTGCTTTTTCAAATTCTCTATTTTTATTGTCTTGGAATTTCTTGAGTGTCTCCTGTACATTTTGGTTGACCCTATCCAGTATCATCTCTATAAAATTCTCATTGAGTACTTGTAGTATGTCTTCTTTTAAATTATTCTTGTAGGCTTCATTGGGTCCTTTGGCATAGTTTATCTTCATTTTGTTGGAGTCTGGCTCTGAGTTTCTGTTCTCTTCATTCCCCTCTGGTTCCTGTACTAATTTTTTGCTGTGGGGAAACTGGTTTCCTTGTTTTTTCTGTCTTCCTGTCATTGTCCTTGGTGTTGTTACTGTCCCTGTACTGTGTGTAATTAAGTATTTTCTAGCTTGTAATAATAACAATGGTAATATTGAGAATGGAAGAGTGAGCTGAGATGGAAAGCAAGAAGTTAAAGAAAAGGGGAGAACAAATATACAGACAAGAGGGAGAAAGCAGAACAAGGTATCAGACAAGAGAGTTTCAAAGGTATAAACAGGGAGTGTTAGTGTACTAATTGACAGTAAGCTGAACAGACAATAGAGTGACAGAGAGAGGATTGAAAATCAAAGATAAAAAAAATAAAAAATAAGTATATGAAAGTAATATCTATTTATAAAATGAATTAAAATAAAATGGAAAATAGAAAATTAAAAAAACCAAAAAAAACCAAAAAACCAAAAAACTTCCAAGTTTATATGCAATGCAATTTCAGTCTTAATAATTTGGATGTCCGTCTTAATCTCCAGTCCTGGAGTTGGTGCCTCAGATGTTGTTCTGTAGTTGTCTCATCAAAGGGGATGCATAAAGTAGAACAAAACTACACTCACACACACACAGAAGAAAAAAAAAAAAAAAAAGCCCCACCAAGTGTCCCCAGTTCAAATGCAATACAGTTTCAGTAAGTTTTTCGGCTTGCAGGTGTAATTCGGTTGTTCTCTCATCAAAGGTAGGGAGAAAAAGAAAAAAAAGCGTCTGGAGGCAGTTCTGAGAGTGGTATCTGCAACTGTGGCTCGCCTGCCTGCTGCTCTCAGCCTGTAGCTGGCGGCGTTATTTATGCAGATCTCTGGGGTGAGCTTAGCACTCACCTGGTCCCACAGGCTTTGTTTGCTCAGAGTTCTCCTGTGCGGGGGAGGGGGGCCTCTGCTACAGGCTTTTCCCTTTCCAAGCACTGGGAAAGGCGACACTGCCCCGCGTTGTCAGGCCTGCGTGTTTATTTACAGTTCACGTGGGAAGTGGGTCTTCCCTCCTCTCACAAGCGTCCCCGCTCCTGGTTGCTGGGCGCGCCCCGCTCCCGCCAGAGCCTCTCCGGCCTGCCCGGCTCGTTTATTTACAGTCCTGGGAAGGGTTCCCTTCCCCCAATCTTCAGCGCTCAGGGCGCCCCACCCTCTTTCCAGCGTGTCTTAACTGTTCTTATTGCTTAGTACTCAGTTTCTCTTTTTTTCCCGGGTGGAGGTCAGTCTGTCCAGGGGGCTATGCTGCTCTGGCCCAGGCTTGTCTGTGGGGGAACCGCGGTACCGCGAAGCTCACTTGGTCCGCGTCTTCCCAAGCCGTATCGGCGCCGGCCACTGGCGGCCCGGGGGCCTCCTCGGTTCTCCGTTTAACGTGAAGTGGAGATTCTCTGTGCCGGCTGGAGATGTGGAGGAGTCAAAGTTATGCCTTTTCTCGGTGATTATGCCTGTAAAGTCTAGTCTATGTCTTGATGAGACTTTGCCCAAGTCACACAGCCTCTTAGGGCCTCAGTTTTCTCATCTAAAGGGGTTAGACTAAAACTGCAAGGATTCTTAAAGACTAGAAAAGTCTATGATTCTATGACTCTATAACTCTACTTTCAGTGTGGCCTTGTGTGTCAGGATATAAACAACAGAAGATGTCATAGGCCTCAGTTCCTAAAAAACCTCTTGGTCCCCTTGTTTTTTTTTTGGTACCTCATAAATTTGTAGCTAAACCAAGAGGGTCAGTGAAATGAGGCCACCATTTTGGGCCTCATTTTCTTTATCTGGCAATCAGAAGGTTGAATAATTGCTTTCTCAGGCCTTCACTTTAACGTGAAGTGGAGATTCTCTGCACCGGTTGGAGATGTGGAGGGGTCAAAGTTAGGCCTTTTCTTGGTGATTATGCCTGCAAAGTGTGTCTCCAGCGTCTCTCCAAGATTTCACTATAGGAGGGTCGCTTTCTGCTTCCTACCTCTAGCTGCCATCTTGGAATCTTAACTTTTATTTCTTTGAATACATTCTACTGAATTTGTGGTCTTGTGATGTTTCCTGGCTCTGTGTATTGGAATCCATTTTCCATGGTTGCCTGCTTACCTTTTGCTATGTGCTATATATTTTATTTGAAAAATAATTGTTAGGAGCGCCTAAGTCCTTTAGAAAGGATTGTGGCATCAGGAATCCTGCCACTGTAAGTTACATTCAGTTAAACTCAGTCAACTTTAACCTTTTCCCCTGCTTTGCCTCAGAGGCTGTAAACATCTGTAGATTCTAGTATACTAGGATCAGCAAGAGTTTTCACATTCCAAGTATGTTTGCTTCTTTTCTCTTTGAGTTCTCCTTTTTTTCTTTACTTTTCCTTCGTATTTGTGCTATCATTTTTTTGATCTTTTGGGATGGCTGTATGTTTGATATAACATTTATAGTTGTTTTCAATGGAAAACTAATAACCTACTCTGCCATTATTATAGATAGGAAATCCACATGCTGAATCTTTATAAAAGAAACATCAGATTATTTTTCCTCCTAATGAAATTATTTAGTAGTTCCTTATTGAGAAATCAAATGAAGTCCTGTGTCCCTAGTGGGCATATAAGACCCCTTCATGATCTGGCTTCTGTTTAGCTTTATCAACCTAACCATTTTCTGTTCTAAAAATATTTATCCTGGACACTAGTCCTACTGAACTACTTACTCCTGATAATGTACGAGAAATTCTCACATTCATTATTTTTACACATTTTATTTCTTCTCTAACTTAGAATGTTTTGACACTGAATTGATTTTAATGATGTGTTAATATTTGTAAAGTCCGATGCCCTTCCTTTGGCAAAGCAGAATATTTCTTTTTCATCTTTTGGCTCTTTTAGTATCATATATCTTTCTGCATTGATTTGCCCTTGCACATATGCTCCTAAAAAAACTGAACTCCTTGAGGGCTATGAAAATAAATTGTTAATATTTGAATTGCCAGACTTAGCATAATGTTATATACCAGGCACTTACACTTATTAAATGTTTTAAAAATGACTGGGCCCTGGTGGCTCATGCCTGTAATCCTTAGGAGGAAGAGATCAGGAGAATCACAGATCGAAGCCAGCCCCAGGCAAATAGTTTGGAGACTCTGTCTTGAAAAGACCCAACACAAAAAAAAGGCTGGTGGAGTGGCTCAAATGATTCTTGTCTAGAGTGCTTGTTGAGGCCCTAAGTTCAAACCCCAATGCTGCCAAAAAAAAAAGAAAAGAATAATTTTCTTCCTTTGGTCTGAACCTAGTAATATTTGGCATAGTTATTATTTCTTAAACAGATGGCACACTTGACTGAACAAAACAAACGTATTAAAAGTTTTAATGTACACATCTCCTATAACAAAGAACTATAACATGTAAAAAGAGGTTAGATGTCTTATTCTTTTTCCAGATGGTGAAGATGAGATACCTTCAGAGTATTTTAGGGACAGCCAATTTAAGGATATGTTTTTGGGGCAGTGATGATGCACAGGAACTTTCTTAACAGCTAAATAGGTATCATGGAGCAGTTAAACATTGTTTGGCCTATAACTGCAACCTAACACAATCATCCTTTCCTATTCCTCAGTTTATATTCATATTTATTTCTTTATAGGCTACCCTGGACTTTTGCTTACTGCTTTTATGGAGTAACCATCATTCTTCTTCTCACTTACTCACAGTTTCTCTTATCTTAAAGCTTTTGCTTATTGCCACTCAGCTTCTGCGTTTTCTTGTATGTATGCCTCCCTACAGAGAATAGTGATATACAGTAGTTAAGTAAGGTTTAGGCAGTTCTTAAACTAGGTAGTGGCATTGGCAGCTGGTAACAGACTATATGTGGCTTCCTTTGAGCTAGCATCGTTTCTCTGATCTAATCAGTTGTGGCTAAGGTCACGTTATTGAAATATTGTGAACCTATAAGGACCTACTCCAATTGTTGTTCTGAAGATGTTAATGAGCAATGTAAGTGCTCAGAGCATTGTAAGAGTTCTTTCCCTGGAGCTAGTGTTTTATTTTTATGTTAAAATATGTATTACAACATTAGTGGGCTGGGGGAGTAGCTCAGTAGTAGAGCCATTGCCTAGCATGTGTAGGCCATGGTTTGATCCCCAGTACTGTAAAACAAAACAAAACAACCCCCCCCAAACCTCCATGCTCTTATAATTAAATTTGAATTTAAATACTGCTTTTTAGGATTCTATTTTAGATTACTTTTTCATTTTATGTTAAAAAACAATGCAATGCATTTCCTTGGAATTGTTTTTCTTACTGAAAAACATGGATTAACACACAAGGATGGTGTTCTTAATTAGCAAAAAATGATTATGCTTATATATGTACAAATGTCTAATAAATGAATTTTATTTCTTTTTCAAAATTCATTTTTGAATTTTAAAAATAAAATTCATGTTTTATTTTTATGGTGCTGGGAATTGAGCCTAGGGCCTTGTACATGCTAAGCATATGCTCTATCATTGAGCCACACATCCAGCCCTAAGCTGAAATTTTATAAAATATTCTTATATTTTATACATTCCTATAATTACAGCTACTCAGACAACATAGAGAGGAGGATTGCAGCTCAAGGTCAACCTGGGCAAGAGATCACCATCTCAACAAAGCAAGCCAGGCATGGTGTTGTGCCCCTGTCATCCCAGCTATGCTGGAGGCATAAGTAGGGGATCCTGAGCTCAGGCTGACCTGGGACAAAAAGTACAAGATCCTATCTAAAAAGTAATTAAAACAAAAGGATCTGGAGGTGAGGCTCAAGTGTAAAGGGCTTGGAAGCCCTAAGTTCAAACCCTAGTACTACAAAAAAAAAAAAAAAATTTGTGAGACCTTATCTCAAAAACAAGCCATGGCCACGTGCCAAGTGCCAGTGACTCAGACCTGAAATCCTAGTTACTTGTGAGGTGGAAATCTGGAGGATTGTGATCTGAGGCATATGATCTGAGGATTGAGAGACTCCCATCTTCTCAGAAAAAGCTGGGCATGGTGGTGCATGCCTGTCATCCCAGCTACTGCAGGAAGCATAAATAGGAGAATTGTAGTCCAGATGACCTGGGCAAAAGTGAGACCCTATCTCAAAAATAACCAGAGCAAAAAGGGCTGGTGCATGGCTCAAGTGGTAGAGTGCCGAACAAGCATGACGCCCAGAGTTCAAACCCTAGCACTGCCATAAATAAACAGGCAACAAAATACAACAAAACAAAAAACCAAACCAGCATGGTGGTTCCTTCTGTAATCCAGCTATTCAGAAGGTGGAGGTATGAGGATCTTGGTCTGAGTCCTGCCCAGGCAAAGTTGGCATGAAACCCTATCTGAAAAAACAATCTGAAAGTAAAAAGGGTTGGAGGCATGGCTCAAGTGGTAGAGCTGTTACCTAGCAAGTTTGATGCCCTTTCAGTCCTCATTACTGCACACCTGTAATTCTAGCACTTGGGAGGTGAAGACAAGAGAATTGTGAATTCTAGGCCAGCCTGAGCTAAATAACGAGATCCTGTCTCAAAGTATCAAAACTAAAACCAATCAACCAACCAAAAAAAAGAAAAAAAACCTAGATATATTTTTATATCTTTATTTCCAGTACAGTATTTAATTTTTCCTGTGTTAACTTATACTCATTCTTAGCTTAGGAAGGAAGTTTTTTGTGGTACTGTTTATTTTTATTTTTTTATTAAATTTAGGGCTTTGGGCTTGCAAAGCAGGTGCTGTACTCCTTGAGCCATACCCCAGTTCATTTTGCTGTGGTTATTTTGGATATGGAATCTCATGAACTGTTTGCCCTGGCTGGCCTCAAACCATGATCCTTTCTAACTCAGCTACCAAGTAGCTAGGATTACAGGTGTCAGCCACTGGTACCTGGCCTGTTTTGACTTCTTAATGGCTCTGTGGAAGCCTACTTATGTTTTAACCATTTTTATCCTATTCACCTTGTCTAGCCATTTCCATTTTAAACATTGGGGAAATTAATGATTCTGTTTAATCTGTCTCTTACTTTAACTCCTGATGAATTTAAGTACATGAAACAGCTATGAAGGATGTTTTTGCCTTAAACAGAGAATCCCTATGATTATATTTCCAATTAGAAAAAACTACTTTTATGCTTATTGTTTTTGGTCTTTTTATCCCCATTTCACTCTCTTCCCAGAAAGCTTTTTCTTTCCTGAAGCAGAAGCTTTTGGCTTCATTTATATACATAAATAGTTGAATTTAATTATCACCTCAAGGATTATCTCTATCTTAACTCATTTTAGTAATAATAATGTTTGCTTATGAATTACCTCAGTTTTTCAGAAAAAAATTTGGAGAGCTTAATATCCTTTATATGGAACATTTAAATTAAAAATATTTAAATTGAATCTGGAGGTATGGCTCAAATGGTAGAATGCCTATCTAGCAAGTATGAGGCCCTGAATTGAAATCCCAGTACTGCTTCACCCCAAATTAAATTATAAAAATTTGAGTCTTCTTTTAACTCTTAGAAGTTTTTAACACCCTTAATGTTTTAAAATTTATAATAGCTTTATTGATATGTAGTTACATATCTATCATAGTTTTTATCTTTTTAAGCATCATTTCAGTCTTTAACTTTTTAATCAGACATGTTTTTTAACCATTAAGTTAAATAAAATTTTTAATTTAGCTTTTTAATTTTAATATTATGTGAGAAGTTTAAGAAAATTCGGAATGAAGGAAGATATAACACCTATGAAACCTCATTTTTGTACAGTTTCTATCATCTAAATTTATAAGGTCCTTTTTTGTTTTTAGTTGATGTATCAAGTAATTTTATCTATGGAATACAAATGTATTTTTCTGGCTTTATAATTATCCTCTGAACAAGTGAATATATCAAGACGGAAAGAAGGAAAATGATAATAGCATGAAAATGCCAATCTCTCTAAACACTGGAAGAACAAACATGCAGAACAGTTAGGATAGCAAGACCATAAAAACAATCCATGTTGATGGTGACGCTGTGCCACTAGTTTGAGGCTTCGGGAGCACAGCAGCTTTTATTTCTGCTCTGGGAAAGACAACATCCACGTAAGAAGTCCACCTGGCTTGGGACCATCATGCTATGAGGAAGCCCAAGCTAGCCATGTGGAGCTGACAAGTAGGAAAGCATTGATGGACCAATTGTGAGTGACGCCTTCTTCACTGTCCAGACCAACCTAGTTGTTAGCTGAGTGCAGCATAATGAGAGGTCTCATATAACCCTTCCTAAATTCCTGATCCACAGTTTAAAATAAATAATTTTCAGCTGCTAAGTTTTTTGTGCTGGTTTCTTTCTTCATTGTCCAGACCAGCCTAGTTGTTAGCTGAGTGCAACATAGTGAGTGGTCTCACATAACAGCACATGGGGCAGTTAAATACTTCCTAAATTCTTGATCACTATAAAATAAAGGATTTTCAGCTGCTAAGTCTTTGTGCTGGCTTCTTATGCAGCATTAGATAATTTATAAGCCAATCAAACTGATTTTCAAATATAGAGATTCTCATCAACAAAGAATGCAGGGAATATTATTTCCAGCTTTTCCTTACACTCTGATAGTGTACTCTATACAACCCAAGTCATTAGGGAAATGCTAATGTGAAGACTTGTAATGTGTGTTAGGGTGAGAATTAAATGAGGGGGGCTATAAAGGAGACTATACTAAGTAATGACTGGTTTATCAAAGACAAAATTCAACTGTAAAAGATGTGATGAGAGTATAAGGAAAGATTTTTAGCTATTTTCAGCAATCACCCTTTATTATGGTGTTGCTTTTATTTATCAGATTTTCTTTGTGTGTTGTGCAGCAAAGCAAATGAATCACTTTACATTATTCTAATTTTATTATCTCTTATATCCTTAAGAGCCAAGAGTCTCAGTGGAATAATATATAGATGTAAGATAGGAAGTTAAATAAACACCCTGTTTGATTCTTACTTGGAGGTATCAGTATGAACTTGAGATATTTTCATTTTATTTTAAAATAGTATAAGCCTTATTTATATATAATGTTAATCTGAAAATGTTTTATGTGTGTTAGGGAAGAAAGCAAATGAATATTTATGCCATATTTTAGTTCTGACATTTCCTGGCTATGTCTATGGAAAAGGCTCAGAAATGAGCAAGCCTACCAGAATGTGAACTTGAAATGAAGTTTCCTCCCACAGAGATTCCAGGTCTAGGGTATGAAATGTATAAAGTGATCTCAAACATTTTTATACCAGATACCAACGAAGATATCAATGACTACTAGGTCTATGACAAAGGAATTCAGGAACCACTTTTAAGATGGGCTAGGATGACCAGCTATCTCATGAATCCTGACTCATGGGAAACCTCTTAGTTTCAGGCAAAGGGTACAATTGCTCACTCTCAGAAGGTCCTGTCAAAATAGGACAGTGTGAGCACGAGTAAGTATTAGAGCTACAATGAATTAGCATCCCTCATATTTAAATCTGAGTTCATAATGGTGGAAAAAAATGACAACACAAAAATAACACCCCCCCTAAAAAGTACTCCTCACTCCCAGTTGTTCATCTTTAGTGGATGTTAGGAAATCCTTCCTGTTGAAAACTGCTAAGTCAAGAGAAAGTTCAAGTATTTATTTTTATTTTCCTCTATAAACACACCCCTGGGCAACCAAATAGTAGATGAGGTAAAATTTCTTTATGTTGAGAAATTTTATATGCTGCAAATAAAGATGAAACAGTAGGATTGGAGTATCACATTTGGCAATCTATTAGGTAATTAATAGATTTTGATACTAATATTAGTGGCTGCTGACAACCCAAAAAGTAAAAATTATACCTGTGTTATAAATATACCACCACCTAATGATTAACCTTATGAGAAATATTGAACCTGAATTTAATGAAACTGCCTACTTTCTACATCCAACTACTAATTTATAGGAAGTGTGGAAGAGAGACAAAGTTGTTAAACTGCGCTATGGCAATACACTCAACAAAACAGTCTGTAGGAAACCCTGTAGGACAAATGATCCAATGTATTCAAGAAATAGTGAATCAAAAAGGATGGTGAGGAAATCTATAGGTTATAAATGGACAGAGTTGGCCATGTGTGGTGACTTGCACTGTAATCCTATCTACTTAGGAGGGAGAGATCAGAAGAACCAGAGGAGTGGCTCAAGTGGTAGAATGCCTGCTTTGTAAATGTGAAGCCCTGAGTTCAAACTCCAAGCCACAAAAAAAAAAGGATTGCAGTTCAAGGCTGGTGGGAAGCAAAAAGTTAGCGACTCCATCTCAACGAAAAAGCTGGGTATAGTGGTGCTCTCCTGTCATTCCAACTACATAGGAGGCATAAGTATGAGGATGGTGGTCCAGGCTGGCCAGCAAAGAATACGTGACCTTATCTGAAAAATAATTAAAAGAAGGTAAAACAGACTAGGGGCATGGCTCAAGTGATAGAGTGCCTGCCTAGCAAGCGTGAGGCCCTGAGTTCAAACCCCAATATTGCCAAAAAAAAAAGAAAAGGGCAAAATTAAACTTCTAGGTATACATTTACTTCAGCAATAAAACCATAAAAAAGGTTGGGAATATAGTTCAGCGAGAGAATGCTTGTCTAGATTGTGAGAGGCTAATTGTGCTTGTCTAGGTTGGTTTGATTCCCACCACTGAACAAATAAATTCCAAACTCAAAAAACAAAACCTATAAACGAAAGTGAGGAAGTTATTAGCATTAAAGTGAGAATAGTTGTTTTTCTTGGGTTGAGTAGGAGATGGAGGGTAATGTGATTGTGAGGGAAGTCATAGAGGGCTTTTGTGGTGGCTAATGCAGTTGTGTGTCTGTGTGTTGGTTCCAAGTTCATTTAGATATATATATGAATGTGAGCTTAAATGTTTGTATTATATTTAATAAAACTCTAAAATAAAAAATCAGGAAAAAACCCATGGCAGAGGAGGCAACTGTACTAGGAAATGTTAAGAGTTGATGCCTTATAGATTAGCTAAGAATCGATGACTGAGGATTTTATTAAATGCCCTTCTCAGAAAATTCAACATAATCTATAAATAGAGAGGCACTGAAGTTTATTAAAAAGAGACTGGAGTGTTGAAAACTGTTTTTAAGAAGATATGTCTGGCATGATGGATTTCAGTGAGAGACTGGAAAGCTAGCCAGGAGACCATTGTGTTAAGGTGAAGGTACTAAAGATTTGGATTAGGATGATGCTTGTAGGAATAGAGGTAAAATGACAAAGCTTGTATTATGTAGTAGGATAGTCAATAAGACTTGATGACAGAGTATGGTTGTTCAAACCAAACATTAGAAATAAACTTGATTTCATGTTTGAGGGTGTTCCCTTTATTGGGTAAGACTGAGGAATTCTGAAAGGACCATTGTAGGTGATCTAGAGTAATATCTGGCATATCTCCTCATGATATATTTAGAATCTCAGAGAAATGGTTGACAGAGACTCTAAATTCCAATTGCTTATCTAGGAGGCTGTTATGGTTTTACTGATTTTTTTTTTTCTTTTCTTTTGGCCATACTGGGGTTTGAACTCAGGGCCTCCTGCTTGTTAGGCAGGTGTTCTACCATTTGAGCCACTCTTCCAGCCCCCAAATTGCTCATCTAAAAATGCCAATTCTTCTAGATTCTGCTGCATATGCCTATAATTCCAGCACTAGGGAGACTGAGGCAGGATTGTCGGTTCAAGGCCAGCTTGGACTGGCGTTTGTAGTGAGACCCTGTCTCAAAACAAAACAAATCAAACAAAACAAAACAAAACAAAAACAATTCCCACAAGCTTGAAACTGGTAACTGACTTTCTGTTAAGTACGCAGTTGGGACATAGAGATGTGAGGGTTATTTTTCAACATTATTTCTTTTATCTTTTCAATTTTGGATTGTATTTATATTATCTATTCAAAAACATTTCATTGTAAGATAATGATACCCAAATCTTTACTTTCCTGGGAGAAATTCTTTTTTTTTTCTGTTTTGTTTGAGTTATGAGCTTTATTACTATTATTTCTCCAGTCCAGAGCACAGTCTAGGATCCCACATTACACTTTGTTATCATGCCTCTTTAGTCTTCAGTCTGGAACAGCTCCTTGGTTGTATCCTTCTTGGTCTGGACACTTTTGAAAAGTATATTATTAATAATTTTTAAAGAATATGTTACTTCATAGGATGTCCCTTACATTTGACTTGTGGGATGTTTCTTCATGACAAAACTAAAATTATATGTTTTTGACCAAATAACATAGTAGTTGTGTATCCTTCCTAGAGCATCATATCAGGGTATCAGTTTGTTCTTGTATCGGTGATGTTAACTGTTGGTCATTTGGTTAAGTTTGCTAGGAATTTCCACTGTGAAATTACTGTTTTTCTCTTTGTAGTCACTTAGTAATTTGTAACCAGATATATTCAGACTATATAAATATCTTGGTCTTCTTCAAACTTTCATCCACTAGTTTTAAAAGTCATTAATAGTTTCTTAACGTTTTCATTCTTTCTATGCTCGTTAGTTAACTTTCTGTCAAAGTGTATGCTGATGGATTCTTGCTTTACCCTCAGGTTTCTTTCTTTTTTTTTTTTTTTGTGGCAGGCGCTCTTACTGCTTGAGCTACCCTGCCAGCCCTGAATTCTACTTTAGTCCATAATTTTGAGTATTTTCCTACACAAATTGGATCAGATTCAGCTAATTAAAATCTCCTCAAGCTGGCTGTAGTGTTGCCTTTACCTGTTTCATGCAGTCTTTGTGTATTTCTTTTTTTGCACAAGGTATTCTAGGTTCATTCATTGTGTACATTTGCTGTCCCCAACCTTGAATTAAGTTTTTCTCCAAGGAGCTCTGATTTCTTTAGTGGAGGATAATATTTTGAAACAGCTCTGGGAGCCAAGGATGTTTCTTCTACTGGGTCATTTGTTCTAGATACTCTGAGTATTACCTATTAGCTAGAAAGTGTGTTTGCATGTGTGTGGGGTGTGTGTGTATACTATATATCCTATTTATTTCTGTATTAATATTAAAAGCAGTACAAGTTTGTATTGGTAACTTCAGTTCTAATGGAACAGGTTTCAATTATACTCATTTGTTCGTATACAATACACAGAAAGTATCTTTAAAAGAAATTCTTTATTATTCTAAGTATTTGAAACCATTGTTACTCTGAAAAGCAGTCAAGCAAACATTATTAAGATGTGTATGCCTTTGACTTACATAAATTTACAAATATTGTATGTTTGTGTGTGCATGTTAGGTCTGTTGCTGCATGAATGTGGCTATGTGTGGCTCTGGTGTTTTACCCAGAAAGGAATTATAGCTGCAGGCCCAGAGACGTTGTCTTCCTGGGACTTTAATTCTTATTGCCACCATTTAGGATTTTCCTTTGTAGGCAGGGAAAATGTTGCTATTCATATATCCCAGGGCCTGTTCAAAGATGGTGGTGATACAGTAGTATAGACCGATCGTCATTGCTTTATTATCACTGTTGAGGCTGAAGATCACTATGTAGTAATCATTCCATCTGTCCCCCTCCACCTCACTCTCCCCAAGGTAACTGCTCTGGATTCAACTTATGTAATAGAGTGTTCTGAAATATATGGTGTTTATTTTTTATCTCAGCCTTTGAATAGGTTAAGACTCAGTATTAGATCTGGGAAAGAAAAGGGAATGAAAGTTTGATTTTTTTTTTTTGGTTCTGTCTTCATAATTTTCTCTTTTTTTATAATTTATTAATTAAAAACCTTGAGGAAAATTTAAATGGAGGCATGCTTATTCATGAAGGAACAGGAAAAGTGGGAGAAGTTTCAAGACTATTCTTCTAGGTACCTAGAAAAAGAAACGAGTTGGAGGCAGTAGTAGGAAGCCTTGTACAGTGGTTGTCAACCATGGTCTGCACATTGGCCTCACCTGGGGATGTTAAAAAAAACAAAACAAAAATATGGTGACTTAGACCTGTAATCCTAGCTACTCAGGAGGCAGAGATCAGGAGGATCGGGTTTCGAAGCTAGCCTGGCAGCCTGGGCAAATCTCTGCGAGACCCTATCTTGAAAAGACCCACCACAAAAAAAGGGCTGGTGGAGTGGCTCAAGGTGTAGGCCCTGAGTTCAAGCCCCAGTACCGCAAAAACAAAACAAAACAAAAACAGGAGATTCTAATTTAATTGGTCATGGCTATGATTTGGGCATCGGAACTTTTTGAACCTACCCTCTTGAATTTAATATGCAGGTAAAATTGAGAACCATTAAACCAAAAGAAAACGGATCCTGGACTAAAAGACTCTGGGCTCATATTCTTTCTATTTGGGATAAGTTGGAGTTTATTGTGAAGGGCAAGTGTGGTACTGCTGGGTGTTCCTTTGGAGATTTGATACTTTTAATAGGCATAATTATTTAAGCTTTTGGTAAGTGGAAAACAAAAGAGGCATAAATCAATCTTTAGCATCTGGAAAGAAAGGACAGTATTGATAGTAACAATGAAAGCCTGTGGATCAATTGTACTTATTTAACATTGTGGTACTTGAACAGGTTGCCTGTGATTTACTTCGGAGAATTATACGCATCTTGTACCTCAGTAAGAGACTCCAAGGACAACTGCAAGGGGGAAGCAGAGAGATAACAAAAGCCGCTCAGAGTCTCAATGAACTTGGTAAGCACTTTTTTGATTAAAAAGTTTGTAAAGACCAGGTGCTGGTGGCTCACACCTGTAATCCTAGCTCAAAGTGTGCTGTTCCAGATGTTGACCTCCGGAATAGCTAGGATTGCATGTTTGACCTACAATGCCCAGTGGGTACAGATTTCTTTTGGGGGTGATGAAAATATTTTAGAATTGGTGGTAATTGTTGTACAATCTTGTCAGTATACAACAAGATTTACAGATTTTTATACAGTATAAAAAACACTGAACTGTATACTTTGAAAGGGTGAATTTATTTTTTGGCAGGACTGGAGTTTGAACTCAGGGCTTCACTCTGAGCCATACCTCCAGTCCATTTTGCTGTGGTTATTTTGGAGATGGAGCCTTGTGGACTCTTTTGCCTGAACTGGCCTCAAATCTCAATCCTCTTGATCTCAGCCTCCCAAGTTCGTAGGCTTATTGGTGTGAGCCACTGACGCCTGGCAAAAGTGTGAATTTTATGTTATGTAAATTATGTTCAGGCTCAGCATCCTTATCTGAGATGTCAACATCTGAAATGCTCTAAAGTCTTTCTGAATACTGTCATAAGTGGAAAAAGTCCACACTTAACCTCTTATGTGTTGCTGTCAAAATACACATAACTGTACACACTCAGCTGTGTAAAATTGGATTTAGGCTTATATATAGTATGTATGAAACAATGAATTTTGTGTTAGATTTGAGTCTATCCCTAGATACTTCATTATGTTTATGAAAATACTGTAAAATCCTAAACTTAAAGCAGTTCTAAGTATTTTGAATAATGACACTCAAAGTCATAGTTTGGCTATCTCGTGATAATTATGCTGACATCTTTCCCTCCCTCCCTTCCTTCCCTCCTTCCCTCTTTCTGTTGGGATGTGTAATAAACTGCATAAATTGAAAATACATAACTTTGACATGAAACCTCACCAGAAACGGGGCAGTGGCTATAGCTATCCCCTCCAGAGTTTCCTCAGGTCTCTTGCTAATTCCTCCTCAGGCACTTACTGATCTACTTTCTGTTACATTAGTTTCCACCTTAAAGAATTATATGTAAATAAAAATCATACTTTATATACATTTTCATTTAGACTTTTTCAGTCAGTTAATTATTTAGAAATTCATTAATATTGTATCAGCAGCCTATTCCTTTTTATTAAAAACTAGTGTTCCATTGGCATATCACAGTCAGGTTATCCATTCATTTATTGATGGACATTTGGGTTATTTCTAGTTTGGGGATACTACAAGTTAAGTGCTATGAACTTTCATGTTCACATCTTTGTATCTTTTCAGTTCCCTTGGATACCTAGGAGTAGAGTATGTAGATCACATGCAAGGTGTATGTTTAGCTTTTTAAAAAGTTATTAAGATGTTTTTAAATAAGTTGTGATATGTCACATTCTTATCATTAGTGCATAAATATAAAAGTATTCCACAAATTCTTGCTGATACTTGTTACATAGTCTTCATTTTAGCCATTCTAATCGATTAGTCGTGGTATCTTGTTTAGAGTTTACCAGAAAAACTACTGGAACTAATAAAAGAATTTAGTAAGACTTCAAGATACTAAATCAACGTACAAAATTTGGTTGTATTTCTAATATTTTACCAGCAAGCAACAAGGAATTAGGAACTGAAACTCCTAATTTCATTTATAACAGCATAAGGATTATAAATACTTGAGGACAGATTTTACCAAAAATGTACATGATCTAGATCTATATGCTGGATACTATAAAATATTGGGAACAATTTAGAAAACTTAAATATATTTTGTTCATGAGTTGATAGACTTCATATTGTTTATTAAGATATGGGTTCTTCCAGTTTTATTTATAGATTCAACACAACTGCAGTTTAAATTTTGATAAGGCTGCTTTTTTTTTTTTTTTTTTTTGTGGTACTAGGGTTTGAACTTAGGGTCTTATGCTTTGCTATACCCCAACCAAGGCTGGTTTTAAAATTTGTAAGGACATGCAAAAGATCTAGAATATCTGGATATCTAGAACAACTTTTAGGAAAAAGACAAACTTGGAAGACTAATCCTACCTGATTTGAAGACTCATTACAAAGTTAACAATAATTAAGACATAAAGGTAGACAAGTAGATCAAAGGAACAGATCACAGTGCCCCCAGAAATAGACATATACATGTATGATCAACTGATAGGCTGACACATTTAATGGAGAAAAATAGTCTTCAACTGATGGTAAGGCAATAATTGGATATTAATATATAATAAATAACCCTAAATTTTGTAGTCATACCTCACTTTATATGAAAACATTAACTCAAAATGGATTTCAGTCCTAAATATAAAACTTAGAACTATAAAACTTATAGAAGGAGAAGTAGAACATTTTTGTGGCTTTGAGTTAGACAGTAATTTCTTAAATGTTACACAAAGTATAAGCCACAAAAGAAAAAATTGATGAATTGGACTTTACCAAAATTTATGACTTCTGTTCTTCAAGTGATACTATTAGATTGAAAAGACAAACCCTAAACAGGGAAAATTCATATTTGATATATTTTCGAAAACTCCTATAACTTGGGCTGGGGTATGGCTTAAGCAGCACAGCACCTGCTTACCAAGTGCAAGGCCCTGAGTTCAAACCTCAGTATTTCCAAACAAAACAAAACAAAACAAAAAACTCCCAAAAAGCTCTCGTAACTTAGTAAGAACACAAATTTTAAGCTTAATTGGCAAAAATAGGCAAATGAATTTGAACATACACTTCACCAAAGCGAATTCATATGTATATAGGAAGAGATATGCATATGGAAAGATGCTCAGCATCACTAGGTGATAGGAAAGGGAAAATTAAAACCACACTCTTATTGGCAGAATAAACAATTATTTTAGTGCAGACTAACTCATTGTACTTTTTCATTCAGGTTGATATTGTGCAGTGGTTAGAAAATAAAATTACATAGGGTGGATTTCAGAATTAAATTGTATCATGCTGATTTATGACTTTTCAAGATGAACTTTTTTTTTTTTTTTTTTGATGCCTAGGATTGAACCCAAGGCCTTGTGAATGCTAGGCAAGTGCACTACCACTCTACCACATCCCCAGCCCAAGAAGAGTCTTGACACAGATGAACATTTAAATGGGCATACCACAAAGTGATAACACTTTTTGAGCATTAGTAAGATTAATGACTTGAAAAAATTAGTATTGTAGTTTATTATACCAAGTACCCTCCCTCCCTCCGTCGCTCCCTCCTTGTTTCTTTCCCTCCCTTTCCTCTGGTCTGTGCTGGGGTTTGAACTTGGGGCCTCACACTTACTAAGCAGGCACTCTACCACTCTGCCAGGCCAACTACCTTTTTCAGTGTTAGTCCACCTGAGTACATGCCTACATAATTTATAGCTTTAACATTTTTCAAAAAATTTTAAATAGCTGTATAAACTGTCATTGTAAACCAGACAATGGCAGCTCTTTTTAAATTAGTGTCATGTACACGTAACATGATTCTGAAATGGTTCTCATATTAACATATCTGGATCAGATTGAATAACAGTTTTGTTTTATTCCTTAGAATGCATTCCAGTTTTATTCATGTTGAACTGAAGCTGTGGTGGTAATATTAGGAAAGGCTATGTTTTTACATTAGTAGTTTAGTTTTTCTTTGGAGTATTATTAGTTATTCTACCTATTTCATAGATACTTCACTTAACTGTAATACAGCCATTTATGAAGAATTGAATATGCTCTTTGCTTCAGTGTTATCAAAAGGTGAAATTCTTATGGGCAGTATAAGATAAGAATATTTTTAAATGTAGAAATGAGATGGAAGATGAAAGTCTATACTATTCAGAATTTAGCTTGATGGTTCTTTTCTCACATACTCACTTCCTTAAATTGTAGAGAAACTTTTTCTGAACCTAGTTACTCTCTACCCGTGACTTTTTAAAAAAAATTATACATATTTGTGTAAAGCTACATGTGTTATAGCTTTATACATGTATGTAATGTTTAACGACCAAATAGGCAATTAGCATTTTATATCTTAAACATTTATCATGTTTTTATATTGGGAACGTCTCTCTTCTGATTCATAAAATATATGATCATTTATAAACTGTAGTCACCCTATTGTGTTGTAAAAAGTTCTAGAAAACTGGAACTTTTTATTCCTCCTATGTAACTGAATTTTGATACCGTTTTCTGACCTTCCTCTATCTTCTTAACCCACTACCTTTCCCCATTTCTGTTGAATACTGTTTTACTCTCTCTTTATGTGAAATTATTGTTTTAGTTTCCATATATGAGTGAACATGTGGACTTTGTCTTTCTGTAGGCATGGGCATTTAACATAATATTACATTATGTTAATGTTACATTGCCATGAATGGCAGGCTCTCATTCCTTTTTTTATGGCTGATAATATCTCATTATATACATAAAGCATATGTTCTTTATCTATTTACCTGTCAGTAGACACATTGATTGATTCCATATCTTGGCTATTGTGAATAGTGCTGCTGTAAACATTGGCATACAAGGAACTCTGGGATATACTGATTTCCTTTTTTGGGTTTATACCTAATAGTGGCATAGTTGGATCATATTGTATTTCTGTTTTTAGGGCTTTTTTTTTTTTTTTGACAAGGTCTCACTGTGTAGTGCAGGTTGGCCTAGAACTTGTGATGCTTCTGCTTTAACCTCTCTTGTTGCTGGGATTACAGGCACTTGCTACCATGCCTAGCTTTTCTATTTTTGGCTTTCTGAGCAGCTTCTATACTATTTTTCATAATGGCTATACCAATCACATTCTTTCAAGTAATGTATTTAAGTTCCCCTTCTCTGCGTTCTTACCAGCCTCTTTTTTTTTTTGTCATTTTTATTATAAGCATTCTAACTGTGATGAAATGGTATCTTGTGCTTTTGTTTTACATTTCCCTCATGATTAGTGATGATGAACATTTTAAAAATACTTTTTGGTCACTTGTCTATTTTCTTTTGAGAAATGTCTATTCAGATCATTTGTCCATTTTTAAATCTGATTTTTTTTGTTGTTGAGTTTTTTGAGTTCCTTAACTATTCTGGATATTAATCACTTTTAAGATAAATAGTTTCCAATATTCTCTTCCATTCCACAGGTTGCCTCTTCACTGTTGATTGTTTCCTGTGCTGTGCAGAAGCTTTAGTTTGATATGCTATTTGTCTGTTTTTGCTTTTGTTGCCTGTGCTTTTTATCCAAAGAATCATTACCTGTACCAATGTCTTGAAGTGTTTGTCTATGTTCTTTTCTCGTCACTTCATACTTACAAGTTTTACATTTAGGTCCTTGATCCATTTTGAATTGATTTTTGTATACTGAGAGAGATAGGAGTCTAGTTTCCTTCTTCTGTATATGGTTATCTAGTTTTTCCAGCACCATTTAATGAAGAGGTTGTCTTTCTCCAGTGTATGTTTTCGGCATGTTTGTTGAGAATTACTTAGCTGTAGATGTGTGGATTTATTTCTGGGTTCTCCATTTTGTTTCATTGATCTGTATATCTGCTTTTTATGCCAGTGTCATGCTATTTTGGTATCTATAGCTTGCTAATATGTTAATATGTTTTGTGATCAAGCATTGTGATGTTATTTGTAATTTTATTTTAACTTCTTTCATTTTATTTTTTCTTATTTGTATTAGAAATGGCTCTCATTTTTGAAAGATTTTTAAAAAATCTTTTAATATGTTAATATTTATCAGACATTTTTGAGACTCATGGCTGCCTAAAGGCAGTTTTTGCCCTGGTAAATTTACTTTACTCCAGAATCTGTTTCTTTTTCTGGTTCAGAAATTTTACTTTGCTGACACTAAGACTTGATTCAATAATTGTGTATGGATATTTTGTTGCCTTGTTCTGAAAAAGGCATTAATTTGACTTACCATCGTGCATACATGAAAAAGACTGGTAACAAAAGTTACTTTAAAAAAAGTAATATACTGTATCTATATCCTGCATAGATGCATTTTTTTGATGACCTCATTTCTAAGTTGCTTTTGTTATTTTGTTGTTAACTATTTTTGACTTGTTTACAAATAGGGGGATTGAAGGAGGAATTTTCCATACAAAACCAACCAGACCATACTTTCATGGGTACTGTTTGGTCTGTTTAAAGAAAATTGTGATTTATACTTCACTTAAGGGGGTGGAGGTTGGGAGAGGAGGGCAGGGGACGGGGGGAGAGGTGGCCCAAACAATGTATACACAGATGAATAAATATAAAAACAATAAAAAAAGAAAAAAAATTCAATTTATTTATCAAGTGGTTCGGTTTCCACAGAGGTGTGGCTCAAGTTGTAGAGTACCTGCTTTGCAAGCATGAAGCTCTGACTTCAAACCCGAGTCTCAAACACACATTTTGCTCTGGTTACTTTGGAGATGGGGTCTTGCAAACTATTTTCCCAGGCTGGCTTCAAACCAGGATCCTTCCAGTCTCAGCCTCCCAGGTAGCTAGAATTACAGGTGTACTCACAGGGAGCCACTGGCACCCAAATAACATATATGTGTATATATATGTATGTATATATATAAAACATATGTGTATATATATAACATATATCATAACATACATATGTTATATATGTGTATATATGTAGCATATATATATACATATATATGTATTTATATATTTACATACATATACAAATAAATAATAGCCATCCTAACGGGTGTGAGGTAGTTGTCATTGTGATTCTTACTTGCATTTCTTTGATGATCATTGATGTTGAGCATCTTTTCATACACCTTTTGGCCACTAGTATGTCTTTGGAGAAATGTCTGTTGAAGTTTTTCTTTTTATAGTTGCTACTTTTGTAGCTTGGTGCTCTGTGGATCTCCCGTATACCTGTATAATTAGATATCACAGAGAATTTTGGCAGAATTGACTCCAAGATTATAGCCCTCACCTCTGTTTTCTTTCCTGCGCATTAGATTTGTCTATAAGCTCTGTTCTGTAACATCTCAAGTTAGTAACGTCCAGCTTTCTGCTACTTGAGCCTTGCACTATTCAGGGAATGCGGCAGTCTGAAAAAGTAGCAAATTTTCTTACAGGTATTCTAAAGGTGGACTCCCCTCTGAATTTAGCTTTCTTTTTCTAACACCCATACCTACTTACGTTATTTTAATGGTAAGCCAAGGATTTAGGTCTTGTTTCTTCTGTGGCTCTATTGCTTTTGGGGTTTCTTCCTGAAATTTGTAGGTACTCTGCCTGCCCTAATTCTTGTCCTCTGCCATCTCAGACTAGAAGCTTGTATTTTTCTTCCATAAGATCTGTGGAGATTGGGTTGGAAGTATTGGTGGAATTGTGGTTGTATGTTCCCTCAGGTAATAAAAGCCAAACTTGAAATTATTACCCACTGCAATTTCTGTAATTCAAAGGTAAACCTGCCTCTGGTATATTCTTGCCTTTGGTCACTTTCTAGTTCCTTCAGATAATACACACACACACACACACACACACACACACACAAATGCTTTATCTAGATTTAGAACTTTTGTGTAGGAAACTGTGTCTGACCAATTCACTGTGCCATTAATGAAACTAGGCTATTAATTTGTATTTGCCCTTTTCTCACATGACTCGAAGTATGTAAAACTAAATAAGGTTGTAAATTTGAATCACTTTGAGAAGAATCTGTATAGGATGAAAACTAACACTTTGCTTTTTGAATGCAATGAGAGGTGGTGTTAAATGGAGACCTATGCTTCATGTATATAAAATTTCTATATTCCTGAAGAGCAAATGGATATAAGAATGTTTCATATACTCTTAACATTAAAATTTAGGACAACGAAGTTGCCAGGTCATTTTATCTTTACTTTTGAAACCGGAGTTTTGGACCCAAGACCCAAACACCTGAGATTCCATATGCCAGGTCGGTCCATCTGCCCCTAAATGCCAAATAAAGAGTCATGGTGAAGGCAGAGAAAGGTTTGTTACATGGCTTGGGACATGACATGGGAAGAGGCAGAGTAAGCACTCAGCTCATCTTCGGGGTACAGACATGAGCTATAGGTTTAAGTAGACAAAAGAACTGGGTGCATGGGACAAAGGTGTGCATAAATAGTCCCAGTTATGTCCCAGTGTGTTCTGGTTGGCCATTATCTCAGTCTGAGGGCTCCAGGAGAAGTTCTGGAGTTGGTGTATGGATTCATTGTCAACTGGCAGGTGGTCCATCCTGAGGAACATCTACTGTTGGGTATAGTTTCACGCTCTTGTCATGAAGATGTGATCTGTCTTTCCTGGAATTCAAGTCACTCTTTGCAAAGTGACAGAAAAGAAAATGATTCAGAGCAAAGATAGATAGAAAATGGAGGACAGATGCCATGCTTTCTCCTGCTGTTAATTTGTGGGCCTCTTACACTTTGACTTTTGGGGTCCACTGCTATTATTTTGAAAATATGATAAATCTTCTTATATGGGGACATGGAAGATAGTTATTTTAGCACAGTAACCAAAACAGCACAGTATTCATAAGCTTTTCTTTCATCATTGTGATACTCATTTTACTAATTCTCTGGAGACTTGAAAATATTATAAAACTGCACCATAAATTATTATAACCATTTCTTCTATGAGAATTGTAATTGAGACAAGAAAGGATAGGCTTTGAAACTATCTAGATCTTGGTTTAAATTCTATTTCCATCCCTTTTGGTAACTGAATTTTAACAAGTTAACTTCTCGGTTTTTAAGGACTGTTGGGTAAATTTAATGGACAGATGTTATAGATTGCTTTTTACCTTGCCTACCATATAGTAGGTCCCTCAGATACTGTGTTCCTAGAGCTTTGTTTCTTTAGAACTAAAGAACAAGTTTATGTGATAGTTTAATGCTAATGCTGGGCATACATCATAATTTGTATTTGTGGGTTCTACTTCTGTGTGCTTGAAATACATTTGCAATTCTAGGAAAAAATAGATGGTACCTTTATACACATTCCTCATGGATTTTTTTTCTTGGTATAAAATATTTATATATTACTGTGAAGATTTTTTAAGTTAAGGATTGGCATTGGAGGAGGATAAAAAACATTAAGAAAAGTGAAAATCAAATTGCCTAAATACCTACTGAAGGAAGAAATCGTAGTGATTCCTTTTTTTCTTATTTATTTCTTTTGAAAATGGCTACATCACATAATTGGAAATGCTTTTGTTAATTGTCTTTTAAACAGAATTTCAGAATAATAGTGATAAAGCTTGCATCATCCCAGGTGCTAAGCTATGCTAAACACAGTTTGTAATCTCATTGAAACTTCCAGCAGCCCTCTGAGGTAGGTGCTGTCATTTTACAATAGGCAGACAGCTTGCTGGGATTAGATAGCACTCCCAGCTAAATAATCTCACAGCTAGTACGAAGAGGGGTTGCATTTCCTTTTTGTTTCTTAAATCTCTGGTCACTTATTTGCCGTGTTGTAAATTCATAGGCACTTAAAGTTTTGGATCTGATTGGAAGGCACTTTTCCTTGAGGGTATTCTTTTCTAAGCAGTCCTTAAGATACACACTTAAACTATATAGTTACTTTTATGTTTTTGTGGTGATAATTGAGCTTCCTTCCTCACTAAACATAGATATTTAAAAACAATAAGTGAAATTGTTTTTTTTTTCTTTTGGGGGTGTTGTGCTAGAATTTGAACTCAGAGCCTCATACTTCCTAGGCAGGCCCGCTATCATTTGAGCCACTTTGCTTGCCCTTTTTTTGTGTGTGTGTTGGGCATTTTTGAGATAGGGTCTCCAGAACTGTTTGCCCGGGGTTGCTTAAACTGTAATCTTCCTGATTTCTGCCTCCTGAATAGGTAGATGACAGGCGTGAGCCACTGGCACCCAGCTAAATGAAATTGTTTTATTAGAGTTTTACTTATTTCCTCAACTAGTACACTGGTGGAGGTGTTAATGAGGACCAAAGTTTATGAGACAAAAGTTTATGTGAATTTGGGACTTATGTAAATTTTGAGTAGGGAAATTTTATGAGTAGAAGACGAATGACCTACATTATATTAAATTTAAAAAAAAATTTAATATAATGATGCCTTTTCTATGGATTTTTGCCTACAGTTTTTTGAACCATCATTTATTACAGCTGAGATTTGAGAGTCTCCAAAAAATATTTGAGTTTTCCAAGAAAATAAAACTATGTATTAGTCAAGAATTTGTATCCAGGGCTGGCAAAGTGGCTCAAGCCTGCCTACCAAGTGTGAGGCCCTGAGTTCAAACCACAGTAGTGTTTTGCTTCTGTTATTTAAATGTATTCAAGAATATATGTAAGGACATTAAATAAGCATCACTTAAATAGTCCCTGCCATTTTAGTTTCAACTTTTTTATTGAAGTTTAAAAATAGTGCACATAGTATAAAGTTTACTGAATTTTCACCTGTGGTTTTTAGTAGCCTTGCTTAATTATAAATATAAGAAAGTTAGAAAACATATTCAAAGAACATTCCAAAGTTTGAGAAATCAAATTAATATACTATGTTTATGTAATTGTCCAGGTTTTTTTAAATGGAAAATGACATGTTTCATATATTTAACATTTAACTTTGGGAAAATACATAATTTTGAATGCAGGAGAAAGAAGTGTGGGAAGTGCTACTACTGTTGTTATTATTAATTTTTTTTTGGTGGTACTGGGGTTTGAACTCTGGGCCTTGTGCTTGCTAGGTAGGTGCTCTACCACTAGAGTCACACCCCAGCCCTGTATCATTCTTTTGGTTTAAAACAACCTCTTCAATTCATAAGTATGAAATTTTTTTAATCTTTTTTAATCTCTTTGAAATATGGCAGGGAGTATTTCATAAAATATACTCATAAATAAAAGATAATATTAAACTAAAAAAATTGGCAAATTAGTCTTAATTTTGACAATACCTTTGTGAGAATGTATTTTTTCTAAATAGTATATCCAAACGACCAACCACATTGACTTTTAAGATTTAATTTTTCTTGTACATGTTTCATATTATATGTATATATTTTATACTTATATTTAGTCATTCTTAGGTCCTTAATGCATCCGAGGAAATAATTTTTAAAGGCCTGTTATATGCTGTATGTTTTATTTTTAAATAAATGGATTCAGAATAAACTAACAAGTACTACTGCCATAGCCTTCTGAATGGTTCAATAAAATTTCTGATAAGCCTTTTTAATTTGTAAAATAATAAATATTCATTGTGAAAACTAAAAAATTGAGGATATGTTAATTGTTGAATAACAAGATGCAGATATCACCTGGGTTCATTACCAGTATTTAGAAAACGAACCTCCCAGTATTCGCCTGTTTGGTATATTTATTATGTATATTATCTTATACTTTACATTATGGATATACTTCAATATTAATAAACATAAATCTGTGTCATTTTAATGGCTAAGTGCTGTGTTTAAATATGGTTTGTCCTCTCTGAAACTTACGTTGCCTTTTTTTTTTTTTTTTTTGTGGGGCTGAGGTTTGAACTCACGGCTTTATACTTACAAAGCAGGTACTCTACCACTTGAGCCACACCTCTGGTCCATTTTGCTCTGGTTATTTTGGAGATGGGGTCTCTTGAACTACTTGCCTCGGCTGGCTTTGATCCATGATTCTCCCAGTGTAGCTAGGATTATACTCATGAGCCACCAACACCCGGCCTCATGTTAACATTTGATTACTATTGTAGCAGTGTTGGGAGTAGGGGCCTTTAAGGGGTGATTATCACCTTTAGAAGAATTAATGTCTTTATTATGGGACTGGAACCATTACTACAAGGTCTGTTTGACATAAAGTGACAGAGAGTGGTATGTTTTGCATATGTCGTTTTCCCTTCTACTTCTTTGGCATGTTAGGAAATAGTATGAGGCCCTCAGCAGATGTGGCAACTTGATCTTGGACATTCAGTCTCTACAACTGTAAGCTAAAAACATTTCTTTTCTTTAAAATTACCTAGTCTTGAATATTGTGTTATAACAAAAGAAAATGGATCAAGTCAGCTAAGAGAGTATTTAGTTTAAGCTATCCAAAATTTATGTAAGTTGCTAATATTGTTACTGTTTTGATCATTCCTATGTTTTCACTGGCATAACCAGTGTTTTGCTGACCATTCTTGAACATAAATCCTTGCACAATTGTTCCATTGCTTCCTTTGAATAAATTTTAGAAGTTAAATATCTGGGTCAGAGGTCATGTTTAAGGATTTGTTTAATATTTTAAAGGGAAGTATATCCCCAATAGTAATGTGAAAGAGCATTCTCATAGCTTTGTGGATTACTTCTTTTTTTGATACTGGTGTTTGAACTTAGGATCATGGGCTTGCTAAATAGGTGCTCTGTCACTTGAGCCATGCCTGTAAGCCACAACTTTGTCAAAATTAGTAGTTAATACTATTTAAAATTATTTTCCAGTCACATATGTGAAAACTGATAGATTATTTAAAAAAAATTATCCTAATTTGCATTTTTTTATTGTCTTGGTTGAAGAGTTTTGTGTTTGTCATGTGTTTTGCATTGGTGAGCTCCCTGTTTGTGTTCTTTAGTTATGTTGGTTTGTAAGTATCCTTAAATAACAGAGGGGCGTTTGCTTTATTATTATCTGTTAGAAATGGTTTCCAGTTTATTTTATTCTTTTTTTTAGTGTCTACTTTTAAAAGCGTTCTAATCACACTCGTTAATGTTATACTGAATTTGGTTTCGTACCATAATATTATAAAAATATTCACTTCTATATTCACCAGTTTTTTTTTTTCTTGGCATTACTGGAGTTTGAACTCAGAGCTTCACACTTGTGAGACAGGTGCTGTACTGCTTGAGCCACTCTTCCAGTCCTTTTTTGTGTTGAATATTTTCAAGACAGGATCTCGTGAACTATTTGCCCAGGACTACTTCAAACTGTGATTCCTGAGTAGCTAGGATTACAGGAGTGAGATACACAGCCCACCAAATAATTTTATGACTTTATTTTTATGCATCTGTAATTTATTTTTGTATAGCTTGTGACAAAGCAATCACATCTCACAACTCCAGGCAATACCATTTGCTCTTACCAGGATATAAGGCGAAATATGCTTCCTGGAGTTGTGCGACTCACTGATTGTGGGAATGAGTAAGCATTTAACTTTATTTTTTCATAGTTTAGTTATTTCACCAGTACCATTTAATGAATAGCCTATTACTTCAATCTTTTATGGACTTTGTATTGTATTTCAGATGTCTATTCATATTTTTCTTTTTTATTATCTTGGGATTAAATTATTATTGCATGTTATTTTTTATTTACAACTATTTTTCAGTTAGATTTTTCCAGTGTTTTCTTTTTATATGGTTTCAAACTAGGAAAATAGAATTGGATGTATGAATTTTCCATTGATGTATTTTTAAGGCTGTGTCTTTGTGTCACTTGTGGAATAGCTCTGATTCTACATTTGAAAAATATTGGATCATTATTGCAGTATTTGTATTATTTTCTACTACATGTTATTTTGGAATTTAGGTCTCAGTAAAGAGTATCTGATTGAAGATCAGAGGATCAAAATGAGTGTAATTGTAGTTTAGGAAAACAGAAATGGAAGTGTGAGATTGCTAGTCTCTGACTTGGTCTCTTTACATACAATGGTCTAAGTAAGTATTCAGGGCCTAAACTATAATGACAGAAATAGAAAGTAAAAATATGTTTTTTAGTTGCCCTTATGTAGTATTTCAATCTAGGAAGACATTCACTAGATTTAGGGGTTGAATGATAACACTTTTTTTGCCTGACAAAACATGACTATGCTTTTATCTGTCTCTGCTTCCATATTTGTAGTTGAGATACCATCTAAACAGACTTATTCTTTGGTCTGGGAACCTTGTTTTCTTGCTCATGCTGTGTCTCTGTCTGATAGGCCTCTTGCTCTGATCATCAGCCAGTCTCTCATTAAAAGTTCTTTTCACATGCCATTCTTCTGCAGCTTTTCCAGGTACCTATGCTCTTTTTCCTTTGAGCATCAATTTCTCTCTGTATTCCTATTTTATTTTGCCTTTTGATATCGAGGTTGGCATATTTGTCTTATTGCCACCACTTTTTAAAACATATAAAACTCAAAACATTTTATGAATTGTGCAAATTTGGCATGAGGGCTGAGTGCTATCATAATGGACTATTTAAAAGCACTTTAATAATTTTGTTAGTGTGCACAAGATAACAAACGTGTATACTCTAGTAACTAGGATCTCTGATTTATGATGTGATTTAATTGGTGCTTACAAGATAATAGACCTGTAACTACAGTAAATAGAATTCAGATTACTACTGTCTGATAGTGCTTGGTGCTTTATGAATCTACCTATTAGGTCTTGTGAAATGACTATTCATTAAGTTTTTAGAAACATTTATGTAGTTTGAGAAATTGTGTTTTACAATCAGTAACTATATTTGTTAATATAAATGGCATTGATAGAAGAATACTACATTTAAAAGAAATAGCTTCTCATATCTTATTTCCAGTTTTTAATAATGGTGATAAAATTTTTGTGTGCTGTCTTATTATGTAGTTCAGAACACAGTTCTTTTTTCCCCTCTGTTTTAGCTCTTCCAGTATCTGTTTTAATTGTATCTTTGAATCATCAGTAGAAAGATTTGTTAATAAGGGCTGGCTGGGACATGACTCAAATAGTAGTGTGTCTGCCTAGCCGGTATGAGTTCAAACTCCAGTACTGACAAAAAAAAAGAAGAAGTTGTAATGAGAATCGGAAATTTAAGGCAAAGTAGATATTTCAAGTTAGTTAATTGCTTGTCATTTCACAATTTACTAACAGCCACATCTATGGGAGGGTAGATTGGCATTTTAGGGATGGGGATCTTTCCCTAAGCTTAGTGGTTGTATAGTTTTATGGTCTACATTTAATCATTTCTCTGCTAATCATTTTCTTCAGAATTATATTGAGAGAACATTTCTGGGCACTTTTTCTGAAGGCTAATAAGTCCATGCATTTCTCTTAATTAGTGAATCTCTGAAAATTGGGAGGTAAGGGAAGGAGTAAGCACATTACAATAACCTGACAATCTTTTTTGTCTTTAAGAATACCTGTCTTTAGTTTGAAGTCCCACCCTCCCTGTTTGATGCCTTAGATGTGTTACAAAATAGTTAAAATCCACTGCTTTAATATTCTAGAGTCTGTTCTTGGATTGAACCTGAATTATTGAGGATTTTATTTCTGGGCAATGGGCAATTTTTTTTTTCTTTTTTCTTTCTGGGACAGGGTCTTGCTATATAGTCCAGACTAGCCTCAAATTTACAATCCTCCTGCCTCAGTCTTCTGCATGCTGGGATTACATGCATATACCAACACACCTGGTTATATGTAGGGCATTGAATATTATTCACTTCCATATAATTAGTTTTACTTAATTTCCCTTTAGTTTGAGGAAAATTATAGTCAGTCTTATGAGACTTCTTACTGCCTTTTCTGGAAGGTTGTTTGGGCCATTGTTATACATTGATGGGCATAAGAAACAACCATATGAGACTTAGATGATCTTCATAGCTATAGAAAATGTTGTTTACACATTACATCTGAAAAGGACCCATGAGAGACCCTGCTTTCTGGTCTTAGCACCAGGAACAGTTTGTGTTTCTTGTGGGAAGCTAGAAGATTTTTGTCTGGTCAGTGCTGAGTCAGGTAATCAGCTCTTTCTCTGTCTTTATTTTTCAATTTTTTTTAATTCATATGTGCATACAACGTTTGGGTAATTTCTCCCCCCATCCCCCACGCCCTCCCTTACCCCCCGCCCCCTCCCTCTCCCCCCAACCCCTGCTCCCCTACAAAAACAATTTTGCCCTTATCTCTAATTTTGTTGAAGAGAGAGTATAAGCAATAATAGGAAGGACCAAGGGTTTTAGCTAGTTGAGATAGGGTTAGCTATACAGGGAGTTGACTCGCTTTGATTTCCTGTGCATGTGTGTTACCTTCTAGGTTAATTCTTCTTGATCTAACCTTTTCTCTAGCTCCTGGTCCCCTTCTCCTATTGGCCTCAGTTGCTTTTAAGGTATCTGCTTTAGTTTCTCTGCGTTGAGGGCAACAACTGCTATCTAGTTTTTTAGGTGTCTTACCTATCCTCATACCTCCCTTGTGTGCTCTTGCTTTATTATGTGATCAAAGTCCAGTCCTCTTTCTATTTTGTAGAACAGTTTAAGGAGGGTTGGTATCAGTTCTGCTTTAAAGGTCTGATAGAATTCAGCAGAGAATCCATCAGGTCCTGGACTTTTCTTTTTGGGGAGACTCTTGATTGCTGCTTCAATTTCATTTTGTGTCACAGATCTATTCAGGTGATTAATTTCCTCTTGGTTCAGTTTTGGATGATCATATATATCTAGAAATCTGTCCATTTCTTTAAGATTTTCAAATTTATTTGAATATAGGTTCTCAAAGTAGTCTCTGATGATTTCCTGTACTTCCATGGTGTTTGTTGTTATCTCCCATTTTGCATTCCTGATTCTACTAGTTTGAGTGTTTTCTCTCCTCATTTTAGTCAGGTTTGCCAGGGGTCTATTGCTCTTGTTTATTTTTTCAAAGAACCAACTTTTTGTTTCATTAATTCTTTATATGGTTTTTTTGGTTTCTAGTTCATTGATTTCAGCTCTTATTTTTATTATTTCTCTCCTATTTGTTTTGGGATTTGCTTGTTCTTGTTTTTCTAGGAGTTCGAGATGTATCATTAGGTCATTGATTTGGGATCTTTCAGTCTTTTTAATGTATGCACTCATGGCTATAAACTTTCCTCTCAGGAATGCCTTAGCTGTGTCCCATAGGTTCCGGTAGGTTGTGTTTTCATTTTCATTGACTTCCAGGAACTTTTTAATTTCCTCTTTTATTTCATCAATGATCCATTCTTCATTAAGTAATGAGTTATTTAGTTTCCAACTGTTTGCATGTTTTTTGTCTTTACTTTTGTGGTTGAGTTCTACTTTTACTGCATTGTGATCAGATAGTATGCACGGTATAATTTCTATTTTCTTATATTTGCTGAGACTTGCTTTGTGCCCTAGGATATGATCTATTTTGGAGAAGGTTCCATGGGCTGCTGAGAAGAATGTATATTGTGTAGAAGTTGGATGAAATGTCTGTAGACATCAGCTAGGTCCATTTGATCTATTGTATATTTTAGATTTTGGATTTCTTTATTGATTTTTTGTATGGATGACCTATCTATTGATGATAATGGAGTGTTAAAGTCTCCCACGACCATTGTGTTGGAGTTAATAAATGCTTTTAGGTCCTTCAGGGTATGTTTGATGAAATTGGGTGAGTTGACATTGGGTGCATATAGGTTAATAATTGTTATTTCCCTTTGGTGTATTTCCCCTTTTATTAGTATGGAATGTCCTTCTTTATCTCAAAAATTTTGATCAATGTAGGTTTGAAGTCTACTTTGTCAGAGATAAGTATTGTTACTCCTGCCTGTTTTCGGGGGCCATTGGCTTGGTAAATCTTCTTCCAGCCTTTCATTCTAAGCCTATGCTTATTTCTGTTGGTGAGATGGGTCTCCTGTAAGCAACAAATTGTTGGATCTTCCTTTTTAATCCATTTCATCAAACAGTGCCTTTTGATAGGTGAATTAAGTCTGTTAACATTAAGTGTTAGTACTGATAGGAATGTGGTGATTCCTGTAATTTAGTTGTTTGAAGGTTTGATTGTGTGTACCTAAGTTGAGGTTACTCTCTACTTTCTTGCTTTTTCTTTTCCTGTAGTTTGGTGCTACCTGCCGTTTCATGGCTATGTTGGGTTTCACTTTCTGTGTGCAGAATCCCTTGAAGAATCTTTTGTAGTGGTGGCTTTGTGGTCACATATTGTTTTAGTTTCTGCTTATCATGGAAGACTTTTATTGCTCCATCTATTTTGAATGATAGCTTTGCTGGGTAGAGTATCCTGGGGTTGAAGTTATTTTCATTCAGGGCCTGGAAGATCTCACCCCAAACTCTTCTTGCTTTTAATGTTTCTGTTGAGAAGTCTGCTGTGATTTTGATGGGTTTACCCTTGTATGTTATTTGTTTTTTCTCTCTTACAGCCTTCAGTATTCTTTCTTGGGTCTCTGTGTTTGTTGTTTTATTGATAATATGCCGTGTGGTAGATCTTTTTTGATCTGGTCTGTTTGGTGTTCTGGAGGCCTCTTGTATCTGTATGGGACTAGCTTTCTCTAGATTTGGGAAATTTTCTGTTATTTTGTTGAATATATTATGCATTCCCTTTGCTTGCATCTCTTCTCCTCCTTCAATGCCCATGATTCTCAGGTTTGGTCTTTTGATAGAGTCAGTGAGTTCTTGCATTTTCTTTTCACAGGTCTTGAGTTGTTTAACTAATAGTTCTTTGGTTTTTCCTTTAATCACCATTTCATCTTCGAGTTCTGCGATTCTGTCTTCTGTTTGTTCTTTCTCCGTCTTTAAATACCCTTGTGGAAGCACATGGAGCAGTTTCTGGTTTGCCCCTTTCCAGAATGCAGGCCAAGAAGTAAGTACTTACATTCTCATTTCATGTTGAAGCTTTTGTTTCGGTTTTTGAGAACAGGGGCTCTCTATATAGACAGTGCTGTCCTCTTACTTGTGATTGTCCTGCTTCAGCCTCCTGACTACTGGAATTACAGGTGTGTACAACCACACCTCACTCATGTAGGGTTTTATTTTTTATTCATTTATTTTGGTGGTACTGGAGTTTGAACTCAGAGCCTTGTACTTGCTAGGTAGGCACACTACCACTTAAGGCAAACCTCCAGCCCTTTTTTGCTTTATTTCTTGGATAGGGTCTTGTGGTTTTTACTTGAGGTTGGCCTCTGACCCTTATCCTCTGAGGTATGCCTACTGTGTAACTGGGATTACAGAAGTGCTCTGCTATGTCCTGCTTGTTGGTGAGATGGGATCTCGTTAACATTTTGCCAGGGATGGTCTCTAACTTTACTCTTCCTGATCTCTGCCTCCCAAGTTGCTGAGATTACAAGTGTGGACCTCCACACTCAGCTTGTATAGTTTTTTCATTCTTGTCCTCTTCTTTACCCTGTTTTTATTACTAATTTTCTCATTTAGTTGAATTATATCTAAAATTCTGTGCTTTTAAAGTCTTATACAAGTGCTCCTCGATCTAAGATGGGGTTACATTCTGATGAAACCAATATTGGTTGAAAATGTAATTTAAAAAATGCACTTAATCCACCTAACCTAGCGTACCTTAAATAGGTTCGGAACACTCACATTAGCATCCAGTTGAGCAAAATCACAGTCATTTAAAGCTTATGTTTTTATATTGTTGTACTTGAGTGGGGATACCTTGTGGCATCCACAAAAGTTCATGCAATATAACAAATATATCATACTTGAATTCCTCTCCTCATTCTCCTTTATTCACCCCTCCCCCCGCCATTCCTGGAGTAGTTTAAACAGGTATCACTTTTTTATTTACATACATGTATACACAGTATTTGCACTGTATTCACTGTATTCACCCTCCCACACTCTTTCCCCACCTCCTCCCCCTCTTATAATACCAATCCCCCCCAGACAGAACCTGTTCTGCTCTCCTGTTCTCCAACTTTGTAAAAAAAAAAGAAATGACGTTTTTGTTTAAGATAGTTTCACAAAGTGTTTCCTTGTGACATTTCCATATATGTATATAATTATATTCATATGATATACATATATATACATTGTTCTTCTTTCTACCTTAGTCCTCTTCTTAGGGTGATTTCAACAGGTTTAAAAATTCTGTATTCATTCTTCTATAGAGAGTACACCAGCCATATTCATCTTCTTAACTTCCTTCTTTTGCTCTCCCGCCCCCCGTATGTGACTTCCCCTTAGTATGACCTGTTTTTCATATTATTGCTGTATTTGTCCATATTCCACATATGAGAGAAAATGACGCCTACTTTTAATGAAGTGTTGAATATCTCATTTAATTTATTGAAAATATCTTTCCAAAAATACTGGCAACACAATATACTGTAGAATATTGCTTATTATATAAAACTTACCAATTTTACTTCCCTCTTTTCTTCTTAATACCTACAATCATTTTTGTTTTTGTTTTTAGATTATACAATCTTTGGAAGATCTTAATTCATAAATCTTTGTTCCAATAAAAAATACAAATATACACACCTATGACATTTTGCTTCCAGTTTCTAGGTACTTGCAAGACTCCAGGAAACTCTATACCAAAGTTATTGTTTATCTGGAGTTTGGTATGTGGCAAATGTTTTTCTATAAGGTGGCTATATCTAATGATCTAGACTGTCATCTTTGTATGCTTATGATATATCCCCTAGCTGTGCATTTTTTTTTATTATTCATATGTGCATACAATGCTCGGGTCATTTCTTCCCCCTGCCCCCACCCCCTCCCTTACCACCCACCCCACCCCCTCCCTCTCCCCCCACACCCCCTTGATACCCAGCAGAAACTATTTTGCCCTTATCTCTAATTTTGTTGAAGAGAGAGTATAAGCAATAATAAGAAGGAACAAGGGTTTTTGCTAGTTGAGATAAGGATAGCTATACAGGGAGTTGACTCACATTAATTTCCTGTGCATGTGTGTTACCTTCTAGGTTAATTCTTCTTGATCTCACCTTTTCTCTAGTTCCTGGTCTCCTTCTCCTATTGGCCTCATTTGCTTTTAAGGTATCTGTTTTAGTTTCTCTGCATTGAGGGCAACAAATGCTAACTAATTTTTTAGGTGTCTTACCTATCCTCATATCTCCCTTGTGTGCTCTTGCTTTTATCATGTGATCAAAGTTCAATCCCCTTGTAGTGTCTGCCCTTGATCTAATGTCTGCATATGAGTTAGAACATACAATTTTTGGTCTTTTGGGCCAAGCCGTGCATTTTTAATAATACCTATACTGAGATAGGTTTGGTCTATGAGTCAAGTCAATGAAAATGCTAATAATCAGAAGTTGTAACAGAAGATACCAATGTTGTTAAAAATTGCTTTTGAGAGGATTAATAAGAAAAGTCTCTTGAGCTGGGGATGTGGCTCAAGTGGTAGAATACTTAAAGCATGAGGCCCCAAGTTCAAACTCCAGTATTGCCAAAAAAAAAAAAAAAAGTCCTTTGAGTAATGTTTCTCTAACAATATTTGAGGTATTAAGTATTAGTGTTACTTAAAGTATTATGATAGGATAGGAAAGTAAAGGATCTGATAAAATTATCAAATGGCTGAATAGGTCCTAAAATGGTTGATGGCACAAGGATGTAACAACAAAAGAAAAATTTGCTCAATTCAAACCTCTCCCTAACTTCAGTGACATCTATTTAAAACACATAAATGTAGTTTTTCAATTCCAGTGCAAATTTATTTTAGAAGTAATTCATCTATATCTAGTATTTTTTATCATAAGCTTTACATTGAACTGAGCACAAATATGCAAGTATAGTACTTTCTTTATGGTCAGAATAAGATAATTTAATGACAAACTGTGGCCATACTGATAATTAACTGTATTTTGTTGAGTGAAATAGTAAATGTAGTTTATGGTGTCATGTCTTATGCTTAGTACCATTTTGTCTTCTTAGAGTATATGGTTTTTTAAATGCAACTTTCTCTAGATACAAATTTCTTTATCCTTAGGAAGCTAATATGTTGTTGGATTATAATGTGTATAATCCAACTAAAAGTTAATTAGTTAAATTAAGTTTAAAACTTTTTTTTCCAAGAAGACAGTGTGGTCTGAATTGACTTCAGAGCTACATCTATACCTTTTCATTTACTCATTACCTGCATCGACTACCAGCTTGCAACACTGTATCCAGATTTAAAATAGTGTTTCTTAAACTTGAGCACCCAAATCGCCTGAGAGTGCTGATTTAAAACAGATTTTTCAGGTTGCAGTCCTTGAGATTCTAATTCAGTAAGTCAGAGGTGGGGCCCAAGAACTGGCATTTTATACAAGTACTATAGAGGATCCGAATTTCAATCCAGGTGGACTGCTGGACTACATTCTGAGAAGCACTGTGCTAAGCAAGATACAACAGTAGGTTCAGGTGCTTAAAAATTACTCACTTTCAATTCCACTAATATTTACTGATGAGTTAGTATGTATGAGGTACTTTTGGGGGAAGCATTTTAAAAGTTTACATTAGTATAACTGACTTGTAATATGTGAATTTAAGACTGTTTTCTAAAGTTAGGTAGCTCTAGTTTACTAGCATTTTGTTCAATAGCAAAAGAAGAAATAGTAATGATGTTTTTAAGAATTGGAAAGAAACTGTTGAAGTGTAGAGTATATAAATTTGATTTTTTTTTCAGTTTTACTGATCCTCAGGCATGAGTATTAGAGTGAAATACAATCTTTAGTTCTTCTGTACCTAGTCAATGTATAATACCTTACACTCAATTAAAATACTCAATATATAGTATATAATGTGGGATTATAATATTGCTGACTATCATTCATGTATTTGTCTCATCTCACTGCAGTCTCATTTGTATTTCTTATTCTTACAGTCTATGTTTTATATGGTCAAAGCCCTCATTTGTAAACAATAACATTGAAAAATTTTGTATTAAATTAAACTTTTAAAATTTCTATTAATTTTGAGTATTATATGTCCACAACTATGTGAGAGGAAAGCAATTTCTTTATAACCTTATTATCCTGTCTTCTTACTTTTTCTTTTCATCCTGAAAAATTGGTAGATATGCTTTAGTACTCCACTTTTCTTAATACCTCTTAGAAAAATATGGCATATCACCTTCATGGAAACAGTGGGAAAATGACCTCAATCCCAGACAGACTCAGCTCTCCTTTATCTTACTTGATGTTTCAGGGTTTGATAGTGGTAGAGAGTTTATAGTGGTGGCAATGACAGGAATGACAGCCCTTTTTACCACTTGCTGGTGGAAATATAAAGTCATTGTGCTTGAAAGCCAAGGATACGGTGTGCAGAGGTTTGTTTAAAAAAAAATGTGACTAGAATGGTAAAGATAATTAGGATCATGTTCACATGTTATTTTATGTGAGCAAGGTGAAAAATACTATCATCATTAGGTTTGCTCATTTCTTTTCTCTGCAAAAATGAATATTCCTTACATGATTATAGCTTTTGTATTAGTGATAAGCCCACATTTCCATTTGTTCCTATGTCTTCATATCACGATGTTCCAAACATCTACAAATTGTTGTAATAGTCTAATATTTATTTATGATTCAGTGTCTATTACTATATTTCTAATATGTTCTGTTTGTCAACTGGAGTGTCTTTTCATTATTTTGACTCTTTTTAGAAAAAGATCAGTCTTCAAATTAGTTTTTCTTCTGTGAACTCTCACCTACAATTATTTATCTCTTTCTCTGGGAACGGAGCATCCTTTAGCATTTTAGGTCTTTTTCAGCCTTATCTGGTTTTTATCACCTTATTTTTCTCTTGTCATGTTACCTGGACTCCTTTTCTTTTCTAACATTTACTATAAGTCAACTCATGTTTGATTTCCTTGGAGTTCATGTAGTCTCTGAAGGGGTTTGTCTTCAGGAGTATATACAGACACCCATCTCTGAGATATAAAGAAAATAGTCTCCAACAGTTTCCTTACTTCTCATTTTATTTGAAGGAAAGGAAAAAAGACACATTTTTCTTTCTTGCTTCTTGACTCCATTAAGAAAACTGACTTGCTTCATTTGCTAGACTAACAAATATAAACCTTTCTTACATTTTCCAAGGTGTTCTTACAATACAGTTTGAAGCTATTTGATTCTAATAGAAAAGGCTTTATTTGATCTTTTATCAATATCATCTTTTATCAATATTGATATACTTGAATTTTTTAATTTTAAAAGTCATCTTCATAAAAACAAAAAGGAAAGAAGTAAATTATGTTTATGCAGCATTAGTAAGGAATGAGGCAGATGTATATACAGAGTTCGATGTTCATAATGAATTATCAGGGAAAAAACATGTACTATGTACATGTTAGTAGTTTTCATTATGTGTCTGTAACTTTTTTTTATAAATGAAGGTAGTAAAAAAGATGTGTTTAATGGGAAAATGCAGTAATTGATTATAAAATATATGATTTCAAATAGCAATTTCAATATTTTATTTTTAATAGCTTTTAATGAGAATATTCTTGAATTATGTTATTTTACTTTATTAAGCTTTCTGCTTCCCCCAGAAGTCCTTTTGTTTTTGTTCTTGTTATCCATGTACTTTATGCAAAGCATAATTAAATAGTTCTTTGATTATTGAGGACATCTACTTTCTTATGGTCCTCCTTCTATCATTTTTAATTTTTCAGTGTCTTTCCCCTAGTTGTCTTTCTAGTCAGTTGGCAAACTTTGTTGATTCTTCCTTCATTTGCTTGTACAGCTATGTATACTCCTTTGCAGAACTACTGTTACCATTTTTTTCCAAGCTTTTCCCTACATATCAAAGTGGTGACATTAGCTTCCCATCTTCTGAGTCTTACCAACAGTAAGTTTGTGCATGTTGCTATCTTATTAAGATTTTTTGGGCTCATTTCTCATCTTGTATTCCTATTCTCACATATGACTGCTGACTTTTATGTTCACATATGTCTGCTGACTTTTAAGAGCATCTATGTAATGGCCTCAGTTTAACTTTTTTGATAACTTCTTACTATACTGCATTACTTTCTTTCCAGAGAAACAGTTTGCTCTTTGCTGAACTTGCTGTAGTAGTTTTTCTCAACAGTGCTTTTGTTTTTACTATTCTTAAATTTAGCATAATCCTTTTCTTCTTAAGCCACTTAAAAATGTTATTCTTGTAACATTTATCACCACATTCTGGCTCCTCTTTTATGTGTTTTTATACTTTTTAAGATAATTTAGGCATCCCTAATCCTAAAAATCCAAAATGTTCCAAAATCCAAAAGTTTTGATTACCAACATGACCTACAAGGGGAAAATTCTATATTTCACCTAATGTGACAGGTTTCAGTTGAAATGTAGGTTAACTAAAAACATATAAAATTACTTTTTAGGCTGTGTGCATAGGGTATATATGAAACATAAATAAATTTTGTGTTTTGACTTGTGTCCCATATGCAAGATTTGCCATTAAGTATGTGCAAATATTCCAAAATCTGAAGAAAAAAACCAGAAATCTGAAACACTTGTGGTCCCAAGCGTTTTAGATAGGGGATACTTGAGATATATCTTGAATATAGATTTTAAGTATATCTTGAATATAGATTTTAAGTGGTTGCATGTCGTGACCCTGATTATGCAATTCAAAGTCCCTGGTATAATTACTTGTATATTCAAGAATTCAAATGTAAATCGAGTGATAAAGCTTGCCTAATTATATGATTACAAAATATAATAAAACTAGAAATTTTATTAACTTTGGAAAGTAACCTTGAAATTACTATATGTAATAAAGCCCTACTAACAGCCTGTTTTCTTATAATTTTAGATTTTCACCCTCTAACTTAACTTCAGTTAAATGAGAAGTCTGACTTTTAATGCCTAGAGAAGTGGGATTTTGCTATAATTTTATTTTAGAGATGAAAACAATAGACCATATACTTAAAAATTGACTTACCTTCGTTGGAAAGTACAGAATTATAGTGAATGACGTTTTCTTTAAAGCATAATTGAAAAATCACTCAATTTGCATAATAGACCTGAACGACTCTTTGGTAGAATAATTACCTCCTTAAGTTAGCAAACAAAACAAAAAAGCCAGTGAAAATTTCTTTACCTTATGGAACTCACATTTGGTTAGATTTTAAAATAATAGTTACAATTTGTATCCTTTTGAAGAATTGACTCAGTTAACTGTAGAAATTGGTATCTGTGTCTGTATCTGTGATTTGTAGAAGAAGGGCTGTAAGAAGTATCCCATATCAAGTTTACTGCTGCCTCCATTCCCAGGACCTCATGCATGTTAGGCAAGCCCTCCGCCACTGAGTTGTATATCCCTAGCCTTGCATGTCCCTTTAAATTTTTTGTTCTAATAGGAAAAATTAGCATTAGTGCTTGTTTTAGAGGGTAACATTATTATAATACAGTAAAATTTTTACACATTGGGGTAAAGGTCATCCTGAGGAATATATGTCATCTTTTCATAGGCAAGATTTAATAAAAAACTAAAAGTTGTCTAAAGCTTCTCATTCTCTCATTTAATCAGAGATCAGTAGCTGCAAACACTTGTGGTTTGTTTTGAAAGCTAAATTTTTAAACCATCAAATAATTTTTCGGTTCACAGTATGTACTATTTTACACACTGAAAAGCTAGTAGAAGTTTTTGGTAGGTAAGAATTTTCTTTGCTTTAAATCAGTGGGCTATATATATTTTTATACCTGAAAGAGCATTGCAGGAGGGCAGAGTGCTTACTTGTTTATTCCAACGCCAAATGCAAAAATAGCTTAAGGTGCAGAGCTACAATAGTTACCATTTATTTTTATTTTGTTATTACAGAAGATGAAAATGTATGAAAGCTTTTAGGCAAATATCCTGGAAATATTTTTATATTGATTTCTTTGATACGCTTATCAATCTGAAGATTAAAAATATTTAAAACCCAAAGGAAAATGTTAATTTATGCTTTGGAGTCCAATATAAAATGTACTTTAAAATTTGAAAGAAGATACTAGGAGATATTCTATGCCAAATATATTTGTTGGATGGAAATTTTCTTAATACTTTTGTCCATGAAGTATTAATTTCTCTTTAGGGTTTCAAAAAATAAGTTTTACTTGCTTATGCTACATTTAATCAAATTGAAGCATTTTCTTAATTTTTATAAAGCAGTAGATAATAAAGGAAAAGGAAAGTGGGCCTTTGCCAAGTTTTGATATTATGTTAGCATTATTATCAGAAACAAATTGCTGTTTAATTTGCCAGTAACCTCAGTGAATTCAAGCTATTGCGTAGTGCTCATTTCCCCAGATATTATTCAGTAAACTAGATTGGATGACTTTCATTTATTTATATAAAAGTAGGATATTATTGAATTGTTTGACATGATATTTTTTATTTAAGAATGAACTGTTACTTGATTTTGGAGATATAGTGTTAAAACTTTATCTGTCCAGTTAACTAATTACAGTGTAGCAAATACTTGCTTATTTTAAAGAACTTATTGTGAACTTTCTGATAGTGGTATTTGCACACATTGCCAGATTATTACATTGTGAAAATTGGGAAATATTTTATAGGAAATTCCCAATTCTTAGAATGTATAATTAGAATTAATAATTTCATAGTTTTCTAACATGATTTGAAAATTGGAGGGAAAAATGCTTAAAGTTAAATTATATGGTGGTGTAGTAAAAAAAGTGACAAGAATTATTGTTTCTTTAATGATTTTTAGAGAGGAAACACTACTTACTAGCTTTTGAAGATTGTGTAGGAACATTGTGTAATTTGTATTACTCTAAAGCTGATACATATCTAAAATTAGAAACAGTGGCTTTGTTAGGCTTTTCTACAATGATATAAAGATCCTTTTTCCCTCTTCTGAGCATTCAGATTTATATAGTTAACTTCTATATACAAAACTGCTGAGTTAGAAAATAATTTTGTTTTAATGCCCTGGTTTTTACCAGTGTTCTATACTAACCTAGAACATTTGGCTTAGAATTAGGTAAAGTGAGAAAGGAAGAAAAAGGCTGATGCTATAGTTTTCTTCCTTCCCTTTACTCTCGATTCATTTGTATGTTGTAGGTATAGTGTCTTCAGTCTTTTGACTTTTGAGTTTTTCATAGTAAACTTGAATTTTAAAGTTTCCCCATCTTGATTTGCATATATAGGGTTGTTTGTTTTTGGTTTATAGTTTTAAAATACTAATACATCCTATAATTTTCTGCTTTCAAAAGAAAGCAGTTTTATACATAGTTCATTATTTTGGATGCTTCAAATATTATAGCAAGTATACTATACCAGGAAATAACACAATAGTAGACAATAATCTCTTATTGGTTGAATGTATAATTTCATTTTTTTTAATGTTAAATGTTACTGTAGTTGTCATCATATAAATATATCTGTAGTTTGGGTTTAGAAACAGTACAGCTTATGTACTTTTTAAAAAAGCAGATACCTGTGTCAGTTACATTTTAAAGTTATACACTGTTTTAAGGCTATGTATTTATTTTTTAGAAAATATAACTTACATGAATATCTTCTGGTGGACATAATATTGACCAAAATATACACGATATTACTTTAACAAACTGCCATGCAACAAATACATTAAGTAACGAAGAAATTGAATATATATGACTTAATCTAATTGACATTCACATTGAAAATTTACAACATAACCAGAACTTAAAATGTTTTTTTCTTATATTTGGCAGTAATTTTATTTTTTACAATTTAAATTTAAAACTCTTCTGAATGTAGATTTGGTGAAACTTAGACTTTTTCCTAGTCTGTGACAACCTGAGGTACTAAACATTTTTCTCTTATTTCACTGTCTTCATAAGTAATCTTTTTGTTTCTTTTAGGATCTATCCAAGAGTTGTGTATTACAGCATTATTAGGCATGGGATCAGCTTCAACTATGGAAACAACTCGTTTTTTCATTTTACTTTTTAAGACCTTTTGAAATTTTTGTCTAGTGAATGCATATAATAGAGGGTGAAATATAGTTGTACCATAAGCCATGACTAGAAAACACAATCTTAATTTTACTAAAAGGTCACTTGGGCCTAAACATAGAATGGTGGTATTTAAAACAGAAATTGGTGTCCAACAGAGAAGAAATGTAGAAATAATCAATAAAGACATTTTGAAGACTCTTTTCTGCCTTTCTCGTCGCTCACGATGTCGTTTCACAGCTCGACGAAGGGCAATTATTACAGAAACTGAAGTTCTTACACCAAACACTACATTTCTTCCACCACTGCTTTGTGACAGGTCTGTAGCCTCATGTTGTGTGGTTAGAGAGATTGTCTTTTTCTTTCTTGTTTTCTTCTTCTGCCCTGTTGAAAATCTTGTGCCTATTCGAATATTAAGAGCCTGAAGTATCTTGGTGTATGTGATTAACATTACTATAACTGTGAAAAAGAATATTGGGATCTGTACTAGAAGATGATAATACATTCCCAGTTCAGTGTAGTACTCATTTGTACTGACACACAAGAGAGTCTTGTTTTCCCACATATTTCCACTTTGAAGACTGAAAAAATTTACCTCAATAAAGGGAATCAGGAAGGAGAAAAAGGAAAAAATCCAGATGGATATCATTAACATTACAGCTCTGCCCATTGTCAGAATTCGATTGGCAGGTTTTACAGAGATGTCATATCTGTCCAAAGTGATAGCAAACACATTGATTGCTGTTGAGACACTTGCAAAAGAAACACAAGCCTCATGGAAGCAGCAGATGAGAGCAGTGTTACTCTCCAGTGAAAGTAGAAGGATAACTATAGTTAGAGGAATACATCCCACACAAATAATTACATCAAGTACATGAAGATTCATTGTAATAATGTTACTGACAGAGTTGATTAAGTTGGATTTCATGCAGTAAAGTACCAATACGGTGAGGTTGCTGCCAAGTCCCAACACAATTTCTAACATAAGAAATCCAGTGAGAGGCACTTGAAAGCTTAATGGATATGATAGTGGTTGGTACATATTGGTGTCGATGTCATCAATGTCATCTCGCACTGTAATGTTAGATTCAGACTGCATGTTGGTTTCCAGAACAGGAGAAAAGCACATTCTTTTGGAGCAGTTGTTTTTTCCCTAGAAAGTGAAATAAAATAAACTATTTGATATTTGGTAATTTAATGCTGTATAACACACATATTCTTTGTAAACAAAAAATCTTTTTATTGTGTTCTTATTTTAATTTTTAAGTTTGTAAACTATTATTGGAAAATGTAGAATTAGGAAACATTAAGATGGATTTGTTTTGATGTAAAAGGAAATTGTGTTCTCCTTTTGAAGAAATAACTATTTGGGAATTATTCTCCTATTAGTGCAGAATTGCTTAATATACTAGAAGGGTTTTTCTCATTTGGAAATGAGATATTTGTTTTTGAGAGAACATATTCTTTTGTATAATAAAACTACTCAGCATGCAAAACTAGTTTTAGTGTGATGTTTTAAAATTTCATTTAAAAATGTTTGGGTAGGTAGAAAGTAAATGCTGTTTTAATATGCTGTAGCATAGTTAATGTAAGTGTAATTATTCCTATGAGAGTTCAAACGAACAGGGCAAGTGTTCATTAAAAAGGATAAATGTACAGAGCACTAGTTTGTTTATACTATCTTATCCTTGTTGACTGAATCTCATAGAAGTCAACAATGTACTTTGGAGTATTTGGAGTTACTTCCCACAGAAAGAGGCAAATGACCAGCATTTCGCATATAACCCTGAATATACTCACTGGCAAACTTTTGTTGGCAAACTTATAAAAATTGCAAGAAAATGATCATTATGCCAAGCTAAAGAACTGGGTTAAAAAAAGCACTAATCACTCGTATGAATGATTTATTTTGTGACCACACCCTCTACTATTTTGTAGAAGGAGAAAATAAAAATTTAATGCATATTAAAAATAGCCATCTTTGAAGTAGTTTAAAAGAATGTATCAGGCAATTTTATTTGTTTCAACAGAGTTTTCAGAGCAAAAAAATGAAACTCTAAGTAGTAGTAGTCCATTTTTTGAGGAATCTTTTTAAATTGCATATTACCTGTGAAACCTTTTTATATACATCAACCAGTGTATACTTTTGAAGACAGTTTAAAAAATAAACACTCTTTTGCTAATTCATGCAAATCTGTGTTTTAATATAGAGGGGCTTAGAATAATCTCTAAAAATACCTGATTTTTCTGGGCTGAAATATCTATAATCAGTATATTTACTTTAAAATATGAAATCATACAACCAACTGTATTTCACATTTCAAGTACAACATTTTGACTACAAAATTACATTCAAACATAAACTATAAAAGCTATGAATTTTCAAAATCCACATTAACCTTTCACTTGATGTTATCTTTGACAGTTTTTAAAACATAATTTTATTTATGCATGTTATTTGGGGCTAATATTTCAGAAACACAAATGATAGCATTATTAGCTTCTTTGAGTTGACAAATATTAATAGAGGCATATTTATTCAAATAAATGAAGATCTTAGCTAACACTCAAATCATATAAAACTGGAAAATTTTAGGTGTACCAAATTTCCTGAACCAACAGATTAGACATAAGGTCTTTGTAACATCAGATTTAAAATTAAGCAGACATGTCAAGTTAGACAATTAAGAAAAATACATCTCTTTTCCTTTTTAAATGTTAAACAGTGTGATGGGATACATGCATCTTCTGACCTACCTGTTTGCTGTTGCCTTATGGGCCTTTTGGCTCACTATGGCAGTTTTTCACAAATTGATACACGATGTCATTGACAGATTTTGACATGAATTGTTCACTGACAACAGTGAAGTAGCTGTGTTTTATTTCATATCTTGTAGACATTCTTTCTTTTTTTCTCCAATACTTCAATTGCATGAATTGTGAGTTTAGCTAGCTGATGGACTTCTAAAGAATAGTACATAATATTTGTGTTTGTTTTGGCTTCAAAAGTCACGATCAAAAGAAATTTCCTCAAATGATAGGAATTATGTTTCCCTTTGGGGGAATATATGGTAGTGTCTCTTTATTTTCCAGAATATGTGAAAGCAAAAAGGTAAACATAAGGTCTCTGGCTTCTAAAATGTATTTAGACATCCTTTTGTTACAATTTTAAATCTGTTTCTACGGCAATCCTCATTATTTTGAAATGATTTCTTGATCACATAACTTGCTTTATATTATAAATCCAATCCATGTTCTTTTGATGAAAACCATCTGCTATTTAATTTGGTTTGTTTTCATTAGAAGAATATACATAATTGATCATAAAGCTCAGATGGAAAAATCCATTAGTCATATCAATTGATATGAATACCTGAATATTTAGTGCAGAAAACACTTGCTGGTAAAGTATGTCATTCTCCATTTTAAAATTCATGTTTCATTGTTTCTTCAAGAGTCGGTAGCTTCCACAATCCTGGTATGTTAAAGTATAAATTCCCCCTTTAAAAATGCTCACCATTTTGTTTTCAGGCTTTTACAGTTATATTGTTTTTCTTTTTGTGGTTATTTTATGTAGCATCTTCTTTGGGTAATGTTGATTTGTTGTATCCCAACAGTAATGTACACCTAGTCCTTAGGTTTTAACTCCTTAGTTTCTTAAGATCATGTGTTATAAGAACCACAAACCATAAGTTTGTGGTTCAGAGAGCTGGGGAGATTTCTCAGTGAGTTGCATTCTTCAAATTGTCAGATGTAAATACTGAATTAGCTGCTGTGGGCCCTTATGAAAAAAGAAAAAAAAAAGGTTGAGAAATAGGATTTAGGATTTCTAATAATTTTTAATTAATGGAAAGTTACTTTCCATTTTTAAAGCCATGCAATATTTATTCTCAAACTGTTTTGCTAGAGTAATAGCTTTATGCATAAAATTAAGGTCTATGAAATAAAATGCCTCCTTTTCATAACAGAGATTGTATATGTAACATTATTTGACATTAGAGTTAATATTGCAAATATAACCCCGAGAGTAAGGTGTATTTATAAACCTGTTTCTGCTCTTTTTAGAACTAACTTGTAATCTCAGAGATTATGAGCAATTAGTATATACTAAACATGCTGTCATTCCCTCTTGTCTTTGTAATAAATTTAACATTCCCAGCTGCAAAAATATTGTAGTTTGTTTAATTATTAGCACATGGGTTGAATTTTAACTCATTAAAACAGATGCCATAATAAAATACTATAAATTCCTATTGATGAATTGTTTGTGTGGTTGGAATGTAAAAGGTAATATAAAAATTAACTGTAAATTAAATAATTTTCAATGAACATGCCCAATAATAATCTAAACATAAAATTGAGTAGTAAATAACACCTAAATACTAAAAGTGGTTCTTACAAGAAACAAACATTTTTGGACATCTGAGAAAAACTGTACTGATGACATTAGGAATATTTATCTGAAGTGACTTAGGAGCTCATATCTTCGTAGTGAACTAACCGAGACTATTCTTTGATTAAACAATCCATCCTAAAAATTACATTAAAATATATCATGTTTTCAAAGAAATAAATCTAAAAATTACATGATTAGCAATAAGTAGAAATAAACAAATAAACTCTTTTAGGCTGAAATTTTTAAAGTAATTTTACCCCACTATGCTGGTTCAAAAGCAGCTCTAATAGTGTAATAAGGAACACATCTTACCTCAGCTAATGATTTGATAGATTCTTGATGTAGTTGAAGCATTTCCAGTTTTGATTGATTCATTTTGTTCGCTTGTTAGTAGAGGATTGGGGAATGAGGGTCATAAACATCTCTTCAAAAATGACCTTAATGAAAATATGTGTCTGTACTGTGCCATTGTTTCAGCAGTACTGCTAAATGTATAGAACGTGTAGTGCTGTTTAGAGGCTGCTGCAGTCTCTCACTCTTCCTACTGTGGAATCAGTAAGCATCTGAAAATACATAATGAAAGTAATTTAACATACTGAAGGCTTCTTGTCTCCAGAGACAACATTTGGATTCAGTCTTTCTAAAAAGGAACGGCACTGCTTTTCAGAGGAAAGCCTGTTCTGAGCAGCTTTTGCAGAATGACAGCCTACCTTGTCGCTTCTCTCCACTGCAGAGAGATGCAGTGCATTCACTAATTTTGATTGGTCAGTTGTATTGGGTTTAAACTGTGCTTCATATGTATAGCAGGGGTTCCCCCCTCCACACACACTGCTTTATATAAGGATGCTTTTTAAAAGGCTAAATTTGTAAGTGATTGTATGTTGCTCTTAAGTAGAATATGAGTAAATTAATCTCTTAAAAATCTGTATTCTATTCTGGTTTGTTGTTCACTAATGCCAAACATTAAAAAATTCAGAGAGATGAGTGTGAAGGAGGTGTTAGGAAAGATTTAGTATATATTCTTCTTAAAGTCTTGATAATTACACTTGAGGATATTTTACTAGCTATATATGTTTTTGATTTAGAGTCTTTGTTCTACAAATAGAAACCCAGTGCATCTTTATGGTGAACCATGTTGAATTTCAAATACTTTGCTTGTATTCAAGTCATCTCTGGGTATTCCAAATTGTTGTGAACATCTCAAGGTGTTAAATATTATCATGATTTCAATATTCGTCCAAATATTCCTTCATTTCATTCATTCATTCACTCAAAATATTCATCAGATTGGTCTAGGCAATTATACCATAAAATATTTTTAAAACATTCCTGTGCTAGTAACATAATTGTGGTGTATAAAATTTTAATTCTTTGCTTTACTTTTGGAAGTGGTAGGCTTCAGTCTTTACATTTGGCAGTCCCTTTATTTGGAAGATGTATACTGGCCATTTGTTGTTAGTATTTTATTTCAACTGGGTATTTTTTTTTTGAGATGGGTACATTTTTTGGTAGATTGCTGTTTTGTAAATATTACATGTAGCTGTATGTTAATGTTGACAGGTATATGTACTAAGGGAAAAAGTTATATATACTCATAAGTTATAAAGCTAAATTATTTTTATATGCTGTCAAAATAGCAAAACAATGATACAAAAACATACTAATTTCAAATTTGATTTCTATTAATTTTGTTTACCTCCAAATCATTTCTTTTCTCAGTACTGAGAACAAATATTGTTTTTGAACGTGACTATGGAGAGTAGCTAGATTCTATATGTACTTACAAAATAGACATCATTACTGATGGCTGAATTATTAGAATATTAATCATTACCTATTTCCATTATTTTAGGAATAGTGATCTTTATATTTTAAAAATGTCATATCCAAAGTTTTGTATTTGTGATTAAATTATTCTCCTGCAATTTTAAAAAGTAGTAAGTATTTTTGTAATCTTGCACTGGTATCCTTGAAACTTTATAGGGGAATAGCTGACAAATACATGAGTTTTAAATTGCATTTCTGTAGAAATTGAGAGTAATGTGGAAAATTTTGCTGTGAATTTCTAAAATTTTCTGCACAGCTTTGGGTGGCGAGGTGTTGGTAATGCTAAAAATGAATATGTTGTGCTATTTATTAATCATGCATTTTGAAAGTTAGGGAAAAGGATCTTGTTAGAATGCCAGCTATGTTACAAGATAGCTAATACACAGAATGTTATTTTAAACTTAAAACTAAAATCAGAGAAAACATGTTAGTATCAGTTGAAACTTGTGTTGGGGATGAGGAAATTATTAATATAATGACAATATGCATAGTGCTTTTTCTTCCAAAAGAAGCTGAAGTATTTGGTTAGGTTCAAGTTGAAGAAACCAAGGCACAGAGAAATCTATTGACTTGCAAAAGTCTAGGTAAGTTATTACCAATCAGTGTTAGAACACTGCACACCTTACCCTACTAGGTAGCTGGCCCTTTCCAGGGGAGTTTAAGGAAGTGCTTGGGCTTCGAATTGGTAATCTGGGTTCACTTACTACTTCTTAGCTGTATAACTTTAGGTAACTCAAGCTTCCTTAAAGGTAACCCAGGCTTCCTTTAAACTCACATCTTCACAAAGTATTCCTAAAGTCCTCTGTTTTTAATAAATATACTAATATCTGAAACCCTGGTTGAGAATCAGATTATGTTATTTTCAGGAAAAAAATTCTATCAAACTACTTGTCACAATTTAAAGATTCTTGTTTCCATAGTAACACAAGTTTTTCATACTTGTGCATTTAATATGTTTTATATTCACATTAGATACTAACTTTGAAAAAAGCGATAATTGGTGACTTAAACCAAATTTTATGTTATCAGATACTTTTATAGATGAATTTTTTACTAAGTTAAAAAAACTGGGAAAACACTTTAGCTTTCCCAATGATAACTAAGCAACAGATTTGAATCTAACCCTAAAACAGCGCAATTAAAATCCTTTCTCAAAAGTTATATTTTTCTTTTTAGTTATAAATATTGTATTGCATTATCTTTTTTAATTCCTAAAAGAGTCCATGATTGTTAATTTTATACATTTGTCTTCTTAAGTTTGGGCATCTGTGACTGTGAGAGAAATTTATTATATTTACATTGTATTATTCATGTCAAGTCATTCTTAACAAGCTTGTGACTAGTTCTGGTGCTACATTTTTGATGATTTTTCTGAGTTTGCAAATATAAAACACAACTTTGTGAAATATTAGAATTAATCATAACAAAGTGCTTTGAAACTGTTTGCAAGTGGATATGCAGAAGCAGTTTCTAATTGTGGAAAATGACTTTTTAAGCTATGTTACTTCAGAAAGGGTGCTTTTCAATGAATACTTAATATAGTTAACTCCGAACTCTTTCTGACTCTGGAGCTCAGGGAAGAAAGGCTTATTTTGATTTAATCCTTCAAATTCAGAAATCCATAAATTTCATTTGGCTTCTCAACTTTAAATTTCTTTCACAACAAATGTTTTTATCAGAAAAATAGAAATGGACCATCTGCTGAAACCTCCATCAAGTGGGGAGTAGTCAGGGTAGTAGAAAGTCAACAGCTTTGATGATTCATTATCTATAATAGAATAATTGAAAACTAATTATATCGAATAAAGTACACACATCAGAATTGCATACTTTTTTTTTTTTTGTGGTACTAGGGTTTGAACTTAGGTGTGTTTGCTAGGCAAGTCCTCTGTCATTTGAGCCATGTCCTCAGCCCTTTTTTGCTTTAGTTATTTTTCAGGTTAGGGTCTTGCATTTTGCCTAGGTTGGTCTCAAACTGAGATCCTCTTAACTATTGCCTCCTAAATTTCTGGAATCACAGAAGCATGCCACCTCACCCAGCTTATTGAAATAGGTCTCACTACTTTTTGTTTGGGTTAACCTTGAACTGCAAACCTCCAGATACCTGCTTTCTGACCAGCTGGGATTATAGTATGAGCCACTGCACCTAGCCAGAATTGCATACTTTTAACAGAAAATTCCACAAACTATTCTTCTCCATCCTTTTCTACCTCACCTAAGTCAAGCAATTAAATTTTTTCTTTTTCTCTTTTTTATACTGTATGCTTAGGTCATTTGCATGTGTCACATACGTTTCTTTCCATTTTCTCATCTGAAATTTAGTCTTTAAACTCTGTGATTATTACTACAGTTTAACCTTCCTCTGTTACACTGTTGTTGGCATATCTACTTTATGGTTTATTAAAATTATTCACCCCAATTTTCTGGCTTATCATTTTGACTTCATTATATCCTTCTTTGCATCCTTTCATATTACAGATTTTATTGATTGTTTTCCTCTTGTATGTTTTAATTGTTATATAAATAGCAATGTTTGTACCCCGCTATTTGCTTTTTCTTCTGTTGCTTCCTTTTTTTTTTTTTTTTTGCATAATTCTCCCACTCTTAAGTTATTGTGTAGAATCAAATTCATTTCTGCCTGGAAGCTTAGTCAGTTTGATCAACTGGATTATTTATTTAACAAAGGTGTGCCAAATGTCCTCTTCTGAGTTTTGTGTTCTGGTGGGTGACATAGCTGAATGGTTGCCTAGGATCTGGTGTCTGTTGTTGAAACTAGTTAGATACAAAATGGTTTTATTAGAATGCTGCCATTCTTAATATTAATGTGTAAAGCCAGAGAATAGTACAATTCTACTATAGGCTAGAATAGTTTATAGCCTACAATAGTTCCATGATAGACTTAGTAACATCATTGTACTACTTGGGTCATTCATTTGAGTAAGTGGATGCATTTTAAAAGTTTATTATTAATTTCAGAATACTGTGATCACTGGTGTTTTCTGCTAATTATATTAAGGAATACATTTTTATTACTGCTACCTCCATTTAGGGATATAATACTTATAAAAAGTCTTGCTGTTATTTTGATTTTTAGTGTTAAACATCTGTAGATTAGTTTGGGAAAAATGACAATGTATTGAGTCTTTCAACATGTGGACAGTGTCTATTATTTTTAAGCCATCTTTGATTCATTTTATCAGTGTTTTGTAGTTCTTTGCTTATGTGTTCTGCACATAATTTGTACCTAATTGTTTCATTCCTTTAGTGCTATTGAAATAGGAACTAATTTTTTAAAAATCCAATTGTTTATTACTAATGTATATAACAATTGGTCTTTGTATATTGAGCTTTTACTAAATTTATCTGTTAATTTTGTGAGCTTTTAAAATGAAATCCTTGTCTTTTTCTACATAGACAATTAATATTGTCTGCAAATAGATATACTTTGTCCTGAAGCATATGTGGCATACTTATTTTCTTGCCTTATTGTACTGCCCTGTACCTCTGGCAGCAGAACGAATAGGAGTATGGTGGGTGAGCTCCAAGCATCCCTGAATGCTCTTGCTGAGTATGCCAAAAATGCAGAGACTTGACCTCTCTTTATGTGCTCTGTTTCCCAGGGTTTTGTTTTGAGGGTAGCAATGTTGGGGGATGAAGTAATGACTCCCCACAAAAGAGCAAATGAGCAGACTTGCTTCAGTTTGCTATAGAAATGATACTTTTCCCAAGTTTATTGTTCTTCAGCTGTGACAAAAACCCACATGGTGAAGAGCACCAACCTAGGCTCCTGTGCAAAGGGGACTTATAGGGAAAGGTGAACTTGATGCTCATCCTGTTTGCTGTATGATAGATAATAAAGTTCTTTTTCTTTGACCCAGCATCTTGTATCTTCTGTTTGCATCCATGAAACAAATAACAGGCTAGCAGCATAGCTTATAAGTAGAATTTAAAAAATCCCAGACCCTTAACAATTCTTACATTTTTGGTGACAAGGATGTGATGTTGACACACAAGGCTTTCTGCAAGGGAAAGGATAGGGCTTCTTTGGTTTATTTAAGGGATACAGTAGCAATGCTCTTGTTTAAGTTCCTGGGGCAATAGTATAGAGTAAGAGTTCCCTACTGCACTAATTCTTAATGAATTTTTTCAGGCTAAGCAGTGAAAGGTGGAGTTATTTTCTTGTTTGTTTGTTTATTTATTTATTTATTTATGGGTAGGACTGGAGTTTGAACTCAGGGCTTCACAATTGCTAGGCAGGTGCTCTACTACTTGAGCTACTTCCACCAGGAAAAGGTGGAATTAAATGAAGCTGTTGAAATGGTGCTTTTGTTGTTGTTTGCTTTGGAGGCTAAGGAAGGAAAGATAACAATATTACATCAATGAGGCAGCAAGCCTCAGGACCCCAGGCAAGAGGCAATATGGTTGTAACTGATAAATCAAGGGCTCACAAGACCTAACATAAAAGGTGTCAGCATTGAGGATACAGAGCTTTGGGAAGACAAAACAAATGACAAAATCATTTGCTGAGTCCAAGTGGGCTGCCACTTGACATTGAATGTAAATGCAAAGCCTTGCTTGTTGGTGCAGACCTACTGTTTTTCTTTGCACTGTGTGATTTTCTCCATTCCCTCTACTCTAATCTCAGCTGCTTAAAATAAAAGCCAAGTAAGGTAGGGAACCTCATGAAGATTTTTCTAACTCTGGTTGACAGACTTGCCCAACTCACCATCCTACAGGTCCTGTGGGGGAAAAACATAATAGGTGACAAGGGAGGTTGAAGCTATTGAGGATGATAGTAGTGTGGAGCTGCAGCAGCATGTACAGGAGCAAACTAGAAACTCCTGGGCCCTTGCTGGAGCTTGGGGTAGAGGAAAAAGGAAGCGGCACTACCCTGGAGTGAGGAGCCCAAAGCAAAAGAAAAGCCTTTCTATCACCACAGCTTTCCCCTGCAAGATAGCCTCCCATTCCCCATGTTTCTGATTTGGAACTTATATAGTCCCCTGGAAGCTGTGGCACTAGACATTTTTGTGTGTTGGATAAATTCCTTGATCTGTGTTCTGAGGGTGGGGTGCAAACACTCAAAATTTTTAAAAAGCTGAAGGGTGGGTGGAGCCTCTGGACCTATTCAGTGTACTGTTCTGGCTTCCTCTGCTAAATGTATAGTTCATGTTGGTGTTTTGATGTTTTTGCAGATTTAAAGGAGATTCTCCCACTTATGGGCTGCTACATGTAGAGAACTATTCCAGCAAAGATAAGCTATCATCCCAAGAGGAAAGAAATCACAGCTAGTTAAAGGCTTAGTAGCTGTTCAAGAATTAAGGCCATTTCTTAGTACAGCAGTGCCACCTGCCTGACCCAGCTACCAAGTGCACCATTATTTTTTCTTCTTCCTTTTCTTTCTCTCTCTCTCTCTCTCTCTCTCTTTTTTTTTTTTTTGAGGTGGACTGGGGTTTGAACTCAGGGGTTCATGCTTGCAAAACAGTTGCTCTTCTACTGCTTGAGCCTCACCCCCAGTCCATTTTGCTGTGGTTATTTTGGAGATGGGGGATCTTGTGAACTATTTGCTTGGGCTGGCCTTGAACCTTGGATCCTCCTGATCTCAGCCTCCCAAGTAGCTGTGATTACAGGTTTGAGCCACAAGTGCAAGGCTTTTTTGGAATTAGGGCCTCCCTATGCTGCGCAGGCTGACCTCTAACTCCTGGCATGCCTGCTAAAGTTCCTAATAGTTTTGTTTGTTTGTTGCAGTGCTAGGGATCAAATGCTGTACCATTTCTGCCATGCTAGGCAAATGCTCTACAACTGAGCTACAACCCCACCAAGTGCACATGTTTTTTTGAAAACCCTATAGCTATTTACCTATTGCTAAGCTAATGTTAAGACAAGATCTCTTGTGACTCTTTGACTTGATGTGCTATTTGGGGGTAGGTTAACTTGGGCTTCATGGTTAATAAGGAAAAATTCCAATGGGACATTATTAATCAAATAAATAATTTATACAAAGCTGTAGCTACTTGGCCTTATTGTCATTTTGGCTTTGCATGAAGGGATAGAAGTTACCTACCCCTGTTGGAGAAAAATTCTCTGTCACTTAACCACTTAAGCAAAGCCACTGGCTCATTGGACCTTCCATTCACAGAAGTCCCTATGAAACCTGGGTCTGCTTCACTAATGGAGGCTAAGTTGAAAGCTGATGCAGCAATTTGCTGTCAGTGCTGGCTACAGAAAACTGGGTGGATGAGGTCATTCTATTCTCATAGCTGTGACCAGTGTGCTCATTGATTAATCTTGTTATATTTTGTATATGGTAATATATATTTCTATTGACTCTTGGTGTACTGCCAGTTGTTTAACCTTCAAGTCTTCCCTTTAGAAGACTGGCAGATTAAAAACATCTGTCTTTGAGACTTCAAACTTTAAAAACTAATTGTAGCTGCCAGATCCATTTTATACTTGGTGTAGCAGCATATTCATAAATAGACTAAGCAATCATTGTATCCTGGGTTTTAGAAATGGAGACTTCTCAGTGCCTCCTGCTTCCATTTGTAAGATGAATTGCTTTTCCATCCCCCTGGCTGCAGCATTTTTTCTCCCTCTGTTTCCTTCTCCTAGCCCTAAAGGATTTTCAGAAATGTGCAAACAGTGACAGGGTTTGTTACCCTTCCCTCACTGGTTTAAACTACGCTTCATAATAAAGTTGATAGAAAGGAACCAAGCTGGACTTCTTTATTTTCTCTCAGTGGCTGCATTCTCCTCCCTGAAGCCTGCATCTTCAGTGATGCTTTCTTGGGCCTTTTACTGTGTACTGTCTTTGTGAACATCTAGTAAAGTGTATGAAGAAGAACTTATGGATGGGTATGAATTCCCTTTGTGTATGCTGTCTCTGTGGATTCTTTCTTTCTTGCTAGCACATACTCAGTCTTTACTAAAATTTCTTAATAATTTTAGCTAAATTATTCTTAGTCCAGTATTGTGCAATTCTCTAGTGTCCAATATTGAGTTTTTGCAGTACTCAAGTGCTCATGACCAATGTGTGTCCTTCAAAGAAACTGTCTTTTCTTAAAATTTGGGTTGGTTGGTTGTCCTGTAACTTCAGCTAACTGATGAGTTAAAAAAAGGTTTGTCTTTATAGATTTTTTTTTTCTTGTTCTTCTTGCTAGAGTGACAGCTATGTTCTTTCCAGCTTTCTACATTGTACAAGGAAGCAAGAATAATCCCTGGTGGGATTTTGTTTGGCATAGCATGGAATCTGCATATATGTTGGTGAACATACACATCGTTATGTTGAGTCTTCTGATATTTAAACATGGCATATCCATTTATTTAGGTTGCCTTTAAATTCAGTAATATTTTGTAGTTTTCAGTGTAGAGATCGCATACATGTATGCCAAGTTGAATGATGCTGAACTCCTAACATTTTTGATACTATTAATAAACAGCATTTGTCCTGTGTCAGGAATATACATCAGATTTTTAAAATTATTTTTCACATTTACTGAAAGTTCATTGTATTTTCTCATTTAATCTATTAACATGGCAAATTATATGAACTGATTGTTGAATGTTAAACTAACCTGGCATTTCTGAGGTAAGTGTCCTTTGGTCATGATAGATTACCCTTTCAGATACTGTATGATTCCATCTGAAATTATTTGCCTATGTATCTATGAGGGATATTGATCTGTCATTTGTTTTATTATAATGTTTTGGTCTCATTTTAGAATCTGGAGAATTCGGGTCTCATAAAATGAGTTGAAAAATATTCCTTTACCTCTAATTCTGAGAAAGTTTGTGAAGGTTAATTAGTTCCTCCTTAAGTGTTTGATGCAGTTCACTACAGAAGACATTTGAGCTAGGTTTTATGTTGGTTAATTACACACTAATCATTTTAATTATAAACAAATTATTTAACATGATAGATTCAGATTTTTCTTTATTTTTTCTGTCTGTTTTGGTAATATGTATCTTTTAAATAATTTTTTCATATTAGTTAAGTTGCCAAACTTATTGGCATCAATTTAAGTATTAAGTATTTCTTCATTATGTTGTAATGTCTGTAGAATCTGTACTGGTGACTTCACTTTCATTACTAATATTGGCAGTTTGTCTCTTCTTTCTTTTTGTCTGTTTTATTGATTTCTACTCTTTTTCTATTTCCATCTTCTACTTTGGTGAAATTTTCTTTCACCTATTTTAATCTTTTTTTCCTAATATGTCTAAGTCCTATAAATTTGAATAAATTTTATTTATATCTTAATTTAGTATGTTTTCTGATTTCCTTAGGCCTTTTTTTTTTTTTGTCCATGCATTGTTTAAAAGTGTGTTTTCTGGGCTGGCAGAGTGGCTGAAGTGGTAGAGTGCCTCCCTAGCAAGCATGAGGCCCTGAGTTCAAACCCCATTACTGCCCCCCCAAAAAATTGTATTTTCCAATTTTCAAATATTTGATAATTTTCACAAAAATTCTTTTTTGCTATTGATTTCTAATTACATTATGGCCAGAGAGCATACTCTGAGTATTTTCAGTTTTTTAAATAATTGCTTAGGTTTATTTATTTTACTTTTAAATGTTTTTATTAGTATGCAATAGTTGTACAGGGTTTCAGCTGTGACATTTCCATATATGCATGCAGTGTACACTGGTTTGGTTCATCCCCTCCATCATTCTCTCTCTTCCCCTTATCCTTCTTAAAATGACTTCAGCAGGTTTCAGTGTTCAGTGTTCCATATTCATACATACATATAAATATATATCTTCCTTTACCCTCTTGATTTTCCCTCCCCCTCCCACTAGTGCCCTCCCTTTAACATGACCTGTTTTACATTCCTGTCCTTCATTGTTTTAGTGTCTGCTTATTGTTCGGTGGAGGGTTTGCCTTGATATTTTACCTGTAAATATATTGTACTGCAATCAGCCATAAAGAAGAATGAAATTTTTGCTTTATGATATTATCAATTGACCTTTTTAATTTTTATAGAGCATATGTCCAACAATCAGAGAAAACACATTATTTTCAAAAGTACACAGAATATGCACCAAAACAGACCATACTCTTCTGAGCCTTTAATAAGCCTAAACAACCCTTATACACTGTTGGTGAGAATGTAAATTACTATAGCCACTGTGCAAAACAATATGGAGGTTCCTCAAAAAACTAAAATTGAACAACCTGACTTATATTCCTTTGGATATGTACCCAGAGTGGTATTGCTGGATCATATGATTGTTCATAAAATCTTTTCTAGCATTACTGATTTTCTGTATATTGTCTATTAGCTTTTTACTGAAGTTATGTTTTTTCTGAAAGGGGAGTTGTGAAATCCCCAACTATAATTGTGAATTTGTGGGTTTCTCCGTTCAGCTTTTCCAGTTTTTGTCTCCTATATTTTATTGGGTGCATGGTGATTTAGAGTTGTTATAAAATACATGTCTATATCCCTAATAATAATCCTTGTCTGATATCATTGTAACTATTCTGTGTTTCTCCCATATGGTTTGCATCATGTATATTTTTTAAGCCTTTTAGCTTACCTGTGTCTTCCTTTTCCTTATTTTTTCTTCCTTTCTACCTTCTTTTAGATTAATTTTTATTTTTTCACTTTATATTTTCTGTTGACTTACTAACTATATCATTTAGTTTTCTTATTTTGGTGGTTATTTAAAATTTTATAACATATTTAAATAACTATCAGCTACTTCCTAGTAATCATAGCGTGTACAATTTTAGAACCTTACTACAGTGTTATTTCCATTGGCCTGGTCCATCTTTTTTATTTTATTTTTTTACATATGTTATATTAACTTCATAATACATTGCTGTTATTTTTACTTTAAGTAGTCAATAATATTTTGAACAAATCCTCAACATTTAAAATTCTATATGAGATAAAAAATTTATCTCATTTTTATAATTTCTGGCACTTTTCCTTTCTATTTGTACAGCAGAGATTTGTCTTGGTATTATTTTCTGTCAGAAGAATTTACTATGACATTTTTGTAGCAAAGAATTGTCAGAAAATTCTTTCTACTTTTGTTGTTAAACGTATATTTCTTGGGTCTTTTTTTTTTAAATTTCACTTGATATAAAGCTTTATGTTGACTGTTTTGGTTTTTTTTCCTTTAAAAAATGTTTTGTTTTATTCAGGCTTGTGTAGTTTCTAAAAAGACGTCTGATCATTCTTCTTTGTTCCTTAGCTATATAATGTGACTTTTTTGTCTGGCTCACTTTGAGAGTTCTTTTTTATTTCGTTGTTTTTATAGTTTCATTGTAATGTGCCTTATTGTGATTTCTATGTGCATATTTATTGTGATTTCTATGTGCATATTATCCTTGTTTAGAGGTAGGGTTTACTGATATTTTTGGATCTATATTTTTGTTGTGGTTGTTACTGCTGTTGCTATTGTTATTTGTTCTTTTTGAGTCAAATCTTTAAAAATTCCATCTTTTGTCTCCTTCTTGTACTATCCTGACCTGTTTCTTAAACTCAGTATTCTCTCACATGTCATTGAGGCTTTATTTGTTTTTTGGGGGGATGTGGGGGGAGTGCTTTAGTTTGTGTAGTTTTACTTGCAATGGTTCCAAGTTCATCAGTTTCTTTTTTTTTTTTTTTTTTTGTAATTATGATAAATCTTCCTAGGGATTATTCAGGTTAAATACTGTTTCTCAGCTCTGGTTTACTTGATCTTTTTTTTTGGCTGGCGGGGGAGGGGAGGGTTATAATTTCTTCATACTCATTTTTTTCTTTAAATCTCTGAACATAGTTATAAAAGGTATTTTAATTTCTTTCTCTCCTTATTGTATCATCCTTTTGCATCTTAGTATTATCATTTTTGGTTGGTATTGGTCTCACTGTGTTTGAGCACTGTGAATGAATTTTTATGTTCCTTTATTAAATACTGTACTTTGTTCTGTTAGTAACTTGTGGATCAGCTTAATCCTTTTATGCTTGTCTTTAAGCTATATTAGACAACTTTAGGATAACCTTTATTAGGACTGGCTTAGCCTGCATATTAATGAATCTCCTTTTTAGAGTCTTACTGAATGTCCCTCTGTTCAGTGGCCATTTTGGCTTTCAAAGCTGGAATATTTTGGAGTATTCTGTGGGTTCAAGAGTTGCCTAGTTTTTTGCTGGCTTTCTACTCGTGGTTCTTTGCATGGCCTTTCTGAGTCTTACTATATGTATTTATAACTTCATATTCCTTTGACTGCTTAAGAGGCCCTATATAGAAATTATGAAACTATTTCTCTGCACAATTTTTTTCTGCAAAAGCCTCCGGTAGAATTTTCTGAAAGTTTCTCTGCTTAGATTTCTCTTTTTCTATTACTCTGGCCATAGAATTCCAGTCACCTTAGCCTTCCTTAACTCATATTAATCTCTTCAGCATGTTGAACCCATTGTGCTCTGTTGGGATTTCCCTTTATATGGTAGGGGAAGAAGTATATTTAGCAGAAAGCCAGGATAATAATAAAGCTCACTTCATCCCTTTTTTGGGATCACATTCCTGCACTGCTTGTTGTCTAGTATCTGAAAACAGTAGTTTCATAAATTTTGTTCAGTTTTCTAGTTTCTAGGATAAGTCCTATGCCAAGTACTCTGTTAGGTTAGAAGCAAAAGCTCCAAGTCTGTTTCTAAAACTTAATTGTCATGGAGCTTCTTTTAGCAAATAATTGTGAGCTACCTCATGGCATTTTATATTGTCCTAAAGCTATGTCTGAAAGTTACTAAATCTGTAATTATTTGCCTTATTTCTTATGTTGGAGTGTAATAATAAGTCAGCTAATCTGTATCATGTGATTCAGATGCTTGTTTTTAATGTATTTTTCCTAAGGCTGATGGAGTGGTTCCAGTGGTAAAGTGTCTGCCTAGCAAGCATGAGGCTCTTAGTTCAAACCCCAGTAGCACCAAAAAAAAAAAAAAAAGAAAAAAGAAAAGAAAAAGTCTGCCCTGGACAATTTTCTTTCATAAATATTTTTACCTTTTTTTTTCCTATGTGGAGGAAGAGATGACATGGCTGGAGAAAAGATCTTATAGCTGTACAGATTAGTGCCTTTTCAAGTGTGTTCCTTGTAATCTCTAGTCACTTTTACCTTCCTCACAGTTGACAGTATATAGACCAGGGGTTAGCAAACTTTTCTATAAAGGGCCATGTATTGTCTGTATCTCATTCTCCTTTGTTTTCTTTTTTGAGCCCTGGAGGGCTCCATTTGGTCTACAGGTCTTGGTTTGGTAACCCTTAATGTAGACCACCTCATTTTCTTTAAGAAATCTTTCAGCCGGGCACTGGTGGCTCACACTTGTAATCCTAGCTACTCAGGAGTCAGAGATCAGAAGGATCAGTTTGAAGCCAGCCCGGGCAAATAGCTTGTCATAACCTATCTCAAAAAAGTCCAACACAAAAAAGGGCTGGTGGAGTGGCTTAAGGTGTAGGCCAGGAGTTCAAACCCCAGCACTGCAAAAAAAAAAAAAAAAAAAAAAAAAAGAAAAAAGAAATTTTTTCCCTCTCTCATTCTTATTAGAGAATTTTATTTCTTACTTCATTGGGAAAATAAGGATTGAATTTTGTCAACTTCTTGCTTCCTATGTATTCACGTGAAGTTATATTTTGTCTTTAGTTATTTGTCCATCTTTCATTCCTATGTCAAGCAAAGATGTTGGCATATCCTTTCATTTAAGCCTAAACCTACCTACTCTTTTCTTCTCTTCCAAGATCATTCACTTTGTCCCATTTTGCCCTTTTATGTATTATCTTCCTTGACTCTTCCAACTATATCAACATGTACATAGAGTTCTTACTATTCCTGCTTTTAAGTTTTCTACTTATGCCATTTCAAGCTGTTGATTTTCAAATAAAAGCAAAACAACAACCGTTGTTTTGTATGGAGTATTTTTAGTTGAGTTTAATTTGTAAATGGAAAAAATTTAACTGTAATAATGTACATGGATGCAAGATATTTTATGATGAATATTTCTGCACCAATTTTTACCATTTTTTCTTTTTCGTAAATTAATGGTCCCCCCACTCCACTGACAGCATGTAAAACTAATGAATTAAAGCTTTGCAAACAAAAATGTTCTATGGTGGGTAGGAAGACAGCTCTCTAAAACGCAAACCATCAAGAACAGAATTTTTTTCCTTTTAATTTTAGGAATCAGAGTAGATTTAGGCACATTGTGTGGCAGGCCATCACCTCACAAACCTGCCAAAGTATGTCCTTTCCGAGCTTCAACACAGCTGTTCTCCTAGCTGTTCTCTCTCCCTCCTGTCTTTGGTAAGTGTTTGTATTGGTGTTTTGGTTTATGTTGGGGAAGAAAAAATGAAAACAAAAACAAAAGAATCTTTTCCTCATTTTTCTAATGATATTATGAGCTTAGAAAAAGTATCAAGTGAGTCAAGTAGCAGAGACATCTTAAGGATCATTCTTATACTAAGAAACGTGAAAGGCATTGGTCTTTTAAATATAGATGAATCCATTTTTATAAAAAACTTTAAAGAATAGGTTACTTGTAGAATAAAGACACATGAAAAAACTACATGTTCTTACAACAATTTGTTCTATTCTTTTTTCCCTGTAACACAGTTATTCCTCCCCCGCTCCCCACACAACAGATTTGTAATGTAATAATAGAATCATGGTGCAGCCTGTAACTCCCAGAGGTAAAACACACAGTACTAAATTTCCATCTGTAGATTTTACTTTTCATATTTCATGTCACTTTCTCAGAATTAAATTCAAATTTGAAATCATTTTAAGCTTTCAAGGACTGTGTTTATGATAGATGTCCTCTTAAGTGGTTCCATCATATACTAGTTGCTTATATTCAGTATTTAGATTATTTTGTTAGGTCAGTTGGTCTTTGATGATTCCTTTTTAACCATATATACCATAAGTTGACAGTTGCTTTGTGTCTTGAATTTTAATTGTTTGCATTTGTCTTATTTGATTAGTTTTGAATAATAACTCTTGAATTTTTCTTCTCCTTTTTTGATGAACTTGCGATAGCATCATTAATGAATGTCTGAGTAATTTTCTAAAATAGTTTTGAATCAGACATTTTACATGTGATTAGAATTAACTAGTTTAGATATTTAAATATGAATTAGATATGTAAGTATAGATCATAATTATTCAGAAATGAAAGATGTGAATGATCTGGAAGAATTGGTAATACAATAATTTAATATTTTAAAATGCATGGTTAACAGTACACTTGGGTTTCAGAGTATTTAGCTCAAAATAAAGAAAATTTGTTGATATATTGTAATAGCTGTGCTAGTCTGTTGTATCGCAGATGAACTCTTATACTAATAGAATCAAAATTTGTGACATATTGTTCTTTTTTTTCTCCCCCATCGTACTGGAGTTTGAACTCAGGGCCTCATGCTTGCTAAGCAGGCACTCTACTACTTGAGCCACTCAGCCAGCCCTTGTCCTCTTTTTGAACATGTGATATAGTGAAGTATTTCAGAAAAGTTAAAAATATAGTTGTTTCATTGAGCTTTAGGAAGAAGACCAAACCAAAAAAAAAAAAGCGTTATCACATTGGCTTGTATTATCTGGGGAAATTATCCAGTGAAAACATTAGGTTATTTAACGTTTGTGGTTTTGACTATTTCTTGCTTATCTTGGAAGTTCCCTGATTTGTAGTGATTTATTTGCTGAGGCAAGAGTATGAAACACATGTTGGTGTCATTAATTTTTAGGAAGGGACACTGTAAGAGCCTAATCCTGCCTTCCAGTCTCTCTTAGTCCTTTATATTCTTTATATTCTCATTATTTATACTGTGTGTAATAACTCTTAAGAGGCATATTTCGAAACTGGGAAATCTTGAGGCTTCTATCATTTATATTTATTGAGCATATTATATATAACTAAGATATTTTACTCTTGTGTTTTCACCTGTAATTTGCAATCACTTTTTTGTGAAGATGTGACTATCATTCAGAGCATTATTTTAAGTAATACCAAGATCACCATAGGAATGTCTAATTGCTTGGTAAGATATTTAACAAATATTTAGTGACTTTTATGTGTCATAAAGGGTGTAAGGTACTAGGGAAAGTGATAAATAATGAGTTTGTAGTTAGAGCATTAGACAAATACATCAGGATGGTATAGAATGAGTACAGTACTAAGGGTTAAATATCAGGTGCTATCAAATGACATAAGAAGGATACAAAATCTGGAGGAATTTGTTTAGTGAAGGTGTTCCAAAAAAAGTAGATAAGCTAGAATATGACATAGATTCAGGTATTAGGCAAATCAAGGACATAGATGCTGGTCCAGATTAGCAAAAGTCAAGAAATTATAGGCAGAAAAGATAAGGGAGGAAGGGCAGGGAAGTGTTGAGAGAGATAGGGCCAGATAGAAAGTGGCTATGTTAGCCAAACTAGAGAATTTTAAGTTACACAGGAGAGTAGTGAATGACTCCACTAAAGAGACTAATTATCAGACTTGCATTTTAGAAAGAGTATTCTGACAGCATTGTTAAAAGGGTTGGGAAATTGGATGCATAATTAGAAATAGGGAAGCTCAGTGTGCTAGGCAATAAAAATTAAGGGAGTAGTATTTAGGATAGAAGAAAGTAGTCGAATTCATTTTAAGGAGATATAGAAACAGTGAGGTCTGGTGAGAGAAGTGGGGTTGACTTGGCAAATTAAGTGAATGATAGGATCTCTCATCAAGTTACAGCTCTTAGGAGCAATGGTTTTATGAGGAATGATTGTAAATACACTTTGGCAGGCGAGAATTCTACCACTGAACCACCAATGCTACCCGTAAATATACTTTGGGACACGATAAATTTGAGGTGTTTATTGATGCTCAAGTGTAGAGATCTGCTAGGACCACTAATGATGATTTGAAGTCTAGAAGAAAGAAAGAAGCAGAAGATATACAAAATTGAGAGCCAAATAAACATGACAACTCAATATGAAAAAGTATGGAGGTGTATTCCCCAAAGGAAGTGAAAGAAAGTAGGACTGGACCCTGAGCAGTCCAATATGGAAGGGTTGAGCATAGGAAGAGAAGAAATACAAAGGTAACTGAGAGGCAATGGCAGGGATGTGGGATGGAATATGATAGAAGCTAAGAAAAGATGGTAGTCAAACACCATGTTTCTTAAGAAAATTTTTTTTGATGGTACTGTGGTTTGAACTCAGGGCCTCGTGCTTGCTTGACATGTGCTTTATCTCTTGAGCCATGACCCCAGTCTTTTTTCTTTCTTTCTTTTTTTTTAGTTTGTTTTTCAGATAGTTTCTTGAACTCTTGCCCTGTCTCCCAAATAGCTGGGATTATAGGCATGAATCACTGTGCCTGCCTTGTTTGTTGAGATTGGGCTCACTAACTTTTTGCCTGGGCTGGCCTGGAACTGCTATCCTCTTATCTCTGTCTTCCAAGTTAGCTGGAAGGGCTGATGGAATGGATCAAGTGGTAGAGTGCCTGCCTAGCAAGCCTAGCAAACATGAGGCTCAGAGTTCAAACACCAGCACCACAAAAAAAAAAAAAAAAAAAAAAAAAACCAAGTTAGCTGGAAGATATGTGAAGCTGTGTACAACGATGCTCAGCTAGTACAGTGTTCTTGTTTACTGTACAAGAACTTGGCTGTTTTTTCCCTTCCCATTAGCACTCTGAAGGAAGTGAGACCATATTATCTCACTCCATCCCTTTTTGCAAAGTTTCTGTTGAGAAGTTTGTTGCCAGGTGTATTGGGATTCCCTTACAGGTTATTTACTTTTTTACCCCTATTGTGTTGTGCTGTGTTTATATGAGCTTTTTTGACCAGTAGTATTTGTTTTATGAAATTCAGTGCACTGCACTGTTTAACAATTGTTATCTTCTCTTGATAGAATGTTCCCTTTACCTATATGAAGTGACTTTCTTTGTCTTAATTTTGGTTTGAAGTCTGTTTTGTCAGATAAAAGTATAGGTACTCCTGGTTGCTTCCAGGCTCCATTTGCTTGGAAAATCCTTTTCAGTCCTTTCATTCCAAGCAAGTGTTTTTCTTTGTCAATGAGATGTGTTTCTGTAGGCAACAAATGTTCAGGTCTTGATTCTTAATTCAGTCTCTAGTCTTTTGATGAGAGAATAGAGACCATTATCATTCAGCTTTATTATTGAAAGGTGTGTAGTAGTTCCTGCCATTTTGCTGTTTTTGTAATGTTTACTTCTTTCCTAATCCTCATTTGCTAATTACTCATCTACTGGATTCATTTTTTCCTGTGTTTTCTTGGTTGCACTTACCTCCCTCTTCTGTGTCTAGGATTCCTTTAAGTATCTTCTGCAGTGTTGGTTTAGTGGTCATGAATTTCTTTAGCTTTTGTTTATTGGGGAAGACTTTTTATTTTTCAACTATGAAGGATAGCTTTGCTGGATATAGTAATCTAGATTGACAGTTATTTTCTTTCAAGGCTTGGAAGATATCCTTCCATCAGCTTATTGCTTTCAGAGTTTGTATTGAGAACTCTGCCTTTTATGTGAATTGCTGTTTTTCTCTTGCAGCTTTCAATATTCTTTGTTCTGCTAGTGTTTTATCTATGATATGTTTTGGAGAGGTTCTTTTTTGATCTTATCTGTTTGATGTTGTAAAAATCTCCTCCACCTGGATAGCCCTCTCTTTCTCAATATTGGGGAAATTTTTTGCTATTATTTTATTGGATACATTATTTATGCCTTTAGTATCCACCTCTTCCCTTTCTTTTAAACTTGATTCATAGCTTCTGTCTTTTAATGATGTCCCAAAGGTTTTTATTTGGGTTATTGAGCTTTTCACTTTCAAAATTTCAATTTGATTTTTTTTTTCAGGATTTCAGTATCTTTAGTACTCTTTCATATCCTGTATTGTCTTCCTTATTTCATTTAGCTGTTTATTTGAATTCTCTTTGAATTCATTCAGATATTTATACATGTCTTCTTTAATTTCATTGATCATCCTTATCATCTATCTTTTGATTTCATTGTTTGAGATTTCATTCATGTCACTCCCACTCAATTCCTTTATTGTGGAATTGTTGACTTTTAGAGAAACATGTTGCTTTTTTTTTTCATATAAATTGTGTTTCTATGTTGAGATTCGTGCATCTGAGGCCTAGTTTTTAGTTGGAGGTTTTAGCCTCTTGTGTCCTTCAGTTGAAGTATTCAGAATGTTTAGACCAAACCAAATAGTGGCTGTGTTGTGATATATTTTCTTGCCACTAAACTGGGGTTGTGGCTCAGTGGCAAAACATTTGCCCACTGAAACAAGCCCCCACTCCACCCAAGAAGGAAATTGTTACAGTTGGTAAATACACCTAGTATGAGAATACAGTGATCACTAAGAACGATTACTGCTACTGCTCCAGTATCTCCAGAGGTGGCACAAAGATGATACTTTGTGAACTAGGAAAATGTTAGTTAATAAGAGTCATTATGGAAGGAAGATAAAAGGGAAAATACTAATGAAAAGTACAAAATATATAGTGTAATTAGAATGGAAGGAGAGACAGCTGAATAGAAGAGGGTAGTGAGATAGAAGCAGGAGATAGAAAATATCCAGCTAAAGTTAAAATGAGAAAGAAAGGAAAAAGAGAAGGAAAACAGAAGTGATCTGGCAATCTGACAACCTGGTAAAAATAATGGCAACGAAGGATTGTAGATTGGGGAATAGAGAGACAAGAAAACTAACAGACAAATACTCTAATTGTGAACGAACAGAAAGAAAGTAAAATAGGAAGATATCAATAGGAGAGGGAGGGAGAATATATGGTCAAAATGGAATATAAAAAGGGGGTGTTGTGGCTCACAGATGATGACTGCAAAAATAAAGGAAGAGAGAAAAGGAAAGAGACAACATAAATACCCAAAATAAGAAAAACAAAAAAACCACAAAAAGACAAAAGATAGTAATTATTTTCTTTGTTATTGAGAAGAAAGGTGTCTATCTTTCCTTTCTAGAGCAGTTTTTGTTTGTTTGTTTTTGATTTTTTTTTAAGTCCGGTAAGGCCAGTAGGGACCATCTAGTTTGGAGATTTAGATCAGTAGGAGAGTGGTCACTTGAAGTTCTGAGCTGGGTCCTCAGTACAGAAAAGTGGACTTAAAGTTCTGTTTTAAAGTTCCTGTGCTGGCTCCCAGGAACTGGGCTCCCAACCTCCAGACATCAGACACTCTGCATTTGACATGTGGCATCCTCCACATTTCCCAGATCCCTGCGAACTCACAGGCTGTTCTGGGCTCTGGGTTTGTTGCCTATCTGTGATCATGCCAATTAGGGTTGTGCTGAGATTTGCACATGACATCCATGGCTAATGGCAGGACTGTGTGGAAGAGCTGGCTAGTCTAGCCTGGGGATTCGCACTCATCAGGCTTCCTCTCAGCTGCCTTCATACTCTGTGCTTGGTCAGCATCCTATGGCACCTGCCATTCTACACCTACTGACAACCTCTGACATGTTCAGGAGATGCTGGTATGAACAAATCTACTGTGCTACCAGCCCTGATTTCCTTAGCTCTTCTGTAGGAACTTTTGTGTGAGAATCTTTCAGGAGAGATGGAACCACATCACTGAGCTTTTTAAAAAATATATCTGTTTTTAATTTATCACCTTGCATATCACATATCTCTATTTCTTTGGGGTCTGTTACTAGCATGTGATTTTGTTAGTTTGGTGAAATCATAATTCCCTGTTTTTTTTTTTTTAATGTTGTGCTGGGTGGGGATACATTGTGGCATTTATAAAGGTTCTTACAATATTTTCAAATATATCATACTTAAATTTACCCCCTCCACCATTCTCCTTTATCCCCTCATTTGAGAAATAGTTTCAATAGTATCTTTTCTCCCTTTTCATTCATGAATACACAGTCTTTGTGCCATATTCACCCTCTTAACACCCTTTCCCCACCTCCCCTCTCCTCCCACTTGTATCAGTGTCCCCTTCCCCTTAGGAAGGGTCTGTTCCTCCCTCCTGTTCTCTGATTTCACAAAAGAAAGGGAAGAAAAATGACATTTTGCTTGTTTAAGATAGCTGTACATGAAGTTTCCTTGTGGCACTTCAATGTATTATAGACTGATTTGCTTCATTTTCTCTTATTTTTCTTTTTTCTACTTTAGTCCCTTTATGATGATTGTTTGAACCAGTTCAAAAATTCTGTATTCATTCTTGTATGGAGTACATCAGCCGTATTCACCTTAACTTTCTTCTTTTACCCTCCCCCTCTGGTGTGTGATCTCCCCTTGGTCTGTCCTATTTTTCATAATATTTCTGCATTTGTATAAGGTCTATCGGCTTTTTGCTTTCTGAACCTGGCTAATTTCACTTCAGATGGTGTCGTTCTGTTCCATCTATTTACCTACAAACGACAAAAGTTCATTCTTTGTGGCTGAATAGAATTCCATTGTATATAAATACCAGATTTTCTTAATGCATTCATCAGTAGTGGGGTATCTTAGCTGTTTCCATAGCTTAGCTATTGTGAATAAAACTGCAGTAAATGTGGGTGTGCAGGTGCCTTTGTTGTAACCTGACTTACATTCCTTTGGGTATATCCCTAAGAGTGCAATTGCTGGATCATATGGCAGTTCTATTTTTAGTTTTTTTGAGGAGACTCCGTGCTGTGAAAGACATGGATCTAGTTTTAGTTTTCTGCATGCAGATATCCAGTTTTCTCAGCAACATTTGTTGAAGAGGCTGTCTTTCCTCCATTGTATGTTTTTGGTGCCTTTGTCAAAAATCTGGTGGGCATAGCTGTGTGGATCTGTATCTGGGTCTTCTATTCTGTTCCACTGATCCTAATATCTGCTTTTGTGCCAGTACCATGTTGTTTTTTTCCCTATGCCTCTCTAGTATAGTTTGAAGTCTTTATAGTCATACCTCCAGCATTGCTCTTTTTGCTCAGTATTGTCTTGGCTATTCGTGATCTTTTGTCCTTCCAAATAAACTTTAGAGTTTATTTTTCAGTCTCTGTGGTGAATGTCATTGGAATTTTGATGGGGATAGCATTGAACACATAGATTGTTTTTGGTAATATAGCCATTTTTACTATGTTGATTCTACCAATCCATGAGCACAGGAGATCTTTCTATCTGCTGTAGTTTTCAATTTCTTTCTTCAATGGTTTATAGTTTTCCTTCCAGAGGTCTTTTACAGCCTTTGTTAAGTTTATTCATAGGTATTTTAATTTTTTTGAGGCTATTATAAATGGAATTGTTTTCCTGTATTCTTTCTCAATCTGTTCATTGTTGGTGTATAAAAAGGCTACTGATTTTTGTTAGTTTATTTTGTATCCTGCTACTTTGCTGAAGCTGTTTATGGTGTCTAGGAGTTTTTGGTGGAGTTTTTTGGTCTTTAAGGAGAACATTATGTCATCTGCGATTAGGGAAAGTTTGACTACTTCCTTTCCAATTTGTATTCCTTTCATTTCTTTTATCCGTCTTAGTGCTTGGGCTAGGAATTCTAATACTGTGTTGAATAGGAGTGGAGAAAGTGGATACCCTGTCTCCTTCCTGACTTTAGAGGAAACGTTTTCAATTTTTCCCATTTAGTATGATATTGGCGTTAGGCTTCTCACATATGGCCTTTGTTATGTTGAGGTACATTCCATCTATTCCCAGTTTCATCAGATCTTTTATCATGAAGGGATGTTGAATTTTATCAAAGGCTTTTTGTGCATCTATTGATGATCATGTGGTTTTTGTCTTTGCTTCTCTTAATATACTGTATTACATTTACTGTATTACATTTGCATATGCTAAAACATTCTTGCATCCCTGGGATGAAATCAACTTGATCATGGTATGTGATCTTTTTGATATGCTGTTCAACTCAGTTTGCCAATATTTTATTGAGCATTTTTACATCTATGTTTATTAAAGAGATCGGCCTGTAATTCTCTTTTCTGTTGTTGTCTCCTTATCCGGTTTTGGGATGAGTATAATGCTGGCTTCATAGAGTGAGTTTGGCAGTGTTCCCTTTCTATTTTCGTGGAAAAGTTTGAGGAATGTTGGTATTAGTTCTTCTTTAAAAGTCTGATAAAGTTCAGTAGTGAATCTTTCTGGCCCTGGACTTTTTTTGGGGGGAGACTCTTTATTGACGTTTCAATTTCCTGGAGTGTTATAAATCTGTTTAGGTGATTAATATCCTCTTGGTTCAATTTTGAATGGTCATATGTATCTAGAAATGTGTCCATTTCTTCTAGATTCTGGTTACTCTACAATGAGTGGATCATTGAAGAAATATGGGAAGATATCAAAAAATTCCTAGCAGTTAATGAGCAGGAAAACACAACCTAGCAGAACCTGTGGGACACAGCAAAGGCCGTCCTAAGGGGAAAGTTTATAGCCATGAGTGCATATATTAAAAACACAGAAAGATCTCAAATAAATGACCTAATGCTGCATCTCAAACTCCTAGAAAAACAAGAACAAGCTAAACCCAAAACTAGCAGAAGGAGAGAAATAATAAAAATAAAAGGGCCAAAATCAACAAAATAGCGACCAAAAAACCAACCAACCAAGCAAACAAAAAAACAAAGAATCAAAGAAACAAAATGCTGGTTCTTTGAAAATATAAATAAGATCGACAAGCCCCTGGCAAATCTGACTAAAATGAGGAGGGAAAATACCCAAATTAATAAAATTAGAAATGAGAAAGGGGAGATTCCAAGGAAATCCAGGGAATCATCAGGGACTTTGAAAATCTGTATTCAAATAGATTGGAAAATCTAGACGAAATGAACAAATTTTTAGATACATATGACCATCCAAAACTGAATAAAGAGGATATTAATCACCTAAACAGATCTATAACACTCAATGAAATCGAAGCAGCAATGAAGAGTCTCCCCCCACCCCCCAAAAAAGCTCTAGGACCCGACGGATTCACTTCTACCAGACCTTTAAAGAAAAATTAAAACCAATACTCTATCTTTTCCATGAAATAGAAGGGGAAAGAACACTGCTAAACTCATTCTACAAAGCCAGTAGCAAAAATCTGTGCATTCTGTGGGTTGTCTTTTCACTTGGATGATGGTGTCCTCTGATGTATGTTTTTAATTTTAATGAAACACAATTTATTATTTTTCTTTTGTCACTTATCCTTTTGCTGTTATATCTAGGACCATGAGCCAATCTCCAGAAGATGGAAAATTAAAAGAAATGAATTCGGCCCTAGATCTACCAAAAGGAAACTGCACTTCTGCCACCTAGACTATAGTCCTTTAAAACTAAATTCAAATTTCTAACCTCCAAAATTACTAAAGAATAAATTTTTTGCCTCCTGGTACTTACCACAGGCTGTGTTTTTGCATTCACTGTATAGAAAAAGGAGGCAAAGTAAATCTACCCCATATACACCTCAGACTAGGCCCTGTGCCTGGTCTGAATTGTGAATGATGAGACATGGGATAAGGAAGAAGAAAAAAAAAAAGAATAAATTCTTACTTTAAGCCACCAAATTTGTAATTTGTTTACTGCTATCAGAGTAAACTAACATACCTAATGTAGCCTAAGTATTTTTAAACATAGCAAAAGTTCATAAAAATGAGATAAATGAAAAATCTGCATAGTCAAATATTTGTATATCCTTTTCTCAATAATTGACAGAGATTAAAAAATCAGTAAGGATGTCTATAGGGAGTTATAACACAAATGTAACAAAATTTTTATAAGGTTATGAGTGAAAGAGTGTTCAATTTACTATTCTTACAACATTTCTCCAGTACATCATTGATGTACAAAGAATATATAAAAGATACATATTTTATCTGGAATATCATCAAACTTGATCATCTTACTATTTGCTGCACTGATTTTTTTTAATGAAGGTCTCCAAACATGTCTTTTTTTTTTTTTGTAACCATTTTATTATTAAAAGGTCATAAAGAAAAGAGAGAATGTTACTCTACTGTATTATTGGGTTTCAATAATTATATTATTTTGCCAATCTTATTTTGTGAATGCTCCAACATATTTGCTTGTTTTGTTGGATTATTTTAAAGAAAGTATCAGACATCACCATACTCGTTAAATCTTAACTACATGAAGAATTATCAAAGAGAAAATGTCAAGTGAAAAGACCACACTGTGCTATAAAAATAACCACTTTAAAGTAAACTGAAGTTAAAACAAGGAGTTCAGACAAAACACTGATGGGTTAAAATAAAATTCAGGCTGATAAAATGTATCAGGCTGAAAAAATTTTTTAGCAATTCAAGAGTAACTGGTACACTTAAAAAAAAAAGGGGTTATAAGCCAGGCTGAGGTGGCTCATGACTAAATCCCAGCTACTCAGGAAGCAGGGATCAGGAGGATCACAGTTCAAAGCCAGCCTGGTAAACAGTTCGCAAGATCCTATCTCAAAAAAAACCTATCAATAAAAGGGTTGGTGGAGTGGCTCAAGGTGCAGGGCCTGAGTTCAAATCCAAGTACTACAAAAAAAGTTTATAAAACGGAACCACCTAATCCTTTTAAGGATATAATCTTAGGATACCAAGATAAGAACATGACATGAGTATAGCCCAAAAGGCAAGTACAATAATACTTAAGCTCAAAGGCAACAGTTTCAGTGTTAGCATCTTATTTAGCCTAGGAATATTATTAATAAATTATCAAACTGGTCTTGTAATAAAAACTGTCCCTCCACAAAAATAAATATCCCTTTCTACTTAGATAATTCAAATTATGAAGAAAAATGGAGATTTCTAAGTCATGTTCATAGCACATACACTCTGCTATGTACTTTAAAAATATATATAAGGATGACATTTGTTTTCATTTTTGAGGTGGGGTCTCACTGTGTTGCCCAGGCTGGTGTCAAACTCATGGGGGTAGTGTTGTGGCTCAATGGCAGAGTACTTGCCTAAGAATGATGAAGCCCTGGGTTTGATTCTCAGCAACACACACACACACACAGATGTGTCATTTTTTGCAGTAAAAATTCTTTTAAAAAAAATGGTGAAAGAAAGCAGTTTGGTGTTAGAAAATAGGCACATTGGTAATACTCTCTTTATTAGCAACAAAACATTCTCTAAGATCCATTCAGTAACTCAATAAAGGTTGCCAGCACAGACCTATGTAAAACTGAAGTAGATGGATGCTCTCTGTCTAGGAAAGCTACAAGAAGATGAGTTAGCATCTTGGCAGTCTCCAGTTCCCTGTGGTAAGTCCTTTCTTGAGGGGGGATGAGAGGGAGGGGGTGGAGTAGTAAGGGAGGGGGTGGGGGCAGGGGGGAGAAATGAACCAAGCCTTGTATACACATATGAATAATAAAAGAAAAATGAAAAAAAAAAAAAGAACAGCACTGTTTCCTGGTTTGAATCCAGGAACCTGGATGGGCAGGTCTGCCATGTGGGTGCTGGTTTGTATTCCATATGTTTTGGGCTTCTCTGGATTTACAGGGTCCTAACTGAATCCTAAGGCTCCAAAAGAGAGAAATTTTGTTTTGGATGGGTACAGAATTTGTATTATTTTAGGGATATGAGTGACCACCCTCCTATTCTGCCATCTTGCTGGTCAGAGTATTTGTGTTTTCCAAGTTAACTTATTTTAATAAATAAATCACTGGTTAATAGAATTGAAAGTGTTTTCGTGACATGAATAACTTTGAGCAGTGGGAGAGATTTTTGAGCATTAGTCATTAAAATTTAGCACATATGGTCTGATTAAATGCCAGAAGAAATACAAGTAATATGCTGTGAAAATTAGCAGAAGACAGATAAATTATTTACACTTGGGAGATTAGAAAGGATATTATGTGTAGCTAGCATTTGAATTGAGTATTGGAAGATATGGTTTTTGGGAGACCTTTGGATTTTGAGAAGACGGGAGTATTTGGAGTTAGAAGGACATAATAGTTGGTATTCTGGTTTGACTAAAATGTAAGAACTAGATTAATGGTGAAATATATTGAGATGAATGCATACCTTTATTTCTGCTTCCTCCTTAAAGTTAACTAAAATGATGGTAAAGGACTAAAATGGGATAAAACTATGAAGATAATGCAAGAAGAGATGACAAAAATTAACATGTTTTGGAATACGGAAAGCAGCTAGATATTGCTTAATTGATTTATTAAAATGGCTTAGTTGATAAGTATAGAAAATAGAAACATACTTGGACAGGGAAAAATCCAAGAAGATTGCTTTAAGGTATCTGCTTTAGTTTCTCTGTGTTAAGGGCAACAAATGCTAGCTAGTTTTTTAGGTGTCTTACCTATCCTCATCTCTCCCTTGTGTGCTCTCGCTTTTATCATGTGCTCATAGTCCAATCCCCTTGTTGTGTTTGCCCTTGATCTAATGTCCACATATGAGGGAGAACATACAATTTTTGGTTTTTTGAGCCAGGCTAACCTCGCTCAGAATGATGTTCTCCAATTCCATCCATTTACCAGCGAATGATAACATTTCGTTCTTCTTCATGGCTGCATAAAATTCCATTGTGTATAGGTACCACATTTTCTTAATCCATTCGTCAGTGGTGGGGCATCTTGGCTGTTTCCATAACTTGGCTATTGTGAATAGTGCCGCAATAAACATGGGTGTGCAGGTGCCTCTGGAGTAACAGTCTTTTGGGTATATCTCCAAGAGTGGTATTGCTAGATCAAATGGTAGATCGATGTCCAGTTTTTTAAGTAGCCTCCAAATTTTTTTCCGGAGTGGTTGTACTAGTCTACATTCCCACCAACAGTGTAAGAGGGTTCCTTTTTCCCCACATCCTCGCCAACACCTGTTGGTGGTGGTGTTGCTGATGATGGCTATTCTAACGGGTGAGGTGGAATCTTAGCGTGGTTTTAATTTGCATTTCCTTTATTGCTAGAGATGGTGAGCATTTTTTCATGTGTTTTCTGGCCATTTGAATTTCTTCTTTTGAGAAAGTTCTGTTTAGTTCACATGCCCATTTCTTTATTGGTTCATTAGTTTTGGGAGAATTTAGTTTTTTAAGTTCCCTGTACATTCTGGTTATCAGTCCTTTGTCTGATGTATAGTTGGCAAATATTTTCTCCCACTCTGTGGGTGTTCTCTTCAGTTTAGAGACCATTTCTTTTGATGAACAGAAGCTTTTTAGTTTTATGAGGTCCCATTTATCTATGCTATCTCTTAGTTGCTGTGCTGCTGGGGTTTCATTGAGAAAGTTCTTACCTGTACCTACTAACTCCAGAGTATTTCCTACTCTTTCTTGTATCAACTTAAGAGTTTGGGGTCTGATATTAAGATCCTTGATCCATTTTGAGTTAATCTTGGTATAGGGTGATATACATGGATCTAGTTTCAGTTTTTTGCAGACTGCTAACCAGTTTTCCCAGCAGTTTTTGTTGAAGAGGCTGCTATTTCTCCATCGTATATTTTTAGCTCCTTTGTCAAAGATAAGTTGCTTATAGTTGTGTGGCTTCATATCTGGATCTTCTATTCTGTTCCACTGGTCTTCATGTCTGTTTTTGTGCCAGTACCATGCTGTTTTTATTGTTATTGCTTTGTAATATAGTTTGAAGTCAGGTATTGTGATACCTCCTGCATAGTTCTTTTGACTGAGTATTGCCTTGGCTATTCGTGGCCTCTTGTGTTTCCATATAAATTTAACAGTAGATTTTTCAATCTCCTTAATGAATGACATTGGAATTTTGATGGGAATTGTATTAAACATGTAGATTACTTTGGGGAGTATCGACATTTTTACTATGTTGATTCTACCAATCCATGAGTATGGGAGATCTCTCCACTTTCTATATTCTTCCTCAATCTGTTTCTTCAGAAGTGTATAGTTTTCCTTGTAGAGGTCTTTCACATATTTTGTTAGGTTTACACCTAGGTATTTGATTTTGTTTGAGGCTATTGTAAATGGAATTGTTTTCATATATTCTTTTTCAGTTTGTTCATTATTAGTGTATAGAAATGCTAATGATTTTTCTATGTTGATTTTATATCCTGTTACCTTGCTATAGCTAGTGATGATGTCTAGAAGCTTCTGAGTAGAGTTTTTTGGGTCTTTAAGGTATAGGATCATGTCGTCTGCAAATAGGGATATTTTGACAGTTTCTTTACCTATTTGTATTCCTTTTATTCCTTCTTCTTGCCTAATTGCTCTGGCTAGGAATTCCAGTACTATGTTGAATAGGAGTGGAGATAGTGAGCATCCTTGTCTGGTTCCTGATTTTAGAGGGAATGGTTTTAATTTTTCTCCGTTAAGTATAATGCTGGCTGTAGGTTTGTCATATATAGCTTTTATAATGTTGAGGAACTTTCCTTCTATTCCTAGTTTTCTTAGAGCTTTTATCATGAAATGATGTTGGATCTTATCAAAGGCTTTTTCTCCATCTATTGAGATGATCAAGTGGTTTTTGTCTTTGCTTCTGTTAATGTGGTTTATTACGTTTATTGATTTTCGTATGTTGAACCACCCCTGCATCCCTGGGATGAAGCCTACTTGGTCGTGGTGAATAATCTTTTTGATGTGTTGCTGAATTCGGTTTGCCATTATTTTGTTGAGGATTTTTGCATCAATGTTCATTAAGGAGATTGGCCTATAGTTCTCCTTTTTGGAGGTGTCTTTGCCTGGTTTTGGGATAAGTGTAATACTGGCTTCATAAAAGGTGTTTGGCAGTTTTCCTTCCCTTTCTATTTCGTGGAACAGTTTAAGGAGGGTTGGTATCAGTTCTTCTTTAAAGGTCTGATAGAATTCAGCAGAGAATCCATCAGGTCCTGGACTTTTCTTTTTGGGGAGACTCTTGATTGCTGCTTCAATTTCATTTTGTGTTATAGTTCTATTCAGGTGATTAATTTCCTCTTCGTTCAGTTTTGGATGATCATATGTATCTAGAAATCTGTCCATTTCTTTAAGATTTTCAAATTTATTTGAATATAGGTTCTCAAAGTAGTCTCTGATGATTTCCTCGACTTCCATGGTGTTTGTTGTTATCTCCCCTTTTGCATTCCTAATTCTACTAATTTGGGTTTTTTCTCTCCTCATTTTAGTCAGGTTTGCCAGGGGTCTATCGATCTTGTTTATTTTTTCAAAGAACCAACTTTTTGTTTCATTAATTCTTTGTATGGTTTTTTGGTTTCTATTTCGTTGATTTCAGCTCTTATTTTTATTATTTCTCTCCTTCTATTTGTTTTGGGATTTGCTTGTTCTTGTTTTTCTAGGAGTTTGAGATGTATCATTAGGTCATTGATTTGGGATCTTTCAATCTTTTTAATATATGCACTCATGGCTATAAACTTTCCTCTCAAGACTGCCTTAGCTGTGTCCCATAGGTTCCGGTAGGTTGTGTTTTCATTTTCATTGACCTCCAGGAACTTTTTAATTTCCTCTTTTATTGCTTCGATGATCCACTCTTCATTAAGTAATGAGTTATTTAGTTTCCAGCTGTTTGCATGTTTTTTGTCTTTACTTTTGTGGTTGAGTTCTACTTTTACTGCATTGTGGTCAGATAGTATGCACGGTATTATTTCTATTTTCTTATATTTGCTGAGGCTTGCTTTGTGCCCTAGGATATGATCTATTTTGGAGAAGGTTCCATGGGCTGCTGAGAAGAATGTATATTGTGTAGAGGTTGGATGAAATGTTCTGTAGACATCTACTAGGTCCACTTGATCTATTGCATATTTTAGATCTTGGATTTCTTTATTGATTTTTTGTTTGGATGACCTATCTATTGATGATAATGGAGTGTTAAAGTCTCCCACAACCACTGTGTTGGCGTTTATATATGCTTTTAGGTCTTTCAGGGTATGTTTGATGAAATTGGGTGCGTTGACATTGGGTATGTACAGATTGATGATTATTACTTCCTTTTGGTCTATTTCCCCTTTTATTAGTATGGAATGTCCTTCTTTATCTCGTTTGATCAATGTAGGTTTGAAGTCTACTTTGTCAGAGATAAGTATTGCTACTCCTGCTTGTTTTCATGGGGCCATTGGCTTGGTAAATCTTCTTCCAGCCTTTCATCCTAAGCATATGCTTATTTCTGTCAGTGAGGTGAGTCTTCTGTAAGCAACAAATTGTTGGATCTTCTTTTTTAATCCATTTTGTCAAACAGTGTCTTTTGATGGGTGAATTAAGTCCATTAACATTAAGTGTTAGTACTGATAGGTATGTGGTGATTCCTGCCATTTAGTTATCTTAGTTGTTTGAAGGTTTGATTGTGTGTACCTAACTTGATGTTACTCTCTACTGTCTTGCTTTTTCTTATCCTGTGGTTTGGTGCTGCCTGCCTTTTCATGGTTAAGTTGGGTGTCACTTTCTGTGTGCAGGATCCCTTGCAGAATCTTTTGTAATGGTGGCTTTGTGGTCACATATTATTTTAGTTTCTGCTTATCATGGAAGACTTTTATTGCTCCATCTATTTTGAATGATAGCTTTGCTGGGTAGAGTATCCTGGGGTTGAAGTTATTTTCATTCAGTGCCCGGAAGATCTCACCCCACGCCCTTCTTGCTTTTAATGTTTCAGTTGAGAAGTCTGCTGTGATTTTGATGGGTTTACCTTTGTATGTTACTTGTTTTTTCTCTCTTACAGCCTTCAATATTCTTTCCTTAGTTTCTGAACTTGTTGTTTTAATGATGATATGTCGTGGAGTAGTTCTATTTTGATCTGGACTGTTTGGTGTCCTGGAGGCCTCTTGCATCTGTATGGGAATATCTTTCTCTGGATTTGGGAAATTTTCCGTTATTATTTTGTTGAATATATTACGCATTCCCTTCGCTTGCACCTCTTCTCCTTCTTCGATGCCCATGATTCTCAAGTTTGGTCTTTTGATGGAGTCAGTGAGTTCTTGCATTTTCTTTTCACAGGTCTTGAGTTGTTTAATTAATAGTTCTTCGGTTTTTCCTTTAATTACCATTTCATCTTCAAGTTCTGAGATTCTGTCTTCTGTTTGTTCTATTCAGCTGGATTGGCCTTCCGTTTTGTTTTGCAGTTCTGTTTCGTTCTTTTTTCTGAGGTTTTCCATATCCTGGCAGTTTTCTTCTTTATTGTCTATTTTCGTCCTGAGTTCATTTGTCCATTTATTCATTGTGTTCTCTCTTTCACTTTGGTGTTTATACAGTGCTTCTATGGTCTCCTTTATTTCTTCTTTTGCTTTTTCAAATTCTCTATTTTTATTGTCTTGGAATTTCTTGAGTGTCTCCTGTACATTTTCGTTGACCCTATCCAGTATCATCTCTATAAAATTCTCATTGAGTACTTGTAGTATGTCTTCTTTTAAATTATTCTTGTGGGCTTCATTGGGTCCTTTGGCATAGTTTATCTTCATTTTGTTGGAGTCTGGCTCTGAGTTTCTGTTCTCTTCATTCCCCTCTGGTTCCTGTACTAATTTTTTGCTGTGGGGAAACTGGTTTCCCTGTTTTTTCTGTCTTCCCGTCATTGTTCTTGGTGTTGTTACTGTCCCTGTACTGTGTGTAATTAAGTATTTTCTAGCTTGTAATAATAAGAATGGTAATATTTAGAATGGAAGAGTGAGCTGAGATGGAAAGCAAGAAGTTAAAGAAAAGGGGAAAACAAATATACAGACAAGAGGGAGAAAGCAGAACAAGGTATCAGACAAGAGAGTTTCAAAGGTATAAACAGGGAGTGTTAGTGTACTAATCGACAGTAAGCTGAACAGACATTAGAGAGACAGAGAGAGGATTGAAAATCAAAGATAAAAAAAGTAAAAAATAAGTAAATGAAAGTAATATCTATATATAAAAATGAATTAAAATAAAATGGAAAATAGAAAATTAAAAAAAAAAAAACAAAAAACTTCCAAGTTTATATGCAATGCAGTTTCAGTCTTAATAATTTGGGTGTCTGTCTCTATCTCCAGTCCTGGAGTTGGTGCCTCAGATGTTCTGTTGTTGTCTCATCAAAGGGTATGCATAAAGTAGAACAAAACTACACACTCACACCCACCAAGTGTCCCCAGTTGAAATGCAATACAGTTTCAGTAAGTTTTTCGGCTTGTAGGTGTAATTCGGTTGTTCTCTCATCAAATGTAGGGAGAAAAAGAAAAAAAAGCGTCTGGAGGCAGTTCTGAGAGTGGTATCTGCAACTGTGGCTTGCCTGCCTGCTGCTCTCAGCCTGTAGCTGGCGGCGTTATTTATGCAGATCTCTGGGGTGAGCTTAGCATTCACCTGGTCCCACAGGCTTTGTTTGCTCAGAGTTCTCCTGTGCGGCAGCCTCTGCTACAGGCTTTCCCCTTTCCAAGCACTGGGAAAGGCGACACTGCCCCGCGTTGTCAGGCCTGCGTGTTTATTTACAGTTCATGTGGGAGGTGGGTCTTCCCCCCTCTCCTCTGAAGTTTTCCTCCCACTGCCACTTTCAGCAGCTTTCCTGCTCTTGCTTACTGGGCGGTGCTGCTGCTCCTGCCAGCTGCCATGTTTGTTTACAGTTCACCTGGGAAGTGGGTCTTCCCTCCTCTCACAAGCTTCCCCGCTCCTGGTTGCTGGGCTGCTGGGCGTGCGCCCCGCTCCTGCCAGAGGCTCTCCGGCCCACCTGGCTTGTTTATTTACAGTCCCCGGAAGGATTCCCTTCCCCCAATCTTCAGCGCTCAGGGTGCCCCACCCTCTTTCCAGCATGTCTTAATTGTTCTTATTGCTTATTATTCAGTTTCTCTTTTTTTCCCAGGTGAAAGTCAGTCTGTCCAGGGGGCTATGCTGCTCTGGCCCAGGCTTGTCTGTGGGGCTACCGCGGTACCACGAAGCTCACCTGGTCCGCGTCTTCCCAAGCTGTATGGTTGCTGGCCACTGGCGGCCCGGGGTCCCTCCTCGTTTCTCCATTTAACGTGAAGTGGAGATTCTCTGCACCGGTTGGAGATGTGGAGGGGTCAAAGTTAGGCCTTTTCTCGGTGATTATGCCTGCAAAGTGTGTCTCCAGCGTCTCTCCAAGATTTCACTATAGGAGGGTCGCTTTCTGCTTCCTACCTCTAGTCGCCATCTTGGAATCCCCTCTTCAAATTTCTTTAATGAAAAGCAAAGAAGACAAGAAATGCTAGTGATGAGATTGACATGGTGACATCCCCATTTTGTTTAGCAAAATATCACATGCCTGTGTTTCAAGCCCAAATAGCTTTTTGTCCCACTTTCTTAACATATTCATTCATTGTGAAAATTTTATTCAGTAGCTCAAGAGATTTTAAGCTAAGAGAATATGGGAACTTTTGGTAATATGCCAGTGAATGTTGTATAGAAGATTAAATGGCTCATCTTGCAGCTGCTCTGCATGTGGAACTTTCATTGACTTTAATTCTCTATTATCTCATTTGGTTTATAGCTTCAGGCCTAAATTGGGGGTTGACTGAAGATGGAAAAAAAGTGAATATATCAGAGAAAAGATATTTTAGTTTCCTAGGGCTCCTGTAACAAATTATTACAAATGGAGTATCTGAAAACAACAGAAACGTATTCTCACACAGTTCTGGAGGCTAAAAGATTGAATTTACGGTAATGGCTAGGGCCATTCTCTCTCTCTGAAGACTGTCCGTGCCTCTTTTAGCCTTTGGTGGTTGTGGCAAATCTTTAATGTTCCTTGCCTTACAAAGTATTCCATCTTTGCCTTCTCCCTTATGGGTCCTTATGTCTGCACATGGTATTCTCTCCAAATTTCCTTCATTTTATAGGGATTCAGTTCATTGGATTAGGTCCACCCTAATCTGTCATGACTCATTTTACCAGAATAACATCTGGAAAGCCTCTAATTCCAAATAAGAGCAAATTAATAGGTACCAGGGGGGTTAAGACTTCAGCACAGCTGGTGGAGTGGCTTAGGTGGTAGAGTGCATGCCTACTAAGCCCAAGTCCCTGAGTTCAAGCCCCAGTAGTGCCAAAAAAAAAAAAAAAGATGTGAAATCTTTTTTTTTTAGGACATAATTCAATAAAGGAGCCTTGCTTTAATGTGTATTCAGCTCTCAAGTTGTGAAGTAAGTTGTGAATGATGTTTTCACAAGGAGTTAATATGAAGTGAATTTAATAAAGAACAATAAAAGATAAGAAAAGCAGTCATCAATGGGTCACTGTCAGTTTTGTCAAGCCTCAACTACTGGTCTTTAGTTATCTCTCTTGGAATCAGTCCATGGTAGTTTGGAACCCTCTGTTATTTTTTTTTTGCCTCATTACCTCCATGCCTTGACTGGACTATAGTGCTGTCTGTGTATATAGCCTTCCTTTTGAAGAGAGCCCATAAAGTGTTTATGTTCAGAAGAAATAAATGTATTTTAAGACCAGAGAAATTAATTTTTGTGGCTCTGCCTGTCAGATGAGCAACTAATTGCCACAGCACAGAACTCAAAATCTGTATGACAAGTAGTAGAGATCACCCAGGTATTTTTCTGAGTCTGTGACCACAGTCTGTTCCTGTAGGTACTTAGGCTTTCCCCAGGATTCATTTTCCTCACTAACAATTTTCTTATCTATCAGTCAGGGTTCCCAGGTGAAGCCAACTGAATCTGCTACAGCTAGTCAAGGTAGAGGGGATTTACTAAAAAAATTTAGAGAGTATGTGAAGAGAATAAAGTTTTAGATGGCTTGAGAATCAAACATTGAGTTGAATAGAATGCTCAGTCAGATGAAACACTGTCATCTTGGGACTGTTCTAATAGCAGTACTCTCCTGTACCCTGAATGCATATGCCAAAATCCTAACTTTCAATGTGGTGGTTTTATGATTGCCTTTGGGAGGCAGTTCCATAAACAGACTGAGTAATCTTATAAAAGGGACCACAGATCCTGTCTTGCCTCCTTTCTATCTTGTGAGGATATAAGTCTGTAGACCTGCAGTAGGGCTTTCAACCAGAACCCACCCATACTGGTTCCTTTATCTTGGAGTTCTAGCCTCCAGAACTATGATATATATATATTTTTTGTTGATTATAAGTCATCTAATTTATGTTACTTTGTTATAGCGTTCTGAACTAAGACATATCATTCATGTCATGTTCCAAATTTGGCTTTTACCACTTAATAATTGGAAATTTGGGCAAATTAATTAGCTTCTCTGTGTGTCAGATTCATTATCTGTAAAGTGGAATAGATAAAATCACCTAACTAAATGGTTGTTATGATATTAAGTGACTAATATATAGGTTCTTATAGTGGTGTCATAAAAGACACATACATATATTAGTACCGCATTCTAGGTAGCTTAAAAAACACATATTTTGATGTCTCCAAATTATGGAGGGTAGAACTCCAAGATCAAAATGTCAATAGGTTAGTGTCCTCTGAGGACTGTGAGGGAGAATCTATTCCATGCCTCTTTCCTAGTTTTTTTTTTTTTTTTTTTTTTGTAGTTTGTTGGCAGTCTTTGCATTTTCTCTGTGTGTAGAAACATCACACCAGTCTTTTTTTTTTTTATTCATATGTGCATACAATGTTTGGGTCATTTCTCCCCCCTTCCCCCTGCCCCCTCCCTTAACCCCCCTTACTCCTCGCTACCCGGCAGACACTATTTTGCCCTTATCTCTAATTTTGTTGAAGAGAGAGTATAAGTAATAATAGGAAGGACCAAGGCTTTTTGCTAGTTGAGATAAGGACAGCTATACAGGGAGTTGACTCACATTAATTTCTTGTGCATGTGCATTACCTTCTAAGTTTAATTCTTCTCGAACTAACCTTTTCTCTAGTTCTTGGTCCCCTTCTGCTATTGGCCTCTGTTGCTTTAAAGTATCTGCTTTAGTTTCTCTGCGTTGAGGGCAACAAATGCTATCTAGTTTTTTATGTGTCTTACCTATCCTCACCCCTCCCTTATGTGCTCTCGCTTTATCATGTGATCAAAGTCCAGTCCCCTTCTTGTGTTTGCCCTTGATCTAATGTCGGCATATGAGGGAGAACATATGATTTTTGGTCTTTTGGGCCAGGCTAACCTCACTCAGAATGATGTTCTCCAATTTCATCCATTTACCGGCAAATGATAACATTTTGTTCTTCTTCATGGCTGCATAAAATTCCATTGTGTATAGATACCACATTTTCTTAATCCATTTGTTAGTGGTGGGGCATCTTGGCTGTTTCCAAAACTTGGCTATTGTGAATAGTGCCACAATAAACATGAGTGTGCAGGTGCCTCTGGAGTAACCTGTGTCACAGTCTTTTGGGTATATCCCCAGGAGTGGTATTGCTGGATCAAATGGTAGGTCAATGTTTAGATTTTTAAGTAGCCTCCAAATATTTTTCCAGAGTGGTTGTACTAGTTTACATTCCCACCAGCAGCGTAAGAGGGTTCCTCCCCCCCCCCCCCCGAATTCTCGCCAACACCTGTTGTTAGTGGTGTTGCTAATGATGAGTTAAGCTGGATGTGGTGGCGGGTGTCTCAGGTACACAGGAGTCTGAAACAGCAGCATTGCTGGAGCAGCATTGCGTAGGAGTTCAAAGCAGCCTAGCAATGTAGTGAGACCCTGAATAAAACCTTTTAACATACACATTTATGGTTCAACTTTTGGGATAAGGGTGCGCCCTTGCTTGTAATTTCATCTGTAGCTTGTCTGCAAAGCTGTAATATAAATGTAGGGTTGGTGTCTGTTTTGTGTGTTTGGACAGTACCTAGCAGATAGGCATATAAATGGCCTGTTTGAAAGAGGAAATGAAAGTCATGCACATCCTTCTTGCATAATCCTTAATTATAATGAGGGAATAAGATTTTTTTGTTATTGTTGAACAAGCCCAGAGGTTCTGTTTAATGTATTTCTATTGCACACTTTCTTCCTTTAAAAAAAAATCCAGCTTTGTTGAAGTATAACTGATATACAGTAACTTCATTTGTTTAAAGTGTGCAACTTCATAAATTTTGACATATCCATGAAACAAAACATCAACACAATTAAGACATACTCATCACCGCCAAAAGTTTCCATGTGAGATCTCCCTGCCCCCATCTTCACAGTCCTCTTCCATCCCCAGCGAACCACTGACCTACATTCTAGCTTTATTTTCTAGAATTTTTGTTTGTGTCATCTATTTCTTGCTTTCCTTTTGCTTAGTTTTTTCTGTAGATCAAGGGGTTTTGTTGTTGTTGACTCTAGGGCTTGGTTTTTACTAGGCAGGTGCTCTACTTCTTGAACTACTCCTCTAAGCCCTGTTTTGTTCTGGTTGTTTTGATATAGTGTCTAGTTTTTTGCCCAGGCTGGACTGGATTACAACCCTTCTAATTATGCTTCCTCTCACCTCTGGGATGACAAGCAGGCATCATCACACCCAGCCTTTTCTGTTGAGATGAGGTCTCATGAACTTTTTTGCCCAGGCTGGCCTGGAACCACAATTGTTCTGCTCTCAGCAACTTGCATAGCTGGGATGACAGGTGTGTGCTACTTTTCCTAGCTCTTGGTTGAGATGTAGTCTTCTAAACTTTTTTGCCTAGGCTGGCCTTGTACCATGATCCTACTGATTTTAGCCTCCCAAATAGCTAGAATTAGACTTGAACCACCAGGTCTTGCTTAGATTGAGAATTTTTCATTTTTGTTTTTGCGGTACTGGGGCTTGAACTCAAGGTCTACAGCTTGAGCCACTCCACCAGCCCTTTTTTGTGTTGGGTTTTTTGAGATAGGGTCTCACGAACTATTTGTTGGGGTTGGCTTAAAATTGAGATCCTCCTGAGTAGCTAGGATTATAGGCATGAGCCACCGGGCGCCCGGCTGAATTTCTTATGATCATGTTTTATCTCATTTGTTGGCTTGTTAGTTATAAACTCAGTGTTGTATTTGTTATAAGAGTCTATAATAAACATCTTGAAAGAATCAGTGTCTGTTTCCTTGCATTCCATGAAGAACCCTCCCTTGGTCGTGGTTTATTATTTTTAAATATTCTAACATTCATTTAATATTTTACTTAAGAATTTATGATTTTTTGTGTCTATGCTCATGAGGGAGATTGTTCTACAGGATTGTTTTTTCTTTTTTTAAATATCTTTTTCCTGGTTTTTATGCCAGGGTTATAAAACTTGCTAGTATATTGAAGATTTTTGTGTCTGTCTCTAGAGGATAATGCTCTGTGAAATTCTTTTTTGTCTAGTTTTAGGTGGTATTGCCTTCTCATCTGTTGTGTAGAATGGGTTTCTGTTTCATTGGTGGCAAAATTACCTGGGCATATAGATTTTTTTATTCAGAATGTTCTAAACTACAAGTTCAATTTCTTTAGTAGTTAAACACCTGTTCAGATTATTTTGTATGAGTTCTTGTAGTTTCTTCTGTGTTCTGGTATTCATTGTATTCTATCCTGTTAATACCTATGAAAGCTACAGTGATGGTCTCTTTTTCCTCCTTTTCTTTTTTGCCTTTATTGGTCTTACTTAGGGATTTATCAATTTTGTTGACACTTTCAAAGAATGAACTTTCAGTTTGATTTCTTCAGTTTTTCTTCTTTCAATTTCATTTATTATTAGTTTTCTAATTGTTTTGGATTTTCGTTGAGGAGGGTCTTGGTTTTTTGGAGTTCTCTTTTCCTAGTTTCTGTTTTTCTGTTTTGTTGAATCAGGTGCTTGCATTATTGATTTTAGATTTTTTTTTCTAATTGAACAACTTCTAAAACAATACAATGTTATTAAATTGAATTGCTACTTTAGTTGTATCCCACTTTGATTTTTTACTTTAAATTTCATTCCATTCAATATTTTAAAAAATTCTTATGAGTTCTTTTGTGATACATTGATTATATAGAAATATGTTCTTCATTTCCAAAGTTTGGAAAATTTCCTAGTTTGATCCATTTGATCAAAGAATATACTTTGTATGATTTCAATTCTTTTTTTTTTTTTTTTCTCTTTTTCTTCAGCATTTCACTATATAGTCCAGGGTGGCCTTGAACTTGGCATCCTTCTGCCTCACCCAAGTGCTGGGATTTCAGGTGTGTGCCACCACATCTTGCTTTTTATTCTTTGAAACTTAAGAATTTTGTTTTATGACCCAGGACAGTATTCAGGATACTGGCAGGAGCTCTACCACTGACTGACACCCCAGTCGTTTACTTAATTTTTTATTTTGAGACAGGGTCTCCTTAATTTGCCCAGACTAGCCTCAAATTTATGATCCTTCTGCCTCAGCCTTTGAGTAGCTGGGATTATAGTTATATACCACAATGCATGGCATTTACATTTTTTTCTGTAGTTTTGCTAATTTTGTCTAGTATATCAAGGAAAGGGATTGATTCTTATTTCTTGCTAGATACTGAGTGGAATGTTGGCATTAAATAAAGTACCTGAGATATCTTTCTGTAGAGGAAAAAAGGGAGTTAAAAAAATAAGTCCATGTTTTTAAAGTATAACAATATCATAATTAGAAAGTTAGGAGAAAAGGTGTTCCTAGAGGAACAGGAGGACTCTATATTGTCATTCTGTTTTGTTTTGTTTTGGTAGAACTGGGGGTTTTGAACTTGCAAGTCAGGTGCTCTGTCATTCTGTTTAACCTGGGCAACTTTTTGTGCTAGCTGAAATGGACATACAGTAAGACTTAGGAAAAGAAAACTATTCTATCCCCCTTTTTAATGATAAGGGTTTTTTTCTTTCAATCTGTAGTGACAGAAAAAAGAAGTAAAGCTTTTGATGCTAAATTTCCCTGAAGCTTTAAAGAACAAAGAAGATCAAACATGCCTGGAGAGAGATTTTTGACTTGAAGCATAAAGATTCAGTCAAAGGAGTTCATTTAAGCCTGAGGCTATTCTGTGCATAGTTGATGTGGTAGTATCAATTAGAGACTGGATAGAAAAGGACAAAATTTAACCTATACTTACCTGTTCTTCATGGTCTTTTTCTCCTTACTCCGATCAGAAGAAGAGGGATTAGCAACTAATACTCCATGATGAAAATAATACCTTACTTTATGTTGTTTTTATGGTTTAGAAAACATAGCTCATTCATATTAGCTCATATTTCCATACATTTCATGCTTGGTGTGAACACAAGTATCTTAATCTTCACTTTTGGAAAGGTTAAGTGATGTTTCTCGGGTGGTACAATCTAATAGAATTAAAGTACAGATTCTTTCATTCCTCATTCTATCATATTCTGCCTCTGAAAGGATGTACCTGTTTTTTGTAAAAGTAGGAATAAACTTCTAGCTAAAAGATATTTTGGGTGTTGGGAATGTAGCTCAGTGGTAGCATGCTTGCTTAGCCTGCCCAAGGCCCTGTGTTCAAACCCTGGTTTTGGGGGGGAAAAGGTGTTTTAAAGATTTTAATAGTGTTTGAATGAATATTTACTACCTTATTTTACATAACAACAAATTCAAATATTATGAGAAAAGTTTAATAGGTTTTCACACATCAACTTGTGGATTTCCTCTTATGAAGTTATTTAATATCCTTTGTTATTTAACCATTAAAAACTATAAATGTTCTCTATTCATTTCTTTAAATTAAGAAATTATTTTTCTTCAGTAGTTCAATTTTAAGATTTTTTTTTTCTATGATTTGTTTTACATCTTGAGAGCTTTTATTTATAAATGTTCCTATTTGTCTAGTTATTTTTAGGTTCTCACATATTAAAATTTTACTTATTTTAAGCCCATGTTATATTATGTTCTGTATTCTCTATAAGTCATTATTTCTCCTCGTATGCAGATACCACATGCCTTTAGCAAACTTTACTGTATAATTTCATTATGCTTTCAGTTACATCATACATTACTGGAAGAGTTTTTCTTTAAAATATTTTCCACCACAAGCATGTTTTATTATGAGATTCAAGATAGCTACTTAAATATGATTAAAATATACCAAATATAAAACCCCCCACTATTTAAACCTAGAATAAGGAAATTAAAATCAGAGTGCCTTTGTTGGAGTTTTGGGTGATTTAGTTTTGTTTTAACTCTATGTTTTGATTGGATGGATTAGTTCTGTCAGTATTACAACACCATCACATTGTTTGGTGTTATTTTGTGGAGATTGGTTGTTTTGTCCTATTTTAGAGTTGTTATTGAGCTTAGTATTCTCCATAGTATACTCTTTATGCAGTATTCAAGGTGATTAACATCACTTCCTTTCTACCAAAAGCAACAGACTCATAATTTTCTCACTTCTAAGGATATGATAAGTCCATCAAATCTAAGTAAATCGGCTTAGTTTCCTCATACATATTAATGGTACATAAAGAAATTCAACAGGTATTAATATTTAGTGGCTAGGAAGCTACTTCTGTCTGTGTACTCTATGCTTACTAAGGTTTAATTGTCATAGTGTTAGTAATGCTGACCTATTTCAAAATTTGGCATTTTATACATTTTAAATGCTTTTTATTAGTCTCAGAATGCTAGTTATTTAACACCATCATTGTTTTAACTTAGCTACTTTTTATATATTTTCTTTTTTTTTGGCTGTACTGTATGTAGTTTGAACTCAGGGCCTTGTGCTGGCTAGGCAAATCCTCTACCACTTGAGCCATACCTCCAGTCTGTTACATGTTAGCTATTTTGGGGATAGGGTCTCCCATTTTTTTCCCCGCTTTGGCCAGCCTGTACTATGATCTTCCTACTTAAGCTTCCTGTGTACACCACCATGACCAGCTTTTTCCTTAAGATGGGGGTTTCACTAACTTTTTATTTGGGCTGGCCTGGAACCCTGATCCTTCCAATCTCCACCTCCTCAATAGATGGAATTACAGGCATGAACCACTGTGTCCAGTGTATCTACATTTTCAGTGAGAAAATTGGAAGAATATAGGAGGAATACCATCTGTTCTTTGTATATAATACTCTCTTCTCTCAAAATTCTCTGAAGAATAAAATTTTTAATGAAAATATTTTATTTCTTTTGTATTACAGTTCACATTCATTGTATCTAATAGATTGGCACATAGCATAGTTTGGCATTCGTTATTGTATTAATTTGATTGTGATGATAGTTTAAAGAGTATGTAGGGCATGAATTATAAATTGTCGCCATTTTACAGATGAAATATACCTGAAATTCCAGGAGTCTATATCATGTGACTGTGATCACATAGTGAGTTGGAGGGAATATCTATGCTCAAAGTTTTGATGGCATTTTCAGTAATTTTTTGACTATGGTAAGCCTTAAGTCCTTTTGGATATACACATTTAAAAAAAATGCTTGTGTTTCAAGTACAATTACCAATAACCTCAATATAATTACCCTTTGTATTATCTCCTTTTATCCTCTAATATACAGAGATCTATATAGTGTTCAGTGAGTAAGTATTTGAAGCTGCTAAGTGGTTAGTTAGCTTTGTATTGAATTTCTTTTTTCTTTTTTTTTGGTTTCATCACCAGAGCCTCATGCTTGCTAGGCAAGTGCATCACTTGAGCCACTCCACCAGCCCTTTTTTGTGATGGGTGTTTTTTTTTGAGATGGGGGTCTCACTAACTATTTGTCCGGGGATGACTTTGAATCATGACCCTCCTGATCTTTGCCTCTTGAATAGTTAGGATCGCAGGTGTGAGCCACTGGCACCCACTATATTGGATGTTTTAATGTGGTTTGACTTAGGTAGTGTGTGATAAGCCAACTTAACTAAACTATGATAATATATAAGTGCTAAGAATCTGTTTTAATAAGACTAAAGATTAAAAAATAGTTCCAATTAAGAGAATATAATGAAAAATAACATTTGATATTCTTTTTAACTGAAAAAATTAACTCACCTGTAATCCTCCTGTCTAGCCTGGATTACAGACATGTACCGCTATGCTGAGCCTAGTAAAATCTTTTCACCATTCTTACTATGCATGTTTGTGTATATCATAGTCAATTCATCCATGCAATTTTTTTCTTTTAGTACTATGAAAATCCTTCAATGTAACTGTTAGGTCTGCTGGCAAAATATGAAGGTTTTTCATAAGTTATTAATCATTTTCTATAGAAGTGAAACTTTGTTTCAAATGTTTTTTAAAACTAGTTGCAACTTAAGAAATTTGTGAAAATAACAGGATATTTATTTACATTAAAATAAATTTGACAAAATATGTAATCTGTTGATGAGCTAGTAATTATCATAATTTTTGTCATTGCTTTACTGACTGTATCTTATTTGGGACATTTAACTATAAAGTTATTTATTAAGTAAGAAATGTTGAGAAACATTCTTGGGTTATAGATTTTTTTTCTTTTTTGTTTCTGGGGATGTAGATTTTAAAAAGGAACTGTATTTAATAGCAAATCTATAGTATTTTTGAAATTATGATATTCTTATACTTAGGTATTTATTTGATACTATTAAAATGTATGTATTTTTTTAATAGATTATCTTTCTCAAGGAATAGATCTTTCTGGAATAGAAGTAATTGAAAATGATCTACTTTTTATTGCAAGAGCTCGACTTGAAGTGGAAAATCAAGCTAAGCGCCTGCTAGAGCAGGGAGTGGAGACTCAGGTAATAAAAATATCACTTTTTTAATGTGGAAAATATGTTGGGATACAATGAACATTTGTCTTTGGATTCAAAACTGTAACATATGCCTGTATTGTATCACTGAATAACTATGACTACAATTAAATTGGAGAGTAGAGTATACATAAGCACAGGGAAATTTATTTAACATATTTGATATGTTTAATTCTAAAATAGGCTTAAAGGTTTCTATTGTATTACATATGTGATATGAGAAATATCTTATATGATGTGCATATGTATGTGGATACATAGTTAAAACTTGTGGAATGTACCTGCTTTTTGCAAGGCATCCTTTCACCAATCCAATAAGGTTGCTATTACTGTTATTTCTGTTTTATAGATGGTAAAACAGAGACTTTAAACAATTTGTTAAAGATCATATAACTAGTAAATGAAATAGTTTGGATCCAGACTTTAAATACTCTAGCCATAGAATGGTGTCCACTTAAGCAAAGGTGCCCATATTACAAAAAAGGAAAAGAAAACGATTTGAGATTTCTCCGAAGCTATCATTTTCTCATGCTTAAAGAAGAAACCCAAGCATATTGTGCCTTAAAATCTGCAAATTAAGGACTGAGGATATATCTCAATGGTAGCCTGCTTAAGGCCTTAGGTTTGATCTCCAGTAACCCTTTCCACTCAAAAAAACTCAACAAATTAGAACTCTGTCAGTTCTGCATTTTTATTATATCTAGATATTTTCTCCAGTTGTTTTGGACCTAAATACATTTATTAGACTTTTTTCATAGAAATTTAATTTTGTAAATTAGTACTGGATAAAAATAATATAATTACTATTTAATACTTTAAGTAGTATCTAAATCAGGAATGTGCTTATTTTCTGATTCCTAAGTAGTTATAAGTTTTAAATAGCCTATCAGTTATATTTTTAAAATCGAATTTCATATACATAATGAAAAGTGAAAAAGTATACATATGGAAGGAAACACCACAGTGAACACATATCTGTGGAATCAAAACCAAGGGCAACAATAAGACATTACCAGCTCTCCTTGAGTCTCAGCCTCTCCAAAGTTCCTTCTCTTTCCCTCTTCCCCAAATTCTGACACTTACGATCAGTTTTATCTGTTTTGTCAATAATGTTTTAACTTTAAGTCTGTCTCTGAGGACAAAAGGCTTATAATGTTTTAAAAGTAAAGTTTTTTCTACTTTATTTATGAGAGAGAAATTTTTTTAGATCCTTAAAAGATAAGGAAAGAACAACTCTATTCTCAGATTTTCTGCCTGAATTAAGAAAGAGCAGTTGTTTGGGCTGGCACAGTGGCTCAAGCGGTAAGAGGCCTGCCTAGCAAGTATGAAGCCCTGAGTTCAAACCTCAGCGCCACCAATAAAACAAAACAAACAAAAAAATGAAGTCCAGTGCCGGACAGGGCAGCAGGAGGTCACTGTGGCACGGCCAGTGCACCTTCCAGAGTGCTGGGCCCTGTGTTATTAAAAAAAAAAAGAACAGTTGCCTTCCTAGAGAGTGGCTGTTAAATTTGATTCTGTAATCTTTTATCCTATACAAGTTATACCTTCTTTGGGATTTTAAACTGGGAATTGACTTACACGTATATTGTCCTCTTCCTTATGTGGTTGCTTTAGTCTCTTAATACCTTTGTTTCTCCCATATATTCATCCAGGACTTAGGCAGTAAGGTTTTCTCTGCATCCCAAATCCCATAATCCATGTACCTGAAGAAGAGAGTGCTACCACAAATTAAACCTACAGTAGTTTATATCTACTGGCCCAAACTTGAGTCTGTTACCCTCCCCTTCTGTTGTACATTAGCAATTTGTTCCTACTATTATCTTTGGTTATTGTCATAATTACCATTTGGTCTAGGTCTTTTGTGTTGCATTCTTTGACAAAGACTCCTATTTTTTCTGCCTTGTCCCCTGTTCCTATTATAATACATATTCATTCATATAGCACACTGGTTTTTTATTCAGAATATCACCTGTCTTTACTACTAGATAGTTTTGTACTCTGTCAACCATATTTCTGTCCTTTTCTCTGTCTCTAATATTTTTCTAAATTAAGTTGTTCTAAGATCTGGCTCTTCAACTGTTCTCCTAACTAGTAATTCTCAAACTTTATCATGTATCAGAATTTGCTGGGAGGACTTTTTAAAACATAGATAGCTGAGTCCAATGCTGAAAGTGTCTGATTCATTAAGTCTAGAACTAAGATCCATTGCTTTAATAATACTTCCAAATTCTTTACCCATGTCTTTCTACCGAGCTGCACAGCAAAATGCCATCTGTGGGTCATTGAACATTTATTACTACTTTTGCTTCCATGCTTTTTAAAAACAAAACGAAAACCAGACAACTGTAAGATTAATATAATTCAAATTTACGGTTCTTAAGTGCAGCTGGGATCTCATTACTTTCTAGTATGTCCAGCACTCTTTCATTTCACAAATGACTGTTTCAGATGTTTTTTATTCACTCTCAATTTCCAGTCCTGTCCCTTCTATTGTCATAAGATGATCTTGTCTCTTTACAAGGAAAATCAAGGCCATGAAACATGAGTTTTGTTGAACTTTCTGTTAACTTCATTCCCAAAGATGTACAAAGGGGGTTTACTCTGGTATTTGCATACATTCATATATTGTACTTTTGATGCAGGCTAGAAGTAGGAAAAGTTTGGGGCTCATGTAGGTTGCCTTGATAGGCAGACCACCCTCATCTGGCTGGGTACCGCCCATGTCCCTCCCCACTTGCTCATTATTGGGTGTGAACCTCCTGGGCCTGCCCTCCCGTGGGGTAACGTAGGTTTTAAAGGCATCTGAAAAAGAAGAGCAGCTTTTTCTGCCTGCAGACTCCACCTGTGCCCACTGTGCCCTCTTCTTCCCTTTCCTCACCTGGTAGAACAGGTGACTCCCCTTTTCTCAATAAAGCTATCTTACCTCACCCCATCCACGTGCTCTGCTTGGATTTTTTTTTTTTTTTTTTTCCATTTGGAGCACAAAAACTAGGATCTTCTGATCACAGACTGCACCAGCACCAGTAACACTTTGATCAGGTGAACCCCCTCAGTTGTTCTTTTTTTTTCCCATCTCTCCTCCCTTCCTCCATCCGATTTTTACTTTCCTATTAAGGCTAATTTCACACCCACCCTTGGTGTGCTTATCTTGTGCTTTGCTCTTTTGCTTCTCTGAATCTTCAGTCTTTTCCCTTCTAGCAGCACACAAAGATACTAAAGTTACCTCTTCCCATGGAAGAGGAAAAAGGAATCTTGGATTTTAATTGTTTATATGGCTGTCACTTATAATGTAACTATTCCTATTCTCTTTACTTCACAACTAAACTATTTGGTTGAATAGACTGTTTAGACTGCTCTTACGGTCTCTTTTTCTTTCTTGGCTGTACTAGAGTTTGAACTCAAGGCCTTGTGCTTACTGGGCAAGTGCTCTACCACTTGAGCCATACTTCCATTGCCTATCTCCTTTTCATGTAGTCACCAGTTTTCTCTATTCTGGCTTCTCATATGTGAGAATTATGCCTACTTTGACTATGTCACAATTGAACTCCAAATTTCCCAAAACGCTTGGCCTTTTTTGCTTCTCAAATTTTTTACTGTAATGATCATTTGAACTTCTTGACACCCCTCCTCTCTTGGTTTCTCTAATTCCAGGTCTTCCTGTTTTCTGTCCTCTCTTCTCTTGCCATTGCTTTTGGATTTCTTTCTTATCCTTAACTTCTCATTTCTTTAGTGTTTGTGGTTTTTACTCTAAATGCTTTTCATTGATGATCTCAGACACTTCTAGTTGCTAATAACTTTCAAATCTCAATCTGAATCTCTATCCCAGACCTCTTTTCTAAACTCCTGGTCTTATATATATATATGTCTCAGGATGTTTGTATTGGTTAGTACTTGCTTGTAAACAACAGATCTACTTAGCAAAATTTAGTAAACAGTGTTTTGTTACAGAATGTAATAGGGAAGGCTCAAGGAAAAGGCCATAAGCTTAGCTTACTTTTTATGTTAGCTAATTCACAGCAGCATCATTCACCTGGGAAATTTAGACTTCAGGAACTACATAGTGTGCGTAATTGGGCAGGTTGGGCAGGTATTGCTCCTTCTGTGTCAGGAAAATGTGTGTTTTGGCTATTCTTCTTTTTTTTGGCTATACTTCAATGCAGTTAATATCTTCAGAGCCATATGGTGTGACATGACTTACATCAACAAAATCGATGCCCTCTACTCTGTCTTATGATACTTTTGAAGCTAGGAACTGGACCTGAGAGCCCATTAGAGCCAATAGAAAAAAAAAATCTACGTATTTCTGTGACCAAACTTCGAAAATAATAGAAGTAGAAAAAGTACCACCTCTGCCTTCTAAATGTCACCTAGGTGACTATAGTTAATTAAACCTAAGCCATATCTGGAACTCGTACTACAAAGGAGTCTGAGAAAGACTCCTTGCAGCTTCCACAGCAAAAGCATACTAAAAGGAAACAATGTATGCTAAGCAAGCTCTTTTATAGTATCATCCACATTATTCCAAGTGGACACACTGTAGTGACCCTCTAATTCAAAACATTAAAAAGCAGAGTTGTAACATATCTCCTGTATTTGTTTGTTGTAATAGAGCAGCACCATTCACTGGAGAAATTTGGGAATCAGTTAATCTAAGGGCCACCTCATTTTCTGCAAAGAACCAGGTAGCAAGTAGTTTAGACTTTGTGGACCATTTATTTTCAGTCTTAACTACTGAATTCTGCTGTTGGAGCCAGGAACACAGCTTCAGGCAATATGCAGATGAATGAACTCGACAATTTTCCATTAAACTTTACTTACATAATAGGAACCTGGGTAGTGGTGAGGGCCAACTTTCTGTTTCACAGTTGGCATCTTGTCCTTGTCCTTATATGGTAGAAGGAGCAAAGGTGCACTCAGGTGTCTTTTTTTTTTTTTTTTTTGACACTGAGGTTTGAACTGGAGTTTCTTTAATAAGAGAACAAGTCCTATTCATAAGGTCTCTACCCTATGATCTGATACTACTCCTAGTAGTATCATCTTGGAGTATTTATGTGGATGTCCACATTAAATTTGGAGAGGAACACATGCAGAACAAACCAGCTTTCTAGATACTTTTCCTAAAGAGAAAAAATGTGCTGACCGGCCAATACTGACATTCAGGTTCAATTTACAGAATTTACTGTATTTCTCTTCTGTAAATTCATTATTTGTGTTTATAAAATCATTTGTTTCTGAATTTAGTTATGTATGTCCGTCTTCCTCAGACCTCATTCTCTGGGTTATTTTCATGAAGTCTGGTTTCTGGCTTTGTAGAGCTGAAAATATTAAATACTTGATCAATAATGTCACTGGGATAATTCTTGTGAAGCAGGGTATCTTAGTGGAAAGAACTAGTGTTATGAAGCTTTTTTTTTTTTTTTTTTCTTGGAGAACAACAAGACAGGTGCCATCAAGCTGTGCTAGCATGCAGTTTAGGAAGTAAGAATGAAAGGAACCTTTATTGGATGCCTGGTCTTTGCCAGGCATTCTGTTAGTCACTTTGTTATCTCAGTAACAGTAACAAATCTGTGAGGATATAATTACTCACTTTCTAAATAGTTAAGGAAACAAAGAAAAGTTAGGAAATTAACTGAAGATTCCACATCTGGCAAATGGTAGAAGTACTTGCTTTCTTCTCCTCTTTAATAAGACTAATTGGTCTGGTGGAGTGGCTCAAGCCATAAGAGTACTTGCCTAGTAAGTGTGAGGCTCTGAGTTCAAACCTCAAATCCCCTCCCCCCTTCAAAAAAAAAAAGACCAGGTCCTTGTCTCATGAAACCAAAGGATGAACTTCACAGACAATGAGAATTGTAAAGCAGGAGAGTTTATTGAGATAGAAAAGTGTAAATGAGAGAGTAGAGCCCCCAGAGTTGGGGGGGTATCATCCCAAGAGAGGTTGGTGTGATCTGAGGTTTTTTTTTAATCTGTTCTCTCCAGGGTGTTGCTCAATCTCTGTGCTAATTAGGTGTGCAGAAATCAGCATTTTGGTTGGCTGAGCCTGCAACATTCTGATTGGTCAGTCCTGATCCTCATACCTTCATAGGGAAGTCATAATGGAGGTTTCCAAGGTCCCTTTCTTGTGTCTCACTACCATCCTTCCCCTTCTACCCCATCTCCATATTGCTCTGAGCAGGTGCCCTTAATTTCTACTTTATAGATGGGGCTCCCATACCACCTGTGCTCTAGATGTTATTTTTCTCTTATTTTGTTAGGGCCGTAGTTGATATTTCTACCTTTTATATATGTCATCATTGTGTCCTTTTTCAGTAGCATTTAAACCTGCACACTTTATACCACTCTCACCTGTGTTTTCTGCTTTTTTTTTGTCTCATAAGCTTCAAGTTTTTCACATCCCATTTTTTGGAATACTCTTTCCATTTCTTATTAGAACAGATACTGCGGGTTTTATCTATTTAGTTTTCAGATAAGACTTCATCTCCCACTTATTGCCAAAATAGTTAGCTATATAATTAATAAATGTAGACTAAAAGAATTACAGCACTTTAGTTCTGAAGTACTTAATGTAATCATGAATATATTATACTCAAGTTATGATCCTGTAAACAATGTTATCACTTGTATTTAGTAATCAATATCTGACACTAATTTGATTTCTCAGAAGTATTGATCGTCTTTTATTGAATATGCAGTTGATGGCCATCATTTTCATTTTAATCATAAAAGTTAAAATAGCAGTCTTTCTTGTCTTTACCACTTATAAAATCTGTAGAAGTGAAGAAGATCAAAATTTCTCTATTTTGGGCCGGCTGTGTGACTCAAGTGGTGGAGGGCCTGCATTGCAAGCTCGAGGCCCTGGATTCAAACCCCAGTGCAGTTGAATCACTTTAAAGAAAGAAATGGTTGCTGTTTCCAACATTTCTTTATATTTCCACCTTTATTAAAATAATAACAGTAGTCATCCAACTGTAGCAAGATATGTTGTTGCTTCTGTTGCTTGACTTCTATGCTACGAATGTTTGTGTGTCTCCCCTTCCCCCCCAATCATATATTGAAATCCTAGCTCCCAAGGTGATGATGATTTTAGAAGGTGGACCTTTGGGATGTGATTATGATTAGCTCAAGAGGGTGGAGCCCTCATGAATAGTGCTCTTACAAAGACTTTTTCCATTTTTCACCAGTCTTCCCCTCTCATCCTATTCCTCATTTTACTGAGAGAATCCTCTTATCCCTTTTACCATGTAAGATTACAGCAAAAGACATCCTCATATGAGTCAGAAAGTATTCCCCTCTAGATACTCCATCTGCTGGCACTTTGATTTGGATATCCCAGCTTCCAGAACTGAGGGAATTAAAACTTTCCTGTTCGTAAGTCACTAGTTCATGGTATTTTGTTACAGCATTCTAAACAGACTAAGGCAGTAACCATTCCTTCATTATTTGAAACAAGTATTTGGTAAAAGAAAGTGCAATTTATTTAGCATTCCTTTTCAAACCAAAATTTTTTTTTTAGTAAATGCACATAACCAGTTTGATAATTACACTTTTTTTTTCTGGTTAATTGCATGAGCATGCTGTAGCTTTGTAGTATTACTAAATCCCTGCTACAGTATTGCAGAATTTCTATTTTGAAGTCTTAAATGACTGTTTGGATACAGATGAACTGTTATCTTTTCTACATTAAAAAAGATACATAAGTAAACTTCCAACCTCACCTGTTGTTATTCCTTATTTCCATATGGAAAAGCCTATAATGAAGCCTTATTATTTCTATGTGGAGATCACTAAGCATAAAAGGTCACAATGTTAGGCAGTCTTTGTCATAAGCATGGGCCACCTACAGCACTTGCCTGATTACTATTTCTTTTTTTTCTTTTCTTTTTTTTTTTTTTACTGACCCTCAGAATCTTTCATTGACAGTAGTCAGAGAAAGAAAGAGAAGGCCTTAAAAAAATTTTTTTTGGAAAGGATTGCAGCAGACTCTATTACTTCCAGCTTTAACTAGCTTTCAAAAATAGGTAATGGAGATTTGATCTGGATGAGTTCCTGCATCACCATAGCTACCAGGCCCCCACAGTGAAATTATAGCATTTTAATTAGGAAGATGATTTTAACTTGTGAATTACAAGCTTTCCCAGTAAACAAATGCAGAACTTTGTAGAGGTTTGAGGTAGAGGAAGGTGATATTCTTAGTTATGTTTAGAGGTCATCAGGAAAGGGGAGGAGGTCCTCTGTGTTTTCGAGATTAGTACCTGGCTATAATCTCTTCTGTGGTAACTATGGCTAATAATTGTATTAAACATTTATGGACTTGCCTGAATCCTCCTGGGTGATAAAGTCCCCCTTCCTGTTGCTTATCACTTGTCAGCCAAAAGTACCATGACAACATAATCTACATGGGGGTTCCTAAAATGACAGTATAGAATAGAAGTTCAACAGATAAATGTCTACATTGACTATAGTTTGCAGTTGTGATCTCTTTTTGCCTTGTGATTGAAAATTCTGAATCTATGTTAAATGTAATCTGTGGAAGTTAAGCATTTTCTCAAGATTCAGAAAGCAATCCTGGTAATGTTGAATATATTAACCATGTAGTTCAGCAAGCAATAATTATTTTGCAATTTCTTTTTTTTCTCTTATGACCCAACAAAAATCAGTAGTAGACTCGGCCAGTTGATTTCTCTAGCTTTAAGAAGTCTAGCTTTTTATCTTTAGGTGGTAGAATTTTAAAAAATTTTTTCTCACCTTATAAAGTTTAGAATATTTGAGCCTACAATCCCCATACTGCTTTTACCATTTACTAAGTACAGAGTTTCAATACTTTTTCAGATCTTTTTCTTATTGAGATGTAATATCTGTACATCTTTATGAACTATATTGTGATAACTAGGTATATGTATATAATGTGTAGTAATCAAATCAGAGTACTAGCATTTCTGTCTTGTCAAACACTAATCATTTTCATATGTTAGAAATTTCCTATTCTAGTATATTTGAAATATAGCTTGTTAAATCAATAGTTATCCTACTGTGCTATAGAAAAAACCCTTCTTCTGCTAGGTGCACGATTATATTCCCAGCTGCTCAGGAGTTGGAGGCTTGAGGATCTCTGAGGTTGAGCTAGGAAAAGTGAGCTTGAGGTCCTATCTGAAAAACTAATGAAAAGCAAAAGCAAGCGGTAGAATGCTTACATAGCATTCTAGGTGCCCCCTCACCCCCTTTCTAAACTTCTCTCTAACTCTGTCTCTCCTTCCCTTTCCAGTCTCTAGTGACCACTATTTCATTCTGTTTTGCAAGATAAACTTTTTAGTTTACACAAATGAGTGAAAGGAGGTGGCATTTGTTTTCCTGTGCCTGGCTCATTTTGCTTAACATAATGACCTCCATTTCCATCTGTGTTGCTACAAATGACAGAATCTCATTCTTTTCTAATGGCCACATAATATTCCACTTTGTGTATATACCACGTTTTACTCATTCATCTACTGATGAGCACCTAGGTTGGATTCCATATTTTAGTTCTGGTGAGTAGTACTGTGAGAAACATGGGAGTGCAAGTATCTTTACCACGTAATGATTTCATCTTTGGATACATGCTCTGCCTCTCCACTACCTCTGCCTACATCTTTTTATTTTAAATGACTTTTTGATCAGAAATTGTGAAAAACTATTTGTTTTGTTGTTTCTTTCTAATTAAATAGCTGTAATTCTTTTGTGAAGAAGAACTTTCACTTACCAACTAGGGTTATTTTGTATTCTCAACTCTGTATCTTTTGAAAATAATATTTTCTTTTGAAAGTAATGGATATTTTCATTACCAATTTACAGAGTAAGACATCTGTGTACTGGTTACCACCAATGCTAGCAGATGATTTTGGTTTTTTGTTTATCCTCCTTTGTGTTTTTTTTAAGTACTATTATGGACTCATGTATTTTTCCATATTATACTTCATTCAGTTTGGTGCTGATGAGACAGCTAGAACTGTAATAATAAGTTAGATTAGTAGTGATTTAAACAGATTTGTCTGGCTATAGGTGGTCCTAGCACTGTTTCAGCTGTTCAACAATCTTTTCTTTTTCCCCCTCCATTTCATCGTCTGTAGTGTCCTTTTGTCTGTCCCATTATAGTCACAAAATAGTGGTCAGTGTTGGGTGCAGAAATGGGACAGTGCCACTTGTCAACCTAAATTGCAGTGTTACAAGATGTTTTCCCCAAATTGCCTCAGCAGTTTAATATGATAAGGATGTTATTCCAAATATTGATATCATTTACAAAATTTTATTTAAGCCAGGTGTGGTTGTTCATGCTTCTAATATCATCATTTGGGAGGCTGAGGCTGGAAGACAGCCAGCTGGGTTACATGGCAAGGTACTATCTCAAAACAAAACAGCTTTCACTTAATGTCAAACCATAGATTTTTGTGTGTGGGTGTGGGGTGGGAGGAAGTACAGGGGTTTGAACTCAGGTTTTCACACTTGGCTAGGCAGGTATTCTACCATTCTGATCATCCCTGTCCTCTCTTCCTCATTTCCTTAGGTTCTCTGTGTGTTATCATTTCTCTTTCTGTAGAACCTTCTTTTTTCAATACATGTTCATCTTCATTTTTCCCTGTCCAGTTCTTTCTTTCCCTCATTTTTTCACTTGCTTTTGTATATATTCTCTTCCCTTATTCTGCCTCCCTTCAAAATTAGGGCTAGAATGAAGTCAGTTTCTGGTTGATAAGATCATATTGTGCTATTAAATGTCCTTCTTAGTATCTTAATTTCATTTGGGTTATGTACTGTTGACTGTTGATTGTTAACAGGTTCTGAAATAATCCTATTAGGTTATAGTTGAGAAATACATATCAAGCATTAATAGGATGCATGTTACTGAACTAAAAAGCTACTGGTAAGCTCTGAATCACAACCAAGGTAGCTAATGTAATTTTTGCTCCTAAATTACTTTATTTAATGAGATTCTCTCTTCCTTTAGTACTTGTAATCTCTTATGGAGCTCCATTAACTTTTCAATGTTCTAGGCATGTAGTAATGTCAGAAAAAGTATCAGGCGTGTACATCCTTTTATGACATATGGCTTAATATACAGTTTTGAATTTATTAATAGTGTTTTTCACAAATAAAATATTAGGCTTTTATGATTCTTTAATTATTGTGTATGATTAAGGCCCTATGTTTTTTATTAGCTTACCTTTACCTGAACATCAGACTAATTTTATTATATATTCTCTACTAGGACTGGTTAAAAGAATTATCTAAAGACTCTTAGATATCTATTCCTTTTCTTTTGTCTGTAATAAAGATTGCTTATATATTGATAGCTACTCTGAATTTTTACTTGAGTTGACTTTGCATCTTTCTAACTATAAATTTTATATCTTTGGGGGAGCCAAATAAATTGGGAACACACTTCTCTTTCTCTTTTCCAGTTCTCCTCCACCTCTTTCTTCTCTCTTTCCACTTCCCTTCCAATCATTTCCACTTTATCCCTTTCTCTTTTTCCTTTCCCCCCTTTCTTCTTCCCCCACCCCCTTTTTTTTGGTGCTGAGGTTTGAACTCAGGACCTACACCTTGAGCCTCTCCACCAGCACCACCTTCCCACTTGCTTTTCTGTGATGGATTTTTTCGAGATAGGGTCTTGCAAATCCTTTGCCTGGGCTGGCTTCGAACCATGATCCTCCTGATCTCTGCCTCCTGAGTAGCTAGGACTACAGGTGCCAGCCACCAGTGCCCAGATCCCTTCTCTTTTTAATATGATTCTAAGTTTCCTAATTTTTGCTTTATTTTAATTGAGTGTAAAATAAGAGTATTAAACATGGAGGAAATATTGTAGTTTTGAAATGTCCTCACTAATATTTTACAAGTAAAATTTCTTAATTTTTGCTTGATTTTCAAGTTAAAATCATTTGGATTCAACTGAATTTTTATCATAGGTTATAAACCTTTGTGAACTGAGCCACTTTGTAGAATGATCCATGGACTATATCAGCAGAATAGCATCAACAGAATTTATATTCTGTGTTTGCCCCTTTCTTTTCCTTACCTTCTTGCCTTTCTTTTATATATGAAACACAAAAGAAAAACAATGTAACTTCCAAAGAATTACTTTATTAGAGGAAAAAAGTAAAATGTGATTGATAATCCTCATGATATGATTACTTAATATTTTTTCAGAGTTTTAACATGTGTATAAGACTATCATCCATAGTGGACTCCTTGACATATATTTATGTGTTCGTTTCCAATTAAATCATATCCTGTCACTATTCATTTCTAACTTTATATAAAGCTTTTAAAATCCTGCCAAACTTCATTTCAGGCTGTATTTATGCTCAGAAAGGTTATGTCATATTAGCCTATGTCTTAGTAAATACTGGACTGTTTCTTCTGCTTCATGGAACAGTCTTTATAGTCATCTTACTGTAGCTCTGTTCCATTTGCTGTGTCCCAGCTGTTGCTTTGGTTACAGTGTTCCTCTTTTGGCAAGCTTTACTGAGCTCTTAAACAACTATGCTTCTGTATTCTTATACAATTTTATTTTTTATTTTATACCATATAATGCTATAGAGAGATTGAGAAAGAAAAAATTGAGTTATTTATTTCCAAAGCAGAGAAATAGTTTTAATTTAATAAAGAAAATAATTTAATATTTTGAAATGCTTCTGAGGAGATTGAAGTGTATCTTTTTCCATTTATGAAATTATCCTTTCCAGTCTATTACATTGTCTTCCATCTGATTTTGTATAATTAGGAAATTGAGATATTTCATATAAGATTAATGGATTTGTTGAAAGTCACAGTGACAATTTATAAAAAATTACTCTTACAATATTGAATACCTCATTTAAAGTAAAAGCATTATTGCTACTTTTTAGGTATAAGTTTCACTTTTTCTAGCATAATATTTTAACAGTGTTTTTAATCTGTTTGTTTGAGATCTCTTATAGTTGCCAGAATCTGTTTCTTGTAAAATTGGCAAATCTGGAGATCGAAAGTCAAGTGGTAACTGACCTGTTACAGAAAGTATAAAGCATCTGGGAGCTGGTGGCTTATTCCTGTAATTCTGTCTACTTAGGAGGCTGAGATCCAGAGGATCATAGTTTGAGGCCAGCCTGGGCAAATAGTGGCAAGACCCTAACTCTAAAAAAATTATCAGAGCAAAATGGACTGGAGGTGTGGCTCAAGTAGTAGAGCACCTGCTTTGCAAGTGGGAAGCCCTGAATTTAAAACCCAGTCCACCAAAAAAAAAAAAAAAAAAAACAAGAATAAAACAGGAAGTGGGAAGTGAAGGACAAAGACTCAAACCTGGTCTGTCACTAAACAGCTGGTGAAGGGCCTACCTTCTTGGTATCTCAGTTCATTAACTGAAATGAGTATTGCCAATACTTACTCAACTGGTGACGAAAAAGTAAATATGAAGGCCCCTTTCAAAAGCTGGAAGCAATATTCACACATGTGTTGCTATCTTGGGTAGAAAGTGTCTCCCTGGAGTATACTGTTTTCTGCAGATCAGGATGGTGCTTTGTAATCAATGTGGACCCAAGCGCACAAAATACCAAGAATGGGTCTAGTTTTGTTAGGAGATAGAAGAGGACAAGGAGTAGAAGTCCTAGAGCTGTTCCTGGAACATTGAGAAAATTAGTACACAAAATAGGCAGCTTCAAAATGAGTAATGATTTGAAGTACTCACATTGTATTTGTCAGGATTACTTGTGGGATGAGAAAGAGGCTCCTGTTAAGGACAATTTATGATTTTACTGATTTAAACAGTGCTAAAGTTATGATTTGCAGCAGTGTGGGGAGCCAGGTAAGTGAGGCAAGAAGCTGATTAACTATTCTCTGCTGATTTAAACCATCAAGCACTCCAGAGATCACAATGACCTAGAGTACTAGGAAGGGAGGAGCCTTTTCCTGGACAGTTTTCATAGAAACTTTAAACTTGAGGATAATTTGTGGTGTGCAGGTAGCTTTCAACAAGAGGCAAGTCTGTTTATTTGTTCAGCAAGGTAATATAAGCACTGTTTTCCCAACAGTGATCTATAGGTTGGTGGCAGCCATGCTGAGGTTTCACCAGTTTCCACCACTAAAATTAAAAATAAGAATATAGCAGTGACTTTTCATAGTCATGCTATTTAAAGAATGTCTCTAATTGTGAGGATTTTACCCTAATTTTGTTTTATTTTTTGATATTTAAATATCTTTTATAAATTATCAGTAGTAGATACTGAATTTTTTTTTTTAAAAATCCTTAGTAAAATAAAAAAAAATTATTCATTGGTCATTTTTTTGGTTATCCCCTTTAAACTTTATTTTCCAACTAAGGAAAATCAGACTTTAATAGTAATTAATGGATATTTGCAAATAAACATTGTTACTTGGAAAAGGCATCCATTTTAAAATTTGACATCTTTGAATCCTTGCTCTGACATCTATTCCTTGTTGGCTTGGGCTCTCTTTAATTTCCCTGTACCCCAGTTGCCCTGTGTTTAACTAGGAAACCATAACAACTACCTAAACATTTTGCTGAGGAAGATTAGGTATCATATGTATAAATATAGCATTAAAGTAATTCATGGTTCATAATATATGGGCGACTATAATTTTCATAATTGCTAAATTAGGTTTTTTAAATGGTGGAGTGGGTTAAGCAGTAAGAACGCCTGCTAGCAAGCGTGAGGCCCTGAGTTCAAACTGCAGTCACACCAAAAAAAGAAAAAAAAAAGAGTTTTCTGTCCTTTGAATAGGATGGTATGTTTTTGTAGTTTGTATGAGGAACTCTTGGGCTTTAGAGAACCACTTCTAAAGCTTTGGAGGAGAGGATCCAAAGTGCCAATGTTGAGGAAATTCAGGTTTTCAAAGTTTGCTTTCAAGAATGACTTAGTGGTTCTCAGGCTTTAGAATTTATAAATCTCTTGGGTTGCTTGTTTTAAAAATGTAGATTTCTTCCACATGCAAAAGAATGAAGTTAGACTTTACCTTACCATGTACAAAAATTAAGTAAAAATGGATCAAAGGTCTAAATGTAAGACTTGAAACTATAAAACTCCTGGAAGAAAACATAGAGGAGAAAGCCTCATAACATTGGATTTGGGAGTGGTTTCTTGGATACGACACCAAAAGCACAAAACAAAAGCAAAAATAGACTAATGGGTCTGCATTAAACTTGAAAACTGTGCAACAAAGGAAAACAACAGAATGAAAATGGCAACCAAATCTAGGTGTAGTTGGTAATATCTATAATCTCAACACTCAGGAGGCTGTGGCAGGAGGATCATGAATTTGAGATCAGCCTGGGATACAAAGTAAGACGCTGCCTCAAAATTTATCCCTGCTCCAAAAAAAAGGGAGCAACCTACAAAAAAGGAGAAAATATTTTCCTGATAAGGGATTAATATCCAGAATACACAAGGAACTCCCACAACTCAACATGGGCAAAGGATTTAAATAGAAAGGTACACAAATACTCAACATGCATATGAAAAGATTTATAATATTACTGTAATCATTAGGAAATGCAAGTCAAAATCATGAGACATTATCTTCATCTGTTTTGTTGGTCACTATTAAAACAACCAAAAATAACAAGTATTGGTAAAGATGTGGAAAAATTGTAATCTTTGTGCACTGTTATTAGGAACTCTGGGCCCATTAAACAACTTTCTGTTCCACTAATCCCTGGCAACCTCACTTCTAATTTCTATTTGTATGAATTTGACTACTGTATGTCCCTCATGTAAGTAAAAGTATACAGTATTTGTCTTTTTGTAACTGACCTATTTCACATACCATAGTGTTCTCAAGGCTTATCCATGTCATAGTGTATGTTAGAATATCCAATAATTTGGTCTGGGGGCATGGCTCAAGTGGCAGAGCACCTGCCTAGCAAACATGAGGCCCTGAGTTCAAACCCCAGTACTTAAAAAAAATGTCCAATATACAGTTTAAGGCTAAACAATATGCCATTGTTATGTACTTCATTTTGTTTACTCATCTGTCAATAAACACTTGGATTATAAGCATATATATTTCTTTTGCTCTTATCCTGTATTGGTTGTCTAGGTTTGCTGTCAAGATTTAAAACAATAGAAACTAGTTCTTTCAAGTTGTGGAGAAGGTCAAATCAAATCAAGGCATCAGTAGGGACATGCTCCCCTTGAAGGCTCAAGGGAAGAATCCTTCCTTGCTTTTTCATAATTTCTTGTGGCTACTAAAAGTCATTGGCATTCCTTGGCTTATAACTTAATCATTCCAATATCTGCCTCTGTTGTCACATGAACTTTTTCAATATGTTTCTCTTGTGTCTCAGTGTGTGTGTATTGGTAATTGTTTTAGGAACCATCACAATATAGTATGACCTCATCTCAACTAATTATCTCTGCAAAGATACTGTTTTATGTAAAGTCACATTTTGTGGTTTTCATTGGATATGAATTTGGGGCAGGCAGTATTCACCTTTCTGTATCCTCTAACATTTCATCCATTTGTTAAGCATATAAAATTTGTGTTACTTAGCTCTGGCTGCTGTAACAAAATTTGATAGACTAGATGACTTAAATAACAGAAATTGACTTTTTCACAATCCTAAAAGCTATAAAGTCCAAAATCAGTGCCTGCATGGTTTAGTTTTTGGTGAGTTTGGTGAGGGCATTCTTTCTGGCTGGCAGACAGCCATATTCTTACTTCATCCTCACATGACAGAGAAAAAGTGAAGAGGTGTGAGGAGAGACAGAGGGAGAGAGAACAAGTACAAGCTTTCTGGTATCTCTTCTCATAAGGGCAACCCACCCCCTTGTCACTACCTCATCCAACTTTACCTTACAAAAGCCCCATCTCCAAATACCCATTCTGCAGAAACATTGGGGGAAAAAACCTCACACTCAAACCCAGTTTCTCCTACTTGTCTTTCATAACATAGATCATGTTGGCCCAAAAAGTGTGGGGATTTCTCCCCTCCAGAGAGCAAGGAATCATTTCTATAGCAACAGACCCCAATGAGAAGTCCTCTAATCCAATTCAGTTCTGACACTACTTGGAGACAGTGTCAGATTCCACAGGTTGTGGACTCAGGCTCCCACCCATTTCAGATGCCAGTTGCAAGCCGCAAGTTATTCTTCCTCTGCTTTTGACCTACCTGCTATAAACCCAGGATTCAGGGAATCCTGTTTACTGGTTTATTATAAAGGATGTTAGAAAAGCTAAAGATGGAGAGATGCATATAATGGGGCATGGGGAAAAGTGCTGAGCTTTATGCCCTCCCAGGGTGGCACACCATCTTCCAGGTATATAAAAGCCCTGTCCTTTGGTTTTTTATGAAGGCTTCATCACACAGGTTATAAACCTTTGGCCACTGGTGATGAGCTTCACCTTCAGCCCTTCTCTCTTGCCTAGAGCTTGAATAATGGTGCTGAGAGCCCCAACCCTCTAATCCTGCCTTGATCTTTCTAATTTGAGCATGTATATATTATTTAATCTAATATCTTTTCCTCGAAACAAACTGTAAGGCATTATTGAATAGTGTTTTAGGTGTTTGAGTAGAAGTATATTTCTGATATACGTATATATGTGTGTGTATATATATATTCCATTATCCCTTTGACTTCCTATTATTTCTTTCATAATTCTTAAATTAAAATTATAATCAACAAATGCATTATGAGCATGTAGTTCCATGAATTTTTCACAAAGTAAATGAACATGTAGAGCCATTATTCAGATTTTAGAAAAGCCAATAAACCATACATACCAGCATCCCACAAGCATTCCATTAGCTCCTCATTCAATAAGTTCCCCAAGTAATTCTCACAGATAAACTAAAAATTGAGAAATGCTTATGTAGGCACTTGGATTTATAGCAGGTATTTCTTTTTTTTTTTCTTTTTTCTTTTATTATTCATATGTGCATACAAGGCTTGGTTCATTTCTCCCCACTGCCCCCACCCCCTCCCTTACCACCCCCTCCGCCCCCTCCCTCTCCCTCCCCTCAATACCCAGCAGAAACTATTTTGCCCTTATTTCTAATTTTGTTGTAGAGAGAGTATAAGCAATAATAGGAAGGAACAAGGGTTTTTGCTGGTTGAGATAAGGATAGCTATACAGGGCATTGACTCACATTGATTTCCTGTGTGTGGGTGTTACCTTCTAGGTTAATTCTTTTTGATCTAACCTTTTCTCTAGTACCTGTTCCCCTTTTCCTATTGGCCTCAGTTGCTTTAAGGTATCTGCTTTAGTTTCTCTGCGTTAAGGGCAACAAATGCTAGCTAGTTTTTTAGGTGTCTTACCTATCCTCACCCCTCCCTTGTGTGCCCTCGCTTTTATCATGTGCTCATAGTCCAATCCCCTTGTTGTGTTTGCCCTTGATCTAATGTCCACATATGAGGGAGAACATACGATTTTTGGTTTTTTGAGCCAGGCTAACCTCACTCAGAATGATGTTCTCCAATTCCATCCATTTACCAGCGAATGATAACATTTCGTTCTTCTTCATGGCTGCATAAAATTCCATTGTGTATAGATACCACATTTTCTTAATCCATTCGTCAGTGGTGGGGCATCTTGGCTGTTTCCATAACTTGGCTATTGTGAATAGTGCCGCAATAAACATGGATGTGCAGGTGCCTCTGGAGTAACCTGTGTCACAATCTTTTGGGTATATCCCCAAGAGTGGTATTGCTGGATCAAATGGTAGATCGATGTCTAGCTTTTTAAGTAGCCTCCAAATTTTTTTCCAGAGTGGTTGTACTAGTTTACATTCCCACCAACAGTGTAAGAGGGTTCCTTTTTCCCCCGCATCCTCGCCAACACCTGTTGTTGGTGGTGTTGCTGATGATGGCTATTTTAACAGGGGTGAGGTGGAATCTAAGCGTGGTTTTAATTTGCATTTCCTTTATTATAGCAGGTATTTCTTAAATGTCAGGTGTCAGGTTAGTAGGTTTAGGTTCCACCAATGTGCTGTCTGTCATTCACAGGCTCTTCTTTCTGCTCTTTCTTTGCTTTGAGGAGTTTTCCTTTTTGCTTTCCTGATTCTTTTCTAAATCTCACTTCACCTCCTCATGATTACTCATTTCAGGTCTCAGCTGAGATTCCTTACTTCCTTACTCCTCTTTCTTCCCTCCCCAACTATGAGTAACTGCCCCTACTATGTGTTTTTCTTAGTCCTTCCATTTCACGTCTCACTTATCACAGCACATTCTAATTGCTGATTTTCTTGTCTTTATTTCCCTCTGACCATAAATGTTGAAAGGTCAGACAGTGCAGCGTTATTTTATCCCAGCACATAGTGGATGATACACATTGAATGAGAATAAAACCGTTTTGTTTTAGTCTAGGAAAGGGCATTAGAATCCATCTGTTTTAGTCTTTTTCTTTTATAAACGAGTGAAATAAAAGACTGAACTTTATTAATAACGTCTTAGCAAGAGCCAGGGTTAAAATATATGGTATTTGTATGTAACGAGAGAGAAGAAAGACACTAATATCAGTATCTCTATGAGATTTTTTTACTTCTATCATAGCTAGACAGAAATATTTCTTTTATAAGTTTTCTAATATTCTTAATTTTAGCTCTGACTAGAGCATTCTATCACCCTATTTCTATTTTCTCACTCCCTTTAATTCTGATATTTATTTACTCCCTTTGTAATTTCTGGTCTGTTTTCATTCTTTATTGCTTCAATATAGTTTGCTACACAGACTACTTTTCTATAATTATACATTTCAAAAGCGTTCATGTTTTCAACAAAGAATGCCCCATTAGCACCTTAGAATTATACATGTCTTAGTAAGTAATTCATTAACAGCAGCCTTCATTCTCTCACACTATCTGTCTCCCACCCCCTCACCCAAATGATTTTTTGACTTTCTCTTTTTGTTTTCTTTCTTTTCAGACCCCAAATCAGATATGGTCCATCCTTCAAATATATAATAGAGTCTTCCCTTCTTTTGTCTATTATAGTCAGTCAGCCTCTACTTTTCAGAGTTTTCAAAATCTCTTCTAGCTACTGTTTTTTATATTCTTGTCTTTGTGAGCTTCACATTACTACAGCAAATTATCCAACACAGACTACTTAAGAAGTAAAGAGATGTTTATTTGGCTCTTAGTTCTGGAGGTTCAAGTCCAAGATTCACTTGGGTCTCTAATGAGGGTAACATTTTATAGAAGAGTATGTATCATAGCAAGTGCTAACATTTCCAGCCAAGAAGCAGAAGGGAAGAAAATAGCCCCACAATCCATTTAGAGGGCATGTTTCTAGTGACCTCAGGACCTATTCTTAAAGGTCCATAGCACCTCCCTATATCACCACCATGAAGCCCAAACCCGTACATGTGGACCTTTGGGGGATACTTTCTAAACCATAGCAATTCTCATTGTAACTCAGTAGGTCAAGCTATGTTTTCTTTTTAGCCATTAATTGTCAAAGAAAATCCAATTTTTCTTTTTATCTCCTCAAACAATTTAGACTATAGTACTTAGAACATCAATGATTATTCTTTTACTAGCCAAGAAAAAAAAAATCACAGAATGCTGTATGAGGCTGTCAGTGACCACTTGTCATGTCAGAGTTGTCTTTTATTATCATTTTTAACACACACATACACACACACACACACACACACACACATATGTAGACACTCCTTTGTGGACTGTTATTTTATTTTATTTTTTACCAAAAATACTTATCTCCACATGAGTCAGTGATTCTCTGCTTTCAGAGTCTGGCACAAAGACATCTAATTTAGTGGTTCCCAAGTGCTGGTTCTTAGCTGCTAATGTGACTTGTCAGATCATTTGAATAACTAAAAGAAAGAAATAGCTAGTCCTTACTCTGGTCCAGCTGAATCAATAATGTTGGACTTGAGATTTTTGGGCTGCATTTTTCTAAAATGAGATCTTCAGCCAGCTTTGGGAATCCCTTCTTTCATCAGTCCTCATCATTTTAAAGTTTTATGAAATTGATACGGACAGGAATGAGCTAACTTCCTCAGGGTTACCTAAACAGTATTTGTTTTATAAATTTACTTGGTTCAATAACTAATGATGGAGTGATAAAAAAAATTCCTTAGGAACTGAAATGTAGGCTATTCTAGAATTCTCACAAATTTTGGAATATTAATAATATGAACTGAAAACAAATTTTTTATTAGTCTAATATTGAGTGCCATATATTGTAGATGTGTTATCTCATATTCTTTTTAATAGTCAATCTCATGAGGAATATGTTAGCAAACCAAAACATAGAAGTTTGCTTACCCATTAAATTATTTAATTGATAATTCTTGAATACTTACCTAAATAGATAAATAACTATTTATCTTTCTTAGCTAGATGCTCGGAATGTATCACTAGAGAAAACCAATATGAAACCTTCCCTTAGAGCTCTTAAAATCTGATGAAGAAGCAAATATTAATCATCTAAACATAATAAAATTTGATGAATGATTAAATAGTTTGCCTGGAGACACACAGCTTATCTGTAGCAGAGCTAGGTTTCTATCCCAAGATGATCTAATTTTAAAAGCCCAAATTCTTTCCAGTATAGCATGCTGCAAACAGATCAAGGTAAAAATAGCTGATGTTTACTGAGCTTCCTTTCCTATCTTCTAGTGCTAATCAGGTATACGAATTATTGCAGATTGGCAGAGTAATAATGTGCCTGTAGTCCCAGATATTTGAGAGGCTGAGGCAGGAGGATTCCATGAGCCCAAGAATTTGAGGCTAGACAACATAATCAGATCTTGTTTCAAAAAATTGTTTTTCCATTTACCCATTAGGTTGGAGCTATTATTTTGCCATTGGGCAGATGAGGAAAATGTAAGTCTTAAAAAAGTTCTGTAATTTGCCTTTGGTTTTGACTACTAACTGCTATAGCTTGGATTCTTATGTAGGCCTGACTCCATAACCTATGAAATAGGAACAACAAAAGCTAATAATAGAGTCAACAAAGCCTAAAATTATTTGATAAGACTAATAAATGAAATTATTAATACCCTCAGAAGATGGATGAGAGGCAGGAAAAAAAAGAGGAGAATGAAAGGTGGCCTGATAGTAGATCCAGCAAAACTAAAACAATAGTAAGACAGACATTAAACACAGCTTTACACTAGGGGAAACAATCTATGAAAAACAACACTAGGAAAACTGGGAAGTCTGAATAGTTTTACTTCTTTTACCAAAATTTTATTTATCACTAAAAGCCTTCCATCTGAAGCAAGATAGCTTCATGGGCTGAATTCCTCCAGACATTTAGGGAATAAATAAACCAAGGTTATAAAAACTCTAAGATCTGAGAAAGAGGGAACATACTTATTTTATGAGGCCAGGATAACCTTGATATCAAATCCAGGGCATTATAAGGAAGAAAAAATACTTGCTGTCTCTTTTCAAAATTGATGCAAAAATGCTAAACCAAGTGTTAGGAAATATAAGCCAGGGAGATCTAAAAATGATAATTCGTCATGACCAAGATGGCTTTGTCCAGAAGTACAATGTAATTTCTCCAATGAAGGAGGAAAAATTATCATCTCTATAGGTGCAGAATAAAGCATTTAATTAAAACTCAAGATTAGCCTGTGATTAAAAACACTTTTAGCACACTACAACAAATTTCTTGAATCTGGTAAAGTGTATCTTAAAAGATCTACAATCTTAGTTACTTGGGAGGCAGAAATTAGGAGGTTTAAGGTCCCAGGCAAATAGTTCTGAAGAATCCTATCTTGAAAATAACCAATGCACACATACAAAAGGGCTGTCAGAGTGGCTCAAGTGGTATAGTGCCTGCTTAGCAAGTGTGAAGTTCTGAGTTTAAACCCCAGCACTGCCAAAAAGAAAAGAGAAAAATATCTCAATGGCAAAATTACTTAGAGCTTCCCACCTGAGATTGGGAATAACATAAGGAAAACACTCTAGTATCTTTTGCTCAGCACCAGACTAAAGAGCATAGCCAGACTAATAAGAAAAAGCAGCAAAATAAAGGAGGACTGGAAAGGCAGGGATAAAAATTATTCAGAGACAACATGGTTGAATAGATAGAAAATCAAAACAATGTACAGATAAATTATTGAGATTAATAACTGAATTTTGAAAGCTAGGTTAAAATTTAACATGCAAAAATCAACTTATTTTAAGTATGCTAGCAACAGACCAAAAATATCAAAGTTACCATTTACAGTGTCAAAAACAAAGTCCATAGCAATAATTCAAATGGGAAATATGTTAGCCCCCCCCCATAAAGATATTTTTAAAAATAAAATAAACAGTGTGAAAAAAAAAACAAAGAAAATAAGTAATCCTGTTTCACAGAAAACTAATTTTATTAAGAGAAATTAAAGAAGCTATGAGTAAATGAGGGGAGAGGCTATATTCATAACTGGAGATCTATTTTATTTATAGATTCATGTAATCAAAGAAAATTCCAGAAGTTTTCTTGAAATGTATGATTTGTTTTGTTGTTTTGGCAGTACTGGGTTTTGAACTCAGGACTTTGTTCTTGCTAGGCAGGTGCTCTACCACTTGAGCCATACCTCAAGCCCTAGCTGTTTTGAAATGGAAATTACCAGGGTAGTTATGAAATTTGTATGAAAGTATAATGAACCACAAATAGCTCATATCAATTGACAAACAGAACTAGGTTATCAAAACTTACTTAATTTTTGCTCACATCTCTTTATCTTTTTTAGTTCTTTTTTTCTCTTCTATATGTGAATCTTTTTTTTTTATTCTTTTATTCACATGTGCATACATTGTTTGGGTCATTTCTTATTTTAAAGTGACAATATTTTGGTAGGTGAATTTGTGTAAGGATAGACTAATAATAGAGGATTAAGAGTCCAAAATCAAACACACATACATGAATACTTGCTGTATTGTGAAGGTGACTCCTGAGAATGAAGAGATGGTTTTCATTTGCTTGCTTGTTTTTTCAAGTAAATTGTGCTGGATTAATTGGGTAATTATATAGAAAAATACTAAATTGACTCCTATACATTATACAGAAATTAATTTCAAGGTGGATTATATATCTAAGCATGTGAGATAAGTCAATAGATTTTCTTTATTTTATTTTATTTTTTTCATTTTTCTTTTATTATTCATATGTGCATACAAGGCTTGGTTCATTTCTCCCCCCTGCTCCCACCCCCTCCCTTATCACCCACTCCGCCCCCTCCCGCTCCCCCCCCAATACCCAGCAGAAACGATTTTGCCCTTATCTCTAATTTTGTTGTAGAGAGAGTATAAGCAATAATAGGAAGGAACAAGGGGTTTTGCTGGTTGAGATAAGGATAGCTATACAGGGCATTGACTCACATTGATGTCAATAGATTTTCTGAAGGATAACTTCATGGATGAAGCATATTTTCTTGAATGTATACTGAGGAGCATTTTTGTTTGTTGGTCTTGGTGGTACTGGGGCTTGAACTATGGACATTACATTTGCTAGGCAGGCATTTAACCTATGCCCCCAGCCCTTTTTGCTTTGGTTAATTTTCCAAATAGTGTCTACCGTTTTTGCCTAGGGCTGGCTTGAGGTACAATCCTGTTTACACCTCCCCCTTAGCTGGAACACAGACATGTACCACCTTGCCAAACTTATTAGTTGAAATGGGGTCCCACTATCTTTTTGACAGGTTTTGCCTCAAACCACCATCCTGTGGATCTCTGTGTACAGAGTAGCTAGAAATATATCCAGACTATACCCAGTCCCCTGAAGAACATTTTAAAAAATGGGATGCCAAACGTGCTAACCATAGAGAGTACATTCAAAGTGGGAATTTCTTTCTCTAATGAAGGACTTTATTTAAATTAGGAATTTCTTTTCCTTAAAAGACTTTATTAAGATTCAGGGGATATTTACAATACATATAATCACCAAAGTGATTACATCCAAATTATATAAACAACTTATATAAAATATGTAAATGATAAAATAGTTAAAATGGGCAAAAATGAATATGCATTTCACAAAACAAAATATCCAACTGGATAATTAACATGCAAGCAAAGCATTCTTAATCATCATAGAAATGCTAATTAAAACCACAGTGTTCACTTAAAAGAATAAGTACAATTAAAGGGGCTGATTGTTTTAATTTTTGACAAGTTTGTGTAGCACCCATATTTCTCATGTAATGCTGGTAAGGCTATAACTTTTTACAGTGGTTTGGAAAAATTGACAGTGTCCACAAACACTTAAGCATACAAATACCTTATGATTCAGTACTTTTACTCTTACCCAACAAGGATGCATATGCATTTATGGGCACTAAGTGCTGTGTACTAGAGTGTTCATTGCAGCATTAATTAAAATATTTAAAAAGTGGAAATAAAGGTATAACCACAGTAGAATGGATAAACTAAGGGCAATTTCTACAACAGAATACTATACACCAATAAAAGTGAATCAACTATTGCTGTATACAACAACATAAAAGAATTCCACAAATAAGATGTTGAACAAAGGATGTCTGGCACAAAATAATGTGCACTGTATAATTCCTCTTATGTCAGTTTCACAACCAGACAAAACTAATCCATACTTAATGATAGTGATAATTTTGGAGAGGTGTAGTTTTGGGAGTCACAGAAAATTTAGAGATGCTGATAATATTTGATCTTATGACTTAGGAGGTAGTTATCAAAATATGTTCATTTTGTTATAATCCATAAATTTGTGTTTACATAATCTGCACACCTGTATGTATTACTTTAAGAATTTTATTTCAAAGAAATATATTGGTTTGTAGCTTCCCTCCCTAGCAATTGATCTAATTGTATTAAGCTATGAATGTGGATGATTGACATTGAGAAAGTGATCATGTTCACTGGGAAACTCTAAAATTTCATAAGTATTATAAACATTGATATACTATATACTTCTTAAATAATGACTGATAAATATATATTGAAAAGCTTTGGAAGTTAATTTTTACAATGGAGAATTACGAAGACTGGTTCATTTTAGTTCACATTTCATGTGAAATATGACTTTAAATGTTTTTCAATTAATGTGTATGTAAATCTTACAGTGTACCTTGCACTTATGAAAACTGAAATGATACCATATGTGGAGAAGCTTTGCTTTTCAGCTCTTTTGAGAATAGTAAAGGCAATAAACATAATTTTAATGTATATATTTGTTTTCTAGTATGAACGTGTTCTTTGAAGTTGCTCCAGTAATACTTTCTTGGATTATGCATGCTCTTTGAATAGTGACATAGGAACTTTGTGTTTTCTTTTTTATGGTATATGTGTGTGTGTGTGTAAGCTTTTCTTATTTGCCACATTATTTTCATTTGATGTCAAAATGGAGATACTCAAATATACGACCATATTTAAGGCTTTTGATTCATATTACCCAGTTATTTCCCAAAGTGTTTTTGTCTTTTTAAAAGTTTACTTATTTTATTTTTTATGATTTTATTAGCATATAATTGTTGTACCAAGGGATACATTATGATATTTACATATGTGCTTACAATGTATCTTTGTTAGATTTACCCCTTTCATCATTCTCCCTCCTCCTCCTTTCCCCCTCTTACAACAATTTCAACAGGTTTCATTCTTCTGTTTTCATATATGGAAACAAAACATATTCACCATATGCACCCTCATTCCCCCGTTCCTTGTGCCCATCCCTCTCCCACTGGTACCCACCCCCAGAAAAGATTTACTTTTCCTTCCTGCCCTTCATTTAAAAAAAAATTAAGTGTATATTGATAGTCCAAGGGGGTTTTCCCTTGGTACTTCAGGTCTGTATCTATTGTGCTTTTATCATATTACCCCCTCCCTTCCATTACTGACTTAGTCTTTCTCTATATATGCACATATATATGTATATATGTAGAGAGAGAGAAAAGAGAGAGAGATAATGACAGAAAAAAATTGTGTTAGTCTTTCTGAGGAGGTTATGGGAGATAGGAGAAAGAAAGAAAATGTTAGGGAATGAAGTATCGAACAACCCATTTATGTATGAAAAAATGCACTGTATAGGAATCTCTCTCTCTCTCTCTCTCTCTCTCTCTCTCTCTCTCTCTCTCTTTCTTCTCTTTTTCTTTTCTTTTTTGGTGCTGGGATCAAACCCAGGCCCTCGCACATGCCAGGCAAGTGCTCTACCACTGAGCTACATCCCAGTAGCTTTTTTACTGATGCTGTTTTTATTTTTGATCTCTACTAAAATGTAAAAATTAGGTCTGGGAGCATGGCTCAAGTGGTAGAGTACCTGCCTTGCAAGCATGAGGCCCTAAGTTCATACCCTGGAATTGCCAAAATAAATTACGTATATGTATATGTGTGTGTGTATATATATATACGTAATACATATACGTATATATATATATATACACACACACACATATAAATCATATAATATAATGCATTATAATATGTAATATATAATTATATGTAATTATTTGTATCACTTCTAGAAGAAAGGAAAAATGGAAATGTCAGCAATTGAAACAAATGCCATGGCTTGTTTTGAGTTAATAATTTTATATAAAATAGCTTGCTTTCCTCTGCTTCCTTTGTTGGCACACTTATACTGAATTAACATTATATACTAAATTTAATTCTATTGTGACCTTACTAAATTAACTTTTTTACTAGAACATTTTTAATTGAAATAATATTCATTTGCTTCTTTTTCTTGTTTGATTAAAAAAATACAAATGCATATTGTTATTTACCATCTGTTTTCTGTTTTCTTTAAGCTGCTTCTGCTTTGTGTGTGTGTGTATCTTAGTGTCTATTAATATTTTAAAATACTACCAGTAGATTTCAGAAGTAACCATTTGTCTTATTTATAAACTTAGTCTAGAAAACAAGTTAATGAAATAATTTAATTTTTAAACTATGTGTCTCTAGTAATAGACACCGAGTCATAAATGAATAAAGGACTTTGTTATTGGGCTGGAAATATATGTTGGTTGTACCAGCTTGTGGCTGGTGATTTAGGCATTTACTTAGCAACCGATCCAATTTATATCACTCTGAACTTGTACTCATGGTAGTCTTTAGACTACCAAACTCATTTCCTTCCGCTCTCTGCTTCACTGTGCTACAGATACCAGTATGGCCTTCTTGCTGCTTCACCAGCATCCCAAGCACATTTCTATCTCAGTGATTTTCCCAGTACACTGTGCAGATTCATGTTTCCTTAAACCCTCTCCCCCCTGACACCAGAATATATAGTTCTCTTAATTTTCACTTTCAAGAGGCATTCTCTTTCCTCTAATGTACTAACCCCCATCATTCTCTACTCTTATTCTCTGTTTCACTTTTTATTTGTGATTTATACATTTCATAGTAAATATAAGCTCCATGAGGTTAGGGACTTAATTTATTTCACTGCTGTGTTTCCAGCACTAAGAACTGTGGTACACAGTAGGACTGTATTATATAGGCATAAAATATAAAAAACAGTTTCAGTCTACATGGCTCAGTTCTTAGTCAACTCTGCAGAGTCCATCCACTTATTCTCTAAAACATACAGGATTTTTGTTACTTTCAGCATGACTCCATTTGTAGAGATTAACAGTAAATTTTAAATAAGCTCCAGTATTACACAATAAACTTCTAAACTTGTTATCCTTTAAAGGAGGAGAAAAAAGAGAAGTGGGAAGGGAAATAATATACATAGTATTTAGCTTTGTCTTTTATGAAGTAAATAATGATGAAAAATAATATTTGCTCCAAATTGCCTTTGCTTCTATCTTTGATAATTTAGAAATATGGTGATAACCACTTAAAGTTACAGACTTGTAATTGGTTTTCATTTTGTTCTTTCCTATTTATATCTCTTTCCACCCCACCTTACCTTTATTTAGAATCCAACTCAAGTCGGAACAGCTCTTCAGGTTTTCCATAATCTTGGAACTTTAAAGGATACTATTGCCAGTGTCGTGGAAGGATATTGTGCTACATTAGAAGAAAATATCCACAGTGCATTAGACATCAAAGCTTTGACTCAGCCTTCCCAGTCAGCTGTGAGAGGTATGGATGTGGTTTATATTTACCTTCCTTATTTATTTATAACTAAGAAGTTCTTTGAATAGTATGTGAAGCACTCATATTTCAAAGCAATCTAATGACTCATTTTTAGTAGACAGAAAATGAGAGAAGAAATTATGTTTCAGAACTTATTTTTAAAATGTTTTAAGATAATCAGGGAGTTGAACTAGCCATTTGGTATATTAAGAACTTCTCAATAAAGATGTATAAACTGTGGCATCATTTAGTTGAGAGGAAACAGATGCAAAAAAAAAAATACCCATATTTTTCTTTCTGAAGTTCTTATCCTCACATGTACTTTTTATTGGCAAAGAAAATATTTAGGGGCCTGATGGAGTGGCTCAAGTGGTACAGCACCTCTCTGGTAAGCATGAGGCCCTGAGTTCTAACCCCACTACCATCAAAAAAAAAAAATCAAAACCAGAAAATATTTAGGAAAGGCATCTCCATTTTAGTGTTTTACACTTTTCTTTTTAATAATTCTTATACTCAAGAGCAGTAATGGCTGAGGAAGTAAAAAATAACCACAACTATGGCAAAATATAAAGGAAAGTAGATTCAAGGGTAAGTTAGCAGTTTGCACTCTTCCTTGCCAACATGCATGACATTATATGATATACTTCTGCATTGAAGGTAGAAAAAAAATCACACATTATATGCACCTCTCACTTAATTGCTTCAGTTCCATCTTTTATTTCTTTCCTATGTTCTTTCTTCTCTTCTTTTAGTATAGGTGAACTATGCTTTCTCCTAGGAAAGACTGTTCTACTTGGGCATTTGATCACTTCACTTCAGGGTATTGTTTCAGCAGATAGATGGCTTCTCTTTGCCTCATTGTCAATTTTTCCTTCTCTGTATCTCTTTTCTATCATATTCAATTGTTTTATTGTATCTCCTTTTGCTTAAAAATAAACAAATCTAACTTGGCTTTCAATTTCTTTCTTCAGCTCTACTATCCCATTTTATTTTGTCAGTCTACAAAAAAATCTGTTCAAATTGTTGTGTATGTTTATTATGTCCAGTTTTTTTCTTCCCACTTTTGTATTTAAGATGTTCTAATCATTACGAGTTATTCTAAAGAATAAATGAAATAACTCATGTAGAATTAATAACAGTTCTTGATACATGTCTATACAAAGAGATTTGCAGTCATTTATTGTTATCTCTATATTTGCCATAAAAATGTGATCTTAAGTAACACTGAGTATATATATATGTATATATATATATATACATATATATATAAACTCATAAATAAGCTACACTAGATAAAGAGAGGTAAAAGAATCTTGGGTCCTAAAGAGAGTCTCAAAGGTTATCCTTAGCCTCTGAGTAGGTCCATATTAAGACTATTCCAGAAGGAGATTTTTGAAAAGAAATCACCAAGGGAGATTTTACTCTCAACTTTCCCAGCAATTATTTTCAGAAAGTTTGATTTAATGTTTAAATTTACATGAGGAGTTTAATCTCATTCTCTCTTGTGTTGTCAAGAATAAGGGGAAAAAATGAAAGCAGTTACTCACACGGCTGTCAGTCTTAATGTAGGCCTCTTTTGTAAAAGAATAAAGAGTTTAAAGCCAGCTTATTATCATTTGTTGAAGAGTAGATACCTTGATTTAATGTAGAATCCTTAGGCATGCTTAGGCATCAACTCCTTGTTCTTTTAAAAGAATAATCATATTTTTATTTTTAAAATGTTGCATGGTATTAATGTTAATTTTTTCATCTTGTTTATATTGAGATTATGTGGAGTATTCATTTTGTTGAAAATACACATTAAAAGTATTGAAGGATGATGGAGCATCATGTCAAAAACTTGCACGTAGTTCAGGAAAATTTTTTGTAATACTTGGCAGATTTTCTACAGATTTAAGACTGTTTCAAAGGTTAAAAATACAACAGTACAATGTTAAGAGAAAATATTACCTTGAATGTATAAAAAAGCTTATTGCTCAATAAGAAGTTAAACAACTTAATTGAAAAAGTGGACAAGACATCCTGGCATGGTAGTGCCTATCTGTAATCCCAGCCCTCATGAGGCTGAGGCAGGAGCATCTGGACACATCAAGACCCTGTCCCAAGAGAAAAACAACAAAAGGGTGAAGACTATGAATAGGCAAGTCACAGAGCATATGAAAGAAACTAATGGGAGATATTCAAAATCTTTGTAGAGGATGAAACTGCAAATTAAAATACAAATTAAACAAGGTGATATTTCTCAAGAAACTGATAGTCAGAATTGAAGACAGGGTTTAGTTTTATGTTAAAGAATTCTGGGACTAAACAGATTTTTATGCCACACATAGATAATTGTTCTTTTATGGATGTCCAAAAGATTTTTCGTTGGTAAAAGTTTAGTAACTTTTAGGCTGTGTCTGGGTTGAACGCTCTGCATCAGTTTTTTCTTTTTCATTACTGGGATTTGAACTTAGGTCTTCATGCTTGCTAGACAGTTGCTCTACCACTTAAGCCATACCTCCAGTCCTTTTTGCTCTGATTTAGAGATAGGGTTTTGTTTTTGCCCAGGCAGGCAAAAACTATTTTACTATTTTATGCTTCCCATCGTAGCAAGTGGCACCACACCCAACTGTGTTCCCATTGAGATGAGGTGTCACAAACTTTTCCCCCACAGTCTGGCCTAGAACTGCTATCATCCTGATCTCAGCCTTCCTTGAAGCTTGGGATAACAGGTACATGGTACCAGGCCTAGCTATTGGTGAGATAGGGTTCTCGAGAACTTTTTGTTGGTGGGGGGTTGTGCCCCCGCCCCGGCCTCAAACTTGATCCTCCCAATCTCACGTCCTAAGTATCTAGAATACAGGCGTAAGTCATTGGTGCTCTGCTGTACCAATTTTTTTTTTAATTAGAATGTGTACCCTTGTAGAGAGGAGTTTTTTTTTTTTAATTGGATATTGGTTTTTTTTCTGTTCCATTTGTTCTTTTTAGGAACTTTAATGATGCATATATCAGATTTTTGTTTTCCATGTTTAGTATCTTCTCCATAGGTTTGTTTTGTTTCATTTTTGTTGGTACTGTGGTTTGAACTAAGAGCCTTAGCCTTGCTAAGCAGACACTCTACCACTTGAGCCATGACCCCAGCTCCTCCATAGTTTTTTTGATGTCATTGTACTTTATTTCATTTTGTACGGGAAATGTTGTAGAACAAACTTATTTACCTCAGAGTAGCCTGAAAACACAGAGAGTGGAAGGGGCCATCATCAAAATATATCCTTTAAGCTATCCACTCCTGAACCTGCTTCATCTAGTTAGGCCCCACCTCCTAATGGTCTACCACCTCCTAATGGTCTACCACCTCCCAATAGTTCACTAAAACATAACTCAGTCAATGGAGTGAACTAATCCATTGATAAGGTATGCTTCTGATCCAATCATGTCCCAAAGCCCTACTTCTGAACACTGCTCCATTGGGGACCATATGTTTAATACATGAGTATTTGAGGGGGCATTTCAGATTCCATCCATAACAGTGAATAACCAACCATCCTCTTTGTTTCTTTGGGGAATTCCTTTAGTAACTTAGGTTTGTCATTGGTTTTAGCTTATTCTTCCTTTCCTCTCCCATCCCCACTATCTATGTTATGTCCAGTGTTGGCTTTGTTTCTGTTTAACTTGGGAGCACATCTTTCCTCAAATTCTGGACCATTCAAGAACTTAGTGTGGTTCCCAGTAAAAAGCCATTTCTTTAGTGTTCCATCCCCATAACTTTCTCTTACTTTAACTCTGGTAGGCTCCTCATGCTAGAGGGTTAATTATGTGATGTAAATACCATTTTATTGTGGTTTCTCTTCAACTTTTCTTTGCCATTCTGCAGTGTTGAACTCTTTGCTTGCTTTGTCCCTGGCCCATCTTTGCCTGCAGACCTCAGCTTTAGTCAAAGAATCATTAGATAGATGATCCACATTTTTATAGTTAAGTTTTTTTTTTTTCAGGGCCTTTTAGAATTAGGTCATTTTATTTTCATTCCTCAAAACAAAACAGTCTACCCATATGCTCCATCAAGCCTGTAGCTCTCGCTTTAGGCACAGACCAGAATTTTGTTTTAGCTCCTTCTCTCACCAGGTATATGGCCTTTCTGAGAACTTTTTTGAGGCTTGGTTCCTTCATCTGTAAAATAAGAGCAAGAGCAAAAAAATGTTGTGAAAATAAAGGAGAAAATACTTGTGTCAGTCAGAGCAATGACATGAAGATTCCTTTTATTCTACTTCGGACTATGTACAAGTTCACAGATTTTTGGGGTCTGCCCCATGGCCTCCCAGCAGTCAGCAAAGAGCACTCACTACCCATCCCAACCAGACCATTCCCAAAGAGATAGAGCCTGGTTCTCAGTTCTGCATCACCATGGAGATACCAATTATCCGACTCCATCCAGACTGTCTGAATCAGAATCCAGCCTTAGAGTCCAGCACTGTTTTAGCAACATGCTGTGTTAAGCTTTTTGTTGCTGTGACAAATATCTGAGTAAAACAGTATAGAGGAAGAAAGATTTATTTTAGCTTATGGTTTGGTCCATGGTTAGCTGGCTCTATTGCTGAGAGAGCCTGAGATGAAGCTGAACATCATGGTAAAGAGCATATGGTGGAGCAAAGTAGCTCACCTTATGGTAGCCAGGAAGCAGAGAGGAGTAACAGGAAGAGACCAGGACTAAGATATACCTTTCAAAGCCATGACTCTAGCTATCCACTTCCTCTAACAAGGTTCCACCCTCCACAGTTCCACCACCTCCCCATATCCCAGTAGTCTGTTCAGATTTTGTATCTATCAATAGATTGAACTACTAATTAGATGAGAGTCATCATAATCTAATCATCTCTGGAATGTCCTCAGAGACACATCCAGAGGTGTGCCTTATCTTCTAGATATTTCTTAATCCAATCATTTTGACAATTAGGATTAACCATCACACCTCTCTTCTAGGTCACATTGAGAACCCCAGATTTTGAGGATGATCACCCTACCTAGATCATTGCTCTATCATTATCTGCCCCATAATCTATAAGTTCTTCTGATTCCTTTGTTTTTCATTAACTTGCCCCCTCCAGTATTTCCTGTTGTCCATAGGATTGCAGAAATTTTCTACTGGAGCTAAATTCTAACCATAGATAGGAGACAGAAAAAATTCTTTCGGGTCATTGAGTAACTAACAGCACCCCAAAGACACTTCATCATCTCAGATGTATTAAGTCGTTTTGTAGGGCTAGAAGATCTGTCTCCTGCTAATTGGCTAACTTATCAGCTATCTGGTCCCTTCCTCATTTTGATTTATCTATAGAATTTGGTATGCATGCTTTAGAATCTCAAGTTTGAAGTTTTATTCGATTCCTTGTTTCTTTGACGTATATTTCCCCCCTATTTTTGTTTGTTCTTATTCTTACTGACTTTTAAAAGAAGAATAGGAAAATGATTTTACTCCACTATCATTAGCTAGAAATTACCCTCAAGTGTTATTTCTTTAAGGATTTGTTACTTGCCACTTTAATAAAACCTAATTTATGATATAATCAATTTTGATTTTTGGGTCTATTAAAGCTAAATGATTGTGTTAGTTTGTGATTTAGATTATTCTTTCTTTTGCTTCCTTTATACAGCTATTCTGTGTTCAGTCAGTAGATTATTTCTGTTATCTTATATTTTCAACAGTTGTATTTAGCTTATTAGGAATAAAAATCTTTACTTTGTGTTAGCTTTGCAATCACTAAAATATCTGAGACAAAAAATTTAAAAGTAGAAGTCGGGCACCAGTGGCTCATGCCTGTAATCCTAGCTACTCAGAAGGCAGAGATCAGGAGGATCGCGGATTGAAGCCAGCCCTGGGTGATTAATTCCACGAGACCCTATCTTGAAAATACCTAACACAAAAAAGGGCTGGTGGAGTGGCTCAAGGTGTAAGCCCTGAGTTCAAACCCCAGTACCACTAAATAAATGAACGAATGAATGAATGAATAAATAAATGTAGAAAAGATTTATTTTGGCCTATGGTTTCAGTCCATGGTTGTCTGGATCCATTACTTTTAGGACTGTGGTGATGCAGAACATCTTGGCAGTGGAAGTGGACATGGCTGCCTACTTCATGGTGGTCAGGTAGCAAAGAGTGAGAAGGAAGATGTAGAGGGACAAAATGTACCCTTCAAAGCCACATCCCCAGTGACCTTCGAACTAGGCCCTACCTTCTAAAGTTTCTACTACCTTCCAAGAGCACCATCAACTGGAGAATAAGCCATCAACCATGAACTTTCAGGGACATTCAAGATCCAAACTATAACATTCCACCCCTTGCCCCCAAAGGCTCATGTCCCTCTCACAGTGTAAAATGCATTCAGTTCATCTCCAAGGCTTCTTGTAATCTTAACAGATCCAGCATTGCTCAGAGTTCAAGTTCATTGTCTCCTGTGAGATTCAAGACAAACTCTTAGATATAAGCCCCTATAAAAAGTCAGAAAACAAGCTATATTCTTCCACCATATATTGGCATAAAGTAAACATTCCCATTCTAAAGGGGAGGAATGAGACTAAAGCAAGAGAGAAACCCAAGAAGGCAAACATTCTTTATCTCCAGGTCCAGCATCTGGAGCACATGGTGGGACGATGTGAGCTCTAAAAGGCTTGGGCATCACCAGCCCTAAGGTCTGCCAACTGCTACCTACAGGGCCTCTCCCTTGGGCTGACACTGCTTCTTGCCTATGGCTTTCCTTCACTTATCTAACTACTGAAGTGTCTGTTGCAGTTTCATCTTTAGTCTCATTGCTTCATTGTATCACTCTATGAGGGGCTGCCCATAAGAAGTTTGGCCTTGTTTCATGTACACTCTGTGACCTCCCCAGACTTTCTTTTGAAATCTGAATTGAAATCTCTGTGATCCCACAATTGTTTCATTCGACATGCCTGTAAAACCAGGATCATGTGGACAATACCAAGGTCTGCCACCTGTTCAAGTAGTAGCTAGGCCAACTTGGACCATGACTGCAGTGACCTCTGAGTGCCTGGATAGCTGAATATGGTGAAACAAATCATGGGGAAACAACTTTCGAGACAACCCCTGCAAATGGGCACCCCAGCACTCTCTTAAAGCAGTTTTTTAAATGAGTATACTTTTATACCCTTGTGCCTGCAATGGGTGGTGTCCAGGCAATTCCTGAGATGCCCTTAAACTGTCTTTCCTATTACTCTGGTGTAAAGTACTTGGCTTTTTAATTTTTTTTAATGGTGCTGATCTCTTCAGCACCTATACCCTCTTTGGCCTCAACTTTAAAAAACTTGTTCCTTTACCAGCAAAATGACAAAATTTTCAGATCTTTCCACTCTGGTTTTTATTCCTGATTCTTCCTACAGATATGCAGTCAGTAATACTGTTTGACAGTTTGAGTGCTGTGCTTGAAATTTCTTGCACCAGATTTCTTGATCCATCAGTTTAAACTCAGTCTCTGAGTTTCTGGATATAGACAAAATGTGGACAAGTTGTTTGCCAGAATGTGACATGATTGGCCTCTAATCCATTTCCCAATAGAACCCTCATTTTAATCTGCAACCTCATGAACCTGGCTGTGAGTATCTGCATTCCTATTGGCATTCTGGTTTTTGAGTTCCACTGGAATCACCCAAAAAACAATTTCTGTTCCTTTTAAATGTCTGATTTTCTCTGTGAACTAATGATTATTTTTTGAGTCATTTAATTATCTGTTGTCATTAGTGTAACTTTGTATGGTCAAATTTTCCCCCAATTTGTTTTGTGGAAACCCCTCCAGTCTTGTTTTTATATCCTTGTAATAAATCTTTTATCTTTGAACACTTCTCTGCACTGTGGCACAATAGGTTCCAGGTCAACTTGTATTTTCATGATTGCACAAGAAATCTCTCTTTTTCTCTTAGGAGCACTGGTCAGTTAGTTGACTTTTTTGTTGTTGTTGTTTTTTTCAGTACTGGCGTTTGAAGTCAGGGCCTCATACTTGCTAGGCAGGCACTCTACCACTTGATCCACTCCTCCAGCTCTTTTTTTTGTGTTGGGTATTTTCAAGATAGAGTCTCTCGAAATACTTGCCCAGGCTGGCAAACCTTGATCCTCCTGATCTCTGCCTCCCGAGTAGCTAGGACTACAGGCATGAGCCACTGGCACCTGGTCAATTGGTTGGCTTTTTGAGGGGGATCAGAGATAGTACTTAGTAATAACAATTTGGATACTAGATATGCTTATTACTATTGAGGAGTCATATCTCACTGCTTCCCTAGTAGACAGAGTTTCAAAATACCCATAATCCCCATTGTATACTTGTGCCTTTATTCTATTAACTCTATTCTAAAATATACCTAAACTAGTTGCAGGATTATTATGGCACTACCACATACAGCAAAAAACCTAGTAAGTTCACTATTTCTTTGTAGTTCTTTTTGCCTATAAAATATACTGACTAAGGTCAGTGTTCTGTGATTAAGGATAACTTGAATTGTTTTCTCCCATGTCATTGTATTAATTTGGTGTATAGGTGGAGTGAGCTTTCTCTGGCTCCCTTGTTCTCCTGACCTAACTGGCCTAACTGGGGTGACTGGAGATGCAGAAAGGACAAACGATAGACAAACATGCATAAAATTGGGGCCAGGTGTGTTGGGTGCTTGGATGGAGACACAGAACAGCCTGGTTGCTTCTTTTCTCTTATTATTCTCTTCATTTACTTTGCTTCTTTTCTTCTCTATTCTTTAAGGCCTCACTCCTTTACAGTTCTTTAAAACCTCGCTTCTAAAGTCTTCTTTTCTGTCTTTCCTTAGACTCGCACTATCCCATGTTTTCTTTAGCATAATCTCTCTTACAGTCTTTTCCCTCAAACTTGCACTGTCCCATCAGACTTGCACTGTCCTGTGTTCTCTCTTTAGCTTTCTTAAAGTCTCAATGCTCAGACAATAGCAGCTGTGTTTAAAAACTGCATTAGCATAACTCTTAAAGTCTTGGTCCTTAGGCTTGCACTGTCCTGTGTTCTCTAGCTTTTCTTTAGCTTAGCTTTTCTAAAGCCTATGTATAAAGTTCTCAGTGCAGACTTTCACTGTCCCATGTTCTCTTTAATCTTTAGCATAACTCAGCAGCCCACCAGCAGTGTCATTCTCACAAGCAGCCCACCAGTCAATCCATCCCCCATCAAAAAGCCCATGTCCTCCTTCAGCGAGTCTTTTATATCCAGTGGTAAACAAGGAGGTGGAGCAACAGTTCTCAGGTAGGGGTGTGACATTGTAACAAGAGAAACCTGTATTCCTATTTCTCTGAATGGAAAAAACTTAGGAAAAGCAGCTGCACTGCATTCTGCCTCGCTCTTTTCTGTGGCTGGGGCTGTATCAAACTCAGCCTGTCACTGAGCTGTTCTTATGCCAAATTCTCATAGTCTTCTCATGATCTGCTCCCCACATATAGGTATTTTCATTTGTTTCTATAAATATTTGAATTCAGTTTTAGGGCTTGGTTTTTTCATTGTTTTTAAATTTGCTTTTGGAAAATTGAAAGTGTTTGTATGGATACAAAATATTTTTGGAATATGGAAAACATTTGTGTAAGTTACTGCTATCCCTGTATCTTTCACTTGGTTTTGTTTCCCACCAATCTCATCCCCTTTAAGGATACCATTTTTTATTAATTTACTTTGTCCTCATGGGAACATGATTTTCACTAGTGTGTTGTTTCCCTTTCTTAAACACAAAAGGTTAATGATTCTTTTTTTATATTACTCATAAGAAATTATTTCTTAAACTTTTTTTTGGCTTTTGTATTCTTTTCAAAATAACACACATTTTGTTGTATTTGGAAATTCCAGTCATATTTCTTTGTCACTTGTAAGCAGGGGGTCCTGGACGATCTACCATGCCAACCCCAGGAAATACTGCAGCTTTTCGTGCTTCCCTCTGGACCAATATGGAGAAACTTATGGATCTTATTTGTGCTGCTTGTGGACAGGTAAATGTTTCAGGGGATGAAAAGAACATTAACTAACTCCTGGTTGTTCCAAGTTGTGTGATTTTGGAGCAGGTCTTTTAAAATATCTGATCATTCAAAATACCTTTGTTAGCTTATTACAATGCATAAGCATGTTTGTAGTAATAGATGGGAGTGGTAAGGCTATTGATTAATTTCTGAAATGCACTTGATTTTTCTAATACCTAAGCTTTGTGTTTGTTTCATTTGGAAAAACCCAATTATGTATATTTTCCCTCTCCCTCCCACCATCCCTTTTAGGTACAACATCTACAAAAAGTATTAGCAAAGAAGAGAGATCCTGTTTCTCACATTTGTTTCATTGAAGAAATAGTTAAGGTATGTTGAAATGAAGATATTTTTCTATGTTTTTTTTTTTGCAGAAACAGGAAGATATACACCAGTCTCTTTGTGTTATAGCCTTACAGAGTGGTGCATGTCAAATTGCAATAGGGAAATGTACTGACAACTGTAAATTTTCTTTGGAATATAAATTATATAAGCAGTTTGTGGGCTAATTTTTTAAGTGTACTACTGATTTCTCATTTTCTGTCATATAAATGATTATAATGTTTTAAAAGCCTTTTACTAGAGCATGAGATAAAAATTTTTGGTAAATAAATTTATATAGTGGGCCATTATAATATGTTCATTTAAGGAAGTAACATTCCATTGTTATACTCATTTCCCATGTTCTGAAATCTCCCTTCTATCATTCACCAATCTGCCAGCCCCATGGGCCATTATTTTTTTTCCAAGTATAGGAATCTCTGATTCTACATCTTATTCATTAATTTTGATACATTTTAATAATCAATAAAATAATTATTATTCTATTATTATAATTATAGTTAATTAATAATTATAATTATTATTCTATTGATTATTGAATCCTAACACCTAATACTCCATAGGAGAGCAAATTGATAAGTTTTCAGTATCACGGTTTCCTTTGTAAATGGAATGTTTTATATACTGTATTGAGGTTCTCCAAGATTAACCTGAAGTTCAGTGATTTACTGGGAAGAATCACAGGACCCTAACTATAGCTATACTCATGCCTGAGATTGGTGAACGGATATAAGGGAAAATCAGCAAAGGGAAAAGGTATGTGACGCCAGGTACAGGAGAAAACAGGTACAAACCCTGAAGAGTCCTCTTCTGCTGGGAGATATAAGATCTTTTTAATCCCTCCAGCACCAAGTTTTGAGAGCATGCATGAAATGTTGTCTACCAGGAAAGTTCTCCTTGAGGCTTTAGACCAAGGTTTTTATCAGGGGTCAGTTACTGCTTAATATGTACCAAAGTTCTAGAAAAAGAAAAGTAGATGTTTAGCATAAATCACATTGTTTGCCCAGTTTAGAAAAGGTGAGTAACTCTTAACACTTAAAGAATCATGGGGTTCCTTTCAAAACCCCAATTTTCCAGATGCCAGCCATGGACCCACCTTGCAAACAAGTTTTTCTGCAGCATCTCAGACCTATGATGTTCCCTCTTTTCTGTACATATTACATTAGTATCTGTCTGCATAATTTACTCGACTTTCTACTTAACTTTCAGTTGTGGGAAAGAATCAAATTTGTCAATTTGTATAGCCACTTAATTTTTTGCATTTATATAAGTAAGTGGGATAAAAGTATAAGACCATCATATTTATAGGCAGAGAATTTCACATGCAGTGTTTTCATTCATTTGTTCTGATTTGAGCTACCTTTCCATACAAATTAATTCACTTAGTCTTCGTGAGCAGTGGTCTCACTTCAAAGTTTTACTATCTAATTCTTTTTATTTTTAATTCTTTATTTTTGGCAGTACTGAAGTTTGAATTCAGGACCTCAAGCTGTCTTGGCAGGCGTTCTACCACTTGAGCCATACCTCCAGGCTTTAATTCCTTTTTATAGTTTAATACTCTGTACAAAACATAAGAACAATTCAAATGAAACCATTATATTCAAGAGATAGTAAAGAAAAGATTAAAAATAAAGAATAGTGCTATTAAAGAGGTTTATTTTATGATACTCTGACATCAGGCAAAGTTTCTACATAAAATCTCATCTTTTTTTTTTTCTTTTTTGTGTATGGTACTGGGGTTTGAACTTTGGACCTACATCTTGAGCCACTTCACTAGCCCTTTTTAGTGAAGGGTTTTTTTTCGAGATAGGGTCTTGCAAACTGTTTGCCTGGGCTGGCTTTGAACTGCAATCCTCCTGATCTCTCTGAGTAGTGAGGATTACAGGTGTGAGCCATCAGCAGTGTCCGGCTTCATCTCAGTTCTTGACACAATAAATTATTATGGTAAATGAACACTGGCAATTTGTGTAGGCCAAATTTTAGATGCATTTGGCCTATATGTTATTATCTATTTAAAAAGATTACTGAGAATAAGAATATATGCTTTCATTTTATTTATTCATCTAATTTGTATCCAAAATTTCTTATTTAATTAGAATAACACCATAAAATTGCTCTTTTCAAAGAGGAGTACACATGCCTATTTATATTGATATATAAGTATTATTTTAACATTTTTGAGATGAGATCTCACTGTGTAGCCCAGGCTTGCCTAGAACTCTATGTAGCTCAGGCTGTCTTTGAACTGGAGATCCTCCTGCCTCATCCCCTGAGTGCTAGGATTACAGGCATGTACCTCCATACCCAGCGATTTATACAGAAATTGTAATGTAAATTGCCAGTTTAGTTGATATTTGTTCTTTTGGTGGTAATATTTATGGAAAAATTTAATCCGTCTTGGAATTCAATGCACCTATGTATTTTTAGGAAGGATCAGTCTTTTGTGAAAAGTCCAAAATAACTTTTGACTCTACATACTTGGGAATTTCAAGGCAAGAGAGTAGCAAAAGAACTCAAAAGCAAAATGTTCATCATGTATTGCAAAGATAAAAAAAAGTGTTTATAAAAAAATGTATTGCAAAGAGAGAACCTAAGTTATATTTATCTTTTCCTTGAAATATATCTTTATTATAAAGATATAAACAAATTTTTTTAGCTGGTTGTACCTATAGTCCCAGCTACTCAGGAGGCTGCAATAGGAATATCACTTGACCCAGAAGTTTAAGACAAACATGGTCAAAGTAGTGAGACTCCATCTCAAAAGTAAAACAAAACAGAAGGGATTAAATATTCTTGCTTATTATATAATTACCAAATAAGGACATTATTATTCTAGTTCACATAATTACGAAGGGCAGTACATACAGCCTTTATAAAAAGTTCAGGGTTTTAAGAATGATTCGGGGTCTCTAAATCATGACCCTTACATACTTGAGGTAACATTGAACTTGAGTAGATGATGATATGTATCTTGAGTCATGGAAGATCCTCATCTGGACCAAGATTTCTAAGTCTTTGTAATCACTTTCAAACAAAAGGTTATGAGCTAAAGTATTCTTGTTACACTATTAGCTTTAGCATTTTCAAGACTTTTTAAGAAAGAATATATACCTTTTTCACTTACTAGGTTAACCTTCTAAGCCTGTGTATATATATTTTAAAAATGATATAAAATAGTTGAATAATTCTGGATGAAAATGTTAGTAATACCATATGTTTTCTAGAATATCTATTTAGATTAGAAATTAAGCCTTTTTTCCTAGGGAGATCACTACTAATGAATATCTTTTTTGTTAACATTGGTATCTCCCTAGCAGATTTTTAAAAATTATCTACTTAAAAATTTTTATAAGTAGTCGTCTATATTTGAAATTTATTAAAAAGCTGCATTAATAGCTTCTTTCTCTTTGGTTTATAATATAGAATATGAAAAAAGTTATACTAATACTACTTAGGAAAACTAAGAGTCTCTTTTTCAGATTTCTTTGTTTTGAAACCATTTGGTTCCAATGCTTTTGTAATTCACAGTAAGGTATGATGGGATTTCTGTTTTTGATGTCTTCGTGCCAGCTTCTTTATTTCTATGAAACCTTTATTTTTGCATTTTCCTTTGTTAAATGATTTTAATAATTATTTCCTTTTGATGTAGTTCATTGTCTACAGATATTCTTAAATATTAGTGATTTTAATTAAATTAATTCATGTACTGGGGGAGCTATGATAGGATCTTGGTAAGCAGCTCAGGTTGGCCTAAAACTTATTCTTCTCTTGCCTTAGCCAGATCATGTGCTTCCATGCCTGGCTCAATAGTCTGAAATAATTTTCGTAAGAGTAAGTATAGATTTTTAGCATTTGGAAGACTGAATCTTAAAGGTCTCCTTTTTTAACACCTGTTAAACAATGTCAAAGGCAGGATAGTATAGTAAGAACTTAAGCTTTGGTATCACACCAATCTCAGCTTTGTCAATACAGATTATGTAATTCTGAGAAGATAATATAATTTTTCAGAACCTTGGATACTAAGTGGAGATGATAATACTACCTGTAGAACTGAGGTATTATAAGGAAAATGAAATAAACTGAAGATTTAATTCAGAGTGACTCAATAATTTGCTATTATAATTATTATTTCAATACTTTAATCTGAAAACATATTTAAGGTTCATTAACTGCTAAAATGCTAGATAATAAAGAACACTGCCATGTGAAAAGTCAGTTTTGTTTAACAGTTCTAATAACATAGTATGTTTGTATATTAATTAATTCATGTAGAGTATCAGAAATTTAAAATTGTCAATTATGCTTCCTTAAATAGACATACCAAATAATTATTCTGAATGTGTCATTATGTCTCATGTTAATAAAGTAGGTTAATGACCTAACATACAGTAATTTTGTAGTGAAATGATTTTTCTTAGTTGTGTTCTGTGAAGTATTATGACAATTATTAATTCATTTATACTCTTATCAGGGAAGAATTAACATTTGAGTTTATTCAAATGTTGAGCTCTATTGCTTTTAGTTTTCAGCTGGATGAGGTGGCTCATGCCTATAATTCTAGCTACTTGGGACAGGGAGATTAGGTGGATTATGATTCAAGGCCAGCACAAGCAAAAGGTTTGTGAGTCCCCATCTTAACGAATGGCTGTGCATGCTGGTATGCAACTGTCACCCCATCTATGCAGGAGGCATAAATAGGAGGATTGAGAGCTTGTCCCAAAAATAACTAAGGCAAAAAGGACTGGGGGTATGGTTCAAGTGGTAGAGCACTTGCTTAGCAAGCACAAGGCTCTGAGTTCAAACTCCAGCACTGCTAAAACCAACCAAATAAATAAAAACACTTTTATGTTTTTCTTGCAGTACTGGGATTGAACTCAGGGCCTACACCTTGAGCCACTCCACCAACTCTTTTTTTTGTGATGTGTTTTTTCAAGATAGGGTCTCATGAACTATTTGCTGGGCTGGCTTTGATCCATGATCCTCCTAATCCCTGCCTCCTGAGTAGCTAGGATTATAGGTGTGAGCCACTGGCTGCAGCTACAAACTTTTAGTTTTCAATTTAATATTATTTAATCTGCCTTGGTGTTTGCTAAGATACTTGATTTTAGGTTTCACAAAGGAGTGTATGTATTTGTATTCATAGCCTAATATTTGGAATGTTCTTAGGACAAAAGAATCCTACATGATGATAGTTTCTGTGATGCTTTATTAATTGAGAAGGTTTTAGAGTAGGGGTTTTTTGTTTGTTTGTTTTGTCAATCTAGGGTTTGAACCCAGGTTCTCACACTTACTAGGCAAGAGCTTTACCACTTGAGCCACATCGCCAACCCTTTTTGCTTTAGTTATTTTTTGGATAGTCTTGCATTTTTTGCCCACATGGGCCTGGATTGTGATCCTCCTATTAATGCCTCCTTCATGGCTGGGATGACAGGCATGCCCCACCATGCCCAGCTTATTGGTTGAGTTAGGGTTCCATTAACTTTTGCCCAGGTTGGCCTTGAACCAGAGACCTCCCAATCTCTGCCCGCCAAGTAGCTGGTATTACAGGTATGAGCCACTGTTCTTGGCTTTGAGAGGATACTTTTAGTAGGTTGTCCATCATGTCATGGAGAATATATAGAAGTATAAAGAAGGCATAAATGGGTTGAGTACAGAATAAAGCTGGACCAATTATATCAAATATCATAAATCCAAGAGATATTTAAGTGTAGACCCATTTGAAAGCTGTTCTTTAAAGTGTTCTACTTCTTAATTTAATAAGTGCCCTAGATAGCTTGTAAAATTAGCTTGTTACCTTCAGTCCTATGACAGTTTGAAAAGATACAGTCATACTTAGCAATTCATATTATTTGTTTTAATTTTCAATAGTCTTTTTTTTCTGGTGGCACGGAGTTTGAACTCAGGGCCTTACACATGGGAGGCAGGTGCTCTTCTACTTGAGCCACTCTGCCAGCTCTGATTTTCAATATTATTTTTCTTTTTGTATTTAGTTTTCTGTGAATTGCATGAATGGATAGATCATTTTATTTTTAAGTGAAAATTTTAGGCTGAACACCTATTGTCTCTGTGTTTTGGGTAGACTAGGATGACCCCTCCTTGTTTTAACAGCCATCTCAGCTACCAGGTCCATTATCTTTGACCATATGTATTCCTCCAGCTCTCCAGTATACGACTTAGAGATGGGAGCCACCATTTTAAGTCTCTCTACTCCCATTTCCTACAGGGCAGGGCAGGGCAGGAAATGTTTCTCTTTTATTTCTCTCTCATTTTTCTCCATTTTAGACTGTTACACTAAATTTGTCTCTTAATAAATTTTACTACAAAAATTTTAGGGTCATTATTAGACATTAGAAGTTTAATTTGGGTATCTTTTAAAAACAGTTAAGAATTAGAGTATCACTATAGAATCATCAATACTATATAAAACACTTTTCCTGAAAGTAATTTAGCAAAGTATTGACAAACTATTCAGGAACCACAAAGTGGAAAGAAGGTTGTAGATTCTTCTCTACAGAATTAAACCAATTTAACTGTATGCGGGAGTGTAGATATGATACTTTAATTTTCTAAGCCAGCATTTTTTATCGTTGAACAGAATCTTGTAATCATGTGTAGGATGCATTAGGCTAAATCTGGAATGTGTTCGGGATTTTGAGCAGCCATAGTACTAATAAGAAATTTAACTATGAAAACTAATGTGTTTTCTTTTGCCTTTTAGATAGCGAGTGATTTGATAATAGCATTAGAAACACTAATTAGAAAACTTAAAGAACACCCAAATTTGAAATCTTTTCTAATATTAAAATATTTAACTTGTCTGTCTGTGGCATTTCAATTTGATTGAAATGTTGACTAGAAATAAGCCAGTTAAGTTTTTTTTTTTTTTTTTAGCGTTAACTCAGGGCCACCATTAGCAAACCCACCAGCCCTTTTCTATGATGGGTTTTGTTGAGATAAGGAGTCTTGTGAACTATTTGCCTGGTTTGGCTTTGAACCACTATTCCTCTGATCTTTGCCTCCTGAGTAGCTAGGATTATAGGCATGAGCCACCTGCATCTCACACCAGTTAGATTTTTCAATCAGATATTATTGGTAAATACTTTTTATCTGAAAAGATTATATATTTTCACTTTTACTAATCTGGAAATCAGATATTCTTTTTTTTCTTTTTCTATGCTTTTTAAAAATTGTTTTTATTCATATGGTCGAAAAACACATGAAAAAATGCTCACCATCTCTAGCAATAAAGGAAATACAAATTAAAACCACACTAAGATTCCACCTCACCCCTGTTAGAATAGCCATCATTAGCAACACCACCAACAACAGGTGTTGGCGAGGATGCAGGGGAAAAAGGAACCCTCTTACACTGTTGCTGGGAATGTAAACTAGTACAACCACTCTGGAAAAAAATTTGGAGGCTATTTAAAAGCTAAACATTGATCTATTTGATCCAGCAATACCACTCTTGGGGATATACCCAAAAGACTGTGACACAGGTTACTCCAGAGGCACCTGTACATCCATGTTTATTGCAGCACTATTCACAACAGCCAAGATGTCCCACTACTGACGAATGGATCAAGAAAATGTGGTATCTATACACAATGGAATTTTATGCAGCCATGAAGAAGAACGAAATGTTATCATTCACTGGTAAATGGATGGAATTGGAGAACATCATTCTGAATGAGGTTAGCCTGGCCCAAAAGACCAAAAATCATATGTTCTCCCTCATATGCGGACATTAGATCAAGGGCAAACACAACAAGGGGATTGAATTTGATCACAAGATAAAAGTGAGTGCACACAAGGGAGATATGAGGATAGGTAAGACACCTAAAAAATTAGCCCTCAATGCAGAGAAACTAAAGCAGGTACCTTAAAAGCAACTGAGGCCAATAGGAGAAGGGGACCAGGAACTAGAGAAAAGGTTAGATTAAAAAGTATTAACCTAGAAGGTAACACTCATGCACAGGAAATCAATGTGAGTCAACTCCCTGTATAACTATCCTTATCTCAACTAGCAAAAACCCTTGTTCCTTCCTATTATTGCTTATATTCTCTCTTTAACAAAATTAGAGATAAGGGCAAAATAGTTTCTGCTGGATATTGAGGGGGTGGGAGGTAGAGGGAGGGGGCGGAGTGGGTGGTAAGGTGAATAAAAAAATAAAAATTAAAAAAAATTAAATTTAAAAAGTTGTTTTTATATTTATTCTTATGTGTATACATTGTTTGGACCACCTCTCCCCCTTGTCCCCTCGCCCCTCCCTCCACCCCCTTCTCCTCTACTCCCACACTCCCTTCCAGGCAGAGCCTATTCTGCCCTCTTGTTCTCCAATTTTGTTGAAGAGAAAACAAGACATAGCATATTTGCTAGTAGGAGCTAGAGATAGCTATACAGAGAGATTCCCAGCATTGCTGGGAGTAGCATTGCTGCATCATATGGCATGTACATGTGTATTACAACCCACATTGGTTCATCTTTACCAGACTTCTTCACTACTTCCTTGTCACCTTCCCATAGTGGCCTTTGCCAGTTTAAGATTACTATATTTGCTTGCCTACAGTGGGCACATCAGTCACATTCAAGTTTTAGGTTTCCTTTCCTTTCCCTATTCCTCCCATACGTGTTCTGCCATTAGTGTGTGACCCATGTCCAATAATATTTAACTGCATTTGTTTTCAGTCTGTAATCCTCATATAAGGGAGAACATATGATTTTTGGCCTTCTGAACCTGCCTAACTTCGCTTAAGATGATGTTCTCCAGTTCCATCCATTTACTTGTAAATGACAAAATTTCGTTCTTTGTGGCTGAATAAAATTCCATTGTGTATAAGTAACACTTTTTCTTAATCCATTCTTCAGTAGTGGGGCATCTTGGCTGTTTCCATAGCTTGGCTATTGTGAATAGCACTGCAATAAACATGGGTGTACAGGTGACTTTGGAATAACCTGAGTCACATTCCTTCAGGTATATCCCTAGGAGTAGCATTGCTGGATCATATGGCAGATCTTTGTTTAGTTTTTTAAGAAGCCTCCCTATTGTTTTCCAAAGTGGTTGTCCTAGCTTACATTCCCATCATCAGTGTATGAGGGTTCCTTTTTTCCGCCACAGTCTTGCCAAGATTGGTTGTTGATGGTGTTCTTGATGACAGCTATTCTAACAGGAAAGTGAGGTGGAATCTTAATGTGGTTTTGATTTGCATTCCTTTTATGGCCAGGGATGGTGAGTATTTTTAATGTGTTTTTTAGCCATTTGGACTTCAGTTCATTTTCCCATTTCTTCATTGGGTCATTAATTTTTGGAGTGTTTAGTTTTTTGAGCTCACTATATATTCTGGCAAAGAACCAATTTTTTATGTAACTGTTTTCCTTTCCATTAATTGGTTTTCATTCATAAAATCAGTGAAACAAACAAACAAAAAAAGTCAGCAGATAACCAGGAAAGGTGGCGTATGTTTGTAATCCCAGCTGCCTTTGAGGTAGAGGATAGCAGGATCTCAGTCCAAGGCTGGCTTGGGTGAAAGCACAAGACTATCTAAAAAAATAAAATAAAAAGTGCCAAGGGCATGGCTCAAGTGGTAGAGTGTGCAAGTAGCAGGCCTTGAGTTTAAACACTATTACTACCAAAAAACAAAACCAAGTCAACAGATAGGTTAAACAGTAGATTAAATAAACCTGTAGGAAGGATTAGAGGCCTGGCAAAATTGATGAAATTATCCAGAATGCTACATGTAGACAAGTATATGGAAAATATGACAGAAAAATTAAAAATTGTGGAGGATCAAGTGAGATTTTAATGTAAGGCTAATTGGAAGAAGAAAGCCAGTTAACTATAAAAGAAAAACTTAGTTAATGAATGTCAGAAAACATTTGACAGAATCTCACAACCATTCCTGATACAAACTCACAGCAAACTAAGAGTAGAAGGATACTTTCTCAACCTGAAAGAAAGCATCTGTGAAAAATGAACAGGTAAAATCATATATAATGGTGAAAATAAAATCTCCCTTAAAATTAGGGAGAAGACGAGGGCTTCTTTTTGCTCTCATTACTTTTGTATAGGTGGCATGATATGATCATCTATGTAAAAATCTAATAGAATGTTGAAAAAGCTACTAGAGCTAATATATTTTTGCAAGATTACAGAATATAAGATCAACATACAAAAGTCAGTCATACTTCTATAAATTACCAATTTATAACTCATATATGCTATATAGGTATGGTTTGGTAAAATATACAAAACTCAGTTGTACTTCTATGTTTTAGTCACATACAATTCCTTAGGAATCAAAACATTGGTAAAAATACTGATTTTAATAACTGTACTGTGTTTTTGTGGGAGAATATCTTTATTCCTAGGAGATCAGTTATTTATTGGTACAGAGCCACTGTGTTTTACTTATTCTCAGATGGTTTATAGAAAAAGAGAAGAGAATGATAAGGTAAATGTGGCTCAATATAAGAATGGTAAACTTGAGTGAACGAATAGTGAATGGATTTTTTGGCCTATTGTAGTAACTTTTCTCTAAGCTTGAAATTGTATCAAAATTGAAGGTTATAAGGCCAGCCCACGCAAATGGTTTGAGAGACCCTACCTACCTGGAAAATACCCAGTACAAAAAAGGGCTGGCAGAGTTGCTCAAATGGTTGAGCACCTGCCTAACAAGCCAGCCTTGCTCAGTGATTCAAGCTTATCTTGTCCTTTTTCTTTTCTCTTCTTTACACACAACAGTGTACTCCTCATCTTTCTGTCATCAGAGGAGAGATGGAGCCTTTGGGAAGTAGACATGCAGGTTCCATGACGTGCCAGTAAGCCAGGAAAGACCGAGAAGCCCAAAACTCCCCCTTTGTACACTCCTGTAGTTCCTTGACTCACTGCATCACAGTAGTCATGAGTTGGCCTGGCAAATTAATAAAGCTTTTTTTTTTTTTTTCCTCCATAGATCCTACTCTTGGTATCTAGACCAAGGTATGGAAATTCAGAAACACTAAAAATCCCTCATGGTTTGCAACCTTATAAATACAAGTCTTATAAGAGCTAGAATTATTTAGAACACTCTAGAAATTGTGCAAGCTGAAGGGAATGTTATAAAAGCTCTATCTATATTGTTTTATTACTGGCTAATTTTTTTTTAAGTAGCACTGGGGTTTTATTTGGGACATATGGCTTGCTGTGGAGGCACTCTACTATTTCAGCCATTTTCACATCCCCAGTGGCTCTTTCTGTTTATTTTGTTGTGTTGGGAGTTTGAACTCAGAGCTTTCACCTTGCAAACCAGGAACTTGAGCCATTCCTCCAGCCCATTTTGCTCCGGTTGTTTTGGAGATGGGGTCCCTCAAACTAGCTGCCTGGGCTGGCCTTGAGCCTTGATCCTCCTGTATCTCAGCCTCCCAAGTGGCTATGGTTGTAGGTGTGAGCCCCTGGTCCCCATCCCTAATGGCTAATTCTTAACATGAATCTCTGAACTATTGTTTTCTTGCCTCCCTTGAAAAGAAATGTTGAGGTGACATAATTCTGTCCTTTTGTTCAAAATAGGTAATAGTTTTTTTCTCCTTTCATTTTGAACCATGTTGATCCATGTGTAGACCTAGATTTTTTTCTGGTATACTGAAAGGCTTAATTTTTATGTATTTTTAAAGTAGTGATGTTTAAAAGATCACTGAAGCAGGAATTTTTTCTTAGTTTTGGGATTTAATAAAACCGTATCTTTGTATTATTTAATAAAGAACAAAATTGAAGGGTATAAAAAGATAAGATTGAAAAAAAAAGATGATACTGAGAAAAACTTTATTCAAGCCAATTTTAAAAATAGATACATTTCTGGATAAAACTTTTCAAAACTAATCCAGTACCATTAGGAGATACCATCCATAGTCCTGTAATTTTTGAAGAAATTGAGTCAATAGTTTATAGTTTTATTATCAAGAAACCAATTGGCCCCGGTGGCTTTTCAAGCAACTTTCATCAAAATTTTAAGGAAGAATTCATTCTGTTTTTCTATTTTCTACCAAACCTATTTTGGTAATCTAGTGTGCCCAAGACCAGATAAAGATGAAAAGAAAGGAACATTACAGCCCAGTGTTGCTAAGAGGTATATATTGAATAATCTTAAAATATTATAATAGCAAAGTTTTGCAGTATGTAAAAGTGATATAAATATATCAATAGATAGAAAATGTATTTGATAAAATTCATTATAATAAAAAGTTCTAACAAATGCTGGGAAAGAATCTTCTTAAGTTCATAATATCTCACAGAAAACAATAATGATGAAATATTTAAAAAGCATTACCTTTTCAGTCAGATATTCTGCATATCTCATCAAATACATGGTTTATAGATATTTTCTCCCATTGTGTAGGATACCTTTTTGTTCTGCAGATTGTTCCTATGCTATGCACAAGTTTTCAGATTTGATGTGCTCACGTTTGTCTGCTTTTGTTTTTGTTGCCAGGACTTTGGATGCCATATCCAAGAAATCATTGCCAAATCCAGTGTCATAAAGCTTTTTCCTATGTTTTTTCTTATTTTTAATATTTTCAAGTTTTACATTTTGGTTATTAATCCTTTTTTTTTGGTTGAAATGAGGGTTTGAACTCAGGGCCTCACTCTTACTAGGTAGGTGCTGTACCACTTGAGCCACTATGCCAGCCTTTTTTTGTGTGTTGAGTTTTTTTGAGATAGGGTCTCCCGAACTATTTGTTGGGGTTGTCTTCTAACCTCACTCCTTCTGATCTCTCCTAAGTAGCTAGGATTACAGGCATGAGCCACCAGTGCCCAGTTGTTAATCCATTTTCAACTTTTGTATGTGGCGTAAGGTAATAATCTAACTTGATTCTTTTGGATATGTACATCCAGCTTCCCTAGCACCGTTTATTGGGGGGAGACTATCCTTTCCCCATCGTGTAGCTTTGGCATCCTTGTAAAAAAATCAAATGACAATATACATGAAGATTTATTTCTGTGCTTTAATCCATATGTTTATCTTTATGCCAGTATTATGTTGTGTTTATTATTGAAGCTTTGTGGTATGTTTTGAAGTCAAGAAGTGGAAGGTCTCCAGCTCTTTTCTTTTCTCCTTCTAAGAAAGATAATTTGGGATCCATATGAGTTTAGGATACTTTTTTGCTATTTCTGCAAAAAGGAATTGTATTGAATCTGTAGATCACTTCTAGTAGTATGGCTGTTTTAACAATAGTAAGTCTTCCAGTCCATGAGCAGGAGATGTTTTCATTTATTTGTGTTACCTTTAATTCTTTTAACAGTGTGTTGTGAGTCTTAGTGTATAAGTTTTTTTACTTTCTTGGCTATGTTTAGTCCAAAGAATATTTTTTCTTTGGCTGCTATTATAAATGGGATGATTTTCTTCATTTCTTTCTGAGATTGATTGTTCAATTAATAGTACATAGAAAACTAAGGCTGTTGTGTATTGGTTTTACATCTTACAACTTCACTTATTTATTTTAACAAATTTTTGGTGAAAGTTTTAGAATTTTGCACACATAAAATCTTGTCATCTGCAAACAGATAATTTTGCTGCTTCCTTTCTCATTTGGATCCCTTTACTTTTTCTTGCTCAATTGCTCTGGTAGGACATCTAATACTGTGTTGAATAGAAGTGGTAAGAGTGGGCATCTTGACCTTTTTCTTGATCATAGAGGGAAAGTTTTCATTTGTGTATCATTGAGTGTGAATTTTGCTCTGGGCTTTTCACATGTGACTTTTAGTATGTTGAAATCATTTCTTACTATACCTAATTTTGGGGATAATTTTAGCATGAAAGGGTATTGAATTTTTGTTATTTGAATCTTCTCTTTTTTTTTTTTCTTAGTCTAGCTGAGGGTTTTTCCATTTTGTTGACACTTTCAAAAAGCTAACTCATAGTTTGATATTTTCTATTGCTTTTCTTATCTCCATTACATTTATTTATGTTCTAATCATCATTTCCTTCTGCTAACTTTGAGTTTTGTTGTTATTTTTCCCGTAAGGTATAAAATTTGCTGTTGAATTTGGGTTAAATAATGTAGTATTTGTCCCTGTAAATGTCCCTCTTAGTGCTGATTTTGCTGAATTCCATAAGTCTTAGTCTGTTATGTTTTCATTTTCATTTCTCTCATAGTTTCCCTATGATTTCTTCTGGTATGTTTTAATGACCATATATTTGTGAATTTTCTAGTTTTTCTTTTGTTATTCCTACTTTGCTTTAAAAAATATTGTAGTAGTTGGAAAAGGTGCTTGGTATGACTTTAATCTTCATAAATTTAAGGCTTCTATAACTTGCTAAGAATCTTTTTTAATCTGGGAAGATCTTTATTTCTCTCTCTCTCTCTCTCTCTCTTTTTTTTTTTTTTTTTTTTTTTTTTTTTTGCCATATTGGGGTATGAACTCTAGTAGATTTTTAACCTCAGTTGTGTTCTTAAGCTCCAGAGTTTTTGTTTGTTTCATTTTTATAGTTTCCATTTTTTTAATCTCATCTTGTTCTTGTATTAAATAATACTTTTGCTCAGTTGTCTATATTCTCTTGTAGTACATTAAACTTCATTAAGACAATTATTTTGAATTCTTTGTTAGATCATTTGTAGATCTTCATTTTTTAGGACCGGTTTCTGGAGATTTATTTATTTAATTTGATTGTGTCATGGTTCCATATTTCTTTGTGTGCCTTACTATATTTTGTTGTGATTTTTAAATTTGAAAAAGCCATACCTGTCCCAGTACTGACTGTACTTATTACCCTGGTTAGAGATTTTAGACACTCTCAAACCTTTCTGTGGGTTTCATCTTAGGGCTTGACATGTCATTTCTCAATTAGAGAGGTTTGCCTGGCTTCTCTTTCAGGAGCTTTCAGTGTTTTGCTCCTTCTGGTGTCTGTGTACGGTATTGTAGGTTTTGTGGTACTGCAGTAATTGGTCTGTTCTGTTCACTGGCTTCCAGGCATCCAAGACATGCCTGCTCAATCAATACTCCAAGTCAGATGGGACAGAAATCAGTTCCTTCAGAAGCCCAACAAAAATCGAGAACCTTTGATGTATTTTTTCCTCTTCTCCTCTTCCATAGGAGACGGCAACAACAGGGCATACTCTACTGGCACAGCAAGCTATAAAGCTTTTTGTCCATGCACAACAGAATCTCTGTCACTGCCGTAAGGCATTCACCCCTCTTTTGTTCTCAGAGGTTCCAAGGTATCCAAAATATTGCTGGTTTCCAGTCAGCACTCCTAGTTAGATGAGACTTAAACCAGTCCTTTGGGCAGTCCTCTGAAAAGCTGGCATGGAGGCACGTGGCCTAGTTTTTTTGTTCTCTCTCAAGGGAGAAGACGCTAGTTGGGGTTGGCTTTTCTTCCCAATTTTCACCTCTACTGATTTAGGAGAGGGGCTGATGTGGTAGAAATGAAGCAGGTTTTCTTAACCATTTTGTGTAGCTTTTTTTTTTTTTTCTTTGCCCTTGGCAGTACTGTGGCTTGAACTCAGGGCCTCACACTTGATAGGCAGGTGCTCTGCCATTGTATAGCTGTTCTTTGCTTTGAGCTTTCTTGGGGTACTTTAGCTTTCTCAGTGTTCTCTGGAGTTCTCAGAAAGGCTTTTTGGACTGTATATTGTTGCTAAGTTGGTGTTTCTATGGGGAAATTTGTTCTGGGGACTTCCTGTTTTACCACCTTGCTGACATCAGTTTTATTTATCCAGTTATATTGTTTTATTTTTCCACTTACTTTTATTTTTCCAATTTACTTTTTAAATTCCTGCCTGTTTTCTAAAGGAAGAAACGGTTGGTAAATATTTACGTACTCTTTGGCTGATAAAAAGATGAGAAATAATCAAAACAATAAGTAGTTTAAAGATAATTTCACGTCATTCATTCCTTACTATGTCTGTTATATCGATTAGAGGGAATTTTACTATGAGATGTTAATTTGTTCACATTTTAAAGCAAGAATTATAATAGTTCTCTTTAGTTAATTTAACTCTCTCTGCTTTAATGCCCAAACCAAAGATCCATAGGAATCTGAATTTTAACGTGAATCAGTTTTTAAATATATGTCAAGATGGATACTTTTGTGTATGTGTATCTTTCTGTGTGTGTAAAAGAAATGAATAATGAATGTGACTATTAAGGTGTTTTTTGTTGTATTGGTTTGAATTAAATTTATGTGAAAGAATTCAATATTTGTTTATATTTGAAGGGAGGGGGAATGAACAAATTATGCCACAACTTTAACTTTACATTACAAAATGGTTCTTGGAGTGTGTTTGTATTCATAAATTCTAAAAATAAATTCAACTAACTGATAAATTTTCTCACTAAAGCTCATAGTAAAATATTTATTTTCTTGTAGAGAGGAGCATACCTAATAAGACATAGTAAACATCTGAAGTAAGACTATGTACAGACTTTTATTGAGTGCCTGTCATATTATAGGTACTGTGTTAAGAATTATAATTACAGGAATGAACCTAACAAATGTAGGTACTGGCAGGAAGTAAGCATTAACCAATTACAAATGCTCCTTGGTAAATGCATTATAAATTAAAATCACTGTGAGTAGAGAATGCATTTAGTATACCTTACCTGACAAATGTCATGACTTACCAACACAGTATTAGTTGTTCACCTGTATACTCACATGGGTAACTGGGATCTGCAGTTTGCTGTGCTGCTCAGCATCTGGAGGGAGTATTATAGCCCAGGAAAAGAATCAAAATTCAAAACTTGAAATATAATTTCTACTTATGCACCATTGTAAGATCAAAAAGTCACAGTATAGCTATCAAAAGTTGAGGACCATCTGTATAGAAATGATCAATTACAAATGTAATAGTTTATGAAGACTTACAGGGTCTCTGGAGACTTCTTGAAGTGATTTTTTTAAAAAAGCTTGGATGCAAATAATGAGTGCAGTTAGCTTGGTTAAAGGGAGAAATATGTAAAAAAGATGGAACATTATTCTTTTGAGGAACTAAAAGAAGGCCAGTGTGGCTAGAGAGGGAAGAGCAATAAAAGATGTGGCTGGAGAGGCTAGGGGAGCTTTAGATACCATGTTAAATATTTTGAACTTTATCTTAAGCTAATGTGATGTGGTCGTACTCAAAAAATTTAAAGCTAATGAAAGTTGCAATGTAAGCTATAGATTGGATGGTGCTAAATATAAAGAAAAGTACTTTCTTGGCAGTAATTCACTAGAAACTAGTAGTGCTATATTTATTTGCTAAAGCTGCTGCAAATAAATATACCACAGACTGAGTGGATTAACCAACCACAGACTGAGTGGATTAACCAACAGAAATGTACTTTTTCACAGCCTGGAGGCTCGAGGTCTTAGATGAAGAGATCAGCCTGGTAGGTTTCTGTGAGGGCTGTGAGGGAAGAATTTGTTACAGGTTGCTCTCTTTGACTTATAGGTTATTTTATTTCTATGTCTTCATGTTATCTTTCTTCCATATGTGTATGCCTAAATTCTTCTTATAAAGACACCAGTATATTGGATCAGGTCCTTTAAAGACCTTATCTCCAAATATAGCACATTTTGAGGTACTGGGAGTTAGCAATTCAACATACGAATTTAAAGGGGACACAGCTTAGCCTGTAACAGTGATTTATGTTGATAGCAGCAAAAATGGAAAGAAGTGGACAGATTTACAGATTTGAGAATTATTCAGAAGGTAAAACTGAGGTTTTGTTTTGTTTTGGTTTCGTTTTTTTTGGTGGGACTAGAGTTTGAACTCAAGGCTTCATGCTTGCAAAGCAGGTACTCTAGTGCTTGAGCCGTTCCTCCAAAACTGAGAAATCATCATGATAGATTTGAAGTGGTGAGATGGAGAAGCTATCACAGATGATGTCAAAGGATCTGCTTTGACAAGGTTTCTGGTAGACAGCAGTGACTTCCATATGAAGGAGTAAACTTGAGAAGCACATTGAAGAGGAATGATGATGAACTCTGTATTGCATATCCTTGATTTTCATTGAACATGTGATACCCAAATGTAGATGTCATCTAGACAGCTAATATGGATCTGTAGGTTAGAACAGAAGCCTGAGTAGGGATATAAGTTTGGGAAGCATCAATTGTGGATGGCAGTGTTTCTGGTATGGCCAGTGGTAGAGTACTTGTCTAATGTATAAAAAGCCCTAGGTTCAATCCCCAGCACTCCAAACAAGCAAACAAATAAACAAAGGCAGTTATAGATAACAGTCGAGGCCATGATAATAGAGAAATTGCCTTTACGTGAAAAAATATATACCTAGATAGGACCTCAAGACTGTGCTACTTAGGAATCATATTTAGAACCCATTTCCATTTCCAGATGAGAAATGGTAATATAATTTCTACCTGTAGATTTTTTTTAAAAAATTATCGCTTTAGCTACTTTTGTATATATTATATTGTACATATTTTATTAGTCATATTTGTATATAATTTGTAAACAAATAAGTAAACATATGTTAGTGTGTAAATGTGACAGAAGCCACGGGAATAGTGTTTTAATGAAGGTATGATTCATACTAAACTGAATTTGAATGATAGTTCAAGGACCAAACAGAATTTTTCTAATTGAATTTTTAAAATATTATTAACCATGCAAAGAGGGAGAAAGTGATTCTGGTTTTTATTTTGGGGGAAGAAAGGGGCACAAAAAGTCTTTGATATTACAATGGTTTGTGGTCTCTAAAACTGAACTTTACAAAATCTTACTCCTTAGTATGTAATTTATCTTGTTAGAAACTAAAGTTTTAAAAAAATAATTAATTTAATTTTAAATTAAATTGTATAAACTACAGTACTTAATTTCTACATTTAGTTAAGCATATAATTATGTTTAGTATATATTATATATGCATGCTATAAGTATAGCTGATTAATTTTCTCCTTACAGGGAGTGATAGTGAAGAAAAAAATAATTGAGACACATTGCAGTAAACTGTATGGAAAGGGGCTTAAAGAAAGCCCTTTAATTCTGCTGGGTATCAAGGGAGTGGGGGGGGGTAGAGGGAGGGGGCAGTGTGGGTGGTAAGGGAGGGGGTGGGGGTGGGGGGGAGAAATGACCCAAGCATTGTATGCACATATGAATAATAAAAAAATTAAAATTAAAAAAAAAGATATTTAAAAGCTTAAAAAAAAAAAAAGAAAACCCTTTAACACTTCAGTATAATAGCAATCTCTAGGGAAGACTATGGGAATAGGGATTTGAATTTGAAAAGAAATTTTATTTTTACCCCACAAATTTCAGTATTGAATTTTTTTACACTGAGAATCTGTGGTTTAGAATTAACACTTAGATTATATTACTCCTCTAAAAAATTAGAAAAATGAAGTATCACATTTAATACCTTCATCAGATGTAAAGTGTTTTTGTTTGTATATTTGTTGTTTAAAGGCAGAGTTTAGCTTTGTAGACCAGGCTGGCCTGGAACTCAGGATCCTCCTGCCTCAAAGCCTTCTTTTTTTTTTTTTTAAACATATTTTATTTTTTTTAATTACTCATTTATTCACATGTTCATACATTGTTTGGGTCATTTCTCCCCCCTGTCCCCCTTCTCCCCTCACTTCCAGGCAGGTCCTGTTCTGCCCTTATCACTAATTTTGTTGAAGAAAAGACATAAGCATAAGGAGGACGAAGTGTTTTTGCTAGTTGAGTTAAGGATAGCTATACAGAAATATTCCTAGCTTGCTTTCGTGTACACATGTGTTACAACCCGTGTTGATTCATCTCTAACTGATCTTTACACTGGTTACTGATCCCCTTCTCATGTTAACCTCTGTTGCTTTAAGGTTTCTGTATTAGTTCCTCTGGAGTGGGGACATCAAACGCTTTCACATTTTGGGTTTTCTGCCTATTCCCGTATTTCCCCTATGTGCTCCCCTTGTCACGTGATCCAGGTCCAACCACATTGCTGCATTTGCCCTAGATCTAAAGTCCGCATATGAGGGAGAACCTTCTGAGTCCTGGAAATACCAGCATAGACCATGCCAGGTTCTAAAGTCTTTCTACTAAACTGTATACTTTAAGTGGTTCTCCCTTCTGTACCTTCAAGATGTATTTAAAATCTGACTTCTTTTCACTATCAGCCACTACAATTAGTAGTCTTAGTGTTTTTAAAACAAAAAGCAGATTGTATACTCTTGTTTTCTTTCTGAACAATGTATGTAAAAAGCCAGTATTTTATTTTAAATGAAATTCTTTTGGTTGGGTAGGGTTTTTTCTTTTTGCTCTTCATTTTGAAGTTTCTTTTTTTATTCTTTTTTTTTTGGTACTGGGTCTTGAACTCAGGACCTTCACTTTGAGCCACTCCACCAGCCCTGTTTTTGTGAAGGATTTTCAAGATAGGGTCTTGTGGAATTATTTGCTTGGGCTGGCTTCCAACCGCGATCCTCCTGATCTCTGCCTCCTGAGTAGCTAGGATTACAGGCGTGTGCCACCGGCACCCGGCATTTTGAAGTTTCTGTTTAATTTCTTTTACATACAAGTATATATATATATATATATATATATATATATATATATATATATATATATATATATATATATATATATGTATATGTATATATATATATATATATGTATATGTATATGTATATATATATATATATATATATATATATATATATATACACTTGTAATCAGAAATAGCAAAATGTTTCCCTCTGAAGGTTATTTTTCAGCAGAGTTTTCTTTGTCTTAGGGTGCTAGAATTCCTCTGCTTTGAATGGAGAAGATGATTAGGAACTAATTTAAAATTCATATTCACTTGATGTCTTTGATCAAGTTTTCAGGCTTTCTTAATCACCACATGATTTCTCCACAGAGATATCTGGCACAGACATTTTGCTAAATTGTTTACATCCTCTTTTCTTTTGATCTTAGCTTTGCTCCTCTGCTTCCTCTGACCTCTTCTCAATAAGCATACTAACTTAGAAAGAAACACTTTATCAAGGACCAAAAAGTGGTGTTGTGGATCTCCTTACCTCCCCCCACCCTCCTTTGTCTCAAAGGTAGAGCAAGGTTGCATCTTCTTTCTCTGGCTCATCCCTCTACTTTTGTTTGTGATTCAGGATCTATTCATCTCTTTATTTTCCTCTAATATCGACCTCCTTACTTCACCTTCCTCTCAGTATTTTTTTTATCTGAAAACACAACTCCTCCAAAGTTGTGTTCCTCTTAGTACTTTGCCTCACACGCAAGTTCAGTAAACTACTTTGTATCTCTGCTTACCTGTAATTAAGCTTCCACTCTACCTAGCCAGTACTTGCTCAAGGCACTTTCTCTGAAATGACCCAGCTGCCAAATCCTTTGATCCACTTCTTGTACCGTTTTACTTCACCCCTCTGAAGTAATCAACCACTTCTTCTGCCTGAATTCTCTCCTCCCTGAGAATCCTTCATAGATTCCTGCTCTACCTACCTCTTCTTTTAAAACACTTTATTTACAAAATTTCAAACTCATACCAAAGTATAAAACAAATGTATAGGACAGTGAATCCCTGTGTACCCATCATCCAGCTTCAGCAATTACTTATTGCCAATCTATTCTGTCTTCACTCACTCCTGTCTACTCTGAATTATTTCCTCCACCAACCTCTAAGAAATATTGTTCTTCTGGATAATATCCTCAATATTACTTTCTTTTCATTCCACATGTTGTTGGAAATGTAGGCCCAAAGTGACCACATGGAGAGGAGTGAACTGGCCAAGAGATTCTTTATTGCTGGGTGGGAGAGGGAGAGCACCAAGAGAGCCAAGAGAGAGAAGCAGGAAGGGCAGGGGCTTAAATACCCCTCAGTGGGACTCAGCATGATCTGATTGGTTAGGATCTTATGGTTCATGCTGATTGGAGGTTGGCACAGAAGGAGGATTCAAGCTAGACTTGAGGCAGGACTGTGACCCTGGAAAACAGAAGCTTAAGGGTGCAGTAAGAACTGAAACCTATCAGCGCCGTTATTGCCAACATTCCTCCCTTTTTTGTTTGTTAAGGAAGGAGGATGCTGTGTTCTCTCTGGCTTCTTCGAGCTGGCAAGGGGCAGCGTAGGGGAAGGGAGGGTTAGTTGGCAAACAATGTTGGGGTGCTGAGCCTCATGATGGCATATACCCAGGCTCTGAAAATGAAGATTTCCTCTTCCCTGAAGTTGATGAAGATCCCTTGCAGCCACAGGTCGTAAAGAGTCCCGAGCCAATCTTCCAACCTCCGCATGGTGGGTATCAGCCAACTATCCTCACGTTTGGAGAGGTTGGTATCCCTGGAGGTACAACTGGTTAAAGTTTTGATTAGCAGTAGCAGACATGCAGTGTGATACAAGGGAGGAAGCTTAAGAATAGGAGAGCAAGAACATAGGCATTAGGATGGGCATTGGCCAGGAGAACCACTGTGAAATGTTGTTCCCTAGACAATTTCATGAGTCCTCCAACTACAGAGAGAGAAATGGGTGGCCATACATTATCTAAGACCCAAATAGGAATATTAGGAGGAGCATAAAAAGGTGTCTGTTCAGGGACTGCATACTAGGGATCTAAATTCTGCAAAATCCTATAACTGCCAGGAAAGCTGTAAGCTGTCTTATGGTATGGGGGTTTGGAAATGGAAGATTGGGTTGATACATTTATGACTTAGGGAGTGAGTCTGTCCCTTTAAGGCCACACCTAGGTAGGTGACCTGTGGGAGGTAGGGGCTGTCAGGATTTAAATGTAACACTTTTGGATAAAAGAGAGCTTTAGCTCATTATTTTATATAAATTGACACTTTTAACATTTTAAATGTTTGTACCATATTTAGATAAAGTATAACACTGTTACAAGGTGGTCATTTAAGACACATAAGCAAATATGTAAATGAACTCTGATTCAGTAGTACTTAAATTTTGACAAGACCAGCAGAATTTCTTTGATAAAATCTTTCTCTGTAATGGTTTTTTGTAGCTGTTACTCAGAGCAGAACAATATTAAGATAACTTTGTTATTTTATAGACATAGAGGATTTGATTTTAGTTTGACATGACCCTAAAAATTTTTTAGGCAGCTCTTAGATTATATTCAACTTTAACTTTATCACACACGGAAGTTTTTTATTGTGCACTTAAAATTTACTTAGACCTTTATACAACGTACTAAGCCCTGTGATGGTTTGTCCTTATCCTTCCTATTTGAAACAATCTTTAGGACAAACCCTTCTTTATAAAATCCCTTCTCATCCAAAAACCCATTCCTTTTTCCTTTAACTTCTCAAAAACTACATTTATTACCTATCTATATCCTTTCCAGTTGTTTACTTTGTAACTTTTATTTTAAAATTAACTTTTATAAGAATTTTAAATTTATTATAGGGGCTGGAGCAACTAATTAGTAGCTCTTATTGTTTTTAGGAATAGGCATAAGGCCTCATTGTCCCTCAGGCTTGAGGAAATATTGTTTTAGGTGTGGAAACTGTGAGGGATTTTTGAGTTTTATTTGAATAGGGAGGGCCATCCTGGCTCACCCTACACTCATCTTATCAGTCCACACTGTGGAATCTTCTTTGTTCCTGAAGGAGGGGGCAGCAGAGATAGCTGCCTGGGGGGAGGAGAATTTGAGCTTTTAATTGAGATAGTAAATCCTGTCTCAGCAGGGACGCTGGAGTTTCAGGTACTATGGGGAAAGAGTGACAGAAGAGGAGGTCTTCCCAAGAGCAGGCCAGAGGCCAGGTAAACTAGCATTCTAGGGGCTGGCCAGATTTGCCCCAAATGATAACTTTTGTCATTGGACCAGGGACCAGGAGAAAAAGGTAAAACAGAGAAATGGGCTCCACTGTCTAAGAGGAAAATGACCTTTTGTTTTTCTACCATTATGGCTCCTCAACATTGATGCCAAAAAGTGGAGTGTGGACAGGAGGCTTGGACGCATCAATCCATAGAAGGTGGCACCTCGTCTTCCATCTGGTGACGGGGGCACTTAGACCTCCAGTGGTCACCCTTGCAGAGGGCAGGGTCCCGGTTGGGGGTGGGGCTGTCTCCCAGGCTGTCCCCCCTTAAGCATTCTCTGCAGAAGTGCCCCTCCTGCCTACCATGGTAGCAAGTTCAGGATACAGGCCTCAGTCAGTGGGGCCCTCTCTGAGAGCAGCAATGAGGCCATGTGTCTCTTATCTTTTTCTCTCCTGTTGGTAAGGTCCCGGACATACAGACATAGCCATAAATACAGACATGGCTAGCTGTATTACTTGGCTCAATGACTTTTCCCTTCAGCCACGGTCTGAGTTTTTACAAATATCTGGGACTGACTATTAGAAATTTATCTTTGAGGAGAACTTCTCTCTCCTGTGACTCTGAGTCCACCGTGGTATGCTTTCTGACAGCGTCCTTAAGATGCTGTAGAAAGGTAAGAGGATTTTTTTTTTTTAAGTTGTTGCTGTGAAGTAAAGTTGTTATTTTACATTGACACCTGACACTCTGGAGCATAAGTCTCTGAACTGTTCTGGGCCTCAGTTTACTTTTTTACTTTTATAGAAAAGGTCTAATTGGAGTATGGTATTGTAATTTAAGGAACCCTGTGAAGGCCACTTCTCTTGGTCACCCAAGGCATACTGAGGCCGACCTCAGTACAAAGCTTCCAACATCTACCAGCCAGAAGACTGAAAGATGCAAGTCCCATCTAGAAAGAAGAAAACGTTAAGATCCTGTCTTTCAGCTAACAGCAGGCAACCTCTTTAATAAAGGCTACCTTTTTAACAAAGAAATAAATCATTTGTAAAGTAGAGAAGGGCATTCAGAGGGCATTTCAGGCCAATAACAGTGCCATACGGGACAACTAGTGTTAATATTTGGAGGGAAAAATTTATGCTGAGGCCAAAAGTATAGAAAATTCTAAATGAGAAATTTAGAGACCACAGTAATGTCTATTTAGTTATTTCTGGAACTATAACCTTGAGCTAACAATTGACTTACAAGGGTCTGATGCCCTGAGGTGTGAGATGGGGCTAAGAGCAGGACTTGTGCACGGCGCCACTCCCTCCACACACACCTGGGACAAATGACCCTGACTGCCTAGGCCTGATCCTGCAGCCTGTCGCCCCTCCCCCCTTCCTGTGTACTCTGCGCACGTTTATTCTAGGGGAAGTGGCGGTGGGCCACAGCCATCGCCATGTGTGGCTGGCAGCCCAGGATATACTGGGTCCTCTCTATGGATTTTCTTAGCTATGGTTTTTGCTGTGTCCAGAAGCCAGCATCCTGTGCACAGGTGCGCCTGTTTGCTTTCCCTCCTCCCCCTTGTGGGGGCGGAGTTGCAGCGTGAGAGTGGCAGCTGCAGATTTTTGTAAGCCCCTTTGTAAAGCAGCTGATTTAAAGTTACTTTAGACTGAGAGGCCTGACAAACTAGTTGGAATAACTTAAGTCATAAGGTACCATGCTACAGGTTTTTCATGGGAGGCAGGGTCCCAGTAAGCCCAGGGAGGGGAAGGCAGACAGAGACAAAGGACACGTGGGAGGAGATAGGTATGGTAAGCAGTGCAAGAAGTCTGTTTACATGGGGAAGGAGGAGGTTTGGGAGAGGAATTGGCTGATTTAGAAACTGGTTTACAGGCTGATAGAATCTGCGCAGGGGAACAGAGAGTACAGAGGAGGGGTTCGAGGTCAGAGAGCCGGATTTAGACGGAGGTATGAAGAGGCTTGGACATAATGGAATCTCTCCCCATCGTCCCGATCACTCACAGTAGTTTTATGTCCCATAAAAGGTTAGGATTTAAAGACCCGAAAAGGGGCCAGTGATTTTGGTTGTCTAAAGGATAAGTGGGCCAGATTTGAGTGCAAAAGCGGATCAAATTTTTGGTTTTTATCTGGGGTCAAACCTAAGGTGTTTAAATTACTGAGGCATCTCAATAGGGAGTCAGACAGCAGAGAAGATGTAGAGGCACCCATTATTAGGGACCTGGTCCCGGAATGGGAGAGGAGGATATTATGTACTGTGGAGTGTCCCCGTGCAGCACAAATATCCGAGAGAATGCAAAGTGCACGAGAATCAGTTGTCACTGAGTTCAGGTGGTTTGCAGGCCAAAAAGGCCCGTGGAGGCTATGGGTCACCCGGCAATAATGGCACCAATAGGTTTCAGTTCTTACTGCACCCTTAAGCTTCCGTTTTCCAGGGTCATGGTCCTGCCTGAAGTCTAGCTTGAATCCTCCTTCTGCCCCAACCTCCAATCAGCATGAACCATAAGATCCTAACCAGTCAGATCATGCTGAGTCCCACTGAGGGGTATTTAAGCCCCTGCCCTTCCTGCTTCTCTCTTGGCTCTCTTGGTGCTCTCCCTCTCCCACCCAGCAATAAAGAATCTCTTGGCCAGTTCACTCCTCTCCACGTGGTTACTTTGGGCCTACATTTCCAACACATGTGAATTGTGGAAATGCTCATGTATAGCAACAGTTTCTGCCATCTCCAAATGTAGGTATCACATAAAACTTTCTTTAGACTGGGTCTTGCTCTTAAGCAAGAGATTAATGTCCACTGTCTTAGATCATCTCCACTTGGATGCCCCACAAATTCCAAAAGACTAAGTCTGAATGAGTTTATCTTTCTCTATCCACTTGCTATTCCTTCTGAAGTTCCATTTGGGTTGTACAGTCTCTGCCCCTCTAGTCCATCACAAATGTACCTAATTTTAATCCTTCAATTTATATACATACATTCATCCAGTCATGCCAATTTTCTTACAGTCTGTTCTTTCTAATGCTCTGCTACAATAGTTTTAGAAAGGTCTGTTTCACCTAGATTCTTTTTCAGTAAATTTCTAACTTATCTTATTGCCTGCAGACTCACCACCACCCATACACTATTCCTCTTCCACATTACCGTCAGAGTGGTTTTCCTGAAACACAGGCTCAATCATAATATCTTCTTACGAAAACCCTCAAGTGGTTCACTGGTAACGATATGATGAATTAACCTGTACCTTGATCTGACCCTTGTTTTCATCTCTTCCCTCTCTCCTGAATGCTCACTGTTCATTCATGGGATAGAAAATTGTAGGAATTTTTGTAAATGCCACAATGTACACCCAGCACAACAGTACAACAATAAAAACATTTAAAAAAAAAAGAAAATGATTTTTCACATTTTCATGTGCTGTTCCTTCCCCTATCTGGAGTTCTCTCTACTTGTTCTTTTCCACATCTGCATGGTGAATTCCAATCTTTAAAACCAAGCCAAATACCACATGTTCTCGCCCATTTGTGGAACCTAGACCTCTGATGATGATGATGGTGATGATAATGGGACATGAATGGGGGACTGTCGGGGGGTGGGGAGAAGGATGAGTGGGGGAGGAAAGGGAAAGGAAAGAATACAAGGGCTGAAAGGATGGAAGCATACTACATATGTACATGTGAAAACAGCATAATGAAACCCACCAAGCACTGAAAGAGGGGCAATGGGAGTATAATGAAGGGGGTGAACTTGTTAAAGGTATAGCTTATACATTATGGAATTATCACAATGAAATCCCCTTGTACTATTAATGTATGATAAATAAAAATGATCCTAAAAGATCCTGATTGTTCATAACAAAGTGAATCCTGATATTATCTTTATTGTTTACATGAGAAATGAAATCTCAGAAAGATGAAGCCACCTATCCAAAGTCACAGATCAGTAAGTGGCAGGCCTATGGTAGAATAAAGGTTCTCCCACTTAGGGAGTATAGGTTTACACTACACTGATTACAAGAATGTTAACCTAAAGGTTTGAACCTTATTCTTTCTGTAGTGAGAGGCTATCACATATATTTCAGCAAAGAAATCCATGATCAGTTGTGTATTGTAGGGTTACAGAAGGGAAGGAATATCTGCCTTGAAAGTTATTCTGTTTTAAATATTAAGTTATTCTAAGTTTCGCTATATGCATTTAAATATGTCAAAAATCGATGAGAAAAGCAATATATATCTATACATTTATTATATACATACACACTATATAACAATTAGATCTTAGATCAAATTCCAGATGTAATACTTTCTGTAAAATTCTGAACAAGTTATATTACCTTTTTGAGCCTTTGTTATCTCTCTTTAAAAAGGGACTGAGAGTACCTTCCATATCTTAGATTATTCCATTTGTTTATTCAATAAATATTTTTTGTGTGTCTTTTATATCCTGTCACACTCTAGATGCTGAAAATGTGACTATAAAAAGGACAAAATGAGGTCTTTGCTGTCACAGAGATTACATTCTGTTGGTTGTTGCAAAGTTTAGTAATACCTGTTGCACAATGGGTATACAGAAAATGTTAATTTTTCAGCCAAAGTGTTGACTGAGTTCTTCTAATTCTGGAGGCAGAAAGCCCAAGACTGTGTAGACTACATTTAATGAGGACCTTGTTGTGTCATCCATGCCACAGAACATGAGAGCAGAGGGAACCCACTCATGAGGGTAAATAATCTACTCCCATGATAGCAGCATTAATCTACTCAAGAGAACAGAGCCCTCACCTTTTCAACTCTTGCATGGGAGTGGTTGCTTGAGTTTAACCTACAGGCTTAGCCTGCATAACCCAATATATGAAGCTTAGGGGACACATTCAAACCATAGCCGTTTAAGATTTAGAATTTTCTTCTTTACTTTGGCAAATATAAAAAGCCTTGAAGAATTCCTATCATCTGTAAAAATCTATTTCAGTAATTTTGTGGGGTTACAAAGGCTGTAGGTGAAAAGAAATTTTATGGTTAGTTATAGGTATAGATAAGACATACCCAGATTTTAAAAATGATATAAAACCTGTGATTATAGGTTACATGCAACATTTATTGATGTGTAAAACATCAAATAGTTGATTATACCTGGAAGAACAGGGCTATATTTAATGTAGATTTGCTTGTTTATTCTTAGAAATGAGTACTTAACAAAAGTAGATTTTAAAAGGTAATAGATTATTTACAGAGATACCAGAATTACTATTAAATAAATATGGTGGAGATCACTGTGCTGTAAGTATGACCCATGTTGTGCAATAATAATACCCTTAATAAATGGTACCTGTGATGAGTATTTTCTTGCTTTCACTACTGTTAGCTGCTACATTATATTAATGCACAAATACTGGTAAAGTGGTGGTGGCTTGAGATTAACCTAAAGACTTAACCCTGCATAACTAGAGCATGCTTAGGAAATGATCATTTATGAATTCCTAAAGTTTAGAATTCTAAATTAATTTCTTTTAACAGTAACCTCAGAAGGTATATCTTCATTTTTGCTTTTGAAAGTGAGAAATATGAGAATAAAATTGTTTGGGGAAGAAGATATAACCTTTGATAGACTGGAAATCAGAATCTGTAGCACTGAAACCATGAGGGAAGATAAAAGCAAACAAAAAGATTGCACAGAACAAATGTGAAAAACAAAGGAGGTGGACAGGAACATGAGATGATGAAAGCAAGAGCAATCTATTAGTTAAACATATTTGGGTTATGCTTTCTTATTAAAAGACAAGATTATGTTTACAGATAGAATTATATTTGTTAAAGTCACATCAAAAAGCAAACATTGATAAACATTTCTTAAGTAAAAGCAAGAGAGATAGCATTAACTCAAGATAAATATGATAATGGTATGTGGAATAAAGAGAATCTTACAAACTTTCTGTTACTACATTTGAAATGATATAGGTAGTTGTCAGGGAAAATATAGTTAACTCAAGAAGTAAAATATTTGAATAAAGTAATTTTATTTGTATTCATTTTCAGTTACCAAAATGTTACCTTAAAAGTGTTTTTATGTGTGGCACGGTAAGCATATCTATTATCCCTGCAGTCTGGAGGCTGAAGAGTTATGGCCAGCCTAGGCAACATAGCTAGACCCTGTCTCCCTCCCTAAAAATCATATATAAATATGTATATATGATATATATCATATATATAACTTCAGATTTCTGTGGAGAGAAAATTTCTCATCCTATGATAATGATCTAAAATATATATTAAAATAACTTTTTCTAAGAAAGATAAATAGTTCATTTTTAAAAATCATTTATTCATTTATTTTACTTTCAAAATAGACAACTATGTACTTCTACACACATGCATATACTCAGAAGGACAAGTTGAATCAATCTTAAGAATGTAAATAAAAAGTTTCAGATGTGAAAGCAAGTTAATTTCAATAGTGTATTAAAATAATTATCTGTATTATTTTCTTAAATAGGTAGGATTCATATCAACATAATGATCATTTCATTTTAGGAAATCTGTTAATACCCCAGTGTCTAAAATAAGGAAATACACTTTAATCTGCATTTATTCCACTGCAGAAAAAGAAATAAAATAACCTTAATATCCAGTTATTATTATTATTATTACTGTTTTGATGGTACTTTGGAGTTTGAACTCAGGACCGCATGCTTGTTAGACGAGCACTCTGTCACTCAAGCCATGCCTTCAGCTCTCAGTTCTTATATTTTAAAGAATTTATAGCAACTTGTAATAAAATGCCTTCTTCTTTTCTATTTTTTCTTTGTCTTTTGAGACAGAGTCTGTGTAGAATAGACTGGCCTTGAACTCATGATTCTACTGCCTCAGCCTCCTGAGTGCTGGGGTTACATGCATGTGCCACCATTCCTGGCAAATACTTCTTTTTATTGTAAAAAAAAATCATAAAACTTATCATCTTAAACATTTGTAATTCTACAGTGTAATAATGTTAATTCTTTATATCTTGTTTTGCAAAAATCTCTAGATAGTTTTCATCTTCTAAAGCCCAAACTGTATCCATTGAGCAACTCTAATTTCTCCCCTTCCCCAACCCTCGTCATCCACCATCCTAGTGTCTGATCCTAAGACTTTGATGACTTTATATAAAGTAGTAGAATCTGGCAGTATTTGTCTTCATGTGAGATTGACTTGCCTAGTATAATGTCCTTAAGATATATTTCCATGTTTTAGTATATGACAAGATTTCTTTTTTTTAAGGCTGGCTATAATATTCTATTTTATATATGTATTACATTTTATTGATCCATGCATCTACTGATGAAGTTTTAGGTTACTTCTACCCCTAGGCTTTTGTAAATAATACTGTAGTGAACATGGGTATGCAAATATCTCTAGCTATATGGTATACTTCTATATACCCAGAAGTAGGATTACTGGATCATATTCTATTTAATTTTTTTGAGGAAACTTCCTACTGTCTTTCATATTGACTGCACCATTTTATATTCCTTCTAACAGTGCATAAGAGTTGCATTTTTTCACATGCTTGCCAATACTTGTTATCTTTGCCTTTTTAAAATTTATTCTAATATTAACCCTTTATCAGGTATACAGCTAGCAAATATTTTTTCTTACTCTTCAGATTTTCTTTTCATTTTGTTGATTGTTTCCTACACCACACAGATGTTTTCAACTTTGATGTTCATTTGTATATTTTTACTTTTCTTGCCAGTGCTTTGGGGTTTGTGTTTAATGGTTGTTGTGAAATACAGTGTCGTGAAGTTTTTTTTCCTGTTTTCCTGTAGGAGTTTTGTAGTTTGGAGTCTTAGGTTTAAGTCTTAAGTTCATTTTGAGTTAATTTTTGTATGTGGTATAAGCTTCATTCTTTTACATGTGTATATCCAGTTTTCCCAGCATAATTGTTGAGGAGACTATGCTTTCCCTATTGTGTAGTCATGGTACCCTTGTCAAAGATCACATAACCATATATGTGAACATTTAGTTCTGAGCTCTCTATTCTTTTCCGTTGGAATATCTTTTCCATTTGTCTGTCTTTATGCTAGTATCAGACTGTTTTGATGAATGTAGGTTTGTATTGTGTTCTGAAGTTAGGAAGTATAGCTCTACCTTTGCTTTTTGTTCTCAATGTAGGTATTTAGATATTTGGGGCCTTGAAATTCCATAAGAGTTTTAGAATTTTTTTTTTCCTGCAAAATATGTTATTGGGATTTTGAGATGGATCTTGATATTTAAATCTGTAGATTACTTTCAGGTGCAATGATCAGAAAATGGACATTTTAACGATACTAAGTCTTCCAAGTGTTCTTTTAGTATACAAGTCTTATCTTCTTGGTTAAGTTTATTCCTAAGTATTTTATTCTTTTGGACATATATTATTATATATGAGAGTGTTTTGTTAATTTCCTTTTGAGATTGCTCGTTGTTAGTATACAACTAATTTTTGTGTACTGTTTTTAACATCATTAATTTACTCCAATAGGTATTTTTATGGGATCTTTGGAGTTTTCTACACACTAGATTACATCATATTTGAACATATACTTTTACTTCTTCTGTTCCAATGTGAATGCTTTTTTATTCTTTTTCTTGCCTGGTTGCTCTGGTAGGACTTCTAGAATTGTGTTGATTTACAGAGCTCATGCTGTCTGTTTCTGCACTCTAGTCACCATCTCATATTCTCTAGAATTGTGCTGAATACAAATGGTGAAAGGTAGCATCTTGGCTTCCTTCCTTATCTTAGAGGGAAAGCTTTCACATTTGCATAATTGAGAATGATTTTTGTGTGGCTGTAGTCTTTTCATATATGGCCTGTATTATGTTGCTATAATTTCATTCTTGTCCTAATTTCTTGAGTGGTTTTTTTGTATCATGAGCTGGTGTTGGATTTTATTGGAAGATTTTTGTACATTAATTGAGATGATCATGCTTGACGGTTTTGTCCTTCATTTTGTTAATGTGGTATATTATACTTCTTTAAGTGGTAGGGCTGCTGCCCAGGAAGCACAGCCCTGAATTAAAGCCCCAGTACCATCAAAAAAGATATATGAGACACAGATTACATAATACATAAAATCTGGGGAATCTGAATGTATTTTCTGATCATTGCATAAGAAATAAACTACTCTTCGATTTGCCATTTTATCATATAGAATGCTTACAAGAGTAAATTAAAATTCATTAGACTTTTTAGAGTCAGAAATAATGAAAATAGAATTGCGTAGATATAAAAACCATAAATCAGTATTTTTCATTGGCCATTTTGTTTACTTGCAACATTCAAAATTTGAATTTCATTTTTATGACACTAGTAATAGTAATGTTAGAACATGTTTTATTTATACTTACCTTAAACCATATGAAATTGGCATTTATGCATTTCAAAAATAGTAGAATATCTATAATTTGATATGGTATGCCAGACATATAAAAGTACTTTAAAGAATTTGTTACACTTCTAAGAACGTGATTTCATTTTAATAATATTCAGATACTTTTTAAAGAAATGATGCTTGTATTAATTTTTGCTGTTTCTTTTTAGTGACTGTTTTCTAAAACATGTTCAAAGTTAAATGAAAATATCCTAATTCTGGTGATGTTTGGTTTTTGTTTTTTAAAATTATATCTAGGCTTCAACCATTCTCTTTTGTAATGGTGAATTATTTCCTGTTAGTCGTTGTAGACCTAAGCATGTTTGTCCATCATTTTGTTATGGTTATATAAATTGCCTTCTGTATATCAAAACATGATAATAATAATAGTTATACTAACAAGAGCTAACATTCATTGAAGGTTTATTATATGTCATGTCCTAGTGTCTTCGTCTTTTATTAACTTCTTTAATCCTCATAATAATCCTCCAGCAGTGGTGCGATTGCCATTTCCATTTTACAGATGAGATAATGAGTGTGCATGCAGGATGGTCAGCATCTTCCCCAATGTCATTTAGTGAATAAGGGCAGACTGGATAATGACTAATTACTTTGACATGAGACATAATATAAATCATCTATATCTTGCCACTTGGTTACTTGATAATTCCATTGTTTGATAGTTAGATGTCTAAAATTTAGATTAACTTCCTTTGTTACATCTTATCTGTTAAACATTCATAAATGCATTCTTTTTTATTTGTTTGTTTGATTTACAGGATGGACAACCTGAAATTTTATACACATTTTGGAATTCAGTTACTCAGGCACTTTCTTCTCAATTTCATGTGGCAACAAACTGTAAGTTCACAGTTTGTTGAATTTTGCAGATTCATTTCAAAAATTTTAGTTACTTTAAAATTTTATATCAAAAAGTTTTACTTTATTGCTTTACAAAACATTTTATTAAAACTGAGTAATTGTCATTTCTTTTAGATGTATAAGCTGAAATTTTGGCTATTTAATCAGCTTTACAATTAATATTTAGAATAAAATTCTCCAGATAACAAAGTTAATTTTCCATAATTCAAGCACTATAAAAACTCTAAATTTTTCCAGTGCAGAGTGTGGGAAGCAATTGATGTTTGACAAATTTAGTTTATGCTTTAGAGTTATTCAATTCCTATCTAGATGATTTTATCTTAAAGTCTTTTCCTTATTAATAGAAACAATAAAGGTATATGTGAAATATTTGCATCCTGAATTAAAAGTGTATCATTTGGGAGGCTGAGGCAGGAAGATTGTGAGTTCTAGGTCAGCCTGGGCTAAATAGTAAGACCTGTGTATCAGAAATAAAAAATCCTCAAAACTAACCAAAAAAATTGATTACTTGAATATGATCCACAGAAAAAGCTCCTTCTCTCCCTTTCTCTCTCCTTTCCTTCTCTCCTTGCCTTCTCCCCTCTCTCCCTCTCTTCCTTTTTTGTTTTTTGACACAAGGTCTTACTGTTAAGCCCAGCTGACCTGGAACTCTCAATTCTACTGCCGTAGCCACCTGAGTGCTGAGATTACAGGGGTTTGCCATCACACCTGGCTCACAAAACATTGTTAATGTATGTCTTGAAATCATGGTAGAGGATAGTTGGACAGAACGAAATGTGCGATACCAGTTATTACAAGTATTTGTTTAATTCCTGGATGTTAGAGCATTGACTGTACCTAGGCTGTTTTTTTTCATTTTTCTTTTATTATTCATATGTGCATACAAGGCTTGGTTCATTTCTCCCCCCTGCCCCCACCCCCTCCCTTACCACCCACTCCACCCCCTCCCGCTCCCCCCCCTCAATACCCAGCAGAAACTATTTTGCCCTTATCTCTAATTTTGTTGTAGAGAGAGTATAAGCAATAATAGGAAGGAACAAGGGGTTTTGCTGGTTGAGATAAGGATAGCTATATAGGGCATTGACTCACATTGATTTCCTGTGCGTGGGTGTTACCTTCTAGGTTAATTCTTTTTGATCTAACCTTTTCTCTAGTTCCTGGTCCCCTTTTCCTATTGGCCTCAGTTGCTTTAAGGTATCTGCTTTAGTTTCTCTGCATTAAGGGCAACAAATGCTAGCTAGTTTTTTAGGTGTCTTACCTATCCTCACCCCTCCCTTGTGTGCTCTCGCTTTTATCATGTGCTCATAGTCCAATCCCCTTGTTGTGTTTGCCCTTGATCTAATGTCCACATATGAAGGAGAACATACGATTTTTGTTCTTTTGGGCCAGGCTAACCTCACTCAGAATGATGTTCTCCAATTCCATCCATTTACCAGCGAATGATAACATTTCGTTCTTCTTCATGGCTGCATAAAATTCCATTGTGTATAGATACCACATTTTCTTAATCCATTCGTCAGTGGTGGGGCATCTTGGCTGTTTCCATAACTTGGCTATTGTGAATAGTGCCGCAATAAACATGGATGTGCAGGTGCCTCTGGAGTAACAGTCTTTTGGGTATATCCCCAAGAGTGTACCTAGGCTTTTTAAAAGAACTTTAAGAGTTTATGTGAAGTAAATTTTTATTCACACTCATTACTAAAATGACCTACTAAGAACCTGGAGTTGAGTAAGCCACACTAGCTGCTTCCCTTCTCTCTCTCTCTCTCTCTCTCTCTCTCTCTCTCTCTCCCCATATATATATATATATATATATATATATTTATATATATATATATTTCTCTCTCTCTGTCACTTTCTTTCTCTCTCTCTCCCCTCACTCCCTCTCTCTCTCTCCTCTCCCCTCTCTCTTCTCATTTTTGAGATATGCTATCTCTTTGCAGCCCAGGCTAACCTTAAACAATTAAACCTTCTGCCTCACTCTCCCAAATCCTGAAATTTCAGGTGTGCACCACTATAGCTAGCTTGGCACCCTTCTTCTATTTCTAGTGAAGTATGCAGCAAGGCTTTAACCATAAAAGAGGTCTTCATTCATGTGTGGTCAAACAGAACTTAAGCCTCCATAAGGACTTATTCAGGACTGATTTACTTATATAAATCACCCTGCTCACCTAGTGAGAGAAAACTGTGCATCTTTCTGCATTTGGTTTCTGGTTTTGGTAACTTATCGAGCTATAGTTTATATGGAGTAAAATTCACCAATTTTTAACTGTAAAATTCTATGAGTTTTGACAAATGTTTATGTTCATATAACCATCATCACAATTAATATATCAAACATTTCCGTTATTCCTAAAATTTCCCTTACTCATCTTTACAATTAATCCACTATTATTTAAAAGAAAACAGATCATATTTCCTACTAATCACAATGAAAGGGGAATGACAGCATGACAGTGCTCATTTTTATTTGATGGCCTGTGGTATTTTACATAGAAAAGATATTCAGAAAGTAAAATTGTGTTTTGGAAAGTTGCTTGTAAATACAGCTTATATTGTAAAGTTCTGGTGTTACTTTATTAAAGTCAAAATCCCACTTCTTCTGTTTCTATCATAGAACTTCATGGAAACACTTAATTTTTTCCTCTTACCTATGCTGTCCTATTACTTTATCTTCCTATCTGTCACTCATCTGTTGTACCCTAAGCTGCCTGTGTGGATCATTTACAACCTGCTATAATTCTATAACACCAAAGTGTTTCCTGTTCTCTGAAGGATAATGATGATTCAGAGGAAACAAAATAAGCTTAAAGAATGATCAGAATCTTCAGATCTATGGGACATACTAAGTAGTCTAACATTGGAGTCTCAGATCTGAGAGAGAAGAAAAGAAAAGTTAGAAGAAATAATTGTTGAAAATAGTCAAAACATGTTTGTTGTGGGCTAAATTTGTGTCCTCCCAAATTAATATGTTGAAGCCCAAACCCTTAGTGTGACTGACTGTATTTGGAGATAGAGCCTTTTTGGAACAAATTAAGGTTAAATGAAGTCACAAGGGTGAAGACCTGATCTTACAGGATTTTACATCCTAATAAAAAGGGACACTTGAGAGCCTGCTAGCTCTCTCTGTACACACACACTAAGGAAAAGCCATGAGATCTCTTGGCAAGAAGACAGTCATAAACAACCCAGAAAGAGAAAATGAACTGTTAGAACCTTTATCTTGACTTTGTAGCCTCCAAAACTGTCAGAAATAAATTTCTATTGTTTAAACCCTCCTCAAAAAAGCCTATTTATAGTTGCTGTAATGTATCTGTTGTCAAAACTTCTTTAGAACCTTGGGGTTGTCATAGACACCTTTTCTTTTTGTGATGAATAAATTTAACTTGTATTTTGAGTATTTCTTGTAGTATGACAGTAATCTACCCAAGAAAGCCATTAATACACTTGGAAAGTCTCAAACCTTTGACCATTACACCTTCCAATGTTTTTTATTGATTGGCTTGACACATTTTTAGTAGAAATTTTATAAGGTAAACTTCATTGCAACAAACTGCCCCAAATAATAAGAAAGTGTAAATCTGGAAGTAAATGGAAATCTAGAAGTAAAATATCTTTGTTTTAGCTTCCTCTTGTTTGTTTAAATTTTCTTCTCATGTGGATCATGTTTTCCTAGTTCTTTGCATGTCTAATAATTTTTTATTGGCTATCATACACTGAATTTAAGCCTTGCATGGTACTATCTATCTTTGTCTTCCTATAAGTATTCTTACTGTCTAATGCCATTTGATTACTTAAACACTGCTTGATCCTTTTGAGTTTTGGTATTAAACTTTATTAGTAAATGCCAGGTGCTGGTGGCTCACACCTGTAATCCTATTTGTCAGGGGCAGAGATCAGGAAGACTGCAGTTGGAAGCCAGCCCAGGCAAATAGTTCTCAAGATCCTATCTCAAACATACCCAAAATAAAAAAGGAATGACAGAGGGCTCAAGTAATAGAGTGCCTGCCTAGCAAGTATGAAGCCCTGAGTTTAAACCTCAGTACTACCAAAAAAAAGAAAAAAGTTTGTTAGCAAAATTGGGGCTGGAGGCATGTCTCAAGTGGTAGAGTACCTGCCTAGCACACAAAGCCTTGAGTTCAATCCTAGCACTGCATATGTATGTATATACATATATTATATATACATGCACAACATACATATTGCAAAATTGGAATAGTGGTCTAATTGTTTCCCATTACTGAGACAAAACTCTTCTTAGTACCCTACCAAATAACTAGTAAACTAAGAAGCTTTCCAGCCTAGTGTTGGGGAACAGACATTATTCCTAGTCTTATACAAGTAACAGGTATTCCCCCCTCTAATCTTTTGGGTGTTTTTTTCTCCCAGACTCTAGGAATTTTCACATACACATATGCTGAGTTATACTGAATATGCAAGGTAAATCCTTTGCAGATCTCTGGAATTCTCTGTGCATTTCTGCTATCTGGTACATTATCCTGTGCAGTCTTAGTTGCTTTGTCTTCCTAATTTGGGGCTCTGTTATCCCTTCACGTGCCATGGCCTGGAAACTCCTCCAAGAAAATAAGCTAGGTTAACCTTAAGATTCACTTCATTTGTTTCCTGTTTCTTGGGGAATCATGTCCTTTGTGCCATGATGTGAAGTGTCTTGACAAGTCATTATTTCTTATATTGTGTCCATTTGTGTGCATGTTTCAGATAGGAAAGTCAACTGGTCCTTGTTATACCTTCTTGACCAGAAGTGGAAGTCCCTAATGTAGTTTTAAGAACAGTGACTAAAAGTACATTTCAAAGTATTATATGGTGTGTGTATATGTATGTGTGTGTTTAATGTCACTATCATTTACTCGTCTTTGGTTGTCTGCTTTTATCACTTTGCTTAAGCATTACAAACTTCAACACTTTCCACATGTTTTCCTTTTTCCTATTCTGTTCTCCCTCAATAGTCAACTTTGTCTCTTGAGTCAAGACAGTTAATGTTAAGAAAGGCTTCTGTGTACTTTTCTTCCAAATTAGAGCCTTACTTTCTTTCTTTGAACTTTAGCAGAGAACTTTCCTTCTGTTCAAGGCCACCTAAATACTGGTGCCCAAGCCTGCTTTGTTTATTCCTTCCTTCTATCAACACCATTCCTTTTTTTTGTCTTGAATTTCTCCTTTTGATTTCTTCTCCTTAAATATAAACCTATTGAATTGCTCTTATCTAATCAAAACTAAAACAAGTGTGTTCCCCTTTAGTTACTTTGTACTCTTTCTTTGTCTTCTTATCCAAATTTCTCAGGAGAGTAGTTTCCGCTTTTTGTCTTCATTTTCATTCTGTTGATTTCTTAACAAGGTATAATCTGACTATTTTCCACCACTGTTGAAATTGTTCTCATTAAGGTAAGCAGGGACCTACTTCTTAATTGCCGAATCTAGTGTATGTTTTCCAGTTCTTACCTCATGGGGCCTATCTGCTTGTATTAGTCAAAGAAATATTGGGAGAAAGTATAATACTTTTTAGGTAGTGATTCTCATTAATATCTCACATTTAGAATAGTCTGTAATTTCTGATACCATTATTATTGCTTTAATAATAATAATAAATAAGTAACAACTTACTTTGGGAGTAAGTTGTTTATAAAGAATCTTCCATTTTTTATAGCACATAAAATCCCTAATGTGTACTGTAGTACTTCTTAAAATTATAGACAGACAATATTAAGGAATCCAGCCATCTGCAGAGTTGAAGATTATATACAATGTAACAGATTGTTTAAGTAAGTAATATTTTGGCAGAATATATCTAAAGAGAAGTTTTCCTAGTTAGGAACATGTTTTTCTGATTATACACGTTCATGTTTAGTAAAAAGTTCTGTTAGAAGGTATAATTCAGGAGTTTGGCAACCAGTAGATTTACTTTAACCAAAAAGTAAAAGAACTGAACTTATCATCATGAATATTTAAAACAGCTCCTTTAGGAAATCTACCACTTTAATTTTCTGTGGGTCAAGGTTATTTTCAAACTAATTTCTAAGCCTTTGTCTGTTATATTCTATTGTAGTTTCCAGATAATATTTATTCAACAACTCTTAGATTATAATACACATTTTTTAAGTTTCAATAGACATAAGCAAAGCAAATATTACCACTTTGAACTCCTTGAAATGAAAGCATAGTTTTTCTTTGTAATTTGATGATTTTCCCAGACTGTCTCATTGTGAATAAATATGCTTCATTTTTCTCCATCAATCTTATCACTTTTTAATATGCTATGTTATTTACTTATCTGTCATGTCTGATTCCCTCCTCCCCTCCTATCCCATTAAACCAGGCTTGAGTTAAGTCATAGAAAATATGTGACTTAATGTTGGATGTATGTGTAGATTGCCCATGCCTGGCTCAGGCATGACTCGGACCATCCTTGTGTGGTTCAGGAACTACCCAGGCCCCTCCCCACTATTGATTATTGGATGGGAATCTCCTGGTTCTTCTCTTCCCATAGGTTACTGTAGGTTTTAAAAGCACCTGGAGAAGAGAAGCACATTCTCTCTCTGCTTCCCAGCTTCCACCTGTATTTCCCTTCCCTAACTTTTAGTAAACCCCAGTTACACCCACCTGTCCTGCTATGAATTCTTCTCTGTGGGACACAAGGACTTTGGAAGTCTTCTGATCACAGAATGCACCACTGCCAATAACACCATGACCACCACTAGAATGTAAGTCCGTAAGACAGGTCACGGTATGGTGGTATCCTCAATGGATAGAAAAGTACCTGGCACACTGTAGGACTTCAATAAATGCTGACTGGCAGGAAGAAAGGAAGGAAGGAACAAAGGAAGGAAGGGAGAGAGGAAGAAAGGATGCCAGTGTCCTTTTATGAAGACTTATTTTTGGAATAGTGCTTAAAATATTTAGCAAGTATATATCTTTTTAAATGTCAAAAATCCTTTATGCCCTATTAATCTCAAAATTCTTAAGCAAGTTCAAACCCAGCCCCACCAAAAAGAAAAAAAGACACAATTTCAGAACTCTTAAGCAGCTCAAGATAATTGTTCATTTAAAAAAAGAGAGCAAATGTGATATATATCTGTAATACTTTGGAAAATCAAGTGTGAATAACAGGTACATTGAGGAAATATGCATATTTTAAGATTTACAAAATTATTAGTATGTAAGTCTTTTTATGAAAATACTAGACTAGTATATAAGTAATGTATTTCCTAAAGGTTAGTGTAAAACTGTGTGAGTGTGTGTATGTGTGTGTATCCTTATACCCTCATTTAAGGTACCTTTTAGAATTTTCATCCCTATAATTGAACATTTCACTACATAGTTCTAATGAGAATGTAAGGCACCCTCTGCTGGGCATGGTTGTGCAGGTCTATAATCTCAGCATTCAGGAGGCTGAGGCAAGAAGATCACAAGTTGGAGACCAGCATGGGCTACATAGTGAGACCCTGTATCAAAAAATGAAAAGCCCTATCTTAAGCATCTTGTAGAGCACACACAAAAAAGAAAACTTAGAGTTTGTTCAAAAAGAGTACTCACTGTTGTAAGAGCAGTCTTTTAAGGAAATATTAAAAGTTTATATAATGTGGAGGAAAGTAAGTGAAGTAAATGTTTGGATACTTTGTCAGGACGTATTTGATTATGTCATTTTCTGATTAAAATCTTTCACTTACTCCGTATTCTTTTTAAAAAATCATGTAACTATAAAGAAAAATATGAGTATCATGATTACATAACTAAAACTAAGTTAATTTTTCAAACCTTAACACGTCTTTGTAACAAAGATCAAGAAACAGTATTACCTATATCTTAGCAGCTCTCCTCCTGCCCCATCTTAATAATTTCTGATGGAACAGATTATTATTTTATTTTATGCAGATAAAGTCATCTAGTTTGTACTCCTGTGTCTACTGCCTGATTTTTCTTGTTCAGCATTGCTTCTCAGTTCTCTATATTGTTGCATGTACCTATAGGTCATTCTCAGTGTTGTAAAATATTCCATCCTATGAACATACCATGATATGTTTATCTACCATATTGTTGATAGACATTTGGGTGGTTTCCAATGTGGGGGCTATTAAATGCTAATATTACATAATATCTATGCAATTTTATTGGGAATAAACCTAGAATTGCAACATTGGTAAGCAGAATAATACCCCTTTCAAAGAGTATCATGTCCTGATCTCCAGAACATATGATACCTTATCTATGATACTTTATATAGCAAAGGGATTTAGCAGATGTGAGTTAGGGATCTTGAGATGGAGAGACTATGTTGGGTTATCTGAGTAGGCCTAATGTAATCCTACAATGCTTAAAGAGTAAGAAGGAAACAGGAGAGAGACAGAGGAACAGATGTGATAATAGATGTGAGCAAATTGATGGAAGGGGACCACAAATAAGGAATTAGGGAAGTGGAAAGGCAAAGAATAAATCCTCCCATGGAGGAATAGGGCTCTGCTGACACTTCAGTTTTGGCTTAATGAGCCTGATTTCAGATTTCAGAACTAAGATAATACATAGTTGTTGTTTTAAGCTTCTAAGTTTGTGGTAATTTGTTATAGCAACTATAGAAAACTAATGCAGTAGGTAATAGAATATGTATGTATTTTGAATAGATCCTGTCAAAGAGTTTTCCAATGTGGCCTAACAATTTAAACTTCCATTGGCAGTATATATGAGTTCTAAATTATTCTATATTCTTGTCAATGCTTGGTATTTTTAGTGTTCTTTTGTTTTAGTCATTCTGATGGTGGTTCAGTTGAATCACATTGTGGTTCACTTTTAATTTCTTTTATAACTAATACTATTTAATACATTTTCCATAGGTATATTCACCATTAGGATTCTCCTTTGCAGGGTATTTGTTAATTTTCTATAGAATTGTCAGGCTTATTGCTTGATAGGATTTATTTGTATAACCTGAAGCATTTTGTTAGACTCATCTTTCCCTCCCAGAGTTCAGTTGTGTATATAAAAGCTGATTATTTTTAATTGATTTTAGGATTTGGGTTGGTTTGGGGTAGTTACAGTTTTAATAAGACTCTTTATTAAGATATGGCTCTCTCCTTTTTCTTGGGAATGCTTCTCATAGGTTTTTTGGGGTTATTTTAGTTTTGAGACAGGGTCACACTATAATCCAGACTGGCTTTGAACTCACAGTTCTCTTGCCTCTACCTCACAAGTACTAGGTTTGTAGGCATGGTACCACCATGTCTGGCTTCTCTCACAGGCTTTTGAGAAGTTGGAGGGTCTTTGTCTTCTCAGTCCTGAAATACTGAAACCCTAAAAGCTTTGCTAGCTTCTTCCTTCTCTAGTAGAGATCCTCTGCTTGAGCCACTTTGATTTTTAAAAACATCATGTTAATACATTTTTTAATGTTTAAGGAGATGGAAATGCTAAATGCTCTCTGATTTGATCTGTTACATGTATCAAACTATCGCATGTTACCTCATCAGTATGTTTTCTTTCTTTCTTTTTCTTTTTTGGTGGGACTGAGTTTTCAACTCAGGGCTTCACACTTGCAGAGCAGGTGCTCTGCCACTTGAGTCACACCTTTGGTCTATTTTGCTGTTGTTATTTTGGAGATGAGGTCTTGTGAACTGTTTGCCCAGGCTGGCCTCGAACTTCCATCCCTCTGAGCTCATCCTCCCAAGCAGCTAGGATTACCGGTATGAGCTACTGGTACCCTTCTGGCTTCTTACATTTTTATAGTGTGTGTGTGGGAGGGAGGTTGGATCTTTCACCACTCTTCCTGGTACTCTCAGGATGCAGTTCAAATTTTCAGGCCCCTTCCTATTTCTTTAGCACTCATTCTTTTCCTTTTTGCTTTTTTATCACAGTAGTTGAGCTTAAGTTACTGAATGAATCACCCTCTCAGTATTTACAAATGCCTGAAACACATGTCTAGATCTTCCCCTTCATCTTTCAAATCTCAATTTAGAAATGAAGTGTTCCTGATGCCTCTCTCCCCATGTCTGAACATGGACAAAATATCCTCTGTCTGTTCTCATAGAACTCTTAATGTCCCTGATTCTAGCACTTCTCCCCCTGCATTATAATGGCTCACCTACTAGCTTGTCTTTCTCTAACAGATAGCTTTTGGGAAAGGCTGCTTTGTCTGCCTCTGTCCCAAGCTATATTCCTATCAGTATGTACGTATGCTAAGTACATAATAGATATTCTGCTGAGATGGATCCCTAAAGTATTAGATTAAAATTTAAAATCTTTATGAATTAGGAAGGAATACAAAGAGAAAACAGGCTATAAAAATCAAATTATTCTTTATTTTTGAAAAGATAATAAGCTAAATGAGATTCTCAGATGAAGTACCTTTAGAAAACAAACAGCAGTGTAGATATATGTGCCAAAGTTTAGATCTGAAATGTCCTCCAGAAGCCTGTGTATTAAAAACTTACTTACCAGAGTGGTACTATCAGAAGGTAGTGGAACCCTAAAGGGTAGGGCTTAGTAAGAGGAAGTTAGGTTTTTGGGGTATGCCCTTGAAGGGGATATTGGAACCCTGGCTGCCTCTTCCCTCCATTCCTTCCTACCTCTCTCCTTCTCTTTCTCCTTGTTGGCCATGAGGTGAACAGACCTTCTCTAACACCCAGTCATGACATTCTGTGTGCTACCACTGAAAAGGCCTAGAAATAATGACTAGTTCAATACTTCTGAAATTCATGTTGTGGTATGTAAACATGAATTTCTATTAAAAGAAACCAAAGCCGGGTACTGGTGACTCACACCTGTAATTCTAGCTACTCAGAAGGCAGAGATTAGGAGCATCATGGTTTAAAGCAGCTCTGGCAAACAGTTTGTGAGGTCCTATCTTGGAAAGACCCATCACAAAGTAGAGCTGGTGGAGTGACTCAAGTATAAGCCCTGAGTTCAAACCCCATCACAGAAAAAAAAAAAAAAAAGAGTCCAGATCTGAGGCAGGAAGTGTGCAAGATAATTCTGTAGCCCTTTATACCAACCAAGGAAAATATCAAAGGACACTCAGAGGCTGGGAATGTAGCTTAGTGGTAGAGAACTTCCCTACCATGTGGAAGTCTCTGATTTGATCCCAAGCACCTCAAAACAAATAAATAAATAGACACTTAGGAAGTAATTTGAATAGGCACCTTCCAAAGATGGAATAATTTTAGCATCAGTGAGGATAACAGTTCCAAAGTATTGAAACCCATAAAATAGGTCTATACCCATGAGTTCATAATGTTACAAATAAATACTGATGTTCTTGCTGATGCCATGGGACTTTGAAATTTGGTAAACAAATTGGGGGGAAAGCCAAACATTTTTTCTGACTGTCTTATGTAAACAAGACATCAGAGAAACCAAATAATTGATGGAAGAAGTTTTCATTTATAAAATATTCCCTCTACATCATGCAGAAGGAATGTTAAAACATCTTCATTTTATAGTCTAACAAATTAGTGGTTCTGGGCAATGATTATTAATTGTTGTAATTTCATTAAAAAGGCAAATAGTACATAAATTCTGACATATGTAGTAGTTTTAACAAATCTGAGTTTATAAAACCTAGAATCTGATCAAACTCTTAACTTTACCAGTGATTTTCAACTTGGTTGCACTTCAGAATCATTTGTAGAGTATTTAAAAATTCCAAAGCCTGGGCTGCAATTTCACTAGAGTCTCTGAGAATAACGACCTAGACTTTTAAAAGCTCCCTAGTTTTTTCAATATGCAACTCAGGTTAAAAAAGCACTGTTTTATATCCAAATGATAATTTATGGGAAATGCAAGGAAGAAACAGTGCAATCAGCAAAATACACACTATAGGAAATTCTATAGGAAAAAAAACAGTTTCTTAAACAAATTGAAATTTTAAAAGAATATAATTAGCAATAGCATCAAAAATATGATGTACATGCATATATATAACAAAATGTGAAAAATATGTGCAGTAAAAACTGCAAAGAAATGCTGAGATTAAAAAAGATCTAAACTAATGGTTTGGGAGATTGAGTATTAAGTATAAATTATGCTCAGATTAATCTGTTTGTTAAATGCAATCTTCTACAAAATCTGTGATTATTGAATATTGCCTGTTGACCTCAGATCTTGCAACTTAAATTCACTTATTATATTAACTCTAATGATGGGCATGTGTTTTCTCTTTAACAAAGACAACACCACCTGTGACATTCCAATATGAATTTGTTTTTCTCTTATTGCACTTGCTAGACCTTTAGGATAGTGTTGAATGGAAATGGTAACAGCAGATAACATTGTCTTGTTGCCATTTTCAAGCATTAGTTTTAACTCTTTCCCCTGTCAAGTATCAGATTTGCTGTAGGTTCTTTGTAGATGCCTTTATTGGGTTGCAGGTTTTCTTAGTTCATTGAAATTTTTTATTAGGAGTGATTATTAGTTTTTTTTTTCAATATTTTGTTCATCTGTTGAAAGGCAAGAGGATTTTTTTTCTTTCTAGTTTGTTAATATGATGAGCCACAATGATTAATTTTAAAATGTTAAGACAATTGTTAATTTCTAGAATAAATCCTTGGTCATGAATATCATGACCTTTTCGTGTGTTGATAGAGTAGACTCATTGAAATTTTGTTTATATTATATTGTTCTGTAGTTTTGTTGTTTTCCTTTATGTGTCTTTGATTTTGGTATCATAGAAGGAAGTGAGAACTGTTACAGAATTGGTATTTATTTCTTACCTTGTTTGATAGAATTCATCACTTGGAAGTCATCTAGACCTTTTCTTTGTAGAAAAGCTTTTAATTAAAAAATTCAATAGCTATATACCATTCAGTTTATCTACTTGTTACTGAGTAAACTTTGCTGGTATGTCTTTCAGGGAATTTGTGTGTTTTGTAAAAGTTTTCATATTTATTGGAATAAAATTCTTCATAGTTCCTTTACTATTCTCTTATTCTCTGCAGAATTTTAATGAGGTCAGTTTTCTTTGTCTCCATAATTTATTTCTCCTTTTTTCTTAAATTCCATCAGGCTAGAAGTTTGTCAGTATTACTTATTTCAGGGAACCCAGTTTTTAGTTTCAGCATTTCTCTTTTTTTCCCTCTTTCGTGGATCTATGTACAGTTTTATTAATTTCTTCTGTTGACTTTGGCTTTTTATTTATGTTCTTAAAGTGGAAACTTAGGTCATTGACTTAAGACCTTTCTTTTTTAAAATACAAGCATTTGTATGAATCACCACCCAAGCACTTCTTTAAGAACATCCCACAAATTTTGTTATACTTTATTAAAATACTAATTTCACTTCTTTTTCTTTTTTGACCTATGGCTTATTTAGAAGTAAATTTTTTTGTTTTATGTATTGGAGGATTTTCAGGTGTCTTTTGCTATTCACTTCTTATATAAAACTATTTTGCTTAGATGTGATATGCTTTGTATGACTTGAAGCCCAAGTATTGTTGATCTTGGTAAATACACCATGTGCACTTGTACAGAATGAGTTTTTGCTATTTTGGAAGAAGTAATATATAAATATAAATTGAATCATTTGGGTATTAGTTTTTTCCATCTTTCTATATCCTGATTTTCTAGGTACTCAATTCATAGATTATCAAGGGAAGGCATTGAAATCTTCTGTTATAGTTATAAGTTTGTCTACTTAAAATGTAGATTAAGTTTCAGAATACATGGTCCATATACCAAATGCAGTAAATTATCTGTGAGGAAAATTAGTGTTACTAGCATTGTTTTGTTTGTTTTGTGACAAGGTCTCAATATATAGCTCAGACTGGGTTTGAACTCTCTATTCTTCTGCCTCAGCCTCCCAAGTTATGGGATTACAGGCATGTACCACCATGTTGGGTTACTAGCTTACTTTAAAAGGCATCATTTGAATGTGTCTTTGGTTCATCCTACAGTATTGGGCTATTTGTAATATCATCTTTATATACAAAAGAAACATTTGTTTACTACATTTTACTGTTTATCATTTATCTAATTCATGTTACTTTATTTTACTTGGCAGCTTCTATGTTTTTGAAACAGGCCTTTGAAGGAGAATACCCTAAATTATTACGTCTTTATAATGACTTATGGAAGCGTCTTCAACAGTATAGTCAAAATATCCAAGGAACTTTTAATGCAAGTGGAACTGCTGATCTCTATGGTGACCTGCAACACATGGAAGATGATACACAAGACACATTCATTCCAAAAAAGCCAGATTATGAGTATGTTTATTTAATTTGACCTGTTGCTTGACATTTAAAGAATTTCCTTTTTTATTTTCATTATAAATTAGAAATTGGGATTATAGTAGGCTTTTAGATATTTGTAATGATTGTTATTAATTTGTATACTTTAAGAAACTTTGCAAGACTTTTTTACTGAGGAAGTCAAACTTCACTGGTAGGTGAGCATTCTGGTTCCTGATAATTTCAGTTTTAAAGTCTAATACTAATACTTAAATGGAGTAATTAGAAGCTAAGTGATGATCATATGTGGTCATTGCTTTTTAGTTGATATTTTGATATATATGCAGTTACATCAGATAGCACTATTATTGATAGGCCACTGGTATAACTGTGAAATGGAAGGATCTGATGTATTCTAAAACTGCAGAGGAGGTAAACCTTATGCTGGAATAGTTTTTCAGTCAATGTGTTAGGAAAACACATTTGACTGAATATACTCAAAACTACCCTAGATCTACTTGGATCACTCACAGAGTATAATAGTATATCCATAGTTAGGAACCACACTGGAAACCAACACACAATCTCTAGATTCAAACAAGCCAGCTTTTCCTTGAAAATTGTAATGGAGTATTATAAGTTTCTGTTTGAGCACCAGATTAAGTGATTGGCTTTCATATTTATTGTGGCAAGGCTAACTTAAAATAGTAGCAGATTCTTATCACTTACCTTGTAAGAAAAATGTTGGGTTGATTCATAAGTCCTGTTAAGGTAGTTGCTTATTTCTCTTTTATTTTTTTTTCCTGATACAGGGGAATTTGTGTCTACTATAGTTAGAAGTTCTCACTGGCAAAATAAATTGCCAGAATAGACTGGAGTGCTAGAATGAAACTAGATTATCTCCTCATTAACTGTTTTATGATAAACAGGGAGATTAGCTACAACTGAGTAGAAGAGAGGACAAGAGTTACAATGATTTAATAATATATTAAAAACTTAAGAAGGTTATATAAAATAGTATATATGGTCATTGTATTTCTGACTTAATTTATTTTTATTTTTATTTTTTGGCAACACTGGTGTTTGAACTGGACCTCATACTTGCCAGGCAGGTGCATTTAATGCTTGAGCCACTCTACCAGCCCTTTTTTTGTGATGGGTTTTTTTTTGAGCAAAGGTCTCGAGAACTGTTTGCCCAGGGTTGGTTTTGAACTGCAGTCCTCCTGGTCTCTGCTTCCTGAATAGCTAGGATTTACAGGAGTGAGCCACTGACGCCTGTCTTAATTTTATTTTAGAATCCATATGCATGTGCTAAAAAATAATAATGGACTGGAAACATACAGAACAAATGGTAACAGTGATTTATCTCTAGGATGTAGAATTCTTATTTTTTGCATTTAATAAAAACAACCATTGTTACTTTTGTTTATAAAAGGGTAAATTCAGTAAAGGGGAAAAAACTGGAGAGAAAAAAAGCCACTATGTTTCGATTAATACAATATCATTATCACCCTTTGGAGACTAAATTCAGTGAAGTGGTTGGTGAAAAGAAACAGGTAGAACTCATATTCTATGAAGTTGAATAATCACAAGGTAATAAACAAATCATTCAATTTAAAATATTATTTTGAAAAGTAAGAAGAGAAAACAGGGATTTGAGCATGTTAACTAAGTCAAAGGAAATGTTTTGTGTTTTTAGCGAGAGAGAAAATTGAGAATATTTGTAGATAGAAGTAGTGGTGCAAAAAAGAGATGGGATATGCAAGAAAGAAATAACTAGGTTAGCATTTTTCATTGTTTAGTACTCATATTGAATTTCCAAAAGTGGTAATTGCATTGAAGAAACTAAAAGAATGAAATTAAAAAGGTCAGAGAAGGTCTCTATGAGGAGATCTAGATATTGTGCGCAAATCAACCAAGACAGATTTGGAATGAGATTTCTGTTGGCAGAAGAGCAAATTTAGAGGCCTTGAAAAAAATTAAGATGTGGAGATTTGAGGAACACAGTAAGTGAACTAGAAAAAGGTATAATGTTAGGCCAGAGAAGAAGGGAGATGTGAGAACATGTAGGGTTTTATTGGCCATCAGAAGGGTGTTATAATGTATTTTAAATTGTGACATATTTTAGAGGACAAGCCATTAGAACTTTGTGACACATCAGATTTGAGAGGAAAGGGGGAATGAGAATATAACTAGACAAGATGGTAGGAAACTGAAGCTTAGGGGGCTTTTAAGTTTTTTCAAGGCACTCTGTTACATTGTAGTTTTTCTTTTAAAACTGCTCAATTGAAAATAGCAATAGTTATTAAAAATTAATTGAATATGAGTCAGAGATAGAGGTTTGTACTGTCATGAGTCAGTTAATGACACAGTGGGATGAACTGCATCACTAGGTGATTTCGTCATTATGGGAACATCATAGGGTGTACTTACACAAACCTAGATTGTGCTGTTACATCATTCCACATGGTCTTTTAATGTAATCAAAAGAGACATAGTAAACAAAATGTATGAGGCTGCGACCACACACAGTATACCATTTACTGTTTTACAGTTAACTTTTATTTTGTAAGTAGGGTTTACTCTAAAATAATGACAAGGGGGTGGGGGCAGGGGGGAGAAATGAACCAAGCCTTGTATGCACATATGAATAATAAAAGAAAAATGAAAAAATAAAAAAATAAAATAATGACAAAAATCTGGTATAGTAAATATATAAACCAGTTATATAGTCATTTATTATAGCCAAATAGTTATGTACTACACATAATTTTATGTGCTATTCTTTTTATAAGAGTAGCAACATAGTAGGTTCATTTCCACCAGCATCAACACAAACATTAAGTAATGTTTTGCACTATCCATTGTGACAGCTATGATGTCACTAGGTGATAGGAATTTTCAACACTACTATAATCATACGTGAGCACCATCATGTATGTGATGCATTATTGACCAAAACATTCTTATGTGACTGTATTTGGGAGCTCTTATCATGCAAATTTTAAAAAAAATCGTAGCATTGAAAGAGATTACATGGATAAAGGTACTCCAGTATTCATAAATTGGACAGAGGAGTTGTAACCATGTAAAGGAAACTTAGAAATGGTAATATTGAAGTACAGCTCAGAGTGTATAACCTGAAGAATGAGTTCATTTAAGATGGGGGAGATATAGTCACGTGTGTTAGGCTACTGAGAAGTTGAAGAAGATTAGGACTCAAAATAGATCTTGATGTGACAGAGTGAAGGTTGTTGGAGACCTAGTTGTGTAATGGTAGAAAAGCATTGTTAGAAGTGATTGTGAGAATGGAAGACTGACTTCTGACATGACAACATGAAGAGCTCCACTGATCTGTGCCTCTATAAAGTTGGTGAAAACTATAAAAAACAGTCCTCAGTGCAATAGCACAGCATCTATTTATGAAAATTTGGTAAGAAAGGCTAGACCCTTTCTGGTATTTGATATAAGGCTATGGTTTCTCAGCCTTTTCCAATTGAATAAAGTGGAGACTCTATTCCAGACTGGAACCACCAAGAACTTAGGGCACTCTCTTCCCTCCAGTTTCCAGCTAGAAGCTTTATTCCTGTAAGAGCAGACCTTCAGTGTTTTTTATTGCACTCTCAGTGGTTCATTGCTGAGGCTAACTTCCTAGCAAGTCAGGCCAAGAGGTGGGAACTCTTGTGCCCAAACCCTACTCAGGGAATGGGTTCCTAAATGTGGCAGACTGAAAATACTGGGACCCCCCCACACACACACTAACTTTTGCCTGGACTTTTGAAGTAGTGATTCCCTACAGGAAATGTACATTGAGAGGATAAGGCTATTACCCCTTTACCAAGAACTCAACTCACTTCCTAGAGTGAAGTTTTACTTCTAAAGAAGCTTGCACTTTCTCCACCCTCAGTTTCAGAGCCTTAACATAGAGATTTTGCCTGGGCAAGAAGAAGGCAAAAAAAAAGAAAGAAAGAAAAAAAAGAAACCCAACCATCTCCTAAGCTCTTCCCAAAGTAACTGCCTTCATTGTAATAGAACCTGGAAGAGTGTAAAGCTGAGAGCATTCTCCAAAATCTTGGAAGTTGTAGTGAAAGGCAATGGTGAGGTGATCCTCAGATCTAATGAAGATACAGACTATACTGCAGGTCATCTAGTCCCCTGGAGAGATCCAGGGACTAGGATACCGGGCGGAGTCTTCTTAAGGTCAGAAGAAGTATCAAATATGATCTCAAACTATTTTATCAAAGGAGCTACAAGTAGATTACATTAGTTTATAGAGGAGTTTCTTCCCTAGGGCATTGTTTGAAGTCTAAAGCAATCAGAATCCTTGAACATCTGGGTGTGTTCAAGAAAAGCAAGGAAGAGAGCATTGCCATGCAGGGTGACTATGGGCATACCCCAAGCTATGACTCCCCAAAGAACAATATCAAAGGATGAAAACTGTGCAAAGATACAGATCTCAAATTATCTAGCCAGTCACTGTATAAATAAGCAAATAACAGTAATAAGCCCCAGAGGTAGGGGGATCAGTACCCACAGTACTATAATGTGTTATTTGAAATGTCCAGTTTTGAACAAAAGATGATGAAGCATGCAAAGAAACTTGAAAATCTGACCCATATACTGAAAGAAAAGTGAACAACATATCCTGCTGTGAAAGCAATCAGATGTTGGGCTTAACAAATAATTTAAAGTGGCTATTACAGATATGTTCAAGAACTAAAGGAAAGCATGATTAAAGAACTGAAGGAAGGTATGACAGTGTACATCACACAGAGAATATCAGTAAGGAAAATTATTTAAAGTACAATAACTAAAATTAAAAATAATCTAGAAATGATTAACAGTAGATTTGACCTGGCAGAAAAATAATTAGCTAATTTTAACCCAGATAAACAGATTATACAAAGTGAACACCAGACAGATAAAAAAATGAAAAGAAATGAGCAGAGCCTCAAAAAAATGTGGGCAACCATTAAGCACACCAGTATGTACATAATAAGACCACCACAAAGAAAAGAGGAAGCAAAGAAAGGAGAAAGAAAAATATTTGAAGAAATAACAGCTGAAAACTTCCCAGATTTATTGATAACCAGTAGCCTATAGGAATAAACAATGGAGCCTGACCAACTTGGGCTCAACAAACTCCAAACTGGTCAAAGATGTCTGGTTCATCATTATCTCTGGATTGGTAAGTAGGGCCTGGTCATGGTAATAAAATGGGAGTTCTAGGCCAGATGCTCAATTCCAGGAGCTTCAATGTCAGGTTTGAACACTTGCCCCAATATGCCAAATAAAGAGATGGTTAATGCTAGAAGGCAGAGAAAGGAGACTTATTGATAAGACATATGTATGCCATGAAAGAGCACAAAGCAAGCACCTCAGCCCATCTTCAAGATACAGGCATGAGCTTTAGGTTTAAATAAACAAAGAACTGGAGGAAAGGAGCAAGAGGTATGCATAATTATTAAACAGTCTATGTCACAGGTATAGTCTGGTGATCACAGTTGGCCGGTTTGCTCATTATCTCAAGATTGGTCAAGCAGGGCCCTCTTACTATAAGGAAATCATTGTTGCTTGATAAGATCTGTCCTGATAATCTGTCCTGTGGAGGATCTGCTGTTCCTTTCCTTGGAGGTAGTTTCCCTTGCAAAGATGTTAGTCAATTAGTTCTTTGCTTCCTGAATTTCAAGGTGAGAGGGAGAGGGAGACCTTGTTGTGATTAGGGTTATGTGACCCTTTCTTACCAGTGTCCTCTATCAACCCAACAGGCCTTTGTCCTTTACCCATGGCTGTGTATTTCAAAGAACTCTCAGCAGGTTGATTTTTTAAATTCACCTTCCTTTTAAAGCTTTTACTAAGATTGTTTAAGGAAGAGGGAGGGGGAGGAAGGAGGGAAGAGGAAGAAAAAAGAAAAGAGATGAAACTGAATCAGAGTGCCCTCCTTCAACACCCAGGAAAGGCAAATTAAAGCTATAATGGACTCCCACTTCATACCTGGTAGTATTAAAAAGACAGGTAATAAAAAGTATTGGCAATGATGTGAAGAAATTATACATTGCTGGTGGAAATCTGAAATGGCACAGGGCTTTGGAAAATAATTTGGTGGTTCCTCAAACTTTTAAACATACAGTAAACCACATGACCCAGCAATTCTACTCTTAGTTCTACACTTAGTTTGCACACAAATGCTTATAACAGTAATACTCATTATAACCAAAAGATGAAAAAGAACTCAAATTTTTCAGTAGCGAAGTGAATAAAGAAAATGTGCTATATCCATAAATGGAATATTATTTGGCCATAAAAGGAAATGAAATATTGATTCATTCGATGTAATGTGTGTGTGTGTGTGTGTGTGTGTGTGTGTGTTGATTTTGCAGTTTACTGGGGTTTGAGCTACTCCACCAACCCCCCCCCCTTTTCTTTTTTTTACCCCTGTGATGGGTTTTTTTCAAGATAGGGTCTTGAAAACTATTTGCCCAGGCTGGCTTCAAACCTCCATCCTCCTGATCTCTGCCTCCTGAGTAGCTAGGGTTACAGGCGTGTGCCACCTGCACCTGGCTTCAGTGAAGTATTGATAACATGATGAACCTTGAAAACACTGTGTTAAGTAAATGAAGTCAATCACCACACACACACACACAGTGTAATCCCATTGGTGTGAATATCTAGAACAATGAAATTTGTAGAAGCACAACTAATGGTTTTGAGTGGTTAGTTAGGGCTGGGGGATGGAGTAGGTGTGAGGAGGTCATAGAGGGTTTTTTTGTTTGTTTGTTTTGCGGTGAGAATAATGTTCTCACATTGACTGGTAATGATTGCACCTGTCTGTGACTATGAAAAAGCCATTGAATTATAGACTTAAGTAATTGAATTGTATGTAAATACATTTTAATAAAACTTTTTTGAAGAACAAGAAAATAAAGAGGTAGATTACATTCCTCTGTAAGGTGAAATTTAAAAGGGGAGCAAAGTTACTTCTTTTGTCAAAATAGTAGAGCAGTCACAGTGGATAGATGAACAAAATAGGAAAGTGCCAAGTTGAGGAAAGTCATGGATAATGATTGGTCTGGTGTTTACAGAGACAAATGGTCATATGTGGGGTGGACCACTGCAGAAGTAGAATTTAAAGTTGAGCTTCCAATGTCTTGATATGAAAGGTCTCATAAAAATGTTTAGTACAAGTGGTTTACTTTTTCTCTTCATTATTTGGGCAGCTTAAGTGTGGATACAGAGACCATCTTTGTAAAAGCTTTGAAAGGAAGGTGAATTTTAAAAAATCAGGTTGCTGAGAGCTCTTTGGAATAAATGGCCATGGGTGAAAGACATAAGAACTGCTGGGTTGATGGAGGACACTGGTAGGAAAGGGTCACATAACCCTAGTCACAATAAGGTCAAAGAATAAGTTCTTTAGAGGAAAGTCTACCACTCTTAGGGATATACAAAGCCTGCTACTCTCTCATCATTTACTTGCTCTCTCCTCTGACTGCTTGGCAAGCACAACTAGGTACAGACCTTCCTGAGGGCCTTTGCACTTGCTGTTCTCTTCTCATAGAAACCTCTTTCCCTGAAAGTCAGTGTAACTCGCTAACTCTTCTGTCAGGTCTTCTGAGTAAACCTTCCCTTGCCACATCCTCTTGATAGTTGGATGGAAAAGACTTAAGCTTATTCTCTGCTTTCCTTACTTTACTTTTCCTATGGTACTTATTACTCTCATATTCCATGTTGAACTCATCAAATTTATTTATTTGTTCATTCATTTATTTATTGTGTATCTTTCCTGTTACCATTAAACTTTCTAGGGCTAAAGATTTTTTTACAACTCAGTTCACTGCTGTTTCCTGAAATCTAGAAAATATTTGGCAGATTGTAGAGACTTAGTAATATTTGTGGGAAGAAAAAAGATGGAAGATGGGGCATGCGGAAAGCTGTCTTTAAACATAGGAGACTTCAGAGCAATTCAAAATGATGTTTCAAAGTTGGAAGGTCTATAGTAAAGCTAAAATACAGGTAATTATAAATGCAGACTTCTAATATAGCATAGGCTTTAGAAAAGTTATCTGTTTTGGTATTGTAGTCACTAAGGATCCATGCAGCTGTTTTGGAGGACAAGAAGCCTTAGTACTTACATTCAGGGCCAGAATTTCTGCAGAAGTGGGAAAATGAGTCAGTCAATGACAGGAACAGACATAGAGAAGACATTTAAATACATGGGAAGGGTTCAATAGAGATTGCCTCAGACAGATTTAGATGATAGTTCCTCTGTAGCCTCTCTGCTCCATGTGGTCTGTGTATCTGCGTCTATTATGGAAGTTAGCATAATTTGCACTTCTGCCCATTTTTGCAATAGACTGTACAACACTTTGTTGTTGTTTTTTTGCAGTACTGGAGTTTGAACTCAGGGCCTTGAGCTTGCTAGACAGATGTTCTACCACTTGAGCTATGCCTCAAGCCCTTTTTTACTTTAGTTTTTTTTTTTTTTTTTTTTTAACCCAGATAAGGTTTAGCGGGTTTTTGGCCAGGTGGGCTTCAAAGTGAGATCCTCCTATTCATGCCTCTTTAGTACCTAGGATGACAGGTGCATACCATCATGTCCAGCATATTGGTTGAGATGGAGGTCTCACTAACTTTTTTGTGAGCTGGCCTTGAACTGCGATCCTATTGATTTCTGTCTCCTAAATAGCTGGGATTATGAGCCTGAGCCACCATGCTCAGCCTACATTATACAAGACTCTTTATCTTTCCAGCATTTATCAAAGTGCCTGGTGCATAGTATTCTCAGTAAATATGTGTTGAGTGAAACACTTATTGAATGATAAAGTTTTAAGAGATAACTATGGAATTATGATGAAGGAGCCAAGAGCTCTTGGCTTGTCAGTTGACCAGAAGGGTGAAAAAAAAGGGAAAGCCAGGTTTCAGATACACAAAGAATAGGTCAGGTATTGTCAAGGTTAACATGTAAGATGACAGGGAATTTATTATTTGAAAATAAAAGTAGTGGAAAGACTGGTAGAGGGATTGTAAACAGATGCAGATATAGAATTAATTACAAGAGTAAGAAAGCAGATAGAAATAGATTGCAGACATTTAATAGTAATTGTCAAAGGAAAACTAAGATCCAGTCATTTGAGAGCTAAAGAAGAAACTACTGAAATTGTTGAAGACATGGGAAGAGTAAGGAAGAAAGAAGTGCATAGTATGTTAGTTTTATTTTGTCAAGTATATTTTAAAACAAATTGGCTTAGAACTCCAGTTGAGAGCACTTATATAATTGTAAGATTTTCACAAATATTTTTTATTTGGTCCTCAGTCTTGTCAGTATCACAAAAAGGGAAAACTGGTTAAGACCCAGATTTGTACCCTTCCCTTCTCAGTCAGTAAGTTTTGTGGAAGATAGCAGCTATGGATGAAAAGAATTAAGCTCATGGAATAGGTCTCTGCCTCTCTGTGTATGCTTTGATACTCTATAAATAGGAAAGCATAGCCTCCATTAGAATTAATAGGCTCTTAGGGTATTCTTTTAGTTGCAAGTGACAATATAGTAGATAATGGTGCATATTATATTTATAGTTAGGACTTATGCATAAGTTAAAATGCTTATGTGTTCCTTAGTAAATGTTCACTTACGAAATGCATTTTTAAACACACTGATATATTTTAAAACAGAAATTCTTTTTTTTCATTGTCATAATATAGTTACATTTTTATGGGAGATTTTTTTAAAATGTATTTATAGTTTTATATAATTTGTCTTTTAAAAATTTTGTTCCCACAGTCCAGAAAAGGCTTTGAAAGACTCGCTGCAACCCTACGAGGCTGCTTATCTCTCAAAATCCTTGTCTCGACTCTTTGATCCTATCAACTTGGTTTTTCCCCCTGGTGGGCGTAATGCTCCTTCCTCTGATGAACTGGATGGTATCATTAAAACTATAGCAAGGTATGTATTTTTGTATAATGGCATGCCGTGAGATGCCTGCCACATTTGTTAGTAATATGTGATAGCAATACATTGTAAATTTACCTCAAATTATTCAAATACTCAGGCCTGTAATTAAGTCAAGAGTTTTACAGTGAATGAGTGCATACATAGTAAGTATTTGAGATTCTAATTTATAAAACCATTTAAATATAGTCTAACAAAGTCTAATTCTATTTCTCACTAAGGATGCAAGGTAAACCTAATGCTTCACGCCATATTTAATCTCTAATATTACATAGGAAAGTAAGTATAAAAAATAATTTTACAAATTGAGAAACTAAAATGTAAAGGTTAATGTTTTTTTATTCTAAACCTAGAAAGCATTTCAAGGTAGAAACAGAAGTATAATTCTGATTAGCCTACTTGTATTTGCTATTTTAAGTGTTCTGAGTGAATGTGACAGCTTTTAAAACTAAAATGGAAAGGTATCCTAGCAAAGTGCCACCTGAATGCTTGCCGACAAGGTGATAATTCCATTGCCTTTAGACACACAACTAAATTATCCAGGCTAGGTTGCAGTTCACGCTATCTGAGTTCTTGTCATAGCTAACAAGCTATCATAACAGTAAGTCTGTACGTTTCAGATGGACATTTTGGGAAGTAAAAATAGTGATCAGGCGCTATATGACCAAGGCATAGGAATGTCTAAATCCTTTTAGACTACAAATTTGAAGGCAGGATTCTGAGGCATGGAAGAGTAAGACAGGTATAATACACATAGCCTATCTTCATCTCCGAACACACCTATAAAGTATTTGAGATCGCCCAGAATCTTGGTCGTAAAACTCTCCCCAATTATCCTAACTCAGTGAAGTTTTGACTCAAGATTTTTTACCCTCATGTGTCTGTTAACTTATCTAGTGGTCTAGTGGTAAAACTGTCCTAGATTCAGCTTGATCCCTTTGACCTGTTTTTGTAAATGTTAAACAAGTATCTCTCCCATTCCTTTATGCAGTTTGACTGCAAAATCAGATATAGTCTGCAGTCTGAAGAAGTATACTTAGGCCAATGTTTAATAGTATTTAAAAATGAATGTTAATAAAATTATGTCTCTAAGGCTATCAGAGTAGCTAGTAGAGCATCTACTCAGCAAGCATGAGGCCTTGAGTTCAAATTCTAGTACCACCCAAAAAAAATATACACACACACACACATATGTCTCCATATTATGTGAAAAGACATTTTTGTACATAGTGTGCACTGGTATTGTTTCAAATGTCTTCAATTTCTTTTAAAAGATAATCTGATTTAGAAAGATAATCAAGAATTAATCTACTTCAGAATAATTTTCTTTGTACCTATAAATGAGTTTTCACCTAGTTTATAATACCTAGTATTCTTCCATGGTCTTTGTAAAATGCCCCTTTTTTATAGTCAAATCAAATGTCATAATTAAGTCAGTGTTAAAGTTAAAAATAAGCACAACAAAGAAATACTTTAAAAATCCAAATTTAAAAAATTTTAAATGATAGTCATATGATTTTGATATATTTAAAAAGCCACTCTATGCAAAATAGCATGAATTGTGCATAATTTATACAGAAACTGAGTATCTCTATGTATCATGTGTAATTTATATTTTTAGACTATGTCCTCCAAGGTCATCATTTCCATTCAGGAGCTGTCATTTCCTTGCAGATGTCTGTGATATGCAGTGCCTCTAATTGCACTTATCAGTATTAGCAAGTGCTACTTTAAAAATCTGTACACAATTTACTCTCTTAATCACAGACTGAACCCACACATGACATGCTTTTATTCATGGAAAACTGGTCATTAACAAAGCCATCTCAAAGCACTTTCTCCTAATGGCGAATTTAGGGAGAAAAATGAAACAATGCAACCAATTTTTGAAACAATCAGCAAAATCTACAAAAACAATCCCCACATTGCTTATTGGGTTTAGGTTTATATGTTGCTTTTTACTTTGTTAATGAATTATATTGCTAATTAAAATTTGTTTTTGTTTTCTTTAGTGAACTAAACGTAGCTGCTGTTGATGCAAACCTCACATTAGCTGTGTCAAAAAATGTGGCAAAGACCATCCACTTATACAGTGTAAAATCAGAGCAGCTTGTAAGTGGTATCCATTATCTAAACTTTAGTGATTTTTGTTTAAAATTACTAATTATACAGTCCTTGACTAACAATAACTAACATTATAATAAAGGAAGTAATCTGTTTTTACTTAGGCCTGAGTCATTTTAGTTTGTTCTTATTTCACTTTTATGGTAGCTGGGTTGACAAATTAAACTGAAGTATTTGCATAAAATGATTCTTGGTAGTAACTATATTATGAGACTGCTTACTCTCAGCTTCAGTGGAAGGCCAACTTTTGTTTGCTAATTTGGTGTTATTTTCCATTCATTTGTTCTTATAGTCTTTGACAAATAATTTAGAGGCATCCTTTTTTTAAACTTTGTTTATTAAAAAACTAGCCATACAGAGCAGTATATAGACAATTAGTTTCTCTCTCAAACTTTGTTCAGAGAGTCTTTATTATAATGTTCATTGCTTTAAAAAATGGTGGCTTATTGCTATAAATAAAATCGGTATTATATCTCATATAGTTTAGTGTAGTTAATGATAATATCAGGAAAAAAGTCCTCATGAGATGGTCCGACCAGAAGACAAACATAAGAAATAGCCAGTACATGTCTAGAAAATATTTTGGTGAGTGTAGGGGTGGTGGTAGGGGTGGAAAGAGGTGGCAGTAATAATATGATTTCAGTTGATGTAACAATGGCAAAATACTTTGAAAAAAATCAAAGTATATTAACTACCATGATGAAATACATACTGTTATTAAATAGCCTGTGGGTTTAAATTACTCAAGCCTACTTAACCTTACAGTGCTACAGAAACTCATTGGCTTTTTCCATTTTTTTTTAATGGAATTCTTCATCTCCCCTGCAAATAATTTTATTTTCAACTTTCATTTTAGTATATAAAAAAAAATAAGCATAAATAAAATTACAGAACATCATATACTTGATTTTGTAATACGTTATGGACTAATGACTTAAGTAACATTCTTGTGGTAATGCTTATTTCTTAATTCTATTTCTGCTGTTCCTCTGCTTTTTTTTTTTTTTTTTATTTTATTCATATGTGCATACAATGTTTGGGTCATTTCTTCCCGCTTCCCTCTGACCCCTCCTTTATCCCCCTCTTACCCCCTGAACCCCTCGCTACCAGGCAGAAACTGTTTTGCCCTTATCTCTAGTTTTGTTGAAGAGAGAGTATAAGCAATAATAGGAAGGACCAAGGGTTTTTGCTAGTTGAGATAAGGACAGCTATACAGGGAGTTGACTCACATTTATTTCCTGTGCATGTGTGTTACCTTCTAAGTTAATTCTTCTCGAACTAACCTTTTCTCTAGTTCCTGGTCATCTTCTCCTATTGGTCTCAGTTGCTTTAAAGTATCTGCTTTAGTTTCTCTGCATTGGGGGCAACAAATGTTATCTAGTTTTTTGGGTGTCTTACCTATCCTCATACCTTCCTTGTATGTTCTCGCTTTATCATGTGATCAAAGTCTAATCCCCTTGTTGTGTTTGCCCTTGATCTGATGTCCGCATATGAGGGAGAACATACAATTTTTGGTCTTTTGGGCCAGGCTAACCTCACTCAGAATGATGTTTTCCAGTTCCATCCATTTACCTGCGAATGGTAACATTTCGTTCTTCTTGATGGCTGCATAAAATTCCATTGTGTAAAAATACCACATTTTCTTAATCCATTTGTCAGTAGTGGGGCATCTTGGCTGTTTCCATAACTTAGCTATTGTGAATAAGTGCTGCAATAAACATGAATGTGCAGGTGCCTGTGGAGTAACCTGTGTCACATTCTTTTGGGTGTATCCCCAAGAGTGGTATTGTTTGATCATCTGGTAGATCAATGTTTAGCTTTTTAAGTAGCCTCCAAATTTTTTTCCAGAGTGGTTGTACTAGTTTACATTCCCACCAACAGTGTAAGAGGGTTCCTTTTTCCCCCCCGCATCCTCGACAACACCTGTTGGTGGTGGTGTTGCTAATGATGGCAATTCTAACAGGGGTGAGGTGGAATCTTAGTGTGGTTTTAATTTGCATTTCCCTTATTGCTCCTCTACTGTTTTTTTAATTTGACATATTTTCTTCTTTGATTTTCCCACATTCCTATTCTTTTAGAATAGTTTTACTAAAAAAACTGAAAGGAAAATAGCCAAATACTACTCAGTTTTTAGTTGAAGAAAGTTTAGAAACAGATTTTTAAGTAGAATATGCTGTGTATAAATGGAAATATTCAGATTTGGAATAAAAGCTGGATCTTTAAATAGGAGATTCTTTTTATATTTGAAAAATTAAAGCCTGTATTCCACAGGTTAAAAAGTGACAGAATCAGATCATTAATGGAATGTTCAAGTAGTGAAATAAAGGAAAACTAGAAATGTAAAAACAAGCATGCTTTCAGAAAGGGTGACTTAAAAATACAACATGAAATGTAGAATGAGCAGTTTTCCAGAATCATAAATTCATTTCCCTAAAGGCTGGAAGTTTCTTGGCTACCGAAACATTTTAACATACTTAATTGCAGCTTTAATTTACATTAGAAAAAGGCTCACAAGAGGGATTTTCAAGGTGATTTTTAATGTTCTGCGGTATACTAGAGTGAAACAAATAACTTTATGTAAAGTATACTTATATGCTTATAATAATAAATTGGTAATTATTTTTATCATTACATGTGTATTTTTTCCCTAAGGTTTTTTTGTTATGAATCATCAAAGGCATGCGTTAACCATATCCTAAATCTGTATAAGAACGAATCCTTAAATCCTTTTTTTCAGAATCTGAAATGGAATTTGAGAATCCATTTTATTGTTGTTGTTGTTTATTTTGTTTTGTTGTTTTGTTTTTGGGACAGACTCTTGCTGTGTAGCCCAGGCTGACTTCAAACTTGTAATCCTCTTGCCTTTGCCTCCCAAGTGCTGTAATTATCTTTTTTTGTTTTGTTTTGTATATTTTTTTTAACTTTTGGTGGTGCTGAGGTTTGAACTCAGGGCCTTGGGCTTGCTAAGCTGGTGCTCTACCACTTGAGCCACTCCATCAGCCCTAAAATTACCCACTTTTAAAGGTAGAGAGTATGGTCACAGAACAATTATTATTGTTAAGCACTGACAGTGAAATCATTTATTTCACAGTTGTGAAGTGGAAGTATTAATGTCTACCATCATAAAATGTGGAAATTGAGTCCAAGAAAAGTAGTAGCATGACCAATAATACTGCTTAAAGTTAGAATGCCAGTAAGCAAGGGTTGCAGCTAACATGCACGCCCAGACTAGACTTTAAGCTTTAATACTGTTCCTTTTCTGACTTGTATCTTGGATTCAAACTTAACATCCTTTTCATTTTAGAAAATTGAGATTCTACTATATATATTGTTCTGTGATTTGTTTATTCTCTTACACTATGACATAAAGATCTATATCAACTATTTTAATATATTCATAATATATTTTCCTTGTGTCATAGTTTAACCTCTGTGTTTTTAATACATAGTGAGATGATAATTTAATTTTAAAATATCATGGATTTAGAGTTGATTTCTCATGTGAGTTCTAAGCAATAGTATTTACACGTCTTAATACATATTTTTTACAATGTGTCATGTAGGTACTCTTTTTGTAAAGATGAAATCAGTGCTGTTTTAGAATCTCTTCATTTAAAAATTCTTATGCATTTGCCTTGACAGCAACTGTGAAGTTATAATCAATTTACTAAGTAGAATTTTGTGCTCAAAATATACACGTATGGGTTGGGGATAGTCGCTCAGTGGTAAGCACCTGCCTTAGCCATATGTAAGACCCTTGGTTCCATCCCTAATACCAGAGAGAGAGAAGAGGGAGGAGGAAAAGGGGGCAAGGGGGAGGAAACAAGAAGGAGAGGGAGAGGAGAGGAAGAAGAGGAGACAAGAAATACATGGACACACATCTGTAGGTGTATATATCATTCCTTTTAGTAGAAAGTTTGAGTCAATGTTTTTCCTTATCCTCTGTGTGATAAAAAGAAATTCAGATATCAGCATAAAAGGGAACTATTATGGTATCTTTATAATTTATAGAATTCTAAACTTTTGTGATGAACAGATTATAGGCAAATACACTCATAAGTATTCCTTTTAAAAAGTGAATTATTAGGTATTTTCCAGCAATAAGTATTACGTATGATGGTTTCAGGGAATCACATTTAACTTTCAATGTAAATGTCAAATGTTATGAACTGTGAAAAGTAGATTGATATAATTAGGTTGCAAATAATTTGAAATTATAACAGGAATGACATTTAATAGAAGGTTTCTATTTCAGTGCAGGTCAGTAGCAATATGTGAAGTCAATAGTTCTACACACTAGGGTTTTGTTTTAAGGCTTTGTAAATATATACTTTATTCTTTGTTCAGTTTCATAAGTAACTTAGAAACTTGACATTTCCTTAATGGATAAAACCTACATGTGCATTATTTAAATGATGTACAGACATAAGAGTTTTAATCTTTTAAGTTTTAAAAGGATTATTTAATGGATATTGTACATTTATTATTTATTTATGTGGCAGTACTGGGGGTTGAGCTCAAGGCCTCACACTTGCTAAGCAGGTGCTTTACTACTAGAGCCATTCCACCACCAGCCTTTTTTGTGATGGTTATTTCTCAGGACCTGCATGATCTCATCCTAGGAAGCTAATTGCCACAGGAGATTGAGAATGGACAAAAGACAAACAAGCAAAAAGCTGGGATCAGGTGGGCTGGGTGCTCTGGTGGAGACACACAACAGCCTCCACCACCTCCAGTGAGTTATTATATACAGCTGCAAACAAGGAAGTGGGATAGGGCAGTGTGACCTTGTAGTTATTGGGAATAGGGGGAACCTAGCTCCTTGTTCTTATGCAAAGCAACTGTGCTACATTTTCTCCCTTTTGTAGCTGGGGGCTGTGCCCATCTCAGCCTGCAGATTATTTGACATAGCTGTGCTCATGTCTAGTTCTCATAGGCTTCTCATACTCTGCTCTCCACAGTTATTTTTGAGACAGGATCTTTATGCCCTGGTTTGCCTGGACCATGATCCTCCTATTTGTGCTTCCCTGTGTACCTGATAATGTCAGGCACACACCACCATGTCAAGCCATTGATTAAGATGGGGTCTCGTGAACTTTTTGCCCAAGTTGGCCTCAAACCATGATCTTCTTGATCTTCGCTTCTGAAGTAGCTATGATTATAGGCTAGAGCCACCATGCCTGGAATAATGGAGATTTTAATGTCATCTACATGGATACCACTCCATGTGATATTATATGCTAATGATTTATGTTGTTCACATTCAAATAAAGAAAAAAAATCAAACAAAATATGAAATCACTTGGAAGAGTTTTTATGTGCAAGCAGATGAAACATATCAGTAGAATCTGTTATGCCAAATGCACCTTAGCTATAATACTAACACACCAATCCCTTTAGGTTAACTATCCTCTTGATCCTTTGTACAGTCTTCCATTCCTTTCTACCGCTATTCTTATTTAGACTGTTTTAGAGCCACAACTTCCTTCCTTCCTTCCTTTAAGATAGCTTTCTAGACTAATAAGAGCTTGATTTTCTGGAAGCTGTTCTAGGTCAATAGTAGATGGACTGTCAGCCTTCTCTAAAAGTCAGTAGGGCTCAACTGATGACAAAGAACAATGACAAATAATGTTTTTTTCTCATTACAAAATAGTTTTAGGAGAAGGTAAAAAAATTCAAAGTTCTCAGCAGGTATGGTAATACACATTAGTCCCTGCTACTTGGGAGACTGAGGAGGACGATCACTTGAGCCCACAAGTTTAAGACCAGCATGGGCAACAAAGTGGGATATCCATCTTAAAAAAATAAAATAAAGTTTATATTAGTTCTCTGTTGCCACAAGAATGCTTTGTAACAGACAACTACAAACCGTGTGCGGCATGTGTTTCTTGCCTAGGCTTTTCAGGTCAGAAGCAGAGCAAGCCACATAGCCTTGTGCTCTTTTTTTTTTTTTTTTTTTTTTTTATTCATATGTGCATACAATGCTTTGTGCTCTTGACTGGGTTTGCTCACATAGCTGGCTGGCTTGCAGCTGATCTAAATACCTTAACCATAGTTAAGATGCAGCTGATCTAAATACCTTAACCACAGTAAAGACTGTTCTGCATGTCTTTAATCTAGCAGCAGATTTTCCTGGATTTGACCTCATGGTAAAGGCAGAGGCATAGAAGAGAAAGTAACATCCTAAATCTGATTTATCAAAACAGCTCATCCAGTGCAAAAAATTAATAGCAAAAAATGTGGATGCAAATAGAGGTGAAGAATTGGGGCTGATTATGCTATCTTTCCCAAAGTCAATTTAGAAATATGGAGACAACAAAATAGAGAGCTCATGAACTTTTCCTACTTGAATACTAACAGTGTATTTGTTTTAAGTTTTGTGCCATTTGACTACTTGAATCCAAGTGCTACTTCAGTGTTTTTACTTTAAGTAGTATACATGGCAATAACAAAATGAAGGGCATATGAGCTTTTCTTTTCCTACTTGACTCCTAAGTGTGTTTGTTTACATTTTATGCCATTTGACTCTAGCTTCATAGCCAACTGGTTTTTGCCCCATAATTTTTCACTACTGTGTTACAATGTTACTTTGATACCATCAAGAAGATTTTTAAAAATTTTTTTTGTGACAAGGTCTCACTATAAGTCCAGACAAGCCTTGAATAGCCTTGAATTTCCATCACTATGTAGCCATCACCAGCCTTGAGCTCTTCATCCTCCTGCCTCAGCCTCCCAAGAGCGTCTATAAAGGCATGCACCATCATGACCTGCAAGAAGAGTTTTTAAATGTTAATTCAGCTTTTCTAGATGGTATTTAGCCAGAATGAACCCACGATTCACTTAGGGCACACTCCTCCCAAGCATCCTCAGACTTACACATACACATAATAATAAAGGTATAACCAAATTCACCAGGAAGATCTAAAAAAAACCAAACAACCTGCATTTACTGCCTAGGACAGTAAATACTGTAGGTATCAGCTTGATGTTGCATGAGGCAAGATTGCCTTGCAAATGGTACAGAATCAAAACTTGCTCAGGAATTGGATCAGCAGCACCCCAGTGCAACTGGGTTTTTCTCAGTTACCAGCAATAGGTATAGTTCTGAATTGAGAACTGCAGTGGAAGAAGGTAGGGAAGCAGGAGTGAAGGGCAGCTATAAACCTACCAGATACCAGGAGCAAACTGAGAGAGACACAGGACTAGCAAACACTAACTTTTAAAAATTGTTAGGAGGCTTTTGAGTATAAAAGAGCTCATTTACATCTTAAAAGCTATTGTCTTTGATGATCCTTTATTGTATCAGACACATTGCATATTGGGGGCAGCTAATTTCACTTAACTCACTAGTAAGAGATGGTGCTAGTTTAGAGTGCTTCCTGAGACATCTGAACAACAGATGGTGGCATAAGGAAAGTTTTGTTGGGAATCAAAACAATCCTCTTTCTCCCTTCCTTTAATACTCTTCTTAGCATTTTTCAGTATCTTATGATATGAATTGTTGAGCAGATCAGTGAATGAGTTTCAGGGGATCTGTGAACCTCAGGAAATTATAAAAATGCTATGTAAATCTTTTCTGAGAAATGCTCCAGCAGATTTCATAGAGGTCTGTGACTCCTAAATAACTGAAAGAGATCTGGAAAATCCTCCAAATAGTTGGAAATGAAGCAGCACGTTTTTAAATGACTATGGGTCAAAGAAAAAAAATTTTTAAACTTTATTGAGATATAATTTATATACCATAAAATGAACCCATTTGAAAAAAATTAATTTTGGTAAAACACATGCAGAATAAAATGTACTGTTTAGCTGGGTGCAGTATTACATGCCTATAGTCCCAGCTACTTGGGAGGCCGAGGCAGGAGGATTGCTTGAACCTACGAGTTTGAGGTCTTCCTAGTCAGCAAAGTGAGACTCCCATCACAAAACGTATTATCACCTTAACTATTTTTAATAGTACAGTTTAGTAGTGTTTGGTATATTCACATTGTTATGCAACCAATCTCTGGAAATAATTTCATCTTGCTAAACTGTGAAGCAAGTTTACTGTGTACTGGTTTCCAGCTTATCTCTGAGTCCAGTGAAGCAGAACACACACATACACACAAGTTACAGAAAATGAATTTATTACTTAGAGATAGTCAGCAAGGGACAAAGGGAAGCTAGGATTCACTAACAGTCAACAGTCATTCATTCAAGAATCAGGGTGATGGAGTCTCAACTTCATTGTCCAACTTGCACTGTAGATGAGGGGCTCTGAAAGGATTATGTGCCTCAGGGTCATTGAAAAGATGGAAATTTAAAAATATTTTGATCTAGATAAAAAATGAATATATAGCATACCAACATTTTAGGATACAGGCAACTCGGTGAAGTTCACTGCATTAAATGCTTGTGTTCAGGGGAGGAAGGAGGTCTCAAATCAATTATCTTAATTTTCCGCCTAAACACACAAAGAGAAGCTGGGGTTGTAGTTCAGTGATCCAGCACTTATCTAGCATGTGCAAGCCTCTGGGTTTGATTCTGGGTACTGAAAAAAATTTTTAAAAAAGAGAGCAAATCAAACCACAACAGGTACAAAGAAGGAATAATAAAGCTGAGAATAGAAATCAGTCAGGTTGAAAACAGAAACTCAATGAAACCAAAAGCTTGTTTTAGAATTATAAATGACTTTAAAAAATCATCATGCATAAGGTATACCAAAACACTGCAATTGCTGCTTACCAGTTATAAGGTTATTTTTAACAACAGTATAATGGCAGCAAAAAATACCAAATTCTTAAGAATTATTTGTCAAAATATAGGCAAAATTATACACTGAAAACTATTAATCATTATTGAGAGAAATTAAGAATTAAATGACAGTATATATACTATTCACATATTAGATGTCTCAGTGTTATAAAGATGTCAGTTCTTGTGAAATTGATATGTAGGTTTGATATAATTACAGTAAGTTTATCTGTTACAGTAATTAATAAGTTAATTCTAAGATTTCTGTGGAAATGCAAAATGTCAGGAATAACCAAGACACTTTTTGTAGGAAGATTTATTTGCTCTATGAGACAGACTCATTATAAAGCTACATTAAAGATGGTGACACTATATTAGCACAAGTATAGATAAGTAGAACATTGAAAGAACCCCCACACATACACAGTCACTTACTATGTGACAAAAATTACTGGAGAGCAGTGAGGAAAGTATATCTGGTGACTCTCTTAGATTTAGTAAATTAATCTTAGAATAAAAACCTAAAACAGGGCACAGATCAAGAACTGAAATGTAAAAATGCCTTTTCTTTTCTTATTTTACCCAACAGCCACATTTCTCAAGTTTAGACACACAAGAACTTCCAAAAATAAATTTATCAAATTAAATATAATATGTTATATGTTTGGTAAGTTTGGAAAGAATAACCAAACAAAAGTGTATGTGTATAAGAAATAATTTCTTCTTTATTTTCTTGAATACAGACTTCTTGTTTTCACTTTTGTTAATTCCTAACATATGTAAACACTATCTTTCCTAAGAACTCAATTTAGTTGGGAAATTGAATTGAGTTTTTAACTGTAATCAAGCTAATTAACCTTCAACGATTAAACAATAATGACAAGGAATTTTGAGCTCTGGGGACTTCAGATCCCCTTGCTTTCTTTCATACATCCACAGAAAGTACTGATTGAGAGCTTGATTATAAATTAGTAAAAGAAGTACTTTGTAGTCTAGTATAGGTGTATATGTGCTGATTTGGAAATGTGTCTGATAAACAAAAGTTGTCTCTCCATATCCTAAGTCACATTCTCCACAGTCATATGTTAACAGTTTCTTATGAGACCTTCCAGGAAAAAAAAGAGAAACTATAAAACAGCATTTTTTTGCATATTTATTTAACTTACAGGTGAGACTACTAAATAACCTGTAATATATCTTGGGGATTTTTCCAAATCAGTACATACTGTACTAGTCATGATATTCATTATCAAAGATGGGACAAGCTCAGTATATACTAAGAGTGCTTTGCTTTTTTGTGTATACATTTTCTAGTATGAATCTCAATATTGGATGGAAAGCATGTATTAGTTCAAAAGAATATGTCTTAATAGAAATTTCACATTTTAAATTACTTTGGTAATTATTTAAACATGCTTAATGCTTTCAGAAAAATGACTAACTATAGATACAACTATAACTAAAGGTTCATCAGAACGTCTTTCAGTTAAGCGCCAATGGCTTATAATCCAGCTACTTGGGGATCTGAGGTCAAGAGAATCATAGTTTGAGGTCAACCTGGGCAAATAGTTTATGAGACACCCCCATCTCCAAGAAAACCAGAGCAAAATGGATTGGAGGTGTGGCTCAAGTGGTAGAATGCCTGCTTTGCAAGTGTGAAGCCCTAGTTCAAACCCTAGTCAAATATTTGATTTGAAGCTGTGTGTTGTGGCTCATGGCTAGAATTTTAGCTACTTGAAAAGTGAGATAGGAGTATTGTGGTTCAAGTCTGGCCTGGGTAGAAAGTTTGAAAAATCCCCTTCCCCATCTCAACCAATAGTTGGGTGCAGTGGCACATACTTGTTGTACCAGATCTGTGGGAGGCTGAAATCTGGAGGATCATGGTTCTAGGCCATTCCAGGCAAAAAAAAGTTCATGACTCTCCATCTTAACAGAAAAAGCTGGGCATGGTGGCACACACCTGTCATCTCAGCTATGGTGGGAAACACAAAATAGGAGGATCAGGGTTTAGGCAGGCCCAGCCAAAAAGTAAGAACGTGTCTCAAAAATAGCCAAAGCAAAAAGAGTTGGAGATGAGGCTCAAGTGACAGAGAACCTGCCTAGCAAGTTTGAAGTCCATTTCAACCTCCCCAATACCACCACCACCAACAAAAATCTGTTTTGAGTATTAAAATATATACTCATTTTCTTTAGGAAAGCATTGTGGGTTAGTATGCATTTCACATTGTTCTGCTTCTGTAAATCTATGAAATTCTAATAGTCTTTTTTTGCATATAGTTTAAATGTGCTTATAGAGAAATAATTCAAAGAATTATGACTAAATGCACATATAAAGAATTTATCTTACAGTCATGGTATTTCCTTAACAGTAATGGAAATAATTGATATCTAGACCCTATGTAATTTCCATAATATCTAGAAAGTCACTTACCCTTTTGTAATTTGTAACTAGTCTGTAATGTGTTTTCTTGGTTTTGTTCCTTTTTAACATTTTTCTGAGTCAGCTTTGTAACTCTCCCCACATTTTTTCACATATTCTGTATAGAAATTTAGAGTTGTCAGCCAACTCCTCTCTTGCATTGTCAGATTTTATTTTTTACTTTCAGTCTTCAAGGGTGATGATTAGAGATATCTTATTCATTTCATCTGCAAATTGACAATTATATAAAACATTAATATTAAGGAAATAATTTATCAGTTTATTGAGTTCATTCTAGTGAGCAAATGTACACAAATAGATTTTTTAAATGCTTTTTTTCAAATTAATTTAAAAAATAATATATATTGTTGTGTATATAGGTACTACTATAATTATTATTTAAGGATTAGTATGGGCTGGCAGAGTGGCTCAAGCAGTAGAGCACCTGCCTAGCAAGCATGAGGCCCTGAGTTTAAACCCCTGTCCCACCCAAAAAAAAAAAAAAAAGAGGATTTGCTTGGCACTTTAGATTTCATTCTGTGTGTGTGTGTGTTTTCTTTAAAACTCAAATGCAGTTGGGCCTGGTGATATACACTTGTAATACCAGCCCTGGGGAGGCAGAAGCAAGAGGATTATGAATTCAAGAAAGACAAGCCTGGCAACGTGGTGGGACACTGTCTCAAAAACCAACCCTCAAATGCAACTCTTGGTTTCTAACAACTTTCCAGACCATGACCTGGTATAACATATATCGTTTTCCTGGAGATGCACTTCCCGCACTTTAGAATGCTGGATTTCTTATTGCTCCCAATTCTTCATATGCAATGCTATGTTTTTACACATTGGTCCAAATTTACTCATCTCAAATAAGTTGGATTTTGAAAAATCAACCATTAGTCTGGCCCTTCAGTCATTCAGTAGATAGTAAAAAGCATCTTCTACTTTATGACATCATATAGAACATGTATGTAAATTAGTAAAAAGTGAATTTTAAGGAAGGAAACAACTCAAGTGGAGGATTCTGAAGTGGAATGCCTACTCTATGCAAGATGCTTTATTGCCATAGCCTAAATGGAGCAAACCCACTCTTTAACTTCAAATGGCTTCAGTGGGGTTTGGCTCTGATTCCTAAATCTTGGTCTATGCCCATGGGCCTAGCCAATACTGAGATAGACCCTAAGTAAGAGGTTTTATTCCTACTTAGGATGGATGGTAGGGGAAAGGACCCAAGCAAAAGATAAGTAAGTAGAAAATAAGAGTAAGACAGATTTGTCTGAAGCTGAAACTGGTAATATCTTAATCTTGCTGAGACATTTTATAGTGTAAGCAGCATACTTTAGTCTAAACTTAATCATTAGTGCCATGTTACAACTGAGAAGTTGAGTCTACAAGTCACAAGACTAGCAAGTGGCAGAGATAAATCTCTTTAGACTCCTAAGTATAGTATTCATTCTACTGCAGATACCTGGAACAACAGGAGAATAGATGAAACAAACTGATAAGTACATACAGTGGAAAGTGATAACAATAAAAAAGAGCAAATGTATGAATGCCAAAAACATTTTGCAAAGTGACAGATGCTTTACATACACATTAAAAAAGAAAACTTTATATGAAGTTATACAATTTGCACAATTAGTCAATGGGGTAAAGTCAAAGGGAGTAAGTATACTGATGTCTGCAAGTTATTTTGAGGTGCATCAAAAATATAAAATGGGTGTCTAGCATGGTTGGTCCATTCCGGTAATTCCAACCCTCAGAAGTCAGAAGCAGGAGTATCATGAGTTTGAGGCCAGCCTGAGCTATATAGCAAGCTTAGCAAACCTGGGTTTACCTAGCAAGACCCTGTCTCAGAAAAACCTAAAACAAACAAACCAACCAACAAATTGTGTGCAAACAAATGCACACACACAATAGAGGAATGAATATATAAAATAAAGCAAGTATTATAAAATGTTAATTGTGGAATTCAGGTTAGCAGTATGTGGAGTGTTCATTTTTACACTTCTTTTAACTTTTCTGTATTTTTGAAAGTGTTCACCATAAAAATCATAGGAAAATAAATTGTGTATTTTAATGTTTATAAAAACACATGTAAGAAAAAATTTTTAAAAACTTTTCAAGAACCACTGTGTAATAGCAGCATGGCTATCTTTGAAATTGCCTCTGGAATGCTTTTAAAATATTTTTCCCAGTTGTTTCTGAATGTGGTCCTGCCTAGATCCAAGGCTAGTTATATTTTAAAACCCTTTCCATTTTTGTGAGCTCCTGATTTCTGTTTGTCATTTGCAAAATACTGGAACTTGAACACCTTTTAGTAATAGCACGTGCTATGCAAACTTTGTTTCATTTTTTTTCAGGGTCACTAGATGGGCATGTTAAGAGAATATTGTAAAGATGTTATATCTAGATTTCAGCAAAGTAATTGAAAATATTGCATGTTAGCTTGTGGTCATTATGGAAATATGCAAGCTGGACAGTAAGGAAATTAAATGGGTTTGCCAACTGATTTACTCAATGTGTGATAGTTCTGATTGTTCATTTTCATCATGGAGAAAAAGTATGCCTTCAGTTTCATCTTATGCAACATTTTCATTGATGAATTGGAGAAAAATGTAGATACTGTGTTTAAAACATGCAGATGACACAAATCTGGATGTGGTATACAATCATTGAAAGAATAAGGTTTCAAAATAGTTTTGAAAGGAATGCTAGAATGAATTAAAAGTGAAACAAATGGTAATATGTAGGAAACAGTATAAATTTTTATACCTAGTATCAGAAAAATGAACTACATAAATTCAGTAGGGTGATTTTTTTGGTTAACTCTAAGCCTAATTTGAAATAATAATACTATGTACAAAAGTATTAAGGTAAACATAGGTTTCAGTGATAAAAGCATAGCATCAGGAATATCGGAGATACAAAGTACAAGAAAAAGTCAAGATGGCTCCAGTGCTGTTGACCCAAGATGCAGAAAGTGGGGATGCCATTTACTAAGATAAGAGACATTGTTGAGAAGAATAGCTGGGGGATGCAGGGAGATCAGAATCAAGAATTTGGCTTTAGACATACTGAGTTTGAAGTACTAAATAGAGGAGTTGAATAAGCACTGAGGTATGTACATTCAGAGTTCACAGGAGAATTAGACTGAAGGTCTTCAGTATTTCATTGCTTTTTAAACAGGAGTGATTTTCTGTCCCCTTCTGCCCTCCTCAGGAAATTTTGTATTGTCTGCAGATATTTTTGATTGTCAGTTATGTGGGGGTGGGGAAAGAATTCTGCTAAACATCCTACAGTGCATAGGACAGCCCTTCACTTCAAATAATTACATGGTTTAGAATGTCAGTGGTGCTGACTTCGGTATATTTAAAGCAATCATCTTGGGAAGAGATGTACATAGAAGAGAAAAAAGATTGGGACAATGGGGAGGAACCAGTAAAGAGAAGTATAGCTGGAAGGAATGGCTAAGTGTGGAGAACTGAGAGAGTACTGTGTAGAAGTCAACTGAAGAAAACTGTTTGAAGAAGAGTGATTAACTGTATCCAGTTACTGGTTGGATGTAAAAAAGACCACCCAGTTTATCAGTGTAGAAGTCTTTGGTGCCTTTGACAGGAGCTATTTTGGTAGATGGTGATATTAGTTTAAATGGAATGGTTTTAAGAGAGGATGGGAAATAAGCTTAAACAACTTCAGAGTTTTTCTAGAAAGAGGAGCTGCTAAAATGCAGTTGGGAATTCCCCATTGGAGAGGGGGAAAGTGATGATACAGTGGAGATAGGGTAAATTTAACAAGATGCATTGTAAGCACATAGGTAAATGTCATAATGTATCCCCTGTAAAACTATTATATGCTAAAAAAATTAAAAAGAGAAATAGGATATGACCATGGAAGGTATATGAATTAGAGCAGAGAATTAAGATCAGTGAAGAATAGAACAAAGAACTGAAGTGAAACCAAGGGATTGGAAGGATCATCTCTCTCTCTTTCTCTCTCTCTCTCTAATAATTTACCCATTAAAATATACAATGAAATGAGTTTTGATGTATTTGCATTCAGCTTCACCTCATCTCATCACCCCTCAAGAAGCCTTGTACCCATTTATCCCCTACTTCATTGCATTTGCTGCCTACTTTGCTTCTATGGATATTCCTAGTCTGGATATTTCATATAAATGTAATTATTTAAAATGTGGCCTTTTGTGACTAGCTTCTTTCAATTATAATAATGTTTTCAAAATTCATGTTGTAGCATGTATCAGAACTTTGTTCCATTTTAATAGCATGTATCAGAACTTTGTTCCATTTTATTGCCATATTGTTAGTTGTATGGATATTCTACATTTTACTAATTCATTTGTCAGTTGGTTGATAGATTGTTTCCATTTTTTGGTTCTTATGAACAATGCTGCTGAAAACATTTATGTGCGTATTTCTGTGTGAATGTCTTTTTTTTTTTTTAATTCTCGTGCATATAATTAGGAGTCAAATTACTGTGTCATGGTCAGTCTGTGTTTACCTTCCAGGAACTACTAGACTATTTCCAAAGTTCCTCCATTTTACATTCCTACTAGCAATGTATGGGACAGTTCATTTTCTCCATATCCTGACCAACATTTGTTAATACTTAACCACTCTGATTATAACTTTCTAATAAATGTAAAGTGGGCTTCTATACTTGTAAACCTCCCATATATTTTATTATTCTAATAAAATCTCACCCCTTTTTACCAGTAAGTCTTTCTCTTCATTAAATATAGAACACATATGTTGAAATCAAACTATTTTTATAAGTACTTGAATAAATTGGAATAAGATAAAAATTATTTCTCTTTCCCATTTGTTAGTCCTTCAAAATTGGAGAAAATCTTGAGGGAACCAAGGGAGATTGTATTTTAAAAATTGTACAGGAGGATTTAATTTTAAAGCTGAAAACCATGAAAGGTATATAGACCCCATAACTCTACACAAAGATCTTTTACACTGGTGGTAAAAAATCCTACTGACTTCCTCTCACCCATCTCAAATAGCTTCATTGATATTGATTTAAGGGAGTATTATAATCCATTTAATAAAATAGGTTTAGAACATTATTTTTTTGTCACCATATATGTGCTTTTCTTCCCTTCAAATAGTTTTCTTAGATAATATTTTTGAGAAATATTGAATTTTTTTTAATATTCAGACTCTGAAATCTGCAGTTACAATCAAGTGCTTCTCATAGCCAAAAGATTACTGGTGATTTAAAGTTTGCTAGCATTTAATGATATACTACAGTTGTTTGTACTGAAAGGAACCATTATGCTAGATTCAAGTTCTAGAACATGGTAGCAAGAATCGGTTTGTAATGTCTGTTTCTTCTGAGTATGTGTCTTCTATAATAGATGCTAATTTACATCAGTATTATAAAAAGTATACTTCTGTGGCTTATTTAAAAACAAAAAAGAAAAGTTATTAGTCTTTTAAATTAATGTTGGCCTTGTTTCTAAATCCTGTCTTCCATTTTGTTCTTCTTCCTAACCACTCTAAAAAGTTAACAAGCCTTTGAAGAAACTGGAATAAGCTGTTATTTTATCAAGGCTTACAAATTCAGTGCTTTAATGTATTCTGTACTGTTTTGATTTTCAGTATTTTCTTAATTCAGTATTTGAACATGTGCATTTTATTGGGTGATACTAATTCATGAATGTAGTAAAGTTATTCCTCAATTATAATGTTACATGATCTTGGGTGTGTCATTCTCTAACACAAATTATGTGTAAGGAAAGTAGTTTTCATTAAACTCATAGCTCTGATTGCACAGTCCTACTTGCTTCTGATGTTGCAATATCAAAGCAAAGGGTACTTTCTTGTAAGGCTACTTTCAGAACTTGTCTTTGTATTTTCTCTAAACTATAAATGCAAGTGTATCCATTTGGAGGCCAGGTACCACATGTCACAGGTAACCTTACATGTATGCCATGAGAAAGTTCAAAAGCTATTAACAAAAAAAAGAAAGCCTATGGGAATTCAGAATTTCATTTTTAAATAATTCTCAAGATTTTCTCCAAGAATAGCAGAAGACTAATACATTTTTGGAAAGAAAATAAGTATATGGAGACTGGTTGTTTTATTTTCAGTGTGCTAATTACACTATTTATTTTGTGAGTGGATGTGATAAAATATTCAAGTGTTTAGTGTATGATTAAAAGTGGAATATAGATTTCTTTGGAGTTATTAAATCCATCATGTCTTTTACATACTGGACAAATCAAGTGTAATGAAAACCTTTTACATAGCTTAGCTTGTGTTCTGGTGCATTGACCTGCAAGAGAATATACTTTTGCATATACAGGCGAATGTTTTGCAATTTATATATACAAGAAGTTATAGGCATTAAAAATATTTTATTGATAAAAAATTTAAAAATAAGAAATTTGCAGGGTTCACATGTGGTTCAAGTGGTAGAGTGCCTGCCCAGCAAGTATGCAGCCCTGCGTTTAGACCCCAATACCACACACATAGAAAAAGAAATTGTACAGTTTGTGCTCATAGCTTTTTTTTTTTTTTTTTTTTTTTGTATAATGGTTATTCCTGTGTTGCCCAGACTGGCCTTGAACTCTTGGGCTCAAGTGTTCCTCCTGCCTCAGCCTTCTGAGTAATGGGGAGTACAAGCTTGTACCACTCTACCTGGCACGCTCATAACTTTTAAATGCCATTATAGTCAGATATATATTCAGCATCTAGCCCCCAAAGTATGCTATAATCAGTGATACCACCAATCATTGCCATTTTAGATTCCATGTGCCTTATTCAGGAGCCTTTCCCTACCCTGACCACTGTACAAAGCCCATCATTTGCTTTCTCTTGGGAGCTTGGAGCTTCTATTAATTATGTCACTACATTATACATTAAGTTGGATTTGTGGACTCTTCTGAGTGTCAGTTATTTTTTTAACATTGTTAAAAATAAGATTTTTTTCAGACCACCTACTCAGTGACTGTTTTAGAACACAATTCATTGCAAGTTGGTAACTATCTTTGTGTGTGAGGCAGGTCAAAATAAAATGAAGTTATTTAACCTGGTATCAGAAAGTCATATGTTGACTTAATAACCACCACCATAGAGTATAACTTTAGCAAAGTTAAATACATTATCAAGTTGAAATTATTGATTTTTTAAATGTCTATTTTATTACAAATAGGAATTGAAAAGATGATGTTGAACTTAATTTTGAAAATTTATATATTTATCAAAAAGTAGAAAAAAGTAGCATTTCTTTTTCTTATAGTTTATTTAGCGTACTATAACAATAGAAAAGTACTTAGTTTCAACTCATATCAGGCTGACTTATTCATGACTGTGTCCTAGTCATGTTTAATTTGCCTTTAAATAATGTTATGAAGGATTAAATTAAAATGGGATCAGCAAGGGAATGGTTGATATGTGGATTTTTTTTCTTAAGCTTGAACTAGAATAGATATAGATTAATAAAAGGTATTCCCTAAAATCTCATTCATTTAGAAAATAAAGGCTAGGAATAGAACGTTTCTAATATCACTCCACCATTCATATGTACATATGTGGGGGGATGGACTTCCAGTCGAAGAAAAAAATATACACATACTGTCATTTTGATAGTAACTTTTTGTGTTGAATTCTTTCAGCTCTCTACACAAGGAGATGCAAGTCAGGTGATTGGGCCTCTTACTGAAGGACAGAAAAGAAATGTGGCAGTAGTGAATTCACTGTATAAGTTGCACGTTTCACTATCAAAGGTAACCTTTATTTTCATTTTAATTAGATTGTCTGACTTAATTTCAGGTTCAGGTTCTTTCTTTTCGCCTCAAATTTAGACAGTTTATGAATTATTACTTAGTTTTTTGGAAAAGAACACATTGAAAACACCATGATTGTAAAATTAGCTGGAGCTCTTTTTAAACAGTCTTTGACCCTGGCCTTTGTTATTTGTGTGCTTTTTGTCTGTATATTTGGTTTAAAAACACATGAAATGTAGACCTTCGAGTTAATCAGGTTTATTAAACAAGTTATTTAAGGGTAAGTCATTTATGTTTCATACTTTTAGTTCTGCTTACTTTTCTACTAAAGTATTTAAAAGAAACAGCTAAACCTTCAGTTTTTTGCCTCTTTATACAGTCAGCCTTCATTATCATTTAGGAATTAGTTCCAGGAAACTCCATCTATACTCCATGGATACCAAAATCTACAGCTGCTCGTGTCTCTCATATAAAATACCATAGTAGGTGCATATTACCTATGGATGTCCTCCTGTGTATGTTAAATCATCTCTATTTATAATACCAAATACAACATAAATGCTGTGTATATGCTCATGCTGAATAGTTCAGGGAACAATAACAAGATAAAGAAGTTACATGTTCAGTAGAGGTGCAAATTTTTGATCCACAATTGAATGAATTAATGAATGCAGAAGTCACATATACAAAGCAACAACTCCATTTTGATGAAGGTGAACAACATTCTTCATTATTAAGAAAGCAGTGCTTTAGCTTTGTCTATGACTTTTGAGTAGTTTATTCTCTAAGTCATAAAATACACTAGATTATATTTTAGGATAATTATAAATGACTTGTTTACTTAAATTTTAACAAATTCTTTTATCAGTTAAGGATTTTGAAAATATGTACTTCACATACTAAACAAAGACTTATTTTGAAGAGTTAACTGGTAAATTTTAGAAAATAATCTTATTAAAAACATTTAACGATGTACCAGTGTTCCTTTAATCATTACTTTAAAGCACATAAGCAAGGGAAAATTGTACTATTTATTTAGCCTGAATTAATGTCTTTGTTGATATTTTGCATTGATTTGTAAAAATGGAAATACCTGACATATTTAAAAACTTGTTAAAATTAAGTGTCAGCCTAAAGCAAAGTATTTTAAAAGAAATAAGTAAATATAGCTTTACTTTCACCTTTTCAAGTGAAAACGTCATAATTAAAATTTAAGTGAATGAAGGAAAGTGAGTTTCTAGTATTCTTAATGTTTCAGTTATTTGAGATATGTACTTACTTTATATATGAAAGTAGTTTTCTTCTAGTGAGTGTTAAGTCATACATGACATTATTATAAAATAGAGGTAATTTATTTTATTATTGTCATGAATTTTATGCCTTTATTATTGTTGTTCTGGGAATAATGATAATATTTTAATACAGCTGTGGAAACAGCTTTGGCATGTTATGATCAAAATTAGTTTTAACAAAAATAAATGACTTAGACAAAACTACAATTGAATCAAAACCTTGTTCTAGGTGGTTTCCAGTCAGAGTTCATTCCCATCAGCAGCTGAGCAAACTATAACTTCAGCCCTAAAGGTAAATGAATTTAATTTAATCTTTAACTCTGTGCATCAAAATGGTTTTAGAATTGTTAGCTGAATAGTAGATGTTATGTTTTAAAGTTAATTCAGAATCCTCCATAGAGACTAAAAGTAGCATGTTGATAACTGTCCTAAAGAGAGAGGATACATATGTGTTTATATTTTGTAGAATTTAAAAATAGACCCCTTTAGTATCTACAGATTGTGCTGTACTTATAATAATTGCATACAAAGAAGTGTTTTCAAGTATTTCCTAGTATTGTCCTAGCGAAGCATTGGTTCTCTATCAGGTGGTTTGTCACCTAGGGGACATTTGATGGTATCTAGAGACATTTTGGGTTGTCATGACTAGGGGTGGGATGCTACTGACATCTAGTGAGTGGAGTTAAGGTGCTGCTACCCATTGTGCAATGAAAGGACAGCCAGCCCAACAACAAAATAACAGTAATGTCAGAGCTGAGGAACCTTACATTAAATGTATCTGTAAGGTATAAAATCAGGGTATATTCCCATTTTTTTAGTGTTTTTTTTCCTGGAATTTTAAAATTACCATACATTAATAGTACAATGGGGGTGGGGTGTCATCCTGATATTTCCATAGCACATTGTATACTTTGAACAAGTTCACTCCATCTATTATATTCCATTAGTTCCACCTCTGTCCTCTTCACCTCCAGTACCCTCTCCTTTCCTCTTCTGCCCACTGATATTCCCAGATAATCCCCCTTTTTCACACATGTCCTCCTTGTTGTTGTCTTCTCCTCCTCCTTGTCTTTCTCCTTCTCCTCCTCCTCGTCTTTCTCCTTCTCTTCCTCCTCGTCTTTCTCCTTCTCCTCCTCCTCCTCTCCCTCCCTCCTTCCCTCCTTCCCTCCTTCCCTCTGTCCTTCCTTCCTGCTTTACTTCTTCCTTCTTCCTTCTCCTTCATCATTATCTTGGGTTCACATATATATTCCCATTTTTAAAATATACTAACAAATATATTCCTTTTCTAGTACTTTGAAAATTTAATAAAAAATACTGATGTAAGATTCAAAGCCATATGTAGTTGACAGTAGGTAACTCTTAAAAAACAACCAAATAATTCTTATAATAGTAATAGATACCCTTATTTAGCACCTCTATTTGCCAGACACATGCACAGGCTTGTATTAAAATATTTCAGTAACCCTTCAACTTATAAATGCCTATTTTATACATTTTAGAAATAATAAGTTGCCCAAGATCATGTAGCTGGTAAATCCAGATCTCACTCATGCAAAAGAATTGTGCCTACTGTACCTTGCCACTGTAATTCATTCATCCCTTCTTTTACTAAATTTTATTTAGTACCTAACTAAAGAATATAGCAGAGATTCTGGAGCCAAATTGCCTACATATGAATCCCGTCTCAACTTCTTAACCAGTTAATAAGCTCTCTCTTGCCTCAGTTACTACATCTATAAAATGGTACATTATTCCTACACAGGTAGTAATGCAAACTATTGGATTGGATTTAGGCCACTAAGGAAGAGTTGAAAAGGTATGGGGAGGGGGTATGAAGGTTATAAATAAATCTCAAGGAGAAGAGAAACACATTGAGAAAGTAAAGAGGATACAGAGAGCAGTCAGAAAGAGGAGGGAAATTGAGTATTATGTCACAAATCCTAAAAGGGAGGGAAAATTTTTGAGACCAAATACTGTCCATAGGTCATATGGATGGGAATTTAGTAGGCAGAAGAATGGATTTGATTTATTAAGGATGAGAAGAGACAGCCCATCTTCTCCCAGCATAGGAAAGGTATACTTGGATGTTTTTCTGGCCCCACTTGTTTTCCCCAATGTGTTCATATCATTGTGATTAAATATCATGAAATATTCCATAATAAAATAAACGTTTAGTAAGAGTTATCAAATTTACTAATGATGATAATCATACGTTAAGATTGGGCCAGTATAACAAACATAAAGGTTTTTAAATTTAAAGAAGGGAGCAAATACTCTTCTATAGTTCCACATTTCCCCACTGTCTTCTAGTGCTAGCCAGCCAATGTTTTTTGATTACTTTGCAAATAGGAAGTTGTTTTACTTTATGACCCCATACATAATTCATAAGCATTTATAAATATAAGCACACATATGAAATGACATATATGGAGAATATGCCTCTACCTATTTCTATAGTTGACATAAAAGCTTCATAAAACCCTTTTTTGTGACACACTCTATTTCCTACACTGTTCTGTTACCTTTTTTGGCAGTACTGGAACTTGAACTCAGGCGCTCTACCACTTGAGCCACTCCACCAACTCTTTTTTTGTACTGAGTATTTTCAAGATAGGATCTTGCAGACTATTTGCTTGGACTAGCTTCGAAACATGATCCTCCTGATCTCTTCCTCCTTAGTAGTTAGGAGGCTACTCTGTTCATTTTTAAAACGTCCTGGGAGCATCTGGCTGATTTATTTTTTGAGTCCCTAACAGTTAGAGTCTGTAGTTTGAACAGTCCATTCTGTAGGTTAAGACTGAGTGCTTACTCACTTTCCCTGGTGATAAAAAAGATCTGGAAAAGTTAAATGTGGAAAGTCCTTGGAGACTAATTGAACTTAGGATAAATTTTCTGAATCTATATTTTTAATATCCAAAAAAGATTATTTTCTGGCAGTATTGGAATTTGAACTCAGGGTCTTGCACTTGAACCACACTATTGACGTTTTTTTTTTTTTTTTTTTAAGGTAAGATCTCAGGGTTTTGCCCAGGCCAGCCTCAGACCATGATCTTTCTACCTATGTATGCCTCCCAGTAGGTGGAATTATAGTCACATACTACCACATCTGGCTTGTTGGTTGGGATGATGTCTCACTGACTTTTTTGCCAGCATTTGCCTGGATCTATGGTCCTCCTAATACATGCCTTCCGTATAGCAGGGACTACTTATGTGAGTAATCATGCTCAGCCCAAGATTATTCTTAATTTTGTTCACTTGGGCTTGGGGTTAAAGCCAATGTAGGGAACACGCCTTGATAATGGGCTGTGGTCCTCACTCCCAAGGTTTGCTGTAGGAACAATGCCACATGTGTCTCAGTGCTGCAAGTTTGCTGAGGCATTGCCAGTTTTGTCTTTGAGAACTGAATGGAAGAAGACTAGCAATAAATCAGTGCCCTCCTGCAGTAGCCCTGCCAGTTAAAGACTTCATTACTTATGTTAGCAGACCCAGTGATACAGTTTTGTTTTGCTTTTTTAGTTTAGTCTTATAAAAACCATTGCAACTTATTAAGCAAAAAAAAAAAGTGTATGATTTAAAGGGAACCTTAAATTTTGTAAAACTAGGTAGTATCAAATCACTTTAAATTAGGACTAGAAAAATGTGGTGTTTATACACAATGGAATTTTAAAAGAAGAACGAAATGTTATCATTCGCTGGTAAATGGATGGAATTGGAGAACATCATTCTGAGTGAGGTTAGCCTGGCCCAAAAGACCAAAAATCGTATGTTCTCCCTCATATGCGGACATTAGATCAAAGGCAAACACAATAAGGGGATTGGACGTTGATCACATGATAAAAGCGAGAGCACACAGGGAGATATGACGATAGGTAAGACACCTAAAAAACTAGATAGCATTTGTTGCCCTCAATGCAGAGAAACTAAAGCAGATACTTTAAAGCAACTGAGGCCAATAGGAGAAGGGGACTGGGAACTAGAGAAAAGGTTAGATCAAGAAGAATTAACCTAGAAGGTAACACACATGCACAGGAAATCAATGCGAGTCAACTCCCTGTATAGCTATCCTTATCTCAACTAGTAAAAACCCTTGGTCCTTCCTACTATTGCTTATACTGTCTCTTCAACAAAATTAGAGATAAGGGCAAATTAGTTTCTGCCAGGTATGGGGAGGAGGGGCAAGGGGAGTGTAAGGGAGGATGTGGAGGAAGGGGAGAGAAATGACCTAAACATTGTATGCACATATGGATTAAATAAATAAATAAATTAGGACTAGAATGTTGTAATACATAAATAAGTATAGTCTAAGAATAAAAAATCTGTATGCTTCTATTACTTTACAGAGAAAACATTAAATATACTGTTTTACTTGTTTAAAAAATCAAGATTATATTAATGTTTTTATCAAAATGAAATCTTTCTCCCCTTGCCACAGGCCTTCAACCCACCCACTTCCAACAATAATCAGCTCCACCTTACTCTGTTCTTGGGAGGCCAGGCTTCTCAGCCAGCAAAGACTACTTCAGTAGAAAAAAAGAAATTGAATAATAAAATCAGAAGTAACAGCAATAACACACACACACAGTGTTGAAGTGTGTACATATAGAAAGACTGAGATCTTATCCAAAATTAAGCATTATTTTAGGCTTGAGGTTCATCATCGTGACTAATATATCACAAATTGCCCTTCGTTATTGAGGATACATTTAGAGTCATTTCATTATAGCTACTGTGGCTGTAAGTGGCAAGTAAACAACTTCACCCATAATTCTGATCCACTGTTTACAGAGGTAGTGTTGTGCCACTAAATTTATATGTGGCAGTGCTTCTCTTCTCTCTTACTGTGTGGGTTTGATGTTCTAAATAAAGTAATATTCCAGATTGTTGAGGCTCCAATATTTTTATAATCTTGTCTATTTTAGGTAAATCTTTCTGAGACGTATAACAGACTTCTTTTTGTAAAGCATATATGAAATATAATCTAATCTCCTGTGTTTCTTTCCTGTGGTGGTTATTTTTCTCTACGTGTCCTTGACATGAAGACATTCCCCCAAGATGCTCTCTTCTGTTCCTGTTTCATAGTTCCCTAAGCTGTAAAGTTTTCTGTGTGAACCATAACTTACACAAATTGAGGTAGTTTTATATTTTTTTCTGTTTTGATCTTTATGACTGCTTTCCCATGTCCTGTTTCACTGACCAGGACCTCTAGTCTAGCATTGAATAGAACTGAGAGAGTGGACGTTGTTCATGATGCAATATTAGTAGCAGGGTTTTTTGTTGTTGTTGGTTTTTTTTTTTAATAGTCCTTATTAGATTTAGCAAATTACCTTCTACTCCTAATTTACTAGCACTCTCTAGTTATACATGGTGTTGCACCAAATAGTTTTTATATCTGTGGAAATAATTGCGTAGTTTTACTCCTTTATTCTGTTAATAAAGTACATTGCAGTAATTTACTGCACATATCATGCCAATCTTGGTCTTGATATATTACCCTTTTTATATATTCTTGGGTTTGATTTACTTAATTTTTGTTAAGGATGCTTGCATCTCTCTTCATAAAGCGTATTAGTATGTAGTTTTTTTGTGTTATTTTATCTGGTTTTGTTATCAAGTTAGTATTGGCCTCAATAAATGAGTTTAGAAGTGTGTTCTATCTTCTGGAAGAGTTTTTGTAGAATTTGTATTGTTTTACTCCTAAATGTTCAATAGCATTCTTTAGCGAAGCTATCTGGGGTGTAGTTTTCTTTGTAGGAAGGTTGTAACTATAAACTTAATAGTTTAACAGATGATGATGGGCCATTCACGTGTTCTCTTCTTAAAGTAAACTTGATACTTTGTGACTTTCAAGGTACTTTTTCTGCTTCTAATTTGTCAGAATAATATGCATAATATTCACTTACTATCTTTAATGTCCTAGGACCTACAGCAATAGCTTCTTTTTCATTTTTGATATTGATCTGTATTTTTTTTTCCCCTGACTAATCTAGCTAGGGTATTATCAACTTTGTTGACCTTTTTAAAGAAACAACTTTTGGCTTTATTTTCTCTGTTGTTTGTTTTCTACTTCATTAATTTTTGTTTGTATCTTTATTTCTTTATGTTGATTTTTTTTCTTTTTAAAAAGATTTTTTGAGAATTACACCATTGGTTTTATACCTTTTTTCCCCCAAAAAATGAACATCTAAAGTTGTAAACTTCCTTAAAAGCATTGTAATTTTGATATGTTGTACTTGTATCTTCATTTAGTTTGGAATATTAAGTGCAGGAACTTGCTTATTTCTCTCTATAATTCGGACTTTTCTTGTTGCCTTAATTACTAGTTGCTAGTTTTGGTTAGGTTTTTTTTGTTTTGGTTTTTGTTTTGGTGGTTCAAGGGTTTGAACTTAGGGCCTTATGCTTGCTAGGCAGGCACTCTACTGCTTGAGCAACTCTACCAGCCCCACTCATTCTGTTGTTGAAGGTCAGTTACTTTTTATTATTATGAAACATCACCCTTTAGCTTTGTTAATACTTACTGCCCTGCGTTCTGTTTTATATAATATTTAGCTTAGTTACTCCAGCCTTTGAAACTTAATGTTTTCATGGATCATCTTTTATCCGTTTAGTTTGAACTTCTCTGTGTCTTCATATTTTTTCTTTTTGGGGCTGAGGATCAAACCCAGGGTCTCATGCATTTTAAGCAGAGGCACTACCACTGAACTATATCTGCAGCTCTATGTGTCTTTACTCTTGAAGTGCATCTTTTATACACAGTATATAGTTGGGTCTTGTTCTTTTGTCTGTTCTGATAATCCTGCCTTTTAATCGGAGTATTAACAAGGTTTTATTTAGATGTATAGTTTTATGTTTTGTTGTTGTTGTTACACCCCTCTGTTTTTTCCTTACCTTTCTCTTCCCTTTTGTGCCTTCTTTTGGATGATTGAATGTTTTTCAGAATTTTGTTTTATTTATTGAATTTTTAATGACAACTATTTGCAAGATTTATTTTTCTTTATGGTTCCTCTCTGGATTGCCACATCTATACATCCTTAACTTTTCATTATCTTCTTAGAGTTACTATTGTATCATTGACATAAAATTATAGAAGCCTTAGTTGGGGATATAGCTCAGTGGTATAATACTCGCTTTAGGTGATTGAGGCCCTGGGTTCAGCCCCCAGTGCCCCCCGAAAAATTATAGAAAACTTGCAATTATAGAAATATGCTTATATCTGCATGCTATAATATTTGCTTTTAAAAATCATATGTATTTAAAGTTAGAAAAAATGTTCTTATGACCCATATTTTTATGTCTTCCTGTGCTGTATATTTGTTCCTCAATATCCCAGTTCCCTTACAGTATCATTTTTCTTTAGTCTATCATTTCTTTTAATGTAATGTGAACCAAATCCCCTAATTTTCTTTTCCCATAAATATTTTTATTTCACCTTCAGTTTGAAAGACTATTGGGTGCTGGAAGTAGAATTAGAGGTTTGAGAGTTGCTTTTCTTTTAGCATTTTAAAAATGTGATCCCACTGTTTTCTGGCCTCCTTGCTTTCTGATAAATCATCAGTCATTAAAATTATTTCCCTTGTGAGCTCTCTTTTTTTTTTTTCTTGTTTCAGGATTTCCTCTTTATCGTCCCTTTTTAGTGCATTATTATGTGCTTAGGTATAGTTCTCTTCAAAATTATCCTGTTTGGGATTTGCTGATTTTCTTCAACTTAACACATTTTGGAGACTCTTTGGGTCTTTTTCCTCCAAATACTTTTTCTGCCTTATTCTCTCTCTCTTTCTGTTTTTCTTCTATGGCAGTAATGGGGTTTGAACACAGAGCCTCATGCTTTCTAGGCAAGTACTCTACCACTTTAGCCACTCTGTCACCCCTTTTTTGTGTTGGGTATTTTCAAGATACAATCTCTAGAACTATTTGCCTGGGCTGGCCTCGAAGTGCAGGCCTTCTGATCTCTGCCTACTGAGTAGCTAAGATTACAGGTGTGAGCCACCACCACCTGGCTTCTCTCTTCTTACCTGACTCCAATTACCAATGCATTAGACCTTTTGCAACTGTTGCACAAATTCAATTATTTTTCAGTCTTCCTTTCTCTTCTCTAGATAGATTTCTATTCACTCCATTTTGGTTCATTGACTTTTTCCTCTATCATATCAGTTCTTCAGCTAGGCCTATCTAGTCAACTTTTCATTTTCAGGTAGCATGATTTTTCAGTTTAAAATTCTCATTTGCATATTTTTCCACAGTTTGAATCACTATGCTGAGATTTCCTATTATTTTGCTTACTGTGAGCATATTTTTAATCTGAGATTAAAAAAAAATAATTCTGGGGTCTGGGTCATCTCAGGGTTTGCATATATTGACTGTCCTTTCCCTAGAGAATTGATCAAATTTTCTAACTTTGTTTATGTAGTAATTTTGAGTATGTCCTGGACATTGTGAGTGTTATATTTTCTGGCATCAGAATTTTTAAGGTAATTTTCCTAAGGGTGTTGATGACTTTGCTTTAGCCAGCAATTAACTTGATTATACTCAAATGGTGTACTCTCGTATCTACAGCTGACATCAGAGCTCAGTTCTTTAAATCCTACTTGCAAACCACATTTAGTTTATTGTACACATGTGTGTCTGATGAGTCAGTTGAAGACTAGATTTTTACTTATTTATTTAATTTTTATTGTTTTATTATTCATATGTGCATACAAGGCTTGGGTCATTTCTCCCCCATGCCCCCACCACCTCCCTTACCACCCACTCCACCCCCTCTCTCTCCCCCCCAACCCCCTCAATACCCAGCAGAAACTATTTTGCCCTTATCTCTAATTTTGTTGAAGAGAGAATATAAGCAATAATAGGAAGGAACAAGTGTTTTGGCTGGTTGAGATAAGGATAGCTATACAGGGAGTTGACTCACATTAATTTCCTGTGTGTGTGTGTTACCTTCTAGGTTAATTCTTTTTAATATAACCTTTTCTACAGTTCCTGGTCCCCTTTTCCTATTGGCCTCACTTGCTTTTAAGGTATCTGATTTTAGTTTCTCTGCGTTAAGGGCAACAAATGCTATCTAGTTTTTTAAGTGTCTTACCTATCGTCATATCTCCCTGTGTGCTCTCGCTTTTATCATGTGCTCATAGTCCAATCCCCTTGTTGTGTTTGCTCTTGATCTAATGTCCACATATGAAGGAGAACATACGATTTTTGATCTTTTGGGCCAGGCTAACCTCACTCAGAATGATATTCTCCAATTCCATCCATTTACCAGCAAATGATAACATTTTGTTCTTCTTCATGGCTGCATAAAATTCCATTGTGTATAGATACCACATTTTCTTAATACATTCGTTAGTGGTGGGGCATCTTGGCTGTTTCCATAACTTGGCTATTGTGAATAGTGCCGCAATAAACATGGGTGTGTAGGTGCCTCTGGAGTAACCTGTGTCACAGTCTTTTGGGTATATCCCCAAGAGTGGTATTGCTGGATCAATGGTAGATCAATGTTTAGCTTTTTAAGTAGCCTCCAAATTTTTTTCCAGAGTGGTTGGACTAGTTTACATTCCCACCAACAATGTAAGAGGGTTCCTTTCCCCCCCCTTCCTCGCCAACACCTGTTGTTCATGTTGTTGCTAATGATGGCTATTTTAACAGGGGTGAGGTGGAGTCTTAGTGTGGTTTTAATTTGCATTTCCTTTATTGCTAGAGATGGTGAGCATTTTTTCATTTTTTGGCCATTTGAATTTCTTCTTTTGAGAAAGTTCTGTTTAGTTCACTTGCCCATTTCTTTATTGGTTCATTAGTTTTGGGAGAATTTAGTTTTTTAAGTTCCCTGTATATTCTGGTTATCAGTCCTTTGTCTGATGTGTAGCTGGCAAATATTTTCTCCCACTCTGTGGGTGTTCTCTTCAGTTTAGAGACCATTTCTTTTGATGAACAGAAGCTTTTTAGTTTTATGAGGTCCCATTTATCTATGCTATCTCTTAGTTGCTGTGCTGCTGGGGTTTCATTGAGAAAGTTCTTACCTATACCTACTAACTCCAGAGTAGTTCCTACTCTTTCCTGTATCAACTTTAGAGTTTGTGGTCTGATATTAAGATCCTTGATCCATTTTGAGTTAACACTAGTATAGGGTGATCTACATGGATCTAGTTTCAGTTTTTTGCAGACTGCTAACCAGTTTTCTCAGCAGTTTTTGTTGAAGAGGCTGCTATTTCTCCATCGTATATTTTTAGCTCCTTTGTCAAAGACAAGTTGGTTATAGTTGTGTGGCTTCATTTCTGGGTCCTCTATTCTGTTCCACAGGTCTTCATGTCTGTTTTTGTGCCAGTTACCATGCTGCTTTTATCATTATTGCTTTGTAATATAGTTTGAAGTCAGGTATCGTGATACCTCCAGCATTGTTCTTTTGACTGAGTATTGCCTTGGCTATTCGTGGCCTCTTGTGTTTCCATATAAATTTCACAGTAGATTTTTCAATCTTTAATGAATGTCATTGGAATTTTGATGGGAATTGCATTAAACATGTAGATTACTTTAGGGAGTATTGACATTTTTACTATGTTGATTCTAACAATCCATGAACATGGGAGATCTCTCCACTTTCTATAGTCTTCCTCAATCTCTTTCCTCAGAAGTGTGTAGTTTTCCTTGTAGAGGTCATTCACATCTTTTGTTAGGTTTGCACCTAGGTATTTGATTTTTTTTGAGGCTATTGTAAATGGAATTGTTTTCATACATTCTTTCTCAGTTTGTTCATTATTAGTGTATAGAAGTGCTGATGATTTTTCTATGTTGATTTTATATCCTGCTACCTTGCTATAGCTATTGATGATGTCTAGAAGCTTCTGAGTAGAGTTTTTTTGGTCTTTAAGGTATAGGATCATGTCGTCTGCAAAAGGGATATTTTGACAGTTTCTTTACCTATTTGTATTTCTTTCATTCCTTCTTCTTACCTAATTGCTCTGGCTAGGAATTCCAGTACTATGTTGAATAAGAGTGGAGATAGTGGGCATCCTTGTCTGGTTCCTGGTTTTAGAGGGAATGGTTTCAGTTTTTCTCCGTTAAATATAATGCTGGCTGTAGGTTTGTCATATATAGCTTTTATAATGTTGAGGTGCTTTCCTTCTATTCCTAGTTTTCTTAGAGCTTTTATCATGAAATGATGTTGGATCTTATCAAAGGCTTTTTCTGCATCTATTGAGATGATCAAGTGGTTTTTGTCTTTGCTTCTGTTAACGTGGTTTATTACGTTTATTGATTTTCATATGTTGAACCACCCCTGCATCCCTGGGATGAAGCCTACTTGGTCATGGTGAATAATCTTTTTGATGTGTTGTTGAATTCGGTTTGCCATTATTTTGTTGAGGATTTTTGCATCAGTGTTCATTAAGGAGATTGGCCTATAGTTCTCCTTTTTGGAGGATTCTTTGCCTGGTTTTGGGATAAGTGTAATACTGGCTTCATAAAAGGTGTTTGGCAGTTTTCCTTCCCTTTCTATTTCATGGAACAGTTTAAGGAGGGTTGGTATCAGTTCTTCTTTAAAGGTCTGATAGAATTCAGCAGAGAATCCATCAGGTCCTGGACTTTTCTTTTTGGGGAGACTCTTGATTGCTACTTCAATGAAGACTAGTTTAAATATAGAATAAGGCATTCTTCTCTGACCTCCACTCCAGGGTTCCTCTCTCACTCTCTAGCAGCCCAGGTTGACTCAGGTTTCCTTTCCCTGTTCTTTTAGCTTAAAAAATAATGTTGTTTTTATTCTTGTTTTCCTCTGAGTTTTAACCACTCAGCCTTTTACTACACTGACTGTAATCTCCCTGAGAGAAGAGCCACAAAACTTGGTTGCTTGCCCTTGGTTTCCACACTTCTCTAAAATTACCTGTTTTCACCCACACACAGGAAATCAATGTGAGTCAACTCCCTGTATAGCTATCCTTATCTCAACCAGCAAAAACCCTTGTTCCTTCCTATTATTGCTTATACTTTCTCTACAACAAAATTAGAAATAAGGGCAAAATAGTTTCTGCTGGGTATTGAGGGGGTGGGGGGAGAGGGAGGGGGCGGAGTGGGTGGTAAGGGAGGGGTGGGGGCAGGGGGGAAAAATGAACCAAGCCTTGTATGCACATATGAATAATAAAAGAAAAAAGAAAAAAGAAAAAAAAATTACCTGTTTTCCATCTCCTAAGCCCCCGGTGGGTGTTTTGCTTTGGGTATTTTTGCCCATAGTTATTTGGGAGGCATCTGTAGTTACATACTCCTTCATACCATAAATAGAAAACCTGCTCTTTCTTTTTGAAATCTTACCTGTTTATTTCCACCATATTTTAAGGTCTCTTCTGACTTCTGTACCCAGAGGCATAGTGTACCCAAAAGCTCAGAGGAGTCAGACAAACCGAAATAATCTCAGCACTTCCACTTGCTCATTTATGGCTTTTGACAGTCCCTTTACTTTGACTTTAGTTTCCCTATCTATAAATTATTTTATATTCCCATCTATAAATTGGAGATTTTAAGAGTTCTTTGAGGAAGGGATAATTTAGTTCTAAGTAAAATTATTATATATGAATCACTTAGTACTTAGCATATAATATATCCTCAATAAATAAATAACTCCTCTTAATCCTTTAAGGGCCCTCTTCTCCATGATCTTAAAATGGCATTTGGTCTTAATCTGCACATTGTCTACCAGAATCTCATTGACTTTTTGGCTTCCCCCTCCCATCTTAAAAGCCACTGACTTTCAAATCTAATCAAAATGTCTCAGATAATACACATTTAAACATGCCTATCTGATAGCCTATGTGGACTTCCCATACTTCAAATTCATGCCTCCCACTGAATTCCTCACATTTTTCTCTCTCCATCCCCCAATCACCCCAGCTGCTTCTGTAGTTACACATTCAAGTAACAATATCACTGAATCATTAAAGAAAAAACATACACCCTTAAATCTTTTCATTCCATATGTCCCAGATCCAGTTACCAGGTCCTGCTGTCCCCTTATCTCTATTCCTATTCCCTCTAATTTGGTTCAGATGCTCACTTTGCATCTATACTACTACTGTAGCCTCATAATTATTCTCCTGTCTTTAGTCTAATTCATCCAGGGTATGATTTTTTCTAAATCTTTACCACATTATTTTCATTGTTTATAACACATATATGTAAATGAAAAAATGATACGTGTTGATACTGTTCAAAGAATGGAGAACAGTGGAGGGGGTGAGTTCAAGTATGATATAGTGTAAGAACTTTTATAAATGCCACAGTGTACCCCCACCCAGCACAACAACAAAAAAATCATTGGCTCCTGGTCCCTTCCTGATAACTCTCTAAGTTCATAGCAGCCTACACAGAGTACCTCTCTTGTAGGCAGCACTTGTAGTCTCTGTGTACTTAGTGCTTTACAATTTCCCAGATCACTCCCTCCCCCCGACTCCCTGCTCCTATGCCTTTAACAAATGTGACCTATTGAATAAAGATCCTATTTATCCTTTTCTCCTTGATTTCGGTAATTTTGAGCTTTGGTCATTCAACTTCATTATCACTGAAGCACGTAAAGTATACTAAATTTTTTTTTATTTTCAATGTTTGCTAAGTTCCAGTCAATATTTCCAGTTGAAACCCTTTTAGTTAGAGTATTACATAAAGTAACCACTGCTTATGTCTCACTGTAGACACAATCATAATGTAGACATTTTAGGCTAGGTAATTATTTGTTGTGGAGACTGTTCTGTAGGATATTTAGCAGCATCTCTGTCTGTTACCATATTCTACTGGCATACTTCTCCCTCCTTTCTAGTTATGATAACCAAAAATGTATCAGAACATTGCCAAATATTCCCTGGGATGCAAAACTCTCCATAGTTCAGAGTCATAGCTATAAAACTCAACCAACGCATAATTCATTAAATGCCTAGCTGTTCCACCCTGTGAGAATCACCAGTATACTTATTATATTCACTCTGGCTAAAAGCATATGATGATGTTCCAATTTTTAAAGAATTACTTTTATTCTTGCTTCACTCTTTTGAGAAAAAAAATGGTGTTTATTTGCTTTTCACTTCATAAGTAGAACTATTTCTCTCATTTCACATGTCTTCCTTTCTCTGTGGGCTCATTTAGCCACTAAGCCTTTGGAAAAAATGAGAGCAGTAGGGGACTTGACACTTTTCATTTCCATGTTCCATATTTTAGGCTTTAAAGTCATTACTGACAGTGGTTAGGGAGAGAAGCAAATTTCTGTTGAGTTAAACTGTGTACAGTCTGCATTTGATAAGAGTATGAAAACTGTTAGTCAAAATGTTTCCCACATAATTTTCTCAGGTTTCCTTATGTCATTTCCTCTGATTTTGCCTCTCTTTCCTTTTTTCTCCTTGTCAGACAATTTATGCTCTTATGGGGAATGCAGTGCAGCCCTTACTGACTTCGGTGGGAGATGCGATAGAGGCCATAATCATCACCATGCATCAAGAAGATTTTTCTGGGTAAAACATTTAACCAGAAATTTGACTAGTCTTTATTGCCTTTTTCCTGTGTGTGTGTGTGTGTGTGTGTGTGTGTGTGTGTGTGTGTGTGTGTGTGAGAACTGGGGTTTGAATTAAGACCTCAAACTTGCTAAGTAAGTGCTCTACCACTTGAGCTATGCCCCAGCCCCTTTTGCTTTAGGTCATTTTTCAGATAGGTTTTTCTGCTTATTTCCAAGACTGACCTCAGACCACAATCCTACCTCTGTCTCCTGTGTAGCTGGGATTATAGATATGAACCACCATACCCAGCTGCTACTTTCATGTAGAAATGTGTTTTTTATTTCCTCCTCTACTCCTCCCCAAGTTCCCAGCCAACTAGGCCTTCTTCCTCTTCTGGCATCATTGTCTCCTAGCCTCCTTTATCCATTGTGAATGCTTTTAACAGATTTAAAATGTTCTATTCTTGTTTTCATCATTTCTGTCTTCATATTGAAACAGAATGGGTTTATGGGTCTCAGCTTGGTACTGGAGATTTAGATAACCATCTTCTCTCTCTAGTTTTCTTTTCTTTTCTCTCTACTTTAACCTTTGTTACCCGCTGACATAGGCATAGCCTTCCTGTTTAAAACTCCCTATCTCTGCCACTGTGCTTATCTGAATCCTGCTCTGGCATTCTCTGGCCCATCCCCTCCAAGGCTGATTTTCCTTCCGCAGAGTTTCTAATCACATTTAATGTAAAGTGAGTCATGTCTGATTATAGTTTTGAGTAGAGAAAGGAGACAGTGAAAGGAGGACCCTGAATCCTTGCAGTGGTAGCTGAACCCCTCTGAGGAAAGACAACACACAGAGATTGGTGACATGAAGATGCACAGCCACCATTTCTCAACGAGGCATAGACTTAGTCCTCCACCTTCAGCTTCTGCATGACACTGTCATTGTAAAGTCCCTTGAGTTTCTACACAAACTCATGTCTGTACTTTGCCAGTTGAGAACCTTCTGTTTAAGTCTTTAGAGTAAGAGGGGAAACTTAACTTTAACATTAACCAAGTAAGTTTGTATTCTACTAAATTTAAATCAGGTTTCTTCTAATCACAATGAGAATTGATAATACATACTTCAGTATTTTATCTAAAATACCATTTTTTTACTTTTGTTGACACAGGCTGATAGAATTTGTTTTAGTATGTTATTTTCTACTGCTGAAGGAAATCATTGCAACTTACTAGATCAAAGCTCTTGAGACAGTCCTTCAGAGCAGTACAAAAATTATACTATGCTTTTGAAAAGGTGTGAAAAACCAACTGTGTGCTACCTTACCTTTAAGAAAAACATAAACTGAAAGCAAAGGGATGGAAAAGTTATCTCATGCAAATGGAAATCCAAAGAAAGTGGGGATAACTATATATTTATATCAGACAAAATAGACTAAGTCAAAAATTGTAAAACATAATAAAGAAGGTCATTATCTAATGCTAAAGGGGTTAGTTCAGCAAATGAGTACTATAATTTTAAATACATGTATACATGTCAGAGTACATAAATACATAAAACAAATATTAAAAGGATCTGAGAGAAAGATAGATTACAGTACAATAATAGTCCTTTAACAGCCCACTTTCAATGATGAGAAGACCATTCAGACAGAAAATTAACAAGGAAACCTTGGGACTTGGACTATGCTTTAGATCAAATGACTCTAATAAGCATTAGAGAACATTCTTTCCAACACCAACAGAATACAAGTTTTTCATAAGCACACACAGAGTGGTCTCCCCAAATAGACCCTGTGTTAGACCACAAAGTCTGAATGAAATCAGACTTTAAAATCATATCTTAAAATCATATCTTTTGTGATCACAATGGTGTGACACTAAAATCAGTTACAGGAGAAAATCTTAGGCTATTCACAAATATGTAGAAGTTAAACAACTTGCCTTTGAACAACCAGTGGATCAAACAGGAAATCAAAAGGAAAATTTTTAAAAACCTTAAGACCAATGTAAATGGAAGTGTAACATACCAGAACTTACAGATGTTGCAAAGAGGGATGTTTATAGCAACAAATGCCTCTATCAAAAGAAAAAAAGAGATCTCAAATAAGTAACCTTATGTTGCACCTCGTTGAACTAGGAAAAAAGAATAAATTAAGCCTAAATTAGCAAAAGTACGGAAATAAGTATCCAAGCAAAATTAAATGGAGTAGAAGCTTTATTTTTAAAAAAAGAAAAAATCAACAGAGCCAAGAGGTGGTTTGTTAAAAAGATAAAAATATCACAAACCCTTAGCTAGACTAAGAAAAAAAAGAGTACTCAAGTAAGACCAGAAATGAAAGAAGAGACACTAAGTCTGTTATCACGGAAAAACAAAGGTTCCTAGGAAATTACTATGAACAATTAATTATATACTAACCAACTGGATAACCTAGCAGAAATCATACCTGTCTTAATGGCTCTTAACAAAACCTAAAAAGACAACTACATGAGAGGTGAGATTGGGAAGATAGAGATAGAAAAGTTTGTGAAGCTGGAGATGATAGTTCATACCTGTAATCCTAGCTACTTGGGATCAGAAGGATCACAGTTCAAGAGACCCACATCTCATTGGAGAAAGCTGGGTGTGGTAGCATGCACCTGTCATCACAGCTGCAGCGTAAAATAGGAGGGTCATGGTCCAGACTGGCTCTACAAAAAGTAAAACTCTATCTGCAAAATAACCAGAGCAAAAAGAGCTGGAGGCATAGCTCAAGTGGTAGAGCACCTGCCTAGCAAGCATGAAGCCATGAGTTCAACCCCCAATACCATCCCCCCAAAAATTAGTGAGACTCTGTCTCAAAAAAGATAGCTGAGCATAGTGGCACACCTCTGTTATCCCAGCTACTTGGGAGATGAAAGGAGGAGGATCAAGGTGAGGTCCTTTGCCAGCTCCAAGCAAAAGTACAAGATCCTACCTGAGAAATAAACTAAAGCAAATAGTGCTGGGATGTGACTCAAGTAATAGAGTGCTTGCCAAGCAAGCTTGAGGTCCTCAGTCCAAGCCCTAGTATTGCCCCCCAAAACAAACAAGTGAAAGATAGTGCAGGCATGATGTATAGAAAAGAGAATCTGTATACACTTTTGGTGGGAATGTAAATTATTACAGCTGTGATGGAAAATAGGGCAGAGGTTCCTAAACACATATCCTACCAATACTGAATCAAAAAGAAATAGAAAATCTAAGCATAACAAGAATTCGCAGTGAAGTTGAATCAGTAATAAGTCTTCCATCAAGAAAAAACTTAGGAACAAAGGTTGTCATGGGTGAATTTACCAAATATTTAAAAAGGAGCTAATGCCAATTTTTCTCAGATACTTCCAAAAAAACCAAAGAGGGAATACTTCCTGTTTTTATGAGTCTAGCATTACCTTGAAACCAAAGCTAGACAAGGACTTTAAAAGAAAATTATAGGTCAGTATCGCTAATGAACACAGGTGCAAAATTCTTAACAAAATTCAACAGGATTCTAAAAGGATCATTCATCATGATCAAATGAGATTTATGAGTTAGCATATGCAAATCAATTATTCTGACTTATTACATTAATAAAATGAAGAACAAAAGTGATATGATCTCATTAAGTGCAAAAAAAGCACTTGACAAATTTCAGCACTCTTTCATGATAAAAAGAACTCTCAATAAATTAGCAATAAAAGGAATGTACCTCAGTACAGTAAAGGCCATTTATGACAAACTCACAGCTAATCTCATACTCAGTGATGAAAACCTGAAAGATTTTTCCTTAAGATCAGGAGCAAGACAGACTTACACATTCTCACCATTTCTTTCCAGTTTAGTACAGGAGTTCCTTTCCAGAGCATTCAGGCAAGAGAAAGAAATAGAAGGCATCCAAACAGGAAAAGAGGTAGTAAAATTGTCACTGCTGACGATGTGCTCTTAAATATAGAAAACCCCAAAGACCCCATCAAAAAATTTAGATATAATAAACAAAGTCACAGAATAGATAGTTATCATGCAAAACCAGTAGTATTTCTGTAAACTAGCAAGTAACTATCCAAACAATAAATCAAGAAAACATTCCCATTAACAATAGTTACAAAAAAAATATTTAGGAATAAATTTAACCAAGGAGTTGAAAGAGCTGTACACTGAAAACTATAGAGCATGAATGAAAGAAATTGAAGAAGACATAAATAATCAGAAAGATATTTTGTGTTCATAAATTGGAAGAATTAATATTGTTAAAATGGCCATACTACTCAAAGTTATCTACAGATTCAGTATAATCCCTATCAGATTTCCAATACCATTTTTTATAGAAATAGAAAAAGACAAATCCCCAAATTCATATGAAATCATAAAAAGCCCTGAATAGCCATGGTAGTAGTCAATAAAATGAACAAGCCTGGAGGCATTATACTTCCTGATTTCAAACTATACTCCAAAGTTATAGTAAGTGAGTCAGCATAGTATAACATAAAAACAGATACATTGACCAATGGAACATAAGAGAGAGCTCAGAAATGAACCCATATATTTAGGGTCAGTGAATTTTCAACAAAGATTCAAAGAATACAGAGTTGGAAAATAATAAGTCTCTTCAATTAAGAGTGTTGGGAACACTGCGTGCATGAAGTTGGACCTTCATCTCATACCACATGCAATTCAAAATAGATTTAAAAGACTGAAATGTTAAGACCTGGGACTATAAAAATATTAGAAGAAAGATGGACTGCATAACATTGGTTTGGGCAATGGTTCTTTTTTTGGATTTGGCCTAAAAAGCCCAGGCAACAAAAGCAAAAAGCTTGTCCATGTCAAAGGAGACAATTAACAAAGTGAAGATACACCTTACAGATTAGGAGAAAATATTTGAAAGCGTTACACTTAATAAGGAATTAATGTGCAAAAATTTACAAAGAACTATGAAAACTCAATAACCCAGTTTTAGAACAGAAGACCTGAGTAGATATTTCTTAAGAAGAAAACATACAAATGGCCAGTAGATACACACAAAAAATTCTACATTACTAATCATTAAAAAAATGCAGATTAAAACCACAATGAAATATCATTTCACAACTGTCAGAATAACTGTTATTTAAAAATGAAAGATCCCAAATATTGGTGAGGATGTAAAAAATTTTAAAAAGGAACTCTTGCATACTGTTGAAAGAAATGTAAATTAGTACATTATGGACAACTGTATAGAGGTTCCTCAGAACACTAATAGACTTGCCATATGATCCCACTTCTGAGTTTATATCCTAACAACTTGAAATCAGAATGTCAGAGAGCTATACCTGCACTCCCATGTTCCCTACAGAATTGTTTACAGTAGCCATGTTAGGAAGTCAGTCTAGGTGCCCATCAACAGATGAATGGGTAAAGGAAATGTGGTGTATATACTATTCAGGCTTCAAAAAAGAAGGAATTTCTGTTAACTGCTATAGCATGGAAGAACCTAGAGGACATTATACTAAGTGGAACAAGCCAGGCACAGAAAAGCAAATACCTCATGTATATGAAGAATCTTAAAACAATAGAACTTATAAAATCAGACAGTAGAATGATGGTTACCAGGGTTTGGGAGTAATGGAGTGATGTTGGTTAAGTGGTACAAAGTTGCAGTTTGACAGGAGGAATAAGTAAGTATTTAAAGTGGTAGATATGTTATTTAATCATTCACACTGTATATGTATGTCATTGCTGTGCGTAATTATATACTATTGTGATTTGTCAAAAAATTAATCTGAAAAAAAGAATATGAAAGAGATTGGTACCCTTTTTTTTGCAAACTAGTTCTTTGTACTGGTGAAACCTGAATAAGTAGGCCATTCAGTGGTCTGAGTCTGGCAGATATAAACCCCACACCAAGTCTGCTATCACTTACCAAGGCTCCCCTCTGCTCAGGCAGCATTCCACCCTGTGAAAAAGAAATTCTCCACCATCTACCTTGCAATGACCTTGCCATTGTTAAGACAGTCTTTCTTATATCAGGACAAAATCCCTGCCTGCTGGGACAAAAGCCTAGTTTCTCTATTTCTGTTTGCCTCTGGAAATAGAGAAGTAGAGAGCCTCTAGTTAGCATCCTACTTATAATAACCATTTCTGTATTTGAGGTTCATCAAGTTCACCTCATCCTCTTGCTCTAGGAATTTTAGTCATATCTGTTATTCATCTGTAGACCATCATCAGTTTCTTTGCATCATTCTCAGAATATGGAAACACTTAACTTGCTTTTTGGAAAAGATACAGCATTATGTAGCCAATGATCTCATCTATTGGCCAATATCAGGTGATTTCTAATTTTGGTGTAGCTCTTCTTTCCTATAAATATTTCATATTCTTTTAATATATTCTTTAAAGAACAATTGTAAACATTTTTAAGTTATAAATGGTATATAAGGGAGCATCAGCTAGCATCATCTGCTGATCCAAATTAAAGCCTTTCCAAACCTCATCATCTGGAAGAAAAAATTGCATACCACATGTCCTGTTACATAACTAGTTCCACGGTCAGAATTCTGCTATTGGAGTGATCTGATTAAATCCCACAAGAGCAGAGATATTGTTGCCAAGAATTTGTTTGGAGAGGGCAGCATTTTCTGTCATTGCAAAATGTAAAATGCTATTTTAAGATCCATTATTGATGTATTCACTTACCAGGCAAAACATGGGAGTGGATCAAGAGTTGCTCGGGTGGGAGGAATCTTGAGAGGCCAGAGCATGAGGGTGGCCCTTGTGTGATTCATCTAAGACAGATGCCTGTCTTTTTCATTCTTAATAATCTTTTAGGTAAATATATTCTAAAATTCCTTCAGTAATTTTCCTAGCATGTAAATGCAGTCTTTAGAATATAATTTAAACACTGTTTTATTTTTTTTTTCACACTTAGAAAAAATAAATGGTGCCTTTATTCCATTAAGGGAAAAATTGTGCAGGACTGAAATAGAGGGAGTGGGGAGAATCAAAGAATGCAGTTAGTGCATTGGTGTTGAAAATGGCTGTTTCTTTTCTCTTTTGCAGGTCATTATCCAACTTAGGAAAGCCTGATGTTCCTTGTTCTCTGTACATGAAGGAGCTACAAGGTTTCATTGCTAGAGTTATGAATGACTACTTTAAACACTTTGAATGCTCAGATTTTGTCTTTGACAGCACTGAAGATATTGCACAAAGAGCAATTGAACTTTTTATTCGCAATGCCAGTCTCATAAGGCCTCTTGGTGAAAGCGGGAAAATGCGACTTGCTGCTGATTTTGCACAGGTAAATTAATACGTAGCTACAAAGGGAGCAGATATTCCAGCCTCAGTATTAAGTAAAAAGGCTATCTACTTATCAGTGTTTTTAAAGAATTTCAGCATAAAGAAAAGTAAACCCACTTAAAACTAGTTGGTTAAATAAGAAAAAAAGAGTTTAGAGATATTTTATACCAGATATTTTGTTCTTGGTATTTAACAAAATAATCATCCCTCATCTTTGATCTTTCAAGATTATGTAAAGTAATTCACTCCACAGTAAAGCAACATTTCCCATTTTTGCACCATTTTAACATCCCAATAGGTCAATATTGTTAAGAGTAATTGATTACCTTTGCTGGAAAATGATATAGGCAATGAAATAATGTTTCAAACAGTAGAAATTGGGCTACTTTTTGTACAGAAAGAGAAAGAACTCGAACACATCTATAATCTAATGGCCATTTCAGCCTACCAGGATGTGTTCTAATTCATTGAGCTGTATCATGGGCCACGTAGATACAGTCTGATTATTTGGTCTCCCCCTATTAAGTATAGTACATTCTTGTCTATGACTAGCCTTGAAATCATTGCTAACTGATGTTTGTGAGATAGAATGAAGTTAAAATAGTAGAACCATAATCAGCTCTTATAGAAAGTTTTTTTTTTTCCTTTTGAAAGTTGTTTTTTTTTAAAGCCTCAGCAGTATCAGAAGCAAAGAAGAAACATCCTAAACATACAGTTTCATGAAAAGGTTCAGAAACAGAGATTGTTCTTGTTTATATAGCATGTCAAGGGTCAGACCATTTTTTAAACCTTTCAAAGCTACTAGCTTTACTCTAGTCTAGGTAGTTATTCAAATGGAGTCTTCATAGCAGTTTGGTAGATCCTCCCTGCTTATAAAGATAAATGTTAATGTCAGTATTTATTCCCATGTGTATCCAGGAGTGTGTCTTGGTCATTATTCCTGCTCTGGGAAAGGACCTGGGCCCACTGCTTACATGAGGGTTCCTATATAAGGACGAAAAGAAACTGGTAACACAGACCTAACATTTCAAGAGCCAGGCTCATTGCATATTAATTTATCCAGCAATTAGTCGTTTTCATTCCCAAATAATATGCCTGAGGCTACTGGACCTCAAAATCAAAAACAGAGCTTTCCTTTGGAAAATGTATTTTTTGTAGCCACACATGAAAACAAAAATTGATTAAATGTTCCTGTTAAACTGGCTCTTTCAACCTTGTCCTTTTATATCAACTTCATTCTTAGGCATTTTGCTTTGTTGTACAGGTAAAATTAGCTTAAAGGGAATTATATATAAATAGTGCCTTAACTTCTCTTCCTGGGTTATAGGCTGCTTACTGAAATGAAAACACAGCAGTATTCTAGGACCTGCTCTCATTTGATACAACTTCGTAAGCTGTTCTTAGATAAATCCCTATCCTCCTTTTCCCCTTTCCTGCTTAATTTGTTTATCTTCTTCTCTCCTCTTCACTCCCCTAGGCTCCCTCCCCCACTGGCTTATTTGCATTCTGCTCCAGCTGGTTCTTGAGTCACTTTCCTGGAGGCAGCACTTCCAGTCCAATTAGAGTGGCAGCCTAGCTAGAGATGGCCAAAATGAGAGTGCTGTTGGAGAGGCTTATTGTTGGGGGTTTTATTTCAATGCTATGTTCCCTTATGCGTCTTGAAAGATGGGAAGAAATTGTCCTTTTAACCCTTCTACTGCAGCTAGCAGCTGCTCAATTTACAAAGCCTTCAGTGACAGGGGTGAGCTTCAGCTTTCCAAAAGCTGCATTATTCAGAATTTTATTTGCATTTCTTTTTTCTTAAGATAGTTTACCCAAGAAACCAAAAAATTCCAGGGTCCCTTCCTTAAGATAAATGAAACTCATCAGTCTTTGTTACTAATTTATGCTTGAAGGCCTCTGTTTTCTATTTTTTAAATATAAAAAAAGGCAAATTTATACACACAGCATTTATGCAGTACTAAGAATGTATATTCCAGCCCCATCATGGCATTTTGTTTCTGTATACTGTGTAGTATGAAAAGGCAGATGCCTTGGTTCACTGCTGTACAGTGTGTCCCAGTTTCAGATCATTCCACCACACACTTTGGCCTGGCTCTGGTCCTGTGGGTCCTGGGAGAAATCATCATAGTCAGTCATATTTATGATCAGAGGTTTAACAAGTATTATCCAGGTATCATGTCATGATCCCCACCCCCATTTTTTAATTGAATTTTGAACTTTGGGTTTTTATTTCACTGTGTTTGGTTTCTTGCCACCACTGTGATTTCATGTTCTTTTACCTGAGCTTTTGGAATTGTGCCTGGTTGGAAGCATTTTCTGGGTTAGTCAAAACGCTTAAGTAGCATTACCCTGACATTTATATTCATGACAAGCTTCAACTAGGGACTAGAAAGCCTTTTAGCTGCCTCATAATTGAAAATTCTATCAATTTGTATTCAAAATTAAAGCCACTAAGGTCACTGAAATCAAGAATACACAAATACTCTGGGTTTAAAATGTATTCTTATGATAAAAGTGCCTGCTATTCTGGCATAAGTGACAGAGCTCAAGTAGATGGGTTTGGGAATATAGGTTATTTGGCATAAAGTCCAGTTGCAAAGACAAATAGAATTTAAAGAATCCTAACTGTTTCTCACTGGTACCAGTGCAGAGAGAGAGAAGTAGTTGCAGGGTGCCATCTGGAGGGCTCACGGTGAGGGAAGTATGTAACATGCAGGCCCCTTAACAATCAGGTCGTGGGCATGAGGTGGCTTCCTGCAGGTAATTAATTCCCTGCTGTGACCACATGGTCTTGGTGTCTACACTAATCACACAGCAGTTCTGAAAGCACTAAGCTTGTCCAAAGCCCCTGGGGTTCTGAATCTCTTTGCAGGCTTGCCCAGCAGTGCCCTCCATAGCACACATTCCACCTCCCCCTCTCTATTTCTTTTCTTCCCTGAGGGAAGTTGGCATTAAATTATTTAGTGGTACTCCTAGCAGTTTCTATTTATAAGTCTTTTTGGTGTCCTTTAAATATACATTTATATTTCTCCCACTTTGTCCAAAAATACAAATTTAGAAAACAGACTCAAAATTCTCATTTCTGTTCTAATTCTTCTGCCTTTTCTTCTCCTGAACAATGTCAGGGTCTTTGTGCCCTGTAGCTAGCCAAATGTTTATGGTGGGTAAGAAGCAGCTAGTAATTAGTTCACTGTGCATGCAGTTGACCGCTTGTTCCTCCAAACAGTAAGGGTGGCGAGAAATACTTGCACATGCTTTTTTGTGTCCACAGCTCCTTGCAGAGTCACCTCCTCTAAAATAAACACTCTTACTCTTCAAAACTTGGCCTTTATTGTTTAATCAAATTCTGGCAGAAAAAAATGATTTTCGGTTCCCTAGGTGTCCTTTAGGAATAAAACTTTCATTTTAAACATTTAGTATTTAGAAATTGTCCTATGGCATAGAACTCGTCTGCATCATCTGAGATTTCACAGCCATTTGAGGACATAATCTCTAATATATAACTTTTCCCTAGCCAGTTAATTGTTTTACCATTTAGCCCTCCATATGGGCTAGGCTAAAGATTGTCTAATTTGTTCTTTGATGACAACGAACCCACTAGAGTTCATTGAAAAAAATTGACCAAAACAAAAAATGCATCACATAATCTGTTTCAAAAAAACCTTTACACACATATGCACACGAGTTTAACTATATGAATGAAATTTTTGAGTCAAAGATACATTTTTACTTTGTACTCGGTGTAAAGTAAATGATGTATTCTGAACAAAACCAGAAACCCCCTGCTCAGTGAATAAACTAATTGCATTCCAAGAAACAGCCCATCACCTGCTGTCTTTTGAGTTTTGAGAAAACTGGCTCACAGCAGTTCTTTTTTGTGTTGTTGGCAAGAATCCTGGCCGTTTCTTCCTTTGATTTATTTTATTTATTTATTTATTCTTCTGTATTTTAGAATTTTCCAACCATGTAAGATTTCCCTATGCCTAAAGAGAGAAATTAATCTGGACAACTGTTCATCCCAAGACATCTCAAGGAAATTGCCCTCCAATCCTCCTCCACATTCAGTTCATACATTCTGAGGCCAACTTCATAAACACTTACCATTTTTCCTAATAATAATCATTATGTGTGACTATGTGTATTCATATGTGTGTATGTGTACATTTATTCAAACAATATAATTAGTTAAAATCATAAGATATGTGCATATTATGTGTGTATGTGTATATTAATATGTACACACATATATATGTACACACTTCCCTTATGATTTTATTGAATGATAATTATGTCATTTGAATAAGTAAATGTCCCCTTCTTCACTAAATTTGAGAGTTCCTTGAAGACAAGACAAGCTAATTCATCATGTTATTCCCATATGTAGCTCAATACCTGGCAATTAATAAATAATCAAAGATGCTTCTAAAATGAGTGCTCAATAGGTCTCTGGTCTACTAATGGCAAGGAGATTTTGAGGAGTGTTTTATAAGGAAGGCCAGCAGGGTAAAAAGCTCACTTCCTTTCATATGTTTTTCTTGAATAAAGATGCTGCACTACTAAGCAACAGTTTATTTGCAGCCATATTCTAAACTATTCTTTGTCAAGGTATCAATTCATAGTAAGAGTGGATGAACAGTTTATCATCTGAGGACCACATATGCAGAAATTTTGTATGCGGACTTGGTAGACAAAGAATAGATAGCACCAGTCAAAGGAGGAAAATAAAGAGAAATAAAGCCAAGATTTGCTAAATTCTTGTGTTGGGGGCAGATTAGTTTAACGATTTGAAAGAGAGAGCTTGGCATAATGGTACACACATGTAATCCCAGCTGTTGGAAGCGAAGGCAGGAGGATCTTGAGTTCAAGGCCAGATTCACATAGTGAATCTAAGGCTAGCTTGAGTTGCATAATAAAACCCTGTCTCTAATAAATAAATAAATAAATAAATAAATAAATAAATAAATAAATAAATGTAATAATTTCTTGTATTTAATGAGCACTTGTATGTCATGCATGTAAAGCTTTGTGAAAACATCTGTTTAATTTGCATAATTCTAATTAGTAGGTATTATTATTTCCATTTTACAATGTGAGACCTGAGACTGAGATAGGTTAAGTAACTTGTTTTGGAATTCTGACAGGTATGCCATAGAAATCTCAAGAGTTAGAACTTGGACCACACTGACTGATAAAAATTCTCATTTTTTATAGTGACTAAAAAAAAAGACTTAAATTTATTTTGAGATTTAAACTATAAGCACATGGTCTTCAAAACTTTCCTTTTTCCTAATATTTCAATTGAAAAGGGATCTAAACTTCCTCCTCTTATTTAATAATAAAAAAAAGGTTTTGTATTTTTCTGAAGGAATTGTTTCATATTGGGCCCTTTTAGTAAAGAGATATAAACATTAGCTAAGTTTTTGCCTTTTAATAAACTCAATTGGCTTTCAAAGCTTGCCTTACAACTTTATGTGATTCAGGTATTGTAATGACTAATCTTTTTCCCATTTTTATTAGAATATATTCATTGTAATGGGGGGGATTCATTGTGACGATTACAAATGACCTTACATTACGCATTGATTAGATCACCTCCCCACACCACTTAAGCAACTGCAAGAAGTTTCATCGTTTTATTTCATATATGTATATATTTCATATATGTATCTTGATTGTGAGCTTGATTGGATTGAGAAGTCTCTGAGCAATTACTAAAGCACAATTTCCAGTGTGACCGTGAGGATGTTTTTCAGAGAGGATTAACTAAGGGGGAAGACTCACTCTGAATGTGGGTGGCACAATCCCATAGGTTGGGGACCTAGAAGGAATAAAAGGGAAAAAAGGAGGAAGTCCACTAGCACAGGCATGCATTCATTCATTCATTCTCTTTCTCCTGTCCTCCTCTTCCCTCATCTACCCTTTCTTCCCCTCCTCTTTCCTCTTCTCTCCTGCCACCATAAGGGGAGCTACTCTGTTCTACTTTACCCCAACTCTTGTGCCGTGATGGACTGAAAGTGTAGGCCAACATGAATGTTTCCTCCCATAAGTCATTCCTGTCAGGTATTTTGTCACAACAATGAAAAACTAACACAGGTATGTCACAAATTTATGACATAAAGTTAGGATTCTGACATGAATACCTGTGGACTATCTTTTAATATTGCAGATGGAGTTAGCTGTGGGTCCATTTTGCAGGCGAGTGTCTGACTTAGGAAAGTCCTATCGAATGCTGAGGTCATTCAGGTGAGACCTAATTCTCTTTTAATATATTCATATTCTACTAACAAGTCCTTTGCTCCTATTTGGGTTGAATTATTTAAAATAGTCAAGATTCAATCATTTTTGACCTACAGTATTGGCCTTCTTTTTTTTTTTTTTTTTTGGGGGGGGGCAGTGCTGGGGCTTGAATTCAGGGATTACACCTTGAGCCAACCCACCAGCCCTTTTATTTTATGATGCACTTTTTTCAAGATAGGGTCTCACGGACTGTTTGCCCTGCTGGCTTCGGACCGCAATCCTCCTGATCTCTGCCTCCTGAGTAGCTAGGATTACAGGCGTGAGCAACCAGCGCCTGGCTAATATTGGCAATTTGATATGAATCATCTTAAAAGTTATTGTTCAAATCGAAACCCTGATAGAATTATGTGCAATGACTAATAAGATAGTGGGTATTTGTGTGTTTTTTTTTTTCTTTTTGAATTGCAATTCAGAGGATTGAGCTGATAAATTTTATTATGATCTCCCTAGGAGGATTATTTTTTACTTCCCCTTCTCAAAAAAGTAATTGAGTAGTAATGCCAACCAGTTTGTTATAATATAGGTATCTTTTTCTGACACTTTCATTTGTTCATTTATCATTTTTAATCCATTCTATTTTTGAAAAGATCATAGGTTATATCCCATGATACAGATACAACAAAACTGTTGAGCAAAGTATTAAGAGAACTGAACTCAGTGATAAACTGCAGGGAATGACTGTAAATGTATTAAATAACTTAGGCTAATGCAGTTGAGCACCAAATTTAGGATTTGAAGTTTTCTAAAAACTAGTTGAAAGTGAAAAGCAATGAGTTGATTCAAAGTCGTGCCTTTAGACTGTACCAGTTAAACAGAGAAAAAAGAGTCCTTTTCAGTGCTGAGCACTTTGTTTTGAACTTTGAATAACTTCATGTCAGGGGTTGGGGGGGGGTCTTCAATAGCATATTTTAGAAGATAAAATGTTGTTAATATGACTACTTATTCAGTAAACCAGAACTTCCCAGCATTTTCCATGTCATGGCATACATGGAAAATATTTACATTCAAAAAGGTGACCAATCCTGATGAGTGAGGGGATCAATATAATATGTAGTTATAACAGTTGTGTGGGCACAACATGGCACATGGAGAGCTATTATATGAACTAACCATAATATCCAAGAGCATAATGATCTCTGAATATTTATATAGAGAGGTAAGTTAAGAGAGTGTAGGTATGCAGCTTTCTAAAAATTGACTCAGTACTAGAAGCCAGAGTAATCAATAAGTAGTATTCTTGAAATGACTGCTTGGCTCCCTTATGCCTTTAAGCCATTACAGTGGGAGATTCGGGTTTCATGTAAGAAGCCAGTATTGTTGATTGAGAAGGGACCCATGTTACCTTGCCCATTTGTAATTGACATAGCTCTTTTTGCTTTTCAATATCAACAAAAGAGCCTGAGTTTTGTTTTTTTCCCAAATGAAGAATCAGTGCCCATCTGTATAGAGAGGTAGATTGCAAGGAAAATTAAAGTGAAATCACAAGTACCTTCTTTAGGTCAGCACAGATTTTTCAAAAAGTATGTGAATATTTTGTTGAAGCCAGTGCAGAATTCTCTGTACTACAACATAGATGAGTTGAAAGATTATGAGGTCCTGAGGTTAACAATCTGTTGATCAACAGTACTGTAAAAGTAACCTTAATAAAAGTCTTGAACAGTCATTTACTTTGAGTAAGATGATGGTAATTCAACAATCACACCTGGGTAATAAATTGTTGCCCTGACTGAGTTAGTTAAGGTACTAGAAGTTATTAGCCAACCAGTTTTTGAAAAGAGTATGAAAAAAAACTGTTGGTTTGGTATTTACTATTAAGATCAGGCAATTATTTTTGATAGTCCCAAATACTGTGTTTGGTTATTTATTGTGTATATATGTTTTCAAATAGTTTTAATCTTGCTGTTTGTTGAGATAGAGTGGTGTTTTTAAAGTTGTGTTACAGTAAAGAGATACAGATCCTGAAGGTGAGTTTCATATAAGACTACTTAGCCATTTAAGATGAGAATTTTCTGTCAACTTTCCCAATTCTTACATGAGAAGGAAAATCCAAAAGGAACTTTTTTAAGTGTATATTAATTATACAAAGGGTTTTTGTTGTGATATATCCATACATGCATATACTAAAGGAACATTTAAGGTTTGGATGACCTCTACTTAATGGAATAAAAAATTAATCATTGATCAATGCATAATTTTTTTAAATCCTACATATTTTGTATCTAGCTTTTCATAAAGTAATATCAATCAAGATGGGCTTCAAGTTTTTGACAATGACTCATGATAAGAGTTTTGTTTTTTTTTTTTTTTTGAGACAAGGTCTCTCTAAGTAGTCCATGCTGTCCTCAAACGTGAGATACTCATTTCTCTACTCTGTTCCTCTACTGCTGGAATTCCAGGTGTGTGCTGCCATGCCTGGCTAAGAGACTTTTTTCAATTGCAATTTGGAAGTGGAGGCATGAGGATGGGGAGGTGGAAGCAGGAGGATCTTGAGTTCAAGGCCAGCTTGAACACATAGTGAAATCCTGTCTCAAAAAAATAAGGACTGGGTATGTAGCTCAGTAGTAAAGTACTTGCCTAGCATGCACAAGATCCTGGGTTCGATCCCCACTGCTGCAAACATAACGCTATTTGGCACATACTTGCATACAAACTTGCAACACACTCAAATCTATTCTACATATACTTGCACAGCCATGTATATATGCTTCATGAAACAGTACTTACCCTTAATTCATACAGTATTCTCTGACATTTCTATTTCATTTCTTTTAACCCACCAAATTGGTTTCATGACCCACTAATGGCTTGCATTCCACAACTTCTGCCTTTTCACATGACCTTTTACATTTGAACTGTAGTTGCTCTGCTGACAGGGCTCAGAGCCCTTTTCATTTCCACACTAAGAAGATGTATGTCCTTTTCTTCTGGGCTTCCCTTACAAATGGCTCGTTGACGTCCATACCTCAGGCCTTGATCATATCCTACCTATGGAGTATCTTCCATAACTCAAAATAATTGAAAAATTCCAACAGAGATTTATATATACCAATATGCCTAAAAAGACATTGAACCTATAGAAATCTATTTTGATCTTAGCACTTTCTTAGTTATTTGGCAGGACCAGATTTTATCAACTGGATCAAGAAATAAAATGAAAGCATATTTTATTAGGGTGTTCAAATCTAGTCCTGGTCTACAAAGAATGGATTTGCTCCATTGCTTGAGAAGAGGAGAGCTATAAACATGTTCCTCTGACTGCCCAGCACTGGCATTGGGGAAACTGGGATTCTACAAGTCTCAGAGTTGTCACATGAAGGGAATGGGCTTCAGAAAGAGAATGAACCTTCAGAGGGTCCTACCAAATCACTTCCTAGTAAGGAATAAATCAGTAATCATCCTTCATTCGATTACCTAATTATAGACTCCTTATTTTGCCCACCTGTGAAAACATAGTAGTCTCTTCCAAAATTAATCCCAAGCAGTTGCAAAGAGAAAAACCCTCTTTTACTAATATGTGTACTTCATCTATGCTATGGGCTGTGACAGGGATAGGCATCATCCCTTGTACATATTATACCTTGGCTCTCATTCATGGATCCCTCATGAAGTAGTCTAACTCACACTAAAACCAGCTGAAGAATAGACAATAGGGGATTGGCTAATAAAATATACTGCATTCATAGGGTCACATCTATGCAGCCATTAACAATTATGTTGCTAGTTGATATGCAGTAATAAGAAAATTACCCCCTATGGCATCACTAAATGAAGAAACAGGCTATTAAGCAGGATATATGATGTGATCCTTACTGTATTTTAAATAATTATGTTTATATGAAGAAGAAGCAAAAAAAAGGATAAACATCAAGATACTGTCTTTGGAAAGGATTGTCGTTACTGACCTTCCTTTTAGACTTTCCTATGTTTTTTAAATTCCTGCCTCAATTTTATTTTTGTAGTCAATACATTTTAATTCCTCTTGCATTGCTTTTATCAATAGAAATAACAAAGAAGCTGAAGAATAATGTAAAATACATAAAAACATTACCCAATAAGGGAATGGGCATGGGCAAGCCTCATAGCAAAACCTAGCATTTTGCAGTAACCACAGGGACTTCAGTTGAGTTAGAGGCAGTAGTTGTAGGGTAGCAGGCTCCTAACAAGGGACCAGGATAGTGCCAGCCAGAGGGCCTCAAGTCAGGCCTTCTGCATTCCTGCCCCCATCCCAGGCACATGCTTTAGCAGGCACTCTCTTCCTGCTTCATGCAGCCATCTGCTGGGCAGGGCCCTCTCTTTCTGATGGTAATATTAGTGGACTATTTAATTAAGCCAGCAAGCTTCTTGCATACATTTACATTTTACTGTCTACATTAGAGTTCCTCAGGCAACAAGAATCTTTTCATATCCAGGACGTAATGCTGCCTCAGAAAGCAGCTGACATTAATGATCTGCCCCTGGGTGATTTTTCTTCTGCACAGATACATGTGCCAGAGCTGCTGAGACCCCATCCTGTCAGTCCCTTTGCAGATGGCATTAGCCCCTAAGCATGATTCAGAGGCTATTACCTTCCCTCCTCCTGGCCCAGAGGCTTGAAAGTTCTGATCTTTGACATTGTCAGTGAAGATCTGTGTGGGTCTAAGGTCACAGATGGGACCAACTGACTTTCACCAGCTCAGAAAAACAGACCTTGCCTTGCCCCACCACTTTCATTCCTGAGGGGACAGTTTGTCCCTGATGATGCCCACAGATGCCCTGCTGGAACCTTCTTTGTTTGTTTTAATGAAAGAGCAGTGCAAGAAGTCAAGGAATGGCGATATGTTGTCATGAGTCTTGTAGCATTAAAAGAGGAAGGAAACCATTAGTTACTAAAATGGAGTTTTCTTGTCAGTTGTTTTTCATTGTGGGAGTGACAAAGGTTTTCCAGGTCCACACTCTGTACTGATGACAGAAATGCCTCTTGACATTCCAAACCACTGTGCCTAAGTTCTGTAGAAGGTATCTTTCCATTTTTAGTCCTGCTGTCTCTTAAGTTCTGTCAAGATACACTTGTGTATCTGGGCTCCTTAATCCATCCTCTGAAATAACTGCCTCCCTGACATTTCTGGATTCCTCACTCCAAGTTCAGGATTTTAGCGCAGCCACCTTTTCAGTTTGGCTGGTGATATTATTACCTACTGCTGCTTTGGCAGTGCTAGGAGGACACAGATATCTGAAGAGAGTTAAGTATTTAGCTTATTATCATTTTTAATAACCATTATTTGATCATTTCCTATATGCCAATCCTGTAGGAAGCATTTTACTGACACACTTGTGAGTTAGGTGTGACCTGTGTGAGGCAGTTGATTCTCAGACAGGGTGAGTAGTCGGCATGGCATGGCTGGAAGGTTAGAGAATCCCAGATTCCAAAGCCTGTATCCTACATCTTATTACAGAAGAGCATATTTCTTTTCACTCTGATTGGTCCCAGACTAGCCCTTGAGTGTTCACAAGCATCCTCCAGGAAAATGTTAGAAAATTTTAAAGAGAATCTGTTGGCTACCTCCTGGTGCTGAAAGGCCTCATCTTACTGTCCTCTGCTGCCTGCAGATTCCTGGACAGGCACCAGGAATAGTCAACCAAATGTGCACTTTTATTGTAAGAGAGCTTCTACATGAAACCCCTGCCTTCTTTTCTACCTGGTCTGCTGGGATGGATAACAGATTCCAAGAAAGAAAGAACTATGCCAACCTGTCTACTTTGAGCTGTTATTTAACCCTAATCACCACCCTCCTGAATCATTCCCTCCTAGCCTCATGACCCCTAGCCACCTCCCTAAAGGGTCTCTTAGTGCCCCTCACCTCTAACAGGGCCTCTAACACTTACCTCTTCTCTCAGAGGGCCTCCTTATGTCCTGTGCAGGGAAGATAGCCTGTCTTCCAAATAAAATCATGAGTTCCTGAGCTCAGTGCATATACTCAAGGGTCGTGTTGCCTTACCAAACCCTTCACCAAGTGCAAGTCAGGAATAGACATAATGGCAAATGGCATGAAATATGCAGCCACTAATGTTGGGTATGGATGCGGCAGCAGCAGGACCTTGGTCTTAACTTTATTTCATGATTGGCCCTAACAAGCTGTCAGAAAACTGACAGCTGAATAGCCATGAGTAATTTAAATGTAACTGTCCCTGACTAGAAATAGAACTTTTCTAAGGGACCTAATACTTAACAAGTTAACTCTACTGTCTGGCCATAAAGTATATTCTTGAAAGTGCTGATATATTTAGAATAAACTTCTCTAAGAATGATATTATAGAATTTAGAAGATCTGCCTTTTATTTACTTTGCTTAGTTTTCTTTTGTTTCATGAAGCACTTCAGATGGTGATTTATTTTTTTGACTTTCTGGTGTTTCAAATCCCACCTGGAATCAGAGAAAGGGGAGGGCTCAAGCTGTGTTCTTTCTGCCTTTTAAAACAAGCACTGGAAATAAAATGTCTGCATTTAATGTTCATAGATGATTAAGTCAGTGATGCATGATACATAATCAAACCCAATTTTGCTTTTCATAGCCCTTTTGGCAGCTCTGTTAGTGACCAGTGTGGAATATGATTTTGTCAGAATAGCTTCTGTGAATCATAGCTCCAAAGGGACAGGTGATTGGCCAAAAAATCCTATTTTAAAATGAGCAGGTTTTTACCAGGTCTGGCTTATGCTGGGATCTCAGCCAGCAACCACCATATGTGCCAGGCTTCTGGACATGGCACCTTCTATGTATGTGTGTCTAGATTATTCCTCTCTCCCTCTCTGTCCCTCTGTCTCATCCTTCTCTCTGTTCTGCTCTTCTTTCCTTCCTTCCTTGTATCACCAAAGTTTGCGTTAAGAATATGCTGGAGGAAAATAAAGAAAAACACAAATATTCAAACATAAAACTGACTTAATTGCCAAGTTTCAAATTTGGCTTTAAACTTCCTGAAGTCTAAGATAAAAGAGAAGCAGAATCAGCTATCTAATTCTCTCATTCTCAAAAAGAAGGCAATACATAAGTTCTTAAGAGAAGAAACTTAAGTGTTTCTTAGCACCTCTTTCTAAAGAACTTCTACTGATAGCCCTTTTGAGATTCTCTTGTATGTGATAAGTTTTTTATGTCTTGCTGCTTACAGAATTTTTTTATTTGATTTTAGATAATTTGATTGTTATGTATCTGGGTGATTCCTCTTTGGGTTGAATTTGATTGGAAACCTGTTGGCTTCCTCTAGCTGGATGTTGACATCTTTCCCCAGATAAAGAAATTTTCAGCCATCATTTCTTTAAATATTCTTTCTGGCCCTTTTTTAAAACTGTTTTTGCAAATCTTAGTTCTCTTGATGATATTCCTTAATTCCTGTAGGTTTTTCTTTTCTTGTTTTTCTTTTTCTCCTGTTAGTGGGTAATTTTAAATACTCTGACTTTGCTTACTGACTTCTTATATTTAATCAAGTCTGCTGGTGAAGCTTTCTATTGAAATTTTTAGTTCAGTCACTCTTCATCTCTAGGATTTTTCATTTTTTATCATTTCTATATTAAATTTCTTGTTTATGTATTTTCTAAATTTCATTTAATTTTCTATCTTAGAGTTTGTTGAACTTCCTTAAGATGATTGTTCTGAATTATTTGTCAGTCATTTCACAGATGTCCATTTCTTTAGGGTTCATTATTAAAGCCTTATTGTTTCTTTTGGTGATGTTATGATTCCTTGATTCTTTATAATCCTTGTAGCCTTGCATTGGTGCCTGTGCATTTGAGGAAATGGCCACCTCTTCTGACCTTTACAGCTGTTCTTTGGCATTGATGGAACATCACTATTGAGTCTGGCTTGTGGTTCCAGATGAACCAGCTGATACTGACCTGAGCAGGCAGAACTTGCTATTGGGGCATCTGCCTTTGCTTTAAGTTTGGATGAGTCTGCTGACTGGGCTCTAGTGTCTGATAAGACCACTGGCTGTACCCTGCAATCAAGTAGAACTGCTGGCTGGCCACCACAATCATCTCTGATCTGGCAGAATTGCAGGAGGGTATATTTCTTGGTTGGGTGTTACTGTTACTTGAGTACTTCAGGCTTGAGCAGGATGCAGGCTGGGCTCTGAGTTTAGGCAGAGTCATCTGCCTAAATTAATCATCTGCTCTAGATGGATGGATCTAGAGGTTATGCTGTATAGAAATAGAAAGACATGTGGTGGGTGTCTCCTTCCCTGTGCCAAATCGTAGAGTGGGCTCAGAGATTGGCTGGAGCCACTGTTTGTACTCCCGAGTCAGGCAAGTCTAGCCCCTGCAGTTTATAGGTATACATTATGGCAGACATCTCCTTCCCTGGGCAGAACCTTACTGTGAGGTCTGAGGCTGGGCATGGAGGCTGACTCTAGGGTCTTAAGTAAGGTTGGGCTTTCCACTGGGATTCTTAAAGCAACCAGCTCAACTTTGCAGATAGACTATATAATTGGCTGGTATGTATAATCAGGTACCACTGCTGTCAGGTGTACAGAATCTGCTTGCTGGTTGCTATGAACTCTTCTTCCTTTCTTTATTTCTTTTTGACACAGGGAGAGGGGTCTAGGCTGCCATTACCTGTGTTTGCCTGTGAGGCAAGACAGGCCTCTGCACAGCATCTCAAAATGCTGAGGAAGCTCTAAGTCTGCTTCTGGTTCTCTCTTCCTGCTTTAGAAACTGTGGGCCCAGTAAATCCTTGGTGTGGTGCTCTGCTAATTATAGGAGTAGATATTGCAGTCAAAGAGAGACCATTGCTCTTAACCTTTCTGGTGTAGTTTTTATATGTGGTCCACATGAGTGTGTATCAGTCCTGTTCTCAATATTTGAGTTTTCACAAAGGTGTTCTTATCGTGAGTAGTTACTAGTTGGACATTGGGTGGGGGAGAGAGTGTAAAGCCCGGGATCTCCTATTCTGCCATCTTGCTGACTTCACCCTCTAGAAAGCTTTAAATGTGAATGATACATTGTAAGTGCTTATGTACCAGAGTTGTTACTGTTGATGATGATGTCATTGAAACTAGAAGCTTTGACCTAGATAAAGACAACATTAGGCACATGGAGAAGGAGAGGGCTGCCTACAGTCAAAATGAAAAGTACCTCAGCAACGTTGTCATACCTGATTAAGTCCTTTACTGACAACCTAAGACCCTGCATCATGGAGACTGTAAAATGATTTGGGCCTTGAACATTTCACAAGCAGATGTGGTACATCCTCACTGTGGCCACAGGAAGCCCTTATCACCAGAAACTTGAAGCTTTCAGGTGATAGACAACATAAATGAACAGAAATGTTTCCCTAATAACTAAAGAAAGTAAATGACAAAAGTGGTGTTATTTGATTAAGCATATGAAATTAGAAAATCCCTGTCAGGGATACATAGTACTTATAGAATAATTAATATAAAGACATTTTTTTCTAAGATTCTGGTTCCAACAAGCAAATATTTGTTGAGAGCACATCTGACTCTTGGCATGAAATAACAGTCTCAAATCATCCTTGGCAGCCTTTTGCACATGACCGGTAGTGGAGTATATTTGCTTGCATGCCCCTCCTGTAAAAGTGTGGCGGTGAGACTGAGAAATGTGTATTATAAAGGAGCTAGCATAAATTTTTTTTGAATGGTCAGCAGGGCAATAACTTTGTTACTACTAACTTTGATACAAAGACATAATGGCTATATGGAAAGGTTTTGTAGAGAATGTTTGAGTTTATTCATATTAGACTATAGCCTAAAGGAAGATTCTATGTAAAATGAAAGCTAAATGGATTGACCCCAAGGTAAGGATTTATTAGCTATACCTACTCAAATGCCTTGTTTTGGACTTTATTTGATTTTAGCTTACTAGCTAAATGAAGTCTAGGAGGAGGCATTCCTGAGTCAACTGGACGTAACCTCAGACCCATTTACCAGTGGCCACAGTCAAGGAAGGAGCTAAAAGGACACATCAGCATACAAAAGCGTGGGCGTATATATGCACATGTGTGCATCTTGGGGCTGAATGGAGAATTTTTATTGGGGAAGGCATTCTTCAGTATTCAGTCTAAGAAGAATGATTCTCCCACCAGATTATCTCTTACAATATTGAACAGCATAAGTTAACTTCTGCTTTATCTTCTAGACCACTGCTCTTCCAGACAAGCGAACATGTGGCCAATAGTCCAGCACTGGGGGATATTATTCCATACAGCGTTGTTATTCAGTTTTTGTTCACGAGAGCACCTGCCGAGCTGAAATCCCCCTTCCAGGTAATAAAGTAAAGTCAGAACTCTCTCGAGAGTCTCCTCTGTTAACTTTATAAACACTGAGCCTCCTCACTAAGTGGGTTCCTGGCCCTCTCCTTCCTTATTTAGTCATGGATGTCTGTCTTTGGCAATGAAATGAAAAATTCCCACTGTGCAGTATCTGCTTTCTTAGTAGTTCAAAACACTTACCTGATGGATTAATTACCAGAGTTAGTCTTTTAAATAATAATGTCATAAGTAATTTTATTGTAATTTTATGTCCATGAAGTTCTTTTGATGGAAACCATTATCTTTGCTGACCTGCTATCTGGATGGTCAGGAAGATCACAAAGGCCTGAGCCAACTTCTGAATACTACTCTGAGGCAGGTGTTGGGAATAATTTCACCCTGGGAGTCCTCAAGACGATTTTCTGCATAAGCATTTGCAGCCATTAGCTGGGGAATGTATATGTACTCTAATTGTGTTCCAACCTTGCAGAGGGCAGAGTGGTCCCATGCGCGCTTCTCCCAGTGGCTGGATGATCATCCCTCTGAAAAGGACAGGCTCCTCCTCATCAGGTAAAGCTGTGTTCCAGGGGAAGATCTGGAAGGTGGGGAATACAGGAGATGATTAAGGTGCATTATTGGCACAGTAACCTTGCCTTCCACATCTAACACCTCCAGACCGTCACAACCTCTTTCATGCTATTCTATGCCTGATGCAGCTTAAGGACCATGCACTTCTAGCTTTAAAAACAACCTGCTCATTATTAATCCCTTGTCAGATGAATAGCTGACAAAGATTTTCTCCCATTCTGTGGGCAGTGTCTTCAATCTGGTGACCATTTTTTGTGTTGTGCAGAAACTTTAGTTTCATGCAGTCTCATTTGTCATTCCTTTCTCTTAGTTGCTGAGCCATTGGAGTTCTATTTAGGAAGTTATTACTGATTAATAACTTACTGCCTTATTATTACTTATTGCCTTTAAGTTCCAGTATATTCCCTGCTCTTTTCTGCACTAGCTTCATAGTTTCAGGCCTTATATTAAGGTCCTTAATCCACTTTGAGTTGATACTTGTGCAGGGCAAAAGAAATGGATCTAGTTTCAGTTCTTTGCATGCAGATATCCAGTTTTCCTAGCAACATTTGCTGAAGAGGCTGTCTTTTCTCCATCGTATGTTTTGGGCACCTTTGTCAAAAATCAGGTGGGTATAGGTGTGTAGATTCATTATCTGGATCTTCTATTCTATTCCACTGGTCTTCCTATCTGCTTTTGTGCCAGTACCAGCTGCTTTTATTGCTATGGCTCTGTAGTATAGTTTGAAGTTGGGTATTGTGCCACCTCCAGTGTTGCTCTTTTTGCTCAGTATTGCCTTGGCTATTTGCAGTCTTTTGTGCTTTCAAATAAACTTTAGGGTTGATTTTTCATTCTCTGTGATGAATGTGATTGGAATTTGGGTGAGAATTGCATTGAACATGTAGATTGGTTTTGGTAATATAGCCATTTTCACAATATTTATTCTGCTAATCCATGAACACGGGAGATGTTTCTATCTTCTGCAGTCTTCTTCAATTTCTTCAGTGGTTTATAGTTTTCATTGTAGAGGTTTTTCACTTTCTTTGTTAAGTTTATTCCTAGGTATTTTTTGAGGCTATTATAAATGGAATTGTTTTCCTATATTCTTTCTCAGCCTGTTCATTGTTGGTATATACAAAGTTTACTGATTTTTTGTAAACTGATTTTGTATCCTGCTACTTTGCTGAAGGTGTTCATGATGTCTAAGAGTTTCTTGGGTCTTTTAGGTATAAGATAATGTCATCTGCAAGCAGGATAGTTTGGCTTCTTCCTTTTCTATTGGAAAAATTTTTTTTCTTCTTCCTGTCTCATTGCTCTAATTAGGAGTTCCAAATGATGTTGAGTAAGAGTGGAGAGAGTGGACACCATTGTCTCATTCCTGACTTTTAAGGAAATGGTTTCCATTTTTCTCCATTTAGTATAATGTTGACTATAGAATTGTTGTATATAGCCTTTATTAATATTAATTATTGTGTATAGCCTTTTCTAATTTCATTACAGCTTTTATCATGAAAGGATACTGGATTTTGTTGAAGGCTTTTTCTACATCTATTGAGATGATCATGTGGTTTTTGTCTTTGCTTCTGTTAATAATAAATTACATTTAATGATTTGCATATGTTGAACCATCCCTGCATCCCTGAGATGAAACCAACTTGATCATGATGTATGATCTTTTTGATATGTTGTTGAATTTGGTTTGACAGTATTTTATTGGGAATTTTTGCACCTAAGTTAATTAAAGAGATTGGCCTATGATTCTCTTTTTTTGTTGTGTCCTTGTCCAGTTTAGGGATGAATATAAAACTGACTTCATAGAATGATTTTGGCAGTGTTCCTTCCCTTTCTGTTTCATGGAAAAGACTGAGGAGTGTTAGTATTAGTTCTTTAAAGGTCTGGTAGAATTCAGCAATGAATCCATCAGGTCCTGGACTTTTCTTTTTTGGGAGACTCTTTATTACTGCTTCAATTTCATTGTTTGTTATAGATCTTTTTAGGTGATTTATATCCTCTTGGTTCAATTTTGGTTGATCATATGTGTCTAGAGATTTGTCTTTGCCAGCTAAATGCATCTGAGAAGGGATTATAACCAGAATTTACAGAGAGCTCAAAAAGTAAACTCCCAAAGAATCAATTACCCAATGAAGAAATGGGCAAGTGAACTAAGCAGGTTTTTCAAAGGAAGAAGTGCAAATGGCCAAAAAACACATGAAGAAATGCTCAACATTCCTGGCCATAAAGGAAATGCAAATCAAAGCCACATTAACAGTCCACCTCACTCCTGTTAGAATGGTTATCATCAAGAACACAAGCAACAACAAATGTTGGTGAGGATGGGGGTATGAGTGGTGTGTGGGGAAAGGAACCCTCATACATTGCTGGGAGGAATGTAAATTAGTATAAACATTATGGAAAACAGTATGGAGGTTCCTCAATAAACTAAAAATAGAATGCCATAGGATCCAGCAATACCACTTCTATATCCATAGAAATGGTTACACACCCATTTTTATTGCAGTATTATTCACAATAACTAAGCTTTGGGAAAAGCCCAGATGCCTTACAACTGATGAATAGATTAAGAAAATGTGGGGTATTTTTATTCTGCCATAAAGAAGAATGAAATTTTGTCATTTGCAAGTAAATGGATGAAACTAGACAACATCATCTTAAGTGAAGTTAGCCAGATTCAGAAAGCCAAAGGCTGAATGTTTTCTCTCATATGTGGAATACAGACCTTATACAAATATGAGCAATACTATAAAAAATTAATGCTAAGGGGAGATCACTAATGGGATAGGGAAGGTAAAAGAAGGAAGTTAAGAAGGTGAATGTAGTTGATGTATTTTCTATATAAGAATGAATATAGAATTTTTAAGCCTGTTGAAATCGCCAGAAGAAGAGGGGGACTAAGATAGAAAGGAGAAAAACAGAAGGGATGAACCAATTTGGGTTATAATACATATATACTTGGGGATGTCACAGTGAAGCTCCCTGTATTGCTATCTTAAACAAAAATGTTTTCTTTCAAAAATGGAAAATAGGAATGTAAAACAGGTCTTGTCTGGGGAGGGAGGGGAAAGGATATACAGCAAGGGTGTAGGAGGGAATGTGTTAGAAATATTATGTACTCAGGTATGCAAATGGAAAAGTGAGACCTGCTGAACTATTCCAGGAAGGGGGGAAGGAGGGATAAAGGAGAATGATGGAGGGGTGAGTTCAACTACAATACATTGTGAGAACTTTTGCAAGAGAAAAAAAGACTGCATTATAAGACCACTCACTCTAGCTTCGTGTTTTCTGTATTATTTTCATGTGTTACAGTTATTGGATTATGGAGCACAGATGTAAGGGAACTTGAATAATACCCAAATAGGACACATCAAGTAGTAGGAAACAAGGACAACTCAGCAGCCACTTAGTTATCCTTCAGTAGTCCTCAGCGAGTTGAAAGGAAATAATTCAACAAATGAGACAGGGTAAAAATGGCCAAAGAGGTTAGAACAGAAACAGATGACCATGACCATGGGGTTATGAATGGGGTCATGGCAGTTCCAAGAAGACAGGGCCGCATCTCATTTTACTCCATTATCCTCAGTTCCTAGTGCAACACCTTGCACATCAATAAAATGTGGGCCTAGCATCAATTTGAATGCATCATTAGTTGATGAGTTTAAAAAGGAAATGGTCAACTCTAGCAAAAGCTGCAGAGCAGGTAGGTACGAATAGAGATGTCTGGTGGCTACAAGCTCTCTGGTGATATGGGAGAGAGTAATTTTGGAGAGTGCATACATGTCCTTCAGTAGTGCTCAGCAAATGCATTTCTATATATATTGATATGTGCACAGACATGCACACCTCCCCCAGGTACCCCAACTATGTGCGAAGTGGGTGCTTCAACAGTCACATGGAGCTTTTTAAGCATTTTTTTTTCTGGCTGTACTGGGGTTTGAACATAGGGCCTTGCACTTGCTAGGCAGGTGCTCTATCACTTGATCCATATACCCAGCACTTTTTGCTTTTTAGTTATTTTCCAGGTAGGAAAATATCTCATATTTTTGCCCAGGGTCAGCCTGGACTGTGTTAAGCATTTTTCTTCCATCAAACTCTCCAAAATTACTCTCTCCCAAATCACCAGAGAACTTGTAGCCACCAGACATCTCTATTCATACCTACCTGCTCTGCAGCTTTTGCTAGAGTTGACCATTTCCTTTTTAAACTCATCAACTAACGATGCATTCAAATTGATGCTAGGCCCACATTTTATTGATGTGCAAGGTGTTGCACTAGGAACTGAGGATAATGGAGTAAAATAAGATGTGGCTCTGTCTTCTTGGAGTTGCCATGACCCCATTCATGACCCCATGGTCATGGTCATCTGTTTCTGTTCTAACCTCTTTGGCCATTTTTACCCTGTCTCACTTTTTGAATTGTCTCTTTCCATCCATTTCTTAAATGCTATCATTTCCCATATTTTGCTCCTGACTCTTTTTCTTCTCATTCTCTCTGGACTTTGCCCCCCACATGAGCTCATGCAGATCAATGCCTTTCATGTCTGTGACTCACTTGATTGCAATGGGCTTCAGGCCAGTAAACTTGTCAGATGTCAGCACTGAAATGCCCCACAGAAATCCCAACCCCAAATGTTCAAAATTAATCATCTTTCCTCGCACACCTTCTCATTTCTCCTATATCTCCTGTTTTGGTTGGAAGGTCACCATCACTTAACCATCCAACTTAGAAAAGCCTTAGAAGCTTTAAATCATTATCCAAGTCTCCATCACCCTTATGCTCCAAATCCAGTTAATTGTCTCTTTTGAACAGCTCTTAAAGCCATTCTCTGCTCTCTGGGTTCTGTGACCATGGTTCCTGGCAGCCTCTTTGTGACCCTCAGTGCAGGTGATACACGGGGTTGCCTAGAGCCAGGGTAGTTCATTGAGTCAGATGCTTCTTAGTCATGTGTGCACACGAGGGTGCCACCCCTGCCACAGGCCACTCCTCAGGTGAAAGACTCCACTGAGGAAGCTTGGAAACAACCCATCAGCTGAGTGTGACACTTTGCTGTGTCTGTGTGGTCAAAAAGTATATTAGCCCAGGCCTGCTCTTCTTTCTTGCTGCTTTACTCAGCTCTGAGCTTCTGACTCAGAAATGAGAAAGGTCAGTTCGTGTGCCTGCTTAAAACTGCCCTCCAAAAAGGCCTTTGGTGTGGTGAGGGAGCCTGGGTCTCCAACTAAATCAGGGATTTGCAGTGTCTCTGAATTCTTTCCCTCAGCTGCAACACACTTGGTAAGAGAAAAGGATTCAGTTAATTGAAAAAGACCTCATTTTTGTCTTCTGAAGTTGGAATGAGTTAATCCACAACAGTTGTCCTGCTGTGGATACATCACAAATCTGTTTTCTTTTGCTTCTCTTTAAAAAATGTCTCCTGAGTGAGTTCATCAGCAGTGCTGTTGCTAAGCCTGTGGTTAGCAACTGAAACCATCTCAGAAATACTGTCATGTTTTTTAAGGGAGGCCTGCCCATCCCTCTGCACATGGCCAATCCCAGCAGAAATTGAGCCCTCCTTTGTGGTTTGCAAACACTACGCTGCTGCCACAGCCTGGCTCTTGGCAAAGAGGGACCTTTGTGTTAGGGAATGTGCTTTCTTACATATTACTACAAAACAAGTTTTGTTCCTATACAACAAAGCATCACTGGATTAAACTTCTTTCCCCCTCAGCTAAACCCAGGGTGATGAGTATTGCTCTTTAAAAGTCAGTGCATTTATTTTAGTTTCGGGGCAAATCTTATATACCCATTCTGTTCCTCCTCCTTCATCGGGTAGGTTATCATAAGTCGAGTAAAGTGATATAGCAGAAATACTGCCAAGAAAAAGCAAACAGTAAAGTCTCTGCTGCATTTCCTTCTTTCTGTTTCCTTTTAATACTCGATGCTTTTTTGGGGTTTGAATGAATAGTATTCAACTTTACTTTAAAGTCAGAGAAATAGCGGACTAATGAGGCCAGGTTGGGTAAGTGGGGGAAATTGCACCTACTCAGCCCTACAAGGCAGGTACTCCAGGCATGTGTGCCCCAAGTGCAGAGGCAGTTGCCTGGTCCAGACCTGCATGTCTTCAAATGTTGAATGTGCTTTTCAGTGAAAATGAAGTATGGTTTTTTGGCACAGATTTTTCAAGTGCTGCAGAAGTGGTTGATTGACCCCAAACCCACTTACATAGTATTTGCTTTACAGCGGCAATGCTTCTTACTGTGGCCCTCTTTGAGAAGGAGAACTTAGCTCAAAACTGTTCAGACTTTAGACCTAATGGTACTTTTACTTACAGTTACCAGAAAATGCTTAGTGCCATGCCCATCCTTGTACCCCTTGCCCTCTTGCCACAGGCTAGGAGTCATTCCCTCTGCTCTTCTGTATCTCTGCAAAATTCCAAGACTCCTGTTATTGGAGGTCAGGTTTGGCCTCTCCTCCTGGTACCGTGTTTACTAGATACTTACTGGATCTGGGAAGTGAGTGCTTGAGATGGGACATGGTATGTCTTCTCATTTATGTATTTCAGTACTAATCACACCGAGTATTTAATCCCTGACAGAAGTTCAACTTTGTTTTCCATACAAACCTCTACTTGGTCAGTGTATATCAAATTAAAAATATTGCCATCTTACCATAAGTCATTCCTTTAGTAATTATTTGTATTTTGGTTTTTCCCCCAGTAAGGATAACTTCAGTAATCTTCTCATTTTGGTTTCAAACCAGAGTTGAAACTACTTCTAACATAATGACTTCTAAGAAAGCTAATGTGTTGGAGCAAATGAAGTAATTTAATAAGTGTTTGAAAATCTTGCTCTGATTTTATGTGGGAAGGCAGCTTCATCTGTTTTTCTCCCTGTAGGTCTGATGCTGTTTTTGATGAATACCAAAAAAAAAAGCCAGCTCATTTCTGAGCTGCCTTGTACATATTGTATAATTTATATAGTGTCTTATCCCTTTGAATTCAAGTGGAACTACTAAGTTGGTTTTGTCTGTACCCTTATTCAATAGAATAGACATAATACATTCACTCTGGAGCATGTTTTCTATGAATTTCAACACACTTATTTCATAGACTGATACATATATATCTCATTTTATATATATAATATGCACAGATGTACACCACTGTCCTAAAGATGGTTGAGCCCATGGGGGTGTGGTTCTCTATAAAAATCTGTAAGGACTATGTTTGTGGACTGGGCGGTGATTGTCTAGAATGTCACAGCAGCTAGAAAAGAACTAAAAGCCATTTTCTTCATCGAGCACTAGATCCATTAAGGGTCAGCTTTGACATTAACTGAAGCATTTCGCAAAACGTTAAGAGCATTAAGTTCCATCCTGCTTGCTAGGTAAGAATTATGTATTAATGGGATTTGAGATTAAGCATGTGAGCCGGGTAATGACATTAGTTTACATCTCACTTAAGAAGCTGGCTTCTTAAATAGTTAGGCCTACTCATCCCTCCATATCACTGACGTAAAGGACCCATGCCAGCCTTCAGGGATTCCAGAACGTGGGTTGCTATGAAGTCAAGGCTGTTAATAGAGAAGTCAGACCTCTCCACAAATCTATGTGACTCCAGGGTAGTTTCCATTCTTTTGTGTTGCTGGGAGTTAGGAAAGGCTTTACTGAAAGGGGAGCATTTCAAGCTGAGTCCTAAGAGATAAAGAGCTCTGTAAGGATAAGGGAGATAATGTACAAAGGCCTAAGAGAACTTGACTATGAGATTTTTCAGTATGGCCCAAAATGAATAGGCCCTCTGCCAGCCTCTAACCTTATTCAGGAGAGACGTTTTTATTTTAGGGTAATATACCAACAAAAACATTCTTTCCTCTAGCTGAGTGGACAGTGGGATTGGCCTAGTAGTCACAAATAGAGTGAAGTTTCTTTGCACATTACTAGTCTCTCTTTCTCTTTCTCATGGAAACTAGTGATTTGAGGGTCTCTGAAGGCCACATCAAACTGTCTCAAAGCCACAGGAGCACAGAAAGGGCCAGAAGAGCCAGGTGGTGAAGGCTCATATCTGTAATCCTAGCTCCTCAGGAGGCAGAGATCAGGAGAATCTGGGTTTGAAGCCAGCCTGGGCAAACAGTTCAGGAGACCCTATCTCAGAAATACCCAATACAAAACAGGGCTGGTGGAATGGCTCAAGCAGCAGAGCTCCTGCCTATCAAGCATGTGCAAACCCCAATACCACAAAAAAAAAGAAAGAAAAGGCCAGATAGAGGTGGATGACAGAGCTGGTATTTACTGGGTCATTTGGGCCCTGCCCTGTCGAGAAGAGGGCCTGGTGAAAGGTACTACACTTCAGGTAAGGAAGAGTGCACTTGCTATAGTGTGCAAGACTGACTGGGAGAGAGGAGAGCCTCTCCTAGTGCAGCACCTCAGAGGTGACAGTAATCTTTAGGGCATAAACTGAAGTAAAGGGGAAAGCAGGGACATGATGTGGAAATATGTAAGCTAAATTTATAGGACTTGATAACTGATTGGGCACAGGAGTGATCTAAACCTTCAGATGATGCTTCCCTTTGCTGAAATGCTGGAGGGCAGGCAGAATACTGCCCTAAGGGTTTTGTTTTTGTTTTCGTTTTGTGTGGTGGTACTAGAGTTTGAATGCTGGACCTTGCTAGGCAGGTGCTCTACTACTTGAGCCACTCTACCAGCCCTCACCTGCCCTGCCCTAAGTTTTTGACAGGTGAGTTTGAGAGACACCCAGAAGCAAATGTGATAAAGATGAAAACAAAAATGAGGATGGAGGTCAGGGCTGGAAATAAATTTTTTTTTTGAAATTTGCATATGAATGTGTTGGGGAGCACTCTAAAAGGAGATGGGCAGACCCCAAGGAAATGTATTCCCCACAGGTAAAGGAAAACAAGGAACACATCTGGCCAAGGGTAAATATTTTCAGTGTTTAGAGGAAAAAAGTTATTAAATTTTTTTAATTTAAAAAATATTTTTAAAGGAATTATGTATTTTAAAGAAAAAAATAGGATTATGACAAAAGTCAGGTTGTTTACCTGGCACTTTAACTAGACTGATAATGAAAAATTAATCATGGAACCATTCTTTTTTTAAAAAACATTTTTATTAGTATATAAGTTATAATTATACAGGGGTTTTGTTGTGACATTTCCATATATACATGTTATATCCCGGGTTGGTACATCCCCTCCATTATTCTCCATCCTACCCTATTTCCCTTAAAATAACTTCAGTGTGCCATACTCATACATGTATAGAAAGTACCTCAACCATATTCACCCTCCTTTATCCTCTTCATTCTCTCTTCCCCTCCCACTAGCAACCTCCCCTCAACACAACCTGTTCTACATTCAGGTCATGTTCTACATTCTTGTCCTTCATTGTTTAAGTGACTGACCATTGTCCAGTGGGGATTTTACCTTGGCATTTTACTTGTAAATATATTGTACTTTAATCAGTCTAATGCCCTCCACTGCTCTTCCTCCCCCTTGTCCTTCTACCCTATATTGTTCAACAGTTTTCAGTATGTTTTGTGGTACCTTATTCCTACACAGATGTGATATATTATTATCCACTCTATCATTCTTTTCTTCTTTTCCTCTCCCTTAATCTCCTCTAATAGTGCCACTTTTGAAAAACAGCTCGGTATGTATTTATATGTATATATGCTTATGCTTGTATTTGTATTGGCTCTTCCACATATGAGTGAAAATGTGGCTTTTGGCTTTCAGAACCTGGCTAACTTCTCTTAAGATGATATTCTCCAGTTCCATTTACCTATAAACAACAAAATTTCATTCTTCATGACTGAATAAAATTCCATTGTATATAAATACCACATTTTCTTAATCCAGTCATTGTTGGAGGCACCTGGGCTGTTTCCATAGTTTGGCTATTGTGAATACTGCAATAAAAATGGATGTGCAGGTGTCTTTATTGTAACCTGATTCATAGTCCTTTGGATATATGCCAAGGAATGGCAGTTCTATTTTTAGTTTTTTTGAGGATCCTCCGTACCGTTTTCTAATGTGTACTAATTTACAATCCCACCAGCAGTGTATGAGGGTTCCTACCACACTCACCCCCATCCCCACCCCCTCCTCACCATTTGTTGTGTTCTTGATGATACCACTGTAACAGGAGTGAGATGGACCCTTAATGTGGTTTTGATTTGCATTTCCTTTATGACCAGGGGTGTTGAGCAATGTGTTTTTTGGCCATTTGTACTTCTTCCTTTGAAAAAGCTCTTTTGAAGAGCTTTTTCTTTGAAAGAGAAATTTACCCATTTCTTCATTAGGTCATTGATACTTTGGGAATTTAGTTTTTTGAACTCCCTGTAAATTCTGGTTATTAATCCCTTGTCAGATGCATAACTGGCAAAGATTTTCTACCATTCTCTGGGATGCCTCTTCAGTCTGGGGTTCTATTTACGAAATCATTGCCTATTCCTATTAATTCCAGTGTATTCCCTACTCTTCCCTGCAGTAGTTTTAAAGTTCCAGGCCTTGTATTTAGGCCTTTGATTCGCTTTGAATTTATATTTGTACAGGGTGAAAGACATGGATCTAGTTTGTTTTTTACAGGCAGATACCCAATTTCCCCAGCAACATTTGTTGAAGGGGCTCCATTGTGCTTTGGGCAAAATTCAGGTGGCTGTAGGTGCATGGGTTTATGTCTCGGTCTCCTATCCAGTTCTATTGGTATTTGTGCCAAAACCATGCTGTTTTTATTGCTATGGCTCTGTAGTATAGTTTGAAGTTAGGTATTGTGACTTCTCCAGCAATGCTTTTTGCTTATTAGCATTGCCGTGGCTATCCGTGGTCTTTTGTACACCCATATGAACTTAAAGTTGATTTTTCACTGTGAGGAATGTTAGTGGATTTTTTATGGGAATTGCATCAAACATATAAATTGCTTTTGTTAGTATAGCCATTTTCATATTAATTCTGCCAACCCCGAGCATGGGAGAGCTTTCTAAATCTTCTGTCTTCGGTTTCCTTGTTAGAGGTCTTTCACTTTAAGGTTATTCCTAGGTATTTTATTTTTGAGGCTATTGTAAAATGGAGCTCTTTTCCAAAATTCTTAAGTCTTCATTGTTGGTTTATAGAAAAGCTACTGATTTTTTGTGTATTGATTTTATATGCTGCTACTTTACTGAAAGTGTTTATGGTGTCTAGGAGTTTTTTGGTGGAGTTTCTTGGGTCTTTTAAGATCATGTCTTCAATAAATAGGGATAATTTGATTTCTTCCTTTTCTACTTGATTCCTTTTATTTCTTCTTCCTGTCTTACTGCTCTAGCTAGGAATTCCAAAATTATGTTGAATAAGAGTGGAGAGAATGGACGCCCTTGTCTCATTCCTTACTTTATGGGAAATGGTTTCAGTTTTTCCCCACTTAGTATGATGCTGGAACCATTCCTTTTAGCTTCTTGTTTGCAGATGATCTGGTTTAGGAATTATCAGATTTTTTCCATAAAGTGCCAGACATTTCTAAGAGTCATTGCTGGGCTATATGTTCTCTGCCTCAACTATTAATTATGCCACTGTGAGGTGAGTAGCCCTAAACAATATGGAAACAATAGGCAAAGGGCTGGCTGCACTATGCCTGCAGGCATTTGCTGACTCCTGATCTAATTCATGATATCATCATCACGAGTAAGTAACTACGGGTACCATATAACATTAAGTTCACACTTCTCATCATATAACTTGCCAAAGACAAAATTAAGAGCCCAAAATGTTGTAGTTGTGGGTTGTTCACAATCCATCAAGTATCAGGAATACCCTATACCCACAGTGTTACTGTGTGTGCCAACAGGCCTCCATTCTCCCTTTGTGAGCTATGAACAGGCACCAGCTGTATGTGGTTTTTCAGCGTGCTTCAGCAGGGAAGTGAGGGACAGGGAAATGGGAGCACATTAAAAAATGGCTGTTTTTGCAATCTGTAGTAACTGCAGTAACTATCCAAATACTGCCAATAAATGTTTTAAGGCTGTTTGGTTACTTGCCTATGCAACTGGGTGTAGCAGTCCCAGACATGGACTTATTTGTAACTTTCTCATATTGGTAACTCCTAAACTGTTTATGTAATATTTTGACATTGTTTTTCATTTTGGTTTTCAGGGGAGCCCTGGAAGCTTATGTTCAATCAGTGAGAAGTAGAGAAGGCAAAGAATTTGCACCAGTTTATCCCATAATGGTTCAGTTGCTTCAAAAAGCTATGTCTGCTTTTCAGTGAGAATGTGAAATCTTTAATCTCCACATGGCTCCAACCCATTCAAAGTTGGCAGTTAATAAGACATACTCTAAAAGACAGCTAACAATCCAGTATTTGAGATTGTAGTTGATTTTCCTGTATTTCTTACTGATCTTTATCTCTTTATCACTTCTACTTTAAAATGTCAAAATAGATTCACAACTTGTTAAAGTCCATGGACTTGACTTGATTCTTGCAAAAGACATCGAAGTTTTTTCTCCCTTTTCAGATTTTTATACAGCAAACTAAAATTTCTTTTCTATCATGTTACTGATTTTCTGATCATTAAAA